>NC_140373.1:15535000-17030000 GCF_054491055.1 Hypomesus nipponensis
GCGTTAGCAAGCTAAACTTGTTTACATGCCTACAGTCTAGGTGTTACTAGTAACAAGTTACTATACTACTAGCAATGCTACCTTATCCTGTATCAAGCACCTGCCTTTCTCCAGTTCTTTCGAATAGATTATCTAGACAGGCGTTAGCAATAAGCCAGACTGCTGTTCGTTTTCTGGCTATTTTTCGGAAGCTTCCTTTCTAATGCCGACTACAGCTAGTCTAGCTAGAGTCATTTGATGTGTGTAGAAACGTATTTAGCATTCTACCTGGTATGCTATATTATACAGGAAACGTTAGTGTCAAGTGCCTGCCCATTAATAGGACACACCTTGACCACTCCACCCACTACAGGGTTTATAAATCTCTAGCACACAACACCAACACAGATGACCAACTCACATATGACTTTAATACAAAGTTAGATCTAATACAATAAAAATTCACTTCCCAAAGGACAACCACCCAACACAAGGTATAGAGTCTTTCCTTAATTAACAACGATACCAGCCTGGCATTTTCCCCAAAGCGTCCGATCCACGGAGTGGCACTCAGTCCCGAGCAGCAACGCCGCCCAAAGCTACGTCCACAGGCGATGACAGCTGGCAGTCGAGAACGTTGGGCGTGGTGTCCGTCTTTCGCAGTCTCGGGAGGTGTAAAGCCCAATTTATACTTAGGTCGCAGACACTTTTGAAAAGGTCGCCGACAGAAATGGCGTCACGGTCGACACTTTTAACCGTCGCTTGAAAGTGTCGCCTACCAGGAGAAATTTCTACTGGCGCCGATGTCGTCACATAGTGTCGCGCAAGTGTGATTGGCTAGATAGACGGCACGCGTCGTTGACTGCATTGTTTTGAATTTTCAGTGAACGCTCAACAGCTGTTTAAGATGGATGGAAAAGAGGAGAGATTGGCAGAGCAAGTTAGAACATATCCACACCTTTATAATGCCTGTCAAAATTAGCTACAGCCATTTTACTCCGAACGATCCCCTAGGCTCCAAAGCGTAAACAATGTAACCATAGCTATGTGTTTGCCGAAGTATAAATGCAGCAGCTTCAGCGACACTTTTTTTTCTTCGTCTGCGACCATTTCAAAAATGTCGGCGACATAAGTATAAACTAGGCTTTACGGCGAGCGTGGTAGAAAGTCCAACTTCTTTGTGGCCCTTTTCCAGCAGTGTTTAGAAGACAGGATTCTCGCGCCGATCCCCAGGGAAAGAATGACATACATCAGTCAGCATGCCTGGCGAACCACCCCTCACAAACAACCATTGCAGTATTATATCAGAACACAGCCAATCCAACACTCCCTATCTAAATTGGCCACAGGTGTATCCAATCAACAATTATCTAGGGTTCGTCCTGGCCTGTGACATTAGCATTGCTAATAACTGTTAGCACAAATACTGTCCTTATAGGCGGTTGCAATGAGCATACGGTCGGAACAGCACCTCTTTCCAGGTTGAGCTTCCTAGCAAATTCTGCTTGCAATTGTCCAAGGTTGTCAGAGCAAATGAATGATTGAGTGTCGAACTTCGCCGGGATCTTCTCATAAGACAACAGCAGCCATGCCTATTGAATGTTTGGCTGCTTGGGAAGACTGTGAGTGTTAGCCTTCCCTGTACAGCCTGGAACACAGCATTTACAATATCCTTGTTATAATTCAAAACGTTCTTCTTTGTAATTCCTTATAAGTAGCTTACACAGAGCAGCACGCAGCTAAATTAGTATCGGAGATAGATGCTACCTCGGGCTGGTCTGGATGTAAATTCGGGGGCGTGACAAAGATACAGACCAGAGCCAATAAGAGGGCGATCACCGGTCCTACGTAGGACCGTTGAAAAGCTAGCGTTTTACAGCCAAATTTTTTCTTTTTGAGATTTGAATAGGAAAGAGGTTTCAATGGACTTTGATATTCACGGTATGTTCATTTTACCCACCGAACTGTCGTTATTCAACTATGACAAGGTAAAATCGGTTTTGCAGTCAATTGCCCCTTTAAGTAAAACAAGCATTTGGCCTGAGGACTGCTTTAATTTATTGTCACTGGATGCTAATGTACTGTAGCTTACAGGGCTTGGTTTATCTCTGACATCATGTGGAGAGTAGGGAAATGCAAGTAATGCACTATTGAGAACATCCAAGTCAAGTTGTCCTAAAAGTACTAAGTGTTTCATCACACACTTTATTTCAATGGGGCAATGCATTCCAGTATTACGTGCATGATGTCTTGGGGTGTTTGTTGGATCAAGTTAAAAGCCGGGAATTCAACCAGGGAGGGAAGGGATCCTTCTGTTGATCCCCAAATGTAGTTTTTAAACAGTTTCTAAGATACTCAGTATTGGCCCTCTCAATATCACTACACTGACCCAGGCAAGACTGTCAGCTGGCCTGCTTGTAGGCTATATTTCCCAGCCGCGTTGGACTTCCCTTTGGGCACTCCCAAGGGGATGGGCAATGCGGGCCTCACCAATTAAAAACCGCTGACTTAAAAAGCTGACGCTAACCTAAGTAATGCAGGTGCTTTACCTATATGCCCACACGTTGTTAGTTTTTCGATCCATTGCTGATGTGAGGTCCAGTCTTGAGGTTGCTGTCCTTCCTTCTCTCTTTAAGTTGGTGCTGCCACTGTCAAAGTGTTCAGAATGGGTTTTTCGAATATGATACCAAAGTGAACTTGAACAGGTGCGACGCTCCTACTTCGAGCAGAAACGGATGGGGACTGAGAACATTGTGGATTTATCTAAGGAGCTCTTCTGCCGGCTCATAAGAAACACTATGTGTAGTATGATCTCAATTGCAAGAGCCACAGAAGATGCCAGATACCCCACCAAACCAGAGGTCAATGCCATGGCAAAGCGATTGGTGGAGTATTATCCAATGGTAAAAGACTGGGTATTTTTTTAATCTCCTTTTGATTATGGTTTTATTTTTATTGTGATAACATTGTCATGTGTCATATTTGATTGTTTACTATTTTTACCCGGCAGGAGCATGTGGCCAAAAAGCTCATGAAGAGGCTGTCGAATGTAAAAAGCCCAAAGAAGGGCATTCCTCCTGCAAAGAAACAACGGCATGAATTTAACAGAATATCAACTAGTGACTACGACGGGGATTCAAGTGCTTCTACGGTCATTCTTCAACGGTCCCCAGTCAGAGCCAGCACCCCAGTGCAACACCTGGATAGCAGTGATGAATGTATGTATTAAACTTAATACACTTTGTTTACATTAGTTTTTGTGAGAAGTAACAGCTAGTCTCAAGTTGTCCCGATGCATTTTGATTACTGAGATATGTGGGAGAGATTTCTATGCTAAATGTGCAACAACAACAAAAATAGGCAAAAGTATTAGTCGAGGGATGTTAGTATTCTAACAATGCAATAGTGTAACAAAATGTTACAGAGAATGACTGAGCCCTGTTACCTGCTATGTTCCTCCTTCTTAATTTGGAAACCTAATGTTGCTTTACATCTCTAACCTCACCCTCATCCTTTTATTCCTTCAGGTGGTTCCGGTGACGTCTTGGACAGCCAGAAAACCCAGGAAAGGCACTGCAAGACACTGTAAGAGATGTGCCAGTCCAAGAAGCCAAACAAAGCTTCAGTAACCCATTTGCTGAACTTGGAGTTTGAGTCAAGAAGACACTTTATAACCTCTGACACTCTAAAGGAGCAAGACCGACCCAGCAAGATTCTAGAGGCATATTCTTGTTTCAAAGACTTGGATCATGTAAGTGAATCCCCTGGAAACCTTTTTGTAGCTTTTAGTACATATTTGTGGACTAGGGTCCTTTAACATATCTACTACTTATGTTCACCACTATTGGGCAATATTCAAATGATGTGCAATAACCCACACTGCATATCACACTGTATATAAAACCATACTTATATTTTATATAGTGTCTCAACTGTGCACCGTACCACCACCACTTTCTTAACTACTTATTTAATTCCATGTTGTTATATTTTCTCTACGTATATGTTGGCACTGGAAAGGGAGTTGATTTTAATATAATTGTACATTTGTATAGTGACATTAAAGGCATTCTATTATCACCATTATGTCTTATTTGAAGAGACATCAGTCATCAAAATGTTGGACCAGCAATGGACATTATATACACCTGTTTTTTAATGTCTTTCAGGTCTTGGATGAGTTGCAAAGGATAATACAGCCAAACAATGGCCACTACGTCTCAGAGATGAAGACTAGATGGAACGACTTTTATTCAAAGGTCCAATTTTATGGGGCGATGAAGAAAGTGATAAAACCCCCTAAGACATTGGATGGAGGTGAGATCACTGTATACCTTGATTTGTCCAAGTTTATATTTTGAGATCTCCTGATGAGTGGTTACTCATACTGCCTTGTGTTGTGCTTTCTATCAAAATAGTAGAACATGCCACTGCTGTGTTCAGAGTCCTGCCACTGCTCTTTCCATCCAGCACTTTGCCACCTAGGAAGCTAGGTGCAAACAGCAAGGCTGTTTTCTATGGAAGCAAATCGTGACCAAAATTCAAATGAAAATGCATTTCCAGAAATGCTTTTTCATTTTAAGAATGTGGCTGCATTATTTGACTCATAAATAAAATTAGTAATCAATCATCCTATTTGCATTTTAATTTTCTTCTTTAAGACTGCTCATTCTTTCACTTAATTAAAATGAAAACGAAAAAGACATTTGAAGTTTAATTTTCAAATTAAAGACATTTGAAGATCAATTTCCAAAATTCAATTTGAAATGTAAAATTCGAAAATGAAAATGCATTTCCAGAAATGCGTTTTCATTTTAAGAACGTGGCTGCAAAATCGTGACCACAATTCAAATTCAAATACATTTCCAGAAATGCATTTTGTTTTTCAATAACATGGCTGCAAAATCGTGACCACAATTCAAATCCAAATGCATTTCCAGAAATGCATTTTCGTTTTCGTGTTCTGCCCGCAAAGAACTGCCCATAATTCGAAAACGAAAATGGATTCTGAGCGGCGCAGCAGAGTGACGTCAGTAGCCTCTCCTCTTCAGCTCCCTGCCAAGCCCCCACCCCTCGCCTCTCGGCTTGAGGCAACAGCCCCGGTGGATGTAGGTGGTATTGCATTTACGGTTAGGTTCCCGTGTCTTCCGGTCGTTTTTATTCTATTAACTCCAGTCAACATTTACAAAACTATCTCCCCCAATAATATGTGTTCGATTCTCGAACCTGGCTCATACGACTAGCTTTTTCATAGAATATTTTTTCCTGATTTTTGCTTTGTTTGAAACCAATCCGAAATGGGTAAACTAGCACCCCATTTATTTGCCTACGTCAATAAAAGTTGCCTGCAAATGTGCTTGCGGATACTAACAGGGCACGAGCACACTCACATTCACATTGGCCAATAGCCGATTTACATTGAGCTGAATAAGCGTAGACTTATATTGAATGAGCACATGGAGAAATGGCTTGAGTTGCCTGCCTTGTTGTAGCAAGTTTAGCAAATCTTTGTCACACATACATGAAATGTTGTTAATATAGAGTATTCCCGTTATTTTAAAACACATTTGATTCTTCGTAAAAACGTTCATGACATGATGGCAAATATATTATGTTAAGCGCGAGCATAGATTGTTGACATGTCTATCTGGAGCAAAGATTAAGATTAATACTTTCACCGTTAACCACAATAGGAAATTATATATATTTAAATAATATTAGTCTTGCCTTCAGAAGCTTTTGTTAAACACACCCATTATTCTTTTTTTGATCGTGTCATCAAGCCAGACTGCTTTTGTGGGACAATGAAGGTCCTCAGTGACTATGTTTCACCCCCGCTCAACATCTGATGGAAACGTCTTGTAGCCTATATGGTTCTATGAATATGCCCTTTCAGAGGCAAATGTTCAATAAAGTATATTTTAGACACACTTCTCGAGCTTTTATTTATTACATTATTAACACTTTTTGTTAGATTACGTTATATCCATTAATAGACGTTTGGTTTTCTAGGTTGAACATATAAAACAGAGGTCACATTTCGACACTGATGTGAAATTGAAGGCAGTGTGAATTTCGTGGCATTTCGTTTGAATATAAAGTTGACAGTAAGCTATGGTAAGTCTGCATTATGGAAGATTTCGGTTACCAAAATAAATATTAAGCTTTCTTTGCCTGGCGAGAACAACAACGGAGCTTTTCATGTTAACAGTTTATTTCATCCGATACAATGCGTTGGAAATCATACTCATATCACGAAGAAAAAAAGCAACATATGTGATGAGTTCCATCTAGAATAGTAGGCTACTATATTTAGCCCTATAGCCTGTGAAAGGAATACTATACAGTGACAGAATACATTTCCGTTAAGTTTGCATCATGTGTCTGATTCTTATCGGACTTGTACCCCATTCTGCCCATAAATTCTGCAACTGCAATTCCTTAGCTCACACGCTCGTAACCATATAAATCTATGCTCGCGACTGGTTGTCGCAAAGTATGACGTATACAGCTAGTTGCTAGCGTGCACGAGGTCTTCGAGCTAGAGAAAAAAAGAGCCACTGTTTAAAGCTAGACCGGAAGACATGGAAGTGGAAATATGGCCGCGTCCAGTCTCGCGCTTTCGCTTGCCTCACTGCGCCACTGCGCACTTTTCATAAAAATGAATGGGGACGCCATCTTGAAAGCCAGAAGTGGTTGTCTCTAGTTATATTAACTCTATGCTCCCTGCTGACCGAGCTACCCATCTTGTTCGGTAGGGGGTGGTGTGCACATACGCATTGCATTACATGACAAAATTTGCCGGGAAATTGACTGAATTGCCGGGTCTTTAGAGGACACATCACAGATTATGGCGCTCCCTCAAATTGTGCAGATACTTGTAAGGTATTTTCTTGTGGGCTTTTATTGTGACAGGGGTGTGTGGTTCGGATGTTGGAAGAAAGTGAGTGGAGTGAAATGCTATGTGTGGGGGAGATACAGTAAAGATGTACAAAGTGTGCCCAAAGACCGTGTCCGTCTCTAATGATTAATGCAACATAAACAAACCCAAACAGTCGGCTTCATATTGATAGAATTAGCTGAGCTGGTAGAAACTAATAATATATCTGAGACTGATGCCCATGACCGAGTAGACAGAGAGTCACAGAGAGCTTGGCTGCATACTCTGCCGTCACAGACATAGACATATATATGTCTATGGTCACAGACGTACACATTAATGAAGTTGCCATAGTAAACCTCTCTTCAGTCCTGGAACGGCTGGATGCTGTGGAGCCTCGAATGGGACGGGGACGACCAACCATCCACATCCCGCTCGAGTCCATCGAAAACTATTTATTAAATGGTTTAAAAATAAAGGACATAGCGGAGCTCTTCGGCGTAGGCCACCAGACCATCCGTCGGAGGATGCAAAGCAACGGATTTATGGAGCTAGAAAGCTGACAAAAGTATCTGAATTTGAATATGAAAGATCTGAAATATTTGTGTGTCGAATTTCATAAAACTGAAATATTTTGCTGTTTAATATATAATATCTGAATTATTTGTATGCCGAATTTAATTAAACTGAATTATTTTGATCCAAAAATACACATTTCAAAAATTCAGATTGCAGGAATTCAGATTCTTGAAATTCAGATTGCAGGAATTCAGATTCTTGGAATTCAGATTGCTGAAATTCAGATTCAGATTGCGGAAATTTAGATTTTGTCTGAAATAGGCCAAAGGTGAAACAGCTTGCTTTCACAGGGAAAAGTAGACGATTTCAGAACGACCGAACTTTACCTCAGAACAAAAGCTCAGTTGCTTGTTGGAGGAACAGTATGGAGCAAGTGCTTATGAAACTTGTAAAAACTTGTGTCTTCTCCTTTGCCAAAATCGGCAGTTACTGTCACCAAGTGGGTCGAGACAGACTCGGAGGGCGGCGGAGACCGAGGGAAGACGCGGAACAACTGGCAAATCTATAGCCTATATATTTATGTTTTGTTGTTTTCTGTGTTGGAGTTCTTTTAAGAGCTTGATGCCAACAACATCCAGCCTGATATAAAATGATCTTCAATTGTGTCTCTTAGTTATAATAGAAAATCCAGGTTGAATCAAGTCACGCTAGCTAATTACTGTATTGCCAATTTTGGATGGTCAAGCATATTTTTCATTGTCTCCTCATTCCTATCAAAGTCAATGTTCAGCCTATAGGCTATGTTCATTTGCTAAGTGACATTTCATATCGGTTATGGATAGTGAAATATTTGCTTTCTGAGAGATCGGACATAGCCTAGTATTTAAAAGTATATAAGGAGTTATCTATCAGAATATATCTGTAGTGCGGCCGGGTTTGATTTGATTCATCGTCCACACATCATCTGGAAGTCAGTTTCGATCAAATACCAACTATCTCCATACTACATCTTGCCGACGTATCTTCTACACATCAGGCGGACGTCGGCAAGACGTATGTGTGCTATCCCGGATGATCTGGGTCTTCCTCAAGCAACTAGCAACTCAGTTTTTTCTACTCGGTCACGGGCATCAGACTCAGATATATTATTAGTTTCTACCAGCTCAGCTAATTCTATCAGTGTCTGCACAATTTGAGGGAGCGCCATGATCTGTGATACGTCCTCTAAAGACCCGGCAATTCAATCAATTTCCCGGCAAATGTTGCCATGTAATACAATGCGTATGTGCACACCGCCCCCTACCGAACAAGATGGGTAGCTTGGTCAGCAGGGAGCTGAAAAAGAGAGGCTACTGAAGTCACTGCTGCGCCGCTCAGAATGCATTTTCGTTTTTGAATTATGGGCAGTTCTTTGCGGGCAGAAAACGAAAATGCATTTCTGGAAATGCATTTGAATTTGAATTGTGGTCACGATTTTGCAACCATGTTCTTGAAAATGAAAATGCATTTCTGGAAATGCATTTGAATTTGAATTGTGGTCACGATTTTGCAGCCACGTTCTTAAAATGAAAACGCATTTCTGGAAATGCATTTTCATTTTCGAATTTTACATTTCAAATTGAATTTTAGTATCTATTTGCGGGGGCATATTTTGAAAATTAAATTTCAAATGTATTTTCTCGTTTTCATTTTAATTAAGTGAAAGAATGAGCAGTCTTAAATAAGAAAATTAAAATGCAAATAGGATGATTGATTACTAATTTTATTTATGAGTCAATTAATGCAGCCACATTCTTAAAATGAAAAAGCATTTCTGGAAATGCATTTTCATTCGAATTTTGGTCACGATTTGCTTCCATAGTTTTCCATGTTCTTACGGTGAGAAAGTATTTCACTTTTCAGTTGTTTCATTTACTCATGCACACCAGAGGGGCATTTTTTGCCGTGTACTACATAAGGTATGGGGATAGTTTTATTTATTGAAGTTTTATTAAAGTAGCTAGCTAACTTCAACTTTGCTGTCGAAATAATTTCAATACACTGGAGTGGTTTTCAACGTCAAACAAACTACTTGATTAGCTAGAGCTAACATTCAGTAGTTATAGCACTAGCTAGCTAGCTCTGCACACATATCTTTTAAAAACGAACTTGCTCTGTTTATTTGTTTAATGAAACAGTAGCGCGACTTAGCTTATGTAAAGCAAGTATTGTTCAACATATTTAAGTTAGCTAAACGTTCAAAATAATTCTGGTACAATTATCTGTTCACTTATGATAATTTTATGAAATAAGAACTTTTGAACGTTTGTTTTGTTTTATTGAAACCATAGTGCGATTTTGGCAAGCCCAACTACTGTAGGTGTCTCATGATAAAGCCAGAACATTAATAAAACTTAAAATAAAAGTTATAGGTTAAAAGTAAGTGGATTCAATCTAACGAAATCTGCAGCCTAATTTTTGTAGGCCATCATATAGGCTACGGCTGAGTATGCTGAGGAATCTGTCCCTGCAGGATGCAGAAAAGGTCTTCATCTCTGGACCAGTTTATCATTGGAGGTAAGTAGAGAATGTAAATTTTCTGCACAATGCAATACAACTGTATAATCAACTATTAATACCTTTATTATCAACCACTTAAGTAATGCTAATTAATGTACAAAACCTTTTTAGGCTAACTGATATTTATGCTTACCTAGAAGTAATATTGTCTGTACTATTTCAGTGAAGTGGAGGAGTTTGATAGGGGGATATCTAATCCAATTGCGCACTGAAGGGAGACCATTCAACTAGTAAGTAGTGCTGTTACCGACATCACAATATGGGGTTTGAATATTGAAAGGTCAGGAAAAGTCAAATATCCATATTGTTTTTTTATATTTGTTTTTCTTGCTTCTATCTCTCATTGAATGAGGAAGTTGTATGGAGGTCTAGATGGAGGTCTAGATGGAGTGATATGGAGGGAATGGAGTGATTGTCATTGTTTGACAATGATTCAAAATAAACAATGTATATCTTGAATCTGCCCTGAGAGTCAACCTTGTTTCTTGCCTCTCTAACATTACACATTTGTGGTTCTGATTGAGTGACTGCAAAAGCCATAGCAAATAGAATAGAACTTCACTTTTCCAGGACCTTGTGGTGTCAGACACATCCAAAATGTAGCATGCACACAGGCATGTGCAGTATTTACAGGAATATGAAAGATGATCCGAGGCACGAAACCAGGATAAGGGATTAAGTCGGGATATTCAAGTTATCCTGGATGAATTTATATTTGAGTTGGTTGCACGAAAGCAGGTTGAATTAAACCCAGCCAAGTAACCATGGAGGTGTATTCTTTGCAGCTAGACTGCTCCTGAGCAGGCTAACAGCCAGGCTAAAATTAATTCTGGAGTCTCGTGTTAAATCAGCTGCCGCTCTGATCCGAAATAAACGTTTTTAACTGGTATTCCGCTGTCATCTGAATGTGTTCTTATGTATTTTTTATTAACATGCATTACCTGTCACTATTGCTATCACAAGTTTAATTTAAACCCTACTATTGCAGTTGTTAAGAAATGGTTGATGAAGTTGCAACTGTGATTTCAATGAAGTCAGAAATGAAGGCGATATAGCCTACACTGCTCAAAAAAATAAAGGGAAGAGTAAATTAACACATCCTAGATATGAATTAATAAAATAATCTCATTAAATACTTTTTCTTTGATTCCATTGATAATTGATAATTTTTATGTGATTTTGTTGTCAGCACATTCAACTATGCAAAGAAAAAAGTAGCCTATTTAATGAGATTATTTAATTCATTCAGATTTAGGATGTGTTAGTGTTCCCTATATTTTTTTGAGCAGTGTGTAAAGTCCCATTCACCTGTGTTTCTTACTGCACCATGGCATGCCCATTTCTGAACTAAGTTTTGGATGACAAAGCATTGATATTGAGACGTGCTTTCAGACGTGAGAGGTTAATACATTGTTTTACAGATATGCTTGAGTGTGGATTGAAGTCACTTATTTTTCTCGTTTCTTTATCTCCAGATACAGTTTCCTCAGTGTTTTTTTCTTGATTTCAATACCAAGGTCTAGATCCTGGAGACTTTTATTGACAGCAATCTGTGCATCTGCCAGCTCAATTAGCTTTTTCAGATGTTGAGTAGAGACATCTCACAGTTTGGGAATTCTGTAAACCACCCATTGATTAGCACAGCAGGAATTGTGCATGATTTAGATTTCCTTTAGCCCATACTTACTATGTTGCCAAGCCGGCTGTCAGGCTGTAGCCTACTGCGTCTGGATCCTGTTACAAATATATATTATGAGTGCTATATAACTGACTTTTATTGTGTTAATTGTGTGGTTTGAGTTATATATTCTCATGTGATGCCTTCTTGCTGCATACAAATTGCCCTTCTGGAGCAAAGAATAAACTGATCTGAAATGACTTCTCACCCATTATAGGCTAAATATGTATTTCCATACGATTTACATGATACCTCAGGCCTTCTGGAGTACAGTGACACAGTCTCCTCATCATCAGCTGCAGAAGCCCCTTCCCATACTGCAGAAGTTTCTTCACCTTGCCATATTGAATAGACTTCGTATTGACAGGATGTGCCAAGCCATGTGCTTTTAATGAATAATACCCACTGGATCTTCGTCTGGTGGCAGGAGAGTTACTGTGTCACTGTTTTAAACCAAGGAAGGCCTGTGATGGAAGGGATTCAGGGTGGGACAGCTAGGCTACTGACCACCTGCAAAAACCGCCCTCTTCATACAAGGTACTTTCAGGCCTTGAGTGTCCAGCGACACAGTTACTCTCCTGCCACCAGACTGTAGCAGAATATGTAGCAGGCATCTTGTCAGTCATTTCTACATAACATTTACAAACTGTTGAGGCACTTACCAGCCTGCAAAATGTTTTTATATTTCATCTTGACTTGTTGCCAGGATCTTTTTTGTCCAGTCATGTTTGTTCTGTATGAACATTAATTGTAGAAATATATTTAGAATCAGACACCGCTTATAGAGATTTGTGCATATGGGTGTAAAACATATTCTTACATTGTAAATAAGGATTTGAAATTAGGCCAAGTCTTTAGGGTAAATTTCCCAAGGAAAATTAATTCTTTCTGCTCACTTTTAAGGCAAAGTTGGATAAATAATAATACATGTTATTTACATAGTGCTTTACATGGTAGGCTACTCAAAGACACTTTACAGTAAAACCAGCACATTTAGCACATAAACACAGATACAGCATTACAACCAATACATAATCAAGCATATTAAAAGCAGTTACAGTGTACAACTTTCTTAGTAAGTAGATATTTTTCAATCATTACACTTTCAGTCGGTCCGTGATTGTCTGCCAGGCTTTTCTCTCTGTTTAATAACAGCAGCCGTATTTCCTTTTGTACATTTTATATGCTTCACTATGCTTCAATTTCCGTAATTAGTTGCTTCTTAGCGGGTGAAAAATTTTCTCAATTTCTGCATCAGTCAATCTGTGATCAATATCATGGTCAATTTAAGAAAGCCATGAAGGTGCACTTATCCCAACTATGTACATCTGGATTGACATAGCTTCACCTTCACCTGGTTTGGCAAACGTGCAACCGAATAAGCCGCGATGAACGGATCACACTAACTCCAGCTGCGCCTTTTCAGTTTTCCTGATTTCTTATTCTACTTTTGTGCAATAGCCCACTGATCCACTGATGTGATCAATGTTTTGAGTCATGTCCAATACAAAACATCATCTAGCATGCCCATCCACACCAAAGGAAGCATCCTCATGAAGCCCATCCACCATAGAGGTTCACCACCAGCAGCAGAGAAGACACAATTTTTTTTTGTGATGATGACATTTAATAAATTAAAGTACAACAGATTAAATTTGAACTTGTATTTCCTCAGATAACTTTGATATTTATGTATAATAGAGCTTAAAATAATTAAACGGATCACAGAATACGTACATTGCATAAGTTTTTTGACAGAACCCTGTGTGTGTGTGGAATTTGATTATCTGCAGTATGAATCAAGGATTTACTCATGTTTAGTAGTTGTATTCCCAACAGATGTGGTTACATTCTGTTAAAGGCACTAGAGATATTCCACAAACACAAGCCTAGCATGTGCTTTTAGTTTTTCCAGATGGGAGTGCATGATGCAGGAAAGTAAGGGCAGCATCATCGAGACTTCTACACTTCATGTAGGCAAACTGGAGTTGATCTGCCAGGTTCTGGATTGTCTCTTGTAGTTACAAAAGTATCAGACATTCAAAACTCTTTATCATCACTCATGTAAGAGCTACATGTTGGAAGTAATTGGGAAGCCTGGGTCTGCTCTTCTTTGGAACAAGGCAGATGGCAGAGGTCTTCCAAGGAGCTGGAACTGCATGTTCCAGCTCCTCCAAGGACCAGTTGAACAGTTCACAGAAGACAGGGCCAGTTGTTTGTAGCAGGTCTCCAGGAGCTTGTTATTACTGATGTTATCGGACATAATGCTTTGTTGGCTTTGGCTATTTGGTGAAGTTAAGCCCTCTAGAACGAGTTCAGAGTATCTGCAAAGGTGCCACAATCCTTTAGGCTCATGTTGCAGGGTGTACATTGGTTCTCTGTAGTCCCAGAAAACCTTTAAGGCCACTCCAGACATCACACATCTGTCCACATTGATATATTTTACACCTTTTCTTTAGGCTATTTTAGCGTCCTTAATTTTCTTAGGCCTTCATTTTATCACATTGAGATATTTTCCACCTTTTCTTTAGACTATTTTATCTTCCTTAATTTGCTTACTTAATTTTATCAAATGAAATCCATGAAATATACATTTTTTTTAAAATTTGATGTGATTTTAATTTCTTTAATTATCCAATATTTATTATTCGAATATGTTTTCAAATATTATATATTTCTATATTATTAGAACATATTTTCAAATATTATACCTTTCTATTAGTGCTGTCAAACGATTAAAATATGTAATTGCGATTCATCGCATTAATGTCATAGTTAACTTGCGATTAATCGCACATTTTTATCTATTCTAAATGTCCCTTGATTTATTTTTATCCCTTGATATCTTTTTGGAAAAGTGGTTTGGATTGCTTCATGTAAATGTTTTTTTTTATTGAAAAAAACATTGCAGACGCCTGGCTTTGACGAGGGGGCGGAGAATTCTCATCAGCTGTGTGCTTGGCCATCAAGTGTCACATCCCACCCTACTCCCTAGGTCACTTCTTTGTTTTTTCTGTGTACTCACCTCTCCTCTCATTTCAGTGTCTCCTACCCTGCCTGTGATTGACCTCCCCAGCCCTGATTGACAGCACCTGTTTTCAATCTAGCCCCAGAGTATTTAGCCCCTGTGTTTCAATCGGGAAGGGAGGTGCATGTATTGCGCTCAGTTGGGCCACTTTGGTTCTTCCTGCCCGTCAAAAGAGCAGGCTCACCAGTGAGAAGAAGAGCACTGGTGAGCCGAACGTTTTCTTCCAACAGATTCCCTCGTCTCCTCAAACAGGCCCGGCTGGTAGCACCTTCAACAACCCTTTGTCATCCTGTGTTGGTGGACTCGGGGGCAGATGAAAGTTTCATGGACGTTGGGTTGGCCGAAAGACTGGGGCTCGATCTAGTCCCTATGCAAGAGCCGTTAGAGGTGACTGCTTTGGATGGTCGTCTGCTTTGCAAGATAATCCAGCGCACTGCCCCCCTTCAGCTCCTCATGGCTGAGAATCACACAGAAGAAATTGTTTTTCTTATCTTCAGTTCCCCGGCGCAGCCTCTCGTCCTAGGTTTACCCTGGCTTGTTAAGCATAACCCTAACGTGAATTGGGCTACCGGCGAGGTAACCAGCTGGGGAGAGGGGTGTGCTCATGCCTGTATCTGTCTGGACCCCGTTTCCGACTGCCCAGACTCCTCTGTTTCTCCGTTGCCTGCAACTCCTGAGTCCCCAGTCTCCTCTTCTCTCCTGCCATCTTTGGACTCCGACTTCCCGGACCTTTCCAAGGACCTTTTCTCGCCTGTTTGATCGATGCTCTGATCCTGGCGCCCCCACTAACATTCTGGCCCCCTCTTGTGTAGTAGGAGCAGTCACGTGGGGCATAGAGGAGAGAGTCAGGCAAGGTAATGCAGGCAATCTCACTCCAGACGGCTGTCCCCCGAACAGGCTGTTTGTCTCTTCCCCTCTCCGTTCTCAGGTGATACATTGGGCTCATACCTCCCGTCTCGCGTGTCACCCCGGAGTTCGGCGGACTCTTTTTGTGGTCAGGCAACGTTTCTGGTGGCCGGCTATGGAGAAGGACATTGGGGAGTATGTTGCAGCCTGTCCCGTGTGCGCCCAGAACAAGACCTCCCGGTCTCCACCATCTGGCCTTTTGAAACCACTTCCGGTGCCCCATTGCCCCTGGTCGGATATATCCCTCGACTTTGTCACAGGTCTACCACCCTCGGAGGGTAATACCACTGTTCTTACGGTAGTGGACAGATTTTCAAAGATGGTGCACTTCATCCCTCTGCCCAAGCTGCCCTCTGCCTAGGGAACGGCAGAGGCAGTTTTGTCTCATGTGTTCCGATTGCACAGGTTTCCCAGGGATGTGGTTTCTGATCGAGGACTTCAGTTCATCTCCTAATTCTGGAAGGCTTTTTGTTCATTTGTTGGGGCCACTCTCTCAGACTGAGCGGCTCAACCAGGAGCTGGAAACAGGGCTGCGCTGTCTCGTCTCCCGAAACCCTACTACATGGAGCAAGCACCTCATCTGGGTGGAGTATGCCCACAACACACTGCCTAGTTCTGCTACTGGTCTCTCCCCCTTTCAGTGTGCCTATGGCTATCAGCCACCCCTGTTCCCTGACCTGCAGCCTGAAGTGGCTGTTCCCTCTGCACAAGTGTTTGTCCGTTTATGTCGACGGACCTGGAACAATGCTCGCCGGGTGCTTCTGAGAAACTCCAGCCGGTATAAGAGGCTGGCTGATCGACATCGCAACCCTGCCCCCGCCTACTGTCCCGGGCAAAGTGTGTGGTTGTCAACCCAAGATCTTCCCCTGAGGGTCGACTCTCGCAAGTTGGCTCCCCGGTTTGTGGGTCCTTTCCCCATCACCAGAGTCATCAATCCTGTGACTGTGCGCCTCCGGCTACCCAGCTCCATGAGGGTTCACCCCACGTTTCACGTCTCCCGGATAAAGCCAGTTAAGGTCAGCCCCTTGGTTCCTGCTTTTAGACCCCCGCCACCTCCCCGGCTTGTAGATGGTGGCCCAGTGTACTCTGAGGCGTCTCCTGGCTGTACGTCGTAGGGGTCGTGGACGTCAGTACCTGGTAGACTGGGTGGGGTATGGTCCTGAGGAGAGGCGATGGGTTCCCACCAGTTTCATAATGGATCCTACTCTTATTGATGACTTCCACCGCCGCCACCCTGACCAGCCTGGGACGTCCGGTGCCGTCCCTAAGGGGAGGGGTACTGTCACATCCCGCCCTACTCCCTAGGTCATGTCTTTGTTTTTTCTGTGTACTCACCTCTCCTCTCATTTCAGTGTCTCCTACCCTGCCTGTGATTGACCTCCCCAGCCCTAATTGACAGCACCTGTTTTCAATCTAGCCCCAGTGTATTTAGCCCCTGTGTTTCAATCTCTCTTTGCTAGTTTGTGTGTGTACCTTATGTCAGTCTCTGCCTTCTGTATCCAGTAAAGAAACCTTTTTGTGAATATTCTGAGTCGTGCTTTTGAGTCCACCACCTATCGTCGTTACATCAAGTGGTATTTTAGACTGGACTTGCTGCGATGATAGCTCAGTTTACAACCACTAATCACACGGATCACTTTGGTCTTGTCAATTAAACCATTTGGCAACTTTTTAAAAGTAAACTTTCCTTTCAGAATCTTATTGGCATCCATTTCGGCGTCTCACACTCGCCATCCACTCAAAACTTAACGTTAGCCTACTACCAGAGAATGTCTAATATCCGTAAACGGGCTCTGCTACTACTCTTTAACCGGCTCGCAAGCCAAACAAGTGTGTGTGTGTGGGGTGCCTGTTTTGTTTCCAGTCTAGCTAGATCCGGTGTGGTGTTGTATTTTTTTCTAACGTCGGTAGTTGTTGCAACAGCATGTGAAAAAACTACAAAGTTTGTTAGGCCAAAAAGAGCGTTTATCGCGCGATAAAAAAAATTGACGCCTTTCATTTGGGTTTGCGTTAATGCCGTTAATAACGCGTTAAACTGACAGCACTACTTTTTATATAATTGTGTCATCAAACATCATCACATGAGTTTTCCTTGATCTAGTGACACTGCCTTTCAATTCGCTAGATGGCGCTGTCAGGGTCCTAGAACTGCAGTCCTGAAACTGCGGTCCTGAAACTGCAGCTTTCCGGCTCTCTGGGGCTTCCGGGGTCTCTGGCTCTGCAGGTTCATACTATTGAAACCCTGGGGAAAATACACGCCGGGTGATGCAGGCAGTGGCCACTAGGGGTGCAACAATTCAACAAATCCACGGTTCGGTTTTTTAGGTTTGGTTTTGTTTCGGTTTGTTTAGAACATTAGGGGGAAGGAAAAAACATGACCATTTCAGTGTTCTGTCTGTATTTTCTCTGCATGAATAACATTGCCTTGCATCCAGAGATTTGATAACACATGAAATCAACATTATTTTTAACATTATTTCTAAAGCAAATGTTACTCAGGCTATTTAAGGCAAACATAACAATTCTTCAATTTTTGTTTTTCCTTTATTGAAAAAATAACATTTTCAATTCAAATGTTCACAATAGAATAACATTATGTAACATATAATCTTTCTAAATACTTAGCCTGCCATTTAAAACCAACAAAATACTTCAGTGTACTGCATTACAACATAAAGTGCAACATAAATTCAGTCTGTAGCGGCTTTACTTGTGTTTATTTACAGTCTATTCCTCGAGTGTCAGGTTATTCTGCAAAAAGATAAGTTTATCAACACACTCTGCAGCAAGGGAAAATCTGCTTGCAGTTATAATGCCCCCTGAAGTTGAGAAAACTCTTTCACTTGGTACAGATATTGCAGGGACACAGAGCTGTTGTTGTGCCAGTTTTGCAACGTGAGGATACTCTCATTTACCTGCCACCATCTCAGTGGGTTAGCATCCACATGAATGCTGTCTGCTGATCTTTATGAGCTGACCTCCTGCTCAATGATTCTGGAAAAAGGCTTGGTCTGTTCCTCTGCTCTGAAAAGCTCTCCAAATAGCTCAGCCATAGCTGTCTTCCTCTGGGAAGGAGGATTTCTCCTGTGGTTCTGTGCCCAGCGCAGCTCCCCCTGCTTCACTGCATTGACCCTAAGAGAAAGAATAAATTACATACATAATTTATTATTTTGACATAACAACTCAGAAAAACCTTTGGGTGAATAATAAACGATAACAACTGTAAAAATAACAGCCATCTAAACTGTATGTATTACATCAATGGTAAAATGATAAACAATACTTGCTATTCATTCTCTAGAATGTGTGTAGTGAGATCTTTGTAGACTTAGAGGCATCATCCAGGTAAGGCAGGGATTTAAACCTTGGATCAAGGGCTGTAGCTCTCTGGAGTCTTTAAGATCAGGGTCTGTGTGCCTTCTTTCAAGGTCTTGGGTGATTGCTGTTTTTGCCTCTTTTATGGTGACACTGTCTTCATGTGGGAGGATCATTGACACAGAGGGAGATGTCTCAGTGCTCATGAGGGCTGTTATTATTTTTAGTGGTTGTAGTAGCTGAATTAGTTCCTCTGCCAGTCTCAGTTCACTGGCAATCAATACGGCAATGCCCTTGTCCTTGACAGACCTCTTCACAGCGTTGTCCTTTAAGGCAGAGTAGATGGCAGGCTGCTGCTCCACATAACGCTCAAGCATGTCATGTCAGTATTCCATCTAGTTGAAACATCATGGATTAGCTTATGTCTTGGTGTGTCTAGCATTTCCTGCTTGGTTGACAAAACATGGTGAGCTGTGGTGCTCTTCTGACCTTCCCCAGGAGGCGGAACACTGCATTAAGTGAGACTTCCCTTTTAGCTGCAAGGTTTAGAACATGGGCAAAACATCCAATCTGTGGCCCAAGTCCATCAGCTTCTTTGATAGCATTTACATTGTTCTGTGCATTGTCTGTAGTGACTGGGATTGTGATGTTGGGCCTAGCCAGTTTCCACTCATTCACTGCAGTCTTCAATTCATCAGCTATATGTGTGCTTGTGTGGCTCTCATAAAGGGGACGTGTTTGTAACACTGCACTTTTCATCTCCCAGTTAAAATATAATGAAGACTCAAGGTCAGATAACTCTCAGTTGCCCTGGAAGTCCAAAGATCGCTGGTGAGAGTTGTGTAGTACGTTTGGGATAGTTGGTTCTCAATTCCCCCACGAGTCTGTTCATATAGCTCAGGGATAACTTTGTTCGTGAAGTGCGTTCGCGATGGCAAAGTGTAGCCTAGCGCGGTTCTAGGTTTTTCACCAAATGGCAAAATCCTGCATTGGTAACAACTGATAATGGCTGTAAAAGCACTGCTTTTTCTACGATTTTTGATTTGATTATTTTTGTATTTGATTATGTGTAACTGCTACATTTGTCTAGCCTGACATTGTCATACTCATAATTCTAGTCAGAATATGAGTCTGATAACACTCCGTTGGGTTGTGAGTACAGGGCGTGTTTCAACCGAACTCATAAAACAAATGCCTCTTCGCTCAATTTGGATAGACCTACAACCAATCAGGGCAACATAATATGTTGTTTGTTGAAAACGAATTCAACCCAAGCGCTCTTTGGTGACTTGGTTGATTATGTTACTGTTGATCATCTGTCCATCATCATATAAAGCCCTCCCTGACAATTTTATTGGTCTGAACAGCTCCCCAACCGGGCTTCCCCAGACCCAACTTCAAGACCAAATGTTTTTGTGGCTGGGTTAAGGTGGGCTGGCAGCCAGGCTATCATTTGTCATCCTAACGTCTAAACAATTGGAATAACACACAATTTTGGCAGAGAAGGCAGTGCGTACCTTGCCTATCCAGACTGCAAGTCACTGGCAGCCAATAGGTGTGTTCAACTTCATGCAGCGCCGGCATCGCCTGCAGCCGTCTGCAGCCCGGCTGACTTGAAGCAGCCAATGGCATTCTCAGTTTCACGATGCCGGCGCTGCATGAAGTCGAACACACTTATTGGTATTCTCCTTTTAGTCAACCGGCTGCAGCTGTCGGCGCCGCCGGCGCTGAATTAAGTCGAATGCACCTGCGACAGCTCCCGAGTGCTCTCTGACGTCAGTGTCTGAAATCGCTCACTCATTTCGTTCACTCACTGCTGAAATGTGTGGAGGACCAAACCTGCCATATTTAAAAATGAATGAATGAATAAATAAATGTCCACATCCATGCATTTAGACATAAATAAATGAATACATGTACTAATGCACAATTGTCAATCAATATTACCTTATAATTTACATGTATTTATGTATTTATTTGTGTATTCATTTATGTATTCATTTATTTATTCATTCAAGTATTCATTCATTTATTAATTCATGTGTTCATTCATTTATTCATTCATTTATTCATTTATTTATTCATTCATTCATTCATTCCTGTATTTCTTCTTCTCAATATGTTAATGAGATGTGTCAATCAAAATAGGTAGGCGGTATTTGACACACCATTGGCTAATCGTTTTCCATGCTTTGTATTCGATTATGTAGCCTTACATCCATCCTTGCTGTCATGGACAACATAGCCTACATGGACAGGCTGGCCGACCTTGTTGAAAACGAAGATTTAATTCACCATATATGATATTTGGATAAACAAACATGTTATAAAGATTTTAATACGTTAGTTGTGGGTTATCACTTAACGCCCAACTTCACTACGCTGATCGTGTTTACCCCGATAAAAACGTAAACATTTTAAACTAAAAAATCCTGATTGTTGATTGTCAAACAACAATGTGTAAGAGCGAGATAGACAATCTGGCATATAGCCCCCAATCAAGCAGAAGAGAAATTTGTGAAGATTGACGACACAAAGTTAATCATCGAAGATGAAAAGTAGCTTAGTCCTAAATGGAGTTTTATGCCCCATAGCACATATTTTACAAAGACTACGGCAACAAAAGCCAAACGTTGCCACGTTATATTGGGAATGGGATGCCGTTGCGACGGTTATTGTTGGAGCAACAAGTTGCCTAAATAGCCTGTAGCCTATGCCATGTTTATGTACATGTCAGCTTTACAAGTAGAAAAGAAAATCTCAGAGAAGGTGAAAGGCTTGGTGACCGGCGTGGAGAAATGCGCGTCTAGTGTGAACAGCATCGCGCCATTAGTAGTATATTGTGGCGCTCCAGGGCGCTTCGCAGCCAGTGTGTCCCGGGCGTTAGCTAGATTGAATCTATGGCTCTGGATTGATTGCAATATCTGAACATCAGTTTCCACGCCTACTGGCCTCCTCTCATTATCATATTGGGAACAATGAATGAATGAATGAATGAATAAATAAATGAATAAATAAATGAATACATAAATGAATATATAAATGAATGAATAAATAAATCAATTAATCAATCAATAAATCAATACATAAATGAATACAAAATAAATAAATACATAAATGTAAAATATATGTAACTATTGATTGACAATTGTGCATTAATTAATATATATATTCGTTTATTTCTGTCTAAATGCATGGATATGGACATTTATTTATTCATTCATTCATTTGTAAATATGGCAGGTTTGGTCCTCCATAGAAATGGAGTGCACTCACTGCCGTTCATAGTGAATGAGTGAACGAGTTAGCAGTTCCAGACACAGCCAGTAGGTAGCTCGACATGGACTGCAGCTGCATGAAACGACCTGCAAGAGTAGCCGCTTGCAGTCGGGGAGGAGTTAAAAACGGCTCTTGAGTCGGACATTCCAGCTTTTCGTGGTTTGCTGCGTTGACGTCAGTCATGGCCGATCAAGCGCTGTTTGCTTGGCGGCGCTGCATGAAGTCAGTCATGTCGAACGCACCTAATGTGTTGTATTCGGAAACGGAAGTGTACTGGAATAACGACGAATCAAAGCATAGGCGGGAACATGGGTTATTCGTTTTATCCAATCAAATTCCACATATCGCAACAGAAAAACTCCAGGCTGGCAAATGTGCTGTCCAAGCTGCTAACAGCACACGGTAATGTGAAGCGAGTGCCACATAGCAAGTGAATATCGTTTTGAATAAAAATCGTAACAAAGTTACATTTCTACAACAAAAACGGTGAGTATAGTTTGCGTCAATGAATATAGGCATCTCTTACAAACACTAGAAATGACGTGCTGTTTGCGCGCTAGGCGGGAGTAGGTTAAAGATAGCTGGGCTTCGCATGGATTCTGCGGTTGTAGACGGTTTCTAGCTAGTACTAAAAACGAATTGATTTGAAACATTCCGAAACTTTTATGAACTAGTTACCTAGCTTTCTGTTTGTCATTTATTTCAGATTAGCTAACATGTTAAGTTAACATTTTGCTTAGGTAGCTCCAGTACCAGTAGCTCTTCGTCTTTGGAACTGTAGGGAACATGGGTTGCTAGCTAGCATAGCAAGTTAACTAGCCTCGCAGTCTGTTAGCATCCTAATGTTAGCCACCTTATATGTAGCTAGGTAACAAGCTATCTGTCAAAATAGCTGGAATGTTCCACATTCACCTACATATTAGCACTACGTGGGAAAAGCTAACTAAAGCAGTATGATCTCTGTCTGAATTTCTGGCCAACGTCACCATGCATGTGGCATAAACATGTTTTTGTTTATTTTTAACTAGGTCAGCTAGCAAACTTGAGTCATTCTGCAGTTCAACGGCCTCACTAATTGGATATGACTAGATGCTAGACTAGACGTTTATTGTGTTAGTATACAAGTAACCTGTCTGATTACTTCAGTGTCATTGTTACCCATTTCCACAGATGACTGGCTCAAACGAGTACAAGCTTAACCAGGGCCCAGAAGACAGCATCTCTGCTGTGAAATTCAGCCCTAGTACAGCCCAATTTCTATTGGTATCCTCCTGGGACTCTACTGTCCGCCTTTATGATGTTGGGGGGAACTCCATGAGGATGAAGTATCAACACTCGGCGCCTGTTCTAGATTGCGCTTTTTATGTAAGCATGAAGACTGTTTATAAGTATACTAAAACAGTACATTGCTATAGTTGCTTAAAGTCTTTAAACCTGGTACACCATCATTAAAGTTCCACTCTTGACCATGAAGGAACATTTAGACATATTTTCTGTGTTTTAGGATCCTACACATTCCTGGAGTGGAGGTTTAGACACTCAGCTGAAAACCCATGATCTTAACACAGATCAAGGTATGTCTGCCACATCTATTCATTGATTAACTTGACTACGGTCCGGGCCCGCTGCCCTGTCCTCCCCCAGTTACTGCGCACTCAATTTTAACAAATACATTTTTTAGACTGCTACACATATAATACTAACTCATGGCTCAACATTAACATTTTTTGGCACTGGCCCCACCGGGAAACTTACTGGCCCCAAGACAATTTTTATTGCCACCCCCCCCCCCCCCCCAAAGTTGTAATTTATCCTTGTTACAACAAAACCAAAGACTTATAAGTTGTTATTCTGTTAACATGTTTAACCATTTATTAAACACATCCTGGAAAAAATAACAAATGAAATCACATTTCTCGTGATGATAAAAAGGTAATAGTCAGCAAAACAATTTACTTTTAACCTCAAACGTGACGTGCTCTCTTCCCTGCTGACAGGGCTCCATAAAAAAAGGTGCTTCCGTTTGAGCTTGTAGCTCTACTTGGCTGCCATCTTCACTTATTGTCTCGCGCCAGTCTTGCGCCAGAATTACAATTTGACAACCACTCGTCACCCCTCAACTCTTAATTTGTCAACTGTGTGCCCCACGAGCTGCAAAGTTATTTATGCATTTAGCAGATAGCAAAACATATGAAGGATGTTAACTTTTACAATGCAATTTTTTTTTTTCAATCAATAATTTGCAGTGGCCCGATCGGCCCAGTGAGTTGCTAGTTTAATTGTCCCGACGTTACTTTTTACTGGCCATCGTTATTGTCGAGCCCTGCTAACTACTTTCTAACCGAACGGTCGAGGTTAGTAAGTTGTTTATTCTATGGCATTTTTAGCTCTTTTCATTTTGTAAATGAAAATAAACGTAATTAATTGTAGCTAACTCTCAAGTCGTCACACGGTGTGTTTCAGGTGTTGCCTAGCACCCAATTACTTTTGATAGAAAGCAAACAACACGGTTCTGCTAAAATGGCTTTAATTCCAACACAAAAAAAACGTCTCAAAACAAAATCTTGGCTGAGATAGAAACATTCCGTTTTCTTGTGTTCAAGCTTCTATTACTCAACATCAGTAGGACTTACAGGGGTCCTGACAACAGGGGAAATAACTTCAGTGTCACCTTTCAAAAGAGACCATTTACATGCATGTACTCCAAATGGTTCAAGAACAGCTTTCAATTTACTTTGGGTATGCTGTTTAGGCGTTTTCAGGCACATTTAACAGGATGTTTAAAAAGTTAAAGGAGTCATTGACTGTAGAACCAAATTTACCTTGTCACAGTTGCATAACGGCGAGTGGGTAAAATGGACATACAGTGAACTTCAAAGTCCATTAACACCTCTTTCCTATGCAAATTTCACAATTAAAAAAATGTAGCTGTAAAACGGTTGGTTTTGAAAGAGCCACCCAACGGACGTTGTTTTCTGGTAAGGCTGTCCCCACTCAACGAGTCGATTTTCTGGTCGATATGCTTTTGGTCGAGTAAGATTTGTTTAGTTGAGCTGCCGTATGGAAGTGTGAGATCAGATTTCTGCTTGTGTCACCATTGCTGAATTATAGAAATGTTCCATAGAAATTGTAGATTATATTATTTAAGACAAATAAAGCAACTCAAAAAATATATAATTCAAAATAAAAGGTGTTTCTGTTTTCCCTTTTGTTAATCTGCGTTTTGTTTTTTTGAACACGGAACGAGCACAATTGGCTGCCAAACTACAAACTCTGCCATAGCCTACTTTGTCGGTATTATTTGGCAAATAAATCTGTGGTATGGCAGCATTTCATTAGTACATTTACAAAGTACCGGGTGACTTGAAAAACGTTGAATGCAAACTCTGCCAACAACGTTTTTTTTTCATAGTTTGACGTTGAATATGATGTAGCCTACCACCTGAAAACCGTAAGTTGGCTCATGCTAATGCGGTCAAAAAATGAATATGCTTATTATAAGAATCAGATCCAAATCCAATGACATTATCTTGTCCGGCCAAGACAACTAAATCTTTCTCTGTTGCACCGTTCCCCACTCTGCTTCTAAGCAAGTTCATATGCTGCACTTTTTCAGGCAGTGAAAAAGATGACCCCTTAAATGGTATAACACTATGCATGCTGATCTCCTGCACATAATGAGATTGTATTGTACTTTAACCTCCTCAAACAGATACTATAGTTGGGACACATGATGCTCCCATTCGATGTGTAGAGTACTGCCCAGAGGTCAACGTCATGGTAACAGGAAGTTGGGACAGATCAGTTCGGCTGTGGGACCCTCGGACACCATGTAATGCTGGCACCTTTAGCCAGCCTGAAAAGGTAAGGCAACCGTTACAAGCCTTTCCATCTAACAAGTATAACAAAATGATTATAGGTGAGCTAAACTAATTTATCATTATCAAGAGTTAAAAAACAGTTGAAGGCATTGGGCCTCATTCTCGAACGCAGTTAAGAAGGAATTTCTTCTGAATTAGATTTAGGAAAATATTTGGCATTCATGAGTTTTCTCATCTGGGATTTGTTCTGAACTTCAGAAGACTTTTCGAACTCGAAATAGCAGTTGTAAATCGGCCAGTTGTCTCAAATGCGATTCCTTAAAAAAACACAAGGGGAATCGCATTTAAGAGAACTCTCCGTGTCAGTGTAAATGAATTTGTGAGAAATCGTTGGTGATGGCGTTCACATCAACTCTACAGACTATGGCAAGCCGTTTTATCATTTAACCAATGAATTCTTGATATCCAGAATTGCATTGTGGATATCAAGAATTCAAATTTTGGATATCAAAAATTGCATTTTGGATATCAAGAATTCAAATTTTGGATATAAAGAATACGATTCTGGATATCAGCAATTCATTGGTTAAATGATAAAACGGCTTGCCACAACAGACATCCTCGGATTTAAACAATTATAATAATTAACCTTGCTTAGTGTGCACACTGTTCGATCCAGTGGAGAACAATTCCACTGCTCATCTTACTAGTATGACGTTGCACCGAGGCACCTGTGCACCGGTTGCTTTTCGCTTGGACATAACTTGCGTTCCTGTTGCTTTCCTAATTATGTCGATTCTGATTGCACATGTCACTGCTGTTGCGTGCCCTTATAAGGAGCTGTCTGGGCGTGTATGTATGCAAATTCAGGAGCACGAGGACGCGCTTTCAACTCAAGAAAACTTCCCGGGGAGCACAGCTCAGAAAACTTCTGCTGCGTAGGAACACTTCTGCTGCGTTCGTTAATTTGGCGGTTGTCTTTTTCTTACGTTGTTTTTCCGAAGCCCGTAAGAAACAATTCAGAAGAAACTTAAGAAAATGTTTGAGAATGAGGCCCATTGTCTTCTACAATTAACATTTACATTTATGCATTTAGCAGACGCTTTTATCCAAAGCGACTTCCAAGAGAGAGCTTTACAAAAGTGCATAGGTCACTGATCATAACAACGAGATAGCATTGCGGGTAGCCAAAACATGAAGTATACATTGTGAAAAACAAATAAGTCCCAAAGGAAAGAACCATAAGAGCAATAACGCTACACTGTGCATGGCTTGTTTGGTCATTGTAAAGAAGTTGTCAGCCATCCCAAGGTACACATACACTTTATGGTTTTGTAGGGGGCAAGTCTGTGCAATAGCCTAATGCGTTCTGCAGAGAAGGGAGACTGGCATTGGTCACGGTTTGGAATGGAAAGGAGAACAGGACAACAGCGGATATCACCATTTGTTTTTTTGGAAGCCGTAGTTAAGGTGGCAGGCGTTAACTGAAAAGTGCTGCTAGAAACCCTGCACTTAAATGAGTTAGGCTGAGCATTTCATCAAATGTTTTTACCTTGACCCATCCACTTGAAAAATGTGCTTGTCCTGGACAGGTTGAACAGGTATTAGTATCCAGGGTACCTGCGGATCCTAAGTGTTAAATTCCTTAATGTAAAAATAAGGCCATAATTACAAGGGGTGGGGGAAAAAATCTAATCACATTTGAATCGCGGTTCAGTCTTCTAGCGATTCATATTGATTGTTTTGATGCATTGGGATTTTTTTCTTCAACACTTAACTGCTTATCACAGTCTAATAGAAACAAGTAACACTAACCGGCAAGCTGGAATCAAATGTAAGCATATATTAAATCAGAATTGGATTAAAAAATTGAAAGAATCTAAGAATCTACCCAAGAATCAATTTGAATCGTGAGGTGCCAAAAGATTCCCACTCCTAATAATTAGCATTAAAAAATCTTAAATTTGTGTTAAAGGCCTTAAAAGTTCGACTGAGCTGATAGAATGAAGATTATTTTATTTTCACTGGTTTCTTTTTTAAATCATGTTACAAAAATGTGTTGCACTGTTTATAAAAAATAAAAATAAACAATTAACAAAAAGCGGAACCAACAATAGATGATTGGTGGGGGTCACTAGGTGCACAAACTGAACATGACTAGGCTACATCCCAATGTCCACCCTCAGACTTTTAGGCTTGTTCTCGCTGAGTCAGTAAAGGCTTTGGGCTGTCCCACGGTCAAATCGTCAAGTGCACAAGGGCTCTTTCCCAGACATTTTTAGCCCTTTACCCACCCTTTTCAAAGTTTACATTTTGCAGAGTTTGCCTAACAACTCACAGCGTTGTGACGTGAAACACAAGGGTTACCAGGGGAAGCCCCGAAGCAAAAGAAAACAAACCCACCTCATAAGACGAGAAGACTAAAAAACAAACAAGCATGGAAGGAGCAACCAACCCTGACGTAAACATTATAAATAAGTTATCATGTAACTTTAAACACAAAACTCATTGATGGTTAATATAGCCAAAATAGTGTGTGTAGTTTGTCCTTTGATGATAAATTCCAAATATGCTTTCATCAGATTTGATCCAACCAAATTAGACTACTATTTTGCCGTTAATGCAGCAAAGTGCAGTCCCATTCAATGTATAGCATTTTGAGCCCTTGCAGCCTCTTGCAATCACTTAACGCCAAGCAAGTCTGAGGGTTCAGAGATTAGGGTTTTGGGGGGATTGGGCTCTACGTGGAGAAAAGTTTGCGCTTTTAAAGGTCACATGACATGAGAACTTCATTTTAGGAGGTTATTTAACATTAATATGAGTTCCCCTAGCCTGCCTTTGGTCCCGCAGTGGCTAGAATTTTCAATAGGTGTAAACCAAACCCTGGGTGTTCTTCTCCGCCTATGACAAAATGAAGGCTCAATTGCTCTGTTTGAAAATCTCCTCCTAGTGACGTAGATAGGAGCAAGGTTACCTCCCCTCTCTCTGCTTTGCCCGCCCAGATCATCTGGCCTGCCCATTTTTAGTTCCTTCATCCGAGCCTTTGCACAACCAGTATCTAAATTTTATTTTTGCTGGAAATGCGCCGACAACTTCCCAAAGTTTTGCATGTCTGCGCCAAACATTTCAGCGACAACTGTTGCTCCACAACTCGGGACAATACAAAGCTGGCTTTGCCGGCCGTCTGCAATTGAAGACTGGATCAGTACCAACTCTCTTGGGTCCAGCTACAAACCTCGGACAAGTCAATTAACACCACATAATTGTGTTGCTTTACTGTATGTTTACCTAGCTTGTTACCCGTAGAATGTGGCTGTAACATCAGCTCTGCAGCTAACAGCCCAGTTACTGTTGCTAATGTAAAGGTAGATGGCATGAAATACCGTATTTTCCGGAATATAAATCGCTCTGGAGTATACATCGCACAAGTTGCTCTGGACTATAAGCGGCAGGATCAGCCAAACTATCAAAAGTGCGACTTAAAGTCAGGAAAATATGTTTGTGAATACACACTGTAATGCGAGTGTTGTACCCTTCTTTGTTATTTGGATATCCGTTCTGCTGGCTACCCATAACGGCCCGCAACAGATTCAAGATCCTGGTACTGACCTTCCGAGCAGTGAACGGGACTGCACCCGACTACATCAAGTCTCTCCTGCAGCCTTACACCCCCACCCGCCACCTACGGTCTTCTTCAGACAACCGCCTGGTGGTCCCACCGCTCAAGACCGCCCGGTCCCAACACAAGCTCTTCTCCTGCCTGGCCCCCCAGTGGTGGAATCAACTCCCCGACTCCATCAGAGACACAGACTGTCTCTCCACCTTAAAGAGAAGGCTCAAGACGCACTTGTTCCGGGAGTACAACGGTACTTAGGAATGGTTTACTGAACCCAATGCTAGTTTCCTCAAGGATCACAATGACTCTTGCTTGGATTGTTGCCCTTGTCGGTTAGTGGTAGCTGATTTAAACTGTTGTTGTTCTATTTTAGTTAATCCTATTCTTATTGCTTTCCTACAGGTACACTTGCACTTAGAGATTCATTTTATTTAATTGTAACTTGCTTAACTACATGCTCTTATGGTTTCTTCCCTTAAGCACTTATTTTTTGGTTGTTCACGATGTGTACTTCTTGTTTTTGGCTACCCGCAATGCTTTGGGGCTATCTTGTTGTTATTATCAGTGATCTATGCACTTTGTAAAGCTCTCTCTTGGAAGTCGCTTTGGATAAAAGCGTCTGTTAAATGAATACATGTAAATGTAAAGCTACAGATACCAAAACGGCGCGTTCTGAGGAAAGCTCATGGTGGGACTACTCGTAGTGGCTATAATTCTGCACCGTGGCTGAATTTTGGGAAAGAGACTTCAGATACAGTATTAGGGGACCACTAAGGCCTATATAAAAGCACCTTTAACCATGGGGAAGTTGAAATGTACTGAACTGGTTACATAGGCCTAAACCCAGTTTTGCACTGTGGTTAGAACAAGTTAGTGGCAGTGTGTACAAGTGTACATTTTGTAAGAACGTTTTAAAACTCAACAACGGGGATTACATTTCAGTGCAGTTACTACTGCCTAATGTTTAGTCAGTTGCTCAAAGACTGGGATATGTTCACGACTGCTACCAATAGTCTGGATGAACTCAAAGAGACTGACGTTGTACATCAGCTTCTGTGAGGACTGCTGTATTCCAACACGCACCAGGGTGAACTTCAACAACAACAAGCCCTGGTTCTCTGCAAAACTCAAGTTGAGGTTGGTGAAGGAGCAAGCGTTTAGGAGTGGGGATAGACAGATTCAAGGAGTCGAAGAACAGGTTTAGCAAGGCGGCGAGAGAGGCTAAACGGCTGTACTCAGACTGACACCTGAACGAGTTCTACTGCAGATTTGAAGGACAATTGGACTGTCCTGAAATGCACCTCCCTACCCAAAAGCCCCCCCCCCACACACACACACACACACACACACACACACACACACACACACTGACGACTCTCCATTCAGGAGGGATAAATGAATAGCCTTTTCAAGAGGCAGAACCCCCGCAAAGCAGCTGGACCGAACTCTGTCTCTCCAGCCACTCTCAAGCATTGCACTAACCAGCTGTCTCCGGTGTTCACCACCATCTTCAACACCTCCTTGGTGCCATGTGCCAGCCTGTCTCAAGTCCTCCACCATCATCCCTGTGCCCAAAAAGCCAAGGCCAAACAGGACATAATGACTACAGACCCGTCGCCCTGACCTCTGTGGTAATTAAGTCTTTTGAGCGCCTGGTGCTGGCACACCTTAAAGCCATCACAGACCCCTTCCTGGACGCCCTGCAGTTTGCCTACAGATCCAACAGGTGTGTGGACGATGCAGTTAACATGGCCCTCCACTTCACCCTACAGCACCTGGACTCCCTAGCATCCCACACCAGGATCCTGTTTGTGGACTTTAGCTCTGCCTTCAACACCATCATCCCCGCCCTGCTTCAGGACAAGCTCTCCCAGCTGAACATGCCCAACTCCACCTGCAGGTGGATCACAGACTACCTGTCTGACAGGCAGCAGTGTGTTAACCTGGGAACACACGTCTCTGACTCACGGTCCATCAGCACCGGATCTCCTCAGGCTGAGTCCTTTCCCCTCTGCTCTTCTCCCTGTACACCAACAGCTGCACCTCCAGTCATCCGTCCGTCTTCTGAAGTTTGCAGACGACACCACCCTCATTGGGCTTATCTCTGACGGGGACAAGTCTGATTACAGGTGGGAAGCTGACAACCTGGTGACCTGGAGCAGCGAGAACAACTTACAGCTCAATGGTCTTAAGACAGTGGAGATGGTTGTGGACTTCAGGAAGGATACAGCCCTTCTCACCCTGTGCAACTCCCCAGTCAACACTGTGGAGTCCTTCCGCTTCTTGGGCACTATCCTCTCCCAGGACCTCAAGTGGGAACTTAACATCAGCTTGCTCACCAAGAAAGCACAACAGAGGATGTACTTCCTACGGCAGCTGAAATTAAACCTGCCACAGACAATGATGGTGCACTTCTACACAGCCATTATTGAGTCCATCGTCACCACCTCCATTACCGTCTGGTACGCTGCTGCCACTGCCAAGACAAGAGCAGACTGCAGCGTATCATCCCCACTGCTGAGAAGGTGATCGGCTGCAATCTGCCTACCCTCGAGGACCCTGAGGCGAGCGAGGAAGATTGTGGCCGACTCCTCCCACCCTGGACACACTCTGTTCCAGCTACTCCCCTCCGGCAGAAAGCTGCGGTCCATCAGGACCAAAACCTCACGCCACAAGAACAGTTTCTTTCCATCCGCTACTGGCCTCTTCAACAAGGCCAAGGACTCCCACTGAAATTATTACTGACATCTATTATTAGTCCATCTGACACCTGTTGCACTACGCAGAAGCCACCTTATTTGCACTATTGCCCATTAATATTCTCATTTTTATAAATATTTTATTTATGTTTGGTAGGGCTGTCCCCACTTAGTCGACTAATTGATTTTCTGGTCGATATGCTCTTGGTCGACTAAGATTTTTTTAGGCGAGCTGCCAAATGGAAGTGTGAGATCTGATTCCCGCTTGTTATCATTGCTGAATTGTTCAAATGAAATTTTCAACAGAAATTGTAGATTATATTATTTAAGACAAATAAACCAACTCTAAAAAATATAGAATTTAAAAGAAAAGGTGTTACTGTTTTCCATTTCGTTAATCTGCGCTTTGTTTTGGTTTGGTATTTTGCACAAGGCACAATTGGCTGCAGAATTACAAACTCTGCTATAGCCTACTTTGTCGGTGTTATCAGTCAAAATGGCAAAGACATTTGTGGTATGGCAGCATTTCATTAAACTCGTGACTCGAAAAACGTTGAATGCAAACTCTGCCAACAACGGTTTATTTTTCATAGTTCGACGTTGAATATGATGTAGCCTACCACCTGAAAAAACGTAAGTTGGTCTAGCCCTACTTTTCTCATGCTAACGCGCTGGGTTGAAAAATTAATATGCCTATTATACAAATCACATCCAATTCGAATGACATTATCTTCTCGGGCCAAGACAACAAAATCTTTCTCTGTTGCAACGTTCCCCACTCAGCTTCTACGTAAGTTTGCATCCTGCAAGTTTTCTGGCAGTAATAAGTGCGCTCTGATGATTTGCATGTTAAACAAACAATATTTTAAATTTGTAGTACATTGTAAGAGATACTAAATACCGTCGGCATTCAGTTACAACTGAATGGGTGATACAACTCTTATTATTAGTAGGCTATTAGCTGTTGATTCTGCAGTTGATTCTGCAATGTCAAGCAGCCATTGAGTCAGATCGCGAACATTTTTGTACGTTTTTGTTGTTGTTTTTTTAAGCGTTTCAAAGTTTGATTAGTCGATTTTCAGACGTTTTAGTCTAGTCTTGGTCGACCAAAGAAAATCTTAGTCGGGGACAGCCCTAATATTTGGTGCTCTAACTCCTTCTCCCACTCGGCCCACATCGTTAAGGCATCTTCGGGCAGTGCCGTATCATCACAGTCCCTGGCCTTGTTCCACAGACACCAGGACCAGAACCAGGACTTTGGCTCGCGTGGTGAAAGGAACAATGAGACCCAGCGGGTCATAGAGACTTGCCAGGACCCGGTAGATATTTCGCATGGTGGGCACAAGGATCCTGCAGGCGGAATCTATACCCAAGGGTATATGAGTGGCAGAACCACCGAAGGCCCAGAGCCAACTCCTGCGGGTCTGTTGCTGTCTCATTGAGCCACAGCTCGCTACTTTCTGATCTCTACTCCTTTGGTAGGTGGCTGATGGTCTCTGGGGTGTTGCTTGCCCACTGACGAAGCTCAAATCCCCCCTCTGCGAGGAGTGATTGCATTTTCTTCACCAGTCGCTTCGCTTCATCTAGGGAGGGCACACTTCGGAGGCAATTGTCCACATAGAAACATCTCTCCACTGCTACACGGACATCTTCCCCTGGTTGAGTGTGGTCCAGCACGTGCTTCTGCAACACAAATGTTGCATGGACTGCATGTGGTCCCGAAGGGGAGAACCTGCCACTCATATATACCTGGGGATGTATCCCTCTGAAGGGAAGGTAGCAGTCTCACCTGGTGGAACATCCCTTTAATATCATTACTGAGAGCAATGGAATGCTCTCGGAAGCGCAACAGCACACCGAGCAGGCTGGAAGTCAGTGTGGGCCCAGGGAGGAGCAAGTCATTCATGTTAACGCCCTTGTAGCTGAAGGAGCAATTGAACACAATGCGGTTCTTCCCATTATGGCTTACCATATGGTGAGGGATGTACCAGGACTCACCATCTGCCTTCAGTTCTTCTTCTTTGACCCTCACAATGTATCCTGCTTATTCCAGCTTCTGGATTTCAGCACAGTAGGCTATTGCCTGCTTCGGGTCTTTTGCCAAGCGTCTCTCGGTGTTGCGGAGCAGTGCAAGGACAGCCTCCTTTGGTGCTTGCAGCTTCGGCATGTTCTTAACTCTCAGCAACGGGGTGGCATATTGCTGGATCCCGTCTACCTCCATCCGCACCGTTCTCTCCTCTAGTAGGTCAATGGCCTCCTTGTCCTGCCGGGAGCGGGACGCCAACTTCTCGCTTCTGTAAGGCAGGACATCCAGCTGCCAGACTTCTCGACATGCTGGAGCAACTCCGCGGATGGTGAGAACGTGGACACATGCAAACACTGTTGTGGCTGGAGCTGCTGTTGCACAAGCTTGGTTGGCCCCTGCAAAGTCCAGCCCAGCCGGGTCCTCACTGCAGCGGGTCCACCAGGGGGGCCCAGACGCACTGGCTCAATCTGGGTAATCAGATGTGGGTAGTCTGAACCAATCAGAAGAAAAGGGTGGACCTGACTTGTAAGTATTGTAGTTTGTAGTGGCAGGCCCTTTAAGTGGTTGTATTATTTTCTGCAGCATCTTCAGTGGGTAAGAGTGTTCTGCCAGGCCCAGTTCATCTGCAGTGAATGCTTCACTGATCTTGAAGATCCTGTTCGGCTGGCAGGCAGGAGACACAGAGAACGACACACTTGACGCATGGATGACTCGTCTCCTGGCGCACAGTCCTCAGAGCAAGATCTTCTGGTTCTCCCTGCAGTTTCAGGGTCTGTGCAGCAAGTAGCAAGCAAGATCGTGCGCTCAGAGCCATCATCCAAGATGGTGTATATCTCCATGCTACACTTACCATTGCGCAGGATCACCTTGCTCACCTTCAACATCACTGGACTGCAACCCGACCGTCGGTCCAGGTAGTACACCTTATTTGCCTTTCTGACCGGGCTAGAACTGTTCTCGGGGACTGGCTTGGCATTAACATCATGGAGGGCTTCCAGATGCTTCCGTTTATATTTCTTGCAGGTGGTCTTGAGTCGACACTGTGCGGCCTGGTGGGCACGTCCACAACGCCAACACTTCCTGTTTGTTTTCACCCACGCAGTCTTCTGCTCAGTGCTCAGCTGACTGAAGTTGGAGCACTGATTGAAGTAGTGCTGATCATTGGAGCAGTATGGGCAATATGCTTGTCTATCACCTGGATTACCGATGGATGACGGAGGTGTCTCGCTGACAGAAGTACTCCCAGGCTATTCTGCTCCATGGAGAATGCTGGTGGGACGGTTAGATTTCCAATCCCTGCGTCTCTTCTTCTTTGTGTCTCCGTCTGCCTTGCATACTTGGGTGCTGCAGCGGTGGTGGTCGAAGCAGCAAGGGGCAGAATGGTGCAACACTGGTCCTGAAGCACTGGTGCTGAGCTGTCTCTGCATCTGTATGGCTGTGAGGTGCAGTCTCTGGTTGTCCTCCTGGAGCTGCTTGATAGCCTCCAAAATGACTGATGTGACCTCTGGTGCTGGTGCACTAGTGGGAGTAGGAGTACTTTGATACTGTGGTCTGAACGGCACAGGCTGGCTTGGGTTCCTTAATGCGTCACTGGCATCTTCAGGCCCACTGCTGTATAGGCGATTGTAGGGCAAGAGGGACCATCCCGGCTGACCTCTCCGCACCGTAATCCCTCTCCTGGGTTCCCACTGGGTAAGGCACTGATTGAGCAGATGAAGGATACTGATTGTGGTTGGGGTGTGAGACAGCATAATCTGCGAACCAGGCAGGTGGCCTTCTCTCACGGCTGGGCCGGGCATCGGCGGCGTGGCTTGACTGATCGGCGTACATCATTGGGTTATCCCAACAGCAACTTTTCTTCCCGGGTTTTGGCACCAATTTGTTGTGGAGACTATGTTCTCTGGTCAGTAATGCTTAGAAGCCACTGTGGTGCATCTGATTAAAATGCTGGAGTTGATGTACTGTTCCAAAGTTGTTTTTTTATTGTAAAGTAAGGAGGAATGGTGTTGGTTATATTTGCCTTTAAGATTGCGCGTGTGTGTGTGTCTGTGGTTCTGTAAAGGAACAGCATACAACGGATAATTAGCATAATACAATAATAGGCATCTCAACATATTGCTAGTGAATACTTCACATCAATAATAGCCATATTATTAGAACATTCTTGTAACAACGTTACTGCAGTGACACTACTGTCTATACTGTCTGTTGTTCCACAAAGACATACCAGCCGCTAAAACAGCGCAAGTAAACATGTCGCTTGCTGGCTAACAACGATTACATAGCCTTGCTACAGTAACCACCACTCCGGCATCACAAAACACATTTAACTGCTACAATACCGTATCTAACAAACACAGACTCATAATGACCTAACTAGACATAACAAGAAGCATCAGAAATACTTACATGTATATGAACGCACACAATACAACATTTTTTTACTCTCCTCAATAAACTAATGTCCGCACCAGAAACAAGGCAAACCACTACTCCGCTATTCCCGCCTAGGGATGGGTATCGTAAATTTTTAGCGATATCGATACATTTTCGAGACTGCTTAACGATTCGAGTCTTTATCGATACCACTATCGATACTTTTCTATTTCTTAAGTAAAACAGATGTAAAATAGAACAAGGGGAACGTGTTGCTCTCAGGAGGAGGCTGGCTAATAGGAGCAAATAGGCACAATGCATCCTGACTCCTGGCTATATCTAAATCTGTCCACAACCTGGATGAGTAACTAGACTGTGATTGGTTGGTTGACGAAGTGACATTGTCAAGCGCATCGACTTTATGAAAAGTTGAACACGTTTCAATAAAAGGCACCTGATATAGCTAAATGACCAAACCCAAACCTTCCTTATCTTATCCCTATTTTCTTCTGTCTGTTTTTGTTTAACACAATGTTTAAGCATCTCACAGAGACATGCTCGCGGTGGCTATGTTTTGAATGATCAACAGTGAGGGGGGGAGGCTTGTCTATACTCACACACTCGTCTCGTCTCTCGTCTCGTCATCTGCCGCTTGTCCGGGGATCGGGTCGCGGGGGCAACAACCTAAGCAGGGAGGCCCAGGCTTCCCTCTCCCCGGCCACTTCCACCACCTCTTCCTGGGGGACCTTGAGGCGTTCCCAGGCCAGCCGAGTGACATAGTCCCTCCAGCGTGTCCTGGGTCTTCCCCGGGGCCTCTTCCCAGAGGGTCTTCCCTCTTCACACACTGTGCGCGTAAATAATTTTTGCAGTTCGCGCACACATCAAATTTTAGGGGCATATGCGAGTGAAATAGTTGCACTGTTGAGCCCTGAATTGGCTTATTGTTGTCAACGATGGAGACTCGCTACGAAGTTGTGGTGCGCTCACCAGAGGATTGTCCTGCAAAGGCAGCTGGAGTTTGCACCGTTGCGACTCGGAGACAGTCGAAGTACTGCTTTTTATCTTTATCTGATGCACAACGTTGAGGTGCTTTTTCATCGCAGTTGTTTCCCCACCTTTACAAGAAATTACTTTAGAACATATTGCACTTTGCTTCGTCTTTATCTTTGGCTTTAATAAAATGTAGCCAAGCCTTTGACCGTTTTGTGCGTTCTGCCATTGTAGCTAGCAACAAAATGATAAATGAAGCGAGGTAGCGCGTGAGGCAATAACATTCTTCTTTGTTTAGTTTAAAGGCAGTTGGCAGGCCATTCAATTGAATTTAGTCATTTTATTAGTCAAACGTATGTTTGTGCACCAGCGATTTGATTTAAATAACATTACTTATTTCTTGAGACATAAGTCAACGTTACATTATATTACTTGGTCTCGATAAGCTTGGACCTTATTGATATTCGGGTTTTGAGAAATTTGGAACTTACAGAACCGGTACTCGATACCCATCCCTATTCCCGCCACTGGGTATTGTCAGCGCGAGCATCCCCAAAACTGCACTCCGATTGGCTGTACCAGTGGAGCCATAAGAGGTGCATGCACTAACGGTATGACCCAACAGCAGCGAAAGGGGCTGTTCACGTGCACAGCCTAAGGGGCCAAAAAAAACATCAGTCCTTCGCAACACCCTATGACTTTAATTTCCGGTTATATAGATTTTCCACAATTTAGAAATTTAAGGAAAGGTTTTTTCACTTCTCCTCCAATTTTTGTTGAATCTTCGCCAGAATTGGCTTGGATGGCAAGGATTTGTTTTTTCAAAACCGTTTGTCTGGTACAGCCAATCAAAATCGTCAGGAAAGACGCCAAACAGGAAGTTGGGTCATATCTCAGCAAATCCTTAGGAAATCAACACCAAACTTGGTATGATGCTCGGAACCCTCATATGAGGATGTCCAAACAATTTGGTGTCATGTGATCACTGGGTGTGGCCTCAGGATGCCAAAATGTGTTTTGGCCAATAACTGTTGATTCCTTTGCCTTTATTAAGTGATTCCTTTGTCTCATGATATCTTGGGACATCCCGTATGTGACACATGATAACTTGTGATAACAGCCGAATTAATGCGCCCGCCATTTTGAATTACTGAAAAAAAAACTTTTTCTTTACTCCTCCTACAATTTTTTTCCAATCTTCACCAAATTTGGCAGAGATCATCTTCAGACCAAGCCTCACAAAAGCCATTATGTTTTTGGGATTTTCAAAACCGTTTGCCCGGTAAAGCCAATTAAATTATGCCGTTAAGCCAGCAAAAAGGAAGTTGGGTTGTATCTTATCAAATCTTTGATGGATTCACACCAAACTTGTTGCGTGTACTCGTAACCCTCTTCTGAGGATGTCTAACATGTTTTCTCAGTCATATGACTGCTTGGCCACCTTATTGCAGCTTGCAGCTATATTTTATATTTTACATTTTAAATTGTTAGCTGTTTGTTAGCTCCTAGGATTAGTTAGACTACTGTACTTTTATACTTTTTGATTGAAGATCCGTATATGTTTGTTTTCACCTTCTGGCCAACAGTAAATTCTGTGTTTTTGTAAACCCAAATGGCGAATAAAACCAAATTCTGATTCTTGAGGACTTATGTTGCAATTTATTTTTCAATAAACAATGTCCCATAAGAATGGTAACTGGTATTGTGTCCTCAAATTTTGTTTAAATTAAACTGGTCTTAAATCTAATACTGCGTGCTATTAAAAAGGTCTTATATCCAACTGTCCTAAACCTGCAGATACCCTGAGTACCTATGAATGTAATGTGTTATGTGCGTCTTTCATTGTGCAAAGGTGTATACTCTATCTGTGGCGGGAGACAGGGTGATTGTGGGGACCGCAGGCAGAAGGGTACTGGTTTGGGACCTCAGGAACATGGGCTATGTCCAGCAGAGGAGAGAGTCCAGTCTCAAGTACCAAACACGTTGCATTCGAGCCTTCCCCAACAAGCAGGTAAACCCCAGTTGTCCCCTGAGTTTGTCTAGTCTTAATTGAGCATATTGTGAAAAGTCTTCTGCCTTTGCTGTAGGGCTATGTTCTGAGTTCAATTGAAGGCCGTGTGGCCGTGGAGTACCTGGACCCAAGCCAGGAGGTTCAGAAGAAGAAGTATGCCTTTAAGTGCCACAGGCTGAAGGAGAATGGAATTGAACAGGTTTACCCTGTCAATGCCATCTCGTTTCACAGTGTCCACAACACATTTGCCACAGGTACACCGTCTTGCTGGTTGTTCTGAATGTATGTTTCTGATATGGAATGGTTTTGCTTATGCATGCAGCATTTATTGGCTTCAATTCAGCCATAATTTACTTAATTGCCTCAGGGTAATGTCCCTATACTTACTGTAAGTCGCTCTGGATAAGAGCGTCTGCTAAATGACTAAACGTAATTGAGTTTAGGGCTGAAACAATTTGTCAACGTTATCAATAACTAAATAATAAAACATTGTCAACAAATATTTTTGTTGACAAGTTGTTTGATCTCATATGACCTATTTTAAGGGCTTGCAATAAAGCAATTTGATCAATGTGGCACTAGACTGTAACGCTCCCGAATGCAATCCAATATAAGACAAGACGACACGGTGCTTATGAGAATGTCGGAGTGTAAACAAAGCCGAACTAGCAGGGTGTGGGAAACTTTTACAAAACGTCAAACCCAAAAATGCCTTAGTTTGTAATGCATGCACAGGGCTCAACGTTATTCTATTTTTTTTGCCACTGGCCCCGACACTGACTGGCCCAAAGACTATTTTTACTGGCCCCCCTCCAAAAGTTGAACTTTATCATTGTTACAACAAAACCAAATACTTGTAAGTTATGTTATTCTGTAAACATGTTTATCCATTTATTAAACAAAAACTGGATATAAAAATAACAAAAATGAAATCACATTTCTAATAATGAAAAATAATAAAAAGGTAATAGTCAGCATAACAATTTATTTTTTTACCTCAAACATGATGTGGTCTCTCCCCTGCTGACAACCATCTCTGCACAACTCTGTCTGAAACTGTGAAACCTCTGGTCCCTCAATGCTAATATATAAAAGCTTCCATAGCATTTAATCAGTACAATACTGAGTACCCAAGTCTACACCATTCTTCTGCTGCAGTTCAATAGCTTGGGGGAACGAGGCGAATGGCTGATCCGTCTTAATTACGTGATATGCCGTTGTTATAAGTTGTGCAATAACACGATGGGCATCTGCATTTAAGTTCCTGACCAGCATTGTCAACTACCCGGAAGATGAGTGGTAAATCACCCGCTTAGCTGTCATGCAAACCACGTGCTGTCTGCTATTAGCATGGCTCGTCAGGAATTGTTTTAGAAAATTGTCGGTGCCTGTGTATAAAGGTCCACTTTTGTCTGCTTTAGACGGGAACATATGACAGACGACACGGCATCTTAGTTCCATAAAAAAAATTGCTTCCGTTTGAGCTTGTAGCTCTCTTTTGCCGCCATCTTCACTTTGTCTCACGCAAGTTAAAAAATGTATTGATTAGAGAATTACAATTTGACAACCACTCTTCACTCACTACTCAACTCTTGATTTGCCAACTGTGCACCCCAACGAGCTGCAAATTTATTTATGCATTTAGCAGATAGCAAAACATATGAAGGATGTTAACTTTTACAGTGCGATTTTCTATTTCTAATAAAAAATTTGCAGTGGCCTGTGAGTTGCTAGTTTCACTGTCCCAACGTTACTTTTTACTGGCCCTGGGCCATCTGGCCATCGTTATTGTCGAGCCCTGATGCAGGGCGGAACTTACCTTTTATTTGATTCCATATCAGGGTTCCCGTGGAGTCTTAAAAAGTCTTAAATTCTGAACTTTAAATTTAAGGCCTTAAAATGTCTTAATGTCCATATTTTCATCCGAGGTCTTAAATTTCATTTAGACAGGTCTTAAAAAGGTTTTACCCTCGTTAATTGCCAGAAACGCAGGCTGCAGAAAGTTATTACAAGGTAGCAAAAAAGTATTCAGTCGTAGCCTACAAAGCGAGTGTTTGCTACAAACAAAACCAGCAGAACGCTGCCCTCAGAACCTTGGTACGGTGTGTTGTATTTCTTTCTGGAGGATAGCCTATTGGTGTTGGTACGTACGCAGTGATAAAACTATAAATTCCGTGATAACTGCATTATCTGCATGTGAAATACGTCTGCGCTTCCTCAGTTTGTTCAAATTTGGCTACGTGTCGAAAATGGGAAAGTACTTTCAACGAGACATTAGTTGCGTTTGACATGGACTGACTTCATCCAGCGCCGCAAGCTGCAGACGACGCCGGCGCTGCATGAAGTCGAACGCACCTATGGCTTTATCGCAGCGATTTCCGCTGTTTGTTACAAGCAGTACCCAACTCCAGGTACGAGGCTCGCTGCAAACCTTGCCCCAAAAATATTTAATTGGGTTACTAATGTGATTGCTTTATCTGTAAATTAAATGTATTAAATTCCATTCATAGAAATTACATGTTTTTTTCAGAATGTCTTTTGATTTAAATATTTTTGGGGTAATGTGTTGTGTAGGTCTTAAATTGCAATCTTTATGGTCTTAAAATGTCTTTAACAGGTTTTAAATTTGACTTACTGAACCCTGCAAGAACCCTGCATATTCATATGACATCAGTGTTTTAGTACTCGAGACCGGTCTTGAGACTACATTTTGAAGGTCTCGTCTCTGAATCATTTTTACTCTGTCTCAAACAAAGAGGACTCTGGATTTTATTTCAAGACCACAACTGCGGGAATATCACTAAATTGCCTGTGCATTGATTAATTTCATATAATTCTTGTAATTGGATGTAAAACGTCATGCTTCAAATGCAAACAAGAATTCAAGTTTGAAATTACCCATCACCCCCCCTTGCACCCCAAAAAAGAATGAGGAAGATGGGTGAAACAGTGGTTGTCTGAATATGTTGGCCAAATCAGCCGAATTATATTTGGTTACCTGAACCACAAAGAGTTTACAATAACGTCCAAAAGAAAACACACGGCTTGTGTAAAGAGACATTCACTGAGACGACTGGGACTAGGCCTACATCAAACTTTTACCGGCGTTTAGAAACAAAACATAAAAAATGGTAAGCTTGCCGTCCACACTAACACGGTACATGACAATTGTTGTCATGGTTACACCACTCCTGCCCCTCGCTCCCGCCACGCTGCTCTGTTTACATACTCCTCTGACAATACTGTTTGGTGTTTTAAAATTGTCCCACCAGCTAGCTGTTCAGCCAGGTCGCACCCAGAATCGCCGCTCTTTGTTTGGTTTAAACCGTCTTCTCTACCTTGTCCCCCTATTGTTCAGGCACACCGAGTAGACCTACAACGCTCGCCTTCTGCGTAGGAGAAACGTGTTTCTATTAAGTGATAATACTTGTACCTGAAGTAGGCTACAGTAACTAAACTGGTAAAATAAATTATAGAGATGGAGTAGCATATTTCTTTCACCTTCCATGTTCATCTTGACATTATAGCTATAGAGCGAAAGCTACCCCCAATGCCATTGCAATTGCAGTTAACTGAATGTCATCTTATCTGAAAAGCTCCGTGGACCCCGTCTTAGATGTAGACGGTAGAGAATAGAGAATAATTCCTATAATCACCAGAATGGTCGTTACTTTTAAACAAAATTATATATTTCTAATAAGGGTGCTCCGATCTCTATCGGCCGATAATCATTTTAAATACTTTAGATACTAGATGGGTACTCACTATAAAAGCCGATCAAATAGACAATTTTTCTTTTACTGTGCACTTTATTGCCCATGGTCCTTTATCTCCTACCTAAATGCAGAGTAAAATTTGAAACAATATTTTGACTGGCCTTTTATGTTGCAGACTTTATAGTTTTATAGTAAAAATTTATACTCTGTTTATTCTGTTTTTGTAATTTAATATTTGGCAAGATGGATACATTTGTTTATTCATAAGAGGTTATCAATAACCCAGCATAAGGTGCTATGGTTTATGTTGCGTCTCTAAAAAGCGTCTCTAACATGTTTCCTGCCACTAAAAAAACAGTTGTTGTTAATTAATGATATTTCATCATCTCTTCATTGTTTTAGTTAATATACATTGTTGTTAAGAATAGCTAAATAGATAACGCTACATGATAAATAGAAGGCTTCAAATTGACCCCTTATTCAGAATCGGAATCAGAAAGGGGTTTAATCGCCATGAAAGTTTGCACAGACAAGGAATTTACTTTGGCAGGAAGGTGCATACATTCAACATGTAGGGATCATAAATCTTGAATAGTGGTGTACAAGTCTTAACTATACTAACAGTACAGGGTCTAACTAATACTAATGGGCGGTAAGAATTTTGGATTTAAAATAAATACAAACACTGTATCGGCCGAGCACCCCTATTTTGTAATGTGCTGTTCTACATTCCCCATATTATTATGTATTCATAATGAATTTCATATACCTCTACGTTTTCCTCTGTTGTAATGAAAGTGGTTGAAAATTAAGTTGTATGGACGGAGAAGATCACTGTGTAAATTACAGTTTGAAATCTTGATAAGGGATGATTTTCCTTAAATAATCATGCATACATTTATATAATTAGAAAGCCCTTCTCTTCAATATGATATAAACAGTTCAGGTGTATGATTTAATATGAAAATGTATGAAAAAGTGAATATGCATGCATGCCTCGATACACAACTGATGCAGGACAACCTTAAGAAAATGGCGCCCAAACAAAACAATGTTGCAATTTACCCAGAATTCAATGCGGCGTGACGTCAACTTCGCATTCTCTATTTGGCAGAAAGCAGAATGCTGTGTCAACCAGTTACTTGTTAATACAATTAATTCAGTGGTGAATGACATGGTTGACTAGGGTGGTTGATTAGCCAATTAATTTTTCTAATAATCATTAGAATAGTTGATTATCAAAATAATTGTTTGTTGCAGCCCGATTTAAGGTTCAATCTATAATCATTCTTAACCTATAACTTTCCTTTGCAGATTACTTTTATGTGACCTGTTGCATTTGTGTAGGGGAAGTTATAATAGCTGCTCTCATTATTACTGTAACCAGTGTAAAGCTCCAGCATTGACCTTAAGCCTCTTCTTGTAATAAGGTGGCTCAGACGGGTTTGTGAACATCTGGGACCCCTTCAACAAGAAGCGTCTGTGCCAGTTCCACCGCTATCCCACCAGCATCGCCTCACTGGCCTTCAGCAATGACGGCTCCACGCTGGCCATTGCCTCCTCCTATATGCAGGAGCAGGGAGACATTAGCCACCCAGAGGACGCCATCTTCATCCGCCAAGTCACAGATGCCGAGACCAAGCCCAAGTAAATTCCAGCAGGACGTCCTCACGATGGTGTCTAGACTATGCTCTTGCCTCGTGTTTGTGAAACAACAGTCAAGAAAGGATTGTGACACTCACTGGTCTGTATCTTGCTCGGTTCAGTTTTTTTCCAATATCCGACAGTTTACCGGCAGATGACCGTTTGAGAAAATGCATCCCCACACTGATGATTGCTTTGGAATGTGTATAATTCAACAGTCTTGATTTCCTATAATAAAGTTTGTTTTTAAAGGTAGAAGTAAAGTAACATTTCGTAATCTTGTGAATACAATGTATATTTTCTTTTTTATGCAACAATGCAATAAATTTGGTTTGAAATAGAGCTTCATTATAGTAATTGTTAACGTTATAAACAGTGGAGGTTCTCCTTATTGAGGTTTATTGCTCCCACAGATGGAAGACGTTTAAGGTACACTTGTGACGAGACAGAGCTACAGTGAGGGAAACAATTATTTGATCCCCTGCTGATTTTGTATGTTTGGCCACTGACAAAGAAATGATCAGTCTATAATTTTAATGCTAGGTTTATTTGAACAATGAGAGTCAGAATAACAACAACAAAATCCTTAAAAACATGTCAACATTTTTATAAATTAGAAGTCAGACATTTCTTGTAGTTGGCCAGCAGGTTTGTACACATCTCAGGAGGGATTTTGTCCCACTCCTCTGTGGAGATTTTCTCCAAGTCATTGTTTTGAGGCTGACGTTTGGCAGCTTGAACCTTCAGCTCCCTCCACAGATTTTCAATGGGATTAAGGTCTGGAGACTGGCAAAGCCACCCCAGGACCGTAATGTGCTTCTTCTTGAACCACTCCTTCGTTGCTTTGGCTGTGTGTTTGGGTTATTGTCATGCTGGAATACCCATTCACGTCCCAATGCCCTGGCTGAGGGAAGGAGGTTCTCACCCAAGATGTGATGGTACATGGCCCCGTCCATCGTCCCTTTAATGCATTGAAGTTGTCCTGTCCCCCACAGAAAAACACCCCCAAAGCATAATGTTTCCACCTCCGTGTTTGACGGTGGGGATGGTGTTCTTGGGGTCATTAGCAGCATTCCTCCAAACACGGTGAGTTGATGCCAAGAGCTACATTTTGGTCTCATCTGACCACAACACTCACCAAGTTCTCCTTTGAATCATTGAGATGTTCATTGGCAAACTTCAGACGGGTCTGTGGATGTCCTTTCTTGAGCAGGGGGACCTTGCGGGCGCTGCAGGATTTCAGTCCTTCACGGTGTAATGTGTTACTTATTGTTTTCTTGGTGACCACGGTCCCAGCTGCCTTGAGATCACATTGACAAGATCCCCTATGTAGTTCTGGGCTGATTCCTCACCGTTCTTATGATCATTGCAACTCCACAAGGTGAGATCTTGCATGGAGCCCCAGACTGAGGGAAATTTACAGTTATTGTGTTTCTTCCATCTGCGAATAATCACACCAACTGTCACCTTCTCACCAAGTCGCTTGGCGATGGTCTTGTAGCTCTTGTAGATCTTTTTGATTGAGGGGGGTCAAATACTTATTTCACTCATTAACATGCAAATCAATTTATAACAATTGACTGATCTGTTTTTTTCTGGATTTTGTTGTTCTGTCTCTCACTGTTCAAATAAATCTAACATTAATTATTATAATTTCTTTGTCAGTGGGCAAACATACAAAATCAGAAAAGGATCAAATAATTATTTCCCTCACTGTATGAGAAGCTGCAATGCAATTGTAAACTAACTGTATACTGTAAGCAGAAGCTGTACAGCAATTGGCAATCTTAAGTCAACTCTCTGGACCTGTTTTCTCTAAAAGTAAATTATACATAGTAATAATGTTTTGTCCCTGTCTGGTGATTTAACAGATGGGACCCTTCATTCAAAAATGTAAAAGCTGAATTGAACCAGGAACTGTGTTCAAAGCAGCCTGGTTTACATCAGTGGAAAAACTAGGCAGTTGAGCGGAGATTAATATTCAGACTTACCAACCTCAGATCCATCACTCATTTTCATTCTACTTAATTTGTTCTATTCAAATAGGTAGGTTTTCCATATTCGTATTAGCTGAAATTCTGATGGAAGTTAAATCGTAAGTGTATGATAGAGAACACTTTGGTATGAGTAAACTTCTCTCACTATGATATATCACTCAAAGTTTGACAGGCTGCTCAGCGCTCGTGTTTTTGTGTGTACTGGACAGCCAAAGTCTCCAATAGAATGATTTTCCCTGTATATGTGTTCCCTGAAGTATGGGTACGACAGGGAATCAATGTGACAGTTATATTAACTACTTACTAACCGAGAGTGAGGTCATGCCGGGAAATATCAAACAGCGGCTTGATATTTCCAGGCATGACCGAACGGTCGAGGTTAGTAAGTTGTTTATTATATGGCATTTTTAGCTCTTTTCATTTTGTAAATGAAAATAAATGGTTGGCAGATTGTAGCTAGCTCTCAAATCTTCTTATGGTGTGTTTCAAGTTTTGCCGAGCAACCAATTACTTTTGATAGAAAGCGGACAACAGGGTTCTGCTAAAACAGCTTTAATTCCAACACAAATAACGACTCTTTTAGAAAGTTAACAATTTCTTTGTCGCGGTTGATGTCTTCTAGCCTGGCTGCCAGCCCAACTTCTCCCCGCCCACAAAAAAAATGTGGTCTGGATGGTCTCGTATTGGGAACAACTATATAAAACCAGGATCTGGGCGGACCAATGAAATTGCCAGGGCGGGCTTTATACGATGATGGACAGATGATCAACAGTAACGTAATCAACAACGTCACGAAAAAGCCCTTGGGTTGAATTCATTTTCAACAAACAACATATTACGTTGCTCTGATTGGTTGTAGGTCTATCCAATTGAGTGAAGAGGCATTTGTTTTACGAGTTCGGTTGAAACACGCCCCATAGTCACAGCCCAACGGAGAGTTTTCAGACTCATATTCTGACTAGAATTATGAGTATGACAACGTCAGGCTGGATGTCTTCAGTATCGTCTGGATAGTAAAACTCAGCTGACTCCTGATATCGCTCATTTTGAAGATGACGTCAGAGGAGGGCAATAATAATCAATATCAGACCGCGGACCAGCGATGAGGTCAACGCGGCTGGCATGACTACCCATTAGCCAATCAGAACACTCGTACTGTCGTTGCCATATAATAATACTGATTACTGTATTCAGGTTTTATTCTTACTCTGAAATCACTTTTTTCCTGTTTTCAGTTTTCTCCCTTCCATTCCAAACCGTGACCAACACCAGTCTCCCTTCTCTGCAGAATGCATTAGTCTATTGTACAAACTACCCCACCCCCCGGCCTGATGACAAACCCCGCCCTACCACCTTAACTAACACATTTTCTGGGGGAAACCCTGCTGATACTTATATTTTTGCTTTGTGAAATTGACTCCAACTTTTATTTAAAAGGGTCAGTGACTGTTTTGGGGGGGTATTTCACACTGTTCTTTAAAGAAATTCCATGATTTGCTTCTCAGCACATTATAGACGTGTGAAATAAGTTCCTGAAAGCATGTGCAAAGCGTGTAAACTTTCTTGCACTGAAATGTGAAGTTAGACCGTTGAACAGTTTCTATTCCGTTTTTAGATCAGGTTTTGTACAGGCGGAGCCAAAACACGACCAATCTACGTCACAGCGGTTGCATTATGTAACTCAGCTGGTACAAGGCAAAGACAAAGTAATTAATCCATAAAACACTCAGAGACTGCAGGTAGGTCTGTTCTGATATCTGCACTTAATTAAGCTACCGTTGCTGTTGTTGCTAAATTCAAAACATTTGAGGGGACGGAGATTCTGCTCTTTCAAGCAACACGCCCCCCACCCCCAGTCTCAAGTAGAGAAGACTGCACGATTTCAAAGCCTAATTTAACATGCTTGTTTTTTTATTTGAATTTGGATGAGTAGTTAACACATTCTTCTGTGGTGTGATGAACTTAAAAATCATTTTCAATTCCACATAACTGGATCTTTAAGGTCACCGAATAGGGTATGTAACATTGGTTGGGCAGAAAATGGCCCGGATGCTGTTCTATGCGCCCATATTCACCCTGTGAAATAGCCCTGTGAAAAAATGAGTTTTTCTCTCTTTTATGGTATGCTCATGAATATATAGATGAGCTGTGCGCTGATTGGTTGGTTTACGAGTTAAGGTGCGGAGCAAAGACGCAACACTGAAGTGGAATGACATCACACTGCTGTAATTATGAAGATAAAGAATGATTATGGATTATATGATTGAAAATGTACCTCTTAATCACCTTTTATACTTTGTTATACTACTGAAAACCAGATGCAAAGCTGATTACTGATTAGTATTGCCACTAATATGTAAAATAAATCAAGCCCAAAGTGCAAATCTGGATAATTAGGGTCTGGGTGCGAGAGAAGGCCATGTGTAAAGGCTTCTTCCATTAGAAAACTACAAAGCCCATCTATCATGAGGCAAATTTACAGCCCTATGCCAAGGAACCCAGTACACCTGGCCTTCAAGGTCGGAGCAGGCCAAAAAAATATGAGTTTTTATGCATCTGTAACGTGAAGCTCCTAGGGTGAGAAACCAAAAGTGTGGGAAATGCAGTTTGTGAGTGAGATTTGCATAGGAAAGAGGTGTGAATGGACTTTGATGTTCACTGTATGTCCACTATGTCCACCCACTGAACCGTCGTTATTAAACTGTGACAAGGTAAATTCGGTTTTGCAATCAATGACCCCTTTAAAACCTCTAATGTGTTTTTTCACATGATCTTTATTTTGTTATTAAAATACGTTTTAAAAGTTTAGTTGAGTGTTACATGTGTGTTTAAACTACAGTTGTACAGTTCAGAACAAAAGGAATGTTTTGGGGTAACCAAGGTTGTTCTTCTGGTATTGGTGTTAAAGGACTGATCCAGCTCCATGGCCTATGGCTCCACTTGCCCCCATGCTATGATCTGTGCTGATAGACATCAGGAGAACAGGGTTTGAAGCATAATTTGCTAGTTATTGTGAATGAGCTGCTGCTGCTTCTTCTTTTGAACTTGATTACCTTTTTGAAAAATGGCAAATTTCTTTATTACTATGTTGCAATCATTTTAGGCTTAATAAAATATTAGTTGCCATCTTAGTGATGAGTAAAGCAAAACTTAATACAGAACCTTGAGTGAAATTTGTATTAATGCAAATAGAAAGTTACACTGTCTTCTTTATTGAATACTAAGTGGTGGATTTTTCATAATGTTTACTCTTGTGTTGAGTACACATTTTCTATGAACACAATGCTGATAGGATTAATGAAACCTCCCAATATAAGCAACGGAAGAAAAGATAAAGATGCCAATTATTATGTTTAAGAGCTACAATTCAGATGGGTCTGTCTGCTTCAGTATCCTGGAAATTATTTGTGCATTTTGCTAAATGATTGCTATTTCACATGATTGCTGATAATGAGTCAGTCATTGTTGTTTCTGTCTGACCATAGTTGAAAATGAAATGGCAGTTATTTTGGGCAGCAATAAAATTTCATATAGCAGGGCAGAGAGGTTGTGGTCTGTGTGTGCCAAAGTTTCCTGTCCTCTGTGCTTCCACCAAATTAAGAAATTGAGTTCCTAGACAGCATTAGAATTGTTTGACTTTTTTCAAACAAAAACAAAAAAAACTACTTACATGTTATATTGTCGGATGTGTTATGATAATTAATATTAAGCAGAAGCTTTTAATTTTAATGTTACTTAAATGAATAGTAGCAGATGACTGCAGCCCCTCCAAATTGCCTTGTTTTGACTGCCTCTAGAAAACATTCTAAGGCTGTTGGGCAGCTGTAATTTACTCTACGGGATTTTTTTTTTGCTGGGTAGGCCTTGAATTCAATGGTACTCCTAAATGGAAGCCAGTCAGTCTGGCTACAGTATGTAGGTCCTATTCTTTCAGCACACATCACCAGGAGCCCCCCCTCCTCCAGGCTGGACCTCTTCTTCCAGCTTGTTTTTATTTTTAAGTAGTGCTGTCAGTTTAACGCGTTATTAACGGCGTTAACGCAAACCCAAATTAACGGCGTCAATTTTCTTATCGCGCGATTAACGCTCTTTTTGGCCTTGCAGACTTTGTAGTTTTTTTCACGTGCTGTTGCAACAATTACCGACTTTAGAAAAACTACAACACCACACCGGATCTAGCTAGACCGGAAACAAAACAACAGGCGCGCCACAAACACAGCCGGCTAAAGAGAAACAAACACTTGTTTGGCTTGCGAGCCGACTAAAGAGTAGTAGCAGAGCCCGTTTACGGATAGTAGACATTCTCTTGTAGTAGGCTAACGTTACGTTTTGAGTGGATGGCGAGTGCGAGATGCCGAAATGGATGCCAATAAGATTCTGAATGGAGAGTTTACTTTTAAAAAGTTGCCAAATGGTTCCATTGACAAGACCAGTGATCTGTGTGTTTTGTCGTTGTAAACTGAGCTATCATTGCAGCACGTCCAGTCTGAAATACCACTTGATGGCCAAGCACACAGCTGATGCGAATTCTCCGCCCCCTCGTCAAAGCCAGGCGATTGCAATGTTGTTTTCAATAAAAAAAATATTTGAAGCAATCCGAACCACTTTTCCATGTTGATAAGAGCATTAAAATTTGAAAACAAAAATGTGACAAAAAGAAATCAAGGGACATTGAGAATAGATTAAAATGTGCGATTAATTATGATTAATCGCGAGTTAACTATGACATTAATGCAATTAATCGCGATTAAATATTTTAATCGTTTGACAGCACTATTTTTAAGTGATAAACCTGGATTTTCCACAGCTGTGGTTGTGACAGAGCTCTGGTTTCCAACCACTGAAGTGTTGCAGACAGTTTGGCTCTACATGAAACCTTTACATGATGATTAAAATGGGTAAATGTGCTTCTACAGCCTGTCATGTGCATTTTAACCCAACTACAAGGGGGCGTAGTCTTTACTCAGATGGCACAGATGACCGTCAGCACTTGACACTTTATCCCTTAAGTGTGGTATCCATTAGGGGTGTGGGAAAAAAAATATTTGCATTTGAATCGTGATTCAGTCTTCTAGTGATTCATATCTATTCACAAATTTTAAAAATCGTTTATTTTATATAACGATGAGTTTACTAAACTGCAAGAAAAACGATACAAAAGGTTTTGATGCATTGGGATTTTTTTCTTCAACACTTAACTGCCTATCACAGTCAAATAGAAACAAGTAACACTAAACAGTAAACTGGAATCAAATGTAAGCATATGTTGAATTGAAATTTGATTAAAGGTCCCATGGCATGAGCATTTCACTTTTAGGTTATTTAACATTAATAGTTAGTTCCCCTGGCCTGGGTATTCTTCTCTGCCTTTGAGAAAATTAAAGCTCAAACGGTCCGATCTGGAACCTTTCCCCTTATGTCGTCATAAGGGGAAAGGTTATCTACCCTTTCTGTGCTTTGACCGGACAGAGAATTTGGCCTGCCAATGAGAAAAAGAGCTACGACCGTGCGAGCGCAATATTGTTTTTTCCTCGAGAGACATCATGGCTTGCAAACGACCGAAGCATAGGGTCTCTCCTCCTCATAGCATTTAAAGCTACAGACACAGAAATGGCACATCCTAAGGAAAGCTCATTGTGGGACTGTTCGTAGTGGCTGTAATTCTGCACCAAGGCTGAATTTTGGGAAAGAGACTTCAGATACAGTATTAGGGGACCATCGAATCGTGAGGTACCAAAAGATTCCCACCCCTAGTATCCATCAAGCCAATGACACTCCTGCATGAATAAATCACAGCATGCATCTGAAAATAATGATAGGCTTCTAAAAATGCTTAAGTAATCTGTTATAGTCATTGGCATACGGATTCAGGGGTGGTGACTCCATTCTAATATTCACCAAGAAATAACTGCAAATTCTTTTTCAAAAATATTTGACTATTTGGTGTTACATAACATACATAACATATGCCATTACATAACATATGCCAATGGACATGTCACATGGACATTGTCAATGCTTTAACTTTCCAACCAATGATCAGTTGAATGAACCTAATGAGATCCCAACATTGTATCAGCTGATGAAACTGAAATCTACAACTTAGGAAGTAACTGAGGTGACCAGGAGCAAAAGTATAAAAAGAGACTTGGAAGCTGGAGGCTTGGCCTCCCACCAACTGTACACAACAAGCAGAAAAAACCTCAGCCTTCCCCTTGGCCTGGGCTGTGGCCTGCCGCAGCATCTCCTCCATCCCGCCACTGCCCCAGGGATGCTTTAAAAGACATTTGGTGAGCCAGACAACATCTCTTTAAGAGCAGTGTAGTTACAGCGGGACCTAATTAGACAACAGTGCTGAAGGCCATGTATTGAACTGTCAGGTTTCACACTACAATCCATCCATCTCAGGCTGCACAATGCTTTGCTGTGGAGGGAGGCACACCTGAGACCTGGCTAAGTAAATAAAACCTAGGTGAAAAACCTAGGTTGGAGGTCCCATAGGAGCCATATATCCAAGTCTTTTATTTGCAGGTACACAGAACAACACAAGGTCAGACTGGGCACTGAAATTCTTAAGACAAGACAACGCAAGGACCTGGCATAACATATAAGTACACAGAACATAATTTACATCTATGCTGAGCTTAAATAAGTGAAACTTCCTAAATATACAGATAGCAATAAATAATCGACTATACTAACCCTAATACTAAAACTTCCTAAATTACAGATAACAATAAATAATACACTATACTAACCCTAAATGCACATAAAACCTATTTCAACCCTATAACCTATTCTAACCTAAGTGGAGTATAGTGCAAAATTGCAGATCAGTGACTATGTCAATGACCATACAGGAGCCTGGTGGCGGTACAGTGAGGTACAGTAGTGCAATGTTACTGATAGTGTATAAGTGACTAGTGTGCAGTAAATCAATGTCCATATCAGTGTCCATTCAGAAGCCTGTGGCCCTTGGGTAGAAACTGTTGTCCAGTCTGCGTGTGCGCGACCGGATGCTGCGGTAACGCCTGCCAGAAGGCAACGGGGTAAAGAGACTGAAGGATGGGTGGGAACAGTCTCTAGATAGTTCTGTTAGATATATGTTCTGATATTTGTTCTGTCTTCAACACAATGCTTCTAGGGGAATGCTACCCTGTGCTAGTTGTGTTCGTTGGTTTAAGAAAATAAACCTCTTTTTATTAGATTTATATAAAATAAATATATACGCTTGGGGGAAAGTAACATATTTTGCTCTTATGGAAAGAAGTGTAGTACTTTAATTCACCAAACTGGTCACAACGTTTAGTGAGGACATTACTGATGTAATGTAAACAGTACCACCAGTCAAAACAAGTCACTTTTGATGAAATCTAGACAAGGACCATTTCCAGCAGCTATAACTCAAACACTTCATCTTTCTAAATAATAGTTATAGTTGTAGTAATCATGCAAAATTGCTAATTTGGTAATAGAAGACCACTTCCTGTTATATTAAACGCAGTTGAAAGCTATTTGGTTTGTTAAATTAATTATTTGTGTTTGTTTTTTAGTTGCTACAGTATGCAATAAACTGAAATGTCTTAAAGTCAATTTTGGGTAAAAAATTACCCAAAAAACGAATGTCTTTCTCTATAATTTCATCAGTCAATCATTCTTTTGAGGAACTAAGGCACAGTGCCCGTGATCCAGTCATGATTAAGATGACAGTGAAACACAAATACAGATTAATTTAACTATAGATAGGGCACAGTGTCCGCGATTATGTTGTTGACACAGATTTGTGGAATTATAAATAGATAGTGCCTGTGATGCAGCTGGTGATGACAGTTCTTATAAGTGGCTTTGGTAGGCCTACTTATATTTCTCAGACCACAACTTTAATTCTCTGTCATTTCTGAAGTACTTGTTCAATCTCCACATCTTCTATTTTAGTCACTTATGCATGTCATAAAAGCAATTTTAAATTATTTTAAACATATTACCAATGCTCTGATACATTCATGCAAATAATTGTGTAGTCTAAGGGTTGTTTGATACGTTTGCTATGTTTATTTGTATTTGTGATATGCAATGCTTTAAAATGTCTCCAAATGTTTCAATGTTTTATAAAAGTTATGGAGGTGATATAGCCTAGTAACAAAAAAATGTGCCCCAGATGCAACAGCCGCAAGCACTCTCTCTAATTGAAGTTATGCCTTGATGGAATAATTTCTCACAGAGAACCACCTATCTGAGTGCATGAGAACGGTGAAGATACCTGCTCTTCAGAAAACAAATTCCAATTGAAAATGTAGAACCTCTAGCATTGTGTTAATGACTTGCAATGGGCCGACAGGTACAGGCAGTTTCTATATACTGTGATTCAATCAAGAGGGGTGGGGATCCGTCCCACAGAGACAGTTAATTGTTATCCTCGTTTAAAGTTCCTGTAAAGTGACAGTATAATATGTGTTTGTATGAGTTTGTCACACCACATTGAAATGTGTTACCTAACACCTAGCCAAATTTGAGTAAAAAAAATAAGTGAACCAAATCTTGATTGGGCATCTTTTTGGGCATTCATTTGAGCGCAAAATAGTTTTTTGAGCTCTATTTCAAATAAACAAGCGAATAGTGTTTTTACTGAGCGTGCATTGTGACTATCTCCTGACTAAGTAAGTGACTTCAAACTTGTAGCTTTTTGTTGTGTTTTTGCTAAATCTCGTGTCTGGGAAGAGAGAGACAGCAGCTATCCAGGCCGTTAATTAGTGTAATAGAAAATTACTATTCTTTAAGATGTCTATAATATTCTTTGGCCTAGAACAATTATTGCTGAGGTTTTAACTTCTGTAAAAATAGCATAACCTTTTTGCGTAAGACAGTATTGCTTCAGTTTCCGTTTGCTGACAAATGTCTAACAATTTGACTGTTTGACCCTGGCTGTTTTGCCCATACTCCAGGGATTTTTGCTGACAAGTTCTGCTTCTGTTGTCTCAAGCTCTGTTTTTTAATATTGAGCATCTGTATCCAGTTCTGCAACCTATTTCCCTTTTAATTTTCTGTTATTGAAGTGTTCCTCATTTGATAGACATGAACTATTGAACTACTGATGTAACCGTCTGGAATTACTGTATAAAAGAGTGTTCAGATCATGACACCATTAGTGAGCCCTTCTACTCCAGACATCATTTATGATACTGTTTTGGAATTGCTCCTCCTTGATTTCAAGGATAAACAGATAAAGACAAATTCTTCTGACTTCAGACATTCAATCATAGAAAATTCCACCACAAACTTGACGTCACGAACAAGATTCCACGAGTGATCGTCGGGAGCGACGGGGACTGATCATCCCAAACAAAGGTGTTTGGTCTCCAAAACCTCAACATTTTCAAAGAGAGGGGAGGACCGGCCGTCGCGCCCCCGATTGTCACCGTTGGAATTATGACCTGTTATGACATCTTCAAAATCCTCAAAAGTTTAACGGTGTGAAATATTCATAACTTTTTTAATTCGGAATTTAGTACAGAACAGTCAGGCTTGACACTGTAAGCATCTTCCTCAAGTCTCATTCGTGAGAAGAATTCCTTTAATCTTGTTGTGGAAAGAACGAACCAGCCTGGACTGTTTGCATGTCTGGTCAGAAAAGTTTGGTTTTCCTGAACGGATCCTTTAGTACAAACCAGCTGAGTCAATTAAGAAAGAAATTGATGGAACAAGAAAGTGATTTAAGAGGAAAAAAGAGAGTGAATATGAAAGATTTAGAAATGGTTGAAAAACACAAGAAATGTTTTGAGTTGTGGAACAAAGAGTCTGACCGTAGGGAGAGATCCAGACTACAGAAGGTATTGAAAACTGAACCAGACAAATGTCAGGATGAAGAGATAGCCACCATACATGCCGGTGCACACGCACTTGCACACACTGAGAGGGGGCCTTCTTCCGCTACAGAAAGAGGAACTCTCTTCTCATCTCTGCCAGATGTATGGACAGGGGAAGTCAACTTCTGTTCAGGCAACTGACTTCAACCACAGCAGCATATCTCGACCCAACAATACCAACCAGATGACACCCTGGGAAACCCATCTCTGTTCTGCTTTTCTGAATTGACTGTTACCAGAGATCACTGCTGCTGTCAAACTCTCCTGTGTCTGTTATGAGGAAGCCCGCTTGGACGAACTATGACGACACACTAGACATAACCAAGCTCAGCCAATGGCCAAGAAACAACAGAGGACCATCAAAGCTGAGAAGGAACTTCATCAAGCCACACTGACTCTTCTTCAGACTGCATCCCAGCAACATGGAGGCAAAGGCGGCTTCAACAAGAAGGGCAGGAAGGGAAAAAGGGCGCGGTAAAGGAACCTACAAGGGTCGACATTTCCACAAAGACCCTGATCCCTGTTTCAAGTGTGGGGAAAAAGGACACTGGACAAAGGACTGTCCTAATAAGAGGGGGGAGAAGAATGAGTTCTCCCACCAGAAGAACGGCTTTCATTCATCCGATTGACTAAGAGGGCAAGAGACAGGAGCTGAGCGCAGACCACTGGCCTCAACGCAGCATGAAAGAGGTACCTTGCACACACCTGTACATTGCAAGGAAGAATTGCTTGCTACACATTCCATTTGCAATAAAGATTTGCTTGCTCACTGCAATGAAGAAATGTTTGCTGATAATAATGAGGGACAGCTAGTATCCAGGGGCCTCCTGTATAAACGTTGCGTACGCACAAAAAGCTTGCGTACGCTGGTTTTCACGCACACTTTGTGATGTATAAAGATTTACTTGACGTGAGAATGTGCGGGCCGTCACGGAAACTTTTGAGCAGACGTGAGAATTTGCGGACCGTACGTAAAGTCTTGTCTGGCTCTGTAACGTGGCAAATTTGAACTGAAAAGTGCAGAAACTCACCAAATATTAAAGAATAAAGTTTCCACTACTACGTTTATGACGTTCACTATTCAAAAAACAAAAAAATTAAAGTTTGATCATAAATGTGGATAATCACATCAAAATGCCAAAACGGGAAATGCTATATAGCCTTCTGTTTATACCGCCACCACTTAATAACTTCTGTTAAACTTGAGGCTGTCAAACGAACGACAAAATCACTCAGGAAATGCATGTCACGCTAAAGGCTGATTTATACACGCAGACGGGGAACGCCCTCTCCGTCAAGAAACGCCCTCTGCGTGTCCTTGCAGAGCCCTCGCAGAGCTCTACGTGTAACTCCTGATTTTCCTGACTATCCGTCTGTACGTGCGTCTTTTTACGGATACCCCTTGGCTGTGATTGGTCCATATTAAGAACCGCTTGCGTCAGGGGTGGGGTTGCCGTGACCAACAAGAGAACAGAATCCTTTGACTGCCATTGTTGTAAGTTTTTACAATTCATATTTCAGCTAAACAGTACATGTAAATCAGCATCTGAATTAAAATGTGAGAGAAATGGGCAGTGTAGTTGCTAAGAATGTGCTTATTTTATTGATGAAGCGGCTAATTTGTAAATTTGCTCCGACTTTTCGATAACCTAGCGAGCATTGCAATGCAGCGCCATCTACTGTTCTAGCGGTGAAAGGCTTTCAGCACGCAGAGCCGTCGGAGTAGTATAAATTCAACCAATCCGTCCGAATCTGTGCGTGCGTCTGTCCGTTAACGGAGACACAGAAGCATAAATCGGTCTTAACCCTATAGCTGCCATGCTGTTACGATGCGCCACCACTCGTTTCTTAATTTAAAGTTTTACATCGGACCATTTCTTCTTAATTTCTGCCATGGTCCGGTTCTCTGAACCCACAGCATTGATGGCCCAATAATAATAATAATTTAATTTGTAATGCACTTTACATTTAGATAAATCTCAAAGTGCTGCAGGTTAAAAACAAGAAAGGGCGCAAATAGTGACAGTTTTCCACTCTGCCGCCGTATTTTTTTTTCTGGACACATTTTCTCGCCTCCACCTCTGTTGTCAGAATCTCGATCTCACAGTCCCCGTATTTCTGCAGCGTTTAATGTTCATTTTTGGTCTGGCGTTTCTTCGAGGAAGGCGTTTATTCGAAGAAATACGGTAATTCAGACAAAGAAATTACCTGAGGAGCGCATTAATAGTCCATCTGCATATTAATTTATGGGAGAAGGCAAGGCGGGGTCAGTGGCTCGTTCACGTGCGGTCAATCTCACGTTGATTGTGATTTATAAAGGAAAGGTATGCAGGATCTGGCGTACGACCGGTTTTATACATGTGAATATTTCTGTGCATAGGTACTTTTCGAGTTTTGGCCGTACGCCATCTTCTGGTATGAAAGCTGCGCAATCCTTTATACATGAGGCCCCAGATGTATTTCATATTTATCAGAAAAATTTGAACCCCAACCCACTTACTTGTCTTATTCATCTGAAGCATACAAGAGTTTTCCTCAGTTTACCATGACGATAGCAGGACGCTCTATTACATTTCAAATTCAGTCATTAAAAGTACAAAGTTCCCCAGTTTACCCAAGCTTAGTGGTTGTTTTGTTTATTCAATGGGCGCCTCAGGTCAGGTTGTTAAAGAAAATCTTACTGTACCCTTACCCTGCAACATTCCAAACGGAGACCCTTTGAAGCATTCTTTTTTGTTATCAAATGTATGTCCTATTAATCTGATGGGTAGGGATTTGATGTGTCATTTGGGTATTTGTTTGTAGTCTACACCAGAGGGCATCAAGGTTACTGAATTATCAGAGGTTTTTTGTACTATGGCACTCTCAAGTGCCATAGTACAAAACTCTACAGATCTGCTCTCAACTCTACAGATCAGCTGTATGTCTATCAGTGGAAAGTAACAGACCCTCCAGTGGGGGGGAGACTGTTAGAGATAGCCAGGTCACTTGTCTCCTCTGTTCATGTTGATTTTATGATGCCGGAGGATTTGCATTGTACTTCTCATATTAGTATTGGAGCAGATACAGCTTATGAAATCAGCTGGTTTCTGGCTGTAAAATCAGAGAGTTTGCAGATTGTTAATTTGTATTATATGGATTTTTGATGTGTTTCTGAAGATCAACGGAGTTTCTTTGATGTTTGTGATTCTACTTCTCATATCTCATTGGGCAAGAGTGGCGAGATTTAGGCCCTTTTTATGCTGAATGCTTGAAGGTCTCTGACTGGGTCAGTACAACAGACCCCAACGTTTCTTACTCACTTACAGTGCCGCCGCTCCCATAACGCGCACTACACGCGGCGCGTAGGGCACCAAGCCTGAGGGGGCACCAAAAAATAGACAACTGAAAAATCCTCATAGTTATAATTATAATGCCGAAATTATTTCAGTATAGAAATATAAGGCACCTTTTAGGCATGTATATCACAAAACAGGCAGAACAAGAGATATTTAATTGCTCAAAAAAAGTTACGATGGTGCCCCCCCCCCCAAAAAAAAAAAAAAAAAAAAAGAAATACACACAACTTCCCAATATCGGCATGGGTGCCCTTTCCTATCTCAGTGGCCTGACGAACTTTGACAGTAGGCTAGGTCAACTTTTCGAAAATGGCCTCAAAGACCACAGGAGTCAGGGGCAGAAAAAATAAAGAGAAAGAAACTGCGAGATGATGACCAGTTTCAGGTAAGTCCATGTTACATCATTGTTAAATAGGAAAATGTGTTGCTAATTTAATGGTTAGCCTATGCATACACCTTGAACCACCTGACGTTATTGCTAATGTTAGCACACTCAAATATGTTAGGTGCAAGCTAAATTTAGATTTTACATTATCTATGCATTTCACAGAAGCCAACTAGCTGTTACTTTACTTTACATTCTATGATGCTTTTACGTCGATTTATCAAATAGTTTTTAAATGAGTAATAAAGGTGGAGAGGTCCTTGGCTGCATGCTTTCAGTTTTAAATGTTTATAATTTGGAAAAAAAGACTAAGAAACGTAAAGGTGGAGCTGAAAAATTAACAAAAAGACATCACCTTAGACAAGGTTTTACCAATTGAAAAATGGCTATGTTTATTTTACATGAAGCTCAAAAACTCGCTCAAATAAGGGAAAAAAAAATGTCCTTGCGCACAAAGCTTGCATTAACTCGGAAACTCCGTAACTAGCATCACGTCAAACACCGAATGCAGATGCATTGGCAGGGCAGATATGGTGGCGTATACGGGGGCCGGTTCCGGTGGGCCGGTCTGGATCAAAGTCCAGGGCCTATTTTTACTCCCAGTCCGTCCCTGCCAAGCCCTGATCAACCACCCTCAACCAGCTGTTTAGGGACAGACCCACAGCAGAGAACCACCACCTCTCAAAAAGTGTTGCGATGCTGCTGTTACGTTATTGGTATTGAGTTATATGTTTGGTAATAAAAAGTTAAACTGGCAAAAACAATCTGGGTTTTTCCGGGGGGTGGGGGGGGAATTATGCTTAGGGCACCAAAATGGCTAGCAGCGGCACTGCTCACTTACTATGAATTGTTTCAAGAAGTCTTTCCTTGCTGATGTGCCTGTGGTTCGTCACGTACAAATAGTAAAGGAGTCTGTTCACTTGCCTGTTCTGACAATTACACAGTCTGATTTATCACCTGACCCAGCACTTGACTCAGTTCCTAAAACTTTGTGGGCCACTGGCAAGTATGATGTTGGTTTGATCAAGAACTGTGGTTATCACTCCAAAGTCTGATTTCCGGCCTTGTTGAAAACAATACCCACTTAAACCTGAAGCTCTTGCCGGTATCAGACCTGTTTTTGAGTCTCTGCTCAATGCTGGAGTTATTGTGCCTTGTGAGTCATCTCCTGTCAGATCCCCTTTATTTCCTGTTAAAAATATTTGTGACGTGGGCCTTCCTGTTGAGTGGCGCTTTGTTTAGGACTTGCAAGCTGTCAATGCTGCTGTGCAGCCACGTGCTACACACGTGCCTAATCCTTACACCATTCTATCACAAGTCCCACCCACAGATAGATTATTTTCTGTTGTTGACTTGGCCAATGCCTTTTTCAGTGTTCCTGTTCATAAGGACAGCCACTATTGGTTTGCATTCAACTTTGACGGCAAAGCTGCCTACGATCTACAACGAGGCCATAAAGACCAGCCTTGAGACACTTGAACTTTCTCCAGGAAAAGTTTTGCTGACCTACGTCGATGATCTCATGACCTGCACGCCAACTGCTGACCAGTGCAGAAAAGACACCATCACCTTGCTTAAACATTTGGCCTCAGAAGGCCACAAAGCCAGTTTGTCAAAACTGCAGTTTGTTAAAGAGTCTGTAACATTTTTGGGACATGTGATCACATCTGAGGGCAAATCTCTCTCTCCCAAGAGAAAAGCAGCAATTCAAAACATGCCAAAGCCAATTACAGAAAAGCAAGTTATGTCATTTCTGTAAATTCGTTCTTACTGTCGACAGTTCATTCAAAATTATGCAATCCTGGAGGCCGCACTCAGTGCACTGATTCAAGGCCAGAGCCTCTCCTCAAATGACAAAGTTACATGGACACCGGAAGCGTATGACAGTTTTTGTGAACTGAAACTAACCCTGCAGTCTTCACCCACTCTAGGTCTTCCAGATCCAACTAGGCCTTTCATTCAAGCTGTGGAAGAGAAAAATGGGTGCATGAGTTCTGTTCTCCTGCAGGAGCATGGGGGCCGGCAACGTCCGGTTGATTATTTCTCTGCTAAACTTGACCCAGTTGCAGCTGGACTTCTGCTTTGTCTGAGAGCTGTGGCTGCTGCAGAGAAAGCAGTCATGGCATCAAGAGACGGGTATTCACCTCTAACCCTTCTTGTCCCACATGCTGTTTCATTAATTCTGGTTGAACAGAAAACTTCTCATCTGTCCGCAGCTAGGTGGTTACGTTACAATGCCTCATTGTTGAATATGCCTAACATCACCACCAAGCAATGTTCTTAACCCTGCTACCCTTTTACCCACAATTCTGGATGGCGAACCCCATGACTGTGTGCTTACCCTCCAGGAGGCCTGCACTCCCAGACCTGGGGCCTTATGTATAAAGGATTGCGCAGCTTTCATACCAGAAGATGGCGTACGGCCAAAACTCGAAAAGTACCTACGCACAGAAATATTCACATGTATTAAACCAGTCGTACGCCAGGTCCTGCGCACCTTTCTTTTATAAATCACAATCAACGTGAGATTGACCACACGTGAACGAGCCACTGACCCCGCCTTGCCTCCTCCCATAAATGAATATGTTGATGGACTGTAAATGCGCTCCTGAGGTCATTTCTTTGTCTGAATTACCATATTTCTTCGAATAAACGCCGCCCTCAAATAAATGCTGCACCAAACTCGTTAAACTCCGCTGCGTTTACTCGAAGAAATGTGGTGACCGTGAGATCGAGGTTCTGACAACCGAGTGTGGAGGCAAAAAAATGTCTCCTGTTTGGCGGCCTGTCATCAGGTATTAGCGACAAAGAAAGTCGGCGGAGTGGAAAACTGTCACTATTCGTGCCCTTTCTTGTTTTTAACCTGTATCACTTTGAGATTTATCTAAATGGAAAGTGCATTACAAATACAATTCTTATTATTATAGGGCTATAAATGCTGTGGGTTAAGTGAACCGGACCATGGCAGAAATTAAGAAGAAATGGTCCGATGTAAAACTTTAAATGAAGAAATGAGTGGTGGCGCATCGTAACAGCATGGCAACTATAGGGTTAGCGTGACATGCATTTCCTGAGTGATTTTATTGTTTGTTTGACACCCTCAAGTTTAACAGAAGTTATTAAGTGGTGGCGGATTAAACAGAAGGCTATATAGCATTTCCTGTTTTGGGTTTTGGCATTTTGATGTGATCATCCACATTAATGATCAATCTTTTATTTTTTGTTTTTTGAATAGTGAACGTCATAAACGTAGTAGTGGAAACTTTATTCTGTAATATTTAGTGCGTTTCTGCACTTTTCAGTTCAAATTTGCCAGGTTACAGAGCCAGACAAGACTTTCAAACGGCCCGCACATTCTCACGTCTGCTCAAAAGTTTTTTTTGTTACGGCCCGCACATTCTCACGTCAAGTAAATCTTTATACATCACAAAGTGTGCGTGAAAACCAGCGTACGCAAGCTTTTTGTGCGTACGCAACGTTTTACATGAGGACCCTGATCTCCAGGAAACACCATTAGTCAACCCTGACTTCATTTGGTTTGTGGATGGGTCCACCTCTCGCGACCCCTCTACGAGTGTTAACAAAGTTGGATATGCTGTTTGTTCTGCACATGACACTCTTGTTTCAGGCTCTCTTCCAAGCCACCTCTCAGCTCAGGTAGCTGAGTTGATTGCCCTAACTGAGGCCTGTCGTCTGGCTGCAGGTAAATCTGTTACCATCTATACCGATTCCCGGTGTGCCTTTGGTGTCGTTCACGATTTTGGTGCTCTATGGAAACACAGAAAGTTCCTCACCTCCTCGGGTAAACCCATCTCTCACCGCACTAAAGTCGCTGCCCTGTTGGATGCAATCCTCCTTCCATCTAAAATTGCTGTGTGTAAATGTCAAGCTCACACTCATTCATCTGACCCTGTGTCTTTAGGGGAAAAACAGAGCTGACAAAGCTGCTAAGGCTCAGGCTCAGGCTTCAACCACTTCCTTCCTCTTTTCTGAACAAGCCTCGAACTCTGAGGTTCCTTCTTCTGAGGTTCCCTCCTCTCTCGCAGCTCTTCAGTCATTCGCCACCCCCAGGAGAAAGCCCTGTGGAAGTCATCTGCCTGCACACTAACAAAAGGAGTGTGGCGCAGTGAGTGTGGAAAACCCTGCCTTCCCAAACACTTCTTCCCCCATTTTGCAAAATTGACACATGGGCGGGACCATGCGTCAAAAGCGGGGATGATAAGTATGCTAACACAATAGTGGTTCACAAAAGGATTTACAGCATATGCACAGAGATTTTGTCAGTCATGTATGATATTTGCAAATCACAATGTAGGACGAGGCATACCCACTACACAGGCTGCACATCCACCACCATCACATCCATTTGAACACCTCATGATGGATTTTATTGAGTTAACACCATCTGAGGGAAAACTGTACTGTTTGGTTATGGTAGACTTATGGTCAAAATGGATTGAATCTTTCCCTGCAAAACATGCCACCAGCCATGTTGTTACAAAAGCACTACTAACTGAGATTGTTCCTAGATGGGGTATACCAGCAAAAGTCAGTAGCGACAATGGTGCACATTTTGTCAACTCTGCTCTCGATCAGGTCGGAGAATATCTAGGTATTGACATGAGGTGTCATTGTGCATACCATTCGGCCAGTGGGGGAGTAGTCAAGCGGGAGAACGGGACCTTAAAGATGAAGCTGGCCAACTGCTGTAAGGACACTAGTCTCTCATGGACCAAATCACTGCCCATTGCACTGACCTACATGACAATGAGAACCAGAAATAATCTCAGTCCGTATGAGATCCTTTTTTGGCGACCTCCTACATTGGTGGTGAATGCAGAGAGAAGGCCTTTACCTTCCACCTCTGTCTGTGAGGATGCAATGTTACAGTATTGTAAAAACTTGTCGGTTGTGCTCTCTCAAATTTCTACACAGGTAAAAGACGCATTGCCCCAGCCAGCTGAAGGTACTCTACACAACCTTAAACCAGGTGATTGAAGAGGTGGTTGGGACCGTTCCAGATCCTGCTAACTACACACACTGCTGTAAAGACGGCTGAAAGAGCGACCTGGATCCACGCCAATCACTGCAGAAAGCTTCCTGAGCCTCCCGAGTAACCACACACCTGCCCCACACTTACACGGCAGGGCTGCGCTGACTCATCACAGTTCTAGAGTGTACAAAGAACGCTGCTCTGAACTGCAAAGGCGAAATACATAATGCACATACACATTCCAGAGAATACACCCACATGTGTTGTCACCAAGCAATCTCAGAGGGACAACGTGGGACCGCCGACCACAATGAAAACATCCAGCAACCGTTCCCCGATTAGGTACCATGATGGGGCTGGCCTTGATCCTCACCCTGATCTGATCCCCACTATTGTGGTATCTCACTCATCGTACAATATCTCAGATGGTGAGACTCCCAAAGGAACGGACTGATCAGCTTGTGGTGATGTATGGCCCGACCGATATAACAGAAGGAGATTGTTCTGTGACACTCTTGTCTAACCAGAATTGAAACTGTTACATATATAAGAATAGTGAAAGATTCTTGCAACATTGCTTATATTCTTAGATACCCACCCACCTTGACTAAAACCTTCCAGAACAACAGACGTACTGTACGTGGGGGGGAAGGATGGGGATAACTATGAGATTCATATTGTATTTTCCCCAGTTAGGATAGCTGACTCTGGCTAATGATTGTTAAGGCCATTGACAGATCTGTTAACAGCCAGTTCCTCAATCTTGTGGCTACTGACCGCAACCCCACTCTCGCTCTTCTGCCGACTGACCTTTGGAGGCTCTGGGCAAGTCCATCTGATTTTGATTTTGATTTTGGTTCTGATTCCAACTCTGATGATGGCTCAGTTAAAGTCTAATTTGTTTTTGATCATAATTGTGTCACATTCTGATTTGTTGGAACGTTTGCCTATTGGTGCTTGGACATTTTACCCTTCTGAATTACGATATTTGCATTTTGGCTCGTATGATTGTGGTAGAAAATTCTATCTGGTCTGTGTAGATATGAATAGTCGAAGATGGTGGTTGCAATTTAATTTCTTAAGACTATACAATTTCATATGATTAAACAAAGTACTTTGTGATCAGTCATTAAAGAAGGAGGTGCCATCTACACAGATCGTTCGTAAGAGTGATGGCGACTATCACACATGCACAAACTTATAGAAACTTGAGATCAATGGCATTCTATAAAGTCAATCAATCAAATGTAGCCAACTCTGTGATTGGCTCACTCAACACAGTGACAGTTTAAAACAATACATTTACATATCAAATGTCTCACTGTTCTTTGTGTGGCAAATTTCCCCAAACCAACAGATAATACAACCATGGGAGTTTGACCAGTCAAATGGTCAACTGTCTTTGTGTGACCATCTTCAAACAAGAACTTGATTAACATCACCTATGAAACAGGAAGAGTCAGGGCAGCTTGATCCATTTATCTATCTCATCAAAGGTGACAAGAACAATACCACCAAACCCACACTGTCCTTAGACCAACTGTCTCTTCCCCCCGCGGTGACAAGTACTCTCAGGTCACCCAGACTCCCCGTCTCTTAGACTTCACGTCTCCAAATGGCATCCATACCAAATGGAGTTTTCCACAGCCATCAAGTTTAACATACTGTAAACTTCTCTTAAAACACATTTATTGCACATATGACTAAAATTTATTTCACAATGATAATGTTGATATTACAATACATACTGTATCCTCTGATGACACTTACATTTCTTTGTCTCCTGATAGCTCTGATTTTCCCTTGTTTCCTACAATTTGTGTAGTACATCATCAGGCTAGAGTACGTGCTCTCATCAGTTTATCACGACCAACTTTTATTTGGAATATGATTATAATAGGTGACTGTCCTTTTATTTCCATATATGTTGGACACCTTTGTGTCTTTTCTGCCCTTCCGGGTAGATGGTCAAAAATGTTCTGTATATTTTCTGCTTGCTCAAAAAACTCAGAGACGTCTATGTCTCGCAAAAACAGCTTTTGCTTATTCTACTGGTTAATGATGATATGTTTTCAACTGTAACAAGGGTAACACATTTGATGTATTCCATGTAGTTGTTTTATATCATTTTTATGTTGATCAAGGGTTTGATCAAAAGGGGTCAATTGTAATAGAAAATTACTATTCTTTAAGATGTCTATAATATTCTTTGGCCTAGAACAATTACTGCTGAGGTTTTAACTTCTGTAAAAATAGCATAACCTTTTTGCCAAAGACAGTATTGCTGAAGTTCTGCTTCTGTTGTCTCAAGCTCTGTTTTTTAATATTGAGCATCTGTATCCAGTTCTGCAACCTATTTCCCTTTTAACTTTCTGTTATTGAAGAGTTACATTTACATTTACATGTATTCATTTAGCAGACGCTTTTATCCAAAGCGACTTCCAAGAGAGAGCTTTACAAAAGAGCATAGGTCACTGATCATAACAACGAGATAGTCCCAAACATTGCAAGCAGCCAAAACATGAAGCATACATTGTGAAAAAGCTAAACAAGTGCCAAAAGGGAAGACCCATAAGAGCATGTAGTTATACAAGTTACAAATTAAAACAACATGAACCACAAAAGTGCAGGACTGTACCTGTAAAAGAACAATCAACAGTAAAATATTACACAGCAAGTACAAGACTTAACTTCGTTATATCTAACCTACAATAGCAACAAGTCACTCAATAAGAGTCATAGTGATCCTGGAGGAAACTAACAAGTCCAGCCAAGCATTCTTAAGTGCTTGGCTGGAGTTCTTCTTTTGATAGACTATTGAACTAATGATGTAACTGTCTGGAATTACAGTATAAAAGAGTGTTCTGATCATGACACCTTTAGAGAGCCCTTCTACTCCAGACCTCATTTATGATACTGTTTTGGAATGGCTCCTCCTTGATTTCAAGAATAAACAGATAAAGACAAAATCCTCTGACTTCAGACATTCAATCATAGAAAATTCCACCACAGTAGCTCGGTAGAGATTGAGTTTCAGGGTATTTTCCAGGGTACTTAGCGCCGCGTGAGACCCTGGCTTTGTTTCATAATTAGGGTCATTGTCAGCTGCGCCTTGCATATTTAAGGCAGCTAGCACTGCAGAGGCAGCCTTGCCTGCCAGCCTTGGTGCACAAAGACTCGGTCGAACAAAGACAGGGAGTCTACCTGCAGGACTCCACCTGCCCTCTGCCCTCTTTCTTTAGGGCTCTGGAACTGCTAGTCTGCTGTGAACAAGGCAAACTTCATCCCGGCATTTGCATCCCATGCTTCTCTTCATGCCTTTGCGCTGACTAGGACGTGGATCTGCCCAGAGAACACTGCAACTCCAGCTGCTCTCTCCGTCAACCACTCCTTCACTCACTCACCCCGCTCAACCGGGCAGGGTGGTGGGACAGGTTTGCTTCTTTCCCCACATATTAAATACACATCCACACCACTCCCTCTTACTGCCAAATCATTTGAACATCATTATGTGATCCTATCAAAGCATGCTTAATTGTTCTTTATCGCCCACCAGGACTGCTAGCTGACTTTGTGGAGGAGCTGGACATGCTCCTCAGCGTCCTCCCGGATAATGGAACCCCCGATAGTCCTTGGGGACTTCAACATCCACCTCCAAGGAACGCAGGCCGTCGTCCTGCATACTTTCACCGATTCCTACAATTTTTGTATCAAAACGTTCAGCTCATTCAGGAGATGATGGCTATGACTTCTGGTATTTCTCACTTTTATACTTTTTAAAGAATTAAGGTTTTTGTGCAAATTAAACATTTAGCTCCTTCTTGATTTTTATGATTGAGCAGCCAGCAGAGTGGCACACTGCTGGCTGCTCTTTTTCTGGTATTCAACTAAATTGTCAAACAAATTCCTCTGACGTTCCTATAGTTTAACTTACAGAAACAAGTTATACCTTAAAATGTAGGAAAACTTGTACTCTTTCAGCCAATGTAACTACTAAAGAGCTCACATTTACAGATTTTCAGCTTTGAGCCTTGAAGCGAGAGTAGCCTTTCAAGTTCTCTCACTAACTTCAATGGAGAGGTGGGTAAAATTCGTCAGAGAATTTTGAAAGTAGACGTGTTTTTAAACTGCCGGTAGAGTCGTATTTCTGACCGCACAGACATATAAAGGACATTAATGGTTTCGGCCAAGGAAAATATTTTTTTAATAAAATTTTTGGATTGGACGTACAGTTTTGTGTCTAGGTTAACTTGTTTGAGGTGTGGATTCTGGCTACATCTCTCAATCGAGCTAGCGCGATGGCTCTCTCCATAACTAAAAACGGTTCGACTTTTTTTTCCCCACAATCGACCAAATTGGCCAAACAAGGTATGTACATTGAGCTTAAAGTGTACATAATCTAGTAGGATCGTTTTTATTTTTGCAAGTTTAGAGAAATATGCAAAAATCGAGGCGCGACTGTCATAGCTGACCGTCACGAACAGCCAAACCTGGGGGGTGTTCCATCAACGTCGCTAACGCAAGTCGCGCTAACACGAATAAGTCTCACTTGGGTCAACGTCAACTTAGATTTAAGCCTGAAGCCGTTCCACTAACGTTCCGTTCCACTAACAGGCAATGCTAATTCAAGCTAGACCTCAATAAGCTTAGACTCTGCAGCCCAGATCAGGCGATCGTCGAAAATAGGAGTTATGTCGCAAAAAGCAAAGCGTAAAGGTGTTGTTTCAGCAGCGTAAATAGATTTTTTGAGTTTTTTGGGAGTTTTCCCCAAAAAGGGCAATGTTGCCGCAATTAACATGGCAAGGGAGACAACTTGTCAAACCATTACGACCGTTAAAATGCGTATATTGTAGACCTACCAAATCTACTTAACATATATACATACATATACATATATATATATATACATTTAGGCCTACTGATAATTAGCGTAATTTGATGAGCTGTCTGAAACCATTCTGACAGGCTAGCCTATGGCCGATATTCTCAACAGGAGATTTAGAATAATAGCCCAAAAAAGAATGCGGGAGCAATTGAAAATTGTAGGATAAAATTCAAAGTGCATGGCTTTCTTCAACACTGAAGAAAGCCATGCACTTGATGTGGGCTAATAATGTTTTTGTCTTCACATCTTGAACAAAATCAATAAATTACTTCAAAATAACTTTGCCACACGCTATTAACTGATAGGCTAAATGCTGAGCTTTAAGATAAAAAGGAAAGATAATTATGACTGAAATAGGGATTCACTGAAATGACTAGTATTGCACAGATCCAGCACTGACTTTTTAGATCAGAAGGTGACCCAAACTGCACACTTTGTTTGGCAGAACAGTAATTTTAAATTGCTCAGCATGACTACCATTATTATATCACGAGTATTTTCAATTAACATAGTCTGCCTCCACAGATCCAGAGGGGGCTTGGACAGTGATAGACTCACTTTGGGAAAGCATGCCCTACTGGGAACATTAGGGGAGACTGTTTGGCACAGCATCTAATTGTCTTCTTTGGAAAGGCAACATGTGGGACACTGTCATGTAGGGGCAGCATAAAGGGCACTTCATAACAGCACCCTTTTCCATTGGAAGTAAGGGCATGGGAACAGTCCAATTTAGGCCATTATAATGGCACCATATAGGGTACTGCATCACATTTTCTATACTATAAAGGAACTCATTAAGACATGTTTTTACATTTATAGACCGCACTGTCATTTATTGCGTGGGGCATCCTGGGCACTCAAGCATATTTCACAATGTGAATGGCAGACAGTAGGGCACTTGGTCTAATTTTTGCCACTCTAAGGCATTTTAGAAATACTTTCAACCAGGCAGTCACCCCCTGAGTCTTCCAATGGGCCTGGAAACACCCATGGGGACAGTATGTTGCACCTATAATATTGGGGAAGCCAGAGGAGAGGTAATATAGAGGCTTGTCAACATATAGGCTACCTTAAACAATGAAAATACTTTATACAATTGAATAAAAAGTCTCCTTGATTCTTTGTGTTTCACGATTACCTGAAAAACTGACGATAATATTCAGGTACTGCTTGGAGCAAAGTATACCCTTCATATTTCCTGGCATAGTTCAAGAATGTCCAACATGCAAAGACATAGACAGATGCAGACAGACCGAACAATGTCAAGGCTTGGCTACAGTGGGTTTGCTTCCTTGTGTGTGATTCCATATATATATATATATATGTTTTATTTTATTTAAGAATGACTATTAAATCTATCTAGATAAACTATGCTCGGCCTGCTGAACCTATACTTCTTCCACAGATACTGGTCAGGGAAGCATTACTTCTGTCTCTGAAGACCCTTGGGGCTGGTGGGATAAACGCTCTTTGTCTACTCTGAGCACCTTCACCCACCACAGGCTTGTCAAAGAACGGATACGCCATAATTGATTGTAACTTGTCTTGAGGCTCTGCTTAGTTTCTAAGGCCTTATTTTATGTCAATTAACCAATGGCTTTTAAAAACAGATAAAGTGACATTATTTATTAACTTGTTAATTTACATTAATATATTTTTTGGAGATGAAGTAGGCCTAAACACCCAAATCATTCATGTCTGCACTTCAAAAAGTCTGAATTTACGTTCCTGAACACGGACTAAAGTGCTTTGAGCGCAGGAATTTACTCAATGGAACTGTCTTTTGAGATTCCGTTTCCGCCTGTTTAAAATTATTTGCAACACATTTTAGTTTAGCTTGACTTTTAGCCTGACACGGATCAGGCTAGTCCCGATCCTTGGTTAAACTCAAAGCTCAAACTAGAATAATCCACCTTTATGGAACGGAACTCTCGCTAAAGTAAGTGAGACTTGGCGAAATAAGTCTCGCTTTCCCTTATTCGACGTTGATGGAACACCCCCCAGGGCTGGGGTAGCTTAGCTAAGTGTTTGCTGCAGCTGGCGTTAATCCTACGAACAAACGCTTCATAACTGGAAAGCTTTTACTTTTAATTGACGATATTGAACACAGATGTAAAGTAACTTGTCTTTAATCTAAATATCTTCTCCGTTTTTAATTTGAAGTAGTAGATCTACATTCCACTTTGACACACTTGCAAGAAATGATCCGGTGGTTAGATGTAGCATGATCTTGTTATTTACTATAAAAAACTCACCAGGGACAACGACAGTTGGCAACCCTGCACTATGAATTATTATTTTGATGTCAAATTAAATTAAGTGTCTGAACAGGACTGGGTGTGCAGGCACGCATGATTAGTTTCTTCTCCGTTTTGAGATTCTAGGTTAGAAATGTTGCCAGTCTGTTGTCAATGACCAGCAGTTGCTACGTTTTTCCAGCAAGTTCCAGTCATTCCAGTGTTGTCCTCTTACCTTCAAATTTGTTCAACCCAGACTTAAGCAACTGGTTTTCTGCTCAATATTCACATTTTCCTGCAGCTCATCTTTCTGAAATGTTCTCCTTTTTGTTTAGCATTTTTCTTATTATTTTCTTCCGTTTTCTGCCTTCATCTTGCTCCAGATCTTTTCAAAAATACATTTCACAGCAGTATCTTCCAACTGCCAGTACTTTTGCATTTTTCTTCCCTTTTCTGGACTTTTCTGCCTTCATCTTGCTGCAGGTCCTTTCTAACATACATTTCAGGCCTTTTGAAACTCCAGCAAATATTTTTGTTGCTAAATGTTCACATTTTTATGCATTGTTTCTCTTCTTTCTGATTTTTTTCACTTTGTTTAGCATTTTTCTTCTCTTTTCTGTAGTTTTATGCCTTCATCTCGGTGCAGGTCCTTTCTAACAAACATTTCAGGCCTTTTGAACCCTGAGCAAATGACTTTCTACTAAATTTTCAAATTCTTCTGAATTATTTCTCTTTTTGCATTATTCTCCTCTTTTTGTAGTTTTATGCCTTTGTCCAGCCCCTATTTAAAATACCTTTCGGGTGCTTTGAAGCTTCAGCTTATAACTTTCTACAAAATGTTCAGATTTTTTAGCATGGTCAGCTATCCCCATTCAGGTTTTCAGCATTCTCACTGCTGTTTCGCAGGAACAGCCTTTTCTAGTTATTTTTATTTTTGCCCCCCTAAGGCTCAATCAATATTTGGACTACATACCAACGCCTGTGTCAAAATGTTCGTCTTGGTCTCGTTTGCGTTGCTTGTATTTGGATTTACGTTCCGTTGCACAGTTTAGGAGGTTACAACGTTTTTGTGGCAACGGACGAAGGGTAACCTGTACTAGCTACGCAAGTAGCCGTGTAATAAGCGGGATAATGTATAGAACGCCGGTCATTATCGGGGAAATAAGCCCCTTCATGGCGAAACAAAACTGGCAAAAACTCTGCTTTGCGTCGTGCCTAACAATTAACCTCCATTACCTATTCTAAAATCAGCGCAAACCACGGCCTCTTGGGGCTTATTGCTTAATTATCCCTTACAAAAGAAACTTTCTAATTTCCTGCGCTTTCAAACAATCAGTGGAGTGTGGATAGCAACGGCAGCTAGCTTGCCTCTAGCAAACTGTGTTTAAATTAGCCATGTCCCCCTAAATTAATATTGAACTTATTTACGTTTTGAGGGACTTTTTTTTTCAGTTAGCAGACGGTACTATTTGAATCACAATTCCATCTGAAATACTGCCAATGACGCGTGTCCACTACAGCGTTTTTTTAATGCTCTGCACCGTTTGCCTTCCCACAGTGATCCACGCTTGGGGGCGTGTTAGATAAAGAGAAGTGATAGAGTTGTAGTTCTCTAAGGTCACTGTTGTAGTTTGTGTAAAACGGTGTCATGGACAAGTGTGCAGACTTGGGTTCATGTACTTACAATATCGATCATTATTGATATAAATATAGGTGCTCCTGTCTCGATCAAAATACAGCTTTTACACTGCATGATGCAAGGAATCAGATACGCTGACGAGATGTTGCATGATCTTGTCAACTAGGCTATGGGTACAGTACTGTACAGCATTGCCATTGTTATGGCCACTACACATTTACTGTATGGCTAGCGAGTGACTGCCAACCAGCATTTCAACGTTGAATGTCAATCGTGTGCCGGGTAAACTAGACTACTGCAGCTAGACTAGTACAGTATGCAGCTAGCACAGAAGAAAGTTAGAGCTAGATTACGTACTGTAGGTAGCTAAAGTGACGAGACTGAAGTTAACACACCAGGGACACCGTCGGCAACCCTGCGCCAGGTATACATTTTTTGTTAATGTCTCTTTAATTGTACAGAGGCTTATAAAACAAGACTAAGTGTGTAGACACAAAAACGATGAGTTGCTCTTACATCTTGAAATTGTCAAACCTAGAAATGTTTACCATAACATACAGTTGCTACGTTACAAGAAACATACCCGATTGGCCAACGCTAGCGTTTTCAAACACCTCATTTACATAAAGTTTAGAAAATCCAACTTTCGACGCCCCGCTCGCCTTACCACAATACCCTATGCGAGCTTTGACGCCCCGCTCGCCTTCCCACAATGCCCTACACGAGCGTCAACGCCTGGTTTCATTGATAATGAATTGGAAGCCGCCGCGCCGCTGTAGTGGACACGCACCATTACGGTGCGTTCACACTGCAGCGGTTTTTACCGCTCTGCACCGCTGGCCTTCCCACAGTGCACCACGCTCAGACAGATTACAGTTTTTCACAATTGTTAACACACGTTTCTCAAAACAATAACGTCTTTCTCAAACTGCACGCACAACTGAAAACTTCACACACAAAATGCAAAACCTGACACTCTCTTTGCAAGATGACTCTCTGCCATCAAATCTCTCACCTGTATATAAAATGGAACTTGTGTTCTCATTTGGTACACACAGCCTTATTTTCAAATGACACACACATACCATTCATAACAGTACACACAATAAGCATTTGCTGCACACTACCAAGTATTCACAGCACACAGTAGTGCAAAATTGAAAACACAATTCTCGAAATGGAACACACCATATGAATGACAATCACTCTGGAGAATGAGCCATTTCAACTTTTGTAAAATGTCTCAGTGTAGGCCACATTTTTTCATAGTCAAACATAAAACAGCACACATATGCAGCAAAAAAAGAGTACAGTACTGTCAACGGGCCTGCTCAACCCATTGCAGCACACAAAGTGATGTTCCCACCACGCTCGGCGGGGATCTCAACAATGGTGCGCTGGCCAATTACATTTCTTCCTCGGCGCCTCTTCTTCAAGTTGAATCCAACCTCATCAATGAATATGTATTCATGTCTTCATATAGATCATTAGCTGTGTCATGCTCCCTGGTCTGCTGGAACAGACAGCATGATAACGCCAGTTACTGTATAGTATGGACACAGATGGGTCAACACAGTGGGGTACAGTGAGACACATTACAGGTGCAATACATGCATGTGTCAGTGCTGAATGTATGGGACTTACAAACTCTTGCCGTAACTCCTTGATGTGGTCTGTGTTCCGGTCGAATAGGACCCTGTACACTTGTTTCATCCGCATGGCATTCCTGCGGAGAACACGGTACAGTGTAGAGAGGCTGATGGTCTGGATGTTTCTGAATGTGGCATGGTCAGCCAGGATCCTGGTTTGTATCTGTAGGAGTGTGATAGTGTTGTTTTCACAAACCATTTTCACAATGTCAGTCTCCTGTTCGGCTGTGAAAGTGCATGTTCTTCCTCCACGTTGTGGTTCTCTTTCAGTCCTGCAAAATACGAATACAGTGAGCACACTGTATTCTATTGATATGCAGTATTTCAGTACACAAGGCAAATATAATTCATACCTGTTCTCCATTCTAAAGTTTCTAATGATGGCAGCAACTGTGAAGCGGCTGAGATTTGGTTGGACCCTCTGGCCAGCCTTCCTCATGCTCAAACCATGGTTGAGCACATGGTCAACCACGGTGGCCCGATTCTCATTAGAGATCGCCGTTCTCCTTATTCTACCTCCTCCACCTCCTTCTTCTTCTCCTCTTCCTCCTCCTCCTCCTCCTCCTCCTTGTGCTCTTCCTTATGCTCTTCCTTGTGCTCTTCCTTGTTCTCTTCCTTGTCCTCCTCTTCCTCCTCTCACTCTTACCCCTCTCCTTCTCTGGTTGTTGATATGTTCCAAGTTCTCCATTGTTCACCAAACAAAACAGAGGCTCAAGGCCCTTTTTATGCTGCAGTCCTGATCGCACATTGCTCACCAGACCTGAGTGTTTAGAGATTTGAATAGTTGTGTGTTGTAGGTTGATGCTTTGAGACTTTACTTGAGAAGTGTGTACAACAACTGAACATTGTATGTAGTGTTTTGACAACAAGGTGATGTGTAATTGACATCAGTGTGTAAACAAGGAAAGTCCAAGTCTAATGCAGATAAGGGAGTGTAAAGTAGTGATAAATTGGGTCGAGCAATTGGTACATGACGTTAAGGTTGTGAAAATTGTGCCAAAGTTTTGCTTTTTGTGTGTTAACCAGTGCCGCCGCTCTCATAACGCGCACTACGCGCTGTGCGTAGGGCACCAAGTCCTGAGAGGGCACCAAAAATTTGCCAACTGAAAAATCATCATAGTTATTATAATTATAATGCCGACATTATTTCAGTAGGCCTATGTAAATATTACGCACCTTTTAGGCATGTTTATCACAAAACAGGCAAAACAAGATAAATATTTAATTGCGCAAAAAACGTTACGATGGTGCCCCCCCCCACTCCCACCCCACAAAAAAACAAATACACACTCAACTTTCCAAGCTCGCCGTGGGTGCCCTTTTCTATCTCAGTGGCCTGACGAACTTTGACAGTAAGCTAGGTAAACTTTTCGAAAATGGCCTCAAAAAGACAGGAGTCAGGGGCAGAAAAAGAAAAAAACTGCAAGATGATGCCCGTGCATCACTTTCAGGTAAGTCCATATTAATTATTGTTAAATACGGGAAATATGCTGCTAACTTATAGTTAGCCTATGCATACACCTCGAACTAGCTGACGTTATTGCTAATTTTAGCACACTCAAATATGTTAGGTGCAAACTAAATTGAGATTTTACTGTTAAACATTATCTATGCATTTGAAAAAACTGATGCCAGCTAGATGTTACTTTACTTTACATTCTATGATGCATTTATATTCGATTGATCAAATAGTTTTTAAATGAGTAATAAAGGTGGAGAGCTCCTTGGCTGCATGCTTTCAGTTTTAAATGTTTATAATTAATTTGGAAAACCATGCTAAGAAACGAACAATTGTGAAAAACTGTAATTCAGAGCTGTAGTTCTCTTAAATCACTGTTGTAGTTCGTATAATGTCATGGCAAATGTGCAGACAAAATACAACTTTTACACACATTAAGCAAAAATCCGATACGCTTTCTCGATCTGACATGATCTTATCTACAAAAAAGATACATCAGACATAAACGTTGACATGTGTACCCTTTTATTATATTACTTGAAATCTCTGCAAATCAATCGCTAAATTATGACTTGCCACTACACATTCACTGCATGGATAGCGAGTGGCTGCCAGCCAGCATTTCAACGTTGGATGTCAATTGTGTGCCTGGTGAGCTAGCTAGACTATGCAGCTAGCACAGAAGAAAGTTACGTAATGCGACAAAACTGAATTAAAGTACAAAATACACACCATTGACGCCGACAACCTCACACATAGGATGAGTTGCTCCATCTTGAAATTGTTAAACCTAGAAATGTTTACCATAACATACAGTTGCTACGTTACAAGAAACAAGAAACCAACCGATTGGCCAACGCCAGCGTTTTCCCCCTCGTTTCCCGACGTCCCGCTCTGCCCGCCCCGCTGCAGTGTGAACGCACCGTTACAGTAGCTTGTTTCAAAGGGGGTTCCTTGTTTCAAAGGGTGTTGTTCTTAGTGAATTATGCAATATGAGTAGGCTAAATGCTTGAAATATCACTAGAAAGGAAAACTGACCCACCTGCAACTGAAGCAAGCAAGCACACCCTACAATTTCCCCAGAAATTGTACCCTCTCTAGTTATTATTATTCTTCCGCCATGGGTGTCTATGGCAGCCCCCATAAGCGCTTGGTTAAAAGTTGTGAAATTTGGCACACTCATTGGGGACAGTCCTCTGGTCCAATTCACAAAGTTTCATGTCCCATACTTTGGCACTCTAGCGCCACCAACGGGTCAAAGTTGGAGTTATGTTTACACACACAACTTTTGAATCGTATGTCCCATTTTCAAAAATGAGGTACCATTGGATTCCCTGGATCAAGCCGAGTGCAATGCACACCATGGGTCAATTTCCGGTTATATAGATTCTCCACTATTTCGAGAGGTGTCAAGTAACGAAGTACAAATACTTTGTTACCTTAAGTAGAAATTTGGGGTATCTATACTTTACTGCAGTAATTATTTTTCAGCCGAATTTCTACTTCTACTCCTTACATTTTCACGCAATGATCTGTACTTTCTACTCCTTACATTAAAAAAATAGCCTCGTTACTCCAATTTCAGTTCGGCTTGTTTTCATTTCGGCTTGTCCTTAAAAACACATACAAAGACAAATTATCCAGAAAAATCGCGCCATCCGGATAGAGTGACTTTGATTGTGGTTGGATGAGAAGTATAAACATACCATTCCGACACCATTATTGGTTTATACTTGATGCATCACCTGTACATGACACAAATCACGTCAAACTCCAGCAAGGAAATAGCAGACGTATGTAGCGTATGAAGATGTCCGCGGCAGAGACTCAAGAGAACTTGAGCAAAATGTCCTAACCAAGCACCAGCAAGGAGGTTGGTAGCTAGGAAGATTAGCCAACCCTTCTACATCCCTGGCCGTACCTGGAAGAGTTTTTTGACATGTTGGATGCAAAAACAACTCTGCGCACCCAAGTAGGCTACCACGAGCTAATGGCTTTCACAAACTCGCCGTCTAATTTGAATAAAGGCTATTGATAACATGCCTCTGAAGTTTGACTTTTTGCACCATTACAATACTTATAGGCAACTAGTTAGTCATCATATCTTCCGCTCCATGAAACACATGTTAATTCTAAGTAGTAGGCTACACATATAAGGTAGGCTACTAAAATGCGTTCATTTTCAATGGGCATAAACAGGTGCAGCCCACATTTTTCAACAATAACATTTCAATAATATAGCTGCAAGCAGCAATGTGGTGGCCAAGCAGGTCAGATGACCGAGAAGAAACTTTCGACATCTAGTGACTGTGGTGTACCTGACTTCCTTTGCAGTGGCTTACAGTCTCGTTAAACAGAGAATCAGAGGCATGACAAGCTTGTCAGCTTTGGCTGGATTCGAACCTCTAACGTTGAAGTTTCCAGGACACCAATTTATCCTAGTGAGCTATTCTCTGTGCTGGAAATCACATATTTCAGTTACTGGGTAAAAATATTAGCAGTTTTTCCTGTGGCAAGCGTGGTCAGATTTGGCCCAAGTTTAAACAGCTGTAATTCAGTTTTATTTTGACATGTCAAGGTGGTTGTGGTTTGAAGATAATCTGTGCCAAATTAGGTAAATTTTTGATATTCACCAAAAACGTTTCAATCATTCATTCAAAATGGCGGTCACATCAATTCAGCTGGTATCACAATTTAACATGTGTCAGACACATGATCGCCCCCTAGCGGTTAGATGACACAACCTTTTGTGGACCTCTTTGGAACAGGGTCCCGAGCACCTGTACCAAGTTTGATGGCGACTCAGCAAATATTTCCTGAGATATGATCTCAGTTCCTGTTTTGGCGGTTTCATCGCCGACTTTGATCAGCTTTACCGGAAAAATAGTTTTGAAAATCAAAAACCATCTGAAAACGTTTGTGAGGCTTGATCTGAAGATACTTTTTTGCTTATTGCAGCGCCACCTAGAGGTGAAATGGCATGACCTATTGGACGTCTTTAGAACAGGGTCCCTAGTCTTTTTACCAAATTTGGTTTCAATGCAGTAAGGAGGTGCTGAGATATGACTTCACTTCTTTTATGGTGGCTTCGTTGACGACTTTGATTGACTGTTCCAGTCAAAAGGTTTAGAAAATCAAAAAAACGTGATGTCTTTTGTGAGGCTTGGTCTGAAGATGATCTGTGCCACATTTGGTGAAGATTGGACAACTAGAGGTAGCGAAAAAAACGTTACATTCATTCAAAATGGCGGCCACATCAATTTGGCTGGTATCACAAGTTAACATGTGTCAGAAACGGGATACTAAGATATCAGGAGACAAAGGAATCACTTAAATAAGACAAACAAATCAAAAGTTATTGGTCAACACACAATCCTACCTATTGTAGTGCCCCCTAGAGGTCAAATGACACTACCTGTCTCAAACCTCTTAATAAGAGGGCCTTGAGTCCATACACCAAGTTTGGAGTCAATGCATCAAAGATTGGCTAAGATATTACCTCACTTCCCTTTTTCCGGATCAGTTGCTCAATTTGATTGGCTGTAACTAACAAACGGTTGCAAAAATCAAAACGCCATGTGATGTCTTTTGTGAGGCTTGGTCTGAAGATAAATGGTGCCAAATTTTTGCCTATTGCATCGCCACCTAGAGGTGAAATGGCATGACCTATTTTGGACCTCTTTAGAATAGTGTCCCTAGTCCCTATACCAAATTTGGTGTCAATGCAGTAAAGAGGTGCTAAGATATGACCTCACTTCTTTTATGGTGGCTTGGTTGACGACTTTGATTGGCTGATGACTTTGATTGGCTGTTCAAGTCAAAAAGTGTAGAAAATCCAAAAAAATATGATGTCTTTTGTGAGGCTTGATCTGAAGATAAATTGTGCCAAATTGTTGCTGATTGCAGCGCCACCTAGAGGTGAAATGGCATGACCTATTTTGGACCTCTTTAGAACAGTGTCCCTAGTCCCTATACCAAATTTGGTGTCAATGCAGTAAAGAGGTGCTGAGATATGACCTCACTTATTTTATGGTGGCTTAGTTGACGACTTTGTTTGGCTGTTCCAGTCAAAAGGTTTAGATAATCAAAAAAACATGTGATATCTTTTGTGTGGCTTGGTCTGAAGATGATCTGTGCCAAATTTGGTGAAGATTGGACAAACCTTATAGGAGAGGTAGCGAAAAAACGTTATATTCAAAATGGCGGCCACATCAATTTAGCCACATAAATTTGGTGTGGCTGTAACTAACAAACGGTTGCGAAAATTAAAGCTCCAGGGGAGCTGAGATATGACCTCACTTATTCTATGGTGGCTTAGTTGAAGACTTTGTTTGGCTGTTCCAGTCAAAAGGTTTAGATAATCAAAAAAACATGTGATGTCTTTTGTGAGACTTGGTCTGAAGATCATCTGTGGCAATTTTGAAGAAGATTCGACAAGAATTGTAGGAGGAGTAGCGAAAAAACGCTTTTTCTTTACATTCAAAATGGCGGAGAATCTATGGAACTGGGTATGATGTCATGCGTTGAACTCGTCTTGATCCAGGGAATCCAACGATACCTCATTTTGGACAATGGGGCATATGGTTCAAAAGTAACATGTGTAAACACACCTTCAACTTTGACCCATTGGTGGCGCTAGATGGTTGGAATGGGAGACATGAAACTTGGTGAAATTGATGAGGGGACTGATCCCAAAGAATGTGCCAAATTTCACAACTTCTGACAATACGGTTCTAGGGGCTGCCATAGACTCCCATGGCAGAAGAAGATGTGTAATAATAATAATAATAAATATAGCTGCAAGCAGCAATGTGGTGGCCAAGCAGTCAAATGACCCATAAAACACTTAAGAAATCCTCAGAACAGGGTTCCGAGGGCATGCAGCAAGTTTGGTGTGAATCCATCAAAGATTTTCTGAGATACGACCCAACTTCCTGTTTGCTGGCTTAATTGCACATTTTGACTCCCTGTACCGGGCAAACGGTTCTGAAAATCAAAAAATCATGTGAAACCTTTTGTGAGGCTTGGTCTGAAGATACTCTCTGCCAAATTTGGTGAAGATTGGACAACATGTGTAGGAGGAGTAAAGAAAAAACGTTTTTCAATTAATTCAAAATGGCGGCCGGATCAATTCGGCTATTATCAAAAGTTATCATGTATCACATAGGGGATGTCCCAACATATCATGAGACAAAGGAATCCCTTCATAAAAGCAAACAAATCAACAGTTATTGGCCAAAACACATTTTTGCTTCCTGCGGCCACGCCCAGTGATCACATGACACCAAATTAATTGGACAGCCTCAGAAGAGGGTTCCGAGTCATCATATTAAGTTTGGTGTTGATTTCTTAAAGATTAGCTGAGACATGACCCAACTTCCTGTTTGGTTGCTTTGTTGCCGATTTTGATTGGCTGTACCGGACAAACCGTTTTGAAAATCGAATATCCTTTGATAACTTCTGTGAGGGTTGGTCTGATGATAATGTGTGCCAATTCTGGGGAAGATTTGAAAAAAATAAAATAATTGAAGCGAAAAAACGTGTTTCCTTAAAATTCAAAATGGTGGAAAATCTGTATAACCGGAAATTGACGTCATAGGGTGTGTTGAACTCGTCTTGATCCAGGGAATCCAATGGTACCTCATTTTTGAAAATCGGTCATACGGTTCAAAAGTTACGTGTGTAAACACAAGTCCAACTTTGACCCGTTGGTGGCGCTAGAGTGGTCTAATGGGAGACCTGAAACTTGGTGTAGGTATAGAATGAACTGTCCTTAATGAGTGTGCCATATTTTACAAAAAGTTGTCGAAGGGGTCTAGGGGCTGCCATTGACTCCCATGGCACTAGAATAAAAAAAAAAGAATAAAACTAACAATAACAATAGGTTTCCTCCTTACGGAGGAATCCTAAATATAGCTGCAAGCAGCAATGGAGGGGCCAAGCAGTCCAGAGCAGGACATGGCCTCCATAGCACTTGCGCAACAATTAAGTCACAACAACCTGTTGCACTCATGCAACACACCAAGTTTGGTTGAAATATCTGTTTGCGTTCCAAAGTACTGAGTGTTTAAAGTGTTTTTTTCTGGTATAACACCACAGGCCTCCTCTGCTCCTCTTGGGAACGATGGAACCCAAGTTCGGTGACAATCGCTAAAATGGTTGCTGAGTTACGCTCTAACGTGTCTTTTGTGGCTTCGCCGCCGCCTTTGATCGGCTCTACCGAACAAACGGTTTCGAAAATGGAAAATCCATCAGACACCTTTGTGAAGCTTGGTCTGAAGATCATCTGTGCCAAATTTAGTAAACATTGGACAAAATTTGGGGCGTGTAAAAGGTTTTTACACTTTTCCATGAAATCCAAAATGGCGGCCGCGTCAATTCGGTTGTTATGAAATATTATCGATGGTCAAGCTTGATATCTCACAAGACATCAACAGACAAAGAAATTACTTTATTAAGGTAAACACTTCAACAGTTATTAGCCAAAACACGTTTATGCTTCCGGCCACGCCCCCTTTTAGTCACTTGACACCATTTTTAAAGGACATCCTTAGAATAAAGTTCTGAGTAGGCCTACCAACTTTGGTGTCACTGCCACAAAGAACTGCTGAGATATGGCTTCACTTCCTGTTTGGCGGCTTTTCTGCAGAATTTGATTGGCTGTACCGGACAAACGGTTTTGAAAATTAAATATCCTTCGATAATGTTTGTGAAGCTTGGTCTGAAGATCATGTCTGGGAATTTTGAAGAAGATTTGACAAAATTTGTAGGAGGAGTAGGCTTTTAAAGGTTTTTGATAAAACCGGAAATAGCGGAAAATCTATATAACCGGAAATTGACGCCATGGTGTGCATTGCACTCGGCTTGATCCAGGGAATCCAATGGTACCTCATTTTTGAAAATGGGACATACGGTTCAAAAGTTGCGTGTGTAAACACAACTCCAAATTTGACCCGTTGGTGGCGCTAGAGTGCCAAAGCATGGGACATGAAACTTTGTGAATTGGACCAGGGGACTGTCCCCAATGAGTGTGCCAAATTTCAAAACTTTCGACCAAGCGCTTATGGGGGCTGCCATAGACACCCATGGCGGAAGAATAATAATAAATATAACTGCAAGCAGTAATGGCGGATTCCTCCAAACATTGCGAACCATTGAAAAATGTATATTCTTGACAAATTGTAACTGTATAGAAAAATCTATGCTGCAGAATTACCAATGGGATACCAAATCTGAAATGCAATACCATCAAGATCCACAAGGGCCTTTATTTCAAGCCAAGAAGTGAAGGGAGGGGGCTTGGTGAGCCTATCCATTCCAGAAAGCCTTGTATCTCTGTGCTTTAGGGCGTGGCCTGTAGCGCCACCTATGGGTAATGGTGGGCCATTTGTGGTGTGGTAGTTACTCTTGGCCTATACTATCAATGTTTCAGGAATTTTATAACTTTTTACCATTGCATACTAAATCGGAAATGCAATACCAACAAGATCCACATGGGCTTTTGTTAAAGTGTTTCTCGGCCTACACTATCAATGTTTCAGGATTTGAGACCTTTTTACCATTGCATACAAAATCGGAAATGCAATACCATCAAGAGCCACATGGGCCTTTGCTAAAGACCAAGGAATGAGTGGGGGCTTGGTCAGCCCACACTCTCCTGAAATGTTGCGTGTGCGTCTTGGCCGTGCGTGTGTCAAGGGAAGGCTGAGTGTGTGTGAGATTTTGGAGCACGCGCGGGGAGGAGCAAGGGAGACATTCATTGGAAATTTGCCTAGAAATTAGCCAAGCAAGCATGTTTCAAATATTCACCAAAAATCGACCTTTCATCTTACAGTCAACTTTTTCACAGATTTGTGTTATGAACATTCTCAAGAGTTTTCATATGAACTTGTGATTGAATCAGAGTATCAGTTTTTGACTGGCTGATGTGTAAAGCATAATTTTAGCGTTAGCGATAAGTTCAATTTGCTTTATATCAATCATTTTTTGAGATATGAATTTGCCTTTGCACATGGTAACATGTTGTAGTGTCTTCCTCCGATCTACCAAGTTTAGTGTTGATATCTCAAAGATTTGCTGAGACATGACTTCACATCCTGTTTGGCGGCTTTTCTGATGAATTTGATTGGCTGTACCGGACAGACGGTTATGAGGATCAAAATTCCTTTGATAACTTTTGTGAGGCTTGGTCTGAAGATCATCTCTGGTGATTTTGAAGAAGATATGACAAAAATTGTAGGAGCAGTAGGCTTTCAAAGGTTTTTGATAAAACCGGAAATGGCGGGAAATCTATATAACCGGAAATTAACGCCATGGTGTGCGTTGAACTCGGCTTGATCCAGGGAATCCAATGGTACCTCATTTTTGAAAATGAGTCATACGGTTCAAAAGTTGCGTGTGTAAACACAAGTCCAACTTTGACCCATTGGTGGCGCTAGAGTGGTCTAATGGGAGACATGAAACTTGGTGTAGGTATAGAAGAAACTGTCCTTAATGAGTGTGCCAAATTTCACAAAAAGTTGTCGATGGGGTCTAGGGGCTGCCATTGACTCCCATGGTACAAGAATTACAAATAATAAAACCACCAATAACAATAGGTTTCCTCCTTACGGAGGAATCCTAAATATAACTGCAAGCAGTAATGGCGGATTCCTCCAAACACTGCGAACCATTGAAAAATGTTTATTTTTGACAAATTGTAACTGTATAGAAAAATGTATGCTGCAGAATTACCAATGGCATACCAAATCTGAAATGCAATACCATCAAGATCCACAAGGGCCTTTATTTCAAGCCAGTAAGTGAAGGAAGGGGGCTTGGTGAGCTTATCCATTCCAGAAAGCCTTGTATCTTTATGCATTAAGGCGTGGCCTGTAGCGCCACCTATGGGTAATGGTGGACCATTTGTGGTGTGGTAGTTACTCTTGGCCTATACTATTAATGTTTCAGGATTTTAAAAACTTTTTACCATTGCATATAAAATCGGAAATGCAATACCAACAGGATCCACATGGGCTTTGGGTAAAGTGTGGTAGTTACTCTTGGCCTGTACTGTCAATGTGTCAGGATTTGGAGACCTTTTTACTATTGCATACAAAGTAGGAAATGCAATGACACCAAGGTCCTCAAGGGCCTATGCTGATATTCAAGGAATGAGTGGGGGCTTGGTCAGCCCACACAGTCCTGATATGTTGCGTGTGTGTCTTGCCAAGCCCGCGCGTGTCAAGGGAAGAATGAGTGTCTGAGAATTTGGAGCATGCGCGGGGAGGAGCAGGGGACACATTTCATTGTAAATTTCCCTAGAAATTAGCCAAGCATGCATGTTTCAAAGATTCACCAAAAATCGACCTTTCATCTTAGAGTCAACTTTTTCTCAGATTTGTGTACTAAACATTCTCAAGAGTCTTCATATGAACTTGTTTGACTGGCTTACGTGTAAAGCATTGCGAACCATTGAAAAATGTATATTCTTGACAAATTGTAACTGTATAGAAAAATCAATGCTGCAGAATTTCCAATGGGATACCAAATCTGAAATGCAATAACATCAACATCCACAAGGGCCTTTATTTCAAGCCAAGAAGTGAAGCGCTTTAATCTTCACAAGAAGTGAAGTGCTTTGTGCTTTAGGGCGTGGCCTGTAGCGACACCTATTGGTAATGGTGGGCCATTTGTGGTGTGGTAGTTACTCTTGGCCTATACTATCAATGTTTCAGGATGTTTTTAACTTTTTACCATTGCATACAAAATCGGAAATGCAATACCAACAAGATCCACATGGGCTTTTGTTAAAGTGTTGTTGTTACTCTTGGCCTTTACTATCAATGTTTCAGGATTTGGATAACTTTTTACCATGGCAAACAAAATCTGAAATGCAATACCATCAAGATCCACATGGCCTTTGCAAAAGACCAAGGAACACTCTCCTGAAATGTTGCGTGTGCGTCTTGCCAAGCCCGCGCGTGTGTCAAGGGAAGACCTATGGGTAATAGTGGGCCATTTGTGGTGTGGTAGTTACTCTTGGTCTATACTATCAATGTTTCAGGATTTTTATAACTTTTTACCATTGTATACAAAATCGGAAAAGCAATACCAACAAGATCCACATGGGCTTTTTGTTAAAGTGTTTCTTTGCCTATACTATCTATGTTTCAGGATTTTGAGACCTTTTTACCATTGCATACAAAATCGGAAATGCAATACCATCAAGAGCCACATGGGCCTTTTTTTCAAGCCAATAAGTGAAGGGAGGGGGCTTGGTGAGCCTATCCATTCCAGAAAGCCTTGTATATTTGTGCTTTTTGGCGTGGCCTGTAGCGCCACCTATGGGTAATGGTGGGCCATTTGTGGTGTGGTAGTTACTCTTGGTCTATACTATCAATGTTTCAGGATTTTTATAACTTTTTACCATTGCATACAAAATCGGAAATGCAATACCAACAAGATCCACATGGGCTTTTGTTAAAGTGTTTCTCGGCCTACACTATCAATGTTTCAGGATTTGAGACCTTTTTACCATTGCATACAAAATCGGAAATGCAATACCATCAAGAGCCACATGGGCCTTTGCTAAAGACCAAGGAATGAGTGGGGGCTTGGTCAGCCCACACTCTCCTGAAATGTTGCGTGTGCGTCTTGGCCGCGCGTGTGTCAAGGGAAGGCTGAGTGTGTGTGAGATTTTGGAGCACGCGCGGGGAGGAGCAAGGGAGACATTCATTGGAAATTTGCCTAGAAATTAGCCAAGCAAGCATGTTTCAAATATTCACCAAAAATCGACCTTTCATCTTACAGTCAACTTTTTCACAGATTTGTGTTATGAACATTCTCAAGAGTTTTCATATGAACTTGTGATTGAATCAGAGTATCAGTTTTTGAATGGCTGATGTGTAAAGCATAATTTTAGCGTTAGCGATAAGTTCAATTTGCTTTATATCAATCATTTTTTGAGATATGAATTTGCCTTTGCACATGGTAACATGTTGTAGTGTCTTCCTCCGATCTACCAAGTTTAGTGTTGATATCTCAAAGATTTGCTGAGACATGACTTCACATCCTGTTTTGCGGCTTTTCTGATGAATTTGATTGGCTGTACCGGACAGACGGTTATGAGGATCAAAATTCCTTTGATAACTTTTGTGAGGCTTGGTCTGAAGATCATCTCTGGTGATTTTGAAGAAGATATGACAAAAATTGTAGGAGGAGTAGGCTTTCAAAGGTTTTTGATAAAACCGGAAATGGCGGGAAATCTATATAACCGGAAATTAACGCCATGGTGTGCGTTGAACTCGGCTTGATCCAGGGAATCCAATGGTACCTCATTTTTGAAAATGAGTCATACGGTTCAAAAGTTGCGTGTGTAAACACAAGTCCAACTTTGACCCATTGGTGGCGCTAGAGTGGTCTAATGGGAGACATGAAACTTGGTGTAGGTATAGAAGAAACTGTCCTTAATGAGTGTGCCAAATTTCACAAAAAGTTGTCGATGGGGTCTAGGGGCTGCCATTGACTCCCATGGTACAAGAATTACAAATAATAAAACCACCAATAACAATAGGTTTCCTCCTTACGGAGGAATCCTAAATATAGCTGCAAGCAGCAATGGAGGGGCCAAGCAGTCCAGAGCAGGACATGGCCTCCATAGCACTTGTGCAACAATTAAGTCACAACAACCTGTTGCACTCATGCAACACACCAAGTTTGGTTGAAATATCTGTTTGCGTTCCAAACTACTGAGTGTTTAAAGTGTTTTTTTTCTGGTATAACACCACAGGCCTCCTCTGCTCCTCTTGGGAACGATGGAACCCAAGTTCGGTGACAATCGCTAAAATGGTTGCTGAGTTACGCTCTAACGTGTCTTTTGTGGCTTCGCCGCCGCCTTTGATCGGCTCTACCGAACAAACGGTTTCGAAAATGGAAAATCCATCAGACACCTTTGTGAAGCTTGGTCTGAAGATCATCTGTGCCAAATTTAGTAAACATTGGACAAAATTTGGGGCGTGTAAAAGGTTTTTACACTTTTCCATGAAATCCAAAATGGCGGCCGCGTCAATTCGGTTGTTATGAAATATTATCGATGGTCAAGCTTGATATCTCACAAGACATCAACAGACAAAGAAATTACTTTATTAAGGTAAACACTTCAACAGTTATTAGCCAAAACACGTTTATGCTTCCGGCCACGCCCCCTTTCAGTCACATGACACCATTTTTGGAGGACAGCCTTAGAATAAAGTTCTGAGTAGGCCTACCAACTTTGGTGTCACTGCCTCAAAGAACTGCTGAGATATGGCTTCACTTCCTGTTTGGCGGCTTTTCTGCATTTGATTGGCTGTACCGGACAAACGGTTTAGAAAATTAAATATCCTTCGATAACTTTTGTGAAGCTTGGTCTGAAGATCATGTCTGGGAATTTTGAAGAAGATTTGACAAAATTTGTAGGAGGAGTAGCTTCGCTGCTTGGCCCCTAATAAATATAACTGCAAGCAGTAATGGCGGATTCCTCCAAACATTGCGAACCAGAGGGTATCGAGTACACGCAGCAAGTTTGGTGTGAATCCATCAAAGATTTGCTGAAATACGACCCAACTTCCTGTTTGCTGGCTTAATGGCACATTTTGATTGCCTGTAGGGTGCAAACGGTTTAGAAAATAAAAAAACCATGTGAAGCTTGGTCTGAAGATTTTATCTGCCAAATTTGGTGAAGATTGGACAACATTTGTAGGAGGAGTAGAGAAAAAAAGTTTTTCAATGAATTCAAAATGGCGGCAGCATCAATTCGGCTATTATCACAAATTATTATGAGTCACACACGGGATGTCCCAAGATATTATGAGACAAAGGAATCACTTAATAAAGGCAAACAAATCAATAGTTATTGGCCAAAACACATTTTTGCTTCCTGCGGCCATGCCCAGTGATCACATGACACCAAATTGTGTGGACATCCTCAGAATAGAGTTCCGAGTCATCATACCAAGTTTGGTGTTGACGTCTCAAAGATTTGCCGAGATTTGGCCACCAATAACAAGTCATAATGACCTTTGAAAAAAATATTTTGGGGGGAGGTGGATTGTAGACCGTGCATTATAGACCCTTGTGCAGAAGCTTTTGTTCTTAATGTATTTTTTTCTCCGTACATTACTACTTTTACTTTTATACTTTAAGTAGTTTTGAAACCAGTACTTTTATACTTTTACTTGAGTAAAAATGTTGAATTGATACTTCAACTTCTACAGAAGTGTTTTTAAACCCTAGTATCTATACTTCTACTTGAGTAATAAATGTGAATACTTTTGACACCTCTGGCTATTTCCGGTTTTATCAAAAACCTTTGAAAGTCTACTCCTCCTACAAATTGTCAAATCTTCAAAATTACCAGATATGATCTTCAGACCAAGCCTCACAAAAGTTATCGAAGGATATTTGATTTTCAAAACCGTTTGTCCAGTACAGCCAATCAAATTCTGCAGAAAAGCCGCCAAACAGGAACAGGAAGCATAAACTAATAACTGGCTAATAACTGTTGAAGTGTTTACCTTAATAAAGTAATTTATTTGTCTCTTGATGTCTTGTGAGATATCAAGCCTGGCCATTGATAACTTTTCATAATAACCGAACTGACGCGGCCTCCATTTTGGATTTAATGGAAAAATATCAATATTCATAATATTTTTAACATGTTTTTTTTTTTCAAATCCTCTCATCCTCTTAAACTTCTTCAATTTTCAAATCCTTCTTCTTCCTCAATCTTTCAGCTACAGCCACCATTTAAACTTTGTTGTAAATGTTGACAAAACTCTCAACTATTTTTTCTTTAATTCAGCCTTTTGATATCTTTTCAACTTTTTTTTATATCACTGATTATGTTTCATTAGTTTTTCAAACCCTTTCAGATATTTACATGGGTGTCTGTGAGAGTCTAGAGTGCTAACTGAAACGCTTAGAGTGCAGGGGAGCTTCGAAATCAGTTTCAAAAAGTATTTCTAGTTTGCCAGCATTGTTACAATTTTCACTCTTCATGCATCATTTTTGGATCAATAGATAGCTAATTATGTGTTGGTCGTAGACAGTAGTCTGTGGAATCCAACAGACTTACACATTTTTTCAGAGCCCCACGAAAGCGAGACAAAATCCAACTCTCGCCCATAGAGACCAATGCAAATCTAGTGACACATTTCTCAGACAAAGGACGACGATTTCTAAACTGCCAGTAGAGTCGTATTTCTGTCCGCACAGACATATAAAGGACATCTCTGGTTTCGGCAGAGTCTTGGGTCTCGGAAAATATCCTCATTTTTTTTATTGGACTTATAGTTTTGTGTCTATGTTAACTTGTTTGAGGTGTGGATGCTAGGTAAATGTATATTATTCTCTCTGCCAAGCTTGTTAGCAATCTTAGCTGCACCATCACCGTGACAACGAAACAAACACGTTTTTGAAAATGCTGGTAGAGTCGTATTTCTGACCGCACAGACATATCAAGGATATCTATGGTATGGTATAAGATTACCGCAAGAGCTGGATTTACTGCTTCATTTTGAAAACTGAGTCGATCATACAAGGTAAGACAAGTTTCTTCACGTGTTATCAATATTGTCAACATTGTTCAAAATAAAAGTCAAACGTTTTTAGTTACGAAGTATTTATTTGTAGAACTAGGACTGGAGTGACGTGAGCAAAAAGAAAAACGATTTAGCTAATTTTGGGAAACCTGGATAAAAAACATTAGCTAAGACCACCATGTACACTTTAAGCTAAATATTTATAACTTTTTTGGGCAATTTAGTCGATTGTGGAATATAGTAAAACCTTGGTGGTTACGCGGAGGAGTAACTACGCTGCTAGTTAGTTTTTTGACGTCACCCAATCGGTGCTTGTTGACAGGCAAGCAGCAAATCTCTTCTTATATCAACTTTTTTTGTGTGTGTGAAGTAAATAGTTACTAGCAATACTGTGTCATATTTTTGCTAAAGATCAGTAACTTTTTGGGCCAATGTTGTTGCTTCCGTACATTTGCCTGAGGTTGGGATAGGTAGGTTCAGAACTGTCTGGAAACTGGTGTGCTACTGTAATTGGATAAGTTTAGCTTGTTGAGTTTCTCATGTCATGAAACATCCTTCTATATTTTTGCAGATAGCTATACCCATCCATCATACAGACATGATTTTAGGATGTTTGTATCTTACTATTCGCAAGGAAGGTGTGAAAGGGCTGTCCACAGTTCAACATTATGGTTTATCAGATTTGGGAAGAACACACTGCAGGCTACCAATTTGATGATTTTTCTGTTGTAGAGGTGAAGGAAGACTTTCCCTGCAAGAGGAGGACGCAGCTGACTGTTGATTACCACCACACAGGATCTACTGAACCAGGAACTGCTGGAGGAAGACCAGGAAGAGGAGGAGATGGAAAAATTAGATTGAACCTTTTACCCAGCCAGGAACATCATCTGGGTATGTGTCAATGTATATTATTTGTTTCTGTTTCCCATAACACTAATACTCATAATAATCAGATTATTATGCTAAAACCAGGGGCCTGTACTACAAATCAAGATCAACATGCTCTGGATTACTTTCAGTTACCCGGCTACGCAAAGCCTAACAATCGCAGTCACGATAAGCGGTACTACGGCTGCGGTTATCAATTCTCTAACTCAACCCAGATCTTTCCAATCTAGAGACGTGCGGTTCACATAAAGGGGCGGTGTTTGAACCGTATGTCCAATCGCAAACATGGACGAAACAAGAACCGCATATTTCACGGTGGAGGAGCAGACAATCTTACAAACTTTGTCTGCTCCTCTTGCGTGAAATATTGTAATACAATCATATCAGGAATAGAGACGTATAATATAGGCAAAATTCAACAAAGTCGCTGCAGCCAATCTGGCAGAAAATAGCAGCTGTAAATGCGTAAGCTACATGACTTATTGAAGATGTGATCATAATTACACGTGTGCATTCCACAATGTTAAACTTTTGTTGCTGTATTATTTTAGTTGCAACCCTGCAGTGGCAACCCTGTAGTGGCAAACGATTGTGGGAAAAAATAAAAATAAAACCATAATTCAAAACGGTAAACCAATACTTGTACATATTCTAAGGCCAACAAGTACAAGGCTGAATTGCCTGAACTAGTCCCTTTTTTAGGATATCTATCAGGGTCACCCCATGATGGAAGGAGTGGAAGGGGGCATTTCTTCAGACCCTGGTGGCTGCAGGTTGGAAGCCCAGGCATATGTATGTTTCAAGTAGCCTAATCTATGTGACCATGTTCATTCAACAATTATTTATGAATATTGTAGGAGTGAAATGTATTACTGTTCTCTGCAGTGACTGTCGTCCCACTGTGCCATACAGAGGTAACAGTGAAACTAATAGTCATACGCCAGTATGTATGCCATATGTGGTTGCTGAATATGGATCCAATATACCATTTACTTTCTCAAGTGGAGGTCCTAGATGATAAGGAAACTGTGTCTGCCTGCTCATTTTGGGGGTACACTTTTGAGTTGTGTTTACCACTTGCAACACAGATGGTGAGAGTGTGTGAACGTGTGGCTGTGATTGAAGTGTCTGTGATAACTTACTAATGGTGGTGGTCTCAACATAAGACACAAGTCCTTAAAGTGCTCATTTCAAATATGACTCAATTGATTAAATTGCTATGGTGTTAAACTCAGCAGGAATAGGAACGTCTTCCTCCCCCTGAGCCTAGGGCCTCCACTTCAAAGCCAAGACACAAGGTATAAGCAATGAACCTTGTAATAGTCAAATGGACACCTTCAACTTTGACCAAGTGTGCCTTGGAAAGGGACAATGTTCTTTTGTATCAGGTTGGAGCAGACAATGTGAGGGGCCCTGTATAAAAAAAAACCCTGGAGCTCGATTATAAGAGGCTTTTAATAAAAAAAACAAGGCTGGAGACAGAAAAACTGGAATATGAGAAGAGATAGTAATTGACTGAATGAATGACACTAAACTATGACACACATTTTTCTGTATTCCTAGGGAAAGGAGAACACATGAGGATGTATTTGTTCAACTTTGTTTTATGTTTTGGTCTTTTTAATACCTTTTTGTGGCTTTTTAGTTGTGCCTTTTGAATCTTTTCTGGGGGTTTTCACCACTTATCTTTTTCAATGTCCTAAAAATGCTATAAAAGTGAATGAAACATCAAAATTCAATGAAAGTAGTGAAATGATCATTCATCACTTGTGAAGAGCTTTGTACAGATACCCATTGTTCTTCTTGGTTTGAAAGGTTTTGATTGGGGACAAAAAACAAACTTCTGATATGGAAATGATTAGAAAATGGCTCAAAGCAACCCAAGGACAACAGAATGGGTTCAGTTGTAAAATATGATATCATTTCCATACATTTCCAGAAGGGAAATCAGAACATTGAGTGAAAAACTTCATTTTGTCAACATATTAGAGTCCAAAGTTTTTACAAAGGGCACTTTGGAAATCTCTTTTTCATCACAACATTAATCAGAATATGGTGGCAACATCCATTAAAGAAAATCTGTTGCAAATTGCAGAGCAGACCTTGTTCTTGCTCAGGTTCGCTGCATCACCCACACCATCAAAGTACCCATAGCGAAATAACGAAACGATATGCATACAGTCTGTGGGACTGTGAGTGCACAGCTTCAATGTGTCGCATTGGCCAAATACGGCTCAAGAAGCTGGCAATATACGTAATTCCCTCTGCTAAGAACCTATAACTTTCAGAAAGATACTGATGAGGGAATGCGAAAGGGTTTTGTCAGTCTCTAAATGTTTTGTTTCTTCTGAGCGCACCTCTGACTATCCGCGCACCAAGCTCCACAGGATCTTCTATGAACGGTGACGACATTATCGTCAAGAATGAGTTAGTGGCCGGGGTTTTTATACCGGTTGATCTCTGATCTCCAACTTAACCTGCTCCCGACCAGGTTAGCCGTTCAGCATATGTTACCATGGCGATCTATCCCGGTAACAAGTGATCCACCGTCGTAGTAAAGAAAACCCGGGGTTGAACCTGAAGTTACCTCGCTAACGCCAAACCTTGATTCGTAGTACAGGCCCATGTAGTCCCTCGTTTGTCGTCACTTCACACAACCCATGTCCCTAGAATGGAAAAAATCCTGTAACACATTGTTCTCAAACCGGTCCTCAGCTACCACCTGTCCTGCATATTTGAGATGTTTTCCTGCTCCAACACACCTGATTCAAATAAATGGGTCGTTATCTAGCTCTGTAGAACAACAAACAAACATGCGTTTGAATCAGGGGGGTATTCGTCGTAGCTCGCTAAGCAGTTTAGCGAGCTAATTTTCAGGCTAAAATAAAACACGCCCCTATTTTTGGTTCGTAGAAGCAAGTTTAGATAAATCACCATAGTAACATATCAATTAGCACTAACCTGCTCGAGAGCAGGCTAACTTAAGTGTAGCTGGATAAGCTTGCCACACCCCCGGAAAATAATTGGCAGCTCCCTTTTTGAGAGACCCAGCTGACCAAGGAGATATAGTTCGATTAACTTTCCATACCAATAGAGTTCTTCACGATCGCCAAGATCCTTTATTTCACACGGATGAGTTCTTGTTTGAGTAATATCGATTCAGCTGACAAGGACTCATTTATTTGCAAGACCTTCTCGGGCCGTACATTGCAAATATCACACGCCGCAGCAAGCTATGCTTTATGAGCTTATGCTGCTGTATGTGAATATGTAACGCTATTTTCTAAGAAATGTCTTATCTGTTGTGCCTGTGCTTTTTATGTTTCACTGTGGTAGAGTGGGAAACGTCATATAGATTCCTTCTTATGTCTTGACGTGAAGAAACGGACAATAAAGCTACTTGAAACTTTTACTGTGCTTTAGACTCTCTGCATAGCCTTCAGGTTTTTCGCGTCAGGTAGGCTACATTTTTATACAGTATAGGCGATGCAGAAAACATTGGCAAAGCCACAGCATGCGTTGGTGTAAGAAAAGTGTACTTGGCGCTTAACCAGCTGATCAATCAATTGATCATATTCCTGGCCATGCCCCAGTCAATGAAATCAAAGAGGGATTTACACATAGGCCTACATGCATATACACATATATAGGGTGATATCAGGTAAAATGGGCCATTTAAGGTTTGGGGATCCCAGCCCTGACAAGTAACAGGGGATTTGATTGCTTTATGGTTGCTATGGTGGGCGGGCCAATAATTCAAACAATACTGCACCAGAAAGCTGCATGGTAAGTAGCCTGGCATACCAAATCTAATTAAACTATTATAAGGATGATAAATCTTTTTTTTTTTTACATGCACATAAAAACTGCATATCTGTCTTGATGGCATCAATCACAAATAATGTTGTTAGTTTGGTATATGAACCTATTTTTTGAAAAAGTTATGTTTTTCTTGGTGGTCCAATTTACCTTAACCCACTGAGGTAAAATGGGCAACATGGTTTCAGATAAAATGGGCCATCATCTGTGTCACTCACAAACACACATACACGTGTTGGAGTGTGTGTGAGGGTGTGTGTGTGTGTCACACCATGACCCCCCCAACCGTAATAATGGTAGTAGATATTTTATGTACAGTGAGTATGGCGAAGGAGAAGGAAGAGAGAGGAGAGGAGAAAGGGAGAAGGAAAGAGAGAGAAAAGAGAGTAGGAGCAAGGACCAGAGAGGAAAGGATACAATGATAAAACAGGGATGGAAAGGAAGGCCAAACAATTACAATCTGTGGAAAGAGGAGAGGATGAAGGGGGCCTTAGATTAATACATGGAGGGAGAGAAGAAAGGAATTACAGTGAGTGTGCACCTCTTTTTCAAGAGCATGGGGTGTGCCGCAATCAACACTGCAAAGACGCATCAGTGGAAAGGTGACTGGCAGTGAACATGTGTCAGGGCAGAAGCCCTACCTTCCACAGGAGGCAAAAAGGGAGCTTGCTGCCACCCTCAACACATTGGCGCAGAGGGGGTTTCCCTTCACAAAACGTGATGCCCGGCAAGTGGCCTTTGATTTTGCAGCCAAGAACAACATTTCTGGTTTCTCCAAGACAGCAGGGAGGGCCGGATATTACTGGTTTAAGAACTTTCTAAAGCACAACCCAGAGCTTTTGATGTGCAAGCCAGAGGTCCTGTCTGCAGCACGGGCTGCTGGACTCAACAAAGAGGTGGTTAGCCAGTGGTTTAACCAGTATGAGAGCCTTTTGGTCAAGCTGGGTATTGAGGGCACATCGTCACATATATATGGAACTGTGACGAGTCTTGGCTTCAGGATCATTTTTTTTAAATTATGGCACATATGAATATGTTTGTTTAATGCAGTTTAAATGTTTTGTGGCTGTATAAGCAACTGTGTTTTAAAAGTAAATTTGATGATAAATTACAATTTCCCTTTGCAGTTTCACTGGCCCATTTTACCTGAACAGCTGGTCCATTTTACCTGAAAATGCTTGTGCCAAAAAAGTTGGCACAGCTGATGTTTCAAGAACTGTAGGGCCTAAATAATTATATTTTATTACATCATTAAAAAAAAAGATCAAAAACAGTCATTAGTAATCATAAAAATACATGCAAAAGGCATATATGGTATTGTATTATTGTCCCAAACGATTTACCAAAAAGTGGCCCATTTGACCTGATATCACCCTAGTACATGCGCTTTCAGTAGGCCTACATATATCCTCATAAGTGTCTATGAATTCGTATCAATTATACTCTTTGGCCTTGTTTTTATACTTATTCTGAAAAAGTTGATATCATAATTTTCGCTAGCAAGATCTCATTCAATGATTAATTTCCATTAAGCCTACTGCCAGCAGGCACATTTAAAGAAATGTGATCTGATTGATCGGGGTAATAAGGCACTAAAGATGAGCCATTTTACCAAAATACGCATTTAGTTTATCGGCAATTTTTTTGCCAAGATGCCTGTCTTGCCCTGGCAGTGGTGGCGGTGTTTGACTTAGCCATGATAATATGCTTATGCGTCTTCGTAGAGACTCATTATATTAGTTTGCTCAGATGGCGAGAATATCACCGCTCTCTCTTTCCTCTTTTCCGCCATCATACCGTTAGAAAATCACGGTTTTGGTGATCGACCTTTCCTGCCTTTTGAAGTAGGACGTGCTCGTGCACTTGCCCTGATAAGTTTAGCTAGATTGAAATTAACCACATGATTTGGATGCGGATCAGCCGTCGACGAACCGATTTTTGCGGTTCTCAGTTAGCTCGCTAATGTTAACGGGCTAAAGGGACAATGGATTAGCTTAGCTTCAACTCTTACGACGAACGGGCCCCAGGTGTGTTGGAGCAGGGAAACATCTAAAACATGCAGAACAGGTGGTACTTGAGGACAGGTTTGAGAACCACTGCCTGGCTATGTTAATCGTAAAAGTACTCAGTCACTCAGTCATCTAAGTGTGACCAGTATCGCGACAAGGCTTAGATGGAAAAGGATGTGTTTATTGGTGTTGTCTTCCCCCTGCCTCTTTATCTCCCTGTCTTCTCCCTCTCTCTCTCAACAGGGATTGCAGTTGAGTTTATGCATTCATATATCTTCTGTTTCGCAGTTATTTATAAAACAATTTTTTTACAGTATATAGTTTGAAAGTTTGTTGTTGTATGTTTTGCTGAGATATCATTCCCCTCACAGTTTAATGTTTAAAACAAATAAAGTGTGTGTTTTATTGAACACAAAAAATGCATATTTCAGTGGAGGTGTCCGTTATTTTCAGATACAATTTATTTTATGCAAATGAATCTGACACGTGGTCATGTGAAATGAATCTTGTCATTCTAAATGCTTTAGCCAGTTTTCTCATTTATCACTAGAATGGTCATAACTTTTAAACAATACATTTATATCTGTCTGCTATTCTATATTGCCCACACAATTATGTAAGTGTCATACACTCAGGCAGCGGCAAAGCCGCCAAACGAGACACAAAAGCCTATCTCAGCAACTATCTGTGCGATTGTCACCAAACTTGGGTTCCATCGTTCCCACGAGGAGCAGAGGAGGCCTGTGGTGTTATACCAAAAAAATACACTTTGAACCCTCAGTACTCTTGAATGCAAACAGATTCAACCAAACTTGGTGTGTTGCATGAGTGCAACAGGTTATTGTTACTTAATTGTTGCGCAAGTGCTATGGAGGCCATGTCCTGCTCTGGACTGCTTGGCCCCTCCATTGCTGCTTGCAGCTATATTTGGTGGCCAAGCGGCGAAGCCACTTAAGTGTTTCTACCTTTTCTTATTGGGGTGTGCTTGCCTTCGGCGAGCACAAACCATTGTTATCTCACATATATATTATTATTATTATTTATTTTTGCCCCCCTAAAACTTTGTCAATATTTGGACTACATACACAATGCCTGTGTCAAAATGTTTGTCTTGGTCTCCATTGAGTTGCTTGTATTTTGATTTACGTTCCGTTGCACAGTTTAGGAGGTTACAACGTTTTTGTGGGGACAAAGTGCCTTTAGTTGACGAAGGGTAATCTGTGCTAGCTACGTCACCACGTCAACACACGTTAGCAACGACGCATGGATACAACGTGATAGAGACTTTCTAGCTCGCAAATTGGAGCTTGGATTACGAGTGAAAAATACCACCCACAAAAAATCACAACCATTTGGCTTTGTAGAGAAAGCGATTTCGAGTGGAACTGCAATCTCGCATTTTTGATTTAGGTCGAGACAGTCTTTGAAATTTGAGCGAGTGCAGGTCGCCCGTGAGACTGCCTCGTCTTTTAGGTGGCAGCCATGCTTGAAAGCGTCATAGTAGTATTTTTTGTAGATAGCTAATTTTATAGTTCAATTTTACACAGAAAAACTGAAAGAGGGAAATGTTATGATATGACTATTGTGAAAAAAGCCAGGTGGTGAGATTTTAATATAGATTGCTGTAAAAACTTTGATTTGTTTGCTACGTGAGAGCCTGTCAGTCTCCATTGACGATTGCGGCAGCAACAAGAGTGTTGTCACTCAGTCAACTGTCAATCTGCGTCTGGTGAGTATTTTCTTAATTTCGTACCAGGGTCAATTCTACATCTAAATGGACAGCAGTGTTTTAAAGATATGGTGATTGCGAAGACAACCAGCGGGTCAGCATAGTTTGTTATTTGTGAAAAACTTTGAGTGAGACTGCGTTAGCCACAGAGTCACAGACTTGGCTCTCTATACTGGCAGTGTAGTAGGCTACAGTACTGTCTTCAATGCCACAGCTATAGCTAAACTTTATTATGTCTTATTACACGGCTGTTCTTAATGCTGTAGAATTCTCCATTCACTTGAATGGGGCTTCCCAACATTCTGCGGTGAACAATTTTCTCATATTTGACCGTTGTTAATTTGACCGCTGTCAAGGGAAGTGGCCTTTTTGCTTCTGATTCACGTCTTTCGTAGCACTCCGCAAGTAGTCCGGTAACTTTTCAACCCCAGCGTACTCTGTTGCTTAGCGACGTCAGCTGATTTGAAGCCTAAATAATGTTCAAAGTCTATGAAGTTCAACGTCTTTGGCGAACTATTTCTCTGCTGATCAACAATACGAATGGTAACAAATACATTGTAAAAAGACACACTGTGTTAAGTTATTTTTGTTCTCAAGTAGCCGTTTAATAAGCAGGATCATTTATAGAACGCCGATCATTATCGGGGAAATAAGCCCCTTCAGGGCGAAACTAAACCCCTCCGTTTTGTGCTGTTCGCCCTGTCGGGTCTATACCCCTTATAAAAGAAACGTTCTAATTTCCTTCGCTTTCAAACAATCAGTGGTGTGGATAGCAACGGCAGCTAGCTTGCCTCTAGCAAACTGCTTTTGAATTAGCCATGTCCCCTTAAATTAATATCGAACTTATTTACGTTTTGGGGGGGCTTATTTTATGTTAGCAGACGGTACTATTTGAATTGCAATTCCATCTGAAATACTGCCAGTGACAACGTTGTTACAGTAGCTTGTTTCAAAAGGGGTTCCTTGTTTCAAAGGCTGTTCTTAATGAATTATGCAATATGAGTACTAAATATGAGTAGGCTAAATGCTTGATTGAAATATAAAATATCACGAGAAGAGAAAACGGACCCACCTGCAACAGAAGCAAGCAAACACACCCTACAATTTCTCCAGAAATTGTGCCCTCTCTAGTTATTATTACACTTCTTCTGTCATTGGAGTCTATGGCAGCCCCTAGAACCGTATGGTAAAAAGTTGTGAAATTTGGCACATTAAGCACAGTCCCCTCTTTATATTCCAACCTGACCTCACAGTCTATTCGTAACATAGTGTACGTCTTTTTGTGTCCCTCGATTTCGTATACTATGTTACGAAAAATCAAACCACAAGGTGGCGCTTCACCCGAAATGTCACCTAAAATGTGTGTAGCTTATCGTAAATTCAAATTCAAATTCTGCCTTCATATCCACAATAAAAATTATACAAATATGAAATATATATTACTGTACACTATTTACATATTTTTCTCTGCTTTAAAGCTCAATTCTGAAGTGTTTTGTGAGCACCCGTTTATGGCATTTTAACGGGACGGATCGTCAGTATTTTCAGTATGGAATTACGCCTTGACCTTCATCAATCGCCTGTCAATCAAAATGTGACATCCTTGGTTACGGCGCTGACAAGTGACGTCCATTGTTTTAGAAGTTGGCGGTAAGTACTGTAACTACCTAAAGATGTTCAGATTTTTGGAAAAAAATTGTAAATGCAGCCTTTCAGGCAGAAAATGTGTCATAATTGTGTAATAGTTAAGCAAGTAAACTCAAGGTAAATATGGGGATGCTCCAAAGTGGAGTTGTAGCTTAAATTTGTGAAAGTGCATGGTAATAAATGCATGTTAGCCATTAGCAACGTTAGTAAGCTAGCGTGGTCAGAGCATTCATGGAGGCATTCAGTTATTTAATTTAAATGAAAATCCTAATAATATCTATTTATGTCTCCCCTGTCCTTCCCCTGTGGTCACCTTTCCCTTCTATAATTGTACTTTATGCTCCTTCCCAATATCCTCCCCCTGTCTTCCCCCCCCCCCCCCCACACACACACCTGTCTCCTCAGATTCCTCTGTCATCTCTCTCTAACATTGCCCTCCATAATTTGTCTGCTTGTCTGCCTCTCGTCTCATTGCCTGTTGTCCATCTGTCTGTCTGTCTTCTTGTACTGTATATTTATTGTCTGTCTGTCTGTCTTGTCCTTTTGTCTTTCTCTGTGCCCGCCATTTCTGGCCCGCCCCAACGGTTCTTTTAAGAACCAAAGTTCTGCTGTCAAGTAAGTTTAACATTTAAACAATAGTCATGTTTAATTTAGTATTGTCATAATCCAATAATAATAAAATCTCAAGCCTATGTCCGCCTTGTCAAACTACCTTTAACATAGTATGGTTGCCAGAAAGATAAACTGATGGAAATGAAAATCAAAAGCACATCTGCACAACAAAAGTGAAATGAACTTTCTTTTCAGATGGCCGGTTCTACCAAAAAGAGCTGCACCTCCTGCAAAGGCCACATCAGGGTGGCATGCAAAAAGTGTCCTTTGTGTGGAGCAGTCCAGCCCATGAAGAGTAAATTGGAGTCACAGAAGAAACACTATGACACCCAGTGGGCTGCAACGACTCTTAAGGGAAATAACATCCCCAAAGTCCTTAACTCTGCCAATTTAATGGTAGGATAACAAAAATCTTCAGTCCCTGTCTCTTCACCAAGAACTAAGTGAACGGCATGAGTGACTAATACATGTTGTCCTTTCATTGTTTCAGGTACACAAATTAGATAAGCTTGGGTTCGTCCCCTTGCTTTTCCTGGGACGCAAGTCCAAAATGTCCTGTGGCTGGTCTGAGGTGGTGTGTCCTCAGGAATTTATGGATGTGAATGGGACAGCCATCAAAACCATAAAGGACATTTTTGACAGTGCTTTGACAAGTAGGTGACAGACCCAGTGTTGATATATGTGTGTAGACATATTGTAGACAGATGTGTTGAGCATGGTCATGTAAACATGTCAACATGTAGACAGATGTGTTAGGCATACTTCGGGTTGGCAATGTAATAATTGTAATTTCCCCTCATAACTTTATCAGGTTCAGGATAAGATAATTTGTAGAGTCCCTAAAGCCATAACATTATGACCACCTGTCTAATATTCTGTAGGACCCCCTTTTTCTCCTCGTCAGAACAGCCCTGACCCTTCGACTCAACTAGACCTCTGAATATGTGCTACATTTACATTTATTCATTTAGCAGACGCTTTTATCCAAAGCGACTTCCAAGAGAGAGCTTTACAAAGTGCATAGGTCACTGATAATAACAACAAGATATCCCCAAAAACAATGCGGGTAGCCAAAACACGAAGCACTTATTCTGAACAACCAAAATTAAGTGCCAAAGGGAAGAATCATAAGAGCATGCAGTTAAACAAGTTACAATTAAACAACATGAATCGCTATAAGTGCAAGTGTACGTGAAGAAAAGCAAGCAACAGTAAAAAGATATTTCACAGCGAGTATAACAATTTAAATCAGTTGCCACTAACCAACAAGAGCAACAAGTCTCTAAGCAAGAGTCATTGTGATCCTTGAGGAAACTAACATTGGGTCCAGCAAACCCTTCCTAAGTACCATTGTACTCCCGGAACAAGTGTGTGTGGTATCTGGCACCAAGACATTAGCAGCAGATCCTTTAAGTTCTGTAAGTTGCGAGGTGGGGAGTCCATGGATCGGACTTGTTTGTCCAGCACATGCCACAGATGCTCGATTGTATTGAGATCTGTGGAATTTGAAGACATAAAACTTTTTGACAACATAAAACTTTCACTTTCATGCCTAATAGGCTATATCCCACCCATTGACAGGTGTCATGATAATGAGATAATCTGTGTTTTTCACTTCACCTGTCAGTGGTCATAATGTTATGGCTGATCAGTGTACACATACCCGGATTTTGTTCTTAGGAAGTGGACACTTAAAACAACAATGTACATACCTCATAATTATCATATACTCATTTGCATTTATATGTATTTTTCTTCAGTTTTCTACAGAAACAATGATATCGCAGAAGCTGGGGACATCTGCCCCCCCACTCCTGCAGAAGCTGAGGACATCAGTCCCCGCCTTCCTGCAGAAGCTGAAGACATCAGTCCCCGCCCTCCTGCAGAAGCTGAAGACATCAGTCCCCGCCCTCCTGCAGAAGCTGAAGACATCAGTCCCCGCCTTCCTGCAGAAGCTGAAGACATCAGTCCCCGCCCTCCTGCAGAAGCTGAAGACATCAGTCCCCGCCCTCCTGCAGAAGCTGAAGACATCAGTCCCCGCCCTCCTGCAGAAGCTGAAGACATCAGTCCCCGCCTTCCTGCAGAAGCTGAAGACATCAGTCCCCGCCTTCCTGCAGAAGCTGGGGACATCAGCCCCCGCACTCCTGTATGTGTAAGAGATGCTGCTCTCCAGAGAAATACAGAAAAGGATATATGAAACTGTACAATATATAATCAGAATCAGAAGGGGTTTCAATCGCCATGAAAGTTTGCACAGACAAGGAATTTACTTTGGCAGGCAGGAATTTACCCATAGATACACATATTTCAAATATATTGGTCTCACTCACTTCAGTATAATATCATATCTACAGTTTGTACAGTGACCACGTTCATTGCATGAGACATTTTTTAAATGCTAGTCACTGCATAGTTTAGTTGTTTAAGATTTGTCAAATCTGTCTATTTATGACACAACAGTTGATTGCGAAGCTTGCTGCTGATTAGGTGGACTAATTCCACTAGACACACCATTGTAATACAGGAAGTGCTGTTGTTGTAATGGATGCATTTGGCTTTATACTTCCTCTTTAGGGGCCCACTGTTCCGGCTCATTCTAAACATGCAATCCAGGAAAGGAAGAGAAGCCGGCCTATAAAGAGTGGTTCAACCATCCCCCCCAAAAAGAAAGGTTGACCATGCTTTTCAATAAGCATGTTCTTGGTTATACTGATGTTTGTCTCCCAGAGATACCAGAAGGCATTATTTGAAGTAGATTTGTACTCTTATTGGAACCTAATAAGACACCACCTCCCACAGTGGACAGACTGGCATTGTTTAGATTTCAGAGTTAGTGGTAGACAAGAGGCCATGTTTAGGGATAGGGAGTAATTAAAGACACGTTACTCTATAATCATCACCAAAATGTACATTATTTACCCTAATGTGTCATAATATTACATAGAACACCACTAAATATAAGTCATTATTTTATTTTGTTTACCTTTTTTTGCAGTTTGCCGTGTACATGCAAAGAAGAAGGTGTTTCTCTTTCAAGAAGTAGTAGGCAAGAGGAAAAATGAGGTAAAACGTTTTGGGGTTTCTTAAATACTTAAAACATAAATGTATGTTCATACATTTACCAGATCAAAACCTTTCTTCCATGTGATTTCTTTATGTTAAATGCTTAGGACAGGGAAGAAGTCCTCGTGCGGTGGCAACCTTGTTATGGTTGGTAAGTAATTCCTGTAAAGTATGTAAACTGTCTAATTAGCTGTGTGTGTTTATCTGTATACTGTATTTTATCTGAGTTATATCTGAGTAGGGGACATTAACACCCTGCCGTAATTCACAGTTATTCAAATGTTTTTATATGTTTTACAGCGGCGAAAAATGGGATGACACCTGGGAGCCTTCAGCCAATTTTCCAAAAGTGATTAATAAAGATTAAATTTGCTTTTTTTAATGTGGGTGTGTGGTTTGGTTTTGTGATGACAGTATTTCAGTAATTAGACAATCATGTTCATTAAAAGTATGTAAACAATGAAGTACAGCTGTGAACATTAAACAGTGTTTAAAATTGATAGAACATGTATTTGCATTAACGGAAGATGAAACATTTAGGAAGAAACAAAGGCAGTGATCAACACATAAGGGCGGCCAGGGGCCCAGTCCAAGTTCTCACCAAGGATGGACAAGAGAGTGATATGTTCTGAATGTTATTAGTCCAGACTATCTTTTTGCCTGACATGCAAGTGTTACAATGTGTCGCTGTCAATGCTGTCGTTTTGAAGGTTATGGCTCTGTCTGATATGACGAGGATCTCTGACCTCACAGTCCATTTGTAACATAGTGGATGTCTTTCTGTGTCCCCAACCCAGTCTCCCATACTTCTGCGTATCTATGACACGGGTTTACACATCTATTTTGCGTGCCATATATACGCCAAATATATAGGCTGTATATACAGGCCCGGTTCTTGCCAGCTCTGGAAGGGCGGTCTGGCAGCCGTCTTGAATTTTTCAGATTTCTTTTGAAAACTTCTGATTTAACTCTGTATAACTCCAGACAACTATGTCAATAATTACCACACACGTTAATATCTATTAGTGACCTTCGTAAAATCCGAGTTTGGATGATGACGTAAAATGATGAGCGTTAATGAAGTTCTGCGTGTGTTTGGCACCTCACAGTCTATTCGTAACATAGTGTTCGTCTTTCTGTGTCCCTCGATTTCGTATACTATGTCACGAAAAACCGAACCACAAGGTGGCGCTTCACCCGAAATGTCACCTAAAATGTGTGTATCTTATCGTTACGCCTATTCGTAACATAGTGTACGTCTTTCTGTGTCCCTCGATTTCGTACACTATGTCACGAAAAACCGAACCACAAGTTGGCGCTTCACCCAAAATGTCACCTAATATTTGTGTAGCTTATCCCAACGGAACCCTGAGTTAGCTGAAAGCTAATGATAGCTAACTGTCGTTCTTTAAAACAAACGAGATTCCAAACAATCGTAAAACGAAGTAATCGGATGGTTTCTAATAACATGTGTTTAATTATTCGAAATTACACATGATGACAAACCAAACCGGCTAAATATAGCCACCAACTCTTGCCATACACCATGATATAATTAGGCCTAGCCTACACAAAAGGTACATTCGACCGTGTGTATTCGACTTCATGCAGCGCCGGCGGCGCGGACCAGCCAATGGCATTCACTGCCTCAAGTCAGCCAGGCCGGCTGTCTGTGCCGCCGGTGCTGCATGAAGTCAAATACACCAAAAGTCTCATGGGTAGGCTAATCCCTCGATGAGTCATCTAATTTAGAATACTACATTGCCAACTAAGGCATTTAATGCTTAATTTAATGCGTAATATTGATTAACTCTTAAACACCACCATTATATTATAATCTATTCATACTTCGTATGTGATAAATCGTTAAGATGTTCTGTTTTCAAACCCTAAACATGTAAACTTTGAAACATGTAGTTGAACTACAAATATGGCGTCGTTCAACATCTTGATTTATTGTTTAATGGAATACGTTTGTAGTTCTTTTAGTAATTTGTGTTTTACACCAATATCATCTCCAATTTTATATCAGATTAATCAGAAATGTAAAATGTACATGTCTTATAGATCAATAAGCATTATATATAATCAGCACTACAAAGGTAAACTTTGGAATGTCTTTTTTTCATACTTTTTATTTATATTATATTCAAGTTTTAAATGTTTTTGTCACACTCTGCATAGAATGTCTCAATGAAGCAACATGCAAATTTTCAGCCCGGTAGCAGCATACATTGGAGTACAAGACACATTTTAGATTTGGAAAATGAACATTTCAAGGTGGCGCTGTTGAGCCTCTATCTGACTTAGAGGTAAGGCCATATGAAAAAAAGTATTTATTAGTCCAAAATATTTGTCAGGGCAAGCCACGAACATGTACCACCAAGGACAACAAACCCCTAACCCTAGCACAGTCTGTTTTTAGACCATGTCTTATGCAGAGCAAATAGTCATCTTTAAAGTTTGGGGATAAACAAATGCACAAGTGGGTCTGTACCCTGATATTGTTTGTGCTAAACCAGGACTATGTGCCACCTAAACATAATTTGACTTTAACCACTGATGTAGTCTATTTAGATTATGAATGGTCTTGGAATCTATACTTGGAAAGATCCTCACTGCAATGGTAGATTTGGATTTTAAAAAGACTTTGTCGTATGACAAAATCAAACCCATTTTTGGAAAGATCTTAGCTTGCAGGTTCATTTATGTAAGTTTGACACATTCCTGTAAACCCTTATCTGATATATTGAGCTTTGACCCCTTGCCAGGGGTCACCTTAAAGCCCTATATTTAGTAGTAGGATGGTAATTAGGGTTAGGGTTCCTTTCATGGCACATAGTCCTGGCTTGGTACAGTGAATACTTGGGGTTAGATAAACTGTGTCTTTCAGTTTCATAACCCTAGCCCCTACAGCGGATCAACAGCGCCACCTAGAAAAGGTAATTTCCTAAAATTCAATTCAATTTTCTTTTTTAGCTGAGGCTAGGATCAGCCTGGGATTTTGTATTTAGACCAATATTGACCCTCTTCACATCATACTGGAACCATGTTTGAAGATTATGATGTGAAATAATGTTTAGTAAAGGTTACAGATAAAGACATTTAAATGTTGACTTTTCGAGTACTGATACATTTTGTCTTTCATAAAAGACCAATGAATGTATATTTGTCATATTAAGTGATTTAAATGTAACTGAGGACAAAGATCTTCTCCTAAAATTAGTTTTTAAATTGAAAGTAAAAATAGAACTACATTTCCCAGAACCCCGCTTATGTGTTTTAACGCTAATATGCGCCATTTTTGTAGTCCATGTAAATTCACTATGGTTATCATTTTAGTTAAGTGTAGCGCACATTATGTAAAGACCTATTCAATTACTTGAAACTTGAGTCTTACCACGTGTTCAACATATTCAATGAGAATATATAATTTATTAATATATATAATATGAAATTATAAATTGTATTTATATATCACCTTTATAAAGGCATGGATTATTCAGAATGTGACGTCATCGCGCCACACTCACAGTACAGATCATTCATATTCAGCCACAAGGAATCCATAATTTAAAATTGTATGCAATGTGGTGTTAATAGGATAACAAATTTACATCCGCTTATAATGGCCTAACTTTTAATCTAGGTCTTCTCTTCATAGGTAGTCTACTCTTACCTCCACCAAGCAAAGGATCAGATGGTTGCTTGTAGGCTTACATAAGTGAGTCCAACCATACGAGTCAATGTTTATAAAAATAATACCAAAGTTTATTGGACAATAAAATACAAAATCCATGGGACACAAGAAAGTGCAATATTAGAACACTTTGAATACAAATAGTAGATAATAGACTTGGAAGTACAAGGAGGCCGGGAACGTAGCTACCAGGTTGTAAAAACAACGATCTGGCGGTGAGTGGAGGGCAAACCAGGGTATGTCACCGCAAGTTATTGGGAAACTGGAAACTGGACCGCAGGTGTGGATCTTGTGCAGGTAGGATGGACTGGATCACTGAAGATGCACACAAACACAGACAAACAGAAAGACAGAAACAGAAAGACAGGCAGAGTCTGTGGAGGGTGTAATACAGTTAGAAAGAAAGAAGGGTTAGTATGTAAATATGAGCCAAAATATGTATTGTACAGTGTTCGTTAACTACTACTGAGTCTTACTGCCTGAAATAAGGGGAATAGAAACATGCAAATATATTGTAATGCCTTTTTTGGGTAGCAGATGTTATGGGATATCAGTGGTAGGCTACATGATCTGATGTAGAGCATGTTGTTGATAAAACAAGTACATAGACCTGAAGCAAGAAAAGTAAAATGTATTGATTTCCAGTCAAGAAAGTGTTCTAGAAAAGCATTTATTTGTCTCACAATACCCAAATTCAAATGCATAACGGATATTTGGTTGATGCCTAGGTGTTGACATCGTCGTCATCATCTGAGCTGGTGTCAGAGCTTAAACATTCCTGGCCCTCTTCCAGGAGTTCTTCCAGGTCCAGGTCAGGTTCTGTAAGATCCAGGTGAAGGTGTTGGAGATATGTCTGTCTCACTACAGCCTGGTGAGACTTCATCTCTGTAAGTTTCCTCTGGCGCAAACTTTGGAGTCCCTTCCTCCCTTTTGGTGACAGGTTCCAACAGTCACCTAAATAAATAAATAAGCTTATTTAAACATTTGCGCCCTCAACGGAAAACACAAGAGTAACCTAATTGAAACTGCTACTAAATTGCAAAAATGTAAAATGAGTTAATGGGTACATGCACACTTTTTTTTTTACCAGAGATTGATTGCTCCAAGACCTCGAGACGTCTCTTCAGGTATTCCCAGTGCTGCTTCATCTCTTTGACGAGGACCACTTCTTCCTCCTCCAGCCTCCGGATACCCATGACCTTCTCAAAGACCTTCTTTTTTGTGAGAATGTCAGTATCTGAAGCAAAAAGTTGTTTAACAAAAATAAGTACAAAAGACAGTTATGTGGTTAAGAACACAACATAATAGGAATACATTAATACAATGATAACATTTTGTAAAACTATTTTATCTCATAAGTATTAAGTGTTATTTCCTAATTGCCTTTGCCTCTAAAGTATCGAAAGTGGCTATTAATACCCACAAACCTTTTTCGCCAATTTCTATTAATTTTATCTAAAAGCAGTTAGGAAATAACTTACTGCTCAGGTGGAGTCAGGTGACTGAGCGGTTAGGGAATCGGCTAGTAATCGTAAGGTTGCCAGTTTGATTTCCTGCCGTGCCAAAGGACGTTGTGTCCTTGGGCAAGGCACTTCACCCTACTTGGGGGAATATTCCTGTACTTACTGTAAATCGCTCTGGATAAGAGCGTCTGCTAAATGACTAAATGTTATATAAATGCACTCAGGAAAATCACAACAAACAAACAAAAAAATGTTACACAGTGTTTAACGGTCAGCACAGTTCATCGCAAAAACATCATGAAATATATTACAATTTGAAGGAAACTTTAATTGAAGTAACCATAAGAAGCATGAGCGAAAAGTGCTGGACAACATTAAAAGCACTACTTTGATTTGCTCACTTTTATGACAATTATAGGCTACATACCAGATGTTGAAACGTGCCAGGGGAATATGTATTCCGGCTGGAAGATTAACTCCACTGACTCCACTCTTTCGGATGGCTGGACAAGTGTACTGTGTTCCAGGACCAGAGCAGCCAGCTTCCCTTTCTCCTCTCTTATTTTGGCTCTCATCCTGTGGCGACCCTTGTTTGTGTCTGAAAAACATTAACATAGACATGTGTCCTAGATTGACATTATGGCCATGGCTGGTTCCCTGGTTTCTTGAATCTTTTTCTCTAACAAACCATTCTGCCTATACAGCCGATGAGTCCTCTGCCTGATGCTGGCAGACATTTCCTCCATCTTCTTCTGCAACTCCACAGGTGCACCACTGTCCTCCACTGGTGCTGGTTAAGAAAAGAGAACACCCAAGTACAAACATGAGTTGAGGACAGAAAATACTTTTATGCACTTTCTTGCTAAACCCAGATCGACAGTCATTCATATGACATTTGTAGTCTATCAGCAGTAGTAAAATTATATAATGTTCATTTTGTGAACGGACATACCACTCTCAGCCCACTCCTGAACATCGGTCACCCATTGCAGTATTGTAGAGTTGTCAACTGACAGCTCTGTCGTTAAGGACTCCAGGCTGTTTATTTGTTGTTCCAGACTTTGCTTGGTCTAAATAAGGAACGAAAAACCCAAATGCTTATGCACTTTACGACGTATGACTAAAACAAAGGCTGAATGAGATGGTTGACCAACAGGATATATATATATATATATATATGCTTTATTGCATTGAGAACATTCCAAGGTACCTTCAGGAATCGTCTGCTGAGGTAGGAGCTCATGTTCTGGACCTTGGCTTGGTTCCATCCCATGCACAATAGTGTGATCATGTCAGTGCGAGCTGCAAAGGAACATTGGTCAGTGCAAGGGCATCCTCTAGAATGCATGTTGATGTGAAATAAGTCAATATGCTTACCAGCTTTTGACATATATTTAGTGGAAATGGCGATCCTGGAGAGGAAGGCGTTGGCCTGCTCCACTTCTTCTCCCAGGGTGCAGGCAGCATTCTCCTGGAACCCCCCACCCCATTTGATCTATTGGGCCAGAAGAAATGCTATATTATATCCAGTATATGTACAGATTATGTTAACTGGAACCATAACAAAGGTAAGGAAGTAAAGGTTTGGTTCAGTACCTCACACTTCATTCCATGGGCCTTTGCATGGAGGACAGAAAGAAAGGGCTTCATGCCTAGAAGATGTTGTAGTTCTGGGCATACTCTGCAGACCTTCTGCAAGTAGGGCCAGTACTTGCACATAAGATCAGTGCAGAAGAAAGTTGCAGTGTTGCCCAATTCCTTCTGCAAGTAGAGGGCATATGCATATATTTCCCCCCTAAACATATTAAGGCCTCTAAGGATTGTGCCATGCCTGCACACAGCCAGCTCAATGCCCTCTTCATCAAGCTTGCTGCTAGATTTTCTGGAGATCTCCTTAGCAGCAGCAAATTCAGCACCACCACAGACACCCTTTCCGGGAACCTTCAGATAAACACACACAAAATCCCTTAAAATGTTCAATGAAGGTCTACACAATATTTAAAATTCAAACTTGTAATCAAATAATAACTACGTCACCAACAGAAATGACTTACATGCTTGGTGGCCTTGTGGACATGGTCTACAAACTCTGACACCTTGCTGTCCTCGCAAAGGAAAACACCTTCCAAGTGCCCATGACTGTCCTGACTACACAAAGGAGTTCAATCTGTTAACAGATGGTACTCTACTACACAATGTTTATTACATTGTATTATTTCTATTAACGTGGAAGTGGAAGATTACTGTCCAGATACCTTAGGAGTTACCAGTAAATAGTTTGCATTACATACCTCCCTGCCTTCTTGAAACGATAATGCTTGCGATTGCCATCCACTGCTACCGCAAGCATTTCAGGAGTGCATGGAGGGCAGACAAACGGCTGCTCCTGGCACATCTTGTCAACCTCATATCTGCAGATGGCCCATTCCATGAAACTCTGGTGGAAAGTGTCTCCAGATATTTTACCACTCTGTTTCAATAAAAAAATATATCAGTGAATAGTCTGATACTATGTAGGTTATTTCTTATCTTATTTGTCCAAACATATACAATGTGTATAGTTTACCAGGCAGTGATGAATATATCCACTATTAGTGCCACACACGGTACTCACTCTTCCAAAGCGGCTGTTTTTTTTGTCTAGCATTGTGGTAAATGCCAGACGGGACAGTCCAGGTGCTGACATTTTTAACTCCAGGTATGACTGGAAAACGTCAACATGAAACAGGCTATTGAAGTTGACCGTCCCTGGCCAGTACCCACTTTGCACAACGTCTTCCAGCGCAGGTGTCCAGTGAGAGGCACAACATTGACAATGTGCTTCAGGGAGGACAAGATCATAGCGACCTAAAGTGGTAATAATGTCACAGGACATAATTTAATGGCAATATGTGTTTGTTGATATTCACTGCTACCTGCAAGAGTAGGCGTGTTCACATGTGAGATTAATAAAATGATTGTTATCCTTAAATGAAAATGTGTAAAACTCACCATTCATGGTCACTAAAACAATGGACCTCCCCACACTAACAGTCATGGGGAGCTGGCAGGTTTGGCAGGCTGATACCTCTAAAGGTAGAAGTTGAGCTACAAAGATATTTAAAAGACACAGCATGGGGATTGTGTATTAGTAATCTTGCATCTAATGTCCTAATAGTCATTGCATAAGTGCCTCAAGCCATATCCAACATTTTACAGTATTGACGTTAGATTACATTAATAGACATTTAGAGGAGGTTTCATGACCAAACACCTTACCTTGGTGGGTTAGGGAATATTGCCCGTCAGCATCCTGGCTGACAAATGAGGTGGGAGGCACAGAGTGGAGGTAGCCTGAGATCAGGGATCTCCGGTTGTGCAGAACATGTCTGGTGTGTTGCTCTTTGTCACAGGCCATGCACAGATACTGGTGAGGTAAGCACTCACTACACCTCATCACAGCCACTCCTTGCATACACCACTGGCAGGTGGTGGGCAATACTGCCTCATCTGACAGCATGCTGTTGATGAGATGCGGGCGGGACACTTTCCACCTCTCTGCAGAACAGGCATTTCGAATTCCCCAATCTTGTGCCTCTGTGTGTTTCTCACACTCAGGGGCTGCTGGCTGACCATCGAGTAACATTTCTTTGACCGCTTGAAGAAGGGAATCTGTAGATGAAAGAAATTGGTAGTACAGAACATTAACTGGAGAGGTATTTTTGAGTTTGGCATTACCTGTTCAAACTAAAATAAAAACATTTGTTACTCACAAAGAACTGATTCTTGATGATCCCTGTCCTCAACAAGGTCCTGTGTGTCACTGACAGTGTCCTTGCTTTTTTTCATTCCAGCCCTGGGTGCTGAGAGAACAATTATTCAGAAGAAATGCATCCTATAATGCTGCATTACTCCAGAACCTTTAAATATTCAACTTACCAGTTGAAGATCGCCTTTTCGTTGTTTGTGGGACTAATACTCCCCGCACATCTCTCTTTCTCCAACTAATCCTGAACTTGTTTTTTGGGGTCCTTTTTTTGTTCTTAGCCTACAAAAAGATATATGTAATTAACTGGAATAATGACCAAGTTAAGGTACTAGTGTACTGTTCACACAGTTTTAGTTTCATCATCATTATTACCGGTTCAGGATTAAGGTCCTTCGCATAAACTTGACCTTGTTTCAGAAGCTCCCTAAGATGAGCATCCTCAGCATCTTCCTTTGAAGCCATTCTATGGAAAAGTAAATTACAGGCCAACATATTACAATCTTAACTGATATCTTAGATAGTTGTAATATTTGTGTCAAAAAATAATTAAAAAAATGTAGGTCACTACACATATCAGGGGACTTCTATTGTATATGTATTACATATTGGTAGCATAAAGGACGGTCATAATATGGTACCTACTATTGTTTCAATGTTAAACTTACTTGATAGCAGAACTTTGGTTCTTAAAAGAACCGTTGGGGCGGGCCAGAAATGGCGGGCACAAAGAAGGACAAAAGGACAAGGCAGACAGACAATAAATATACAGTACAGGAAGACAGACAGACAGATGGACAACAGGCAATGAGACGAGAGGCAAACAAGTAGACAAATAGACTATGGAGGGCAATGTTAGAGAGAGATGACAGAGGAATCTGAGGAGACAGGTGTGTGTGTGTGTGGGGGGGGGGGGGGGGGGGGAAGACAGGTGAAGATATTGGGAAGGAGCAAAACGTACAATTAAAGAAGGGGAAGGTGCACACACACAGGGGAAGGACAGGGGAGACATAAATAGATATTATTAGTATTTTAAATGAATTAACCGAATGCCTTCATGAATACTCTGACTGACCACGCTAGCGTACCGTTAATTAGCCTTTTTACTAACGCATGGCTAACATGCATTTATTACCATGCACTTTCACAAACTTAAGCTACAACTCCACTTTGGAGCATCCCCATGGTTACCTTGAGTTTACTTGCTTAACTATTACATAAAATTACACATTTTTGGCATGAAAGGCTGCATTTACAATAAATAAAAAATAATCTGAACATCTTTAGCTGGTTACTTACCGCCAACTTCTAAAACAATGGACGTCACTTGTCAGCGCCGTAACCAAGGATGTCACATTTTGATTGACAGGCGATTGATGAAGGTCAAGGCGTAATTCCATACTGAAAATACTGACGATCCGTCCCGTTAAAATGCCATAAACGGGTGCTCACAAAACACTTCAGAATTGAGCTTTAAAGCAGAGAAAAATATGTAAATAGTGTACAGTAATATATATTTCATATTTGTATAATTTTTATTGTGGATATGAAGGCAGAATTTGAATTTGAATTTACGATAAGCTACACACATTTTAGGTGACATTTCGGGTGAAGCGCCACCTTGTGGTTTGGTTTTTCGTAACATAGTATACGAAATCGAGGGACACAAAAAGACGTACACTATGTTACGAATAGACTGTGAGGTCAGGTTGTATATTCACCAAGTTTCATGTCACCCATTGGAGCACTCTATCACCACCAACTGGTCAAAGTTGGACTTGTGTTTACACACGTAACTTTTGAACCGTATGACCGATTTTCAAAAATTAGGTACGGTTGGATTCCCTGAATCGAGACGAGTTCAACACACCCTATGACGTCAATTTCCGGTTATTTAGATTTTCTGCCATTTTGAATTTTGTGAAAAAATGTTTTTTTTGCTTCTCCTCCTTCAATTTTTTTCCAATCTTCCCCAGAATTGGCACACATCATCATCTAACCAACCCTCACAGAATTTATCAAAGGATATTTGATTTTCAAAACCTTTTGTCCGGTACAGCCAATCAAAATCGGCAACAAAGCAACCAAACAGCAAGTTGGGTCATATCACAGCAAATCTTTGAACCCTCGTCTGAGGATGTCCACACAATTTGGTGTCATGTGATCACTGGGCGTGGCCGCAGGAAGCAAACATGTGTTTAGGCCAATGACTATTGATTTGTTTGCTTTAAGTGATTTTTTTTTGTCTCATGATATTTTGGGACGTTCTGTGTGTGACTCCTAATAATCTGTGATAATAGCCAAATTGATGCGGCCGCCACTTTGAATTCATTAAAAAACGTTTTTTTCTCTACTCCTCCTACACATATTGTCCAATCTGAACCAAATTTGCCAGAGATTATCTTCAGACCAAGCCTCACAAAGGCCATCGCATGATTTTTTTCATTTTCAGAACCGTTTGCCCGGTATAGCCTATCAAAATGTGCCATTAAGCCAGCAAACAGGAAGTTGGGTCGTATCTCAGCAAATCTTTGATGGATTCACACCAAACTTGCTTTGTGTATTCGTTACCCTCTTCTGAAGTTGTCTAAAATGTTTTTTCTGCTTGCAGCTATTTTTTTTGATGTGATTTTTAAATTACTTATATAGCCCCTTTTGCACGTGCAATTCTGTTGATATGACTTATCAACTTATTTTGTGCATCATTGTCAGGGCCAACAGACAGGACTTGTAGCGGGGACTGGCAGAAGATTTGAATTCAGTTTGGCATTTTGTTTGAAATAAAATGACTGAATTTTACATGGAAATGCTGCCTTGTTTATGATTAGCTTGAGTTAGGCTACACACCACACAAATATACCCCTACAAAAAAGAAGTATGTTAAAGTATACTATAAGTATACTCAAATATGGATAGTACACTTTTAGTCCACTTTTGATATACTTTTAAAAAGTATGCTTAGAAAATAGTTCACTTTTGTAAGAAGTACTTAGAAAATAGTTCACTTTTGATGTACTTTTAAGACGTGTGCTTAAAAACTGGTATACATTTCTTCTGGATTAGGATGTGCGTTTTCTATTATTATACAGCAAAAACAGTCCAAATAATTTTCAAGTACATTACAGGTAACATTTTTTAGATCCATCTCATTCTAATTATTAATGTCTATGAAAATCTATTATGCATTGCACAATGAATCTTTTTTGGTATTGAAGCCAGTGGCGGTTCTAGCACATTGTGCGCCCAGGGCAAGTTTACCCACCCCCCCCCCCCCCCCCGGGAGGAAGAAATCGTGTGCCGCCCCCTACCCCGTCGGCCGCCCCTCGACAGCGCCCTCAGAACGAGCACCGCTACTACCTGGCTGCGACAAACGAAAACGAAACTGCTGCATGGCAAGCAGGGGTGCCTGCAGCTGCCTGAAAGGGGCGCCAATATGCCAATTCCCCACAAACTGAAATGATCGATAAGAGAAAACCGCGCAGAGATTTCTTTTTTTTTTCATGCACGTGCGCCCCCCACGTGACATGAAAAAATGCCGCCCCGGGCGGCTGCCCGGTCTGCCCGTGCCTAAAACCGCCCCTGATTGAAGCTATAACCTTAATTACTGCCAAAACATTCTGAATCCCTATAATCGTATACTAATAATTATTAATTGGAGTATGAATGAAAAAATAAATAAAAAGCTAATTGAGAAAGAAGTAGACAGAAGGGTTGCATTATGCATTTGAAGGTTATACTGTCAAACTGACTGAAGGAAAAACAACGTGAAATAATGAAAATAGTGTGGCTCATTGGCTTGTCAATTCCCATGATGCAAGGCGGTAAATAGTGTTAAAATGTGCTGATAAGTTTGCCGTTTGTTCGAAATACAAATGTAACTTAATGAATTTCGTTTTTTAAATGTGTCTGCTTAGAATGTAGTGTTTTGTTGCGGGGTAATTGTCATTGTTGTGTTGGTTTAACATTGTAACCATGAGTTAAATGACTGTTAAATTTCATAAGAACAGCTGGATTCTTGAAACGTTAATGCTTACGCAGTGAATAGCTTCTTTCAGCTAAGAATCTCAGTGTTTCCCCCATGTTGATTTTGTTGTGGTGGCCCGCCATGGCTAAATTTCTGCCGCCAAGGTATCAGAAATAAGGCTGTACAAGATTTTAGGCCGTCTATCAGCAGTGATTGTTAGAGTGTATGTCGGAGAATAGCAAGACACGCACTTCACAGCGCAGTTGAGATTGCGTGTGTGCATCTATGACAACTGTAAGTCTTATAACTTATGTTTTCAGTTCATTAAAGCCTGTTATTGTATTAGTCTACAGTTATTGCAAATTTAAGTTAACTGGTGATTTTCGTTGTTTGTATTCTTCCCCTGCTAGCATAATTGCATGCCTGTTGATTCGATAGCGATTGCTGCCCTTGCTCACGTTTGTGTTTTAGGTGCATTATTATGCTGAAGTAGTTTTAATTAATAGTGGGTATATTGTTATTATTTGCTAAAGAATGCTTAGCCTATCAAGATCAAATGAAGCTGACAATGTACATGCTTTCGAGTACCTTGATCGATAGGCTAGGCTACTGACCATTTACAATACGTTGTTAAGTCAATTATTAATTGGCAGCATATTTCTGCCATTTCGAACATACTTTAAGTAGCCTAACTGTATTGCTTTACGGAAAATGGGACAAAAATATATGCAATATTACATTTGTTATTAGACTGTTACATTAACCTACTCCAAAATATAGGGTTAGAACTTTATTTCGGTCGAGAGGGAGGGGGGGTCAGCCAGACCTTCCCCCACTGCTAAAAAAAATCCTAGGGGAAACACTGAATCTGCAGTGAAATGTTGCGAGGGCCCCGTTCTCGCCAAGTGACTTAAGATCTGAGGCGTTTGAAGGCCCCCTAAACATTTTTATACATTAGTAAGTAATAGTAAAATTAAATTTAGAAGTTTACTTCTTGACGTACTTACATTAAATGAAAGTGCATTTGAAAGTATTGCAAAGTATACTTTGAAGGTCTTCAGGAAGTATACTTCATGAACTGAAAGTGCACTACACAGGCTACTTTAGAGTATTCCAAAATATACTTTGAAGAACTTGAGGAAGTATACTTGATGAACTGAAAGTGCACTATACAGGCTACTTTGCAGTATTCAAAAGTAAACCTTGAAATACACTGTAAGTGTACTTTAAAGTGTACTAAATGACCTAAAAAGTGGGCCAATTCAGTTTATTTAGTACAAAAAAAGTATATAAATAAGTACACTGCTAGTATACTTGAAGTAAAAAAAGTGTGATATGAAAGTGTGATATGAAACACTTCTGAAATGTGTAATCTGATGATTATAGCTAGAGATAGCTAGCTAGCTAGTCTAGCTCTACTTTCGTAAACAGTGTACAGTAACGCTAAACGGTCTCCTATTTTCACAGAGGAGTTAGCTCTAGCTGTTTCCCCGGCAAATCTCTGCTATCTGTTACCAAAAGTGTTAGACCGTAAGTTAGAGCTAGAGCTAATTTGCGACCTTGTAGTCTTCCGTTCCAGATCGCTTCGGCCTGGGGAAGTAGCCTACGGTACTGTACAATACGAGTGGCAGGTATAACGACAAATTAGTTAATCCTACAGCTAATTTTCTACCTTTTGTCTTCCGTTCCAGACCGCTTTCGGGGTTACTTGACAATTTGTCTAGCCACCAGATAGTGCCGTACTGTAGTAGCCAGATATGTATATATATATTATTTTTTTTAACATCTAGTCAGCTTTGTTGTCTTTGCGCTGTTGGTTAGCTAGACTACAAAGTCATTCTTTACAGTCAAGTAAGTTAAATGTTCGGTTTACATAGTTACAGGCCTACACATTACAACAGATCAGAATGGTTTACAAAGATGCCTTTTTCACATTCATACGTTTCTGAGCTTGCTTTTAAATAACATAAAACATATGTATTAAAATGCTTTTATTAATCAACATGACCTACACCAGCTTGCAATCCACTTTTGGGTTGGGACCCACCACTTGAGAAACACGGTCCTACAAATAGACAAATCCATAGCTTACACGGGACCCTTTCAATACAGCAAAGATGGGTGTTCATTTTTGAATCATTTGCCCTTGAGAGGACTAATTAGTCGTTGAAGAAGCAGACTGTCTTCCTCATTTTGTGCAACCAACAAGTTGTTTAAAATCTGATTATAATTTACTTTCTAAGTTTCCTCCTGAGCGCTGCCTCTTTATTTGGCCTCCTTCTCTTCCAACCAACCAGTAGGCTAACACCACTCCTCCCGCTGAGTAATATATGTAATTTTACAAATATATATTATCAAGGGGACTTAATGGTCTTGGAAATGCAGTCATACACTTCAATGCTTTTGAAATATGTCCTATTGTGTTTACCTGTGTGTGAGACCTCTGCTGTCTGGTTTGCTGAGGTGGGAAGTCTGGAAAAGTATATCAGTTGCACATGGACAATCAGATATTGTGATTAGATTGGCCTACTTTAAACAAAATTCTCAATATAACACAAATTTAACAGGTGGATTTTTATTGACAGCTTGTCTGGGAAAAAAACACCATAACATTAAGCCAATTTAAGACTTGTATGTAAGTAATGTGTCACATTACTTTTCTTAATCCTATGTGTGTGTGGTTTGTTGCACTTCCACTTCTTGACTAAAACATTTTTTCCTCATTGGGGTGTGCTTGCCTTTGGCGAGCAAAAAACATTATTATCTCACATACATATATTATTATTATTATTATTATTTATTATTGTTTATTTTCGCACCCCTAAGGCTCAGTCAATATTTGGACTACATAGACAACGTCGATGTCAAAAAGTTTGTCTTGGTCTCGATTGTGTTGCTTCTATTTGGATTTACGTTCCGTTGCACAGTTTAGGAGGTTACAACATTTTTGTGGGGACAAAGTGCCTTTTGTCGACGAAGGGTAACCTGTGCTAGCTACGTCACCACACGTTAGCAACGACGCATGGCTACAACGTGATAGAGACTTTCTAGCTCGCAAATTGGAGCTTGGATTAGTGAAAAATACCACCCCCAAAAAATCACAACCATTTGGCTTTGTAGAGAAAGCGATTTCGAGTGGAACTGCAATCTCGCATTTTTGTTTTAGGTCGTGACAGTCTTTGAAATTCGAGCGATCGCAGGTCGCCCGTGAGACCGCCTCGTCTTTTAGGCGGCAGCCATGCTAGAAAGTCATACATCATAGTTGTATTTTTTGTAGCTAATTTCATAGTTCACTTTTACGACGATATGACTATTGTGAAAACAGCCAGGTGGTGAGATTTTAATATAGATTGCTGTAAAAATGTTGATTTGTTTGCTACGTGAGAGCCTGTCAGCCTCCATTGACGACAGCGTACTCTGTTGCTTAGCGACGTCAGCTGATTTGAAGCCAAAATAATGCTCAAAGTCTATGAAGTTCAACGTCTTTGGCGAACTATTTCTCTGCTGATCATCAATATGAATGGTAACAAATACATTGTAAAAAGACACACTGTGTTAAGTTATTTTTGTTGGCAAGTAGCCGTGTAATAAGCGGGATAATGTATAGAACGCCGGTCTTTATCTGGGAAATAAGCCCCTTCATGGCGAAACAAAACTGGCGAAAACTAAACAACTTTCCTTACCTGTTCTAAAATCTTGGGGCTTATTGCTTAATTATCCCTTACAAAAGAAACGTTCTAATTTCCTGCGCTTTCAAACAATCATTGGAGTGTGGATAGGAACGGCAGCTAGCTTGCCTCTAGCAAACTGCTTTTGAATTAGCCATGTCCCCTAAATTCATATCGAACTTATTTACGTTTTGTGTGGCTTATTTTCAGTTAGCAGACGGTACTATTTGAATTGCAATTCTATCTGAAATACTGCCAGTGACAACGTTGTTACAGTAGCTTGTTTCAAAGGGGGTTCCTTGTTTCAAAGGGTGTTCTTAATGAATCATGCAATATGAGTAGGCTAAATGCTTGAAAATATCACTAGAAGGGGAAAACGGACCCACCTGCATCTGAAGCAAGCAAGCACACCCTACAATTTCCCCAGAAATTGTACCCTCTCTAGTTTTATCTATAGTATAAATGTAGCTAGCGTGCAAATCTTGAGGATAGCTTCCTGTAGCAGACCTTTCTATGTTTAATGGAAAAGGGTGTTTTGTCCCTCGGGAGTTGCTGTAGGCATGATGCTAACGTAAGCATTACGTGAAGTCAGTAGGTGCGTTCGACATGGACTGACTTCATGCAGCCGGCTGACTTGAAACAGTGAATACTGGTTAGACTTTTTGTCAGACTTGAGACGGCGCCGAGGCTAGGTTACTGATGTAGCCATCAAAGTACCGTGAGATTGATTCGAGAACTGCCGGCTGTGTAGCCGAGCGCATTTTCTCAAGAGCAACTGCACGGATTCTAATGACGACACAGCGATTTCATGATTGGCCAGACTCACACACACCAACTTTGACGCGTGTTTTGTAATTATTCTGACACCTTCTGTTTCGCCAATGTTAAAAGTAATTATTCTGAAACCTTCCGTTTCGCCAATGTTAAAATCCGGACCAAACTGTTTAATTGAATACAAAAAATGTTGGAGAAAGGGTTTTAGTCCGTCTGTTCACTAACGGAAAGACCACATTTAATTATAAAGTAAAGTAACCAAACAACGCATAATGAGCTGTGACTGACACCAACGCAACAAACCACGAGAAGCTAAATGTCCAACTTCACAGAGCCATTTTTAACTCCTCCCTACGGTGGCCCTGAAGTGCAAATGACACCCACTAACATGAAAGCATCCCCCAAATGAAAACACTCCCCCCAATACGAGTCAACTCCCACCAAATAGGATGACGTGCTTACCTCCCCCCAATACAAATACTTTTATTAGGTATATTATTGTTCTTATAGATTTGCTATTTTATTTATTACTTTTGTCACTTGTATTATTGATTTTATCAAGCACCTTGAGATACATTTATTGTATGAAATGTGAAATATAAATAAAGTCTTACTAACTTACATACAAAGGTACCCTCCCCCAAATGGGAAACAACATTACATGAACTCAAAACGGAAATAGTTGGTACTGGTACTACACTTAATCGCTGAATGGATGCAGTAACTAAAAATAAATAAGAAATAGCCTGACAGAGTTACGTTCACCGGGACATTTATTTGGGTATCGAAGCATGTAGCAAATAGTTTTAATTCATGCAAAAGCATAAATTACGTGTTGAACGTAACAATTGATGCCACAATGACAGAGTTACGTGGACCAGGATAGTTGTTTGGCTACCTATTTTTACGTTTAGCACGCAATTTATTCTTTAGCATAAGTAGCCTATTTGCTACATACTTTGACACCCAAGTAAATGTCCTGGTGCATGTAACTCTGTCAGGCTATTGCATTTTGTACTTCTGTTGATCAATTTCTTATTTCTTGTTACTGCATCCATTGAGCGACGAAGTGTAGTACCAGTACCAACCATTTCCGTTTTCAGTTAATGTAATGTGTTTTTGAGTTAATGTAATGTCGTTTCCCATTTGGGGGAGCGTCTTCGTATTGGGGGGAGGTGAGGAAGTCATCCTATTTGGGGGGATGTACTCATATTAAGAGGTTTACTACTCGCCGGGCGTTTCATGCAGCCGCAGTCCATGTCAAATGCACCTAGGCTGTTCAAATGTCGATGTCAAGAAGAGAAGTGGGAAAATACAAGTTGTGAAAAGAGACTGGGTCCGTGTCTTATTGTCCACAAGACCATATACAATTATATCTAAAACAAACCTACAAAGAGCTTGGTTACACTACTGAAGTTGAGTTAGCCAATGTCATAGCGATGCTAGCTAACGTTAGATTGCTAGCTGTATTTAACATTTCACTGTGTCTTGCAGTTGTTTGATTTACTGAAATTATTATGAAATGTTATGTTCTACTAGCCATTTGCCTACTTTAGCAAGGTCACTGTATTTCCAAGCCCTGATATTGTATCTGAGACGACACAGTAAATACTTTGTCTTTCAAGTAATAAGCCCCCGTTTAAGTGTTGAGCATTAAAAGGGTGATTGACTGGGTTTTTGTGGTATTTCACACTGTTTCTTAAGGTCTCCGAATAGCGTATGTAACATTGGTGAAAATGGCCCGGGTGCTGTTCTGTGCACCCATAGGCACCCTGTGAAATAACCCTGGGAAAAAACAAGAGGTTTTCTCCCTGTTATGGTATGCTCATGAATATATAGATAGCTGTGCGCTGATTGGTTTGTTTACGAGGGGGGGGGGGGGCGGCTATTTGTCCACTGCAAACACGTATCATATTCTCATGTAGGTTAGTGCATGACATGTGCACCAGCAGATACTATTTTAAAAGAAATTCCTGCATTAAAATAATGTATCATGACAGTCTGTTGATTTGGCCATTTATTATCACACCAGCATTTAATTATCACGGCAAACAATTACACTGCACTAAACTGTAAGTGTAAATGTAAAGTGAAAATAACAAAACCAGTCAATATGATGACTTGAGCGCATATCATTCACGTCTTACTAAAACAGCAGCCACGCGAAAGGGAATGAGGAAACAGTTTCCTCTACTAAAAAATACAATGCGGGTCACGTGAAAAGTCGGGACATGAACGAATTGTTTGTTTTCTCTAACTACCAGTACAGAGCCTATGCAGGTCACGTGAAAAATGATCCAAAGACTCGTAGAAAGACCGAGTCGGGAAATGAACGAATCGTGAAAAATGATCCAAAGACTCGTAGAATGACCGAATCGGGAAATTAACGAATCGTTTGTTTCCTCTAGCTACCAGTACAGAGCCTACGCAGGTCACATGAAAAATTATCCAAAGACTCGTACCTGAAGACCGAGTCGGGAAATGAATGAATAATTTCAGATGAACCTATGCCACGAGAAAATGAACTAATCACTCTTTGAGAGGACTTGTTACTCCCGAGTCCTTGTAAGGATTCGTTCAAAATGAACGAATCGTTCACGAATGACACATCACTACCAACAGCACTTACTGAGCATTGAAGGTGGAGACTTGAAATAAAAACGTACAAAAATCTATTGTGTCTACACAACACTGTTTTCAACTGATTGACAAGATATCATTTGAAATGATAATATTAGTTGTTTCCACTTATGATCGAAGCAGGTTCAGGCATGGCACTCGGGCAGCGCGCGTCAGATCACCCATCGTCGTGCGCTCAGGCCATAGGCTGAGCTCAATAGGCGGCGCTATAAAATCACTCATGCACGCACACGCATTGTCGAACCCGCTGTCTGCGTTGCTGCCGCCCACCACCGTCCCCTTCTCCCCCATGTTGTCTGTCTGTGCTCCCCGCGGGGGATTTAACTTGTTGCTCCCTGCCTCATGTCATGCATGCTGCAGTGAAGGCGGGGAGCGCTTCCCCATGTACATTCATTCCGCCAATGTAAAACCATTTGTCATGTGTAAAATAAATGGTGAAATCGATCACGTGAGTGTCTTGACTGAACTGTTGTCGAAGCAGACGGGATCTACTTAAGTGGGTAATGTTAGCACTACAACTTAGCAAACAAACTATCGTGATTCAACTCAGCTTCAGTTAGCTCTAGCTATCTTGTATGGAGCTAAATCAGGACCAAATGTTTTGTTAATTTGTAAAAAATTATATAGTTGAAAAACTAAAGCTTGACATTGAAAATGTAAAAGCTTGAAAACTTGAAAAAAAAAATCATGTATTCAAAGAAAAAATAAGTGAACCCATTTTCAGGTTGAATAACATTTCGATTAAATTCTGGAATTCTTTTGAACAAGTTATACATTTTCATTTTTCACTTTCATATTTTTTGAATGAAAATATACAGGCCAGGTTCTTACCAGCTATGGAAGGGTGGGCTGTGGAGATTTTAAAAACTGATTTCTGATTTAACTCTTTATAACTCGAGACAACTATCATCTCAATATTTACCACACACATCTAATTAGTGATCTCCGATTTGGAGTATATATGGCACGCAAAATAGATGTGTAAACCCGTGTCATAGTTACGCAGAAGTATGAGACTGAGTTGGCGGAGCGGACGCCATGCCAACTGCTGAGTCTTTGCCTCTTTGTTAGGCTGTCACTCATAATTCCCGCCTCTGAGTTCAAGCCACGCCCTCTACGCAAAAATCGGGGCCAAAGTCTGAAACTCAAAAAAAAAACTGAAACTGAAGAAAAAAAAACCTGAAACTGAAGAAAAAAAATTGAAGCCGTTAAAAAAAGTTTTGAATCTTAAAACATGAAATGTGAAAATATGTGGAAATATTAAAGTGAAAATTAATAAATTCTAGAATTTAATCTAAATTTGATTCAACCTGGAAAAACAATTGCTACACTTATTTTTTCTTTGAATACATGGTTTTATTTTTCACGTTTTCGACCAAAACTAAAATTTTCAATGTCAAGCTTTAGTTTTTTGATTAAGGATTATTTTTTTGAATTAACAAAACATTTGGCCCTGATTTAGCTCCATAATCTTGCTGAAAAATAGACCTGCACAAACAAGCATCTTGAATTGTAGATTTAAATGACAACACAGATTATTTATTTGAATGAAACACAGTCAGGAACATGAAACAACGTTAGCCCCATTGCCAATAAACTAAATCATCACACATTCTACCGATGCTAGCTACAGACAGGATACGTTAGCATTGCTAATAGCTGTTAGCGACAATATCATACTACAGCTTGCGGTTGTGATTAACATAATCGGAACAGCATCTCTTTTCAGCAACAGCTTCATAGCAAATCCTGCTTTACATTGTCCCAGGTTTTCAAAACTGTCCACGGTGAAATGGTTCGAGCAAATGTGTAATTGAGGGTGGAACCGCACAGGAATGTTCTCATAGAGAGATATCACAGCCCGTGGAGTGTTTGGTTCCTTAGGAAGTCTGAAAAGTGTCAGCATTCCCTGTAAAACCTGGAACACTGCATTTTCCACCGTAGTCCATTTTCAATATGCTCGCAAAAAAATGTTCTTTGTGATTCTGTGGAAGTACACAGAGCAGCGCACAGCAAATTTTGGGGCGTGACAAAGGTACAGACCAGAGCCAAAAAAAGGTGGCACCCATGATAAATAAGGCATGTATAGTTTCAAACATTTTAGACTCATGGGGTGGAAATGTAATGGCTTTGAAAATGGACAATTGGGGTGTGGCCTGTATCACCACCTATGGGCAATGGTGGGCCAATTGTGGTGTGGTAGATACTCATGGCCTATACCAAGTGTCAAACTCAAGACCCGCGGGCCAAATGTGGCCCGCCACGTCTTTTTATGTGGCCCGCGGAAGCTAAATGGTGTATTTGAAATAAGTCTACGCTGCTTTACAGCGTTCATTGACCATAAACTACATCTCTCACAATGCATTTCGATTTTGTTACGGCAAAGTGACGACATCCCACCTCTAGAAAGCAGTACGCACATCAGTGTTAAACGCAACGTTTAACTGGGTGAAGGCGAGCATGGGTTGAATGACAGCACTCCAATGCAGCCGGTTCAGCAAACGTACCCCATGCGCATTTTCAGCCAAGGTCCTTGGGCATTCAACCCAAGTTGGTATCACTCTCGAACTTGGTTAGAGTACTCAGCCAAGCTATCATGTTTCTGCTTCCCCTGTCAACAATTTGGAGCCAGAAATGATGAAGACTTCACCTTCACGAGACAAGGTTTTACCAAGTGAAAAATGGCAATGTTTATTTTACATAAAGCTCAAAAAGCTATTCTGCGTTCAAATGAAGGACAAAAAGTTTCGCGCGCTTGCATTTAGTGTAAAAGTCCCTATCTAGCATCACAACAAACCCAGAATACGTCTTAGGTTTGGGCTAATCCCCGAATGTTTACAACGCCTGGCTCTGCGCCTTTAACACTCAGATCAATAAGCAGTCTCAAAAATGGTAGGCCTATCAATATAAAAAAAAATAATATCCCCTTCCATAATCATTATACCCCCCCAAAACGTTAACTGCACCCCCAGTCAAAGCAGGCTGCATCCAGCCCTGGATGGAAGGCAGTTTCAATAAAGATGGGAAAGCGAATGTTTGTGCTTCGAGGAAAAAAAACTGTATGTATTTGGTGTTATAAGGCGATGTCGGTCATTGGAGTACAATCTCTGTTGGCATTTTGACACCAAACGCAGAGATAAATATAGCTGCAAGCAGCAATGAAGGGGCCAAGCAGCATTCAATATGGAGATTCAGTAGCTAAAGCAGCAAAGCAAAACTTTTAACCCTTGTGCTGCCTTTGGGTCACATGACCAAAAGGTTCATAACGAACCATCGTTGTGTTTACCCAATTTTACCCAATACAAAAGCAAATACAAATAATTTTCTTTTAACCTTCGCAATGTGGGGGGTTTGAGACAGCCCAAAGGTTAAAATTAGTGCTGTCAGTTTTACGCGTTATTAACGGCGTTAACGCAAACCCAAATTAACGGCGTCAATTTTCTTATCGCGCGATTAACGCTCTTTTTGGCCTTGCAGACTTTGTAGTTTTTTTCACATGCTGTTGCAACAATTACCGACTTTAGAAAAACTACAACACCACACCGGATCTAGCTAGACCGGAAACAAAACAACAGGCGCGCCACAAACACAGCCGGCTAAAGAGAAACAAACACTTGTTTGGCTTGCGAGCCGGCTAAAGAGTAGTAGCAGAGCCCGTTTACGGATAGTAGACATTCTCTTGTAGTAGGCTAACGTTACGTTTTGAGTGGATGGCGAGTGCGAGATGCCGAAATGGATGCCAATAAGATTCTGAATGGAGAGTTTACTTTTAAAAAGTTGCCAAATGGTTCCATTGACAAGACCAGTGATCTGTCTGTTTTGTCGTTGTAAACTGAGCTATCATTGCAGCACGTCCAGTCTGAAATACCACTTGATGGCCAAGCACACAGCTAATGCGAATTCTCCACCCCCTCGTCAAAGCCAGGCGATTGCAATGTTGTTTTCAATAAAAAAAATATTGGCACGAAGCAATCCGAACCACTTTTCCATGTTGATAAGAGCATTAAAATTTGAAAAAAAGAATGTGACAAAAAGAAATCAAGGGACATTGAGAATAGATTAAAATGTGCGATTAATTATGATTAATCGCGAGTTAACTATGACATTAATGCGATTAATCGCGATTAAATATTTTAATCGTTTGACAGCACTAGTTAAAATAAAATGCTTCACTTTGTTTTTGTATGCGATAAAGTTGTCGTAAACGACGGTGAGTCACATTGACTGATGGGTCAGAATGATCCGAAGAGAACACAAAGGTTAATAAAGTCGCCATAGGGTTCCGTCGAATCGTCTGCATCTAAGGAATCCAATGAAACCTTACTAAAGAAAAACGGTGTTACGGTTCAAAAGTTATGGGCGTAAACACACTTCCAAATTTGACCCCTTAGCGGGGCTATAGTGCTTCAGTGGTCAATATGAAACTTGGTGACGATAATCAGGAGACCGTTCCCAATCAGTGTGCAAAATTTCTAAACTTCGCACCAATCGGTTCTATGGGCTGCCATAGACTCTTAGTCCTAAGTATAAATATACATCTCCAGAGAATTAAACATTATCATTGCCAAAATGATTATACTGCTAGACAGCTGTGGCGTACATGGCTTCGCTAAACAGATAATCCATTGTCACGACATGTCTGACCACTGTGGCTGGATTTGATCCTACGACCATGCATTTCAAAGGAGCCCGTCTTATCCCAGAGAGCTATTCTCGCTGCTGGGAAATTCAGTGTTTGGTTACTTTATTAACCTTTAGAGGAGTGAGTTCTAAATATTACCGACGCTGCCACCAGAGTGAGTTATTTTTTCTAAACGAAAGCTAGCTAGCTTTAGTTAGCTTCTGTTAACTAGCAACCTAGCATAATACTCGTAGCAATGCTACTACCTGCTAGTGTTACTTGTTAGCCTCCTAATTGTAAATTTTGAAACCATACTATAGCGTTTGTCATATAGTTTTTGTCTATAGGAAAATAGTCGGTTGGAATGTTCAGAATCACATATGTGTGACGGTACTCTGTGGGGCCCACTTTCGAACGATCACATATACCTGACGCTACTAATTAACGGGTTAAGAAAAGGAAGCCGTTTCTGCCATGGCGAGCTTTGTCAGATTTGACGCAAGTATAAACAGCTGTAATTCAGTCATATTTTGAGATTTTAAGGTGATTGTTGTAGGAAATTGATGAGATGACATGCTCGCGATGACATTTCCAAAGTTTAATCTCCATACGGTAAACCCTCGCAGAGACAAGGCCTCCGGTCCGCTTTTGCGTGCTCTTTGTCAAATCTTTTTCGCGTCATTAGTGAATGGTTTAACTTAGCGATAAAATTCTAAAGATTTTTTGTAGGCATGGTCTGAAGATGATTTGTTACATTTTTCATGAAAATTGGAGCTACGGCTTAGGAGGAGTTCGAAAAAGATGGCATTTATCAAAATACAAAAAAAAAAAAAAAAAACCTGCGGGACGGCCGGAAAAACCTTCGGGACGACAATGACGCCATAGGGTTTAGTCGAATCGTCTGCATCTACGGAATCTAATGAAACCTCACAAAACGGTCTCATGATTCAAAAGTTATGGGCGTAAACGCACCTCCAACTTTGACGCCTTGGTGGCGCTATAGAGCTTCAGGGATCGACATGAAACTGCTGACGATAATCAGGAGACCGTTCCAAATCAGTGTGCCAAATTTCAAAATTTTGCACCAATCGCTATGCATAATAATAATAATAAAATATACAAAAACAATAGGTGCCACAGCAGCTTTGCTGCTGCTTGGCCCCTAAATATGCCAAATGTATCCTCCAAGAAAAACAGCAGATTGTCCAAGAATTAAAACGCGGACTGCAATTTCAGCAGAATAGGCTCTATGTTCACAAAAGCTACAAATAAAACACTGTTTTTACATCGTAACTGACGTTACATTGTAGTTACAACTGTCCCTTTGAGGGTAACCATAATGCTGATGTGGCCCTGGGTGAAAATGAGTCCCTGGCCTATACTGTCAATGTTTCAGGATTTTTAGAACTTTTTACCATTGCATACAAAATTGGAAATGCAATAACACCAAGATCCACAAGGACGTTTGCTTAAAAGCCACCGAGTTAGGATGGGGGTTTGGTCAGCTCACCCTTTTCAGAAAGCCTTGGATGTGTGTGCGTCTTCCTAAGTCTTCACTGCACTGACAGCAAACATAAAGGCAAACATGTGCAGGTTATTGAAAGAGAAATACATTTGAAATCCAAAACCTTCTGACAAAGGCCACCGTCTTGGATCCAAGGTATTGTGGTACCATGGAGGATGCGGAGGTCTTGGATGATGTCAAAGAAAAGCTCTTGCAAGAACTGCTCGACATGAACGAGGAAGAAGGAAAAGGAGAATGTGTCAGTGGTGAGAACTGCGTTAAAGCTGCAGGGGGAAATGAAGGATCTGAATCTGACTTGTGTGACCTTCCCCAGAACAGAAGAACCCAACTTACAAGTCACCAGACTCGGGCATTGGTTCCAAAAAGAGTGCAGGCTGATACGGAGCTGACGAAGTTCCTGGAGGAAGAAGCAGTTGATGCATCATCTGATCCCTTGATGTGGTGGTGTGATAACCATAGAATATTTCCCCTAATAGCCAAGTTAGCACACAAATATATGTGCATTAGTGCAACAAGCATTAGCTCAGAAAGAATGTTTAGCACAACTGGTAACATTGTGACCCCACAAATATCCTGCCTTAAGCAAAACAAGGTAAACATGTTGGTGTTCCTTTCTCTGAGTCTGCCCAACAATTAAAAAACTGATCTGGCAGCAGAAATGGCCTTTTGATGCATCTGTGCCTTTGTGTGAGACACTTTAAAAGTCTAAATTAACTTTGTAAAACATGGTACTCTGTTTTGATCTAGTTCTTGTTACCTTGCACTTTTTTGTCAAAAAAGGTTTTTTATTATTTATTTGTTTTATTTATTTAGGATACATTTTTTCACATTGCGATTCAAATGTCTAAATATTCTGAAGAATAAAATGTTCTTTGAAAGAGTGTACTTTATGCATTATTATGCTATTATATTGTCTTTATGTAATCAGTGGCATACAATGGTCGGAAAATTACAATATTAGCATTTATCACAATTAATTTAAGTGCAATATATCGCACATCAATAAGTAGTTATCGCGACAGCCCTACATGCAAGTGATACATACTGTGTATTAAAATTGTTTCGTGCCCAAGGCCCATTTGTAAATGGACATTTGAAAAAGTGAGGAACTAGTGCACAGTATAATACAGTGTCAGGTAAAGTCATTCAGAAAGATACCATGCAACCACAGAGAACATTTTCTCTTGAAATAGCTTCAGGCAATGATATCTTGGTGGAGATAACTCAATTTCTGCCAATACCAGGCACAGTACATATGATTTCTAGTTGTTAGAGCAGCTCTTGTAGGGTTAGAGATGGGAAATAACAGAAATAAGAGCTGAATGACGCCGCTGGTTGGACACATGAGCTCTTGTGATAATTCTCTCCCCCAATGGGTTAATAAAGCACCTTGCAGTGACCAGTCAAAAACACACCAAAGGCCAATTTATACTTCTGCGTTTTTACGGAGACGGAGACAGGGAACGTGCCCTCTCCGAGCCCCTCGGAGAGCTCTACGTGAACCTCCTGATTTTCCTGACTATCCGTCCATCCGTCATTTTACAGATACCCTTGGCTGTGATTGGTCCGTATTAAGAACCGCTTGCGTCAGGGACGGGGTTGCCGTGACCAACAAGACAGACATAATCCTTTGACCGCCATTGCTGTAAGTTTACGATTCATATTTCAGCTAAACAGTACATGTAAATCAGCATCTGAATTAAAATATGACGAGAGAAATGGGCAGTGTAGTTGCTGAAAATGTGCTTATTTTATTGATGAAACGGCTAATTTGTAAATTTGAGCCGAGTTTTCGAAAACCTAGCTAGCATCGCAGTGCAGCGCCACCGACTCTTCTGGCAGTGAATTGTTTTCAGCACGCAGAGCCGTCGGAGTAGTATAAATTCAATCAATCAGTACAACTCCGTGCGTGCGTCTGTCCGTAACGGAGTTGGAGAAGTATAATTTGGCCTTCAATCATAGGCCATTAAACCAATACAGACAATGCTCATCATACAAGAGCCCAGGGCACTGATTTCCATCATGATCATTAACGCATTAGACACTCCAAAGCTGAACTGCAATGACACAATTGACAGACTCATTTTTAAGTTAAATGTGGGCAGGCACTACAACTGTAATTCAAAACAAGAGAAAGTTGATCAGGCTGATTGACTCAACCATCTTCACTGTTAAAAAATATATTACATTACAGTACTTTTTTTGTAAAGTATACGTGTTTTTTTCTGTATTTCTGAATGGCAGGAAATACAGATAGAAAGACAATGGCAAAATGTACATTTATACATTTACATTAAAATTATAAGCAAAATATTGTTACTTAAAAATACACTAAAATCTCTCTCTTTTTTTTTTTTTACAATAACATTTTCACCAAAATGTTGAGTTAAAACACATAATTTCACTTGATCAAAAATAGCTATTTCAACACTTATTTTGCAGATATTTACTTTCATCCCACGGACAAATAACTTCTTAATAACATAATTTTTTATTTAGACATAGGGACCTTGAATTGTGAACTGAGCTCGGGTAGTTGATGGCATGCAATCCTAGCGTGCACCAGTCAATATCAAAGACTACAAAAGCCTGCAAAAGCCTTTTTAGGGCTATCTCGTTGTTTATTATCATTGACCAATGCACTTTTGTAAAGCTCTCTCTTGGAAGTCGCTTTGGATAAAAGCGTCTGCTAAATGAATAAATGTCTAACTCCAGAGAAGAACAAAGGAAAGGTTTAAGCTTAGTTTGATAAGCATTGTTTGGAGTTTTGCTGTTGTGTTCGTTCTGTTTTGATTTGTGTAATGTGATGGTCTGTAGTTTGGATAAATTAAGGGTTCACCCTGACTGTGAATGTTGTCCAGTTAGATGGCAATCTAACCTGTCTAATGAGACAAACCTGCTGCGAGTAATATTCCTCTCTAATTCGGACAGCTAGCCGGCGCTACAATTGTAAACATCTGGATACTGATTACAGCATCTGGATGCTGTATGTTGTGCACACGACTTGTTTAGAATGAACATTTTTAGTTGTGATATCTTGTTTTGGCTTTATTGAATTTTTTTTTTTATTGAAAGTTCTGTATTTTTACATTGAAGTTTATTTAATAAAAGTAGTATTTACCGGTTAAGAACAGTATGTAATGTAATATTACTAGTGCTGTCAGTTTTACGCGTTATTAACGGCGTTAACGCAAACCCAAATTAACGGCATACATTTTTTTTATCGCGCGATTAACGCTCTTTTTGGCCTAGCAAACTTTGTAGTTTTTTTCACATGCTGTTGCAACAACTGCCGACGTTACAACTACTACAAACTACAACACCACACCGGATCTAGCTAGACCGGAAACAAAACAACACACACACTTGTTTGGCTTGCGAGCCGGCTAAAGAGTAGTAGCAGAGCCCGTTTACGGATATTAGACATTCTCTGGTAGTAGGCTAACATTACGTTTTGAGTGGATGGCGAGCGCGAGACGCCGAAATGGATGCCAATATGATTCTGAATGGAAAGTTTACTTTAAAAAAGTTGCCAAATGGTTCCATTGACAAGACCAAAGTGATCTGTGTGTTTTGTCGTTGTAAACTGAGCTATCATCGCAGCACGTCCAGTCTGAAATAACACTTGATGGCCAAGCACACAGCTGATGCGATTCATGCGAATTCTCCGCCCCCTCGTCAAAGCCAGGCAATTGCAATGTTGTTTACAAAATATTTGAACAAAGCAATCCGAACCACTTTTCCATGTTGATAAGAGAATTAACATTTGAAAAAAAATGGGACAAAAAGAAATCAAGGGACATTTACAATAGATAAAAATGTGCGATTAATTGTAATTAATCGCGAATTAACTATGACTTTAATGCGATTAATCGCGATTAAATATTTTAATCGTTTGACAGCACTAAATATTACAGATATATCTTGTACATTTGGTACTGGAACGTGTCATAACATGGGTTTATAATGTGAACGTACACAAGGTACATGTTTGTACAATTACAAATCGTTTTTTCCTCCGCAAATCTGGTTTATTCAGGATAATAGTACACATTTAAAATTAGAAATGGTTTCATTTAGAAGTTCAATTAATAAAAGTTATATTTACTGGCAAAGAACAGCCTGTAATGTTAAATTACAGATATATTTTGTAAAATTGGTACAGGAAAATTACAATTATTTTAGCGTTAATTAATGTTAATTAAACATTTTTTTACTGTGTTTAATCTGGCGTCCCAGCTGCCAGATTGTTCCCGTTTTTTAAAAAGTTTTTTTTTTTTACAGTGTACCATAATTATGTCATTGAGTATGACAGAGAAGAGTTTGGTGTACAGGGGGACTAGAAATATTCATGCCACAATATTCAGCCAAACCTTTATATCCTTTATAGGACAAAGTAGCTATAGCAGTGAAATATATAAAAGTCTGAGTAGCAAAACCACAAACAAATATTACAAAAACGTACAGTACTAAAAGGCACTCATATTAATAAAATCTGATAGGAACTGTATATTCATATATCCAACCATTTTCATGCAAAAACTATTTTAGTAGAAAACCAAGAGTAGCTCCATACACTTCGTCTGCTGGCTGTGCTGAGTCATATACTGAGTGTGATGCTGCAGATGGTGTTGGCCAGGATCATCAAGTCTTCCTCTTCTCCACTGACTCTGAAGATCACGTGGGTTGTGTAGGGGATGGTGGTGGTGGCGTTCAGAGGTTTACCCAGCCAACCCTGGGCTCCACGCTTATACATCTTCACTGTGACCTACAAGCAAACAGAGAAGGGCCCCTCCCACAGGATACAAGTGCAAGGAGATTAGTAAATATATTTATAATATTTTCAATGAAAGGCCACTTAAAACTCTCTGGACTTCCCTGGCCATAGGATATAGATTCACTTTCCTTGGCCTCTCAGGGTTCATGGCCCTGACTGAGACCTCCTGACCTCCTTGTCTGGAACTCTACAGATACTCATGGCCTACACCTCGGAGCTCTTCCTATACAAGCTGTTGGTTACTTATTTTCTGCTGAAGATTAGTGAAAGCTTCTGTTCCACACATGGACTGGGTTTACTGATAGCCAAAGTTTCCTTTCCACATGCCAAGTAATTTATCACGGACATATCTTTGAAAATCACTCCAATATAAGTGAGATCCTTAACTCAATATGTCAAGTTTACGTGATCCTTCTAAAAACCATGATGGATGCTTGGTTGGAGAAAAATGGTCTTACAATGTGTACTTCTTCATCAAAGTAGCATAAAGCAAATCTGTATTCCCTTTCCTGAAAAACAATTGCAAATATACTTTAATCACGGAAGATTAAGACATCCATGTGGCACCCCATGACTAAATACCATTTGATTGACGTATTCCAAATGTTGAATATTAGTCCGTTAAAATACATTTTAAAATATCTTGTTTGGCTGCATTTGGTAAGGAGGATAGCAGTACATTATGATGCCTTCTCGCAGTCATGTACTTTTATAGACCAATTTTGTAAATCTTTTTTACTCAGCGTTCTTTCACCTCTAAGATTCTTTCAAATTGTATTAATGTTGTTAATAGTTAATGTTTGCGACAGTTAGTGTCCAGTGTATTTGTCCTTTGTGCAGGTCACTGGACGTCCAAAAGGCCTTTTATTTCTCAAACATCAAAAGCCAGATAAGCATCGGAGGCGCAGGACACACACACACACACACACACACACACACACACACACACCCTATATGAGATTAGGTTCCTCTTTCCTTTGTCTGCTGTAGATCGTGATCATTTTAATAGTGAAGAGGTTGGTGGGTTCCAGAGCTGATAGACTGAGAAGTGCTTCAACCCCAAGGCCCTTGGAATATGAGCAGGCAGATAACACATCTCGAGCACACAGCGCACCCTCAACACCTGCACACCCTATCTGCTAACCTAATTTCACTGCAAAAAAAGGCTCCCACAATTTCAAACCCACAACCCTTGGTCATTTACTTTGGATACTAAACTCACAATGGATCCAGACCTGTAAATGTACCCATAGGCGTAAATTTAGGGTGGGACCGTCGGTAGGGACATGTCCCCACCAATGTTTAGGAAACATGTAATTGTCCCCACCAATAATTGTCTAAACATTTTTTTCATTCTTTTACATTTACATTTATTCATTTAGCAGATACTTTTGTCCAAAGCAACTTCCAAGAGAGAGCTTTACAAAGTGCATAGGTCACTGAAAATAACAACAAGATAGCCCCAAAAACATTGCGAGTAGCCAAAACATGAAGCAAATATTGTGAACAACCAAAATGAGTGCCAAAGGGAAGAACCACAAGAGCATGTAGTAAAACAAGTTAAAATTAAACAACATGAACCGCTATAAGTGCAAGTGTACCTGTGGAAAAACAAGCAACATTAGAAACAATATATCACAGCGAGTACAAAAATGTAACTCAGTTACCACTAACCACAAGAGCAACAAGTCTCTAAGCAAGAGTCATTGTGATCCTTGAGGAAACTAACAATCGGGTCAAGGAAACCATTCCTAAGTACCGTTGTACTCCCAGAACAAGTGCGTTTTGAGCCTTTTAAAAGCCTTTTAAAATGTTCTGCTCCACAATTGGTTAACTCTCTCAAGGTCAGCGTTACTCCTGATTGGCAGGAGAGCGCTGATTACAATGTGTACCAGCCTGTCAGCTGGTACACATCTGTTCAGGTGAGTGTCAAAGTGGGACTGTGAGAAGAGATTTAATGATTGGCTTTTTGGCAGGCTAATCCTGTAAGGCAGGGGTTCCCAATCCTGGTCCTCGGGCCTCCCTGCCCTGCATGTTTTAGATGTTTCCTTGTTCCAACACACCTGATTCAAATGAATGGTTGTTAGCAGGTTTCTGCATAACTAGATAACGACTCATTCATTGGAATTAGGTGTGTTGGAACAAGGAAACATCTAAAACATGCAGGGCAGGGAGGCCCGAGGACCAGGATTGGGAACCCCTGCTGTAAGGTATACGTTAACATTGAGTCAATAATAAACAATAAAAGCGAATTATATTACACTCCTGTGTATTATGGTAGTGTATAGCCAAGTATTTCTAACGTTCTAACAAGCTTCTGCTAGCTATGGAACACAACTAAAAAATTGCAGCAACAGATCTGTAGCACGCGAACTTGGGGTTGATGAAAGGCGAATTCGCCAGTGGTGAAGTCAGCTACCTCGCTATATTGTAGGCTACATGTAATTGTCACAATTAGATTATTATAATGTGTAATTTGTATAATCCCTGGTTGATTTGCACTCTTGAGATGTGAAGTGGGTTGATGCAGACAGGCAAGGTGTTTCCGGGTAAGAGTCATGGTGCTGTCTGTGGGACAAAAGGTTTAAAAAGCCTCATTGGAGTCATCAGGTGGGCACCCTCCTTCTCCGGTGTTTTGATGATAGGCCCACAACACCTCCAGAGGGTTCATCGGCAACACCAGGGGGCTCATGTATAAATGTTGCGTATGTGCAAAAATCTTGCTTACGCTGATACACACACGATGTGATGTATAAAAATGTACTTGACGTGAGAATGTGCGGGCCGTCACGGAAACTTTGGAGCAGACGTGAGAATGTGCGAACCGTCCGCAAAGTCTTTTCTAGCTCTGTAACATGGCAAATTCTAACTGAAACGTGCCAAAACTCACGAAAGATAACAAAATTAAGTTTCCACTACAGTTACTGTCATACGTCTATGACGTTGACTATTCATAAAACATAAAAATAAAAGCTTGATCATTAATGTGGATGATCACATCAAAATGCCAAAACCCAAATGGGAAATGCTACTGTTTAATTTGCCACCACTTAAGAACTTCTGTTACTTGAGGGAGTCAAAAAAACAACAAAATCACTCAGGAAATGCATGTCACGCTAACCCTATAGCTGCCATGCGGTTAGGATGCGCCACCACTCATTTCTTAATTTCAAGTTTTACATTGGACAATTTTTTCTTAATTTCGGCCATGGTCCGGTTCTCCGAACGCACAGCATTTACGGCCCTATAATAATAATAATTGTATTTGTAGTGCACTTTATATTTAGCTAAATCTCAAAGTGCTACAGGTTAAAACAATAAAAGGCGCAAGTAGTGACAGTTTTCCACTTTCTTTTGTTGCTAATACCTGACGACAGGCCGCCAAACAGGACACATTTTCTTGCCTCCACCTCTGTGTTGTTTGAACCTCGATCTCACAGTCTGTGAATTTTCTTTTTTGTGTGTTTAGCCATTATAATTCAGACAAAGAAATGACCTCAGGAGCACATTTATAGGTCATATGTATATTCATTTATGGGAGGAAGCAAGGCGCGGTCAGTGGCTCGTTCACAAGCGGTCAATCTCACGTTGATTGTGATTTATAAAGGAAAGGTGCGCAGAACCTGGCGTATGACCGGTTTTATACATGTGAATATTTCTGTGCGTAGGTACTTTGCACAAGGCCAATGATGTCACGGTGCCTTTGTCTGCCTTTGCCTGCTGTGTAGCTGCGCTTGCATTCCATTTACAGGCCCGCCTGGTCTACAATCTACCCAGACGCTCCCATGTTACCCTGCTCCTCATCTCTCTCCACTGGCTACCCATCATGGCCCGTATCAGATTCAAGACCCTGGTACTGACCTTCCGAGCAGTGAACGGGACTGCACCCGACTACATCAAGTCTCTCCTGCAGCCTTACACCCCCACCCGCCACCTACGGTCATCTTCAGACAACCGCCACCGCTCAAGACCACCCGGTCCCAACACAAGCTCTTTTCCTGTCTGGCCCCCCAGTGGTGGAATCAACTCCCCACCTCCATCAGAGACACTGACTGTCTCTCCACCTTCAAGAAAAGGCTCAAGACGCACTTGTTCTGGGAGTACAGCGGTACTTAGGAATGGTTTGCTTGACCCGATGTTAGTTTCGACAAGGATCACAATGACTCTTGCTTAGAGACTTGTTGCTCTTGTGTTTAGTGGTAACTGTATGGAAGCAAATCAGTGCCATAATGTTTTGAATTTTAAAAGGCATTGAATACTTAATATTGAAATTTACACTGAATTCTCATCTGAATATATTTCAATATAAAATAAAATTCAGGTTGCTCAAATTCGAGCCAAAAAAATTCGATCTTAAGAATTCAACCATAAAAAACTCGACCCTATCAAATTCAATCCGAACATTTTTGAGCTGAAATAATTCGAGGCAAAACAATTCGAGCCTATCAAATTCTACCCGAAAAATGTAGAGCTTAAAAAATTCAGATTTTCAACATCCGGGATATCGAGGACAGGTAGAGCAATCGAGCCTCAATGCAATCGAACCAACTTCTGACCTATCAGAGCATAGACCTTCAGTCAAGCACTCCGAGGAAGCGGGAAACCTTCAAGCTCAAGAAAAAGAGGAAAAGAACGATGGCTACCCGTGACCAGACCCCTACCCCTCGGCTTGAAGCAACGGTCCCGGTGGATGTAGGTGGTATTGTATTGACGGTTTGATTCCCGACTCTTCCGGTCGTTTTTATTCTATTCGAACTCGTCAACATTTATAAAACTATCTCCCCCAATATTTTTAGTTCGATTTTCGAACCTGGCTCATACTACTAGCGTTAGCTTTTTCATAGAATAATTTTTCCCGATTTTTGCTAAGTTTGAAACCAATCCGAAATGGGTAAACTAGCACCCCATTTATTTGCTTACGTCCATAAAAGTTGCCTGCAAATGTGCACGCGTATACTAACAGGGCACGAGCACAGAAGATCACATTGGCCGATAGCCGATTTACATTGAGCTGAATGAGCCATAGACTTTAGTTTATGTTGAATGAGCACAGGATGCAAACTACTTTAACATGTTAGCTGATTAGCCAGTATGAGTGAGATATGTATACAATTACATTAACAAACATCTTGCTTGTAAAGTATTTCGTCTTAAATACGATGGGAACATCGTACAATATAAAATACAAATATTACAGGAGTTGAGTGTAGTGCAAAAAGTTTTTAAGGACATTCAGTCAGTGTGAGCTTTGGCCTTGTTGAGGAGGCCAACAGCGGAAGGGAAGAAACTGTTTGAATGGCTAAGGTTTTGGTCCTGATGGACCGCAGCCTTCTGCCAGAGGGGAGGGACTGAAACAGGGAATGTCCAGGGTGGGAGGAGTCAGCCAACAATCTTCTTCGCCCGTCTCACGGTCCTCGAGGTGTGCAGGTCCTCGAGGGAAGGCAGATTGCAGCCAATCACCTTCTCTGCAGTGCGGATGATACGCTGCAGCCTGCTCTTGTCCTTGGTAGTGGCAGCAGCGTACCAGGTGGTGATGGAGGAGGTGAGGATGGACTCAATGATGGCTGTGTAGAAGTGCACCATCATTGTCTTTGGCATGTTGAATTTCTTCAGCTAGCGCAGGAAGTACATCCTCTGTTGTGCTTTCTTGGTGAGGGAGCTAATGTTCAGTTCCCACTTGAGGTCCTGGGAGAGGATAGTGCCCAGGAAGCGGAAGGACTCCACAGTGTTGACTGGGGAGTCACACAGGGTGATGGGGGTGAGTGGGGCTGTGTTCTTCCTGAAGTCCACAACCATCTCCACTGTCTTGAGAGGATTGAGCTCTTGGTTGTTCTGGCTGCACCAGGTCACCAGGTTGTCTGCTTCCCACCTATAATCAGACTCGTCTCCACCAGAGATGAGCCCAATCAGGGTGGTGTCGTCCGCAAACTTCAGGAGTTTTCACGGACGGATGACTGGAGGTGCAGCTGTTGGTGTACAGGGAGAAGAGTAGAGGAGAAAGGACGCAGCCCTGGGGAGATCCAGTGCTGATGGACCGGGAATCAGAGACTTGTGTTCCCAGCTTAACGCACTGCTTCCTGTCAGACAGGAAGTCTGTGATCCACCTGCAGGTGGAATCAGGCACGTTCAGCTGGGAGAGGTTGTCCTGAAGCAGAGCGGGGATGATGGTATTAAAGGCAGAGCTGAAGTCCACAAACAGGATCCTGGCGTAGGATGCTGGGGAGTCCAGGTGCTGTAGGGTGAAGTGGAGGGCCATATTAACTGCATCGTCCACAGACCTGTTGGCTCTGTAGGCAAACTGCAGGGGGTCCAGTAGAGGGTCTGTGATGGCTTTAAGGTGTGCCAGCACCAGGCGTTCAAAGACTTCATTACCACAGAGGTCAGGGCGACGGGTCTGTAGTCATTATGTCCAGTTGACCTGGGCTTTTTGGGCACAGGGATGATGGTGGAGGACTTGAGACAGGCTGGCACATGGCATGTCTCCAGGGAGGTGTTGAAGATGTAGGTAAACACCGGAGACACCGGTGGCTGGAGAGACAGAGTCCCGCCCAGCTGCTTTGCGGGGGTTCTGTCTCTTGAACAGTTTGTTCACTTCACTCTCCTGAATGGAGAGGGTCGTCACTGTAGAGGGGGGAGGGGGGAGGCCTCACGAGTGGAAAGGAGTTGTACAGGACTGTCCAATTGTCAAAACAACAGTAGAACTCGTTCAGGTCGTTGGCCAGACGAGAGTCGTTAGTATTCGATGCCTTTTAAAATTCAAAACATTAAGGCAGTGATTTGCTTCCATATAACTGATTGAAATGTTTGTGCTCGCTATAATATATCGTTTTTTTTTTTATTGTTGGTTGTTTTTCTACAAGTACACTGGCACTTATGGTGGTTCATGTTGTTTGATTGTAACTTGCTTAACTACATGCTCTTATGGTTCTTCCCTTCGGCACTTTTTTTGGTTGTTCACATTATGTGCTTCATCTTTTGGCTACTCGCAATGTTTTTGGAGCTGTCTTGTTGTTGTTATTATCAGTAACCTATGCACTTTGTAAAGCTCTCTCTTGGAAGTCGCTTTGGATAAAAGCGTCTGCTAAATGAATACAAGTAAATGTAAGCGGGAAGACTCGGTAGTAGTTAAAGAATGTTTTTGAGAATACAAATATTGTTCTTGGCAATATGGTTCTGCTCGCACCAGCTCCGCCGGTAACCCAACGAGACACCATCTCACATCATGGCAGAGAGCTTGATACACATTCCCCGTAGGTAGAGGGTACACAGAACCAAGGGTGGAGGCCGGGGTGGTGTAGGCAATAAGAGAAACGCACTAGACATCCTGTGTCGTGCTGAGCAATGTCGGAGTGTGGGTGAGTCTGGTCTTAAGTAGACCGCCCTGCTGTATGTAGGCTGCGTTTTGTGACGGAGTAACATTGCGCGAGTGTCTGTGTCTCCTGCATGAACCAGCTTTGGCCAATTCTCTGACATCTCAGGATAAATGAGAATTGATTCATTTGGGCATACATGAAACAATACCTCCTTGAAATGAATGACAGGCTAAACTAATGAGCGAAGCTAGTTTAGGCAGGGCAATCGGGCTGCGCGCTTCATCCGCTTATTACCACACCTGTGGTAGCCAGCACAAGGCCATTGGGCCACGTCCGATAAGACGGCCTTAAAACGGCGCATGGATATGCACACACTCACCACGGTTGTTGTATGACCAGTGCCACCATCCCCTTCTCCCCCTTGCTGTCTGTATGTTGTATCTACCAGGGGGATTTAGGCCGAATCCCAATACTCTCTGTCTTACCCCTACCCCTTAGTTTTGCACGTTCATGTGAGAGTAAATGGTGTCCCAATACTTTTTTAGAGCGAGGGGTAGGGCTAAGACGAAGGGGTATACACTAGGGATGGGTATAATTAATTGACGATCGATCATTAAGAATTTCGTCGATGACATTATTTGTTCATTGATGAAACAAATGCGTGTTCTGTTGCATAGTGTGAGTCTTGAAGGAATGCAATGGATTTCGCTGCGGCAGCAATTAAATATTTTACCAAACAAAGCGGGGTTTGGGAAAAAACTCCACAGGCCTACTCAGTTATCAGCGAGTTTCAATGTATTTCAAAAGTAAACATGAAGAGGTCACGGCGAAGTGTAGTGTGAAACTATTTTGACTTAAAAATTACTTTGTTCACTGCCAACACTGCAAAGCAGAGTATAAATACGACTCCTCCACAACTCAAATGATGTACCACTTGAAGAACGTACATCCGACCCTGGTTAGTGGCGGTGCATCTTGCTCTCGGTGTTAGCACGGAGGAGCTGCGATGCACAACGAGCAGAGAAAATTACCCAACGGATCTGCAAGTCCATCGAGATGGATATGCTACCCTTAAGTATTGTTGAGGGCGAAGGTTTTTATGAAGCTCAGTTGTGGGTCAGTTGTGTTTGAGCACCGGCTTCTAGCTGTCGGCTCCGCTTCTAGGAGTTACAGAAATAGTTATTCTTCTTGTAATAGCTACAGATCTCAATGCGGAAACACGCTGTGTTTTTTCTATTTTTACTGCATTTTAATATAGCCTATTAATAGTGAATTTTAATATAAAAATTGTAATGATTTATCAAAAATTGATCGTTAATTATCCCGACGATCGATTAAGACAATTTAATCGAATGCCCATCCCTAGTGTACACCCCTTAAAACCAAGTGAAAACGGGAGTTTACTTGAAACCTAGGGGTATGTGAATACTGTGCGACCGGCAACAATGGCGGCTAGATCATCCAGCGAGTCCAATAAATGTAATATTTTTGGGTTAAATAATTGATAAAAAATGACGACAGTCTTGTTTTGTGCTATACACAGTCCTGTGCATATATATATTTGCAACCATGTTCTTAATTGAAACATTAGGAAATCGCATTTCTACACTAGCATGTCTACAGTTTTAACTAAACTCCTTTAGCAGCTAATTTTATTTGATATCAGTGCATAACACTACTTGCTTTGGAGATATCAACATACGTAAACGTAACCAAGTGGTTTCTCATGTCATAGGGCTATTTAGCCCTTACCCCTCAGTTTCAAGAACCAAGGGCTAGAGGTAAATTAAGGGCTAGGGGTAAGGAGTAGGGGTAAGACAGAGTATTGGTATTCGGCCTATATCTCTATTGCTCCCTGCCTCATATGTCATGTATGCATGCGTAGCATTCCCTTAGATTATCCACTCCACCAAAATCAAACCTATGTCCATGTCATTGTCTCAATTAATGCTCAAATCTAATATGTGATTGTCTTGACTGAACTACAAATAATGGTGAATGAAATTTGTGAGACAGCTGGGGCCTGTAATTCTCTGGTACCAAGTCTGGTCTGAGAAGAATGTCAAGGGAGTCCAGTATGATCCACTACACCTCCACCTGCCTTCCAGGTATTTCTCAAATGCCAGTGAGATGGCATTCATTTTGGGTGTTGTATGTTAACTACTTGAGACACACTTGGGTCGGACATGTCATAGCCTCCTTTCAGAAAACAGCGTTTCCCACACAGACTAATTTGTGGCGGTGCGTCACAGAATCAACACTAGCCGCCACATAAAGCATTTTGTTAAAAAAAAAAGTATAACACTAGGTTAAAACACGCAGCGTATTTGTTCAGCTGCATTTCCTTTCCCTGCCCTCCGTCTCTCTGACACTCAGGCATCTTTCTCACATACGCACACAGTCACAACGTCAGCACACGTTAGCAACGATGCATACCTACGCTGTTCTAGTAAGACCGACTGCTATATCAGCGAGCCTTCAGCATTAGTGCCATAGCTAAAGATCTAGAAAAGTTGAGGCTACTTTTCGCTAGGTACCTACGAACATGTCTTAATCAAAGGTTCCCCTTCATTCTTTTGGTGAGAAGTCTCAGGAGCTAGCTTTAAATAGTTATTTAGCACTAGCGTAGCTACCTGCATATGCAGAAATGATTTGTTTGTTGTTGTTGAGATTGTGAAGGTGTGAATCATTTTGGATTAATATTTAATATAATAAAGTGTAACAAATTATTAACAAATGAATTACTTCGACCCACCCCCCCGCCACAAATAGCTTTCTAATCTGTGGGAAACACTGGAAAATACAAAGTCTTCCCCTGATTTAGTGAGAGAATCCTTGGGGGGGGGGGGGGGGGGGGGGGGGTCAGGTAGGTAGCAGTGTTACTTGGAGCCATGGTTGCCATGTTTCAGGTGAACACGTAAGTATGTGTAAAGTCATACTAGGCAGAGACAACTGCTTCTTTACTGCCACCTTATGTCAAACCAGAAGCAGATAGAAAATTGCTCACGGACACACTCAATAACATGACCAGCAGAATTCCTCGTTGGCGTGCATAGCACCGGCGCAAGTATTTCAGGAAAAAAATAGGATATTGCTAACAATTGGGTATGGCATTGTATTCTATGACCGCAATAATATTTTGCAATGTCATACAGGCCTTCTGTGACATATCATATGATAATGGTACTACACTTTGGCCATCATAACATTTTAAACATTAATAACAGAGCTCAATAATTTAGTTTGCTTTGAAGCCATGACTAGAAACCAGCAGTTGACTTTAAAATGGCTCAGCTTCTGCTTCTCCAACCCTGTTAAAAGGAAGCTATTAGAGCTACAGCAATATAACATCCATTCGAGTCCCTGACTTTACTTCTATCCATGTAAGTGCATTTTTTGTGAGACGTTAAAATATGAATCCCCCGTTTTTCCCCCTGTTGAATGGGTCTGGTTGTCTGGTTGACTTGAGAGAGCACAATCTATGGCTGATTTTATTTGCTCTTCACAAACATCTCTAATGATGTTACCCCTGAACATCCAATGACTGCCCCTATCTTACTCCATTAAGTTCTAAACTGGTTTAAAGACCATATTGATGCCGTGCGTTATTAAGGATGATTATCAAAACAACAGACAATGGGGCAAAGTGTCTGCTAACTAGTTTATCTATAATTTCACAGAACTAGAACAGATGGCAGGCTAGTGAGTTACAATTCATGAGTCAGAGTGAACTGTGCAATGCAGCTTTCTGCTTTGCCAGAATTTACAGTGCATTGACAGAATTAATTAAATATTTGCGACTGAGGTAATTTAAATACATCAAACACTGCTCTCCTAGATCATTAAAAACACACATGCACCCCCTGCTGCAACACAAAAACTGATGAATGTCCAACTCATTTTTGACATGCTAATCAATCATGTGTAGTGGTCATGCCATAGATTAACAGAAAGGAATTATTGATAGATATGCTAATTCTACTACTCTCGCTTCTTCAACATTTTCATTCCTCCGAATTAAAGCAACCGTGTTCTTAAATTGCAATTAAATGTTTGGCTAATGTTTGACACAAACCTATTGCCCATCAGTGCCTTTACTGTAACATGCTGAAAAGCCCAGAAACAAATATGTTGCCCCATTTCAGCAGAATCATGTTAACACCATTTACTACTTATTGATGGAAAAGTAATTTTTATATATGTGACCAATTAGTCAGCACTTCCACTTGCAGATTATGCTCTTCACTGTTGCATAACAGCTGCTGTCCAGCATGGAAACCAGAAGCTCCTTTTTTTACAGTTATATTTTCAAAGAAAGGAAATCAATGTGAGACAAGAACAAATAACTCATTTAAATCTCAATTAGGGGTCTGAACAACAATTCTCTTGAACAGATTAAAGTGGTAGCCAAAGAGTTTGTAAAAGACAAAGGAAGGACACGGCATGGTGTGCAGGTGCACTCGTCTATTGAGCCTGTTTATATGGCGTTAGTACATAGACAAAAACATAATCCCAGTAAAAAAATATGGCCAGCAATGAACTATTAACAGAAAATCTGCATATATGGTACATGGGTACTACATATATCCTAGACATTAATCATTGTCTATAATCGATAACTCAATCTGCAAAACTTTGTTTCGTAATGAACGTTAAACCACTGCCAGAAGCATTTTTAAACATGTATTCAAATGTATTGGCACTTGATTCTAATTACAACCGGTACTGTACTCATCTTCGACCCTTGAGCCTAATGTAAAACAGTAAAGCCATGTGTTGATGTTTAACTAAATTAAAGTACTTGAAACTCTTGAAAATGAACAGCCGATGGGTGAATTTTGAGAAAATACATGAAGTCATCTCCATAATGATGGACATAAAATCACTCCATGTAACTCTTCATCGTGACTTGGAGCCACAGAGAGAAAATACAAGTACAAAGTTTAATTAATCCCAATTCAAGGCATTGCTTCCTGCCATACAAGTGCGTAAATGCGTAGTGTCTTAACTAGTTCATTACAGACCCTTGCATTCTGCAGTACCCTCGTCCTTTGTAAGGGCATAGTTGCTGTCTCAGTAGCTTCATACACATGCTCTGGAGAAAATTATTCCCAATCACATTTTCCTTTCAAGAGCTGTTCCAATTACAGAAACCTGAAAACTATGGTAATTTTCTCAATTTTCCTCCCTTGAAAACAGCCTATATTTAAACAAATGGATGGGCATTATTCCGGAAGTCTTCTGAAAACTTTTTGAAAGAACAGTAGTAGAGGAAATATCTTATCAAATTTTGTTGGGTACCACAGATAATTTACAGCAATCTCCTGTACTGGAAGCCAGTGTTATTAACCTGGCCTCTTTGAAACAGATGACTGAAGAACAGTTTTCTGCTGCCTAAATTTGAAAAAGCAATATAAAAAAATGCTAAACAAGTGAATATCATATTACTATATGATATGATACTATTTTAGTGTAACATAGAATGTATTTAAAGCTAAGAATTGAACATTAGAACTAGGGGTGGAAAGGTACATGTATTCGTACCGAACCGTACGGTTCGGACATTGCGGTTTGGTGTATGAATTTACACGGAGAATACACGGTATAAAAATAAATCTTTAGGGACATCTAATCTGTAGCTCTGAAGCTCTGATTGCGCCGCCGTGAGTCAGAGATAGGCTAGGTAGCAGCACTAAGGACGAGTATGGCGAGTGGTGGCGACCCACGAGAAATAGAAGACCCGCCGGCCTTTTTAAGATTGCAAGTTTGGGAAAACTTCGGTTTCCCATTCAGTTACAGTAGTACAGACGAGAGAGTGGTGGATAAGACAAGCATTGTGTGTCTGCGTTGTTCAGCAGTTGTGGGCAGTGACGTGCAGTCTGGGTAGGCAAGGTAGGCACTGCCTTGCCATTTTATTTAATAAACTTGTATTTGTATTTTTACTGTTTATTCTTGGGATTTATATATGGAATATGTGTGTTATTTCAATTGTTTAGACGTTACGATGACGAATGTAGCAGTTACGCATAATCCGTCCGTCCGTCATCTGCCGCTTGTCCGGGGATCGGGTCGCGGGGGCAGCGACCTAAGCAGGGAGGCCCAGGCTTCCCTCACCCCGGCCACTTCCACCACCTCTTCCTGGGGGACCCCGAGAGGCGTTCCCAGGCCAGCCGAGAGACATCCCTCCAGCGTGTCCTGGCTCTTCCCAGTGGGACGTGCCCGGAACACCTCACCAGGGAGGCGTCCAGGAGGCATCCTAATCAGATACCTGAGCCACCTCAGCTGGCTCCTCTCGACGTGGAGGAGCAGCGGTTCTACTCTGAGCCCCTCCCGGATGACCGAGCTTCTCACCCTATCTCTAAGGGAGAGCCCGGACACCCTGCGGAGAAAGCTCATTTCGGCCGCTTGTATTCGCGATCTCGTTCTTTCGGTCACTACCCATAGTTCGTGACCATAGGTGAGGGTAAGAACATAGATCGACTGGTAAATAGAGAGCTTCGCCTTTCGACTCAGCTCCCGCATCACTGCGGACGCTGCACCGATCCGCCTGTCGACCTCGCGCTCCATTCTTCCCTCACTCGTGAACAAGCCCCCGAGATACTTGAACTCCTCCGCTTGGTTCAGTATCTCCTTCCCGACCCGGAGATGGCACTCCACCCTTTTCCGGTCGATAACCATGGCCTCAGATTTGGAGGTGCTGATTCGCATCCCAGCCGCTTCACATTCGGTTGCGAACCGCTCCAGTGAGAGCTGAAGGTCATGGCCCGCATAATCAAATACAAAAAGAAATGTAGACTAAGCAGTGCTTTTACTGTCCGTTCACTGCGGACGACAAGCGAAAAACTCACTTGCGCACTTCGATCCTGTATTCTTCAATATGTACAGTACCAGTCAAAAGTTTGGACACATGTTCCCATTCAAGTGCCTAGCCTCTTACTGACATCACCGCACGTCACTGGTTGTGGGGTATGTGAGTATAAATACATCTAACATGCAAACGCATATAACGCATCTGGCGTATGCTAAATGACAAAAAATATCCGACGCCATCACCCAGGCATGCCAATCACTGGAAGGACAACAAAAAAAAAAATAGGTAAACTTCTCCCTACAGTGCTTAACCAGCCATATGATACACATACAAATAGGGCCAAAAGAATTACTGATGCAATCGGAATGTACATGTCATCTTCAACTCGTATTCACTCGTAGAGGAACCTGGTTTGTTTTGCTTTTCCCGCCGTTGTACTGAACTCGTACCAAACCGTGATGTCTGAACCATGGTATGAACCGAACCGCGACTTCAGTGTACCGTTCCACCCCTAATTAGAACATATAGGTGCTCACCTCAAAGCATAATGACAGACCAATGCATTCACATGCTTACATGTATAGTGTGATGATTTATAGATGATAGTATCCTATAAAGGTTATGCTGTTGCACAAAATAGCTCAATCTTTCTCAAGTACAAAGAAATCCCAAAATTATGTTGCCTGCCAATATGATCTATGAGGAGCAGGCTTCACTGCCACAGTTATGACTTTTTGTGCACCTCCATTTGTTAACAGTACAAAGCGCTTGATGCTTCTCGATTATGCCTTTTCTGAGTTTAACACTCTTCACGCGGCCTTGTCTGCTTCAGGTCTGTGGCTCGTGCTGCCCAGGAAACAAGCATCGCTGAGAGGAATGTCAGTGGAGAGTTGCATTACCGAGCTAAATTTGCATGGAATCTAAGGCCCGTCATTGGAAATGAGATGCATCTCTGTCAACGGTTGTCTGATTATTTCTTCCATTCCCCTAGCGGCTTTCTTCTTGAAAAACCTTTGATGAATTACCAGTTTTTAGCCCCATGGCTTTGGCTTCATTAATCAGAACGGCGGAGAGATGCAGTCTGGGGACAGCCCAAGGACCTACACTGCTGCACTTCAGATACGCAATTAGCCATAGTTGTGATTCAGACCTCACTGTTACTATTGGACTGCTTCAGCTAAGAGTGTCTTCTACCGCTACCAGACTGACCTATCGTTTTTTCCGGACTATAAGTTGGAAAAATTACTACGACTTATATTCAGGTGCCACTTATATATCAAAATATACATCATGTTTTAAAATGTTCATTCATACTGACTGACATGAACCAACGAGTTCAACAGATTCAGTGATGTGGAATGAGATTGGGAGCTTGGTAAACTAGTTTACCGGTAACTTGCTTGTTAAACTCGCTAGCTTGTTATGTTAATTAAACCTATTCAGCCTCCCAGGTATGTTCTTACTTATAAATTGCCTTTCCAGATTAAATTTCCAGTCTGTTCTTGGTCTTGGATTTTGTGAAATACATTTCTAAATACATGCGACTAAATTAAAGTCCAGTGCGATTTATATGTTTCTTTCCTCTTCATGATGCATTTTTTGACTGATGCGACTTATAGTCGAAAAATATGGTAGTTATATAATCAGGCCAATAGCAAAACAGTAAACTGAAAACATAAATGTCTAAAAAATAAAATGTCTATGAACATGCCAAATTTCAGAGCACTGTCTCTAAACTTGCTAAGAACCTTTCTTATTTCCTAATCCATGTCATTATGAGCAAGTAAACATCACCCACAAAATCACACAGGATGCCCAAAGCAATTACCATTAAATGTATATAAATTGAATGAGGCCAGAACAGCGGCCTAAGAACATAGACCATAATTAATAAATTACAACCACTCCACTCCATCATTGTCTACTTTGGGGACTGGCAAGTTCTCTAATTCTCCTACAAATAATGGAATGGATTGAGAGAACACACAAAAACTGTGGTAGCTTTGTGAATGCATCTGTTGCAATCCCTCCACCCAAAAAGATGCCAGAGTAAAAATCCAGGTCATATTGAGATCCTCTTGCCTATGTGTTTACACAAAGGTAACAAATTAAAGGCACATTTTATTCTTGGGAGTTGAAAATGTGCCTGGGGAGCCTTCGAGAATCTGTGCTACACTCAAGTAAGTAAGTAAGACTTTATTTATATAGCACATTTCATACAAAAATGCAGCTCAAGGTGTTTTACACTCAAGTCTCTTCAGAACAGCAGCTGCAAACTAACAAAGAGCTGGGCTTTCTTTCCACATAGAAATGATCAACATTCTACATAATCAAAGTGGTATGGGAGACCCAAATGTGCATAAACCCTCCCAACTTTTTTACAGTTTCACAGACAAAAACTAAACCAAGAGTTTCCCGCCATGTCCCTGGCCAGGACATCGGTGAGCACTTGGACTTGGCCCCCAGGTGCTGCTGATGTGGCTGCCCACAATTCCTGAATTTCATAGATGGTAGAAGTATTTAATTACAAGGACATTTATGTAATTAGTAGTAGTGCTGTCAAACGATAAAAATATTTAATCGCAATTAATCGCATTACTGTCATAGTTAACTTGCGATTAATCACAATGAATCGCACATTTTTATCTATTCTAAATGTCCCTTGATTTCTTTTTGTCCCATTCTTTTTTCAAATTTTAATGCTCTTATCAACATGGAAAGGTGGTTTGGATTGCTTCGTGCAAATATTTTTTAATTGTAAACAACATTGCAATTGCCTGGCTTTGACGAGGAGGCGGAGAATTCGCATGAATTGCATCAGCTGTGTGCTTGGCCACCAAGTGGTATTTCAGACTGGACGTGCTGCGTTGATAGCTCAGTTTACAACGACAAAACACACAGATCACTTTTGTCTTGTCAATGGAACCATTTGGCAACTTTTGAAAAGTAAACTTTCCATTCAGAATCCATTCAGTGACGCTCGCCATCCACTCAAGACGTAACGTTAGCCTACTACCAGAGAATGTCTAATATCATGTCAGATGGTCAGATGGCTGAGCGGTGAGGGAGTCGGGCTAGTAATCAGTGCCAAAATGACGTTGTGTCCTTGGGCAAGGCACTTCACCCAACTTGCCTCGGGGGGGAATGTCCCTGTACTTACTGTAAGTCGCTCTGGATAAGAGCGTCTGCTAAATGACTAAATGTAAATGTAAATATCCGTAAACTGGCTCTGCTACTACTCTTTAGCCGGCTCGCAAGCCAAACAAGTGTGTGTGGCGTGCCTGTTGTTTTGTTTCCGGTCTATCTAGATCCAGTGTGGTGTTGTAGTTTTTCTAACGTCGGCAGTTGTTGCAACAGCATGTGAAAAAAACAACAAAGTTTGCTAGGCCAAAAAGAGCGTTAATCGCACGATAAAAAAATGTACGCCGTTAATTTGGGTTTGCGATAACGCCGTTAATAACGCCGTTAATAGCGCGCGGTTAATAACTAGTTAAACTGACAGCACTAGTAATTAGATAAATCAATCAAATACCTTGAGCTAATACCTTTTAAAACAATTAGCTGCATTTAGTTAATGAGCATCTTGCGAGCGGGCAGCAATGCTTATACCTCAACGAGACACTAACAGCCCTGAACACTGAATGAATAATTAGTGCTCAGCATGCCAATGTTAATGGAAGTGAACAGAGAAATTATTGACTCAGTGAAGAGCGAGGTGGCTAGGGAGAACCACGAGGAGGAGGGGGCTATCAGATAAAAAAAGTGATAGTAGGACAAGCATGACTCAAGATGTTTCACTGCTCAGGATACTCCTGAATGTGGTTTCTAAGACACAAACAAAAATACAAGTCTTTTAAACAGCAAAAATCACATATTTTTATCCCAAACGTGGTGTATACTGTGCAAGTCACACACAGTACAGAAGCTTTTCAGAAACCTTGTAGCATTACTGCCATCTACTGGTTTCTTGTTACTCTTCAGCTTGCCGATAAACAGTATTCTGAGGACATTACGTATCGCCAAGTTATATGCGGGTACTGCATACGTTAGCATACATTTGCATTTCTTTCCTCACATTTGATAAATATTCACCATAGCATGTAGTCATATAATAGGGAACATAATGACTGAAACGCAATATTATTTCTTAAGAATAGAGTGTCACATGATGTCCCAATTTTCTTCATAACATTGAATGGCTCAAACCACCGTTGCAATGATGGCCAGGGGTGCCCATCTAGTATATTGGTCTATATCTTCAAACATAATAAAAAGCAAACCCATTTCCCTAATAAACATTTTTTGTTAACGTCTCTTTAATCGTACAGAGGAGTATAAAACAAGACTGAGTATGTAGACACACATACGATGAGTTGCTCTTCCATCTTCAAATTGTCAAACCTCGAAATGTTTACCATGACAAACAGTTGCTACATTACAAGAAACAAGAAACCAACCTGATTGGCCAACTCTAGCCTTTTCACGCTCCTCATTTATATAAAGTTGAGAAAATCCAACTTTGGACGCCCCGCTCGCCTTCCCACCAAACCCTACGCGAGCGTCGACGCCCCGCCCCGTTCGCTCCGCGCTGCTCCGCTCCGCTGTAGTGCACACGCACCGTAACAGTAGCTTGTTTCAAAGGGGGTTCCTTGTTTCAAAGGGTGTTCTTACTAAATTATGCAATATGAGTAAAAGTGAATCTCGGGCTGCAACAACGAAACGATAAAATAGATATTATTTGATTATTAAAAGAGTCTGCAACAAATGTCCTTATTGATTTGTTGTGTCGCACGACTACTACCATACCACTCAATAAGTCGCGGAGATGTTTGAGTATAACAAAAAAAAGTTGAGAGCAGAGCAGAAAGAAGAAAACAAAAAAAGAGCTGAGGTAGAGGAAAGACCATCGGAGAGACCCGTAACGTTGTTCTGAAACACATGGCGGAGGCAGAGAAATCAGTATGACCTAAGTCATCCAAGGTGTGCTAGCATTTCACACTAAACTAGAGAGTGTACAATTTCTAGGGAAATTGGGGACATTGTGGGGTGTGCTCCTGTATTTTTGTACGTCCTTCGACTGGTTAGCTGCTGTGATTCCCACACAACAGAAGTGTAGTAGCTAGCTCTACAATTTACCGGGGCTAGGTCTGAATCTAGGAGCAAAATGGAGCACAGCTACCATCTATATGCAGGTAGCAACGCTAGCGCTAAATAAATATTTAGCTGGTCGGCTCGATGACGCCAAACTTTCCAAGACTTGGAAAGCTGAGGGCTCGCTGATAAAGCTGTCTGTCTTACTAAAACGCGTATCTATGCGTTGTTGCTAACAGGTGCTGAAATTGTGATGTTAGGCTAGCACTGAGGTCCCTTATGCCACACAAGGCACTTTTCGCCACAAAAACTTCATTTCAGCCTAAACCATGCAACGGAACGTAAATCCCCATACAAGCAACGCAATCGAGACCAAGACGAACATTTTGACAACGACGTCTATGGAGTCCAGATATTGAGGGATCCTTTGGTGTGGGAAAATAATAATAATAAATATACAGTATATGAGAGAAAACAATGGTTGTGCTCGCCGAAGGCTTGAGCCCAATTTTTATCCGATTCATCGATTAATCGATTATTAAAATAATCGTTAGCTGCAGCCCTAAGTGAATCCCTCACTGGTCATGTTTTGTGGTGTCTGTCATGGTTGCAGTGTACTGACCTGAGGGGCATGCCCCAGAAGGGCCCACAGTGAGTCAGCAGACAGGGTCTTGACCCTGGAGAACTCCAACATGTCAGTGTCCTGGCGGTTGAGAGCGATGTACTGGCATCCCTTGTAGTCTCCCCTAAGCTGCTCTCCACAGTGTAGCTTCACTAGGTCCCAGGTCCCCACCCTCCTCAGAGCCTCCCTCAGCTCCCCCATTTGTCTGTACGACAGGTGGCCTGCAGGTACACACACGCACATTTTTATCAATGAATGACAAGTACAATTGAATATTACATTATTTTAACTTGATCTGTGTGTGTGCTTGAGTGCATGTGTGTGTCACACCACAAATGCATCACACCTAATAGGAGTTTCTTGTACATCTCATTCCAAAACTACAGGGGTACATATGGACTTTCTAAAACACTATTATCCCCTCTAAAATCACTAGGGGCCCACACACCAGTCAGCCATGAGGGAGTCATTGCATCTGATATCCAGGCCACATATCCCTCTCTGAAAGAACGGAAGAAAGCATCCATTTGGCTGTGGGAAACCATCTCTTTCTTCTTCCCGAGTTCTTCATCCAGCTCACAGTCTGAGGCCAGAAAGACCACTCTGTGGAAAAAGAGGTTCTGGCGTACTGAAACTCCATTCCTCTTCATGTACTGCCACAGGTGGGCTGTCTTGTCCTGTAGGATGGGGAAATAGAAATCGGGTTACATAGAAATCTATATTCTATTTTATCAACCAGACATTTAGTTGAGTAACCACCACATATGATGACTCAAGACAATTTTGTGGAACATTCGATAATAAAATATGCAGTGCATCCGGAAAGTATTCACAGCTCTTTTTGTTACAGCCGTATTCCAAAATGGATTAAACTCATTTTTCATCTTCCAACAGGACAACGACCCTAAGCATATAGCCAAGATAACAAAGTAGTGTATTTGGGACAAGTCTGTGAATGTACTCGAGTGTCCCAGCCAGAACCCAGACTTAAACCCGATTGAACATCTCTGGAGAGATCTGAAAATGGCTGTGCCCCAACACTCCCCATACAACCAAGGTATAATCAGTAACGAAAACGAACAAAATAACGAAAACTAAATGGTAAAAAACATTGTCTAACTGAAATAAAAATAAAAACAAGGCATTACAAAAATGACAACAAACTAGGGAGTCAGATGGCTGAGCGGTTAGGGAATCGGTCAAGGAATCGGGCTAGTAATCTGAAGGTTGCCAGATCAATTCCCGGCCGTGCCAAATTACGTTGTGTCCTTGGGCAAGGCACTTCACCCTACTTGCCTAAGGGGGAATGTCCCTGTACTTACTGTAAGTTGCTTTGGATAAAAGCGTCTGCTAAATGTAAAAATGAAAATTATACCTGTATTTTCTGGTCACAAAACTAACTAAAATAGAATACAATTATTGAGTAAATGTCCTTAGTTTTCGTCTTTGTCGATGTCTTTCATAGAGCAAATAAGGAGGAAGCGTTGGTTAATATGTTAATAAAAAAGACTAAAACTAACACTAAAACTAATAAAAACTAAACTAAGCTTTTTCAAAAAATAGACACTAAACTAAACTAGAAAACCCGCTTCAAAAAATTATTAAAACTTAACTGAATTTGAAAACAAAAAGTCTTAACGAAATGAAAATAAAAACTAATGAAAACTGCTAAAGTCGCTTTAGTTGCTGCCAAAGCTGTTTCAATAAAGTATGGCGCAAAGGCTGTGAATACTTATGTACATGTATTTTGTGGAAGAAATTTAATTTCCTGTGTGCTTACATTATTCACTAATCAAGAGAACTAGTCATTGGATAAACACAGTTAATAGATGTTTGAGATCAGGAGAAAGTACTGGCTAAATGTTCCTTGTCATGACTACAAGGAGAGCTCCAACTATGAACTCTTCAGTCTGGGTGGTCATGTGTTGGGAGCTGTGAATCTCTTTCTCTGAGACTGTTGTAACGTCATTACTGCCTGACTGTCACTATCTGTTTACATTCTTGTGCCCTATAAAAGATGGTCCTCCGGCCTTCAGAGCAGAGAGAGACATGATTGAGACCTAAACCTGGTGTTGTCATTTATTGTCAGAGGTCTGGTTTTCTCTCCCAATCTGCAGATTGATAAATACTTATTAAAATCCAAAACTCAACTGAACTTAGTCACTCCGTTTATGAAGAAACGGACAAAACACTTTCTTCATAAATTTTCGTTCTTAATTTTGGCCAAATCTATTAATATTAAAGAAACCTTTTTCACTTTGTCATTATGGGGTATTGTGTGTTGAATTTTGAGAAAGTGTTTATTGAATCCATTTTGGAATAAGGCTGTAACATAAAATGTGGAAAAAGTGAAGCGCTGTGAAATTTTTCTGGATGCATGTATATGAGTGAGGCGTAGCAATTTCAGAGTGAGATTCACCCTGGGACCTAATGTATCAATTTACCATGATAGCTTTGAGGGGGTCTTCCACACGCTCTATGCAGGTGTTAGTTAAGTTTTGGTCATCTTCTTTGAGTTGAACGTGCCAGTTTTGGTTCTGTGCAGACACAGTTCCCCTCCAGAGTTTCACGTCAATGCAGAACACACCATGGCCTTTGTGAAAGAGGGTTGTAAGTGTCTGGAATATCTATGACCATTTGCATTATGTAATTATTGTGTCAGTAAAACATCAGGCAATCATAGGGTCATCATGTTAAAGAAAACAATTGTGTTTCATAATTGTTACTGTGTAGGTCTGTGTTGCATTGGCAGTTGAAGTTACAGTAGCCATACATCATTTTGTGCATGAATGAGCACCTGTGAGGATGATGACGCTGATGTCATCTTTGGATGGATGGTTGGAGTTTGAGATACGAAGGTTGCAGAAAATGTCTTCTTTTTTCAACCCACCAATTTGCCTAGGAAGTAGGGATTATTGAGTCGTGAAACATACCTCACAAATTGTGAAACATACCTCACAAATTGTGAAACATACCTCACAAATTGTGAAATTTATTTGAAGACATTCTAGTCCAATGCCTATGTTTATCTATTAGTGAAAACAGTGGATATTAAGTTATGGTATTCTGTGTTTATAACCTACCTGACGTACTGTAGAAATTCATTAAATGTTTGAGTAGGTTGGGGGTTTTCTTCTTTGGTATCCTCTGATGCAGTTGTACCTGAGGAAATGTGAAACTGAGCTAGCCTGCTTCCAAGTGTAAACATTTTTGTACAGTGTCTGAAAGAACAAATAGTTTGATTATTAGTCACTTCAAGTGAGGCACACTGCGAGCAAAAAAGGCTGTTCCAAAATCCAAACAAGTCAGTTGAATGACATACGAAATAAAATATCTCCACTACAGTTTGTAACAACGTCCCTACGCCAAGTGGGCTGTTTGCTTAAACTATATTTTACAAGATTCAAACCTGACAAACATTTGTGACACCTAATTTGATTACCTAACTGTATTACTAACAGTAGCTAACTACTATAATTTATACTTTCTCTGTACGATTACAGTCGAATATCTTTGTTTTGACAACAGCCGTCGAGTATCTATTTAAACATAACAATGCTTCAAAGCGCAAGACAAAGTAAATTGGAGGAAACTCGGAAGATAAAATGCTAGCAATAGCTCTCTAGAACAAAAGGCGCACGAATATTAAGTTCTTACGTTGTGGAGTCTCAGTTTCGGCAAAATATATTTTTGTGTTTGAGCAGCTGAGCTATGAAATCATAAACTGGAACGCTCTTTCACAATCACAAATCTCTACTAACGGAGTGTTCCTGGAAGAAGTAAACAACACACCACGTGGAGCATCAGATTTCACCCATGCATTTCACACATGCAGTGAGATACCCTTTTAATTAATTTACTTTGCTGTTTGGATCTAAATATATCTATATAGTTATCAACAAACATGATACGTATTTGTGAAAAATAATCACGTTGCTGTGTAAAACAATGATCCATAAGAAAAGGCATGAGTATGTTTGTGTGAATAATTTCACGTTTATATGTTTTATTTGAATACATTGTATAGCCTACCTTGACAAATGTGGTATGAACAACCACTGACTGATATGTATTAAAAGCATCCTAAGAACACACTCTTGAAACAGCATGTTGCTCCACCCTCTCATTCATACACTGAATAAACCGGAACTTTTAATGTAAAGTTCTGGCCTAAATCTGAATCTGGTTTTATTCGCCATGTACTGTACCTGTAGGTTTACACAAACACAGAATTGACTGTAGCCGAATGGTGCAAATAATAATATATATATATATATATATATATATATATATATATATATCGATCTTCAATCAAAAAGTCGAGAAGTACAGTAGTTCAACTAATCCTAAGAACTAACAATCAAAACAGAAAACAATTTAAAATGTAAATTATAAAATAAAATAAATATATAGAAAATAAGAATATGAATATGCAATACCTCAAAACAAGTTGGTTTTGAGGTATTAACATTGGCCGGGTTTCCCAGATTTGTTAAGAAGCTCTTAACGCTAAGAGCTTCTTAAGAAGGTCCTAAGAGCGCTTTAGAACGCTCTTAAAACGCTCCTAAGAAGCTCTTAGTGTTAAGAGCTTCTTAACGAATCTGGGAAACCCGGCCATTAACAGTAAGATTTTTATGAGACAAACACAAAACACAAAGAGTGTAGGGTGTATAATTTGCTCTGTTTGCTGACACACAAGGACATACAATAAGAATATCTCAAACATTGCCATTACTACATGAGTTCTAAAAGAGGATATTGGAAAAAGGATGCAGAATACCTAATTCTTCCATAAGTACAGGGAATGTCTCAAAATGGTGATACACAATATCCAGAATTCTCAAAATGATGTGAAAGGGCTTAGTATCAAAAGCAGATAGCCAAATCAGCTCATATTGACTCAATGAAAGTCAATAAACAGAAGCACTGGCTCTCATGGCCTTCACTTCTGGTTGAGATGGGGTTGATAAAGCAGGCAAAACCTCAATAAAATTCCAATAATGGTGTAAAATAATAAAATAATTAAAAATAGCTTCTTTGTGAGATGTAATATTGACTCCAATCACCTCATAATACATATACAATCATCCTCATCTCCCAGCCTTCTTATCAACACCCAAAATCACCTTTTATTGGAACTTGTAAATTACTTGCATTGAGCCACATTCATATCTCAGTTCCTAGTTTGTCCTTTCAGTTGAATTCTGTATCAAATTACAATCTTTCTTGTCTTTGACTTTCTACTGTGTCTTTAATTACATAAGTTATTTCTCACATGGAATTGAGTTGCGGAAATGAAGAGGGTTTCTAAGCGTGATTTCAACTTTGGCCTCATCTCTTGTCATCCTGCAACGTAAAATAATAATGTCCTCTCTATGCCTTTTATAGTCAACAACTGATATTGGGAATAAGGTTAACATTGAAACATTGCCTATGGCTATCCCGTGCCTTTCCCCTTATTCTAGCCTTGTTTTGCGGATTAAATGAAAAAACAGTGATTTCAAGCCCTCTGTGGCAGCTGAAGCCTGTAGCCTACTATTGTCTAGGGTTAGGTCATTTCCTCCTAATGCACCCTGGAGAGCCCTCTTAAATATCTGTCCGTACAGTGTGGCCTAGAGGGTGTCCTCTGTGGTGTAATCAGAAGATAGCTTGTGAAGCTTCTCTGCTTGCAGGGCTATTTACACTTACTAAGCAGTAAGAAGGACAAAGGAAATTGATCCAAATATTGGTAACGTTCTGCAAATGTGTGTATATCATATCCCTGTTTGGTCTATGAATGTTCCTAACTAAAGATACACAGAAACAGAATATACACATTTAGTAACTGATCAAAACTTACGACTAATAACATAATGACAGAAAAGTATCCATCAGAGTATTTAACAAAATTGAGGGATATTTTGGAAGGCTTTTACCTTACTACTAAAGGTAAATGTTTGTTAAATTCATAGCGCTGTCACATCGCTGAATTGCACACAGATCGCAGAAAAGATTTCCCTTAATAATTAATATGAGTGATATTCACCATATGTTCCAAGAGGAGGTGAATATGTTTATTCCCATCATATAGTGAAGAGTATAAGTAGCTTAACTGGGGCAACCAAATAGATTGACTTATTAAATTATGTTTAATCAATTAAGGTAATTAGGGTTGCGGCTGGCCAACCTGAGAGGTTGGATTATGTCTCCTAACTCCTAAGAGGTAGCCTTCCAGACAAACACACAGGTAGCCCGATTGACACCCTGAAACAAAAACAGAACAGATACGAAATTCACAGATGCCAAAGGACTGTTAAAAAGCAGCAGTTATATTAACTGAAGAGGGGCAATCATGGGTACCTTTCATTTAACAGGCTTGCTACAGTAATTAGTTATACAGTCGGGAATAGTAAAGAGGTAATTGGCATGCTGAAGTTTAATTGTTCAATTAGCATTTTACATTGACAGGATGTCTTGCTGCCATTTCACATTGTTTGAAAATAATGTTGAACCTCCCCGCCCCCCCCCCCCCCCACACCACCACCACCACCACCATTAGTTGTAATGGTCTGGTCTGCAATTAGAGAGAGGTCCTTCTCACAAAGTTGTTACCAGTGCAGACAGACCCTATTGAAAAGTATGCGCTTAACAGCCTGGATCAGTTGTTTGCGGTAAATTGCAACCCCTCTCTACACTCAGCCATGGAACCTGCTTTCACTCCCCTCTTGTTGAAGCCCCACAAAAACCTGAAAAAAAGTTTATGCTAAACGGCATTCCTCATGCCCACAATGCTATTCACTTAATAAATATTAAGTTCAGTCATACTACTTTCAACTCTCTTAATTGATCTCCCAGGTTCAGATAGAGACAAGGACTGCTATTTCATGTCTCTTTGTGGGATTCTCTTTCATCTTCCTAAAGAGCCTGGTCAATTAAATTCAGATAGGAATTACACTCCAATCTTGACTGCAGCCAGGAGACTAGGGTTAAATGAGACATACCAGTGACTTATTCTTAGCCCAACATAATTCACACTGACCACATATTTACGACAGCTCATTCCACCTCTTGATAATGAGACCTATGCATTGGCACCTTTCTATGTTCACAAATGTAGTTTTTCTCAAGATAATAACATACAAGGTAATTGTGTGGAGGATTCAGTAAGGAATTTAAATGAGCTTGTGAATAATGTTATTTCATAATAAACTATCATACTCTTGTATCAATTAAGAGATTCTTGACATGTATATCACAACTTAAGATTGATTTAAGATTGATTTACCAAGATTTCTGGGTCTGGTGTTTTTCAGTACAAACAGTTTAGAATGTTAATGTAGCTATGAATTCCTATTGCTTGTTTGTCCAATTCAAACTTTGCATTGCGTAATTACTCATTACGCATTTGTTATAATGCTGGGACATTATTCTGTTTCTTTCAAAGATGGCTTTCCTAAAGAAACAACTGAATACAATTTTGCTTGGTGCCAAATGGAATTTATATTGATTCATACCAAACCAGTAATCAGAAGTAATCAACTGAAGAAGGACTGTGGTTATATAGGCAAAGTGATTAACTATAGCTTGTTATGAAAAATAGAGTGGCAAAGCAGGCTTTAAGGTTTATTGTTGAGGGATTAGTGATGTGTTGGAGACCAATAAATGAGTCCCCCAATGTTTCACCATCCCTAGTCTCTTGCAGCTGTCAGGATAAGAAACACTGTGTAATACAGACTTTTATCATCAGCCACAGAATCAGTTTCTGAGGACCCGGGATGATGACCAATACAATTAATTTCATGCCTTTCTAAGAACCCGATTGTGTTTTGGTGTACAAAGTTCTACTTGCCCCATTTATCCTATGTCCTATTCTATCCATATGTTTTCAGTGCCCAATTTGATCTTTTGGCAAAAGAGGTGAAAGGCCCACCCTCTAGAAGCAGTAATCAAGCAAAAGCTGCAAAAAGATATAACTGAGCTCAATGAGAAAACAAAAACATTAAATGTTGTTAAGCATTACTCTATAAAGCTGTGGGAAATGTAATTCTGTGATCTCATTTTGACCTAGTATGGTTGGAAAAGCAGTGGATCACCAGCAGGTGCAATGCTAAAGACTTCTAATTATTCAACTAGGGTTAAATAAGTACACCGTGTCAGAGTTAGTTTTTTGAAGCATAAAAGACTGATTGAACTCCATACACCCTCTCCTTGTAGGAGTAATTTACATAAATAACTGACACATTTTTCCTGACGCTCTTTCAAATAAACAACCTGGACAGTATGGAGGTCAGGTATTCTTGTTACCTCTGGTTACAGTAGACCCCCATGGAGCTTACATGACTCTTGAGCTGTTCAAACAGCTTGTAGTACATTTGGTCAGATTAAAGGGACATCGTTTTAGGCTAGATGGGAATGGAGGGAAGGGAGGTTGACATGAATGGAGGTCTTGTCAAAGATTCAGGAGGGAGGCAGGAAGGGAGACCCCCCACCTTTTCTTTTCCAGGGGCCCTAAAGGGGGCTCACCAGGATTGCATGTCCTGTCCTCTGATGTGTGTGAGCTATGGTGCCCTCTATGGGTCCTCTGAAAGGAGGTTATGCCTTTATAGAGGCAATATGGTAAACTGGGTGGACCATTTAAACTGGTGAAAAAGATACATTTTACCCCTCAATGAGCACCATTCATCCCCTTGAAGGAGGTCATGGAGCCCACAGTAGAAGACTGATGTTGTTTTGGTATTCAACATGGAATTTACCTCTGCTTATTTAGTGAGTTAACATGAAATAATGTTGGTAATACTTTTCCAAAGCTACTTTACATAAATAGATACAGATTCCATTAACATTAAATATTATATGGCAACGACGGTACAAGCTTTGTGATTGGCTAATGGGTAATCATGGCAGCCGCGTATTGCCCTCCTTGCCGGTCAATACGGATCCGTATTGCCCTCTGACGTCAGCTTCAAAATGAGCGATATCGACGAGTAAGCTGCTGAGTTTTACTATCCAGATGATGCTGAAAAGATTTGTCATCGAAAGTGAGGATGAAGACTAGACTCTTTGAATCACTTGTGTCGTTATTTTGTGTTGAAATTAAAGCCTTTTTAGCAGAACCATGTTGTCCGCTTTCTATCAAAAGTAATGAGTTGCTAGGCAACATATGAAACACACCGTGAGAAGACTTGAGAGCTAGCCTCCAACCTACAATTAGCCTAGAGGTACCATTTATTTTCGTTTACAAAATGAAAATAACCTAAAATTGCCATATAATAAACTACTTACTAACCTCGACCGTTCAGTCATGGTGGGAAATATCAAACCTCGGCTTTGCCGTATCGATACGGCAAAGCCAAGGTTTGATATTTCCCGGCATGACTGAACGGTCAAGGTTAGTAAGTAGTTATTAATCTTAACAGAGCTAGCTTATTGAGATCACAGAGGCAATGGCATTCTTCAAAAAAAAAATCATGAACGAGTTAAAAATTACAAGTTTGGTGTGAATCCATCAAAGATTTGCTGAGATACAACCCAACTTCCTGTTTGCTGGCTGAGCAGCACATTTTGATTGCCTGTAGCAGGCAAACGATTTCGAAAATCAAAAAACCATGTGATAGCTTTTGTGAGGCTTGGTCTGAAGATAATCTCTGCCAAATTTGGTGAAGATTGGACAACATGTGTAGGAGGAGTAGAGAAAACAACTTTTTCAATCAATTCAAAATGGCGGCCACATCAATTTGGCTATTATCACACACTTTTATGAGTCACACACGGGATGTCCCAAGATATCATAAGACAAAGGAATCACTTAATCAAGGCAAACAAATCAATAGTTATTGGCCAAAACACACTTTTGCATCCTGCAGCCACACCCGGTGATCACATGACACCAAATAGTGTGGACATCCTCAGAAGAGGGTTCCGAGTCATCTTACGAAGTTTGGTGTTGACATCTGAAAGATTTGCCAAGATTTCATCCAATTTCCTATTAGGATGCTTTGTTGCTGAATTTGATTGGCTGTACCGGACAAACAGTTTTGAATATCAAATATCTTTATAAGGCCTGAGTGAGGCTTGCTCTGACGAGGATGTGTGCCAATTCTGGGGAAGATTGGAAAAATTTTTTAGGAGGAGTTGGCTTTCAAAGGTTTTTGATAAAACCGGAAATAGCTGAAAATGTATATAACCGGAAATTGACACCATGGTGTGAGTTGAACTCGGCTTTATCCAAGGAATCCAATGGTACCTCATTTTTTGAAAATCAGTCATAAGGTTCAAAAGTTGCGTGTAGGTATAGAAGGAACTGTCCTTAATGAGTGTGCCAATTTCACAAAAAGTTATCGAAGGGTTCGAGGGGCTGCCATTGACTTCCACATGGTGCAAGAATAAAAAAAGAAAAAGAATAAAACTAATAATAACAATAGGTTTCCTCCCTATGGAGGAATCCTAACTATTTCCAGCAGATACCTAATTCAGGTTTTCCAAACAAAGAAAGCTGTTGTCATGTCGTCGTCCCCCCTCCCCCAAACCCTTCCAAATTCCCCATATCATTTCTACACAGAGGAGCACTTGATCTGTCATGGGCTCAGAGGACACCTGCCCCCTCCTGGGCCCATTACACTGACAGGACCGTTATTAGCAGTAAACAGAGTCACCGGAATGAATCTGACCGCTGTTAAGAAGTCCAGACCTAGCAGCCGGGTTTTTTCAGTGATAACTTGATAAATACTATATTAATTATGAATCAGGTTGGCAGCACAATCAGATGGTCAGACTTGCAGATGGGCCCTTTTATGATAAGTCAATTTTGTGGACTGGCTCCGGTTTCAGAACTGTTATCACTTGGGCTCAGACCCTTATCAGCACCTCTTCCATTCACCAGGGAATTTCCTGTGTGTTGTAATTAAATGGAGGCTTTCAGATTGCAAGTGACTCCCTTTAACCTTTGTCCCAAAACTGACCAAAGCTAATACTCTGCCCTTTCTATTCTTAAAAACATAAAAGTTGATGTGTAGCAGAGAGGATAGAGAGACTGACTTGTAACCTAATGCTCATGAGTTCAAATCCCCAGCAGCCTATTTTGTTGGCCAAACATGAAGTAGTTTTGCTCTCTTGTTGTCCATCTTCTACAATGTATATTTTGATAATATTTTGCGGAGGAACCCGCATCGCTGCTTGCAACTATATTTAGGGGCCAAGCAGCGAAGCTGCGAGGCACCTATTGTAATTGGTAGTATTATTGGGTGTGCTTTGCCTTCGGCAAGGGCACAACCTTTGTTCTCTCACATATATATTATTACTATTGTTTTCCTGTTTCTCTTTATTGTTGCTGAATGCTGCTTCAGCATTCCAAGTATTGTTCTTTGAATCTTTGTTGTTGGAATGCTGCTTCAGCATTCCAAGTATTGTTCTTTGAATCTTTATTGTTGGAATGCTGCTTCAGCCAGTGGCGGCTGGTGCATTTATTTCCAGGGGGGGCTACAAGTATATTTAGGCTATATCTCGCCTTGCTAGGGGGGTCCGGGGGTATGCCCCCCCCGGGAAAAAAAAATGCTATCTCAACACCAGAAAGCAGTATTTTGGTGCATTCCTACTAATTTGTCAATTGAAGTGATGAAAACGACCTAGTGTATAATTGTCTTCCCCTGTCATTCGACTGTTGCTGAATTAATAGACCAATTTTTAGTTTGTAAACATCCGGGATGCGCGTGCAATATGGCTGCAGAAAACTGGGAGGGGATAGCATTTAAAACGGCAAAAGGACCACAAGGATAATACAAATAGTTAGATTTTAAAAGACCAAAAAAGTCGAGGCGGACAGCCTTTAAGAGAGAAAGCGATTCCCCATTGATCTGTCGCATCAAAATTTTGATTTGGGTCACGAAAGTCTTGACATTTGAGTGAGAATGTTGCCCGGTACAGACCGCATCGAGCGGCAGCCATGTCTTTACGTCATGTCCCAAAGTTCATAATTTGACAGTTTTACCGTCAATTCTACATCTAAAAAGTCGAGCAGGGCAGCTTTCAAGAGATTGGAATTCTGCTTTTAGCCAGCTGGTCCGATTATTTTTGTGATTTGTTTAAACTGGCAATCTGAGTGAGACTGTCCCCATTACACTGTTTTTGACGTTAGCCTCAGTCAGACTAGTCACTCACTGGCAGTGTACACAATGTTGTACTTCACTCCATTATACACCAGAAACGTCAGGGAGGACTGCCTATCGTAGATACAAGCCTGCTGAAGATAGAAAGCATCTCGGATTTCATTAACCAAGCTTGAGAACACCATGACAACGTAAATAAACAACTTCTTAAATGTGTTGAGTGATGTGATTGGATGTGACAGACATAACGGGCCCTATCGTAATGTATTTGATAAGTACTCTAGTAAATCAGCAGTTTGGGGCGCAGGTGTTCTGCGCCCCGGCGAGGTCTTATCTCTTGGCATGGAGAGGAGCGAACTCAGCTATACGTAGATTTAGATTTCTTCCACATGTTTTGCAGATTCAATATTCTATTAGCTATATAATATTGACTTTACTCATTAGACATGTTTTTATTTATTTTTAAGTCTTATTAAATTAAGTTTCAGGTCGGAATGTGATGCAGCAGTGGTGGGGCGGCGCCCTAGCGCCCTCTATGAGCCGGCCGCTACTGCTTTCAGCGCCTTCAAATCTTCAGCTAATAAAACCGTTCAACTATCAAAAAATTCAGCAGTTTCTGGCCATAGGGGCTGTGACTTTTCAGCTTTGTACCTCTTATGGTTGAATTAATATAAATCAATATTCATAATATTTTTAACATGGGTTTCCAATTCAAACTTCTTAAAACTTCTTCAACTTCCAAATCCTTCTTCTTCCTCAATCTTTCAGCTACAGCCACCATTTAAACTTTAAAACGTTGACAAAACCCTAAACTGTTTTCATATAATTCAGCTTTTTGATATCTATCTATTAATTTTTTTTATATCACTGATTATGTTTCATGACTTTTTCAAACCCCCTCCGTGAGTCACCACCTTACCGCGGTGGAGGGGTTTGCGTGTCCTAGTGATCCTGGAAGCTATGTTGTCGGGGGCTTTATGCCCCTGGTAGGGTCTCCCAAGGCAAACAGGTTCCAGGTGAAAGACCAGACAAAGCGTGGCTCAAAAAACCAACCATGAAGAAACACAACAATGGTTCCCAGTTGCCCCTGCCCGGAAGCGGGTCACCGGGGCCCCCCCCTGGAGCCAGGCCCGGGGGTGGGGCTCGATGGCGAGCGCCTGGTGGCCGGGCCTTTTCCCATGGGGCCCGGTCGGGCACAGCCCGAAGAGACAACGTGGGACCCTCTTCCAGTGGGCTCACCATCCGCAGGAGGGGTCATGGGGGTCGGGTGCAGTGTGAGACGGGCGGCGGCCGAAGGCGGGGGCCTTGGCGGTCTGATCCTCGGCTGCAGAAGCTAGCTTTAGGGACGTGGAACGTCACCTCGCTGGCGGGAAAGGAGCCTGAGCTGGTGCGCGAGGTAGAGAGTTTCCGGCTAGATATAGTCGGCCTCGCCTCGACGCACAGCACGGGCTCCGGAACCAGTCTCCTTGAGAGGGGCTGGACTCTCTTCCACTCTGGAGTTGCCCTTGGTGAGAGGCGTCGAGCTGGGGTGGGAATACTTGTTTCCCCTCGGTTCGGTGCCTGTACATTGGGGTTCACCCCGGTGGATGAGAGGGTAGCCTCCCTCCGCCTTCGGGTGGGGGGACGGGTCCTCACTGTCGTTTGTGCTTATGCACCAAACGGCAGCTCAGAGTACCCACCCTTTTTGGAGTCTCTGGAGGGGGTGCTGGAAAGCGCTCCTCCCGGGGATTCCCTCGTCCTCCTGGGGGACTTCAATGCTCATGTGGGCAATGACAGTGAGACCTGGAGGGGCGTGATTGGGAGGAACGGCCCCCCCGATCTGAACCCGAGTGGTGTTCTGTTGTTGGACTTCTGTGCTAAACACGGCTTGTCCATAACGAACACCATGTTCAAGCATAAGGGTGTCCATATGTGCACCTGGCACCAGGACACCCGAGGTCTCAGTTCGATGATCGACTTCGTAGTCGTGTCGTCGGACTTGAGGCCGCATGTCTTGGACACTCGGGTGAGGAGAGGGGCGGAGCTGTCAACTGATCACCACCTGGTGGTGAGTTGGCTCCGATGGTGGGGGAGGACGCCGGTCAGGCCTGGCAGGCCCAAACGTAATGTGAGGGTCTGCTGGGAACGGCTGGCGGAACCCTCTGTCAGAAGGAGCTTCAACTCCCACCTCCGGGAGAGCTTCGATCATGTCTCGGGGGGGGCCGGGGACATCGAGTCCGAATGGGCCATGTTCCGGGCCTCCATTGTTGAAGCGGCTGACCGGAGCTGCGGCCGCAAGGCGGTCGGTGCATGTCGCGGCGGTAACCCTCGGACCCGGTGGTGGACTCCGGAGGTGAGGGATGCCGTCAAGCTGAAGAAGGAGGCCTATCGGGCTTTATTGGCTGGTAGGACTCCTGAGGCAGCTGATGTGTACCGGCAGGCCAAGCGGAACGCGGCTCTGGCGGTCGCGGATGCAAAAACCCGGGCATGGGAGGAGTTCGGCGAGGCCATGGAGAATGACTTCCGAACGGCTTCAAAAAGGTTCTGGACCACCATCCGGCGACTCAGGAGGGGGAAGCAGTGCTCTGTCAACACTGTATACGGTGGGGACGGTGCGCTGCTGACTTCGACGGGGGACGTCCTGGATCGGTGGAAGGAATACTTTGAAGACCTCCTTAATTCCACCAACACGTTTTCCGACGTGGAGGCAGAGTCTAGGGACATCGGGGGGGGCCCTCCTATCTCTGGGGCCGAGGTCGCCGAGGTGGTTGAAAAGCTCCGCGGTGGCAGGGCCCCTGGGGTGGACGAGGTCCGCCCGGAGTTCCTTAAGGCTCTGGATGTTGTAGGGCTGTCTTGGTTGACACGACTCTGCAACATCGCGTGGACATCGGGGACAGTGCCTCTGGACTGGCAGACCGGGGTGGTGGTTCCCCTCTTTAAAAAGGGGGACCGGAGGGTGTGCTCCAACTTTAGGGGGATCACACTCCTCAGCCTCCCTGGGAAAGTCTATTCGGGGGTCCTGGAGAGGAGGGTCCGCCGGATTGTCGAACCTCGGATTCAGGAGGAGCAATGTGGTTTTCGTCCTGGCCGTGGAACAGTGGACCAGCTCTATACCCTCCGCGGAGTCCTGGAGGGTACATGGGAGTTCGCCCAACCAGTCTACACATGTTTTGTGGATTTGGAAAAGGCGTTCGACCGTGTCCCTCGGGGGCTCATGTGGGGGGTGCTCCGAGAGTACGGGGTACCGGATTCCCTGATCGGGGCTGTCCGGTCCCTGTACGACCGGTGCCAGAGTTTGGTCCGCATTGCCGGTAGTAAGTCGAACTTGTTTCCGGTGAGGGTTGGACTCCGCCAGGGCTGCCCTATGTCACCGATTCTGTTCATTACCTATATGGACAGGATTTCTAGGCGCAGCCAGGGTGTTGAGGGGGTCCGGTTTGGTGACCTCAGGATCGGGTCGCTGCTTTTTGCAGATGATGTGGTCCTGTTGGCTTCATCGGGCCGTGACCTTCAGCTCTCACTGGAGCGGTTCGCAACCGAATGTGAAGCGGCTGGGATGCGAATCAGCACCTCCAAATCTGAGGCCATGGTTATCGACCGGAAAAGGGTGGAGTGCCATCTCCGGGTCGGGGAGGAGATCCTGAACCAAGTGGAGGAGTTCAAGTATCTCGGGGTCTTGTTCACGAGTGAGGGAAGAATGGAGCGCGAGGTCGACAGGCGGATCGGTGCGGCGTCCGCAGTGATGCGGGCTCTGCATCGGTCCGTCGTGGTGAAGAAGGAGCTGAGTCGAAAGGCGAAGCTCTCTATTTACCAGTCGATCTACGTTCCTACCCTCACCTATGGTCACGAACTATGGGTAGTGACCGAAAGAACGAGATCGCGAATACAAGCGGCCGAAATGAGCTTTCTCCGCAGGGTGTCCGGGCTCTCCCTTAGAGATAGGGTGAGAAGCTCGGTCATCCGGGAGGGGCTCAGAGTAGAACCGCTGCTCCTCCGCGTCGAGAGGAGCCAGCTGAGGTGGCTCGGGCATCTGATTAGGATGCCTCCTGGACGCCTCCCTGGTGAGGTGTTCCGGGCACGTCCCACTGGGAAGAGGCCCCGGGGAAGACCCAGGACACGCTGGAGGGACTATGTCACTCGGCTGGCCTGGGAACGCCTCGGGGTCCCCCAGGAAGAGGTGGTGGAAGTGGCCGGGGAGAGGGAAGCCTGGGCCTCCCTGCTTAGGTCGTTGCCCCCGCGACCCGATCCCCGGACAAGCGGAAGATGACGAGACGAGACGAGACTTTTTCAAACCGTTTCTGAGATTTATATGGGTGTTTACGAGAAAGCCCAGAGTGTAGACCGAATCGCTTAGAGCGGAGGGGAGCTTCGGATGTCGTTGAAAACATATTTCTAGTTTGCCAGCATTGCCACAATTTCGCTCTTCATGCTTCGTTTTTGGATCAATAGCTAATTTGTGCTGGTCGTAGACAGTTGTCTGTGGAATCCAAAAGACTTACACATTTGTTCAGAGCCCCACGAAAGCGAGACAAAGTCCAACTCTCGCCCCATAGAGTCCAATGCAAATGTGGTGACAAATTCGTCACAGAAACCAAAAAACAACAAGATTTAGAAACTGCGGTTATAGTCGTATTTCTGAACGCACAGACATATAAAGGACATCTCTGGTTTCGGCAGAGTCTTTATTTTAGTATCTTTATTTTTTGGATTGGACGTATAGTTTTGCGTCTACGTTAACTTGTTTGAGGTGTGGATTCTTGCAAAATTTCTGGTATTCTCTGCCCTCAGCGCATTAGCAGCCATAGCTGCACCATCACCGTGGCAACCACACAAACAACCCAGCTAACACATGACGTTGCGGCAACGTTGCCAGTAGGTGCTCAGTTGGTAACCCGCGACGTTACCTTCTGGCAACGTCGTAGCAACGTTATGAAGGGAATGTTGCCAGTTGGTCCCATGGACAACGTTGCCACGACGTCGTACCTTGGTTGGCTGGTTACGTTATTTTTAGACCTGTGGGCAACGTTGCCGCGACGTTGTACCTTGGTCGGCTGGTTAAGTTATTTTTTGGTCCCATGGACAACGTTGCCGCAACGTTGTACCTTGGTCGGCTGGTTACGTTAATTTTGGTCCCATGGACAACGTTGCTGCGACGTCGTACCTTGGTCGGTTGGATACTGTTATTTTGGTCCCGTGGACAACGTTGCCGTGACGTTGTCCCTTGGTCGGCTGGATACATTCATTTTGGTACCATGGGTTAAGTTGCCGTTTAGTCGCTCTTTGGTCGCAGGACAACGGATCTCGAGTGCAGTGGTTTATCCATGGAGAGATCACACTGGACTGCTCTCAGTTCTGACACTTTTATAATGTAGCCTGTCTACATGAATTTCAATCACACAATATTAAATGTTGCACCCAGCATGTATCAATGTACACAATGTATGTAATTCATGTGCAGCTCAGCCCCAGCATGGTCATCAATTTTCTCATATGCAGGAACATAAAATAAAAGTAGAAATAAAAGACTGAATTTGGAATATAATTCTTATATTCTTAGCCTTGAGCTGCAATAATTTTGTAATACAAAATTGTTAAATGTGACCAAAAGGCAAGCGATTCTTACGTTTTATTTCCAAAGTCATCACAGAATATTACAATTCTTCCTTAGCAAACCTAGCTGCCCCTCAGTCTGCTCCTGAGCAACAACTTTGCGCATGCCCTTTTCAATGAATCTCTGAAACTGGGATTTCAAAAAAGAGTTTGCAGGGATTCTAACGTCTTGAACTCATGGATTTCAACTGGAAATTAGCTACTTCAAAGTTGAGTTTCTTTACAGAAATAGATATATATAAACATATTTTCTGAAATTGGATGGAACATGCTATTACGTATAAGTTTGAAATTTACGCTGTTAAACCGTGTTATCTGTTTCAGATTAACATTGTTTACGTTAGGATTTCGCTAGCTACTAGCTAGTAGTAAAGCTAGTATAAGGTACTGTAGAGTTAAGGCTAAACCCTCCAGAAAGTTAAATACTGAAAATACATACAAAGTTTAGCGTCTCACAAATCAACCACAAAAGAATCAGTGAAAATAAACGATCAGAAAATAGTTTATTTAGCCCTGGATTTTCAGACTGTGGAGCTAGCTCGTGGCTGATCACGTTTTGATCAGTCGGTCATGGCATGCACAGAAATGGCGTCTATACGCCCTCTTAGGGGTGGGGTGTATAAATACGCCGTTTCCGCCTAAGTCGTTTTGAATTGTTAGGCGCATGTTGTCTGTGGTTCTGTGTCGCTGGAAGAACACTGGTAGGTTTCAATTTATCTTTTATGTAGCGCTTACAAATGCGCTTTTTTAACGCAACGTTTAAATCTTGTCATTGCAGACTGCGCGTTGCTTGTGTGCTGGCGCATTGGCTGAGGTTTGTGTGCGGGAAGCCTGACTAAGGTATATGGTTTTAGTTGTGTATTTCTTTCTAAATTATGTAAAGGTTGTTATGGTAAAGATTGTGTAATGTGTATCAGATCAGTCCGAACCTGATGTCTTTTGTGTTTTAGCAGGAAAGACGCTCATAGCGAAGTGGTTGACCATTGTTTTCCCTGACATTAATTTGTTTGGATTGATTAGGTTGTGAGAGAACCACCAACATAGTTCTTTTGGGTTTTTGTTTCCCGTTTGTTTGTATGTATGCGTGTCCTTTTTGGTTGACTGCCACCTGGGTGTTACCACCCTCTGGATATATTAGGTCCAGTGAATTTACTGTCCGACATTGTGTGTTTGAGATCCCTCTAACACTATTGTGTGGAGTGTGTTTTAGCATCGACTCATTGTTCTGGATTCTGTTAGTCCACTTAAATGGAGTGATTTGTAGTGTGTTAATGGCGCTGCGAGTAGGGTCCACAGTCAGAGGCAGTAATATTCAGTAGCTTTGTATAGTGTCTGGTCGCTGGCCCTGCAGAGATGAATCCCCCAGGCTCCGCACCTAACCCACAGACCCCTGCTCGCTCAGAAAAGGCTTTGGGCACCCATCCCCCCACAAACAATACGGAACCCACGGGCACAACACCAGTGAGCACTGCCCCCATTACAGGACCAGGGCTGGCCCAGAGTATACCGGGTGCCGACACCCCCACAGTACAGCCCCCTGGTGAGTTGGATCTGGGTTTTGACCCCATTCCATCCCCCAGACATACCACCCGCAGCACAGCTGGACAACATCCAAATCCCTTCCGCCTGCCACAGGCTGTCACCCAAGCACTATCTGTCAATGTGGCTGAAGTGAACATGACCCAGGGTAGGAAATTTACATATTTTTTAGAGGGCAATTTTTGCCCCCACTGACTGAAATCCAGGGGCATTTTTTTTTAATTGGGGGCTTTTTGAAACAACATTTAGTCATTAAGCAGATGCTTTTATCCAGAGGGAGTCAGGTGGCTGAGCGGTTTAGGGAATTGGGTTAGTAATCAGAAGGTTGCCAATTAAATTCCCGGCCGTGAAAAATGATGTGTCCTTGGGCAAGGCGTTTCACCCTACTTGCCTCAGGGGAATGTTCCTGTACTCACTGTAAGTCGCTCTGGATAAGAGCGTCTACTAAATGTAATAATACGACATTTAACCTTTGTTCAAGATTATAAATGTGCTTATTTAGGCTTACAGTATGAGCAATTTTCATCAAATGGCAATAATATTACTATTACGGTAAGCAGTAGTCTACAGATTCAAATTGTTTTCTTCTATTTCTTTTGAACAGAAAACATAAATCAGACCATCATATTCAATTTTATCTTATTTCTCTGTGGTTATTAATTGTTATTATTACATTCATTTTTTTTTTACTTTTTTTCAACTGCACACTCAACTTTCCCCAAATAGAGGATTGGTTGTCAAGTACAAGATGACAGTTACTTATGAGGATGGGGAGAAAATCATTGACAGACTGCACTCTGTCTAACGTTAGCCAAGTTAGCTATGCTAACTTGCAAGCAAGCCTTTGTGACTAACGCACTATCAGCGCTGGCTAACGTTAGCTTACTAACGTTAAATTAGCTAAAGCGAACTAAATAATTAACAAATAATTACTACTAATTATCACCGTAGCCGATGGCGTGTTGCTTGGTCGCTGGTGACGAAAGGCCACTTAATGTTTTAGCTCAACTAGATTCAGCAGAAAAACTCGCCTGTGCCGGATTGACAACAACTTTGGCAACTCGTTGTCCACAAGTTCAACATGCTTCGCAAAAAATCGGGTCCACTCCAAGACAATCTAGCTTCCATTTTTCCATGGTCGCTGCGAGTGAATTTCATCTTTGGAACCTGAGATGGTGACGGAGACTGTGTTTACTGCTTCATCAGTTCTCCTCACACTCGCAGTCACTCACAGGTCTGATTAAGAAGCGCTCCATTTTTTTGAACGTTGGGTTCTTTACGCACACGCACATTAGTCATGGTGAAACTCAAAAGCATTATATAGCAACTGGACCAGGTCACAATGTTTTTGACAAGTTAATTAAATTATCATTATTATTAGAGGAAATTTTGGGGGCATTTTTTGCCCCTCTCCTAGTGATATCAAAATGATATTTCTTGGGGGCAGTTTTGCCCTTTGCCCTCGTGTATTTCCGACGCTGACATGACCCTCACTCCCTTTAGGCCTTGGCAATAGGTAAACCTTTACTGTTCACCGGGACGGTGAACTTTAAGCCAGGGGTGTATGTGGTAGGGCTGATTTGCAGTGCATTGGGCACGCCCCCCAAAGGTGGGGTGTATATATACTTTGTTTCCGCCCGACTGAGCAAATCATTTGAATTGTTTGGCGCGTATTGTCTGTCGCTGGAGGAACTCTGCGGCATAGGATCAAGCTTAGAGCAGAGGTATCATCAGCCCCTTCACCCCATATACCAGTAAATTCACCACCCAGCCACCCTAACACTAGCGCACGGAGTAACACGGTAGTCACTGCCCCTAGTGGGACAGTGAAGCGTTTTGTCTATGTTCCAAGAGAGCGCAAGTGTCCAAGGTTTTCAGGAAAGCTGTCACAAGACTCTTTAACTGTGGAAGATTGGGTTGAGGAGGCCCGCAACCACCTGTCCTTACGGCCTATGGCCACTTCCGAACAAGCCCTAGCCATTTTTTATTTGTTGGATGGTGAGGCTAGAACATAGATAAAGTTTCGTCCTGCTGTGGACAGAGATGACCCAGAGAAAATATTTACCATCCTTAGTAATGTCTACCTTCAAAAGCAGTTCTTTCAGCGAAGGCAACTAGAGGGAGAGTCGTTGCGGGAGTACTCCCATGCTCTTATGTCCCTGATAGAGATTGTAAATCGCAATGATCCAGATTGTTTTTGTAATCCAGACATTGTTTTACGTGACCAATTCATAGAATTTGTGCGAGATAGTATGCCGCGTCGGGAGTTATGCCGTCACACTAGGCTTAACCCCAGACTTGGTTTCTTGGATATCCGACGGGAAGCAATCCGTTGGCTAGAAGAGGGTGAACACTCTGGTGCCCAGCGTCCTCAGGCACAGTCATGTAGTACCAATAGCATCACAGAGTTATCTGTTGACTCGCAAACGGTGTCATTAACATCCACTAAAGAGTTAGCCGAGGTAAAGGAAAGTCTTCGTAAACAACAAGCTCAGCTAGATACCATCTTGAAGCGTCTCGATGCACCTAGTTTTTTAGCAGAGGCAGCACATTCTAGGGTGCTTGCTCCCCCAACCTCTGGAGCTCTGGCACGTGGTTCTCGATATCGTTTTCACGCTGATGGTAGACCTATTTGTTTGCGCTGCAGTCAGCCTGGCCACATTGCACGGTTTTGTAAGGTCCCCTCTGTCCCCGCTACCCAGTGGGCGGAAAACTAACCCCCTCCGACGTTATGGCCCAATCGTCGGGTGGGTAATCTTCGGGCTCTAGCTTCCCAATAGCACCCCAACTTATTAGGATATGTCCCGTGGTGGAGATTCGTATGGGTGAAGTGCCGATAGCCTGTCTACTAGACACTGGATCGATGGTGACTACAGTCACTAAAACATTTTTTGAGCAGCAGTTGCAGCCCCAGTTTCAACTTCAGCCCTTTCACTGGCTTAAGCTTAAGGCTGCCAATGGCTTAGATATCCCGTATCTGGGATACCTGGAAACCACACAAGTATTTTTGGAAAGACATTACCTAACATGGGCATCCTAGTTCTTAAGGATTCCACTGACCCAGCCATGCAATCTCGACGGGAGCGAGTCCCTGGCCTCCTCGGCATGAACATCATTGGTGAATGCTATCGTGAATTATTTTTTGAGCATGGCCACGCATTGTTCCAGTCCCCCTTTATTCAACACTCTCACCATGTGTCAACATCTAGAACAGACTTTGGAGACGGGCCGGGTGGGCTTGGCTAGAGTTCAGAAAGGTCCTGCGGTACGAATCCTTGCGGGTTCAATGAGACTTGTCCATAAAACCTGCCATCAGCAATTAGGGTACATTCTTCCCTCTTGTTTTTTAGAGCCCCTGTCATTTGTAGGTCAGTTGCCTAGTGACCTCCTTGTCCCAACCGCACGACTGTTTGTCACCAGCGGGATGGTCAGGACACTAATTCTTCCGATTTGTACATGACATCTGTTTTTGGATAAGTTTATTCGTTTTAACAGTAAGATGCTTGAGTTCTAAACATTTCCGATGCTTCCACGAGTGAGTTTTTTCCAAAACGGCAGCTAGGTAGCTTTTATTAGCTTCCGTTACCTAGCAACCTAGCATAATACTTGTAGCTATGCTTCTACCTGCTAGTGTTACTTGTTAGCCTACTAATTGTACATTTTGAAGCCATACTATAGCGTTTGTCACATTGTTTGTCTATCGGAAAATAGTCGGTTGTAATGTTCAGAATCACACATGTGCGACGCTACGCTGTGGGGCCCTGCTTTCGAACGATCACACATGTGCAATGCTGATCCTTTTATATTTAAATCAAAATGCTAATACTATGTAATTAAACTACATTCCACTTTCATTTCTGTACAGAGTATCCTACCACCGTCACATGGCCGAGCACTGTGTCCCTGGGAAATTATGGTAAAGTAACGAATGACCGTTTTTAACAGTGACAATAATTGTATGAACCATGGCAACCCTAAAGGCTATGTTTTGAAGCAAAAGCATGACTGAAAACCTTTGCATCACCAGACCCCTAGGTATCAACTCTGGTCTGGTGGAGGAGAACCCATATGGGGTCCAGGAAAACAGCTTGCAGCCAGGCAAGTGCAAATATAAGACACTCAAAGCTTCTCAATAGCATTGCCAACTCATTGTAAGGCATACTTAAGTTGTTCTGATCGTGGCAGGGGAATATATATTTGTCAAAACAACAAATGTTGTCTTACTAATGCTTTGTATACAACCATTCAAGGTATTATGTGTTATTTACATCAATGTTACAGCTAATCTAGAAGAACCACAGTGTGTGTCAATCATGTTAACTCTTGTAAACTTGTTTTACTTGTCTTTACTGACAGACACATTACAGGTTATGTTCCAGAAGATGGAGACATTGGAGGAGAACCAGCGAGAGGCTCTCCTATTCAGGCAATGAGGGCAAACACGCTGACAGCGAGGTGCCAGTGATGGACCTACAGGTGGCCCAAACACAGGCTGAACTCCAAGACCTTGAGGAGCGCCTTAAGGTGCTGGAGTTACGAAAGAGTGGTAGGTGTTTCGAGATGCTGTGAACTATGGCTTACACGCAGCGTTCAACGTTCAAATTGGTGCTAACAATAAGTTCACGACTTTTAATTGCAGATGCAGTGATGAAGTGGAAGACGGGACTAGGAAAGAGCTCCTCACAGCGTAGACACTCAAACACGCCCCGGCAGCCCATTCAAAACAAGCCAGGTGAATGATGAATGATGATTGCAGCTTCCCAATTAAAGAATTTATAATACATTACAGTACAATTCTAGAACTATAATCATTAGCTGTATCACGGGCATGGCACTGTCTATAATTCCAGTTATTAATATTTGTGGCAACTTAATCACCAAATGCATCATGGGCACTGTGCACTATATAGCAACGGGAACAATGCTCGTAAGACTTTATAAAGGATGCATGTATTAAAGTTATGTATTGTGCTTATTAAATGTATGTCTTATGAACTTAGAACTGTGCTCAGGCTTAAAGCATTGTGTCTCACACAGGGTGTGGGAAACAGGCTGTATTTTGTGTTGTTATCTCTCCATTTCAGAAGCAACCTTGAATCCGGGCTGAGATAGCACCCGAGCAGGTGGGATGCGTGGGGAAGAACAAACTCCCTGATACATGAGAGAACAAGCTCAACCCTTTTTGATATTTCTGTTTCAAGTGCACTGTATAATATATGCTGGGGCAGGGACAGATAGCCAGTTGGACTTCGTGAACCAACCCAAACTCTGTTGCGGGTAGGAAAACGTAGACAGCTCCAGAGCTCTGTACTTGTTGATTTCCAACTGCTGCATTAAAGCTGATATTATCGGACCTCTGCGACTCCAGACCACTCTTTCTAGAACACATATTTGTGTCATTGAATACCATCATTACATATTGGATTAGACACAAACAATTTAAATCCTTCACAATCCAACCTTTCACATGGCTATGTGACCAAAAACTAGAATCCCATAATATTTTTTTGATGATGTATATTATTCTAGATGTGATTTTTTTAATGACTTTTATAGCCCCTTTCATACGTGCAATTATGTTGATAGGACACTAACTTATTTTGTGCTTCATTGTCAGGGCCAACAGACGGGACCTGTAGCGGGGACTGGCAGAAGATTTTCATTCACTGTTTGGCACTTTGTTTGAAATAAAATTATTGAATGTTACATGGAAATGCTGCCTTGTTTATGATTAGCTTGAGTTAGGCTACACACCACACAAACATAGTCCTCCTGAAGTTGGCTATGTAGCCTATTATACAAGAACAAGTAGCATTTGGGGAAAATGAGGTCTGCATATGAACCGCCCCAATATAAGCAATAAAATTGAGAAATATAGGTTAGTAATTAACGTCGCAGTTACGTACTAGCAACGTCACAAAATTACGGTGCTAGGAGGTCGCGGTTACGGAGTGGCAACGTCACAAGATGACGTCGCCAAAGACGTTGCGGCAACGTATGTTGGCTCAACGAGTGACGTTGCGGCAACGTAACTGTGTTAGCTGGGAAGCGCCAGTCTCTTACACAGGTGATAGGTATTACCTGATTAGTGGAGACACAAGACAAGCTATTCAGTCAATTCGTCTCATTAAAAGACTTAAGAGCACCACAACCACTACCGATACTGCTATATCTTATGCCACACTACTCATTCTGCAGATGCTGCTAATATCTCTTTAGCTAACGACTATGCTAATGCTACTGTTTTGTTCTACTACGCCACTGAGTGCGTTCACTCGTCCATGAGAAACCTGATAGCCATTGTCAGTTTATGCCAATATTACGATTACTCGGTTTACATGTGTAATTAGTAATGCGATTACTCAAACACGTCTACATGATTCTTTTTATTAATCGTTGTATGGTCAACGGACAAAACGTGCACCATCATCCTTCTGCATCAAAGTGTCGCCGTCCCAGCAAACACAGTTACGTTGCCCTTACGTTGCCGCAACGTCACTCGTTGACCAAACATACGTTGCCGAAACGTCTTTGACGACGTTGCGGGACCGTGCATCTGTGGGGCGCCAGTAGGTTGCCGCAACGTCATCTTGTGACGTTGCCAGTCCGTAACCGCAACGTCGTGGCAACGTTATTTTCCGACGTTGCCAGTCCGTAACCGCAACCTCCTAGCAACGTAACTTTCCGACTTTGGCAGTCCGTAACCGCGACGTCGTCGCAACGTCATTTTCCGACGTTGCCAGTCCGTAACTGCGACGTTAATTACTAACCTATATTTTTGTCAATTCTATTGCTTATATTGGGGTGGTTCATATGCAGACCTCATTGCCCCAAATGCTACTTGTTCTTGTATAATAGGCTACATAGCCAACTTCAGGAGGACTTTGTTTGTGTGGTGTGTAGCCTAACTCAAGCTAATCATAAACAAGGCAACATTTCCATGTAAAATTCAGTCATTTTATTTCAAACAAAGTGCCAAACAGTGAATGAAAATCTTCTGCCAGTCCCCGCTACAGGTCCTGTCTGTTGGCCCTGACAATGAAGCACAAAATAAGTTAGTGTCCTATCAACATAATTGCACAGATGAAAGGGGCTATACAAGTCATAAAAAAATCACATCTAGAATAATATACATCATCAAAAAATATTATGGGATTCTAGTTTTTGGTCACATAGCCATGTGAAAAGTTGGATTGGGAAGCTGCCATCATCATTCATTCACCTGGATTGTTTTGAATGGGCTGCCGGGGCGTGTTTGAGTGTCTACACTGTGAGGAGCTCCACAGCCTTCTCTCCTAATCCCGTCTTCCACTTCATCACAGCATCTGCAATTAGAAGTCATGAACTTATTGTTAGCACCAATTTGAACGTTGAACACTGCGTGTAAGCCATAGTTCACAGCACCTCAAAACACCTACCTCTTTCGGAACTCCAGCACCTTAAGGCGCTCCTCAAGGTCTTGGAGTTCAGCCTGTGTTTGGGCCACCTGTAGGTCCATTACTGGCACCTCTTCAGCGTGTCTGCCCTGTCGTCGCCTGAATAGGAGAGCCTCTCGCTGGTTCTCCTCCATTGTCTCCATCTTCTGGAACATAACCTGTAATGTGTCTGTCAGTAAAGACAAGTAAAACAAGTTTACAAGAGTTAACATGATTGGCATACACTGTGGTTCTTCTAGATTAGCTGTAACATTGATGTAAATAACACATGTTACCTTGAATGGTTGTATACAAAGCATTAGTAAGACAACATTTGTTGTTTTGACAAATATGTATCCCCCTGCCACAATCAGAACAACTTAAGTATGCCTTACAATGAGTTGGCAATGCTATTGAGAAGCTTTGAGTGTCTTATATTTGCTCTTGCCTGACTGCCAGCTATTTTCCTGGACCCCATATGGGTTGTCCTCCACCAGACCAGAGTTGACACCTAGGGGTCTGGTGATGCAAAAGTTTTCAGTCATGCTTTTGCTTCAAAACATAGCCTTTAGGGTTGCCATGGTTCATACAATTATTGTCACTGTTAAAAACGGTCATTCATTACTTTACCATTCCATGTGTCCATTCCCAGGGACACAGTGCTAGGCCGTGTGACGGAGGTAGGATACTCTGTACAGAAATGAAAGTGGAATGTAGTTTAAGTACATAGTATTAGCATTTTGATATAAATATAAAAGGATCAGCATCGCACATGTGTGATCGTTCGAAAGCAGGGCCCCACAGCGTAGCGTCGCACATGTGTGATTCTGAACATTACAACCGACTATTTTCCAATAGACAAACAATGTGACAAACGCTATAGTATGGCTTCAAAATTAACAATTAGTAGGCTAACAAGTAACACTAGCAGGTAGGAGCATTGCTACGAGTATTATGCTAGGTTGCTAGGTAACGGAAGCTAATAAAAGCTACCTAGCTGCCGTTTTGGAAAACACTCACTCGTGGAAGCGTCGGAAACATTTAGAACTCACGCATCTTAAGGTTAAAACAAATACACGTATCCAAAAACAGATGGCATGTACAAATTGGAAGAATTAGTGACATGATACTTTTATAGACGCCATTGCTGTGCATGCCATGACCGACTGATCAAAACGTGATCAGCCACGCGCTGATAAACTATTTTCGGACAAGTTTTTTTCTAACAGTTCAGGGGTGTCATTTATAAAGCTTGCGTACGCACAAAACGGGGCTGAAAATGTGCGTACGCCACTTTCCACGCAAAGGTTGTGATTTATAAAAAAACAAACTTGACGGGAGAATGTGCGGTCCTCCACGTAAACTCTGACCGTCCCGTAGGCCTACGCACATTTTGAAAACAGATGGAATTGGCGACGCAGATGACTGTACTGTAGTCGACTGCAGAAATTGAATGTGGGAAGAACATTACTCGTAATATTTATATATTTTGTTTTCCTCACACACGTTTTTTTCATTCAATTTCATGATTATCATGAAGATTACATCCAGCAGTGCTATTTGCGTTTGTACTGAGTGATTCTTGACAATAAACACCTTGTACAATCCAACTCAAATTTTAAATAAAAATTCAGCGCTTCCTCACAATCAGATTGTCCACTACGGGAGTTCAGGAGGGGGAGATTCCCCGACTGCATGGAATACAGGATTACATCACATATCCTACCTTTAGATAACTGCAGAACACAGTGTATAACTAAATATATTTATTTAATACTGTGCAAATATCCTCATATGTCAAAAACTGGAAATACAGTCGTCAAGCTCCCGTGCAATTGCTACACTCTACGTCCTCGTTATCAGTCCAGACTTTAATAGATTACTGTTCATAACAAAACGCTTTTGTTTTCAAATTGTATCTCGACTCGCAGTATCACTGCCACAGTTGACGCCACTCGCACAGTTTTTTTTTAATTGGTGATCTACCGGCCACCACATTTTCGGAATTTTCGGGCTTCACCAATAGGCTAACAGTGTCTGAGAAGTTGTCATGCGCTATGATTCACCGTAAAGAACAATCGTATGCCAGGGTCATGATGAGATACTAGATTAGCATTCATGAGGTGCTTTGCATTGACGATTTATGGTTAAAAATGGGCGTGTTCAGGGCGGGGTATAATGCTGATTCACGTACGCACACTTGTGGGTAATCTGTGATTTATAAAGGGAACATTGTGTACAGGTGTGCGTACGCACGGTTTTATAAATCTGAATTTGTGTGTGCGTACGCCATTTTAGGCTTTTGGGCGTACGTACACTTTTAGTAAGAATCCTACGCACAGTTTTATAAATGAGACCCCTGAACGTTTATTTTCACTGATTCTTTTGTGGGTGATTGGTGAGACGCTAAACTTTGTATGTATTTTCAGTATTTAACTTTCTGGAGGGTTTAGCCTTAACTCTACAGTCCTACATTATACTAGCTTTACTACTAGCTAGTAGCTAGCGAAATCCTAACGTAAACAATGTTAATCTGAAACAGACAACCAGGCTTAATAGCCTAAATTTCAAACCTATACGTAATAGCATGTTCCATCCAATTTCAGAAAATATGTTAATATATTTCAATCTATTTCTGTAAAGAAACTCACCTTTGAAGTAGCTAATTTCCAGTTGAAATCCATGCTTTCAAGACGTTTGAATCCCAGCAAACTCTTCTGAAATCCCAGTTTCAGAGATGCGTTGAAATGGGCATGCGCAAAGTTGTTGCTCAGAGGCCGACTGAGGGGCAGCTCGGTTTGCTACGGAAGAATTTTAATATTCTGTGATGACTTGTCTTTGGTAATAAAACTTAAGAATCGCTTGCCTTTTGGTCACATTTAACAATTTTGTATTACAAAATTATTGCAGCTCAAATTTGCATTGTGTGTCATACAGCTTTAGTGTGCTGGACAAAGAATGTTTGCTTAATCATGTTAAACATCACACACTGATTGCTTTTGTACATGTAAAGAATGAAATACTTATATTTTAATATAGGCCTAAGGCTAAGAATATAAGAATTATATTCCAAATTCAGTCTTTTATTTAAAGCTATGTTCCTGCATATGAGAAAATTGATGACCATGCTGGGGCTGAGCTGCACATCAAATCAAATTTATTTGTATAGCCCTTTTTACACGCAAGCATGTCACAGAGGGCTTCACATACGCCCATAGAACTGCCCCCCAACCAACCTAAACCCTCAAGGAAGACAAGGAAAAACTCCCAACGGGAGAAAAAATGGAAGAAACCTTGGGAGGAGCAATTCAGATAGGGTTCCCCTCTTCCAGAGACGGTTGGTAAGAGAGAGGAGCAGAACACAAGCTAAACATAGTCATACAATGTCAATGGGTTTTGAAACACCAAAAATGAATTGTTCGGCTTTATAGACGTTGGATGGGACCTGGAAACTCGCTGTTGGCCGTCATGGAGGCTGGTTTCCGGTTGACGACCTGGTCCAGTGTTGGTAGACCGACGACCAGATGAATTACATACATTGTCTACATTTATACGTCCTAGGTGCAACATTTAGTATTGTGTGATTGCAATTAATGTAGACTATGGCTACATTACAAAAGTGTCAGAACTGAGAGCAGTCCAGTGTGATCTCTCCATGGATAAACCACTGCACTCGAGATCCGTTGTCCTGCGACCAAAGAGCGACTAAACGGCAACTTAACCCATGGTACCAAAATGAATGTATCCAGCCGACCAAGGTACAACGTCGCGGCAACGTTGTCCATGGGACCATAAAATAACGTAACCGGCCAACCAAGGTACAATGTCGCGGCAACGTTGCCCACAGGTCTAAAAATAACGTAACCAGCCGACCAAGGTACGACGTTGTGGCAACGTTGTCCATGGGACCAACTGGCAACATCCCCTTTATAACGTTGCCACAACGTTGCCAGAAGGTAACGTCACGGGTTACCAACTGAGCACCTACTGGCAACGTTGCCGCAACGTCATGTGTTAGCTGGGGTGTCTTCCTGTATCAGCCCTACGCTGTATGTTTTATTCAATCAAAACATTGAATCCTACTAAGAAAGACGAGTAAACGCACTCAATGATAGGCTACATTTGCTACTGATATTACTATCCCTACTATAATTTCAGCTGCTAAAACTATAATATTCTTGTTACAACTAGCTAGCCTACTTCTTCTGTTTAACAGTTCAACTTTCAGCTTCTCCCGCATTGTAGGCTATTTAAGCTCTTAGCTTTGTTGATGCAGTTCAGCTTCCACACTGCCTCTTGAAATTAAACCATTTCTTCGATTGCTTCACAACGTTCAAACGTATTCTCCCGCATTGTATTTAAGCACTGAGCTTTGTTAGATCAGTGGTTCTCAACCTTATTTCAACGATGTACCTGTAGGGGGGTAAATATTGTCCAAACAACCTAAACTAATTCCCCTATGGTTTAAAGGAAGATGGGAAACTGAACAGTGTATTAAAATGAAGCAAATAATGCCAATACCAATAGAATTCCAGGTGTTTGACTCTATGGGTTAAATCAGAGCAAGAATGGTCAAAGTACGGTTAAATGAAATACGCATTTAATAACTTTGCAAATGAATGAAATCAATTACAAGGCAAACATGTTACAATATGAAAGTTTTCAATCTTACCTACTCTACCATGATCATTGTAAATCAGAGAGAAAGCAAGAGGTGAGGAAGGAGTAGGACAAGGGAGAACTGAGGAGAAGGTCTCAGGAGATGAAGAATCCAAAGAACAATGCATTACAATTCCCTTTATACACAAGAGCAACCAATCAGACCACATCTTGAATGGGGTGTGAGAGCCATCAAGTTGAGACCGTCCAGAAACTCCAGACTTATTTGACACCCAGCCTTACAATCCTCCCTCTTGGACACAAAAGCACATGAAAAGCTGCTGTGTTCATCGTGTGAAAACCTGCACCCATAGGAAAAGGAACTTGATTGCAGACAGGTCAGCATTGAGATTCTAATGGTCATGGCTATTGCTCAGAGGATCACTTTTGGATCATGGCTAGTGCTCAGAGGACCAATTTTGGATCATGGCCATTGCTCAGAGGATCACTTGGAAGAACCTTTGTATTGGCATGCAGACGTGCCCTTGGTTAGCATATTCCTGCTACTTAAGTTCTTGTCCGGTTACAGCAGAACACAATTGGAGCACAGCACTTGATTAACAATAAAAATGGTAAAGTTTGGAGTGGTCTGGGGTCTGAGTGAGTCGGATTGGATACAAATGGAAATTAGTGAGACAGTGTCCTAAAACTCAAAAAAATAGTTGAACAACAGTCCTCCCTTTTGATAGATGAGAGGTACACAAACATATCATCTAGCAGATGAAAATGGCAATTAAAACAAAAGTGTCCAAAATAAACAAAACACAAATTACACAGCAATCATAAAATAAAATACAAGTTATACCAATCTACATTTACAGGTCAGCAACCATTGTGAGTTTAGCTAAAACCTAGAACATTTACCACCAACTCTATAAAACACACAAAGGTACATACTGATCCACAATACCCAATACTCATCCACACAAACCAACATAGGAACTAATGGATGGACAACCCATACGCACTATGCATATGCAGCTAAATGAACTGGAGCAGCAACAAATAAACTGTCCCCAACGAATCTTTGAACTACAACAAAGACTAAACACAGTGGTAATACAGTAGGAATGTAGCAATATCACAATTTGGACCTGAATTAGGTAAATGTAAAAGATAGTTGGAATTGCATGTAATCACGTTAAAAAGTTTAAGATTTGGTTGTCTTGATAAAGGCTCAGCTTATGCTGCATGAAAAATGGGGGAGGCCTACCCTTTCCCAGATCCCAACATTTGGACTCAGTGTGACCACTTCTTAGACAAGCACGACAAAATCTAACTTTGTTGTTAGCATAAAACAAGCGTGTGGGTGGAATAGGCATATTTCTGCCAAGATCCCAACATCGCATTTCGGTGTGTCCTTGTCTTTTACAGAAGTTACACTGTATATGATGGGGCTGCTGGGGCTTGGGTTTTGCCTCTGTCGCCATTTTTATGGCAGCAATGCGTGGCGGATCAGGAGCACGACGGTTCTTTGTAGAACGCGGTTTGGGAATTTGCGCACCAATTCCACTCTCTGTGTCTGAACACTCATTAGTAGAATGTGAGCCAGCACGGCTGGTCTCTTCACTGCTTTTATTAGCGGTGTGTTGCCTTGTGGCACTAAAAGGTGTTGCTGCTTTGAGGACAGAGTTGAGAAGACATTTGCCAATTAAATGTACAGTAATCTTCAATGTTTGTTTCTTTTCTGCTTTCTTTTTATGGACTCCTACAGTTCGCCAATGTTCAATTATTTCAGCTAGCGTAAAATCTATTTTAAGACCGTTCTTGTCTTTCTTGCTCAATTCAGATAACGTTCGGTTAACGCTAACTTCTTCCCATAGGTTAAGTAATTTGTTAACTTCAGTTTCCTATTCCATTTTTGTTCAGTTCATGCAGGAGCTAATATCAGAAACTAGTAATAGGCTTCTACCAACAGAACCAGGTGGAACACAATTAATGTACATTTGTAAATGCTTACTCACCGCACCATGGTTTGAAACGCCGGTTTGTCAAACTGTAACTGCATTGCTCGAAACATATCACGTCGGGGTCACCAAAACTGTAGGGGGGTAAATGTGGTCCAAACAACCTAAACTAATTCCCCTATGGTTTAAAGGAAGATGGGAAACTGAACAGTGTATTAGCATGAAGCAAATAATGCCAATACCAATAGAATTCCAGGTATTTGACTCTATGGGTTAAATCAGAGCAAGAATGGTCAAAGTACGGTTAAATGAAATACGCATTTAATAACTTTGCAAATGAATGAAATCAATTACAAGGCAAACATGTTACAATATGAAAGTTTTCAATCTTACCTACTCTACCATGATCATTGTAAATCAGAGAGAAAGCAAGAGGTGAGGAAGGAGTAGGACAGTAGGACAAGGGAGAACTGAGGAGAATGTCTCAGGAGATGAAGAATCCAAAGAACAATGCATTACAATTCCCTTTATACACAAGAACAACCAATCAGACCACATCTTGAATGGGGTGTGAGAGCCATCAAGTTGAGACCGTCCAGAAACTCCAGACTTTAGCATATGAGAGGTGGGGGCAGGTTTGACACCCAGCCTTACATACCCTTTGTGAAATATTTTTTCAGCCAAGTACCCCTTACCAGCGCAGAGCATTTTTGATTGAAAAAAATATGTATATACTAGTGCTGTCAAACGATTAAAATATTTAATCGCGATTAATCGCATTAATGTCATAGTTAACTCGCGATTAATCACAATTAATCGCACATTTGTATCTATTCTAAATGTCCCTGATTTCTTTTTGTCCCAATCTTTTTTCAAATTGTAATGCTCTTATCAACATAGAAAAGTGGTTCGGATTGCATTGTGCAAATATTTTTTTTATTGAAAACAACATTGCAATCGCCTGGCTTTGACGAGGGGGCAGAGAATTCGCATCAGCTGTGTGCTTGGCCATCAAGTGGTATTTCAGACTGGACGTGCTGCGATGATAGCTCAGTTTACAACAACAAAACACACAGATCACTGGTCTTGTCAATAGAACCATTTGGCAACTTTTTAAAAGCAAACTTTCCATTCAGAATCTTGTTGGCATCCATTTCGGCATCTCGCGCTCGTCATCCACTCAAAACGTAACGTTAGCCTACTACCAGAGAATGTCTAATATCCGTAAATGGGCTCTGCTACTACTCTTTAGCCAGCTCGCAAGCCAAACGAGTGTTTGGCGTGCCTGTTGTTTTGTTTCCGGTCTAGCTAGATCCGGTGTGGTGTTGTAGTTTTTCTAACATCGGTAGTTGTTGCAACAGCATGTGAAAAAAACTACAAAGTTTGCTAGGCCAAAAAGAGCGTTAATCGCGCGATAAAATAATTGACGCCGTTAATTTGGGTTTGCGTTAACGCTGTTAATAACGCGTTAAACTGACAGCACTAGTATATACATATTTTTTTCAATCAAAAACGTCGCCAAAGACATTGCGGCAACGTAAGTTTGGTCAACGTGTGACTTTGCGACAACGGGCAACGTATCTGTGTTAGCTGGGCAGCGCTATTGTAACGGATGTGTTCAGGGCATGAACAGGCACAACTCATGGGTGGGTTTTTATATTTATTTGCTCCTTCAGAAGACAATGAAACAACAAATTGCCATCTTATTTTCGCTCTCTTTGCACCTCAGCTTCCCTCAAGCAATACAAAATGTAGTGTTCATTCAACATTACATCACATTTTCAATGCACACTAGCTAGCCAAGAGCTATTCAAATTTGACCAGAAAACATTTAGCAAATGAATGTTACCATCATGAAAAACTATATCCAGAGGAAATAACAGTGCCACCTAGAGCAGGGGTTCTCAAACATTTCAGCCCACGACCCCTAAAATAATGGTGCCAGTGACTCGCGACCCCCGCATCCACGGAGGTGGTTTACTGGACTTTGATCCAGACCTGCCCACCAGAACCGCCCCCGTATACGCCACCACAGCTGGCCTGCCCTGCTAATGCATGCACATTCTGAGTTAGATGTGATGCTAGTTCGGAAGATCAATAGTTAATGCGAGCATGCGTAGCGCGCAATCCAATTTTTTTGCCTTTATTTGAGCGCAACATATTTTTTTAGCTTTGTGTAAAATAAACAAAGCCTTTTTTCAATTGGTAAAACTTTGTGCGTAGCAAGTAACAACCCACCTTCTGACTTCAAGTTTCAATGACTTTCCGTTACGTTAAATGACCGGACTACTTGCGGAATGATATGAAAGATGTGAATTAGAAGCACAAAACCCGTTGCCAATGACAGCGGTCATAAACTTTTCGCAGCGATGAACATCAAGAGATTACAGACCTGCGAACGTAGACATTTAACCTACATATGGCCCATACAAATCAACAGAATTTTTGGGAACATTCTGATGAGCCGTATAATAACTATTTTTAAATGATTTTTTAATGGATGCTAATGGATGATAATCTTTTAAATCTCACGTACCCCCTGGACTGCCTTCACGTACCCCCAGGGGTACGCGTACCTCCGGTTGAGAACCACTGTGTTAGATGATGCAGTTCAGCTTCCACACTCCCTCTGTTGTGTGAATCATACATTTTGTAAATAAATTCCAGCTTGCGGGTATTTTCTCACTTCTGTATTTTCAGCCATTTAAAATAATTAATTTCAGATTTCAGCATACAGTAGTGCGTTCACTTGACCATGAGAAACCCGATAGCAATTGTCAGTTTATGCCAATAATACGATTACTCCGTTCACATGTGTAATTAGTACTGCGATTACTCAAACACGTCTACATTACTCTTTTTATTAATCGTTGTATGGTCCACGGACAAAACGTGCACCATCATCCTTCTGCAACAAAGTGTCTTCCTGTATCAGCCCTACTTCTGCTGTATGTTTCATTCAATCAAAACGTTGAATCCTACTAAGAAAGACGAGTAAACGCACTCAATGATAGGCTACATCTGCTACTCATATTACTATCCCAACTATAATTTCAGCTGTTAAAACTATAATATTATGATGCAGTTCAGCTTCCACACTCCCTCTTTTGTGTGAATCATAAATTTTTAAAATTATTTTCAGCTTGCGGGTATTTTCTCATTTCTGTATTTTCAGCCATTTTAAATAATTAATTTCAGATTTCAACATTCCAACGCATTTTCAGCAGGAAATGCATGTTCTAGTTCAGCATTTTCTTCTATTTCTTCCATGACACCTTTCAGCGCCTTCAAATCTTCAGCTATTAGAACCGTTCAACTATCAAAAATTCTGCAGTTTCATGCCATGGGTGCTATGACTTTTCAGCATTGTACCTCACATACTTGAATTAATATAAATCAATATTCATAATATTTTTAACATGGGTTTCCAATGGAGTTTTCAAACTTCTTAAAACTTCTTCAACTTCCAAATCCTTCTTCTTCCTCAATCTTTCAGCAAGAGCCACCATTTAAACTTTAAAATGTTGACAAAACCCTAAACTATTTTTAAATAATTCAGCTTTTTGATATCCGTTCAACTTTTTTCAATAGCACTGATTATGTTTCATGAGTTTTTCAAACCATTTCTGAGATTTACATGGGTGTCTACGTGAAAGCCTAGAGTGCAGACTGAAACGCTTAGAGTGGAGGGGAGCTTCGGATGTAGTTAAAAAATATTTCAAGTTTGCCAGCATTGCCACAATTTTCGCTCTTCATGCTTCGTTTTTGGATCAATAGATAGCTAATTTGTGCTGGTCGTAGACAGTTGTCTGTGGAATCTAACAGACTTACACATTTATTCAGAGCCCCACGAAAGCGAGACAAAGTCCAACTCTCGCCCCTTAGAGTCCAATGCAAATCTGGTGACAAATTCGTCACAGAAAACAAAAAATAACAAGATTTATAAACTGACGTTAAGAGTCGTATTTCTGAACGCACAGACATATAAAGGACATCTCTGGTTTCGGCAGAGTCTTGGGTCTCGGAAAATATCTTTATTTTTTGGATTGGACGTATAGTTTTGCGTCTAGGTTAACTTGTTTGAGGTGTGGATTCTAGCTAAATGTTATGTTATTCTCTGCCCTCAGCGCATTAGCAGCCATAGCTGCACCATCACCGTGGCAACCACACAAACACGCGCCAGTCTCTTACACAGGTGATTGGTATTAGCTGATTAGTGGAGACACAAGACAATCTATTCAGTCAACTCGTCTCATTAAAAGACTAAGACAGGGGTGTCCAATCCTGGTCCTCGAGGGCCGCTGTCCTGCATGTTTTAGATGTTTCCCTTATCCAGCTCACCTGATTCTAATGAATGGTCGTTATAAAAACCCATTTAATTGAATCAGGTGTGTTGGAGCAGGGAAACATCTAAAACAGAGGTCTTCAACCCTGGTCCTCAGGGACCCCCTGCCCTACATGTTTTAGATGTTTCCCTGCTCCAACACACCTGATTCAAATGAGTGGTCGTTAACAGGCTTCTGCATTACTAGATAACGACCTATTCATTTGAATCAGGTGTGTTGGAGCAGGGAAACATTTAAAACGTGCAGGACAGGGGGTCCCTGAGGACCAGGGTTGAAGACCTCTGATCTAAAACATGCAGGACAGCGGCCCTCGAGGACCGGATTTAGACACCCCTGGACTAAGAGCACCACAACACAACTACTACCACTACCGATACTGCTATATCTTATGCCACACTACTACTACTAATTCTGCAGATGCTGCTAATAACTCTTTCGCTAACTACTATGCTAATGCTAGTACTGTTTTGTTGTACTACGCCACTGAGTGCGTTTACTTGACCATGAGAAACCTGATCACCATTGTCGGTTTATGCCAATAATATGATTACTCCATTTACATGTGTAATTAGTTATGCAATTATGATTCTTTTTATTAATCTTTGTGTACTCCACGGACAAAACTTGAACCATCATCCTTCTGCAACAAAGTGTCAGTGCCTTCCTGTATCGGCCCTACTGCTGTAGGCTATGTTTCATTCAATCAACACATTGAATCCTACTAAGAAAGCCTATAGGCTACATCTGCTACTGATATTACTATCCCAACTATAATTTCAGCTGTCTCGTCTCGTCTTGTCATCTTCCGCTTGTCCGGGGATCGGGTCGCGGGGGCAACGACCTAAGCAGGGAGGCCCAGGCTTCCCTCTCCCCGGCCACTTCCACCACCTCTTCCTGGGGGACCCCGAGGCGTTCCCAGGCCAGCCGAGTGACATAGTCCCTCCAGCGTGTCCTGGGTCTTCCCCGGGGCCTCTTCCCAGTGGGACGTGCCCGGAACACCTCACCAGGGAGGCGTCCAGGAGGCATCCTAATCAGATGCCCGAGCCACCTCAGCTGGCTCCTCTCGACGCGGAGGAGCAGCGGTTCTACTCTGAGCCCCTCCCGGATGACCGAGCTTCTCACCCTATCTCTAAGGGAGAGCCCGGACACCCTGCGGAGAAAGCTCATTTCGGCCGCTTGTATTCGCGATCTCGTTCTTTCGGTCACTACCCATAGTTCGTGACCATAGGTGAGGGTAGGAACGTAGATCGACTGGTAAATAGAGAGCTTCGCCTTTCGACTCAGCTCCTTCTTCACCACGACGGACCGATGCAGAGCCCGCATCACTGCGGACGCCGCACCGATCCGCCTGTCGACCTCGCGCTCCATTCTTCCCTCACTCGTGAACAAGACCCCGAGATACTTGAACTCCTCCACTTGGTTCAGGATCTCCTCCCCGACCCGGAGATGGCACTCCACCCTTTTCCGGTCGATAACCATGGCCTCAGATTTGGAGGTGCTGATTCGCATCCCAGCCGCTTCACATTCGGTTGCGAACCGCTCCAGTGAGAGCTGAAGGTCACGGCCCGATGAAGCCAACAGGACCACATCATCTGCAAAAAGCAGCGACCCGATCTTGAGGTCACCAAACCGGACCCCCTCAACACCCTGGCTGCGCCTAGAAATCCTGTCCATATAGGTAATGAACAGAATCGGTGACATAGGGCAGCCCTGGCGGAGTCCAACCCTCACCGGAAACAAGTTCGACTTACTACCGGCAATGCGGACCAAACTCTGGCACCGGTCGTACAGGGACCGGACAGCCCCGATCAGGGAATCCGGTACCCCGTACTCTCGGAGCACCCCCCACATGAGCCCCCGAGGGACACGGTCGAACGCCTTTTCCAAATCCACAAAACATGTGTAGACTGGTTGGGCAAACTCCCACGTACCCTCCAGGACTCCGCGGAGGGTATAGAGCTGGTCCACTGTTCCACGGCCAGGACGAAAACCACATTGCTCCTCCTGAATCCGAGGTTCGACAATCCGGCGGACCCTCCTCTCCAGGACCCCCGAATAGACTTTCCCAGGGAGGCTGAGGAGTGTGATCCCCCTAAAGTTGGAGCACACCCTCCGGTCCCCCTTTTTAAAGAGGGGAACCACCACCCCGGTCTGCCAGTCCAGAGGCACTGTCCCCGATGTCCACGCGATGTTGCAGAGTCGTGTCAACCAAGACAGCCCTACAACATCCAGAGCCTTAAGGAACTCCGGACGGACCTCGTCCACCCCAGGGGCCCTGCCACCGCGGAGCTTTTCAACCACCTCGGTGACCTCGGCCCCAGAGATAGGAGGGCCCCCCCCGATGTCCCCAGACTCTGTCTCCACGTCGGAAAACGTGTTGGTGGAATTAAGGAGGTCTTCAAAGTATTCCTTCCACCGATCCAGGACGTCCCCCGTCGAAGTCAGCAGCGCACCGTCCCCACCGTATACAGTGTTGACAGAGCACTGCTTCCCCCTCCTGAGTCGCCGGATGGTGGTCCAGAACCTTTTTGAAGCCGTTCGGAAGTCATTCTCCATGGCCTCGCCGAACTCCTCCCATGCCCGGGTTTTTGCCTCCGCGACCGCCAGAGCCGCGTTCCGCCTGGCCTGCCGGTACACATCAGCTGCCTCAGGAGTCCTACCAGCCAATAAAGCCCGATAGGCCTCCTTCTTCAGCTTGACGGCATCCCTCACCTCCGGAGTCCACCACCGGGTCCGAGGGTTACCGCCGCGACATGCACCGACCGCCTTGCGGCCGCAGCTCCGGTCAGCCGCTTCAACAATGGAGGCCCGGAACATGGCCCATTCGGACTCAATGTCCCCGGCCCCCCCCGAGACATGATCGAAGCTCTCCCGGAGGTGGGAGTTGAAGCTCCTTCTGACAGAGGGTTCCGCCAGCCGTTCCCAGCAGACCCTCACATTACGTTTGGGCCTGCCAGGCCTGACCGGCGTCCTCCCCCACCATCGGAGCCAACTCACCACCAGGTGGTGATCAGTTGACAGCTCCGCCCCTCTCCTCACCCGAGTGTCCAAGACATGCGGCCTCAAGTCCGACGACACGACTACGAAGTCGATCATCGAACTGAGACCTCGGGTGTCCTGGTGCCAGGTGCACATATGGACACCCTTATGCTTGAACATGGTGTTCGTTATGGACAAGCCGTGTTTAGCACAAAAGTCCAACAACAGAACACCACTCGGGTTCAGATCGGGGGGGCCGTTCCTCCCAATCACGCCCCTCCAGGTCTCACTGTCATTGCCCACATGAGCATTGAAGTCCCCCAGGAGGACGAGGGAATCCCCGGGAGGAGCGCTTTCCAGCACCCCCTCCAGAGACTCCAAAAAGGGTGGGTACTCTGAGCTGCCGTTTGGTGCATAAGCACAAACGACAGTGAGGACCCGTCCCCCCACCCGAAGGCGGAGGGAGGCTACCCTCTCATCCACCGGGGTGAACCCCAATGTACAGGCACCGAACCGAGGGGAAACAAGTATTCCCACCCCAGCTCGACGCCTCTCACCAAGGGCAACTCCAGAGTGGAAGAGAGTCCAGCCCCTCTCAAGGAGACTGGTTCCGGAGCCCGTGCTGTGCGTCGAGGCGAGGCCGACTATATCTAGCCGGAAACTCTCTACCTCGCGCACCAGCTCAGGCTCCTTTCCCGCCAGCGAGGTGACGTTCCACGTCCCTAAAGCTAGCTTCTGCAGCCGAGGATCAGACCGCCAAGGCCCCCGCCTTCGGCCGCCGCCCGTCTCACACTGCACCCGACCCCCATGACCCCTCCTGCGGATGGTGAGCCCACTGGAAGAGGGTCCCACGTTGTCTCTTCGGGCTGTGCCCGACCGGGCCCCATGGGAAAAGGCCCGGCCACCAGGCGCTCGCCATCGAGCCCCACCCCCGGGCCTGGCTCCAGGGGGGGGGCCCCGGTGACCCGCTTCCGGGCAGGGGCAACTGGGAACCATTGTTGTGTTTCTTCATGGTTGGTTTTTTGAGCCACGCTTTGTCTGGTCTTTCACCTGGAACCTGTTTGCCTTGGGAGACCCTACCAGGGGCATAAAGCCCCCGACAACATAGCTTCCAGGATCACTAGGACACGCAAACCCCTCCACCGCGGTAAGGTGGTGACTCACGGAGGAGAGTCAGATTTCAGCTGTTAAAACTATAATATTTTTGTTACGACTAGCTAGCCTACTTATTTTTCTGTTTAACAGTTCAGCTTCTCCCACATTGTAGGCTATTTAAGCTCCTAGCTTTGTTAGATGATGCAGTTCATCTTCCACACTCCCTCTTTTGTGTGAATCATACATTTTTTAAATTAATTTCAGCTTGCGGGTATTTTCTCATTTCTGTATTGTAAGCCAAAAATCACCATTCCAACACATTTTCAGCAGAAAATGCATGTTCTAGTTGTTCCAACTTCTTTGTTCTTCCGCCAGTTTTTTGCCCTTTAACTAGTCCTGCATACTTTCACCGATTTCTATAATTTTTTTATCAAAACGTTCAGCTCCTTCAGGAGATGTGTGCTATGACTTTTCTCATTTCTCACCTTTATACTTTTTAAAGAATTAAGGTTTTTGTGCAAATTGTTCTCCCATTAAAAGTAATGGTAAATCCTTTAAAATCATTAAAAAAGCTTCCTCCTTTTTCAAACATAACTACTTCAGCATACTTTCAGCTAGAGACACCATTCAACCTTTAAAATATTCACAAGACATTCAGCTATTCTCAAATGATTTTTCAAATATTCAGCCAATTTTGAATGATGACAGTTTGAAATACATTAAAATGTTAGCTCCTTGATTTTTATGAATGAGCAGCCAGCAGAGTGCACACTCTGCTGGCTGGTCTTTTTCTGATATTCAACTAAATTGTCAAACAAATTTCTCTGACGTTCATATAGTTTAACTTACAGAAACAAGTTATCTTAAAATGTAGGACAAATTGTCCTCTTTCAGCCTATGTAACTACTAAATTTAGTTTATCGGCAATTTTTTTGCCAAGATGCCTGTCTTGCTCTGGCAGCGGTGGTGGTGTTTGACTTAGCCATGATAATATGCTTATTGTCTTCGTAGAGACTCATTATAATAGTTTGCTCAGATGGCTAGAATATCACCGCTCTCTCTTTCGTCTTTTCCGCCATCATACCGTTAGAAAATCACGGTTTTGGTGATCGACCTTTCCTGCCTTTTGAAGTAGGACGTGCTTGTGCACTTGCCCTGATAAGTTTAGCCTGATTAAAATTAACCACATGATTTGGATGCGGATCAGCCGTCGACGAACCGATATTTGCGATTCTCAGTTAGCTCGCTAATGTTAACGGGCTAAAGGGACAATGGATTAGCTCAGCTTCAACCCTTACGACGAACAAGCCCCTGCTGTGGTTAACTGTGTGGTTGTTGTACCCTAATGCAGAGAGTATGCGGTAGGCACGCCACTCGTCGCTGATGATTGATGACCCGAGGCTTCTCATGATGGGCAATCAAGGGGACCTTTTTCGAGATCTTTTTTCCACAAGACGTAAAACAGGCTTACCATTTCTGTGCCCTTGATGCCTAACACTTAACATCCCAAAGACCCACTTTTTTCGATGGCATCCGCCAGCCAGTCGTCCTCTCCCATACTGAAGTAGAAGCACATACACAAAAGAATGTGGACCACAGTTCATTTGATATATAGATTATAATATTTGCAAAAACTTGAAGACAGTATTATTTAACACACCTTTCTTTTGTGTTGAAAATGGCTCTCATCAATAACTACAAACTCCTGTCTTCCACCAATGTGTTGGCTTCTCATCCTCAACAGCTGTGATGCAGACCTCCCTGAGCTTTTTGGTAATTTTTGTAAGAGTTGTTGAGCTTGCTGCAATGTTGTCATCGATCATGTCGATCTGACGCAGTTGTAGGCCCTGGGAAAATCTACAACCGCTAGGTCCCCAAAACTATTTTGCCTACGTCATTCCATTTTCATAGACTATCCTATCAAGGACTGACAACACACAGGTTATGCATGATAGACATTTTTTTAAGAATAGTCACTTATTCTAACTATCAATAGCATTCAATTTATGCAATTATTGTTATTACTAGGTTCTACCTGTAGATGGATACCATCCAGTAACGGAGAGACACCTTAGAACAGGAATTCCCAAAGTGTGGTGCAGGGGTGCGCGAGCTGCCTCTAGGGGGTGCGCGAGAGGAAAAATGTAATGGTGGTCTATTGGTGTAATATGAATTATTATATAGCAACGACAGTACAAGCTTTCGGATGGCTAATGGGTCCTGCTAGCTGCGTATTGCCCACCTCGCCCGTCTGACACGGATCCGGAACAATTATTTGTTTGTAAACATTCGGGATGCGCGCGCAGTATGGTGGCAAAAAACGGGGAAAATATAGCCTTTATAATGGTGAGAGAATCCAATAGTTAGATTTTAAAAGACCAAAAAGGTCGAGGAGGACAACCTTTTTGAGAGAAAGCGATTCCACATTGATCTGTCACATCAGAATTTTGATTTGGGGCACGAAAGTCTTGAAATTTGAGTGAGAATGACCGCATAGGCGGCAGCCATGTCTTCAAGTCATGACAAAGTTAATCTTTTTACTGTACAGTGCGTCCCCGTTACTGTACAGTAGTGTTTTGACGTTAGCCTCAGTCAGACTCGGGTCGCTCACTGGCAGTCTGCACAATGTTGTTTGTCACTCCATTCTACACTTAGAACGTCAGGAAGGACTGCCTTTGGTAGATACGAGCCTGCTGAAGATAGCCAGAATCTCGGATTTCTTCAACCAAGCCTGTTTCATTCATCATTTGCCTGAGAAAGCGACCTCCGTTACTAGCTAGCCAGGCTAGTTTTGCCCGTTTCACTCCTCAGGCTATTTAAAGGTACATGTTAGCCAATGAACGCCAGCAAGATTGGCACGTGACTTGAGGAAATAAATTGATGTGTTCCTGTCAAATAAATATTTCTCTAGTTTCTCTCCCAGAACTAGTTCAGAAAATGTGTTTCTTTCAACTGCACTGTTAACACTGGGTCAAATACTTACACCAGGATCGCTGCAGAAACCTACTCTGCTAAAACAGGGCGTTTTCACCCATGTAGTTTGTTTGCTTTGTTCCGATTCAGGGATTAATATGATAAAATGTTGCTGTTGCCCCTTTGTTCGGTTTGTGTTTACACTGCAACATTTAACAGTGGACTAAATCTTGTAAACAAACTCCACGCGCTAGCAAACTGTTCTCTCATTGGTACGATTTAAATGCGGCTTAAGAGGCTTTCGCTTTTTTTTTTTAAGGTGTGGGGGAGTGGGGGTGCGTGAACCCAGTTGGGGTGTAGTTGGGGTGCGTGGCCTAAAAAGTTTGGGAACTGCTGCCTTAGAACATTTGAAGATTGACTTGTGCCTGATATGAGCATTTGCTCGACAAATCCTATTAAAACACATTTATGATTTGAAAAATGCACTTAACACATAAAATTTTAATCAAAACGGGGACATTTGCAGAATCTCCCAGATAGGGTATGCAATATTTTCATACCGCATGAATGTATTCATGTTGGTACTGTTGTTGCACTGGCAGTAGTCTACCCTGTACGGAAATAATAATGGTTAGTTAATTACCCATACTTCCAAAATTATTATTCAGCAGGACAAAATCAACGCGTTGACCAAAGAGAGGAATTACCTAAAGGAGGAACTAGCATCTGGTAAATATATATATATATATATAAAAAAAATACAAGCCATAAAGTTTATACAATTTATAATTACAATTGTAAATTGTCTCAGAATATAGCCTAATGTTAGAGGGGTAAAATTAGAGCGGTATCATTTCTGGGGAAGTTGTATAGTGTGGTTGCAGCCACCACAATTGTCTGCAGTCTCCAGCTGTTTACTTGTGTCAACTAACAAACCTTTGCCTGCGCCCCGCCTTACCAAAGTTTTGGTTCAGGACCTTTACCTGTCCTTACTAATGCTGAAACTACTCTGCTTTGTGTTGTCTACAATGTGTTGAAACAGCTCTTAAATTAAAAAAAAAAGAACCCCAAAAAGATGACATCCTGGAACTTCACACTGATACCAGTAAAGAGTCAAGTCAGTCTTCAAGTGATTCTTACTTTTCCTCTTCTGAGTCATCTGATGATCACAAGAAGAAGGAGGAAAAGGGGAAAAAGATTTTTTAAATCCCACGAGGCGGCTAAGTCTAAATCACAGACACTAAAATGACTGAGAGTGTGGATGCTTACTAACGTTGTTGGGTTCAATACTCATTGTATCTTTGAATTGCAGCCAATACACCAGAACAGGTGGTGACCAGATACCAAAAGGTTCTGAAGCAAATCAGAAAAGGAGGGACAATATCATCTGCTTTTAAACGTGTGGGCGTAGATAGAAACACCATTGTCATGAATGCACCAATTGCTGAGCTATTTATTAATTCACATAACAAATTCTGTGAACTGCGCTAAAAAGGTCAAGCAAAACTGAGCTCATTTGCCACACAGTGTGCCAATATTATAATAGAAGTTGTGACTGTACAAAACACAATCAAGGCCTTTAAGGCATCCTACCATAAACTACTACCAATAAAAAGTAAGTTAACAGTTAAGTTGTGATTTTTAAGTGAGTTTTCGTTTTGTTTTATGTTTTGACTCACTGCACGGTTGCAGAGTGCCAGTGAAGGTTGTTTTTTATTTTGATGAAGCAATACATAAACAATACAGTAGAATTGGTATAAAAGTCGGTTACACGTGATAGTTTCATCCCAAAGCTGTATTATATTGTCCCAAAGATGGCTGAAATAAACATAAATACATGCCGGTCGTTACTTCAATAAAATAGTAATTTTGTGTATCACTCTGTGTTGTGTCTGTTTCATTTTGAGAAAGGTGTGTTCAGCCTTCGTGAATGTGAGGTTTGAGAATGGACAAGAATACCTTAAATAAATAACTTGTAAATGTTTAATAAGATTAGGCCACGCAAAAGCCTTAACTAACAGTTAGTAAATCCTTTATAACTTGCATTACTAATCACAAGTTGCATCATTAGTAAGTGTTATCCACCTGTTTCTCCAGCAACCAATGGGTCCTGAACTACTTCCGCTTTCCGGTTTTGTGTTTCCTGTTCAGCGTCTAACCTCTACTAGCGTACCATGATATCGACAGAGAAGGCAACTTTACATTGATTAGAATAAGTTGTGTTTAATTAAATGTTGTTAACATGAGCTCAGGTTACACTTGTGCCGTTGTTGGTTGCCATAACAATTCAAGAAAATTCGTCGGAAACGTATTGCTTCGAACATCAACAACTTCGAAGAAATTGTCTGTGTCCATCGCCCTATTCACCTTATTCCGCCCCGCCCACTTTTTTCATCTTTTTGCACTTCCGTTGTATTTGCACTTCCGCTTTACCGGGGATATCATTCATGGAGAAATGTTGAGAATTCCCGCTGCTAAAATGTTAAATCATTTGGTGGATTTGTGCAAGATGTGCTATGTTCATGTGCTACAACAAGTCAACACATACACCCTTTCACTGGATGGCTTGAAAACGACTTTTTGTTGATATAATTTGTTTGCCGGACAGATTGCTGCCCTGCACTCTGCTGTGCTGCGATATGCAGGCATCACATTAGCCACAAACATAAGATATTCTAAAGATTTCACTGCAGGGCATATGCATTTGCTATACTTTGTTTGAAAGCTTAAGTCCTCTAGAATTCAGTCGTGTGATAAATTTTACAGTCAGTACATGTATTTGAGACTTCCCCTCAAAACCGACCAGCTAGCACTGTGAGCAGAACGTTAGCTAGCTTCTTGTTTATCTACTTGAGGCTCTAGTTTTTACATCAAGTCTCTGCTATTAGCCATAAACTGCAAATTTATGAGTGACAAATTGTGCTGTAATAATAAATAGTAACAACTTTTTCATCGAGGGGCTTTGGTACAAGCGATATGCAACGTGTTAAAACTTACAAAATATGTATCTTCCCTCCTATCTAATGGCAATTATAAAGACGCATGAAATAATTTGATTGCTGCGTTGTTTCAAAAGCTTTATATTAAACTTAGATGCACTGCAGCAATTGTTTTGCTCACAGCCATGCCCATACATTTGGTTATAATCATGTATCTATTTCATGAATTGAGAACACTAAAACATACTAAAATATAGTTAGTTTACACCCTTTATTGATACGAGCAGACAAAAGAAAACTTCGGTGTTTTTTTTAATTCAGCCCCTTCAGCCAGGGACGCAGATCCTCAACTTTGGTTGGAGGTCAATGCAAATTATGTCGGCCCACAACACTTGGACCTCTTCTTTCCATGGTCAAAACAAGTATCATACAGGGTCTGATTCCGTCTTCTCCACCTGTTATGGCAGCCACAAACTGCAGTTGACGCTGGGCATCTCTATTAGCCATGAATGAGTACCAGAGCTTGTTTAAGACACTGTCTTTTAGCACCGTTATAAAGTGGAAAGTATCTAAACCGGAAATGAGAATACGCAGATGGCCGCGCCCATTGTGACTTCCGGAATAAGGTCAATACTTTGCACTCCATGTCAAGGAACGCAAAACAGCGTGGCTTGAAGCTTTGAAACTAAAACACCCTCATACAAGAAAGTGTATGTTTGCTCTTTCCATACAAAAAAAAGCCAACCGAACTGTTTCCTGATCCGGAGCTTTATCAGGGCTACGCAATAATGCAATAATGGCATCACTATCAATAGCCTATTGCTATTATTAATGCTAATGTTAATAGTAGGTGGATAAATAAAGAGAGTAAGCATGAACATATTAAATTACAAGTGTAAAAGTAAATTTTGTCAAGTGCTGTGTATATGTAGTATTATATTTTTACCTTCCACTGAATAGCTGCTGCATGGCTACATGACTTCCCTAACCCGGCTGCCAACTGTCTCAATGTATTGTAGCTAATGTATTGTAACTTGCTTAACTACATGCTCTTATGGTTCTTCCCTTTGGCACTTATTTTGGTTGTTCACAATATGTGCTTCATGTTTTGGCTACCCGCAATGTTTTTGGGGCTATCTGTTGTTATTATCAGTGACCAATGCAATTTGTAAAGCTCTCTCTTGGAAGTCGCTTTGGATGAAAGCATCTGCTAAATGAGTAAATGTCAAGACTCCACTTTCCCTCAGCGTTACCCATGCTGTATGTTTAGCTTCATTGACACTCTGACTGGGCTCTACTGCTGCCTTCAGAAACATAACGCTGCTGTGTTTCTTCAACAATACTGTAGGCTACCTATTTTGTTACTATGCAAGTACGTATATGCTTCTGTGCTTGTGTAATTACGCAACTCTTCGCCATCAACACCTTCAGAACACAAAAGGTAATTAACAACGTCGATGTAGCTAACATTGGGTCATTGCGTCAGCTATACCAGAGCCTGTTTAAGGAGAGCCTTGCCACTCCCTATTAAGCCCCATTGTACCGAATTTGGTTGCAGTTCCACCAGAATTCCACTGGGGATGATCGCGAGCGAGTGCATGTTGAATGGGAGTCTATGCAGCTAAACGGCTAAATTTTCTTTTGCCTGATTGTCGTTGAGAAATCTCAGATTTGATTGTAGTTTTTGCATGTTCAACATGGATTATAGGTCAAAAGTTGAATGAACGAGTACTTATGTCCTTTTGATTTCTTACAGGGTGAGTCGTTGTTGCCTTTAACACGTTAGCATTCTGCTAATGAATGCTGATTGGTTAGTGAAGGACTGATACGACCAGAGCTCTTGCTTGATGGCATCCGAAGCAGAATCAGAATGTCAGAGCATTAGCAACATTTGAACCGGAAAACGATAACCGGCTTCCGGTTGAAACCCGCTATGAATCATGGGTACATTCGCTAACCAGGAAAAAGGTGGATAAAATAAAACTAGAGAGGGTACAATTTCTGGAGAAATTGTAGGGTGTGCTTGCTTGCTTCTGTTGCAGGTGGGTCCGTTTTCCCTTCTCGTGATATTTTATATTTCAATCAAGCATTTAGCCTACTCATATTGCATAATTCATTAAGAGCAGCCTTTGAAACAAGGAACCCCTTTTGAAACAAGCTACTGTAACAACGTTGTCACTGGCAGTATTTCAGATGGAATTGCGATTCAAATAGTACCGTCTGCTAACAGAAAATAAGCCCCCCCAAAACGTAAATAAGTTCGATATTAATTTAGGGGGACATGGCTAATTCAAAAGCAGTTTGCTAGAGGCAAGCTAGCTGCCGTTGCTATCCACACCACTGATTGTTTGAAAGCGCAGGAAATTAAAACGTTTCTTTTGTAAGGGATATAGACCCGACAGGGCGAACAGCACAAAACGGAGGGGTTTAGTTCCGCCCTGAAGGGGCTTATTTCCCCGATAATGATCGGCGTTCTTTAAATTATCCCGCGTATTACACGGCTAGTGGAGAACAAAAATAACTTAACACAGTGTGTCTTTTTACAATGTATTTGTTACCATTCGTATTGTTGATCAGCAGAGAAATAGTTGCCAAAGACGTTGAACTTCATAGACCTATTATTTAGGCTTCAAATCAGCTGACGTCGCTAAGCAACAGAGTACGCTGGGGTTGAAAAGTTACCGGACTACTTGCAGAGTGCTACGAAAGACGTGAATCAGAAGCAAAAAGGCCACTTCCCTTGACAGCGGTCAAATATGAGAAAATTGTTCACCGCAGAACGTTGGGAAGCCCCATTCAAGTGAATGGAGCATTCTACAGCATTAAGAACAGCCGTGTAATAAGACATAAAAGTTTAGCTATAGCTGTGGCATTGAAGACAGTACTGTAGCCTACTACACTGCCAGTGTAGCGAGCCGAGTCTGTGACTCTGTGGCTAACGTCAAAACAAGACGCAGTCTCACTCAAATTCCAAGTTTTACACAAATAACAAACTATACTGACCCGCTGGCTGTCTTCGCTATTGCCATATCTTTAAAACACTGCTGTCCATTTAGATGTAGAATTGACCCTGGTACGAAATTAAGAAAATACTCACCAGACACAGATCGACAGTTGACAACACTGTTGCTGCCGCAATCGTCAATGGACAGGCTCTCACGTAGCAAACAAATCAACGTTTTTACAGCAATCTATATTAAAATCTCACCACCTGGCTGTTTTCACAATAGTCATATCGTCATAACATTTCCCTCTTTCAGTTTTTTTGTGTAAAATTGAACTATAAAATTAGCTATCTACAAAAAATACTACTATGACGCTTTCAAGCATGGCTGCCACCTAAAAGACGAGGCAGTCTCATGGGCGACCTGCACTTGCTCAAATTTCAAAGACTGTCACGACCTAAATCAAAAATGCGAGATTGCAGTTCCACTCGAAATCGCTTTCTCTACAAAGCCAAATGGTTGTGATTTTTTGTGGGTGGTATTTTTCACTCTTAATCCAAGCTCCAATTTGCGAGCTAGAAAGTCTCTATCACGTTGTATCCATGCATCGTTGCTAACGTGTGTTGACGTGGTGACGTAGCTAGCACAGATTACCCTTCGTCAACTAAAGGCACTTTGTCCCCACAAAAACGTTGTAACCTCCTTAACTGTGCAACGGAACGTAAATCCAAATACAAGCAACTCAATGGAGACCAAGACAAACATTTTGACACCGGCATTGTGTATGTAGTCCAAATATTGACACATTTTTAGGGGAGCAAAATAAATAATAATAATATATATGTGAGATAACAATGGTTTGTGCTCGCCGAAGGCAAGCACACCCCAAATAGTATAAAATAGTTGTCAAGATATCTGCTAAGTATTAGTGTACATTATGTATTCGACTTGGCGTACATTAATTAAAGACACAAGTAAATATGTATTTAGTTATTTACTAATGCTTTGTAAAGGTAATGTAAATGGTTTGTTCACCATTTGCTAATGCTTTCTATACCAGCTCATGTACCATTAACAGATTATAAACTACTGGTTTGAAACTATATTAACAAGTCGTCTATTAAGTATGGTAATGCAGTTATCAAACACCTTATGAATTGTATTATGAATCAAATCCATAATTTTGAACAGTGTTTACTAATGATTAACATAGCGTTTGTTAATAAGCTTATTAACTTTTTAATAATGTATTGTTAATGTTTCAAAATGTTTTATAAAGGATTAACTAACTATTAGTTAACACTTTGTAAATGCCAAAAAGCGTTGACTTATTATAATCAGACTTTTTTTTGCCTTAGGCGCTCAGGATTTTCCATAGGCGCTTGGGAAAACGGCTTAGGCGCGCGCCCAAATATGATCTATGCAGGAAAAACCCTGCAGGAAAATACCAACGTTAACAACAACCCCCATTCAAACAAGTCAGGGAACAGATGATATCATTATTAGCGATGTAAGAGTTCAGGAACAACCTTTTAAACCTTTAACGCGTCAGGATCAGGATGTTTTGTGTGCACGTTTAAAACTTGCTCATGAAAACGTTCAGACTACTGTATAAACAAACGTTGATGTCATGGGTTGTCCTTGTAAAACAAAGAGTATGGAAATTGTATCTTCTTGAACCACACAGGCAATCATTATGAAGTTGTACAATGTGTTAAACAAAGATGTGCACAAAATGTTTATGCAGGAACGTGTCAGCCTGGAGAGATTGATCATTTGAAGACACGTTAACGGAAATTGAACGATAGACAAGAAAATGTGAAAGCTAAGAAAAAACTTCAACAGTATTATAACAGTGATTACAGAGAGAAAAAGATGATATATCTTAAAGATAAATATCACAAAGAGGAGTCTGACAAACAGGCTAAGTGTGAAAATGAGAAGAGTAAATATTGGAGAAACACAACCTTTCAAAAATATAAGCTGGATAATTATTTGACCAAATATAGGACAAATCATGAATTTTCATGCATACTCTGAAAGTAAATATAGGAAGAATCTTGACTTTAAAGAAAGTGTATGAGCATACTCTAAAAGTAAATATAGGAAGAATCTTGACCTTAAAGAAAGTGTACGAGCATACACTGGAAGTAAATATTGGAAGAATCTTGACTTTAAAGAAAGTGTACGAGCATACTCTAAAAGTAAATACAGGACAAGTCTTAGCTTTCAAGCTAGTGTGCAAGCATTTGCTAAAGCCAAATACCAGACAAACAGGAAATGTCAGTCTTTTGTCCGTGATTATGGTCGTCATAAATACAGAATAAATAATAATAATATTTAATAATATATATATATAATATTTCAAAATCAAATCAAACAGCATAACAGGGAAGAAGTACCAAGAAAATGAATAAATATCTGTGTAAATAAAACTCAAGGAAGCTGTGAGAACTATGCAAGGTGGCAAAAGAGACAAAAAAAACCTTGATTTTACAATTAGTCATTTCCGCCAAAAAGTCAGTACAGGTCCAGATTATGTATGCTGTGTGTGTCACTGTTTACTTTTCCGAAAACAGGTTGTTGAGTGTAAAAGACCTTGCTATGAAAACAAAGGACAGAAAATTGCTGCACTGGCTAACAGGTTTATAACATTAACATATTTTCATTTCATTTTTATTAGGATCCCCATTAGCGGCCCATTTAATGGCAGCTAATCTTCCTGGGGTCCTCTTTAAAATATTCACAACATAAAATTACACAAAGCAATTACACAAATTACAATTAAAAAAAAGCTGCTGAGGTGAGCCAGCTGAGGTGGCTCGGGCATCTGATTAGGATGCCTCCTGGACGCCTCCCTGGTGAGGTGTTCCCACCCGGGAAGAGGCCCCGGGGAAGACCCAGGACACGCTGGAGGGACTATGTCACTCGGCTGGCCTGGGAACGCCTCGGGGTCCCCCAGGAAGAGGTGGTGTAAGTGGCCGGGGAGAGGGAAGCCTGGGCCTCCCTGCTTAGGTCGTTGCCCCTGCGACCCGATCCCCGGACAAGCGGCAGATGACGACGACGACGACAATCAAAAAAATTCAAACATTGCAATTACATTCAAAATATGATTAAGTGAAAGAACATGAGAATTTCCAGTTTTCATGAGGTCATTTGTAGCAATTCCTGGGTTACTGTCCTCTTAAATTTATATTTGTTCTGAATTCTGCATGATGAGACAGAGAGTCGATTCCAAATAGATATTGCTCTGTAAAGTGATGTGCGTTTCAGAAAATTTGTCCTGGGAAGCGGAAGTTTTATGTCACCACCTAGTGCCTACCTGGTGGCATATAGGTGTCTACTTCCTACAAAAACAACCTGCTCAGAGAGAAACTGTGGCTGTTTCATAAAAACTGCATTCCACAATATTAAATTAATCTTAGTTTAATTTTGTCGTCAACTGTGAGCCAAGCATTTGTGCATCAGAGATGTAGTCTCAAGAGAGCACTGGAGGACGGTCCTTGCTGCCCTATTTTTTGCCATTTGAAGCTTATCAAGGTATTTTTGAGATGCAGACGACCGTATAATTGGACAGTTTTCTAAATGGCACAAAACAACCTGACTGAACAACCTGTTTAGCAATGGACATATAAATATATGACATACATTTTCTGGACACTGCAATACCATTCCCCATTTTAACCACTTTAATCATTCCAGCAATATGAGCTGACCAAGACAAGCAAGAATCCAAGGTGACGCCCAGTAACCTGGCTTGCATCACTTGTCTTAGCAGCAGACCATTGACTGTCAAGTTCAGAGAAGGCTGGGTAGTTGGTTTTGATCTTTTCCAAAATATCATCGATGTTGATTTGTCTACATTTAAAACTAATTTGTTATCTTTTACCCACTTGCTTATATTCTGCAAATCATGATTTAACAGATTTGAGACATCTTGAGTTTTTTCAGAACAGTACAGTGTGGAATCATCTGCATACATAACAACAGTTGAATGTTTCACAATAAAAGGTAAATCATTTGTAAAGATCAAGTATAGCAAAGGCCCAAGGCAACTACCCTGGGGCACTCCACAATGTATTGTCTTAGTAGTCGAATATTGTCCATTAAAGAACACCCGCTGCTTCCTATTGGATAGGTAACTCCCCATCCATGACAGAGACGAAGGTGTAAAACCATAGCATTCTAATTTTTGAAGCAGTATTTTATGATCTATCAGCAGGGTTTTGCAAAGTGTGGTGCGCGCGAGCTGCCTCTAGGGGGTGAGCGAGAGTAAAAATGTAATGGTGGTCTACTGGTGTAATAAGTGAAGTGGGATTTTTCACAATACAAAAACATGAATTATAAAAATTCCTGTTGTAAGACTAAATAAAAAACGTACAATTTAGTAAATAAATGCACTTCAGCTTCTGCCGCCAAACTGTCTTTTACTACACTAGTGTTATGTCTCCATGACAACTAGCCGAGCTTGTGCACCTAACGTAAGATTACAGCTAATTTCATTCATTCAGTAGTAACATTAATGCAATTATGCTAAACTGGCTTAAATCGGGGAAACTGTCAGAAGGGACATCTGAACCTATCAGTAGCCTAATAAAAGAGGAGACGGATAGAGAGAGAGTGAAGAATCGGAGGCGAGAGAAATGGAGAGATGTGTTGTGGAGAGACCGGGAGAAGATATTGAGCGGGAGTCAGAGAAAAATTAGACGGAGCAGACCGAAAAGGAGGAGGGGATAGCAAAGACAAATCGGGAGCACATAGGCCAATCGCGGAGTCAAGGTGAAAAAAGAGGAAACGAGAATGAGCATCAGACTGGGAAAAAAAAAGAGGAAATACGATTAAAATTATCTGGGTCTGGGCTTCACTTGGATTGGCAATGCAGATTGCCCAAAGCCACAATGAGTATATAGTAAGGTTCTGGCTAACAGCTGTCTGAAGCCCTCTTATTTACTTAGCCACCTGAACACCAAGCATGCCAGTGAAAGTCAAAAGCCCCTTACATTTTTTAAATCAAAATTGGAGGAGTTACAAAACAGCCAGATGAATGTTACTGCTGTTATCCTGAAAATCCTCAAATGGACTCCTCCTTTTTTTTTTCTTCTCAATATCAGCCGTTATGGAAATCATTTGTGTGACAATCCAAGTAAATTATGGATTTCGTATAAATGCCATCGAAAAATACTTGGTGGAAAACTTCCAGACCAGAGCGTTGCTAACAACATGCATTTGGAGGAAATCCCAGCGGAACTTAGGCGTCTCAATTCTTTAGAGCAACATTTGATTGCACGTCATATTCCTTTCATGAAATTGCACTGTTCATACCCCGTAGTCGCCAGAGAGCTTGTCATTGGCCCATGTGTCTCTGTTCCTATCAATAATGCAGATGTAACAAACATACTTCCGAGACATGAATGTGATGTCAAAATGATGAAGAGTAAAACTGAAACTAAAATTGACATATAAAGGGCATTATGAGTATATGTATGTCCATACTGACCGTGTCAGAAATGCTCTGAGATATTTAATGATGCACAATAAATGGTATGATGATGTGAAGTTCAATGAAGACTGTGTTAATACTTTGAATGAAACTGATGATGCTGAGAAAGAGGCATATAACAAAGATGAAACAGTAGAAGAGAGAGATGAAGAGAATTCTCCTTAAAAGCAACCAGAGGAAGATTTGACATACATTAAAGGACAGAATGGACTTTTGTCAGATGCATCATTACAGCCGGTTGATCTTGGTTCAGAGATCATTGATCAGCATTTCCAGGACATACTAAATACAGTGTTTCCCACAGATTAGAAAAAAATTTGTGGTGGTGGGGGGGGTCATTTGTTACACAGAACGTTACACAGAACTTTTTTTTCTATTAAATATATATGTATGAGCTATTTTGGATCCTGTCCTCCTCTCCTACTCTTTCTTCAAAGCCTAAAGAATCTATCTCTTTCTCTCCCTGACCCTGTTTTTATGCTTGAGCAGCACTGGTTGAAGCCTGAAAATATTGTAAACAATTTCTGCATATATGCAGGTTGAAACGCTAGTGCTAAATAACTATTTAGCTGGTCGGCTCCATGACAACGGGTATAGGGCTTGTGAGACTGCTCACTAAAACAACGATGGGGAACCCACTTGTCTAGCAGATTAAGACATGTTCGTAGGTATCTAGCAAAAAGTAACAAACTTTCCTAGACTTAGCTACGGTACTAATGCTGAAGGCTTGCTGATATCGCATAGCGTCGTTGCTAACATGTGCTGACGTTGTGACAGTGTATGTGAGAGACGGAGGGAGAGCAGGGAAAGGAAATGCAGCTGAGCGAATACGCTGCATGTTTTAGATAGCCTAAACAATTTTTTTTTATAACGAAACGCAATATGTGGTGGCCGGTGTTGATTCTGTGGTGCACCGCCACAAATTAGTCTGTGTTGGAAACACTGGTGGTACCAGGTGAAGGCAACAGTCCTGTTAGGATACTATCAGATAAAACCAATGAAGCAAAATGTTTCCCTGTCCTCTCTCCTACTGGTAGGCCTACTTTACATGCTGAAAGAGAGGAAAAAATAACACTGTTACTTTACCTAAATACATGCATACTCAATGCCGATGGTCATTTCGCACAGAACACAGACTTCATTTTTTATGCACAGTACATATCAGAAGTTAATCAAGTTGTGTCTAGTGTTTCAGTCGCGTTACGCAAAGGTGAAGGCAATAATTCTCTGAAAGAAGTGACACACGGCATGCTAACAAACCCAGACTCGGTAAGTAAAATATTACGTAACTGTAGGGCTGTATTGGCAGCCTCTTTGTCACTGGTCACCCAGACACTCGTCTGGGACAGTCGTAGATTTGCATGAATGCTGACTCCCTGAGTCACCACCTTACCGCGGTGGAGGGCTTTGCGTGTCCTAGTGATCCTGGAAACTATGTTGTTGGGGGCTTTATGCCCCTGGTAGGGTCACCCAAGGCAAACAGGTTCCAGGCGAAAGACCAGACAAAGAGTGGCTCAAAAACCTACCACGAAGAAAAATAACAATGGTTCTCAGTGGGGAAGATGCCGAGGAGCGTGAGATGCCGGGGAGCGTGAGATCGACAGGCGGATCGGTGCGGCGTCCGCAGTGATGCGGGCTCTGCATCGGTCCGTCGTGGTGAAGAAGGAGCTGAGTTGAAAAGCGAAGCTTTCTATTTCCCAGTCAATCTACGTTCCTACCCTCACCCATGGTCATGAACTATGGGTAGTAACCGAAAGAACGAGATTGCAAATACAAGCGGACGAAATTAGCTTTCTCCGCAGGGTGTCCGGGAGATAGGGTGAGAAGCTCGGTCATCCGGTAGGGCCTCAGAGTAGAACCGCTGCTCCTCCGCGTCGAGAGGAGCCAGCTGAGGTGGCTCGGGCATCTGATCAGGATGCCTCCTGGATGCCTCCCTGGTGAGGTGTTCTGGGCACGTCCCACTGGGAAGAGGCCCCGGGGAAGACCCAGGACACGCTGGAGGGACTATGTCTCTCGGCTGGCCTGGGAACGCCTCGGGGTCCCCCAGGAAGAGCTGGTGGAAGTGGATGGGGAGAGGGAAGTCTGGGCCTCCCTGCTTTGGTTGCTGCCCCGTGACCCGACCCCCGGATAAGCGGTAGATGACGAGACGAGAGAGAAGAAAATGACAATCACACCTTAATAACACACCTCTGGAAAGGTGATCTCAACAGTTGAAGAGGAAGGTGGACCGAGGAAGACCTGAAATTATCATTAAAAGTTGTGTTCTTGTAAATATAGTTCTAAGCAGCTTTTAATGTCATGTTTGATATGATTTTGTTTCTTATTTTATGTATTACATTCTAGTAATAATTTTAATACAGTAACATGTACATTTACAGGGTTTACAGAGTTTGTGCTTGCAGCAGACCAACGTGTTAACATATTCCCTTGTCTTGCAAGGGCACCACTTGGTCTACTGCAGCCTTGATTAATGATCCAATTTGAATTTGCATGCGTTAGACAACTTTTCTGTCATATGGTCGGTGTCCCCATTTTAGTCAGGTTTGGGAGTATATAGGGAGAAGTTTTACCAATCACTTTGAGTTCTGAGCATTGCTCTGAAGGCATGTTTTGTATTTGATGATGTTTCATTATCATTGTATTGATTATCTTACTATTTAGATAATAAACTATTATTGTGCATTTTAAGTCACTTGTTCTCGTTGAAACGCATCTATCACGCGACGGCGGTGAAAACCTTGATCTAGTTGGGTTGATGCGGCTATACTGATTATAGATATAGACTTTTGAAGTAGGTTTTAAGGTTTAAGGCCTCTGAGTCACCTACAGTGGACCTCCACGCTCCAAAGGAAATACCGGAGCCTCTGGGTGGTCGGTTTACATACTAGGTTGGTGGTTAAATCCATATTATAGTAGAGATAAACAACTGATTAGTGAGTATGCATACTTTAAGGTTGGTGCTCTGATTTATATTTATGCATTTAGCAGACGCTTTTATCCAAAGCGACTTCCAAGAGAGAGCTTTACAAAAGAGCATAGGTCACTGATCATAACAACGAGGTAGTCCCAAACATTGCAAGCAGCCAAAACATGCAGACATTGTGAAAAACTAAACAAGTGCCAAAGGGAAGACCCATTAGAGCATGCAGTTATACAAGTTACAAATTAAAACAACATGAACCTCAAAAAGTGCAAGACTGTACCTGTAGAAGAACAATCAAAAGTAAAATATTTCACAGCGAGTACAAGAGTTAACTTTGTTATAACTAACCGACAAGAGCAACAAGTCTCTCAATAAGAGTCATTGTAATCCTGGAGGAAACTAACATCAAGCAGGCGATTTTTACCTACGTCAGAGTTTCATGTCATTAACTGTTTAGCGCTCAAGGTTACAGTTAATACACTTGTGCACATTTCTAAAATTGGAGTCAGATATTAACGAGTCAATTATCTCCCTGAACATCTAACCAGAATTGTATTGTTTCACAAGCCGGGGACAAACACAAAGTGTCTCCGGCCTTACAATTCCCACCTACGTATTTTTGGACCATGTTAGCCTTCCCTTTTTGGCCATTTATTGATAACCATAGACATAGACTTTGGCGGAGTGGATGTATGATGCACTCCCTGCCTCTACCTATGTATGTTGTTGGACCATATTCGCCTTCCCCTTTTGTCGGGCCCATAACTCTGCCTAGGAAGGCCCCACAGCCCCCAAACTTGGCCTGGCCTGCTTATCAGAGTTATCAGAACAAACACCTAACCCTAACCCTACTTGAAAGATACAAGTTCTTAAGAGGAATTCGTGGCACACCTCCATTCTGGATGTCAGTACAGATAGACCTTTTTGTTATGATAAGACAACTTTCCATACCCACCTTTTTTTGCATCTTTTAGCTCTGCTGATTTGAGATGGCCTGAATTGCTGAACTCTCTCCTAAAGATAGAAGGAAAACAGTTAAATGTTGATGAACTTGACAGCAGGGGCGTGTCTAGAACATTTTGAACAGGGTGGCCAGGCAGGGGCACAGCCCCAGAGCAGGGTGGCCATCAACCACGAATCGAGCCTGTAAAGTTTACATTTTATCTACCCTTTCTGTTGTAGGTAATGAAACACTGTGTTATATGACAATAAACTAAGCATTTTTCTATTGACATGTTCCCCATGTGTAGTTATTAGTAAATGGTCACATCCTTAATCTAAATTGAGCATCCCGCACGTGGGATTTTCCTATGGCAAATTATGATTTATTCTAATGTATAAGTCTACAGTTTCTTCGATGGATTCCATAAGTTCTACCTGTCATACACATCAGAAACGTAACTGCAAACTTGAAATGACAGATTTATTATTTGTAGGACGACTCATACATTTAGAACCATTTATTCAGTAATTGGGGTGTGCTTGCCTTCGGCAGCACAAACCATTGTTATCTCACATATATATTTATTTATTTTTATTTTTGCCCCCCTAAGGCTCAGTCAATATTTTGACCACATAGACAACAGCTGTGTCAAAATGTTCGTCTTGGTCTCGATTGCGTTGCTTGTATTTGGATTTACGTTCCGTTGCACAGTTTAGGAGGTTACAATGTTTTTGTGGGGACAAAGTGCCTTTTGTCGACGAAGGGTAACCTGTGCTAGCTACGTCACCACGTCAACACGTTAACAACGACGCATGGATACAACTAGAGACGTTCTAGCATGCAAGTTGGAGCTTGGATTATGAGTGAAATATACCACTCCCAAACATTTCCAACCATTGGACTTTGTTGAGAAAGCGATTTCGAGTGGAACTGCAATCTCACATTTTTGATTTAGGTCGTGACAGTCTTTGAAATTTGAGCGAGTGCAGGTCGCCCGTGAGACCGCCTCGTCTTTTAGGCAGCAGCCATGCTAGAAAGCGTAATAGTAGTATTTTTTGTAGCCAATTTTATAGTTCAATTTTACACTAAAAAAACTGAAAGAGGGAAATGTTACAATATGACTATTGTGAAAACAGCCAGGTGGTGAGATTTTAATATAGGTTGCTGTAAAAAGGTTGATTTTTTTGCTACGTGAGAGCCTGTCAGCCTCCATTGACGATTGCGGAAGCAATGTTGTCAACAGTTTTGACACTCAAGTCAACTGTTGATCTGTGTGTGGTGAGTATTTTCTTAATTTCTTACCAGGGTCAATTCTACATCTAAATGGACAGCAGTGTTTTAAAGATATGGCGATTGCAAAGACAGCCAGCGGGTCAGCATAGTTTGTTATTTGTGTAAAACTTGGAATTTGAGTGAGACTGCGTCTTGTTTTGAAGTTAGCCACAGAGTCACAGACTTGGCTCGCCCACTGGCAGTCTAGTAGGCTACAGTACTGTCTTCAATGCCACAGCTATGGCTAAACTTTATTATGTCTTATTACACGGCTGTTCTTAATGCTGTAGAAATGCTCCGTTTACTTGCATGGGACTTTCCAACGTTCTGTGGTGAACAATTTTCTCATATTTGACCGTTGCTATGCATATTTGGGAGGGAAGTGGCCTGATGATTTGAAGCCTAAATAATGCTCAAAGTCTATGAAGTTCAACGTCTTTGGTGAACTATTTCTCTGCTGATCAACAGTACGAATGGTGACAAATAAATTGTAAAAAGACACACTGTGTTATTTTTGTTGGCAAGTAGCTGTGTAATAAGCTGGATAATGTATAGAACGCCGGTCATTATCGGGGAAATAAGCCCCTTCCGCTTCGCGCCTAACAACTCCCCCAGGGGCGCAACTACCCAGTGTCAGAGGTGTATGCAGCAACAATTTTGGCGCCCCCCCACCCCCCAAAAAAATAAATAAGTGTGCCGGACATCATCATGTATAGGCTTTAAATAATAAAAGTTTATTTTAAAGTATATCAGCCACTGTAGGCCTACCATAATTATAAATAATTATATATGTATATATAGCATAGGTATATTCAGGGCTCGACAAATTGTGGCAACCATACTGTGACAAGTGGTAACCTAATCATCACCCCTGGCAACCACATTATTGTAGCCTATTTTTTTCATGTACTTTATTTTCATTACAAATAAATCATCATTGTTGGCATTCGAGCTTTGCGGATGTTTAAATTTGCGTTCTGATTTGTTTACTACGTCCCCACTGTCAGACATAGGCTAATTGTTATATTTCCCACATGCAGGGTTTTGATACAGAAATGCATTTTTCATTTGCAATGGCAAGATTAGCTTAGCCTATAACAAAACATGTTAAATTATTTCGATTTGGCATTAGAACTAATCAGACTTTATCTGTAAGCAACCCCACTTTAGCTCACGTTAGCAAACACTAGCTAGTCTGAAAACAGTCTGTTAACATGAATATTTGCAAGTCTCCAAGTTTGGTAGAAAATCTATGCATGATTGCACACTGTGCATGATTGATGTAAACCAGAGTTATTGCATTATGTTTTCCAGATTCTTGTCATTTATTGTACATGCCACCTTATATTTTCCGGTTTTCAGCTCAGCAACCTCGATTTTGCATATTCTAAACTAGCCTTAAACCCAAATTTGGCTGCTACATTCCCAGTGTTAGCAAACGCTAGCTAGTCTGTTACCATGAATATAAGCCTCCAAGCACAAACGTCACACTTTAAATCCTACCTTTTGCCTTTAACCTTCCACTTATTTACTACTACTGTTGTATCCCTTGACATGTCATCTCCTTTTCCCTCTTTCTTTTTCTATTTTTAGCCCCCGACAACTGTTTTGATTTGTCCATCATTTTCCATAGACAACAACTAAATACTCGTAACTGCTCGCTCAGTGCTCACGGCGCCCCCGCTCCCTCTAGATGTCAAAATTCTATCTTATGAGATAGGGCGCCTACCTGAGCAGTTTTACAATGTTTTATAACATTGAGGAAATGCAGAAACGCGCAACAGCAGCTATAAATAGAAAATACAAAAAAAAGATTTAATATTAATAATAATATTAATTTTACCCTTGCTTTGGCGCCCCCATGGTGCGGCGCCCCTATGCGCCGCATATAGCGCATACCCACTTTTTGCGCCCCTGAACTCCCCTTACCTTTTCTAAAATCAGCGCAAACCACGGCCTCTTGGGGCTTATTGCTTAATTATCCTAGCCTGACGTTGTCATACTCATAATTCTAGTCAGAATATGAGTCTGAGAACTCTCCGTTGGGCTTTGACTACAGGGCGTGTTTCAAACGTGCCTGGAAAACAAATGCCTCTTCGCTCAATTGGATAGACCTACAACCAATAAGAGCAACGTAATATGTTGTTTGTTCAAAACAAATTCAACTTAAGCGCTCTTTTGTGACGTGGGTGATTACGTTACTGTTGATCATCTGACCATCATCATATTAAGCCCGCCCTGGCTAATTTCATTGGTACGCCCAGATTCTGGTTTTCTGTAGTTGTTCCCCAATACGAGACCCTCCAGACCCAACTTCCCGACCAATTTTTTTTGTGGGCGGGGAGAAGTTGGGCTGGCAGCCAGGCTATAATTATCCCTTACAAAAGAAACATTCTAATTTCCTGCGCTTTCAAACTATCAGTGGAGTGTGGATACCAACGGCAGCTAGCTTGCCTCTAGAAAACCGCTTTTGAATTAGCCATGTCCCCCTAAATTAATATCAAACTTATTTACGTTTTGGGGGCTTATTTTCAGTTAGCAGACGGTACTATTTGAATCGCAATTCCATCTGAATTACTGCCAGTGACAACTTTGTTACAGTAGCTTGTTTCAAAGGGGGTTCCTTGTTTCAAAGAGTGTTCTTAATGAATTATGCAATATGAGTAGGCTAAATGGTTCGTAATATCACTAGAAGGGAAAACGGACCCACCTGCATCTGAAGCAAGCAAGCACACCCTACAATTTCCCCAGAAATTGTACCCTCTCTAGTTTTACCATTACAATATATAATTGGAAAGTGTGATTTTCTAAAGTAAGTTTGACCTATAACCTTAAACCTCCACATTTTGTATTATTGTTTTATTTAAATACATGACACATTTGTACAAAAATAAATGTTTCTTAACACAAATATGATTCTTAACTCTTATACCTGAGTGTACATTTAGATATAATATCCTTAGAACAGTAAATGGAGGTATAATTAAAATGTGGCCCAAAAAACAATTGAACCATGTAATGAAAACATTTGAAATAGTATGCATTGGCTTCATGTTACCATTATTTTATTTTGAATATCAATAGAAAATAACAGTAATTCACCAAACATATAGTGGAATAGTTAGGGTCAACAAATCAGTCAAGTGAGAATGTTAAAACAGCTTAATTCTCCTGTTTTTGTGGTGGGCAGCGAAACGTTTTACAAAGTCATCAATGTTTAGTGACACTGCTCTGCTAGACTCAATACTAAGCACTCCAAGGTTACTAAGCCTGTCATCATTCATGGTTGTACTTACACCTGGGGCCTCATGTATAAACGTTGCGTACGCTGGTTTCACGCACACTTTGTGATGTATAAAGACTTACTTGACGTGAGAATGTGCGGGCCGTCCCGGAAACTTTTGAGCAGACGTGAGAATGTGCGGACCGTCCGTTAATTCTTGTTTGCCTCTGTAACGTAGCAAATTCAAATTGAAAAGTGCCGAAACTCACCAAATATTACTGAATAAAGTTTCCACTACTATGTTTATGACGTTGACAAAATGTTCAAAAAAGCACAAAAATTAAAGATTGATCATTAATGTGGATAATCACATCAAAATGCCAAAACCTAAAACGGGAAATGCTATAGGGGCCTAGCCGTCTGTTTAATCCGCCACCATTTAATAACTTCTGTTAAACTTGAGGGTGTCAAACAAACAACAAAGTCATTCAGGAAATGCATGTCACGCTAACCCTATAGCTGCCATGCTGTTACGATGCGCCACCACTCGTTTCTTCATTTAAAGTTTTACATCGAACCATTTCTTTTTAATTTCTGCCATGGTCCGGTTCACTGAACCCACAGCATTTATGGCCCTATAGTAATAATGTTTTTTTTTTGTAATGCACTTTACATTTAGCTAAATCTCAAAGTGATACAAGGGTGTAGTAAGGGTGTAAATAGTGACAGTCTTCCACTCCGCCAACTTTTTTTGTTGCTAATACCTGATGACATGCCGCCAAACAGGACACATTTTCTCGCCTCCACACTCGGTTATCAGAACCTCGATCACAGTCACCGTATTTCTTTGAATAGACGCAGCGGAGTTTAACGTTCATTTTTTGTGAAGCGGTTCTTCGAGGGCGGCGTTTATTCGAAGAAATACGGTAATTCAGACAAAGAAATGACCTCTGGAGTGCATTTACAACCCATCTGCATATTCATTTATGGGAGGAGGCAAGGCGGAGTCAGTGGCTCGTTCACATGCGGTCAATCTCACGTTGATTGTGATTTATAAAGGAAAGGTGCGCAGGACCTGGCGTACCACCGGTTTTATACATGTGAATATTTCTGTGTGTAGGTACTTTTCGAGTTTTGGCCGTACGCCATCTTCTGGTTTTAAAGCTGCGCAATCCTTTATACATGAGGCCCCTGGTGTCGTTTAACTTCTGTAGCTCTCTGGCTGCACCTTGATTTATTTTTGCACCGAGAGCCATTTCTGGTGCATGTAAGAGCCTGACATGTAAACATGTAGTTTTTGCATGAGAGAAAAGAAGCAGTCAGTTTCAGGGACTGACTTGACAGAGTCAACTAAAACAAGGTTGAGACAATGTGCATTACAATGTATGTAAAATGCATGCTTAGCATCTATCTTAATCCTACTCGCCAGTCCAGTGTGTTTGCCAGACATTACAGATCATTGTACATTGTGTAATGAATACTCTGTGGAGACTGAGGAGATGGTACAAGCGCAGAGCGCACATTTTAGTAATCTGACAAAAAGGAGCAGGCAAAAGACAAATCCAAGGCCAGGCAGAGTTCGGTACACGTAGAGGCAAGACGACAGGGCAAAGGTACCAAACGACAGGCAAGTAATCCAGAGGCAAACAAGGTCCAAGGCAGGTCAAAAAGGCTGGTAAAAAACACGAGGTTAATGCACGAACGGCTTGGTACTGAAAGCTGTCACAAACAACAATACCTCACAAAGTACCAAGGGCAGATTGGAGCCCTAAATAGGGAGTGCTTAATGGACAACAGGTGCTAGTACTCAGGTGAGTGTGTTCTACGAGTGGAGTTGCATAAAGGAGAGGTGGGTTATGTGGGTGTTTGTAAAGGAGCTGCAGGTAGAGGGCGTGACTGAGCTGGAGGCCGATTGAGGGAAGACCTAACACATTGCCTTTTTCCAGTTGGAGTATGCCAGTGCTGACGTGAAGGATGATTGTGAGGCACCAGGTAAGGAAAAGTGTCATGGATAAAAGTAAGCGGAATCACAACTTTCTGAGTACTCGAGCCAAGAGACTGCCCGAGACTGGGAAATAGCTGCCAATATAAAATTATCAAGTTATTGACCGAATATTAAGAGCATGACTATAAGTGACAACAGCAGAGACAAATTTGATGTGCGTTAATTACATAAATAATGCTCTGTACCAACAAAGCTTGTCCAAATTGTGTAAAAGAAAAAGTTAAAATACCATGTAGTCTCATCCGGTGCGCCAAGAGATGGCTGTGCCAACGAGAGCTCCGCAAAAACCAAGCTTTTTGTTTGTAATTTTAGTGTTTGTTACTTGTTTTGTCAATGTTATAATGTCGTTTATTCAGTACGACCGGCAGACACTAAGTTGTCACTTGGCAAGGACTATTTTACGAACTTTAATTCCACTTTTCGGTCTGCAAACTCGTACTGCAGCTGGCCCTTTATTGTTCCGCTGCTCTGTTTACCTGCGAGACGGAGGAAGAAGAAACGAGGCCGGCGTGCTGGAGTTCTTGTTCGAACTCGGAAACAGTGCTTCAAACCTGCTTTTCCAACCATCTTACTTGCTAACGTTCAGTCCATCGACAACAAAATGGATGAACTTAACGGTCGTGTCAAATTCCAAAGGGACATCAGGAACTGCTGTGTACTGGTGTTCGTCGAGACCTAGCTGTCTCCACAGACTGCTAACTGTAAAAATCAGACCCTTCTATCTGCCTCGGGAATTCACTGCGGTCGTCATGAGTGCAGTCTACATCCCTCCTCAGGCAGACAAGGCCGCTGCCTTGGATGAACTGTATGGGATAATCAATGGTCTGGAAAATGTGCACCCAGAGGCAGCCTTCATTGTTGTTGGTGATTTCAACAGAGCCAACATGAAGTCCTGCCCAAGTACTATCAGCACATTGACTTCTTCACACGTGGAAACCAGATCCTTGACCATTGTTATACAGCATTCAAGGGCAGTTACAAACCCCTCCCCGCCCTGCTTTTGGGAAGGCTGATCACACCTCCATTCTTCTCCTCCCTCTATATGAACAAAAGCTTAAACGGGTCAGACCGGTTGAGAGCTCAGTTCACCTTTGGAGTGACGAGAGTGTGGCGACCCTCCAGGACTGCTTTGACACCACTGACTGGCTGATGTTCAAGGAGGCAGCAGATGGGGACATTAACGAATACACGGACACTGTTTCCAGCTACGTCCAACACTGCATAGATGACGTTGTCCCCAAAAAGGTTTTCCCCAAATCAGAAGCCCTGGGTTGATGCCGTGTGTTAAGTTGCATGTTATCTACTGCGCGTGCGCGGCAAGTGGAGTGGCGGTTCTCTGACTGTGAATAATGGCGACGGCCATGGTTGTGCATGTGATATGCTAACGTTCAGTAAAAGTCTAAACTCGAACAACTGTCGTTGTGGTTACTGGTTTAACATTGGTAGCAGAGGATGGTTGCTGCTGGGAATTACAAAGTTCCGCCACCGTTTGACGAGAAGACGTCATACGAAAGCTGGAAAAATGAGATCGAAATATGGAGACTCGTCACCGAACTGGATAAAAAGAAGCAAGCCTTGGCGGTTACCTTGTCGCTAAAGGGGAGAGCCAAGGCTAGCGCTCTGGAAGTTGCTGCTGGCGACTTAAATTCCGACACGGGAATGACTGCACTTCTGACTAAATTGGACTTGGTGTTTTTGAAAGAAGAAAAGGACCGGCAGTACGAGGCTTACACAGAGTTCGACCGGATCGCTAGAGGAAGCGGTGCTTCAATGGTGGATTACATCATCGAATTTGAACATCGCTACAACAATCTACGTAAGTTTAAAATGGAGCTTCCAGATGCAGTGTTAGCCTTCAAGCTACTGGATACTGCGGGACTTAATGTGAAAGATAAACAGTTAGCGCTTACAGCTTGCCCAAGCGTCTCTTATGTTGACATGAAATCAGCCTTGAAAAGAATTTTTGGCGATAACGTTACACCACCGCAAGAGGGCAGCAGTGCGCTGCGAATGAGTGAAGATTCTAGTGATGCTGCCTACTACACAAGATACACAGGCAGACGGGAGAGTAGGTCAAACTTGCAACAGTCACAAACGGTGGTTCAGGGCACAAACCCACTCGACAAACATGGGAGGAGATCTAGATGTGCAATATGTCAGAGCACTTATCACTGGGCAAAGGATTGTCCAAACAAAAAGGAACATGTAAAACTTACAACGGATGAAGGGATAAAAAATGATGTTGAAGAATGCAACATTACTTTGTTTTCAAACGTTTTGTCTGACACAGAAGTCTTCATGGTGGAGGCTTTGGGATCAGCTGTGGTTGACACAGCCTGTACAAGAACTGTATGTGGAGAAAAATGGCTTGATGATTACATCCGTGAACTGCCACAGAGTGAGTTACAAAAAGTTAATGACAAACAGAGTGCTAGACCTTTCAGATTTGGTGATGGGAAAGTGGTCCACTCCACGAGGAAAGTGATTATTCCAGCGAAGATAGGACAGACTAAATGCAAAATTGAAACAGAAGTTGTCCCTGCAGATATACCCATGCTTTTAAGCAAGACTTCGTTGAAAAGAGCAAGTGCCGTTTTGGACATTGCGCATGACAAAGCAACAATGTTTGAACAACCCGTTAAGCTTGAACTGACATCTTCAGGACATTATTGTGTGAACTTGAGAGATGATAGTGATGCAGAGGAAAGTGAGACCCAAAAAGATGAGGATGAAGTTCTCACTGTGACAGAAAACATGACGACAAAGGAAAAAAAGACAGTCCTGGTGAAACTGCATAAACAATTTGGACATGCTTCAGTTGAAAGACTACAAAAACTACTGGCCTGTGCAGGTAATAATGATGAGGAAAGCAACACAATACTCAAAGACATTGTAAAAAACTGTGAAACATGCATCAGGTACAGCAAACCAAAACGCAAGCCAGTGGTGGGTTTGCCAATGGCCTCAACTTACAATGAAACTGTTGCTGTGGACTTGCATGAGCTTGAACCGGGAGTTTGGTATCTCCATGCTATCGACCACTTCACACGCTTCAGCGCAGGAAGTGTTATCACCACGAAAAAACCCAGGAAGATAGTGAAGCAATTTATTCACTGCTGGATAAGTATCCATGGTCCTCCGCGCAGGTTATTCAGTGATAATGGAGGTGAATTCAACAACGAAGAAATGAGGGACATGGCTGAAAAATTTAACATTGAAGTGAAAACCACTGCAGCATACAGCCCATGGAGCAACGGCCTACTGGAAAGGCATAATCAAACTCTGACTGACATTTTGCTGAAGGTGAAGAAAGACAACCAATGTGACTGGAAGACAGCCCTGGATTGGGCCTTGATGGCAAAAAACTCGATGCACAATGTACATGGTTACAGCCCCTACCAGCTAGTGTTTGGGCAGAACCCAAATTTGCCTTCAATCCTTACCGATAAGCCTCCAGCTCTGGAAACAAGTTTGAATACTTGGGTAGCCCAACACATCACAACATTACATGCTACGAGGAGAGCGTTTACAGAAGCCGAATGCTCTGAGAGGATCCGAAGAGCCCTTCGCAAACAACTACGGCCCAATGATGACAGATACGAAACAGGGGACAAAGTATACTATAAGAGAGTAGACTGTAACGAGTGGAAAGGTCCAGGTGTAGTTATCGGCCAAGATGGTGTGGTGATTTTCGTCAGACATGGGGGAACCTACATTCGAGTGCACCAGTCTAGGCTGAGAAAAGTGGATCACGCAGAGCTGGAAGAAAATAAAAAGGGAGATCAAATAATTGAAAATGAAAAACGTACAGTGACACCAGCAGTTGGACTCAATGATCATAACTATGACAGTGACAATGAATTACAGGAAGTGGCACCTACAAATGATGAACACCTTGATGCTGAGGATAACACTGAACCCCCTCATGCATCAGTACAGCCTGGAGGGAGTGATCTTGATCAACCTGTCACGTCGCGGATAAACTCAACCGCGACTTGTGAAGGCTTGAGGCTGAAAGCTGGACAGTTGGTTCAATACACAGACAATGAAAGTGGCCAAACCCACACTGGAACAATTCTCAGCCGGGCAGGAAAGGCCACTGGAAAACACAAACACTGTTATAATGTGCAGTACAGTGAGCCCGAGGAAACTGAAGGCACAACAAGGTCAGTTGACTTAGGACAAATGAAAGATCTTCATGTTATTCAGTCTGAGCTGAGAGCCCGTACTGTCGCCTTCAACTCTGGGGACCCCGATGAGTACAGGGAGGCCAGATACGACCTTCTGAAGGCCATCAAAGCTGCGGAAAGGCCTTACAGGACCAAGGTGGAGTCCAGCTACCATGGCTCTGACCCCAGGCGCATGTGGAGTGGACTTAAAGCCATCACTGACTACAAAGGGAGAGGCTACAATGAGACGCAGTCCTCTGTCCTACTGCCAGACGAGCTGAATTCCTTCTACGCTCGCTTTGAGAGGGACAGTGACCCCCCTGCAGTGGAGCTACTTGAAGGACAAGCCAGTGGTGTGCCTACACAAACTGTAGCCGAGGTGAGGCTGTGCTTTAAGAAAATCAACCCTCGCAAGGCACCTGGCCCAGACGGCATTTCAGGTAGGGCCCTCAGGGGCTGCACTGACCAGCTGGCAGGGGTCTTCAGTGACATCTTCAACCTCTCCCTCAACCTGTCTGTACTCCCCACCTACTTCAAGAGGACCAGCATTATCCCTGTGCCCAAGAACACCAAGGTCACATGTTTGAATGACTATCACCCGATAGCACTGACCTCTGTCATCATAAAGTGCTTCGAGCGGCTAGTCAAATCATTCATCTGTTCTTCGCTGCCCCCCACCCTGGACCCTATGCAGTTTGCATACCGGTCCAACAGGTCTACAGACGATGCCATCGCTCTGACTCTGCACACCGCACTCTCCCACCTGGACAAGGGGAATACGTATGTGAGGATGCTGTTCATTGACTACAACTCAGCATTCAACACCATCATCCTCTCCAGACTGGTCTCCAAGCTTGAGGACCTTGGACTAAGCACCTCCCTCTGCAAGTGGATCTTCCACTTTCTGACGGGGAGAACACAGGTGGTGAGAATCGGTGACCGCACCTCATCTGTACTGATCACCAACACGGGTACCCCTCAGGGCTGTGTGCTCAGCCCTCTCCTGTTCTCGTTCACTCACGACTGTGCGGCAACGCACAGCTCCAACCTCCTTGTTAAGTTTGCTGATGACACAACCATTGTGGGCCTCATCTCTGACAGTGACGAGTCAGCCTACAGAGAGGAGGTTGACACCCTGACATCATGGTGCCAGGACAATAACCTCTCTCTCAACATCAGCAAGACCAAGGAGATGATTGTGGACTATAGGAGGCGGCAGTAGGAGGAGCATGCACCCCTACTCATCAATGGATCTAAAGTGGAGAAGGTCAGCTGCTTCAAGTTCCTCGGGGTGAACATCAGCAACGACCTCACCTGGTCTGTTCACACGGACAAGGTGGTCAAATCAAGCGCCTCTTCTTCCTGAGGAGACTGAAGAAGCTTGGTATGGACTCAGTCATCCTCACTAACTTTTACAGATGCACTATAGAGAGCATTCTGACTGGTTGTAGTACAGTGTGGTATGGGAGCTGCACAGACAGGGGCCGCAAGGCCCTACAAAGTGTGGTCCGTTCTGCTGAGTTAATCGGAAGGAAGCTCTCAACGCTACAGGACACCTACCACACAAGTTGCCTAAGGAAAGCCGGCAGGATTCTAAGAGACTGTTCCCACCCATCCTTCAGTCTCTTTACCCCATTGCCCTCTGGCAGGCGTTACCGCAGCATCCGGTCACGCACATGCAGACTGGACAACAGTTTCTACCCAAGGGCCATCAGGCTTCTGAATGGTCACTGACATGGACATTGATTTACTGCACACTAGTCACTTATACACTGTCACTTTCAGCTACTGGTTGCACTATCAGTAACATTGCACTACTGTACCTCACTGTACCTCGCCACCAGGCTCCTGTATGGTCATTGACATAGTCACTGATTTTGCACTATTGTACTATACTCCACTTAGGTTAGAACAGGTTATAGGGTTGAAATAGGTTTTATGTGCATTTAGGGTTAGTATAGTGTATAATTTATTGTTATCTGTAATTTAGGAAGTTTTAGTATTAGGTTTAGTATAGTCAAATATTCATTGCTATCTGTATATTTAGGAAGTTTCACTTATTTAAGCTCAGCATAGATGTAAATGATGTTCTGTGTACTTATATGTTATGTTGTGCCAGGTGCTTGCGTTGTCTTGTCTTAAGAATTTCAGTGCCCAGTCTGACCTTGTGTTGTTCTGTGCCTGACAAATAAAAGACTTGAACTGGTCCATATTGAGTCAGATTCTGGTTTCTGGAACTGGATGGAAGTCCAAGTGGAGGATGGAGCAGACTGATCTCTCCCAGTTAAAGTTTCTGTGACATGTGAGCTTATGTTACTGTCAACTCTGGACATGTGACAATGTGATTAAAATTACATATTTTAATCACATCACATCACAGGGTCTTTCAAACCCTAGACTACTCCATGTAAAACTGGCAGAACTGGACAATTGCTTTGGTTAGATTGATATCATACGTTTAAAACGTACATAACTCGGTAACCCTTCCTTTTACAGTCCCTTAAGTACTAGGTATTTACGTAGAAAATAAAGGGTATGTTTTGTGTTTTATTGGGTATTACCGATTGGTACCAAGGTGGTAAATACCAAGATAATTATAAAGTAAAAGTATTTACCCATTAATTAAATACTAACCTTCTGGTTATTAATGGGTTATTTTTACTATTAATAATTAGGTAAAGACAAAAAACAAAACTTTATATTTATCTGGAAACGTAGAAATGTTGAAATTTAAATACCGCTGGTAGTAAGTTGCTAACTACAGGAGATAAATATGGTAAATTATAATGTGTTATTGGGTAAATACCACTGCTACTAAGTAGATAAAGACGGCCAGGCTCTACTATTACCCTGCAGTTACCTAAGGTTTATGTCGGTAATAGTAGAATATAAAATAGTACTTTCTAATAAAATACCTTTTCAGGTATATTTATCGATGATGGCCATACTTTTTTACTTGGCTGGTAACAACCTCCGCGAGAAGAGTTTTCTTCTACTATTATGGTAAATCTTCTTGGATACTGGGTAAGTTCTTGCGCATGTTTGGACTATTTACTCAGTAAGTAAGCTGAAACTGAAATGTAAAAGGAATCTGTGTTTGTTTCCGTGGTGTTACCAGGCTCTTACCATATCCTTTTCAACTGTTTATTCCTTTTTCCATGCAATAAATACTTGGATTAGAAAAAACATGACACTTCACTCTGTAAATTGTGACATTATTTTAAATTAAAGCACTGTTTCCATTCACCTACGTAGTAGCAGTGGTATTTACCCAATAACACATTATAATTTACCATAAATGTCTCCTGTAGTTACCAACTTACTACCAGCGGTATTTAAATAGTAATATTTATAAGTTTCTAGGTAAATAATAAGTTTTGTTTTCTGTCTTTACCTAATTATTACCAGTGAAAATTACCCAGTAATAACCAGCATGTTTGTATTTAGTTAATGGGTGAATACTTCAAATTATCTCTGTATTTACCACCTTGGTACCAATCGGTAATACCCAATATTATTCAACTTGCTTAGCTATTGCATTTATCCATAAACATTCTGAATGTTATGTACCCCCCTCACCACCACATCACTATCTTTTATCTGCTCTGCTGCATGCATGACTATTATATATATATATATATATTGCCCAACTGATGATAATGTGTGGTTTTAATTACAAAGACAATCTTGTCTTCCAGAATGCTATTTTGTTCTCATCATACCTTTCACCTATATAGGGTTGTCAAAGTAACTTTGGCGTTCATAAACCAGCTTTATGGCTGTACTGTGTATCTAAGTAAAAAAATTACATTACATTTTTTAACGTAGTTTATTTAACCTAACAAGAGAAGACATGACTCTTTTTTTCAAATACACTTTTATTAAATAATTTCTGAATGAACAAAAGTAACAGGAGATTGCAATATAAAATAAACAACCCAAAAATGAAACTTGAATATATCTTTGCTCCAAAACATAATTTCAAAGATTGCTTGCTGTGTTGTGATTACTGGTACAATAGTTTATTACTACTTAAGGAAATACTGGAGTTGCATAAGTTAGTAGGGAAATTCATGTTGACTGACACCAACTTGACTGGAGGAAGATCATTCTCAACTTTGAGGTGTTATACAGACTGTCGCCACTTTGTCACAAAAAAAATAAATACTCACAATGAGATGAGTACCAAGTAGAGAGAACATAATTAAAAGAACAGCACTCTGTTTTGAGCAATCAACCAATGAAGACCTACAAACTCCCTCCGCATCTTTTCCACTTTGATGACAGTTGCTTTAGAGTTCACAACCAAAGACCAATGAAACATGATAGAATCAATGTGCATTTCCATTAGAACACACGGACAGAGAACCATGTTTGTGATTTGACCTTGCACCATCTTATCCCCCTGTTACTCCATCTCCCTTAGATGTTGCCCCCCCCCTTCCAAGGCGTCTCTGTTGGGGAGTGCGAATTGAAAACGGTCTGACAGGCAACTGGATAGGCTGCTTGCCAAACTTCTCCATAATTTCTTTGATACGCGACAGGTTTGTGCGGCCGACTGTAAAGTCGCACTGGGTAGCACCCATGTCGTATCCCACCTCACACTTCTTGCTGCTAGGGCTGTAGCCCTCCGCCCTGGCTGTCACTCTGTATTCCCCAGGATTCAGAAGACGCCAGTAGTCACCATCAGAGGCTTTGGAGCACATGCACACATCCGTGAATACATGTGCGTGTGTGAGAGAGAGAGGGAGAGAGAGAGGAATTCTTTTGTAAAGTCAACTCACGACCAAAGATATTCATGATTATGCCAGACAATCAGTATTTTGATTACATCAAGACCACATCATACATGCAAAGACAATATACTCACAGCAATTAAGCCATTATTACAACCATTCACAGATCTCAAATGTATGCACATTTACTCTAGATGGAGTAAATACAAACGTTGATATCATTGTTTTTCTAGCCCAAAGTAAACGTTCCTATATGCTACTGTGCTCCTAGAATATAAAACTCGGTATGTGTGGCAACAGTCGAAAGCTGGCACAATAAAGCAGGAACATGTTTGAGTGAGAAAAAAAAAGAGGGATAGAAGGGTGCTCTAATTCTCTCAAGAGGAGGAACCTTGTATTCCTGTTCAGGATCAAATAGGTCTGCACTGTCATCCTGGGTTTACCTGCCTTCGCTTTCTCTGAGCAGAAGCATTGTGTGGACTCTCGAATGTGAAGTTGCAGTGTACTGATGCTCAACCATTGATACAGCAGGCACAGTGATGGCAGCTACACTTCTACCCCCCCCCCCCCCCCCTCCACACACACAGGAGCAGACTGGCCATCGGGGACACCGGGAGAATCCCCGGTGGGCCGACGGGGTTGGGATGGTCCAAAATACCGGTCTACTCCCGTTAACAACCGGCCCTCTGACATCGCCAGCATCTCATATTATTTCACATGTCATAGCTTGAATACGCATACATTGCTCTAAGACCATTTGTAGTCTAGAATCACTGACTGACATTTATACTGCTCTTTGCGATCTGTATTCACACTCACAGTGCCAATTTTTTGAAAATGTTCCAACGTGTCTTCTCAAACGTGTTCTTACCGACTTCGGAAGTTTAACGTAAGAAATTAAGCACATGATGTAATTTCTTAGTAATCATCCAAAAATAATGCTTAGTGTATGGGTATTTTTCCAAGTAGGCCAATGACTGGTCGATACGTGCAATGCATTGAGTGGACCGTGCGCCGTATACTGAGTGGGCCGGTCTGACAGTATAACTCCCGGGCCACTTTTTCCCCCCAGTCCGTTCCTGCACACACAAGCAACCATAAATGCACACACCCACACATGCAAACATGCGCACACAAACCTTTTCTCTGCTGCCTGCATGACTATTGCCCAACTGATTATGGTGTGTGGTTTTAGTTACAAATACCAATGTAGTAAATCTACAGTTTTTTCAAAAAGCCACACGTTCAACACTGAGATGGACGTGTAAGAACAATCTGTGTTTGTGCCCTTTACCAAGAGGATTCTGATGGGAATCTCTAAGAACTTTCTGTTTTAAAGAAGTCTAGGAAAACATTATACATGTTTTATGTTGACATGTCTTACCACCCCTTGCCGAGGCTATGCAGAATTCCAACTAACTCAAGAACATTCAAATTTACAAAAGGATTATTTATTAATTTTAACTGCTTGGTGAGGAGACAGATAAGTCTTAAGGGACTCAGTTTTAAGAGTATGTGGCACTCCGATTAGTTTTTTTAATACTTAAGATCAAGAAGCTTACTTAAGCCTGTCTGTGGAGGGATGAAGGAAGGCTTCTTGGGAAAAAAGCTTGACTTGAACTGGATTTCAAGAAAAATAACCACTTGCAGAAAATATCTGATTTTCTGCTCCCATAACAAAAGCATTTCAGTCATGTAGCCGTTTTAGCCAGGATTGGCTTGGATTGGAGGCACATTTGATCCCCTAATCCAATCCATGGAGCCTGAGAGGATAGAGAGCATAATGCCCATCTCTAGTTCAGTCAAGGCACTCACATATTGATTTGGCCAGTTATTGATAACCACAGACAGACTTTGGCGGAGTGGATGTATGATGCACTCCCTGCCTCTACATATGTATGTTGTTTGCTAGATCAACATGCTTGAGAAGTGAGGTGAATTACCATTGATGATGTACTTCATCAAACATGTTCTTCTTGTTAATCCAATTAGTTTCACTGTCAAAAGGAGCATTTAAGTTTCATCTGTATTGGTATTTCTATGTGCGTTAACATACATTTATGTCATACCTGTGCGAATGTCATGGCTGATCCCATCCACGGAGATGATGGCGTTTGCAATACCCCGCCCTTGGACGTCTCTCACAATGCCTTTGATTCCACGATGCACCTGTACAGAAGAGGTGTTCAGAGTGCAACAGAGGGGCTCAAAGAATAATTCAATTGTAATACAGACCACCTTTGGGGTGGGGGTAAGAAGGCACACCAAAACACTTCTCAAGAACCATACTGCTTATGGATGATACAATGCCGTTGCAAAGTATTCTCCCCCCATGGATGTTTTCCCCTTTTGTTGCTTTTATACATGAAATCATGTTCCATATAATTTGGCTTTTTTGACAAGAATTTGCAAAAAGCTTATTTCGTGTTAAAGTGAAAACAGATTTATTTTTATTTTTTATGCAGCAGCCTGAGCGACACTTTTTTTTTCGTCGGCGACCATTTCAAAAGTGTCGGCGACATAAGTATAAATTAGGCTTAACCCTTTCAAACGTACGTTCTAAATTTCTTGACTGCCCCCACAGTGTGAGTTCTTTTGGCGCGGCAGTTTGTTATTAATTTCAAAGTTCCAGAAATTGATTATGACGTATTCAAATCGAATTTCCAGACTATTTCAGCATTTCTCGGTTCACATTTGAAATTGACCTAGTTTGTACCCCGTATTAGTGACGACAACTCCATTCATTGGTTGTTTTGTTTATCCCGCCTTCTCGTTACGTATTACTTCCGCTTCAGGGGACTGGCGGAAACCTTCAAAGTAGATATTTTGGCTATGAATCTGGTGACAGAAGTATTTGTATTACTCAAATTATACCACCTATATATATTTTGCACGGTACTGAGATGAAAGCATTAACTGTTGTATTTCATGAGGTGATGTTTTTGCCAAACTACCTAGCTCATAGTGTAGTAAAGAGTCGAATCAACAAGTTAGCTGTTGCTAATTTACTAAACTATGTTACTTTGTTTGTGTGGTCGGATTATAACGAATACACAATCATTCAGATACATCCAGTCAGTCCAACTTGATTGCTATACATCGTTGTTTTCTCTACCTGGCTTCCATCTCGTAAACCTACTCAGTTGGCAACACAGCCCGTGTTCACAAAATAAGTAAGAAAAATAAAACTATGCATTACAATCTTGGCACGTTAGTCTGTCTGGATGCACCTGCATTAATTTGTACTCGTTTTAATCTGGCCACACAAACAACGTAACATAGCCTAGTAAATTATCAACAATGTCAACCAAGTTGAACCATACAGGCGAGACTGGAAAATGTTTTGTCTAATTAGAGCAAACACAATAAAGCAGACATCCATTCTAAATTGATGGCTATGTTTTGTGATCTCTTGCTACCATCTACTGCCATTCATTTCCGTGTTGATGGAACATTTATTATTCCTCATGTATTGTCAGGCCACAGTTCAAGTATTGCAAAAATGAGGCAAGTGTAATTCGTTTGGAAAATCTAGGCTAGGGCTACTTGATGGACGACATGTAGAATAAACCTGACTTCTTGCTTATTCAATATAACAGCCTATTGAAATGACAAGACAGTAATGTATGATTTATGTTTCATAGGGTAATGAACACATCTCTTGTCATACCACTTGACTGCCTGCTGTTGACCGCTTTCTATATATTGAACATCTCCCTTTCAAATTTTTCAGGTGAATGTGAATGTTGGCCAGCACAGGCCCCCGTTCCAAGAGACAGAAAATGTTGAAAGAGGGTTGCACTTGTACAAATTGTCCATGTATAGTACTACATGGCCTTTTCTCAGGTGTGCAGAGCAAGTAAGGTCAGCACAAAGCGACCCATCCCTGCTGAACATCAACTAAACCGTTGCTTGCAGCTAGTGTAACGATGTGAATATGTAGTTAAATTACTGCATAATGTTGGGAGTTCACGCCATCTACTGCCCTTTTATTGTAATTACCGGAGTAATGCAGCAAAACTGTGGAATTCTGGGACGGTTACCACAGAATTGGGGAGAATGCAAGCCCCCACCCCTCGGCTTGAAGCAACGGCCCCGGTGGATGTAGGTGGTATTGCATTTCCGATTTGCTACCCGACTCGTCCGGTCGTTTTTATTCTATTAACTCCAGTCAACAAATCTAAAACTATCTCACCCCCCCCAAAAAATCGATTCTCGAACCTGGCTCATACTACTAGATTTTTCATAGAATCATTTTTCCAGATTTTTGCTAAGTTTGAAACCAATCCGAAATGGGTAAACTAGCACCCCATTTATTTGCTTACATCATGAAAAGTTGCCTGGAAACGTGTTCGCGGATACGAACAGGGGACTAGCACGAAAGGGAACATCAGCAAGTCTCTGATTTACCTGAGCTGAATGAGAAGAACATGGATAAATGACTTGCTAATCTAAAGTTGCCTGCCTTTATTGTAGCACGTTTTACAAATGGTTGCATACATGACGGTTGTTTGTTGAGTTTATTTCCGTTATTTTAAAGCAGATTTAACCATTTTATAGGCTAATGAACGCTATTATGCTTATGGCATGACAAATTTAATTATAGCCTAATGTAATTAGTTATTATATCGTGGCATGTTACGGTGTCAATATAGATTGTTGACATGTTATTCTGGAGCAAAGACGAAGATGAATAAATCATGTCTGATAACCCTATTGTTATGGTCGTTATATTGTTAGAACTTTGTCAGGTAACACCATAACGATGGCATTGACAATAAACTAGTAATAGTAAGCAACACTCATTATCATTATAACATATGCTTAATTTAGCTTGTTTTGCCGTCCGTGCTAGAACAATGACGGAGCCAGATATTCAAGTTTACAGTTTCTTTAATCCGACACAATACTTAAGCAGTCAAACAAAAAACACAAAGCAAATAGAACAACGTATAGGCATTGCACGTATAGCTAATAATACAGTACTAATAGTATTAATTTTCGTAAAGTTCACATGTAGGCTATCTACTTCTTGATCAGACCACATTTTGACAGATTTCTGCAATGCCTTAGGCTCTGTTCGAAAACCTAGACAGCTGTCTTAATCCTTGATGTCTTACTAGACACTTCCAGTTTTCAAACAGAATGCTGTGCAGAAAGCACTCACCAGCAGCAACAGAACTGTGGCACGCAAACTTGCGGTTGATGAAAGGCGAATTCGCCAGTGGTGAAGTCAGCTACCTCGCAATATTGTAGGCTACATGTAATTGTCGCAATGACATAATGTATCATTTGTTTTCAACCAATGTCCTAATTTAGAATACTTGCATTCAGTATTATTAAGTGACTTTATTTGGTAAGAGTACAGTACCTTTATTTTGAAGGCCTTTTGGAACGCTTGTGAGTGAGAGAGTACACAGCAAGCAACTAAGCACTGACAATTCAATGCTCCGATAAAAGTTTAAGGTTATTGATCAGATGTTAGCTAAGGAGCTAAGGAAACCAATATTCCATTGTGTACAGCATGCAGCCAACGGGGTATACAGTAATCCCTCGTTTATCGCGGGGGTTACGTTCCGAAAATGACCCGCGATAAGTGAAATCCGCGAAATATATATATATATATATTTTTTACAATTAGCAACTATTACATGTATACAAATACAGTGACTCACGTGTAGGCCGTTTCGTCGACATTATGGGTTTAGGAGATGTTCGAAATTACAAGATAATTTGGCCAACTTAATGTAAATTTGCCAAGCTGTTTTATGTACGTACACATAACTGCACGAGACGACAAAATGATAGCACAATTCGTAGCATGTTTTGATACAAGAAGCGGGAGTGAGTTTTTAGCGAATCAGAATGCAGAGCACAATGCACCAAAAAAAAAAAAAAAATGCATTATGAAAATCCGCGAAATAGCGAATCCGCGATAAGTGAACCGCGAAGTGGCGAGGGATCACTGTATACATTTTTTTACAACTGGCACTGTGTCGTCTGTCGTATGTTCCCGTCTAAAGCAGACAAAAGTAGATATTTTTACCAAGGCACCGACCATTTCTTGAAAACAATCCCTGAGCAGCCATGCTAGCAGACAGCACCTGGTTTGGGTAATAGCTAAACGGATGGTTGACAATCCATCTTCCAGGCCGTTGACCATGTTGGTCAGGAATTAAAATGTAGATGCCCATCGTGTTATTGCACGACTTATAACAACGACATATCACATAATCAAGACGGGCCAGCCGTTCGCCTCGTTCCCTCAGGCTATTGAATTGCAGCAGAAGAATGGTGTCGACTTGGGTACTTACTAGTATCATACTCATGAAATGCTATGGAAGTTTTTATATATTAGCATTGACAAACCAGAGGTTTCAGTTTATGTCAGACAGAGTTGTGCAGAGATGGCTGTCAGCAGGAAAGAGAGCATGTCATGTTTGACATTAAAAGTCACTTGTTTTGCTGACTATTACCTTTTTATTTTTTATCACTAGAAATGTGATTTCATTGTTGTTATTTTTATATCCAGGATGTGTTTAATAAATGGTTAAACATGTTAACAGTTATAACACAACTTATACGTCTTTGGTTTTGTTGTAACAATGATAAATTACAACTTTTGGAGGGGGGTGCCAGTAAAAATGGTTTTGGGGCCAGTAAGTTTCAAACCCACTGGCCCGATGGGGCCAGTGCCAAAAAATGTTGATCCCTGTTAAGACACTAAAAGTCAGCAGCTTGGCATGCTGGGACATGGAAAGGATTCAACATTTAGACTTTCATCAAAGTAAAAAATGCTGGTTTGTCCATTTCATCAATGTCCTCAAAAAAGCAGTCTGCAGAGCCACTATGTCTGTGGGGTGACTGAGTCTCTGGAGGGGCGAGCAGGGCCTGCAGGCAGGGGCGAGCAGGGCCTGCAGGCAGGGGCGAGCAGGGCCTGCAGGCAGGGGCGAGCAGGGCCTGCAGGCAGGGGCGAGCAGGGCCTGCAGGCAGGGGCGAGCAGGGCCTGCAGGCAGGGGCGAGCAGGGCCTGCAGGCAGGGGCGAGCAGGGCCTGCAGGCAGGGGCGAGCAGCTGGCCTGCCCTGACTGACTGCCTGCAGGCCCCTCAGTCAGTCAGGGCAGGCCAGCTGGATGAAGCTGTCCTGGGGTCAGGGCTGAAGAGAAGCTGTCCTGATTCTGATTCTGTCCAGCGAGACGGGGGTAGTCCAGCAAGGGATCAGTTTTTCTCTGAGCATTCTCTGTTGAACTCTGTTGAGCAGGCCTCTGCATGACCCTCCAGACCTGTAAAATTGAAGAAAGGATCCATGTCATTTGTGAAAAATGAAGCTTTTTACATCTACACTTGACATTAACTACAGTTTTGACTGTGAAATGCAGTGGCATTACTTGAACTTGAATCCAAATGTGTTGAACTGATGGAGACCCGGCCATGCAGTCACTCCAAACATTTGGCTCGATTCCAGGCTCTGGCAAGAGTATTTAGCTCTAAACTGGTCAATATACACATCTGACCAAAGACCAGCTCGACCTTTGTCTGTAAACAGTGATTCTGACTGTCAGAGACCTTTAAAAAGGCTGACCGAGTGAAACTAGCCTGGCTAACGTAGGTCATTTTCTCAGGAAAATGACAAATAGGCTTGTTTTGAAAGATCCTATATACTATCTTCAGCAGACTCTTGTCTACAAAAAGCAGCACTGCCTGACGTTTTAGGACTAGAATTTAGTGAATTACGATATTGTTTACACACTGCCAGTCAGTGAGTGAGCCGAGTCTGTCACTGAGGCTAAGTCAAAACAATGTACCCCCGGGACGCAGTCTCACTCCACTTGCAAGTTTTCAACAAATCTCAAAAATAATCGGAGCATCTGGCTAAAAGCACAATTCCCACATCTCCTAAAGGCTGCCATCCTCGATATTTTTGGTGTTGACCGTACTGTGAAATGGTGAACTTATGAACATGACGCGACCAAAATATGGCTGCCACCTAAGCCTATGCGGTCTCCCTGGCACATAGGCTTATTACAAAGACTTTCACGAGCCAAATCAAAATTCTGAGCCGACAGGTCTATGGGGAATTGCTTGTTCTCCTAAAAGCTGCCCTCCTCTACCTCCTTAGATGCTACATGATTCAGTAATTACACAGAGGGAAAAAGCTAGCTACTTTTTGAGTTCTGTTTTCTGTCACTTCAAACTCATGATCTAAAGGTCTCAAAGTGCTCAAACCTTCACCATAATTCAAGAGTATTGTACTTTCACGAACCTAATCATTGATTCTAGCTTAAAATGTGTAAAAATAGGACTTACCAAACGTGGCTGCCTCCAACACGGTGATCAGGCGATTCCAGTTGAAAACAACAATGGCCGCCGAAAAAATGTATATTCGTAACGGCGAGCTGCGATTGGAAGCAAAATGAAACAGGAGCTAAAGACCAAGAGTGGGGGCTTGGTCAGCACACCATTTCACCAAGCTTATCGATACCGCTATCGAGACCAAGTAATAAGAAATGTTATTTAAATCAAATCGCTGGTGCACAAACATACAACGTTTGACTAATAAAATGACTAAATTCAATTGAATGGCCTGCCAACTGCCTTTAAACTAAACAAAGAAGAATGTTATTGCCTCAAGCGCTACCTCGCTTAATTTATCATTTTGTTGCTAGCTACGATGGCAGAACACACAAAACGGTCAAAGGCTTGGCTACATTTTAATAAAGCCAAAGATAAAGACGAAGCAAAGTGCAATATATGTTCTAAAGTCATTTCTTGTAAAGGGGGTGAAACAACTGCGATGAAAAAGCACCTCAACGTTGTGCATCAGATAAAGATAAAAAGCAGTACTTCGACTGTCTCCGAGTCGCAACGGCGCAAACTCCAGCTGCTTTTGCAGGACGATCCTCTGGTGACTCAACTTCGTAGCGAGTCTCCGTCGTTGACAATAATAAGCCAATTCAGGGCTCAACAGTGCAACTATTTCACTCGCATATGCCCCTAAAATTTGATGTGTGCGCGAACTGCAAAAATTATTTACGAGCACAGTGTGTGAGTATAGACAAGCCTCTCCCCCTCACTGTTGATCATTCAAAACATAGCCATCGCAAGCATAGCTTTGTGGGATGCTTAAACATCATGTTAAACAAAAACAGAGACAGAAGAAAATAGGGATAAGAAAAGGAAGGTTTGGGTTTGGTTAGCTGGTCATTTAGCTATATCAGTTGCCTTTTGTTGAAACGTGTTCAACTTTTCATAAAGTCGATGAGCTTGACAATGTCACTTTGTCAACCAACCAATCACAGTCTAGTTACTCATCCAGGTTGTGGACAGATTTAGATATAGCCAGAGTCAAGATCCATTGTGCCTATTTGCTCCTTTTAGCCAGCCTCCTCCTGAGAGCAACACGTTCCCCTTGTTCTATTTTACATATGTTTTACTTAAGAAATAGAAAATCGATAGTGGTATCGATAAAGACTCAAATCGTTAAGCAGTCTCAAAAATTGTATCGATATCGATAAAAATTAACGATACCCATCCCTAGTCTTTTCCACAGATCACATCCTTAGGATGTAAGCTTTCAGATAATACATGGGTTAGGTGGTTAAATCCGTTTCCCTAAATGGCACAGCCCAAGAAAGTATCAGCCATATACTCCATTTACCAATACCAATTTATTATGCATGGGCAGCATACTAATATGGAGAGAAGGACGTGTCTCTTGTCTCATTAGATAACATCCTGAAGGTATAAACTTTCAGAGAATTTATGGTTTTAATGGTTGAATCAGTTTGCCTTCATGTTACAGAGTAACATGTAGTAATGAAATGCTACGAATTGCCAAAATTACAAGTTGAGCAACCTTGTTAAATTTGGCAGACAATTCTGAAATACAGGGTCGTTAGAAAAACAAGCATGTTAGCTAAGGTTAACTCCAGATTAGCTCACGGTTTTTAGGGCAATAAAAAAACACCAGCAATTTATTTTGTAGCCACTTGGAAGAAACATCCTTGTCATCTCTTTCTGCCTGAAACAGACGCCGAGGTCTGAACACGGCCAAAAGCACAGCATATTTCAGACCCAGATTAAGAAATCAACAAATGCTGTATCCCTTTTAATGGATAAATAAAGTATGCTATTGCCTAGTGCTAGATGTAGGTAAAAAGCTTGCTCATCTAGCTGGCTATTATCTTAATGTTTGCAGAAGGATCTTTGTGACTTAACGCTAACTAATGCTATTATAGTCAGAGAATGTCTCATAAGGGTGCTTTGGCCACTGAAGGGAAAACTTGGCCAACTCTGACTTACTTTCCTCTTCCTCAAAAAAAACCTCCCTATGTCCATCTAGTCTGTGGAACAGTCATGTCTGGGGTGCTACTACCAATTGCAGTGCTAGCTGCAAGCGCGATGCGTCGATCAAAGAGTATGGGAGTTGAATCTGCGTGATGCCGTTAGTTTAGAAAACGTGGAGTGGAATTCTATTGCTATGGGTATTCTCCCTACTGATAAAGTGGAACAGATTTGATTGTGAAGCAATGGAAAGATCGCTGGACTAGTAGACCAGTCATGCACTAATATTTTGATCGCAAAAGTGGGGGGGTCCAAAAACTTTTTTTTAAGTGGGGGGGACATGACCCCCCCAAGTTACATTGCGGCGGCGCCCATGGGTCAGACACTAGTTTAGCTGCTCTGTCTACATCCACGCGAACAACAAAGGAGAAAGTTTGAACGTTTTTAAAGTATATTGAAAATGGGCCATCGTAAATCCAGTGTTCCAGGCTGTACTGGGAATGCTGACACTTTTTATAATCTTCCCAAGGAACCAGACACTCGACAGGCATGGCTGATGTTTATCTATGGGAAGATCCCTATAAAGTACGACACTAAATTATTACTTTGCTCGGACCATTTCACCAAAGACAGTTTTTAATTAAAACCTCGGACAATTTAAACAGACCTGCAAACTTTTCGCTTTTCGGCGACAATTGCCGTTTTCTTGGTCAATTGGGTCATTTACGTGAATCGTGTAGAACCAGAGGTTTTTTTGGGGTGAGGGGAGGGGGGGGGTTGTAGGCTGCCCTTCTTCTGCCCTTCCATGGAGGCTTAGAATTGCGAAACATTATTGGATAATTTTTATAATTGTAATTTCTTTGGGCCAATTGGAATCTTAGCACTTTTTCTCTTGGCCAATCGGAATCTTAGCACTTGCGTCAGAATCTTTGAGAACACAGCTTCAACTGTTACTTGCACTGGCCAGTTTGCACTGAGGATAGCCTAACGAAGTTGAGTTAGCCAATGTTGATAGCAATGCTAGCTAACGTTAGTTTGCTAGCAGTAAATAACATTTCACTGGGTCTTGCAGCTGTGTGTTTAGCAAGTCGCAGTATTTCCAAGCCCTGATAGTCTAACTGAGACATCGCAGTAGATACGACGTGCACATATGTGCTAGGCTGGATAGAACTAGCACTATATGGGATAGACTGTTGCACAGTAGCTTAACTACTATCTATCATGCCGTGGTGTACTGGCAGCATCATACATTTAAGCAATTCAAGACTTGCATGTGCAGTAAGTAATGTCACATTAAATAATGTATTTAAACTCAAGCTTGTGTTTTCAATGCCACAAGCTAAACTAAATGAAAACGTTTTTCATTTCCGGCACATTCAGTGAAGTTTGGCTAGCAACATCAGCTAGGCTAGCTGGCTCGTAGGTTCTTCATGCAGCTTCTCCATGCAGGGCTCTAGACTGAGATCAAATGGTAGGCTTATTTTTACTTACAATGATCGCTTCCAGCTAACTTCTTTTGAATGAGCCATTTCCCCCTAAATACATATCAAGCTTATATACGTGTTTGGGGGCATATTTTCAGTTAGCAGATGGTACTACTGTTTGAATTGCAATTCCATCTGAAAAATACTGCTGGTGACAACGTTGTTTGAGTAGCTAGTTTCAAAGGGGGTTCGGCTTGTTTCATAATAAACTGACCCATCTGCAACCGACGCACACCCTACAATTTCCCCCAGAAATTGTACCATCTCTAGTTCCTCTTTCAAGTAATAAGCCCTTGTGTTGAGCATTAAGTTACCTGCATGGTCTGTAGAGATCTTGGGACAAAGCTGCAATAGCGTACATAACAGACAGTGTTTCATTCTGTAGAAATTGTGTAAATGTGTTATGTAGTTAGATGGTCTGAGGAGAATGAGTGGAATTGGTGAAGCGTCCTGGTGAGTTGCAGTCATTCGCCATAGTTGTAGTACAAAACTGAGGCTATTCTCCATAGATATCTATATTATGTCTATGGATCTCTCTCCTCCACGTCTATGCCTATTCTCCTCCACGTCTCCCCAACGTGACGTCATCACCAAATTGCGCCAATATGCTAATGCTAACACCAAAAACGACAAAAGCTGGTCTTTAACACCATTTAGAGACACCATTTGGAGATTTTTTTTATGGTATACATCTTGAGTGCTTCATGTACCCATTTATCAACAGTGATGTTTAACCTGCAATATGGCCTTTAAGTCACGCTCAGAAATGGGACATTTGTATATTAAAATAAATAAAAAATCGAGCCGGGGGCACGCCCCACCCCCCGCAACCCTGTCACCTTTTTTAGTCTAAGGAGTTTGCAGGTCTGTTTAAAGAAGGATTTGCTAAGCCGCTGTTCCTGAAAAGAGGTGCTGTTCCGACCGTATACTGATCACAAACGCAACCTGTAAGTATGATTTTGTCGCTAACAGTAGCCTATTAGCAATGCTAACGTCTCCTGTATCTAGCATAGGTAGAATGCTAAATAAGTTTCCAAACACATCAACATAGCATACCTTACTTAGCAAATGATTCTAGCTAGACTAGCTGTAGTCGGCATTAGAATGAAAGCGTCCGGAAAAATAGCCAGAAAACGAATAGCAGTCCAGCCTATTGCTAACGCCTGTCTAGATCATCTATTTGAAAGAACTGGAGAAAAGCTGGTGCTATTTACAGGATACGTTAGCATTGCTAATAACTGTACCGACAAAATCATCCTACAGCCTGCGGTTTTGATGAACATAACAAAGGTTGGAACCCACCTCTTCTCAGCAACAGCTTCAAAACAAATCCTGCTTAACATTGTCCCAGGTTTTCAAAACCGTCCTTGGGGAAATGGTTCGAGCAAATGTGTAATTGAGGGTCGATCTGCACAGGGATCTTTTTTGCTATAGCTACGGTATAGACAAACATCAGCCATGCCCGTCGAGTCAATGTTAGCTAGACTCATCTGCTTTTTATTAACGTTGATTTGCAAGGAATGCAAGAACAGCTAGATAGCGAAAACACCTAGACTGTAGGCATGTAAACTAGTTTAGCTTGCTAACGCAAGAGCATAGGTAGAATATAGTTTATTGGCAATGGGGCTAACACGTTATTTCATGTTCCTGACTGTTTCATGTTTCAATCGAATAAATAACCTGTGTTGCATGTAAATCTACAATTTACAATGCATGTTTGTCCAGATCTTTGTCAGGTTATTTTTCAGCATGATATCTAGAGCTAGCTAACTGAAGCTGAGTTAAATCACGATATAGTTTTCTTAGTTGTAGCGTTCTATCCACCCAAGTCAATCCAGTTTGCTTCTACAACAGAAGTGGAAACAACTAACGTTATAATTTCAAATGATATCTAGACAATCTGTTTAAACCAGTGTTGTGTAGACACAATAGATTTATTTGCACCTTTTTATTTCAAGTCTCCACCTTCGGTGTTTCAGTGAGTTCTGTTGGCTGTGTTGCATTTTTGCTCCGCAGCTTCACTCGTTGAAAACCAACCAATCAGCGCGCAGCTCATCTAAACATTAATGAGCATACCATAAAAGGAGAAAAGCTAGTGTTTTTTACCGGGGACATTTCTGAGGATCTATCAGGGGGCATAGAACAGCACCCCCTTGACAAAAGAATGTAACCATGACCAAAGGTGGAGCATCATCAGCATGGCAGGCCCAATTATAAAAAATCAAGTTGGGTAAAGACCGGCCTCCCATATCTGTAGGTAGCTGTAGTATGTTCATCCTCTGCCCGGGTTTTTTGCCATGCCAGATAAACTTGGAGACTGCCTTCTCTAGTTCACAGTTGAACTTTTTAGTTAGGTACAGAGGTACCATCTGCAAAGGGTATAGAAGTCGGGGAAGCTCATTCATTTTGATTAGACTAATTTGCCCAAATAAAGACAGAGGAAGATTATGCCAACGTTCCAAGTCTCCTTTCACTGCATTACTGACGGGGTAACATTTTAATTTCCACAACTCCCTCAAGGCAAGGGATATCTTAACTCCCAGGTATATAAAACCAGAGGCTGACCATGTAAAAGGGAAGTCATTTGAAAACTCAGTTTTGTTCACGCATCCAAGCGTCATGGCTTCATTTGTTCAAATTGATCTTGTAGCCAGATATGGTACCAAACTCACTGAAAATGATCATAATAGCTGGAATAGATAATCTAGAAGACGTCACAAAAAGGAGGATGTCATCAGCATACAAGGCAATTTTATGCTCCCTGTCTCCCAACCACACCCCCTTCACTTCTGCGTGTAGCCGGGTAATCTCCGCCAAGGGTTCCAATGCCAAGGCAAAGAGGAGAGGGCTTAGTGGGCATCCCTGGCGCACACCTCTAGTCACAGAAAAAGGCTCAGAGCGACAGCCATTAGTTATGACCATAGCTTTCGGCACATGATATATGGTTTGGGTCCATTTTAAAAAGTCTCCCCCAGCTCAAATCTCTGCATATGACAAACAAATAGCACCATTTGACTCTGTCGAAGGCTTTTTTGGCATCAAGGGAAATAGCTTGTGCCTTCTGTGTGATGGACGCCTAACAGCGGCCCACACAGGGACTTAAGTATCCTTATTTTCTTTATGTGCATGTTAACATTCAGCAACACTATACAACTGTCTTCACATAAATAACACATGTCACATTTGTTCCTTAGTTCTCATGTCATCTTTATTGCCTTTGGTTTAATGTTTGCTAGTTTAGCTTTAGCATTTTTGTTACCTCTTTGTTTGACCATCATGAGGGCAGCATGGCTGCCGTGTCCCAGTAAAGGGTGTCCGACTAGAAAACATGATGCTTAAATGGAGTTTCAGAGTGGATGGGAAGCTCCCATCCCTGTCTGGGCTGTAGGGGTGTTTGCTCCAATTTTGCTCCGATTATTAAGTGGGAGGATGTATGGCGTCCCCTCCCTATATTTATTGTGGCAGCCCAGGCTTATATAACTGTGAGAGGAGCAAGCAGAAATGAGAGAGGAAGAACCAACCTAGATGAAGACCTCTGTCTGTATGAGGCATTGGTTGGTTCTCATGTATTGGTTTTATCATCACTTCTCGGTTTTATTTACTTTGTCCATGTGTTCCATCCATTCAAATCTAAGTAATAAACCCCTGAATTTTTTGCACCCTACTCAGTTCTCGTGTGCCTTCTTGGTCATGCCCTCACATTCTGTTTCTTCTAAGATATAGATTGTACAATATTCAAAGCCTCCTTACATTATTTGAAGAATAACGTCCTTGAAGAAAACCTGTCTGGTCTGGGTTTATTAGGATTGGGAGCAGGTTTTCCAGACGCCTTGCTAAAAGTTTTGAGAGCAGTTTACTATCAACTGATGTCAGGCTAATAGGTCTGTAAGAGCCGCATAAGTCAGGAGGCTTCCCTCTTAAGACTAACAGAGATGTGGGCAAAGTTCAACGTTGGGGGAGACAACCCTTGTCAAAACAGTCAAAGTACATATCTGTGAGGGGGACAACTACTACCTTGCAAAATGTTTTATAAAAATCAGGGCCAAAGCCATCTGGACCTGGAGCCTTGCCCCCTTGAAGATTACTGATGGTTTCAGAAACTTAATCCTTGCTAATTGGTCTACATAATCCATCTTTTTGTTCTTCAGCTTCAACTGAGCCTCAAGGTCATGTACTGCTTCCTCAAGTTCTAATTGCCTCTTTGTAGCCTCCTTTTTCTGTGCTGATGTATAGGATGTAATTGCACCACGTATGTAAGCCTTAGTAGATTCCAATAAAGTAGAGGGACTTATGTCAGGAGTTTTATTCTCAACAAAAAACACTCACATTCCAAAGTAACAAAATCAACAAAGCGCTGATTATGTAATAATGCAGGATTCAGTCGCCAGTGTCTACAAGAGGGATCCCTATATGGAGGGAGATGGTTACAGCAACAGGAGAGTGGTCAGATATAGACTGGATGCAAATTGTACAGTCTGCTTTTCTGTCTAAGACAGTCCGTGAAGAGAGAAAGTCGTCTATTCTAGAAAAAAACTTAATGGGGGTTAGAGAAAAATGTGTAATCCTTATCAAGGGGGTGTAGTACTCTCCAGACATCAAATAAATCTAAATCGCTAAGGAAAGCATGCATTTTGTTAATTTTAGTGGAGGAAGCTGAACGGGGAGAAGACATATCCACACAGGGATTAAGCACACAGTTGACGTTGCCTGCTATTAGCATGTATGGGGAGGAAATTATGCCAAATCTGAAAGTAGTTGTGGGATAAAGAAGAATTAATAATAATAAGAATTTGGTGCATACACACAGCCAAAAACTACAAGTTCACCATACAAATAGCCAGATAGGACCACATAGCGGCCCTCTGTCAGATATTGTTTTGTCCAGAGTGAAGGGCAAGCAGCAATGTAAAAGAACAGCAACCCCTCTGATTTTTGAGTAATATGGAGAGTAAAACACAGTAATTATTGACATCACTCATACCTAAGTTTCATGTTGTACAATAATGAGACAGCAGATGGACAGTGAGATGAATTAAGAGGATCAATGTGCAGGGATGCAAACAGCGCGCTTTTTGGCGCCTCCCGCTTTTTTCACGTCAGTTTGGGTGACTTCCGTGAATCGTGCAGATCCGAAGAGTTTTTTAAGGAGGGGCGGGGGTCTGATATTAATTGCACCAACAGTAATTATGTATTGCCTCCACCAAACAAGTAAATAGGAAATAAGCAAATCAGCAGTAGCCTATGCGCGCAAGCGTGAACCACTAGTGTTTCTTCTTGCTGCGTATCTTTTACTGTCTGCGGTGGGTACTCAATAAACGGACTCCGGTCCGGATCCAGACCGCAATACCTAGACGCAATTCATTGGTGCATGATTTTGTGCTATAGCCTATTTTTTTCCTTGTAGATGTGCTTTATGTGTCCAATCTAAAGCTCCAATCAGGAGCTGTAATAACTGTAATCACCATGACAACTCACTCAACGTTGGCCGCAACCTCTGTGGGTCATGCAGGTTGTTTGTCATTTGCAACAACGCAGGCTAATCGATTTGCTAACGGTAGCGAGCCTACCTGTTTCTTCCTTATCAAAAATCATCGCGTGACAAAACCCAGCAAAAAGTTGTTTCCGAAAATCTCAAATTTCAGACAGAATGGACTGACAAGTACGCATTTGTGTTGCCGGTGGGGAGTACAAAACCGATGTGTTTAATCTGCAATGAGACGGTTGCCCTTGTCAAAGGTGGTAGAGCTAACGTTAAATGTCACTATGACACAAAACATAGACACTTTGAACAAAATTACACCCAGAAGTCTGGTCTATCGGCGAAAGATGGCCAGGAGTACGTTCCGGACCTTGGAATGAATGGAAATTTGGTGAGTGGACCTTTTGAGTTTCCAACTGAGTACCCCTGTTTTAGGGGAAGCTGAGCTTCCCTTGCAGTCTTAAAGAAATCTCCTACTGTCATGGATTTTATAAGGAAGGTGACCAAGGCATAAGCAGCTTGCGGCAAGTAGAACAAACTACCTCTCAAAGGTAAGAACCTACAGGCCTTGTCCTCCATTGATCTTGTGGTGAGGGGCCATTCCCAGTCTGTTACTCAGCTGAAGGAGTTGGCTAGGATCATCAACATTTAGTGCCCTCAGAGGTGGCCAGGAAGAAGAGAAAGAAGGAGTAAAACCAGAAGAAGTGCTAGATAATTTAATAGGAGTTTGTCTCGGAATCAAAAAATTAAATGAATATTACAAATTACTGTCAGTGTATTTTGATCTTCAGAATGTAATTTTACTCTGTGCATATAGGGGTGGGCCAGGGATGTCAGGGGGTTGGTGGCAATGTAAGTATATGGATATTTGCCACTGGGCGAGGGCTTCAACTACCTCTCTCTTTTTTGACTATACATGTGTTTGCATCCTTGAATGTGGGACAGTACACTCATAAATTCTACAGAAAAGGACTGGAGCTAAGTAAATACATCAAAAAACACACTAAATAATGCTGTCAATATGGCACCATCCCCAAACGATGGGCCATAACCCATTAAATAACAGACCCCTCCCAAAACAAAAGAAAACAGCCAAAGAGTGGCGCTAAGTGAGTTGGGACAAGTGAAGCTGAGAGGTGACCCTCCATCACTAAAAAAGAACAGTCTATCAGCAGGCATTACCATACCCCTATTAGAGCACAGTTTCCTTAACCCCCCACCACCACCAAAACGGCCAGTCGGCAGTGTAAAGTGATCAAACCAGTATCAGTCTATGTCATTGGATAAAAAAAACTGACAAATTATGTAATTTTATTTAAGGAATGGAGGAAAAATGACTAATCCAATCAGTGGCACAACTATAGGAAGTGCAGGGAGTGCAGCTGCTCTAGGGCCCGTGGCGAAAGGGGGCCCGTCCTCGATCTCAAGTGAGAACTTTACCTGAAGAACTGACCGGGCCCCTCGCTCCGCATAAATCACAGAAAGGTTAGATCCAGTCCGATCAATTCGCAAACATTTCTCAATTATGGTGTCAGTTATTCTCACCTGTCCAATAAACATTTTAACAATAGTCAGTCTTAACAACAGCAAATAATTCCTTTTGCCTCATTTGCTGAATGAAACGAATCTCGTTTTTATTTAGTAATATTGTCTGGGTAATATGTTGTCAAAGATTCTATAGCCACCCACACGTTGTGATCGTTTGCCATCCTGTTGTGTTGCATTGCGTTGCATGTTGAGTAATTGCGGTATAGGCTACCCCATGCCCTTCATTCAAGAACACAAAAGTGGCTGCAGGAAGCGGCAGGAACGCAAAGAGCAGGATGAAAGGGTGACAAAATTATCTTCATTTGGATTTGTGGCGAGGTGTTCAAGAGGATGCTACGTCTGACCCCCAGCCCAACAGCAATGAGTGAAACTCAGCCACCATGGTAGGCTAACGTTTAGGCTACTGTCTGGTATAGCCTATTGAATGTATTTAGACATGGCTATTAAATGTCAATAAATGCACGTATAGGCATAAGGCAGCAGCCAGGTTATATATTGAAAACAATGTGCAGGATGTTGTTGGAAAGTAGCTAAAGCTAGATAGGCTAAACGTTAAGCTAGCATATCAAGCTAACAAAAATGTTATCAAACATTCACCAATCAATTCCCAATGTTTTTTGTAATAAGCAGTGTTGGGAAAGTTCACTTCTACATGAACTAACTACTTCAGTTCATAATTCAAAATGTTGAACTAAGTTCAAAGCTCCAAATAATGAACTAACGCTAGGTTAGTTCAGTTCTTTTTTTCAATATGTGGCTGCCGTCTGCAATACCGCTCTCTACCTCTACGCAATTCGGCGTTCTCACACTTGCTATGCATAGACAGTAGAAGAAAGAAAGAAAGCACACTCAGCGATTGACGGGTTCGGTGACCTTGGACACAAGACTGTTCGTTCATCAGGCAGTAATACAGTAGGCCTAGGCTATGTTCAGTTTACGTTCACCAAAATTATGAGCGAGTTCATGAACGTGTTCAGACGCAACACTGATAATAAGTACATTTCCATGCGCCTCGCTAAGATCAACATTCAATAATTTCGCCTGACAATAGGTCGGTTAAGGGGCCCGTTGGTGAGATCTGCACTCGGGCCCGCCAAGTCATTGTTACGCCGCTGAATCCAATAACATAAGTCTTGTCAAAATGAAAATTCCAGGCATTCAACAAAAAATTAGAGCAGTAGGCTGGTTAGAATTTACCAACAGAGAGTAGGGATGTGTAGCCCAGGTTAAAGTCCACTCCATTGTAGGCTATGACCAAAAGTAACATCCTATCAATTTAGACAAGTCCATTTAATATTGGCTCCAAGAGAAGAAGAAAAAAACTTTAGGCAAAATGGAAGTAAGCATTAAGGGGTGAAATGGGCAGACATTGTGTATGTTAAATTGTGTTAATGAACATGAACCCTTTTTATATTAGCCTACATTGATGATGCAGGACGCAAAAAGTTCAATAATCTTTCAATCATGACCTCAAACCTTCCGTCCTGCTCATGAACTTTTCCACCTCCTGGGGAGTCTCAAAGGAATGCAACTCTCCCTCAAAGGTGAGGACCAGAGTGGCTGGGCAGCACATTTGAAACCGTATTCCCCTCTGGATGAGTTGTTCGCAGGTGTCGTTGAACCTGCGTCTTGCCTCCCTCACTGCCGCTGATAAGTCTTGACGAATGTAAATCTTGTTGTCCTGATCAATAATTTTTCCCCTTCTCTCTGGTCGCTGAGAGAATTATGTGTTTGTCGCCGTAGTTATGGAGTTTTATGATGACTGGTCTGTTAGAGTTTGACTTTTGTTGGCCAAGGCCTCTATGAGTTCTGTTGATCTTAATAGATCCCCTTATGGTCTTCAGATCCAGTGTGTCATGTAGTGTTCAAGTTTCAAAAATCACACCGCATTTTTCCCTTCTGTGCCTTCTTTGTGTCCGATGATCCGAATATTATCTCTACGGCTTCGGTTTTCACTAGCCTCAGTGCAGTTTGTTAAGGACTGTTTTCAATTTGATTGTTCAAGATGATCAACTTTGTTCCCCAAAGAGCTAGTGCAGTCTTCATTATCAGAGATGCGACTCTTAGCTTCAGTTAGTCTCTTGCTGTTTTCGTCAATGTGATTGACGACACATTGTCTGTTTAAGGAAGACTGTAGCCCTGTGAACTTCAACTCCATTAAGGCGCTAATCTTCTCTGTGACATTTTGGGAGATAAAAATTAGCAATGCTAGCATCAGGTTTGTCGTCGTCCATACCTGTCTCAGGGTTGGCAACAGGCGTTTTTTTTCAGCGATTCAGCTGCACGTCTTCGAGTGTTTCCATCTGTTGTGAAAAAAATTTTGGGCCTATGTACAATGAATTTGTTTTAGGAGAAGTTTACAGTTGGATAAGAAGCTTGATACAATGTATGTTGATTCAACTCCATTTGGTAGAGATGCCACCTGTAGTTTTATAACACAAAACTAGGAGGTGAAGGGGGGGGAATGAAGTCTAGGAGACGTGAAGTATGGGTGACCTGAAAGAGTTCTTGTCACCTGGGGAGAAGAGACAGTTGTTCTGAAGAAAATGTGGATCCAACTGTATTATTCTAAGGATTTAACCAATGACAGAAGAGATTTGGTGTAACTTCATGTCTGTAGGATGGACCAATGACTTTTGAGAACTGTCATATCTATTATATCTGTTGAAGAATGTTCTAGGGGGTTCAGGGCCATCAGCTGAGTAGTACTGTTGGGCTGGATTCTCCCGGTTCCATTCTAGAATGCTAGATGGAGCTGTATGGAATTGTCTTTGTGTTATTGTCTTATGTTTGTGTGCTGATGATGTTATGTTGGTAACGTTATAATCTTTAAAATATACGTCAAATAAACATCAACTCTATACTTCACCCGACTTCAGCTTGAACGATTGATTCTCTCAAAAATGTCCACGACACTGTTCCAGACATGTTTCTTATGAACAAATATTACAATTTTGTATGGTTTAATCAGTCAAAAACAATCAATATTTGGCCTTTGAGGCAGGAGGGCGACAGAAAGCAACCGCTCACTCTGAATGCATCAGTGACCCTGGTTCAGCTAGTTCTAATGCCTCGGCTCGGGCAATAGCTGCAGCAGCCTCTCTTTGAAGTGTGAGTGCTCAATTCAGTGTCTAGCTTTGCTTTGCTAATTGTAGCTCTGCTTCCTTTGCTGCTTTTTTTTACTTTGAGCGCCGCCTCTCTCTCTGCAAACATCGCTCGTGCCTTCGCCGCCTCTGCATTAGCGTACGCCTTTACTGCACTCGATGTCGATGAGTGAGAACTCTTTGATTTTCTTGTATGCACAGATGCAGTACCAGTCCCGGGGCTACTGCACGAAACCAAGATAAGGGATTAAGTCGGGATATTCAAGTTATCCTGGATGAATTTAGCTTTGATTTGGTTGCACGAAAGCAGGTTGAATTAAACCCAGCCAAGTAACCATGGAGATTTATTCTTTGCAGCTAGCCTGCTCCAAAGCATTGTTATTGAGACGTGCTTTCAGACGTGAGAGGTTAATACATTGTTTTACAGATATGCTTAAGTGTGGATTGAAGTCACTTGTTTTTCTAGTTTCTTTATCTCCAGATACCAGATTCCAGATATATCTGTCAGTTTCCTCAGTGTTTTCTTCTTGATTTCAATACCAAGGTCTAGATCCTGGAACATTAATTGCAGAAATATATTTAAATTTGCATTTAGTCATTTAGCAGACACTCTTATCCAGAGCGACTTAAAGTAAAACATATTCTTGCATTGTGAATAAGGGTTTGAAATTAGGCCTAGTCTTTAGGGTAAATTTCCAGAGGAAAATTAATTCTTCTGCTCACTTTTAAGGCAAAGTAGGCTAAATAATAATACATTTTATTTACATAATGCTTTACATGGTAGGCTTCTCAAAGACACTATACAGTCCAACCAGCACATTTTGCACATAAACACAGATACAGCAATACAACCAACACATTAAAAAAGCATATTAAAAGCAATTAAAACTGAGTTTACAAATTTCCTACTAAGTAGATATTTTTCAAACCTTATGCATTCAGTCGGTCCACGATTGTCTGCCAGGCTTTTCTCTATGTTTTTACATATTATTTGCTTCACTATGCTTCAATATCCGTAATGAGTTGCTGCTTAGCGGGGGAACTATGCCGCACGAGTCTTCTCCATTTCTACATCAGTCAATATGAGATCGGTACCATGGTCTGTTTAAGAAAGCTGTGAAGGTGCACTTATCCCAACTATGTACATCTGGATTGACATAGTTGCACCTTCTCATCCTGGTTTGGCAAACTTGCAACCGAATAAGCCGCGATGAGCGAACCACACTAAGTGCAGCTGCCCTTTTTCAGTTGTCCTGGATTTCTTTATTCGACTTTTGTGCAATAGCCCCCTGGCTAATTCCAATTTGACTTATCTTACTTCTGTGGACGTTAAAAACTCCAGTTGAATAACACTTTACTGTACTGTCCTCATTGAGGTGTGTTAACTCCAACTAGACAGCGAGCTAAACTGTCTTCTATTCATTGCCCCATGTCCATGTGTGTATGTGCTGATCTGGAGTCAGTTTGGTAGGATTTGGGCATAAATAAATTATTTCATTTAAAATGTAGATTTTTATTTAAAGATATTAATGTAATTTGCATGCAAAATAGGTCTACCCGAACTAGCGGAAAAATTCAACCCGCGGCAACACTTCAAAAGTAGCCCAATTCCTCGGGAAAACCGCGGACCTGGCACCACTGGATGTGGCTCTCTGTGTTAGTAACACAAGAAACACCGCGAGATCTCTACACCGCGAGATCTCTACTCCCTGAACATGACAATGTGGGAAACGTCGCGAGATCTCGGCACATCAGGCAGGACAGAAAATGTGGAGTGGATCCCAGTGTACTACGGCCTCTACAGAGATCTACCACCCCATCAATGCTTAAAATATAACAATTTAACACACAATCCCTCGCAAATAAAGCATCCCTCATTCAAGACCACATCATAGATAAGGGATAAGACTATGTGCCTAACAGGAACATGGCATCAGCCAGAGGTCTACTCAGCACTAAATGAAGTCTGTCCCCCCCCCGGCTACAGTTACCTGGGAAAAGCCCACAGCACAGGTCGTGGTGGTGGCCTGGCTGTTATATACAGAAAGAAATTGGAGCTTCCTCTGCCTACACTATTATAATTTGAATGCTTTGCTTTTAAATGTAAACCCCCTTTCCCCATTACAATACTACTCATCTACCGGCCCCCTAAACCAAACTCAGCTTTCATCTCAGAAATGCACAATCTTATCACAACACTTTGCACCACCTCTGCCAAAATAATAATTCTCGGAGATATAAATATTCGTGTAGACACCCCCTCCTGCCACTTTGCAGCTGAGTTTCTGGAACTACTGGACTGCCATAACCTCCAACAGCATGTTGATGTCCCCACTCACTCTAAGGGGCACACACAATACCTTGTCATTTCAAACTCTGCCCCCATTAGCAACCTTTTTGTGTATGATCTAGGTGTGTCTGACCACAAGGATCAATCTCAATGGACTTACTCTTCCCTCCCTCCCACACCAAAGAAAAGCGTCAAATATGTTTCAGAGGCCTGAAAAGAGCACCCTGACCATAGACCTCCAGCATCTCTCCTCTGCCGATTTCTCCTCAGTCAATGAATCGGTTGACTTAAACAATAAATCACTTAGCAGTCTCCTAGATCTTCACGCCCATTTCAGAACAAATACTGTCACTTTCCCATGCTCAGCCACTTGGTACACTGCTGTGCAAAGGCAAAAGAGCATAACTTCAATTCTGTCGAAAATGATTTTTTTTGGCACCTTCCCCTCTGCCTTCAAACAGGCCAGAGTTACCCCTCTACTCAAAAAAAAACCCTCCCTTAACCCTGCTGTCCTCCAGAACTACAGACCGGTATCACTGCTACCCTTCTTTTCTGAAACAATTGAACGTGCTGTATCTAACCAACTGTCTAACTTTCTCTCTCAGAACAACCTGCTTGACCCCAACCAATCGGGCTTCAAGACCGGCCACTCCACAGAGACTGCCCTCCTTTCAGTCACCACTGCCCTCCAGTCTGCCAGAGCGGCTTCGAGGTCATCCGTCATCATTCTGCTGGACCTTTCTGCAGCGTTTGACACGGTTAACCACCAGATCCTGCTCTACAGACTTTCTGAGATGGGCATCACTGGCGCTGCACTCCAGTGGATCTCATCCTACCTCTCGGGAAGATCCTACCAGGTCTCCTGGGGAGGCAAACTGTCAGACCCTCACCAGCTCTCCACCGGTGACCCACAGGGCTCCGTCCTCGGACCCCTCCTCTTCTCTCTGTACACCACCTCACTTGGACCAATCATCACCTCCCATGGCTTCTCCTAACACTGCTACGCCGACGACACTCAGCTGTACCTGTCGTTCCCCCCGACCGATCCGGGGATCTCAGCTAGGATTGAAGCCTGCCTCGCAGACATCTCCGCCTGGATGACCGAGCACTACCTCCAGCTGAACCTCGCCAAAACAGAACTTCTCATCATCCCGGCTAAACCCTCCATCTCCCACGATCTGTCAATCACCCTGGGATCTGCGACGGTGACCCCTTCATCCTCTGCCAGGAACCTTGGGATTCCCATGGATGACGAGCTCTCCCTCACGGCCCACATCGCCGCAGTCTCCCGGTCTTGTAGATTTACCCTCTACAACAGCGGTCCCCAACCCCCGGGCCGCGGACCGGTACCGGTCCGTGGGTCATTTGGTACCGGTCCGCAGAGAAAGAATAAATAATTACATTATTTCAGTTTTATAAAAAAAAAAAAAAAGTTTTATTTAAAAAAATTACCGGATTCCCTCTGGTTGTTACATCCGTCTATCACGTACTCTTGTAGCTTGTCTCGGTTACTCGGTACGTTGCCGCTCAAATGAAACCTACAACTTGCTAACAAAATGAGTAAAAAACAAACGTCTTTAGAAAGTTTCTTTGGGAAGGGGAAAAGGCCCAGTGAGGAGACGGAAGAAGAGCCTACGACTTCCAAGAAAAAGAAAGCTGCATTTAACAGACACTATCAGGAGTCCTACTTAAAATATGGCTTCATCGCAACAGGTGATTCCCGTGCACCAAGCCCGCTCTGCATTATATGCAGCGAGCGGCTCTCCAATGAGGCAATGAAGCTGTCAAAACTGCTTCGCCACTTGGAGACCAAGCACCCTGCATTAAAAGACAAGCCTTTGGAGTATTTAGAAAATGCCACCGTTTGTATGCCGGTCGTATCATTTCATTTTATGTATTTATGCGCCACGCCTTAAAGGCCGGTCCGTGAAAATATTGCAACATTAAACCGGTCCGTGGCGCAAAAAAGGTTGGGGACCGCTGCTCTACAACATCCGGAAGATCAGGAGATACCTGTCTGAGCACTCCAACCAGCTGCAAGTCCAAGCACTGGTCCTCTCCAAGTTGGACTACTGCAACTCGCTGGTCTCCCAGCATGTGCAACCCGCCCTCTTCAGAGGATTCAGAACGCAGCGGCCCGCCTGGTCTACAATCTACCCAGACGCTCCCATGTTACCCCGCTCCTCATCTCTATCCACTGGAAACCAGCTCCCCACCTCCATCAGGGACACTGACTGTCTCCCCACCTTCAAGAAAAGGCTCAAGACGCACTTGTTCCGGGAGTACAACGGCACTTAAGAATGCTTGGCTGGACTTGTTAGTTAGTTTCCTCCAGGATCACAATGACTCTTATTAAGTGACTCATTGCTCTTTTAGGTTAGATATAACGAAGCTAAGTCTTGTACTCGCTGTGAAATATGTTACTGTTGATTGTCTTCTACAGGTACAGTCCTGCACTTTTGTGGTTCATGTTGTTTTAATTTGTAACTTGTATAACTGCATGCTCTTATGGGTCTTCCCTTTTGGCACTTGTTTAGCTTTTTCACAATGTATGCTTCATGTTTTGGCTACTTGCAATGTTTGGGACTATCTCGTTGTTATGATCAGTGACATATGCTCTTTTGTAAAGCTCTCTCTTGGAAGTCGCTTTGGATAAAAGCGTCTGCTAAATGAATAAATGTAAATGTAGTTCTACACTTTGGCGAGTTACGGTCTTTTGCCTTTGTAGGGCAGTACACCTGTGAACTGCGGAAGATGAAGACAGCTGGGCGTGTCTTTGAGCGACGCCACAAGGCCTCAGGACTCACTTTCCATAGGCAAGCCTATAGAGACCACCAGAAAGCCTATGCAAGGTCCCTGAGAGAAGCAAGGTCACAGTACTACTCCAACATTATCAACAATAGCCCAGGAAACTCCAAACTACTTTTCACACATCCTGAAACCACAAACTATCTCTCATCTTGAAGCCACAGAGGAAAGGTGCAATAATTTTATCTCCTTTTTCAGAGAAAAAGTTGACACCGTCCGCTCCCTCCTATTCACCTCCACCACCCTGCCTGTCCCGACTGCCGACCCGCAGTTTGGGTTTACCCAACCTCTCTGCTGTTTTTCCGGCATCTCACAACAAGAGGTTGAGAGCATCATCAGAAAGATGAAACCATTCACCTGTGTCCTGGACCCTTTCACCACAGCCCTGGTAAAATCCAATCTCCATGCCATAAGCCCCCTGATCACAAAGGTCATATATCACTCACTCCTGTCTGACCATGTTCCATCTACACTGAAAACTGCTGTCATCAGACCACTACTCAAAAAAGCCACCCAGAAGTTTTCGCCAACTACAGGCCCATCTCCAACCTTCCATTCCTTTCCAAGGTGTTGGAAAAAGTAGTTGCTGCGTAACTTCAGGACCATCTCAAACTGAAAATTTCAGTCTGGCTTTCGCCCCAGCCACAGCACAGAAATAGCTCTGGTCTGGGTCACAAGTGACCTACTGATGACGGCAGATGCTGGCTCACCATCTCTGCTCATCCTCTTGGATTTGACCGCAGCGTTTGACACTGTGGACCACAGCATCCTCCTTCACCGTTTACATTCCACCATTGGTCTCTCTGACTCTGTTCAAAACTGGTTTTTATCCTAACTCATCGGAAGAACTGAGTATGTTGCCTTAGGAGAGGCAAAATCCCTGACACACAACGTCACCTGTGGTGTCCCTCAAGGCTCAGTGCTTGACCCCATCCTGTTCATTCTGTACATGCTCCTCCTTGGCCATGACATCGGCGGACATGGAATTTCATTCCATTGCAACTGTACATCAGGACAAACAAAACCTCCTCTGCAGCCTTGCTATCATCTACCCTGACCACCTGCTTGGAGGAGAATTAGGCATGGATGAAGCATGGATCCTGCAATTAAACAGCTCAAAGACTGAAGCCATTTTAGTCAGCACCCCTCATCAGGTCCGGTCATCCGTCATCACCAGCATCACTTTTTTGGGCCAGGATATTCCACTTTCACCATCAGCCACCAACCTGGGTGTTAAAATGGACTCCCATCTGACTTTCGAGGCCCATATCAACCATCTGTGTAAAACCTCCTTTTTTCACCTCAGAAATATTTTCTAATTCCGTCCCACACTCACTTTATTAGACACAGAAAAGCTTGTCCATGCCTTCATCTCCTCCAGGCTGGACTATTGCAATGCCATCTTCACCGGGATTCCTGGCAAAAGTTTCCAGAAACTGCAATACATCCAGAACAGTGCTGCCAGGATCCTGATTAGGGTGTGCAAGCATGACCACATCACCCCCATCCGTAGATCACTCCACTGGCTTCCTGTCTCATTCAGGGTCGAGTACAAGGTTTCCCTCCTCACCCATCAGTGTCTCCACGGAAATTCCCCCCCTACCTCAAAGAACCACAAACCTCCACGCGGACCCTCCGATCTTCTGAAAAACATCTCCTGAAACCACCAAAGACTAAGCTGCGTACCATGGGAGCTCGGGCTTTCTGCTCCACCGCTCCCAGTCTGTGGAATGCTCTCCCTGATCATCTGAGGACACCACAGCCTAGATGTTTTTAAAGGTGGCCTAAAAACCCACTTTTTTGATTGACTATTTTATCTTCTTTTTTTTCTCTGATTAAAATTTTCTTTTGCTTTTTTTGGTCGACATGATTGTTTTCATTTAATTGTATTCGCCCTTTCTGGCTTTTTACCTGTAGCACTTTGAGATTTTAGTTAATATAAAGTGCATTATACATACTATTATTATTATTATTATTCTCTACTTGACCTTATATATTTATAGTTTTTTTGTTGATGCAAATTCTTGTCAAAAAAGCCCAATTATATTGAGAATGATTTCATGTATAAAAGCAACAAAAGGGTGAAACATCCAAGGGAGTTGAATCTTTTTTATAGGCATTGTATAGGGATGATATGATGCCTTTCGTTTTATACTGTGTTGATTTAATTTGATGTTTTAATGAAACTCCCCTTCCAATAAAGATGGGTCAGTAAATATTGGTATCCAACTGATGATAAAATACTTACAAAACCATTTACCCATATTGTGTCGATACATTTTAGGCCACGTTTACACATAGCTGGGTATTTACAGAAACAAATATTTCTGCCCCTCCGTTTTCAAAAATAACCTTGTACTCATGATCGTTTTCAAAAATGTTTCTGTTTACATGAACCCGCATGAATACGCCCCCAGCGCCATCATCTATGCCAAACCTGTAGGCGGCAGTAAATGCTAGTTGACATGAACAAGTCAAAGTTTAGAACGAAAGGTGGTGGTATTTGTTTTTACATTAACAGTGGCTGGTGTGAAGATGTGACAGTGATTCTGCAGCACTGTTCTCCTGATCTGGAATCATTTTTTATTAACTGTAAACCTTTTTACTCGCCACGTGAGTTTGCTTCATTCATACTGGTCTACATGCCCCCTCAGGCTAGCGCCAACGAGGCTCAACGTGTGCTTGCTAACCAGATATTGTGCGTGGAGCATGAAAATCACTTTGGATCACTGCTACTCTACAATCAGTAAAGCATACCATGCGGTTCCCCGAGCAGCACTGGGTCACTCAGACCACACCATGGTTCACCTGATTCCTGCATACAGGCAGAAGCTCAAGCGCTGCAAACCTGCTGTGAGGACATCGAAACAGTGGACCAGTGAGGCTATGGAGGAATTGCGGTCGTGCTTGGACTCTACTGACTGGGATATGTTCATGACTGCCTCCAATAGTCTGGATGAGCTCACAGAGGCTGTGACATCATACATCAGCTTCTGTGAGGACTGCTGTATACCAACGCGCACCAGGGTGAGCTACAACAACGACAAACCCTGGTTTACAGCTAAACTCAGAAGGCTGAGGCTGGACAAAGAGGCCGCGTTTAGGAGTGGGGACAGGGACAGTTTCAAGGAGTCGAAGAACAGGTGTAGCAAGGCGGTGAGAGAGGCTAAACGACTGTACTCAAAGAGGCTGAAGCGCCAGTTCTCTGCTAACGACTCTGCTTCTGTCTGGAGTGGGCTTCAGGCCCAGAGCCTCACACTCCACTAACGACTCTCGTCTGGCCAACGACCTGAACGAGTTCTACTGTCGTTTTGAAAGACAATTGGACAGTCCTGTACAACTCCTTTCCACCCGTGAGGCCTCCCCCCCCCCCCCTCTACAGTGACGACCCTCTCCATTCAGGAGAGAGAAGTAAACAAACTGTTCAAAAGACAGAACCCCCGCAAAGCAGCTGGGCCGGACTCTGTCTCTCCAGCCACCCTCAAGAACTGTGCTGACCAGCTGTCTCCGGTGTTTACCTACATCTTCAACACCTCCCTGGAGACATGCCATGTGCCAGCCTATCTCAAGTCCTCCACCATCATCCCTGTGCCCAAAAAGCCCAGGCCAACTGGACATAATGACTACAGACCTGTCGCCCTGACCTCTGTGGTAATGAAGTCTTTTGAGCGCCTGGTGCTGGCACACCTTAAAGCCATCACAGACCCTCTACTGGACCCCCTGCAGTTTGCCTACAGAGCCAACAGGTCTGTGGACGATGCAGTTAATATGGCCCTCCACTTCACCCTACAGCACGTGGACTCCCCAGCATTCACGCCAGGATCCTGTTTGTGGACTTAAGCTCTGCCTTTAATACCATCATCCCCGCTCTGCTTCAGGACATGCTCTCCCAGCTGAACGTGCCTGATTCCACCTGCAGGTGGATCACAGACTTCCTGTCTGACAGGAAGCAGTGCGTTAAGCTGGGAACACAAGTCTCTGATTCCCGGTCCATCAGCACTGGATCTCCCCAGGGCTGCGTCCTTTCTCCTCTACTCTTCTCCCTGTACACCAACAGCTGCACCTCCAGTCATCCGTCCGTGAAACTCCTGAAGTTTGCGGACGACACCACCCTCATTGGGCTCATCTCTGGTGGAGACGAGTCTGATTATAGGTGGGAAGCAGACAACCTGGTGACCTGGTGCAGCCAGAACAACCTAGAGCTCAATGCTCTCAAGACAGTGGAGATGGTTGTGGACTTCAGGAAGAACACAGCCCCACTCACCCCCATCACCCCGAGTGACTCCCCAGTCAACACTGTTGAGTCCTTCCGCTTCCTGGGCACTATCCTCTCCCAGGACCTCAAGTGGGAACTGAACATTAGCTCCCTCACCAAGAAAGCACAACAAAGGATGTACTTCCTGCGGCAGCTGAAGAAATTCAACCTGCAAAAGACAATGATGGTGCACTTCTACACAGCCATCATTGAGTCCATCCTCACCTCCTCCATCACCACCTGGTACGCTGCTGCCACCGCCAAGGACAAGAGCAGGCTGCAGCGTATCATCCGCACTGCAGAGAAGGTGATTGGCTGCAATCTGCCTTCCCTCGAGGACCTGCACACCTCGCGGACCGTGAGACGGGCGAAGAAGATTGTGGCTGACTCCTCCCACCCTGGACATTCCCTGTTTCAGTCCCTCCCCTCTGGCAGAAGGCTGCGGTCCATCAGGACCAAAACCTCACGCCATACAAACAGTTTCTTCCCTTCCGCTGTTGGCCTCCTCAACAAGGCCAAAGCTCACACTGACTGAATGTCCTTAAAAACCTTTTGCACTACACTCAACTCCTGTAATATTTGTATTTTATATTGTATTTTATATTGTAAATTGGCAACTTATATTCTACTTTATTGTATATTCTATTTTATTTTAATTGTATTCCACTTAGTACTGCTAGTTTATGTATCCTTAGTATAGTTAGACCACATATTTAAATTTAAGATTCCTATATGTTTACTGTATGCACCTTCCTGCCAAAGCAAATTCCTTGTCTGTGCAAACTTTCATGGCAAATAAATCCCATTCTGATTCTGAGATACCAGAGAGTGTCTGGTACAACTTCCGAACACAGCTGTGTGCCACAGTGCCAGACATCTGGAAAGTACTGTACTTAGTTTGTTTTACTTTTCCTGTCGAGCTGAGGCATAAGTGGATCGTCGCTATCTGCAGCAGGGACAAATTCACGGTAACGCCTCATTCAGTCAGAGGGGCGACGAATCAGACATGCACTCACCAAATATCTGGATCCATGACATTCAGTGTTACATTATTTGATGCCGATAAATGTGTTGCATTATTTGATGCCGGAACCAGGTGTTCCCCAATATCACATTACATTAGCCCAAAGCCATGGAAACAGTAAATGCAAGAAATGTGGACCGACAGACAATGGAATTTGATCAAATGTATTCAATTACATTCATAAAAGCTGTTAATAGTAACATAAATGCTTAATAAAATGACATGAACTGATTTGAGACAGATATGAAGATCAGTGCTCTTTTATGCCACTGCCTACTCCTCATAATAATTGGGGAAAGGGAAAGGGTTCGGTTGTGCTGAGGTGGAGGGGCTGGGAGATGGGTTAGGTGACATGGCAGGGGGCATGGCAGGGGTGTGCCCATAGGGATGGCTGCTCCTCTGGTGGTACTTGGGATATTGAGGTGGGAACATAAACTATAGCAGTATCGCAAAGCCATCTACAATTTACAATTTACAATTTTTTCTGTTAACTACCACACCAGCTACATACATAATGCATACAATTCTGTTTATGATGTTCTTGTTAGCATAAAAATAGGCTACATAGCTTGTTTATGTGTGCATGTGATGCGTGTTTGTATGTGTGTGAGTGTCATGGGGCCATGTGGCCCCTTAACTCTGTGTACCTGCTCCATGAAGACAAGTAGTGACTCGCGGTTGTTTTCCCACTCTTCGGGCAGCTCGCTTTCATGAGGGAATTTATCACAGCCCACGAACATGGATAACTCAAAGCAATTGGTGTGCAAGTAGCTGAAATCGTTCATACCTGTCAAACAGAGAGCAATTTTTTGAAGGATTATTTTCTTGAAGAGACAGTGGAAAAGGCACACTCTTACTGAACTTCTGCATCCCTGGTATTTTGGGATTATGTTACCTTTTATAGTTTGTGGAAACTTTTACAATGGTATAAACAAAACACAACATTATAAAAGTAGCTAGAAGTACAGTGGGATCAGCATATGCAGATGTCTGCAAAGGGACTAAAACAGTAAAATTGTCAAGCGCCAAGGCTGAGCTGGCTTCTGCTAACTAACACCATTGGTGGGTCTTCACCAACAATAAGCCACTAAGAGCAGAGAAGGCGGAGAGAAGGCCACAGTGGTCATGGACACTAACTTCCTGCTGCCGTGTGCCAGGATGCTCCATTGATGGTGCTGTCTTCTTTGGCAAAGTCCTCAGAGTGGCAGACACGGCGACTGGCGTCGGTCATAAGGCGATGGGTGGAAGCGTAGGAGAAGGCTAGCCAGCGGAAGACGTGGTCATCAGGAGTGGCCGTCTGCTCCCTGATGACGCCCTGGGAGCGTGTCTTGTCATAGGGGAAGGTTACCACCAGCTCCCCCCCTGGAGGTTCCCCCCCAGCACAAAGGATATCTTCTCCATCCATGCCACAAGGGCCCGTGTCTCCACAGCAACCTGGGGCAGAGGGAAAGGGACAATGTATTGTCTTCAAGTAATCATTTCAATACCAAGAACATCACACATAAATCATCTCTGGCTTCCCCCTAAAAATGATTCAATTGGATTGTATACTCAGTTGAAAGAATGATGAGGACAGATGTCAAACTGGCACAAACAATTAATTTCTACTTCTTAAAAATAAATTACATTCTAGTCTGTGCTGGAGGAGGATATGATTCAGTACCATAAAATTACATAGCTTTGCATTTTTTAGTCATAATTAGACAATATTGCTGCAAGAAGCAATGGTGGATTCCTCTTGAAGATTGCGGACCAATTGACTTGATAGAGAAATGTATCCCACATATATACACAACATTTTAAGGTATTTAGATCAATGGGCCAGGATGTTTCATTTTTGTAGTCACCTAAAATGTTCAGGCTTTTTTAGTAAATTTGGTAGTTTTTCACAAATTATCAATGTAGAAGAAAAACCCATCATGCGGACATGATGAGTTTTGAGAGTTAATATGAACCGGTGATTGAATATTGGTTTAAGACAACCAGATGTGTAAAGCAATTATTTTAATGAATCATAAACATCGCCTAAATCTTTCATAATTTTTTTTTTTTGAGATATCTGACATGGCAAGAGTACTCTTTCTGTGTGGCACATTTAAAATACAAGTGGTTCATGGACACATTAAATAGCTGCAACATTTGTCTATTCACCAATATGTATACGTTTTTTATTTTTTGCTTACTACCCATACAAAATGTGTACCACATTTTAAATCAAATCAAATTTCTATGTATAGCCCTTTTTACACGCAAGCCTGTCACAGAGGGCTTCACATACGCCCATAGAACTGCCCCTCAACCAACCTAAACCCTCTAGGAAGACAAGGAAAAACTCCCAACGGGAGAAAAAATTGAAGAAACCTTGGGAGGAGCAATCCAGAGACGGTTGGTAAGAGAGGAGCAGAACACAAGCTAAACATAGTCTTACAATGCAGTCATACAATACATAAAGTAAATCAGAAGTAAGGTATATAACAAGATTTAGATAGCAATCCAATGGCCCGCCGGCAGGTTGTAGCTTATCAAGTTGTCTAAATCGCCTCGCCACCAAAATAATAATTTAGACTGCTACACATGCCATATTTTGTTGGAAAGCTACTATTATTGTGATGCTATTGATATAAACCATTTCAAGATCGAGTCGCAACAGCAGGTACAACGTCTTTGTCCGACCACGAGCATGTCAACAACGTGAAAGAAAAAATAGACTTCTTATCTATTAAGACTCAGAGTTGTCCAGATATGTAAAACATCCCAACAAAAATGGTCTGGTTTGAATATTTAGGTTAATAATAATAGGTTGATGTCAAAATGGCCACTGCACTCTGACCTTTCGATTGACCAGAATGACTTACAGGGGTCCAGACAACAGCAGACAGAACTCCATAGTGTCACCTTTCAAATGAGACCACAATCATGCATGTACTCCAAATGGTTCAATTTACTTTGGGTATGCTGTTTAGGCATTTTCAGGCAAATCTAACAGGATTCTTAAGAGGTCAAATGTTTTACAGAAATATCCAAGATGGTGGCTTATAGGCTTATGTTATGGGTTCTTAGGCTTTTTTTTCCTTCCTCATGATATATAAGGCATGTACATCAAGTTTAGACATACAGGCTATCATGTAGATATTGGGCGTGTACTGTAGCACCCGCTATGGCCGGATTGGGGTCATTGTTGGTGGCCGAGTAATAAGAGGTATAGAGTATTAGTGTGGTGAAGTATAGCATTTTGCTCTAGTAGTTTGAGAGTTACTGGCAGTAATGTTGCAGAAGAAAAATAAGAATAATGATAATAGCAATAGGTTTCCTCCTATCGGAGAAACTCTAAATAGACTAAACGTCCTGTCTCTAAGCCTGGGGCACATGTTGGTGGAGGGATATGAAGAAAAAAGTTCCCAGCTTCCTGAGCACAGATGGGGACAACCGCTCCACTGTGCTTGCCTGTCTGGGTAGAGGCAGCGCTGCCCAGTGCCTGCAGCTGCTTGGCTATTTCTGAAGCAGTGTGACTCACAGGTGGTCGTGAATATATTCCCTGAATACTTGTGAGTGAGAATTTAATATAGATGGCTGGGGTTTCAATTAGCTCCAAAGGACTGAGTCATAAACAAACCCCATAGAGAACAGCTCACATGGCCTGCCACCTCAAAAACAAAGTTTGAGTTTGGACTGACCGTTGCGTTTTTGGACTGGTACCAATCCGGGATGGGCACCTGATGGTTAAACATTTTCCGGGGGATCCACTTCCTGGCCTCCGCCTCCCAGAGGATGGAGTTGAGGTCAGGGAAGTTGTGGTGGATGTCGATGCCATCTTGGGTCCATCGTCCCAGGGACCAGCCACTCAGCTCAGAACCCTACGAGATAACGACAGAGACAGACACACACGGTGGTATTATGAGGGAGATGGACCGATACATACTGTGTACCACATGCACAGACACACATGACACAAATTATTGTTTATAATTCATTGTGGATATACTATTCATAATTGTACTTGATTTGTCAGTTTTTCACAAACTAAGATCTAAAACTCATGTTGAATTTCATGATCTTTGATCATATAAAATAACTGTGAACATTAATATATTCAGATAAGATTTTATGAAATTCTAGGGCACAACTCCTGAGAACTGAACCCTTTAACATTTTTTTATTTCAATGTACACTTTTATACTAGATATAAATATGTACATTCAGACCTTAAACAGCTGCTTTGGTTCAAAAAGGATAAAACATACATAAAACAACACTTTACTTTGACAGATCTTTTTAGGAAGGGGGGGGGGGTGCTATTGGCCTTAGGGGTCAATAGATGCTAGAGAGGGGTAACTGTCTGCAGCGAGGATGGCAGGGGGCAGACCTACCACTTCAAAAGCTTTCTCATAGCCGTCAGGATTGACGGATGGCAACAGGTGGATCCTGGTCTCATCCACCAGGTGCCGTATCCGTGGGTTACCGGACAGGTACTCCTGACATATAAACTGCATGAGCAGCAGCAGTAGCTCACGACCCAGCACCTCATTACCATGGGAACCGGTCGTGTAGCGGAACTCTGGTTCACCTGGGGGGAGGGGAAAAGGGGAAGAGGGCAGGGAGCTAGTAGACCTTCAGTGTCTATGGTTTTTAACAGCATACAAGAGTGGATTATTGTCATGGTAAAGATTATTTTCTAACCGAGTTCGTGCTCTCCAGGGTTGTCAGAGATCTCAAATGCATAGAGCTTGAGGCCATTGTGGCTCTTGCCAATGTTGTAGATCCGGGTGATGTTGGGGCACATTTCATTCACCAACTTCATGAGCTGCAGAGGACAGAGGACAAGACATGTTCCATTATCTTGTTTACATGTAGTAACAGTTGCCCTCGGCTTACTAGCTACTACCCCAAGTCTCAAATACTTTCTATTTCCCACTCCTCGGATCCCTCATCCCTCATATCCCTAACCTTCAAACTTCAACAGAGCACTTCCTTACTTTTGGCACTTTAAATAGATTGGATATTTCACATAAGACACAGGAGGGCTTACATAAGTTTTTATCATTTTATATAATAATATAGGTGCAAGCAGCAATGGGGTGGCCAAGCAGGTCAGATGACCCAGAAGAAACTTTCGACATCCTTAGAAGAGGTTTCCGAGTACACGCAGGAAGTTTAGCGTGAATCCATCAAAGATTTCCTGAGATACGACACAACTTTCTGTTTGGCGGCTCTGCTGCCGATTTCGATTGGCTGCACCGGACAAACGGTTTCAAAAATCAAAAATAATTTTGATAGTTTGTGTGAGGATTGCATTGACTATATACAGCTTGACTACAGGTAGCTAGTGACTGCGGTGTATCTGGCTTCCTTTGCAGTAGCTTACAATCTCCCTAAACAGAGAATTAGAGACATGACAAGCTCGTCGGCTTTGGCTGGATTCAAACCTCTGACGTTGCCAAGACACCAACTTATCCTAATGAGCTATTCTCAGTGCTGGAAATCAGAGTTCAGTTACTGGGTAAAAATATAAGCAGTTTTTCCTGTGGCAGGCGGTTGTCAGAATTGGCCCAAGTTTAAACAGCTGTAATTCAGTCCTAATTTGACATGTCAAGGTGATTGTGGTCTGAACATCAGGGGTGCAAACTCGTCACCTTTCGGCGAAATTCGCTGTTTTTGATCCGAAATAGGTCATTTGTGTGATTTGTGTAGATCTGCAATAAAAATATGAGTGTGTGGGGGGGAGGGGTCCTCCAAGTATACTAGTCTGCGATAGCAAGCTGTGAATATTTTTTCAAGCTTGTTGTTTGTCACCAATGTCAACATGACACGCACGCTTTTTATTTCAAGTCTTCGGGGGGCTATTGCACAAAAGTAGAATAAAGAAATCCAGGATAACTGAAAAAGCGCAGCTGGAGTTAGTGTGATCCGCTCATCGCGGCTTATTCGGTTGCACGTTTGCAAACCAGATGCAGACCTAATTTGCCCCAAATGCTACGTGTTCTTGTGTAATAGGCTACATATAGCCAACTTCAGGAGGACTGTTTGTATGGTGTGTAGCCTAACTTAAGCTAATCATAAACAAGGCCACATTTCCATGTAACATTGTCATTTTATTTCAAACAAAATGCCAAACAGTGAATTAAAATCTTGTGCCAGTCCCCGCTACAGGTCCTGTCTGTTGGCCCTGACAAAAGCACAAAATAAGTTAGTGTCCTATCAACATAATTGCACGTGTGAAAGGGGCTATACAAGTCATTAAAAATCACATCTAGAATAATATACATCATCAAAAAAAGATTATGGGATTCTAGTTTGTCACATAGCCATGTGAAAGGTTGGATATGGAAGCTGCAATCATGATTCATTCACCTGGCTGGGGCGTGTTGGAGTGTCTACGCTATGAGGAGCTCCACAGCCTCCTCTCCCCGTCCCGTCTACGCTATGAGGAGCTCCACAGCCTCCTCTCCCCGTCCCGTCTTCCACTTCATCACAGCATCTGCAATAGAAGTCATGAACTTATTGTTAGCACCAATTTGAGCGTTGAACGCTGTGTGTAAGCCATAGTTCATGGCATCTCAAAACACCAACCACTCTCTTTCGGAACTCCAGCACCTGAAGGTGCTCCTCAAGGTCTTGGAGTTCAGCCTGTGTTTGGGCCACGTCGTCGTTGCCTGTATAGGAGAACCTCTCGCTGGTTCTGTAACGTATTGAGTTTGATTTACTCCCGTGGCTACAGTCTGTTCTGTACTAATGTTTTACAAATTCTTTACCCATAGTACTGTATGTGTGACGCATGCGCAGACACAATAAAGTTGGCATGATCGAAGCTATAAGCACGTACGTTGACTGGAGTGCATTACATGGTGTCAGGAGTCTTTAAAGAACCAAATAAGAAATAAAACTGCCCAAAAAAGAAACAGCTTTGTCGCAGTTCGAACATCCCAAGATTGATTGGGACGCTTCTGATTTGAATCAAGAGTTTGAAAGATTCCGAAGTCACGTCACGTTCGTCTTCGATGGTCCCCTCTCCGACCTAGCAGCTAAGTGACAGGCAGGCTGGCTAGGTACGTGGATCGGGGAACAGGGCAGAGAAGTCGACAAGACGCTAGCCTAGGGTGAAGGAGAAAAAGAAGATCCGGCTAAGGTATTGGATAAATGTGCCAATTATATCAGACCCAGAAAAAACTAAAGGATAGCCAGGCACCGTTTCAAACAAAGGAAACAAGGGCCAACCGAAAGTTTTGATAACTTCCTGAAGGATTTGAGGCTAATTCTAATGGACTGTGAGTATACTGACCCCGACGACATGCTAGTTGACGCCATAATCGCGGGAGTGAGAGAGAAACGAGTCCAAGAGCGGCTACTCGAGAGAGGCGACGACCTCACGTTAAACAAAGCCATAGGAATACCTCAGCAGTTTGAAACTTCACAAAAACAGATGAAGATCGTCAGAGATGAGGATTCACAAAAGTCAGCAGTGTCCGTTAGACCGAAGCACTTCCTACCAAGTAACAGAATGCACAACATGGGAAACTTTACATGAAAAGAAACATCAGTCAGTTCAACAAAAAACTGCACAAGGTGTGGAAAAGACCCACAGCACAAGTGGAACCAAGGCAAGTGCCCAGCAAAAGGCTCTGTTTGTTCATACTGTCACAAACCAAACCATTGGGTGGCAGTGTGTCACAAGCGTGCAGTAAGCGCTGTAACTATTGAGGCAAACCAAGATTCTCCGGACGATGAAGAAATTCTGAGTATGTCTGATGCAACTTGCTGACCCCATTGTTGACAAATGGGTGGTAAAATTGGAAATTCTGTCTAAAGAAGTGATATTCCAAATCGATACAGGCGCCAAATGCAACACGTTAACGCTAAATAGCTACCAGTCGCTCGCCCACAAAGGTGAGCTACAGCGCTCTGAGATAGTGCTTCGTTCATACTCCAATCACAGGCTAAAGCCCATAGCCTCTGTTAGTCTGCAAATTGAGTCAACAAAGTGTAAAGTGAGCGCAGAGTTTGAAATAGTGGACATTGCCCAAAAGAATGTTCTCAGTGGTGCGACAGAGGAGGCGCTAGGACTGATCGTGCGCCTTGATTTGCTGGAAAGCGCCCAAAAGTACTACATAAGGAACCCAGACAAGACCGGAACAGTGTTCCTGCTGGACTTGAGGAGTTCCCAGAACTGACATGTACCACTGGAACAATGCCAGGTAAATCCACCATAAAGCTCGAACCAGGTGCAAAATGTGCTGTCCATCCTGTACGCAGATAACCAGCTGCTCTCAGAGGAAAGATAGTAGAAAAACTGTGTGAAATGGAAAAAGATGGCTACATTACCAAAGTTGAACAGCCTACTGAGTGGTTGAGTTCCATGGTTGCTGCAGTAAGGAATGGCAAGGTTAGAATCTGCATAGATCCAAGCGACTTGAATAAAGTTATAAAAAGAGAACACCACCCCATGCGCACCGTAGAAGAGGTTGTCTCAATGATACCAGGTGCCAATGTCTTCTCAGTCCTGGATGCTAAATCTGGCTTCTTGCAGATAGAGATGGATGATCAGTCGTCCTTCCTCACAACCTTCAATACACCAATAGGTCGATTTAGATGGCTTAGACTCCCTTTTGGTATCAAATGCGCACCCAAAATCTATCAGCGCATCATGGACCAGATGCTTGAGGGCATCGTGGGAGCTATAAGCGTGATGGACGACATCCTTATAGCTGCCCCCACTGTAGAGGAACACAACGCAATCCTACGTAGAGTGGTCGAGAGAGCAACAAGCTATAACCTGAGGCTTAACTTCAGCAAATGCCACATACGCCAGCCATCAGTGCTATATGTGGGACACCTGATCACAGCTGATGGTCTGAGGCCTGACCCAGCAAAAGTGGAAGCTGTCCGGGACATGCCACCACCGGTGGATAAAGAAGGTGTCCATCGCTTCCTGTCGAAGTTTATACCTAACCTCAGTGAAGTAGACGCACCGCTGTGCCAGCTCCTCAAGAGAGATGTAGAGTTTGCGTGGCAGCCAGCTCAGCAGCAGGCATTTGACAAGCTGAGAGAGTTGTGCACACATCCTCCAGTGCTGAAGTATTTTGATCCAGCAAAGCCTGTTGTGATATTCTCTGATGCCAGCAGCAGTGGACTGACTAGGAGCAGTCCTGCTGCCAGATGACCAGCCCGTTGCCTTTTCCTCACTTACTGACGCAGAAACACGCTATGCGCAAATTGAGAAGGAGACACTCTCCATTGTCCATGCCTGCACCAAGTTCCACAACTACATATTGAACACATGTCACGGTATACAACGATCACAAACCTTTTGAAGACATCTTCAAAAAATCCCTGTTGTCCACACAAACGCAGATCCAGAGGATGCGTCTTCGCTTGCAGTGGTATGATCTAACTGTGAAGTATAGTAGAGGAAAAGACATGGAGCTTCCAGACACACTGTCCAGAGCACAGTTATCCGAGAGCACACCAGAGATGAGTGGATTAGAGTGCATCTCCATGCTGAACTTTGTCTCAGTCAGTGATCAGAAGTATTTATAACTGCATTCACGCACAAAGGAAGAGCTCAGCTGCCTCCAACAAGTCATTCAGCGTGGCTGGCCGGAGCACAGACGCAAGGTGCCTGTTCCTGTTCAGCCATATTGGGACTCAAGGAGTCAACTCGCATGGTCTGATGGAATCGTCTTGAAAGGCCTTCGAATAGTAGTGCCCCCCACCATGCGTGAGCACATGTTGAAGCTCATCCACCAATCACACTTGGGGATAGTGAACATCGAGCTGGTGAGGCCCTCTACTGGCCAGGTATGAGTGCACAAATTGAAGAAACAGTCAGAAACTGCAGTTTGTGTGCTGACTTCCAGAATAAACTGCCAAGACTACCACTCAAACCAACAAAAACGCCTGGACTTCCCTTTGAGGAAGTAGCATCAGACCTCTTTGAGTTTGAGGGGAAACAGTACATGCTGCTTGTAGACTATTACTCTAAGTTCATTGAAGTGGACGGACTGAGAGACACACGCAGTCGCACTGTCATAGAGACACTGAAGGAGCAGTTCGGCAGGCACGGCATTCCTGCGACAATGCAAACTGACAATGGCCCACAGTACTCCTAAGAGGAGTTCAAAGACTTCTGCAAGGCTTACGGCATCCAACACGTAACGTCTTCTCCACACACACCACACTCCAACTGTGAAGCAGGGGCGTGCAGTGCAAACTGTGAAGAGGCTCTGGCGCAAGGCACCAGACAAACATCTTGCACTGTTGGACTACAGAACTACTCCCCTTAAGTCAGTAAGCCTTTCACCAGCCCAACTGCTCATGGGAAGGAGGCCACGCAACATGCTGCCTACGGCAAGTGAGCTCCTTGCACCAAAGGCCTACGACCCACTGAGAGTAAAGCGCCTGCTAGATCAGACTAAGGACTATCAAAAGTACTATTATGACCGCAAGAGCAGGCAAACCTTGTGTTGCTCTCGAGCCCGGAAAGGATGTCAGGATGCAGCCTCATCCCGGTAGCCACACATGGACACCCGCGGTTGTGGTCAGACAGCACAGTTCCCCGAGATTCTATGTTGTGGATAGTGGAAACAAGGAGTACCGCCGCAACAGCCAACATCTTTGTGCAAGCATTCCAGCCGCCAACCGTCCACACCACTGGATGCGTGATGAATTGTGGACTGAGCCACCGAAGCATACAGAGCCACCGGAGCAGACAGCTGAAAAGCTACCACTGTCTCTCACCCCTGCTGAAGAGCCTCGCTCACCTTCCAGAGATACATTTTCAGTGTTTCAACATAACTTTCTGGAGGGTTTAACCTAGCTAGCAAAATCCTAACGTTAACAATGTAAATCTGATAGCACATAAACAGGCTAAATAGCCTCAGTTTCAAACCTATATGCCCCATTCAATTACTGAAAATATATTTATATATTTAGAACTATTTCTGTAAAGAAACTCACCTTTCAAGTAACTTATTTCCAGGTAAAATCCAAAGCGTGAAAGATGTCGGGACCCCTGCAAAATCTGTTGAGGAACCCCAGTTTCAGCCATGCGTTGAAATGGGCATGCGCAAAGTTGTTGCTCAGGGGCAGACTGAGGGGCAGGTTTGCTAAGGAAGAATTGTAATATTCTGTGATGACTTGTCTTTGGAAATGAAACTCTTAGGAGTTGCTTACCTTTTGGTCACATTTAACAATTTTGTATTACAAAAGTATTGGAGCACAAATTTGCATTGTGTGTCATAGGGAGACCGGGGTTGGTTGGCACACTTTTCACTCTCTGCCACCTTTCTCTGCCATCATTTATGATAGAATATTCTAACCAGCAGCAAATGAAACATGATCTAAGCTATAATTAAATATGTTTACAAGTACATAAATATTTTCTAAAATGTTGTGATTTGAGATTAAAGTCATGTTGTGCATTTGTGCCAACCAGCCCCATCACGGGGTTGGTTGGCACACAATATGGGGTTGGTTGGCACAATGTTAAAATGCTATAGTTACACAAAATGAAGCAAGCAATATAAACAATTTGAACATTGAATAAAAGAGTTTAACCAATTAATCATTCTATAACATGTTTCATGCAATTTATTAGAAGGAATGTATATATTAACCCTAAACCTCAGGATTAGGCAAAAAGACTGAAGAATGGAATGTTGACAACAATGTTCCCATTAGACAACATTTAAAAGGGACAATAACCCCAACATATCTTCAAAATCACTGTGCCAACCAACCCCTCCCAAATTTAACCCAATTTTGTGATTAAATTATGTTGGCTAGCTACCATTACTCATCACAAACTTTCACATTTTAAATGAAAATGTAGCTGATTCCCATGTCTATTAACTACATGTATTTTTTCATATATATCTCTAGCAGACACAGTTTTATAATACATTTAGTCCACAGACAATTTTTTTGCTTTTGACACTATAAAAGTGAAATGTTACCCTCACCAAAACAGTTCGTGATTTGCAGATGTTTTAACGTAGTAGATGAGTGCAGGTCGAGAAAGCAAACATTTTGATGTTACAATTTTGTTTCTGTGACCTTCAAAACGACCAAAAAATGCTGTGTGTCAACCAACCCCTGTAGCCAACCAACCCCGGTCTTTGGTGTGCTATACAAAGAATGTTTGCTTAATCATGTTACACATTACACATTGATTGCTTTTGTACATGTTTATAGTAAAGAATGAAAGACTAAATTATATTCCAAATTTTCTTTTATTTATTAAAGCTATGTTTCTGCATATGAGAAAATTGATGACCAATAACATTCTGGGGCTGAGCTGCACATTTACATGCATTGTCTACATTTATACGTGCAACATTTAATATTGTGTGTGATTGAAATTCTTGTAGACTATGGCTACTTTACAAAAGTGTAAGAACTGAGATCAGTCCAGTGTGATCTCTCCATCTCTGGATAAACCACGATATTGCACTCGAGATCCGTTGTCCTGCGACCAAAGAGCCACTTAACGGCAACTTAGCCCATGGTTCCAAAACTAACGTATTTAGCCGACCCAGGTACAACGTCGCGGCAACGTTGTCAACGGGACCAAAACTAACGTAAACAGCCAACCAAGGTACAACGTTGCGGCAATGTTGTCCATGGGACCAAAAATAACGTAACCAGCTGACCAAGGGGCGAAGTCGCGGCAACGTTGTCCACGGGTCTAAAAATAACGTAACCGGCCGACCAAGGGGCAACGTCGTGGCAACGTTGTCCATGGGACCAACTGGCAACATTCCCTTTATAACGTTGCCAGAAGGTAACGTCACGGGTTACCAACCGAGCACTTACTGGCAACGTTGTGGCAACGTCATGTGTTAACTGGGAAGCAGCAACTCATTACGTAAATTGAAGCACAGTGAAACATAAATGTAAAAAAGGAAATACGGCTGCTGTTATTAAACAGAGAGAAAAGCCTGGCAGACAATCGCGGACTGACTGAAAGCGTAATGATAGAAATCTACTTACTAAGAAGGTTGTACACTGTAATTGGGGTGTGCTTGCCTTCGGCGAGCACAAGCCATTGTTATCTCACATATATATTATTATTATTTCTTTTTGCCCCCCTAAAACTTTGTTAATATTTGGACTACATAGACAACCTCGGTGTCAAACGTTTCGTTTAGTAGTCATTGAGTTGCTTGTATTGGGATTTACGTTCTGTTGCACGGTGTAAGTAGAAATTACGTTTTTGTGGTGAAAAGTGAAGCTAACGGTGGCTAACTTGCTAGCCACAGTCACTGACGTTGCTAACGTCACGAAAACACGCGTGACTACCTGTTGCAGAACATTAGTTTAGCAGCTTGTTGACTTCTGGGAGATGATAGGCTAACTAGAAAACGCTACAAGCAAAGAGGCCAGGGTGAACCATTTACTCATTTAACATTGTCATAAAACAAAATTATGAAATGTAGTGTATAATATGATGTACGAATTGTTATTAAGCTAGTACATCTATTTTTGGAAAGAGTGGAGCTGCAGCTGATGCGTTAGCATCATGAGTCATCATGACATAGCCTCTGTTGCCCGGGCGACACAGGGCATACATACAACATAATGTTACATCTGTTTTCAATCGTTAATTAAACATTCCTCACAAATACATTTTCGTTTTTGGATTTATTATTTTATTAGATTACAAGTTAACGATTTGACTAGCCATGGTGATAACCATTTACTCATTTAAAATTGTGATACGAAACACTCGTGAAATATGTACGCTGATGATTATAGCTACTGTAGAGCTAGTTAGCTAGTCTAGCTTTACTTTTGACAACGGTGTAAACGGTCTCCTATTTTCACAGAGAAGTTAGCTCTAGCTGTTACACCGGCACAGCTCTGCTACTATCTGTTACCAAAGGTGTTAGACCGTAAGTTAGAGCTAGAGCTAACTTGCGACCTTGTAGTCTTCCGTTCCAGATCGCTTTGGCCTGGGGAGGTAGCCTACAGTACTGTACAACATACGAGTGGCAGGTAGCTACAGTATAACGACAAATTAGTTAGGCTAGCTGTTAATCCTACAGCTAATTTTCTACCTTTCGTCGTCCATTCCAGACCGCTTTCGGGAGGTTACTTTACAATTCGTCCAGCCACCAGATAGTGCCGTACTGTAGTAGCCAGATATATATAGCACTATATATATATTAAATCTTGTCAGCTTTGTTGTCTTTGCGCTGTTGGTCAGCTAGAATACAAAGTCATTCTTTACAGTCAAGTAAGTTAAATGTTTTGTTTACATAGTTATAGGCCTACACATTACAACAGATCAGAGTGGTTTACAAAGATGCCTTTTACATTCATACGTTTCTGAGCTTACTTTTAAATAACATAAAACATCTAGTAAGATGCTTTTATTAATTAGAATGACCTACACCAGCTTGAGATCGACTTTTGGGTCGGGACCCACCACTTGAGAAACACTGTCCTACACATAGACAAATTCAATAGACGTCCCATAGCTTACACGGGACCCTTTCCATACAGCAAAGATGGGTGTTTATTTTTGAATCATTTATGTGTTGTGTAAAATTGCATTAAATTCGATGTGTTTCTAACCAGGTGTAACTAAATTTATCTTCCAGACCTGCCGTAAAAAAAAAAATCCACTCTTCCCGGACAAGCCTAAGCTACATGGCTGGACTGTTGATACAGATCAGAATCCATCATATCTTAGACACTCAAAATCAGCGAATCTTGCAGCCAAATCAAGTAGCCTATATATATAGGCCTTTATATGGATACAAACTTCTGCTCGGTTTCTAGCTGGCTACTTGTTACCAAGTTACAACTTTGTTGCACGAGCATTCTTTGTTAGCTACAAACTTCTGCTGGGCGTCTAGCATATGGTCTAGCTGGCTATTTAAGTAACAACTTTGTTGCAGGAGCATTCTTTGTCTACATTGCGAGCTAACAGTGTCCGGTAATGATGTCGCTATAAATAATGATGTTAAACCGAGACCAATAAGCCCTCAAAGAAAATGTAAGGTCAAAGAAACAAAAGAAAGGTTTGAGGTTACTCTGAAAATTATTATAAAATAGGCTTGTAATAATAAAACTGCTAAATCCTTCTCTAACTAGGCTCCTCTATCATGCATAATGAAATACGTTTTTTAAGTAATCAATAAGCCTGCGCTTGCCCTCATTACTCAAATGATTCTGTTCAGAGCGTTAAAATTACATAATAGGACGAGTGTCTCAGAAATAATAGAGAGCTATATTTGTCTTCAAGGCCAATCAATGAGAATATTGTGAATAAAAACAACACAGACACAGGCGGCAAATAAACAGGCAGATGTTAGCCTTGCATTGTTTGAAAAAGAAGAATCGGAAAGCCAGCTAGTATATAAGAGGCAGATGTTGGATGTTGGATCATATCACACCATGGAAAACCAAAGTCGTCCCCACGTCTGGATCGTTGGCAGCTCGTTGGTCTACTGATTTGCGCGGCACGCGGAGGAGGTCGGACTGTACCCCGACCTTACACTGGAGTGCCATATTGAATGGGTAGGGGTGAGGGGCATGAGGTGGGCAGACCTTGTGCCTAAGCTCCGTGAGAAGCGTGGCATGCTTCTCAGCCCGGACATAATGGTGCTCCACGTCAGGGGAAATGACCTCGGCCAACTGACCGGGGTAGACCTGACGAAGCAGATGAAGCGAGACCTGGGGGCCATCATGGAGATGTTCCCAAACACTCTGCTGGTGTTTTCTGATATCCTGGAACGCTGCGTCTGGAGGTATCAGAGGAGCACCAGCGCTTCTGGTATCGACAGGGCAAGATGTCGAGTCAACGCAGCCGTGTCTAACTTCCTTGCCGACCGTGGGATGGGGAGCATTCAACACCCCCAAATAAGACACGGTTTCGTGTGGATGTACCGACCCGACCGTGTCCACCTTGATCACATTGGAAACAATGTGTTCTTGGGAAACATCCAAGACGGTCTCCGACGACTCCTGTGCTAGCCACAGCACACACAACAACGGCTCTTTTAAGAGCCACCCAAAATGTAAAAAAAGAGCAATTAGACCGTTCAAAGTGCCGTTGTAATTTTACAACCATGGGGCAGGGACGGACTTGGAGTAAAAATAGGCCCTGGACTTTGATCCAGACCAGCCTACCAGAACCGGTCCCGTATACGCCACCACAGCGAGCGCCCTGCTAATGCATGCAAATTCTGTGCCTGATGTGATGCTTTGGGACTTCCACGCTTAATGCGAGCGAATTATTTTGGCTGATTTGAGCGAAAAGTAGTTTTTTGAGCTTGATGTAAAACAAACAAACATAGCCTTTTGTCCAATTGGTAAAACATTGTGTAGTGAAGGTAATTACGTTTACGTTTCTTCACCTAGTTTTCCATCTTTATATTGTCTCTATAGCTAACTTTCGATCTGTCAGTGTTGCTGTTGTGTATATAAGCGGCACAAAGGGCTGCATAGACGTTCATTTGGAAATGACCAACTGGCCTGGGGGAAAGGGGCAAACCGTGTTGCTCAATCTTCTTCCAACATTTTTATTAGTAGTAAGAAATTATGGGTCGGAGGGCCGGCGGCCCTCCCGGCGGCCCTCCGGCCCTCCCGGCGGCCCTCCGGCCCAAAAGTGCTTCGGCCCATCGGGTATTCTCCCGATTCTCCTGATGGCCAGTCCGCTACTGCCATGGGGTCTTACAGGGTTAAATCACACCATCTTTACATCTTTGAAATGTGTCATAAAAAGCGGCGTCACGTAGGCTAGGGCTAGGCATTGCGAGCTCAGCTCACGGTGTCCGGTAGGCTACTCTAGGCCTATATAGCGAGCAACTCTACATTCATACGTCTCTGAGCTTACTTTAAAATAACAGAAAACATTAATATATTGACGTTGATAGGATACATTTAGATGCTTTTATGAATCAATATGTCCTACCACTTGAGAAACATGGTCCTACACATAGACAAATGCAATATTAGACGTCCCATAGCCTACAACCTCATAACCAGGTGCAACAGTTGCCTTGAGAGGATTAAGGAGTTGAAGAAGCAGATGCTGTGTCTTCCTCTTGTTAGGCAACCAACAAGTTGTTTATCTGATTACAATTTAATAAGTTACCTAGCGCTGCATCTTCATGAGCTACATTTGGCCTCCTTCTCTTCAAACCAACCAGTATCACCACTCCTCCATCTGAGTGATGCATGTAATTTTTACAAACTTATTATCAAGGGAACACAATGGCCAGAACTGCAGTCATACATCTAAATGCTTTTTGAAATATGTAAACACCAGGAGAGTATGGGCAGCTGGGGCAGCCGCAAGCAAACCCTCACAATTTCCCCAGAAATTGTATGCTCTCTAGTTGCTTTTAATATGCTTGTTTATGTATTGGTTGTATTGCTGTATCTGTGTTTATGTGCTAAATGTGCTGGTTTTACTCTTAAGTGTCTTTGAGGAGCCTACCATGTAAAGCACTATGTAAATAAAATATATTATTAATTCTGATTCTAAATATATTTCTACAATGTATGTTCATACAGAACAAACATGTCTGGACAAAAAAGATCCTGGCAAGAAGTCAAGATAAAATATAAAAACATTTTGCAGGCTGGTAAGTGCCTTAACAGTTTGTTAATGGTATGTAGAAATAACTTAAAAGATGCCTGCTACATATTCTACTACGGTCTGGTGGCAGGAGAGTAACTGTGTCGCTGGACACACAAGGCCTGCAAGTACCTTGCATGAAGAGGGCAGTTTTTGCAGGTGGTCAGTAGCTGTACCACCCTGAATCCCTTCCAGCACAGGCCTTCCTTGGTTTAAAACAGCGACACAGTTACTCTCCTGCCACCAGACGAAGATCCAGTGGGTATTATTCATTAAAAGCATATGGCTTGGCACATCCTGTCAATACAAAGTCTATTCAATATGGCAAGGTGAAGAAACTTCAATATGGGAAGGGGCTTCTGCAGCTGATGAGGAGACTGTCACTGTACTCCAGAAGGCCTGAGGTATCATGTAAATCGTATGGAAATACATATTTAGCCCATAATGGATGAGAAGTCATTTCAGATCAGTTTATTCTTTGCTCCAGAAGGGCAATTTGTATGCAACAAGAAGGCATCACATGAGAATAATACAACTCAAACCACACAACAATTAACACAAATAAAAGTCAGTTATATATGTCTTAACCACTCACGTCTGAAAGCACGTTTCAATATCAATGCTTTGTCATCCAAAACTCAGAAATGGGCATGCCATGGTGCAGTAAGAAACACAGGTGAATGGGACTTTATACACTGCTCCAAAAAATTAAGGGAACACTAACACATCTTAAATCTGAATGAATTAAATAATCTCATTAAATAGGCTACTTTTTTCTTTGCATAGTTGAATGTGTTGACAACAAAATCACACAAAAATGATCAATTATCAATGGAATCAAAGAAAGTATTTAATGAGATTATTTTATTAATTCAGACCTAGGATGTGTTAATTTAGTCTTCCCTTAATTTTTTTGAGCATTGTAGGCTATATCGCCTTCATTACTGACTTCATTGAAATCACAGTTGCAACTTCATCAACCATTTCTAAACAACTGCAATAGTAGGGTTTAAATTAAACTTGTGACAGCAATAGTGACAAGTAATGCATGTTAATAAAAAATACATAACACATTCAGACGACAGCGGAATACCTGTTAAAAACGTTTATTTCGGATCAGAGCGGCAGCTGATTTAACACAATTATTCTTTGCCATGCTGTTAGCCTGCTCCTGAGCAGGCTAGCTGCAAAGACTAAATCTCCATGGTTACTTGGATGGGTTTAATTCAACCTGCTATCGTGCAACCAATTCAAAGCTAAATTCATCCAGGATAATTTAAATATTCCGACTTAATCCCTTATCTTTGTTTTGTGCAATAGCCCTCGGGTCTGTAACTCCCAGAGCCCCAGACATGACATCTGGAATTAGTGATCACAAAATGCTAATTCGTGGCCACGAAATGCTATTTTTGGGATAACGACCTCGACTACCTTTATTGCGGGCAGTTCAGTTATGTGTGGGGCACATAGGCTACCCAGCGCAAGTTAAAGGTGCAGTCACTGACAGAGATTTTTGATTGTATTGTTTTTTAGGCTTGTGAATGACCGTGGTAAAGTTGGTTTGAAGTTCGATATTTAACAGATATTCGGACGCCCAGTAGGCTATTGTGTTATTTTAACCGGTGTTAGTGTGAGATTTACTTTTCTGTTTAATATTTTGTACAATTAGAGTTTTAAAGATTGTATTTTATTTGACAAATGTGGAAGTGAAATATTAAGTTGAGGTTGATTAGAGACATGCGCTGTAGAGAGCGCGAGTAGAAAAGGTGTCGGGGTCGAATGTTAACGAATGTTGCTCGGCTAATAAATTAAGTTCGTACAGCTTTATTTAATGTGCCTGCATCATTTTTTTTCTAACCTACGTTGAAAACTGGATTATGAACAAGCTTTCTTTAACCCCTTTTACAATAATTGGTGACAGCGGGTTTGGAAGACATGCTTGGCATGTAAGCAAGGTTTTTGGCAGGCACTACGCGGATGGATGCGGCATTGAGGCATTCCGGACACCGGTAGCTAAAATTGAAATCTCCTGAATGCCAACGTAGGCTTCCTTCTGGAATTCCACAGTGGTTGAGTTTTTCGTTTGCACTTCACGGAGTTGGATTGCTGGAACTGGTGAGAGACATAACTTGATTGTGCCATTTTGGCTACAGAAGAAGACGGAACAGGGGTGACGAGCAGTTTTTGTACCCATTCATTTTTTTTCAGTTGGGTGCCACCGTCACCTCTTTTTTATTGCACGAGTAAAGTTTTGTGTGCGCGCAGTTTCGAGTTTTGCAGTTTTTGTTTTGTGCATTGGTGCATACAAAGAGAGGAGGATATGGATGCAGAAGATGCGGACGGGGTTCAACCGCGTCGTAATACTTCACAGGCCATGCCGCGGTTTACTGGACATTTCCCGCCTGTCTTTATGGGGGATGGGAAAGAAGATTTGCTTCACTGATGCAGACGGTTTGAAGTGACTGTGGAGGCTAGTGCAGATTTTGATCATGATAAACTGGCTAAACTTCTGCCCACTTGCCTTGGTGGAACGGCTTTTAGTTATTTGGACAGCTTGCCTAGTGATGCAAAGAAAGACTACAGACTGGTGAAAGAGAAGCTGAAAGGAGCTTTTGGCCAAACAATCTACCTCTCTACTTTTTCAGAGCTATATGAACGCTCGTACGCGTTTGCCCGGGGAGGCTCTCCAAGTTTTTGCTGCTGACATAAGCCGCTTAGTGGATGAGGCTTTTCCCACATTTGAGGTGAATGCAAGGAACGGAGAAAAATTCAGGCGCTTTATAGCGGGAATAGAACCTTATCTTCAACTTTGCATACATGAACAAGGCGTGAACACATTGGATGCTGCTCTTACAATGGCTCTACAGATTGAACGGGCGCATCAGGCCAGCAAGATTCTGATGACTTCACACACGCAACTATGGTCATCACCAACAGCAGGACTTTTCCCTCAATCCACTGTTAGGGCTCCTCCACAAACTTCACCTGCCTCCTCCTGTGCTCCGGCAGCTGCAATTCCTTCGACGGTTAACTTAGCGACATCCGGGGATGTCAGTGCACTGCAGAGGACCTTGGAGAGTTTGTCGGACAGAGTGTATCAGCTTCAGCTCGAGGTCAGTAGGCAGAGATATGCTAACAGCCGTCCTTCTCCAGAACGCCGGGGGTGTAGTTTTACTCTGGTGGTGCGCACAAGGTCGCACATTCGAGCGACATAAGTATGACAGACATGCATATGACGCTCATGACCGTCGTGGATCTGATCACCGGGACAGTAGTGATGATAGGACCTATAGTGCTTCACACCAACGTGAGAATTATCATGGTCAGAGTCCAAGGGGATCCCGAGAACGTGGACAATACAGAGCAGAGAGAGACTATCGAGATCGGTCATCCCGTATGGATCCTGGTCAGGGTGACAAGTCGTTTGAGGGCTACTCAATGAAACGGCAGAGTCGCCGCTCACCAAGCCCGGGCCACGTACGCTTTCAGTCCCCTTCACGTGCATACCAGACCCAGGAAAACTACAAGTAGTTGACAAGGAGGGCCACTTGCCAACTGCCAATGATAGGCCCCATGGTAACAGCGATGTAAAACAAGTAATTTTGAATACTGATGTTATGACTCAATATGTGCCACTAGTCATTGAAAACACCTTAGTTCATGCATTTGTTGATAGTGGGGCTGATGTATCTCTTATTAGTGAGGAGTTTAGAATGTCGACTGCTACATTACGTCAAACACCATTAGTGAAACAGTTCATACCCTTGACATCTGTTTCTGGAGATACTTTAGATTCAGTGGGTACATTATTGGCTAATGTAACTTTGGGGAAGCATCCTGTCTCATTCATTCCAGGTGATCAGGAACTGCTTTAAATCAATCATTTTAAGTTGGGACTTATCCACTCACAGGATGGTGGTAAATGTGCGGGACATGACTCTAGAACTAGGTGGAGACTCCATACATTTTTTGAGTTTAAATCAACAAGTTCCCAAACTGGTGGATGTAACGGTGTCTACCACCATGACTATACCTGCTTTTTCAGAGACTGTCATTTTGGCCAAGCTTGCATCGCCCCATAAGGGTTTGCAGCCAAATGGCTATACAGGTGTGTTCGAGCCTCACTATCGTGAGGACTCCACAATTGGATTTGCGTGGACCGTGACCAAATCCGATAAGGGTTCAATTTATCTGAAAGTTGTTAATCCTTCTTATGATGAAGTTTCTCTGCACAGTGGTGCACAGATTGGTACTTTTCATTCCATCTCTGAGAGTGAGCAGGATGATTATGCAGTTATTGACAAAAGTGTGTATAATGTCAACTTGCAAGGTGCTTGTGGGCTTAACTCAGTGTCAATACCCAAATCACCTGTACTGCCAGATCTCTCTGGTGCTGAGTTGTCTATGGCACAACAACAGAATTTGACAGAGTTGGTGACTTCCTTTTGGGATGTTTTTAGTCAGCATGCCCATGACTATGGAAGGACGAGCAAGGTCACCCATAATATCAGGACAACAGATGACGTTCCCATTTCTCAGCGAGCGTACTGGACTTCTCCTGCTCTAAAGGCAGAAATTAATTGTCATATAGAACAACTTAAAGCACAATATGTGGTTGAAGATAGTGATAGCCCATGGGCTAGTCCCGTGATGATGGTGAAGAAAAAAGACAACACTTATAGATTTTGTGTAGACTATCGTAGGTTAAATTCAGTCACTATCACTGATGCACACCCATTACCTTGGGTGGATGATAGTCTGGATGCTTTGTCAGGGTCTCAGTACTTTTCTACAATGGACATGTCTTCTGGGTATTGGCAGGTAGAACTACATGCAAAGGACAGACAGAAAACTGCCTTTACAACGGGTGATAGCTTATATCAGTTGAAGGTTATGCCTATGGGTCTTAAGAATAGTCCACCAACGTTCCAAAGACTGATGGAACTGGTCCTCAGAGGACTACATTGGACGAAGTGTGTTGTTTATTTAGATGACATAATCTGCATGGGAAAAGACTGAGGATCATATGGCAAATCTCAGAGATTTTCACCAGGTTTAGAGAAGCAGGTCTCAAGCTTAACACCCGAAAATGTCAGTTTTGTCAAGCACCTGTGAAATACATGGCTCACATTGTGTCAAAGGAGGGTTTGGCTCTTGACCCAGCTCATAGTCAGCGCGTTAGAGATTGGCCAACACCTAGGTCTCCCACTGAGGTACGAGCTTTTCTGGGATTGTGCAGTGCAAATCGGCGATTTGTTCCAAACTATGCTGTTAAAGCTCAACCCTTACACAGACTGACTCATAAGGATGTCCTCTTTGATTGGACAGATGACTGCTCAGTGGCATTTCAGCAGCTGAAAGATGCTCTGACTTCGCCCCGTCATGACGTTTCCAAACTTTGATCAGCCATTGAACACAGATGCATCTAATCTGGCAATTTGTGCTGTTTTGTCCCAAATCCAAAATGGCAACGAACGTGTTGTGGCATATGCTTGCCATGTACTGTCTCCTACAGAAAGAAAATGGTCCACTTACGATAAAGAATTATGGGCAATAGTTTGGTCGTTTCGGCATTTGTCATTACTTGAGCAACTGCCCTTTTACAATCGTAACAGATCACAAACCTCTTGTTGGTCTTAGAAAATTAAAGTTTGACATTGATCCCACAGGACGTAGAGATCGGTGGGCTATGGACCTAGACCCGTATGAATGGGTCATTTTACATAAGGAAGGACGGAAACACTAATGCAGACGCTATGTCTAGAATTCCTGTGGATTTATCTAAACCACTGGACGCTCTTACAAAGACAGTGGCTATACAAACTGAAGAGTTAACTGACATCTCTCGGGCAGGCGTTGTTTCTGGAGTCAGTCGTTTGGACAGTCATACTAGTTTGCAGCCTCTAAGTTGTTTGACTCCGGGGGGGTAATGATGATGCAAAAATTGTAACTGCTACTGTAAACCCTTTGCAGGTTTCTTTGAGTAGTGAGGGAAAGGACATTTCACAGTCTCAGAAAACAGATCCTTATCTCTCACAGGTTTTTGGGTGGCTTCAGAACAAAGAGACCTAATCTCAGACAGGTTACAGGGAAATTAAGACAAGTCTGGTGGCAGTTTCCCCGCCTGGTGTTACGTGGTGACGTACTATGTCGTACTGCTCACCTGGCTCCAGGTCAACTTGAAATGTACCAAGTAGTAATTCCTGAGGCTCTTGTCCAAGACACTTTACATTGCTTACATGGTGATCCTTGTGCCGAACACTATAGTGCTGAGCGCACACTTAAACGTGCTCGGAGTTGGTGTTTTTGGCCAGGAATGAGAAGTGCAATTAAACAATATTGTGAGTCATGTGAAGCTTGTGAATCTAGGAGGAAGCATGTTCCTGAACGACGGGCACCTCTTCAGTCTATTAGTGCTGATAGACCTTTTCAGCTTGTGTGCTCTGATATTACCGAAATGCCGGTTACTTCTAGAGGAAATAGGTATGTGTTGGTAGTACAAGATCATTTCACTAAATATGTTAATGCATATTCCATGGCAGATCAGAAGGCCAGCACAGTTGTTCTGCGAACAGTATATACCCGAGCATGGGGTTCCAGAGGAAATATTATCAGATCATAGCCGTCGGTATGAGTCAGAGATCATACATGACATTTGTCAACGACTACAAATAACAAAGAAAAGGACCACCCCGTATCATCCACGTGGTAATGGTATGGTAGAACGATTCAATAGGACGCTGAAAGATCAGTTGTCCAAAGTTCTCTTCAACAAGGATGGTGAATGGGACCAGTATTTGTCAGCAGTTGTACTATAATTTAATGCAACACCTCATTCTAGCAGTGGTTACTCTCCATTTTTTCTAGCTCATGGTAGGGAGCCTCGTTTGCCTGTGCACGCACAGATTGATTCCCCTGTGGGAGTTAATGTGGAGACCCCTCAGAACTATGGCTCTACTCTGGTTGAGCGCATGGAAACTGTGTTTAGAGAGGTGCTTAGTAATGGAATGGATCAGAAACTCAAACGGGAATATTACTTTAACAGGGATGCAAAGTTTCTGCCTTTTAAAGTTGGAGACATGGTGTGGATGAATGATCCGACCACACAAAGAAAGAAGTTCGAGCCCAAATGGAAAGGGCCATATCGTATCATTTCTGTGGACATGGATGGTGTAATTTACTCAGTGTTAAACTTAAGGGATGAGAAAGCAGGACTCAAAGTTGTGCACTATGATCGTTTAAAGCCATATAGATCCAGCTGGAATATTCAAACTAACCAGTCCACCGGTAATGGTCAGAATGGAGAGGAAGAGGTACCCGAAGCAAGACCAACATATACATCTTTATCAGGGTCTCTTCCTTTGACGGCACAAGTACCTGAGGCTGCAGAGAATAAAACTACAACCCTGATGGCTCGTCCTTACATCCGTAGGTCATCAGGACGCATACCTCCTGTTCAGCAGCCGATACAACAGCCATCTCAAGGGCTGGACGGTGGATCTTCTGTAGTGGGAGAGCCCTCATCAACTGAGGGGGTAGTAACTCGTTCAGGGCGGATTAGCAAAAGGCCTAGGAAGTTTATGTGACCTGTTATATAGCATTGTTGCTGTTTTGTAAAAAAAAAAAAAAAACCTGTTTGCTACACAATGTTGTGTTCTTATAATATAGCACGCACCTTAGTGGACAGAGAAAGGCAATATATCCATGCAAGTATGGTCATATATATTTGTATACTTTTTATTTTATTCTATTATTGGAAATGAGGAAAAAAAAATTCTCAGGGGAAGGGGGGAAGTTTGAGATTTACTTTTCTGTTTAATATTTTGTACAATTAGAGTTTTAAAGATTGTATTTTATTTTACACATGTGGAAGGGACGTATTAAGTTGAGGTTGATTAGAGACATGTGCTGTAGAGAGCGCGAGTAGAAAAGGTGTCAGGGTCGAATGTTAACGAATGTTGCTCGGCTAATAAATTAAGTTCGTACAGCTTTATTTAATGTGCCTGCATCATTTTTTTTTCTAACCTAAGTTGAAGACTGGATTATGAACAAGCTTTCTTTAACCCCTCTTACATTAGCACCGCTACGACTGGCCGCTTAGCCAATGCTTTCGGCTGCCTAAACAACACGTATGTTTAGGGACCATCAACAAATTACACGTTTCAAAAGTCAATAGCTTCTCAACAACATGAACTTTTAATGTCAAAATAATGTTAAACTGTTGAAGATGTATGCATTCATGCTGCAAAGGCTTTATTTTGTAAAGTTATTAAGTTATTAAAAAGTAATTCTTTATTCAAAATAAACCTTCAAACTTCAATAGATTTTTGGTCTACAATCCTCAAATTAATTTCAGTGTTAACTGACTATATATATATATATATATATATATAAAATTATTTTTTTATTCCCCGAGAAGCATGCCCCGGACCCCAAAGGGGGTTCGGATCCTTGTGACCTTTTTCATCCCTGATGAGTTTGCTCAATTTGATTGGCTGTAACTAACAAACAGTTGCAAAAATCTAAACGCCATGGGATAACGTTTGTGAGGCTTGGTCTGAAGATCATCTGTGGCAACTTTGAAGAAGATTCAACAAGAATTGTAGAAGGAGTAGGAAGAAAAACGCTTTTCCTCAACATTCAAATTGGAAGAGAATCTATATAACTGGGTCTGACATCATAGATAGTTGGACTCGTCTTGATCCAGGGAATCTTGTGATACCTCATTTTGGAAAATGCGGCATATGGTTCAAAAGTAACGTGTGTAAACACACCTTCAAATTCGACCTGCTTGATGGTTGGAATGGGAGACATAAAACTTGGTGAAAGTGATGAAGGGACTGGTCCCAAAGAATGTGCCAAATTTCACAACTTCTGACCATACGGTTTTAGGGGCTGCCATAGGACCCCATTGCGGAAGAAGATCTTTAATAGCTGCAAGCAGCAATGTGGTGGCCAAGCAGGTCAGATGACCCAGAAGAAACTTTTGACATCTAGTGACTGCGGTGTACCTGGCTTCCTTTGCAGTGGCTTACAGTCTCGCTAAACAGAGAATCAGAGACATGACAAGCTTGTCAGCTTTGGCTGGATTCGAACCTCTGACGTGTACATTGCCAGGACACCAACTTATCCTAGTGAGCTATTCTCAGTACTGGAAATCACAGATTTCAGTTACTGGGTAAAAATTTGATTTGTCCAAAGTTTAAACAGCTATAATTCAGTTCTATTTTGACATGTCAAGGTGATTGTGGTCTGAAGATAATCTGTGCCAAATTAGGTGAATATTTGATATTTACCAAAAACGGTTCATTCATTCATTCAAAATGGCGGCCACATCAATTCAGCTGGTATCACAGTTTAACATGTGTCAGACACAGGATCGCCCCGTAGCGGTTAGATGACACAACCTTTTGTGGACCTCTTAGGAACAGGGTCCTGAGCACCTGTACCAAGTTTAGATGTCGATTCAGCAAATATTTCCTGAGATATGATCTCACGTCCTGTTTTGGCGGCTTCATTGCCGAATTTGATCAGCTTTACCGAAATGTGAAAAGGTTTGTGAGGCTTGATCTGAAGACCTAACTTATTTTATGGTGGCTTGGTTGACGACTTTGATTGGAACAGCCAATCAAAGTCGTCAGCCAATCAAAGTCTTCAACCAAGCCACCATAAAATAAGTGAGGTCATATCTCAGCACCTCTTTACTGCATTGACACCAAATTTGGTATAGGGACTAGGGACACTGTTCTAAAGAGGTCCAAAATAGGTCATGCCATTTCACCTCTAGGTGGCGCTGCAATAAGCAAAAAATTTGGCACCATTTATCTTCAGACCAAGCCTCACAAAAGACATCACGTTTTTTTTTTTCCTACACTTTTGACTGGAACAGCCAGTCAAAGTTGTCAGCCAGTCAAAAGTGTAGAAAATCAAAAAAACGTGATGTCGTTTGTGAGGCTTGATCTGAAGATAAATGGTGCCAAATTTTTGCTTATTGCAGCGCAATAATTGGCTGACGACTTTGATCGGCTGTTCCAGTCAAAAGGTTTAGATAATCAAAAAAACATGTGATGTCTTTTGTGAGGCTTGGTCTGAAGATGATCTGTGCTAAGTTTGGTGAAGATTGGACAAACCTTATAGGAGAGGTAGCAAAAAAAACGATATATTCAAAATGACGGCCACATCAATTTGATGCGGCTGTAACTAACAAACGGTTGCGAAAATCAAAGCTCCAGGGGATAACTTTTGTGAGGCTTGGTCTGAAGATCATCTGTGGCAACTTTGAAGATTCGACAAGAATTGTAGGAGTCGCGAAAAAACGCTTTTCCTTTACATTCAAAATGGTGGAGAATCTATAAGACTGGGTATTATGTCATAGAGCGCGTTGAACTCGTCTTGATCCAGGGAATCCAACAATACCTCATTTTGGACAATGGGGCATATGGTTCAATAGTAACATGTGTAAACACAACTTAAACTTTGACCCATTGGTGGCGCTAGATGGTTGAAATGGGAGACATGAAACTTGAAGACTGAAATTGATGAGGGGACTGGTCCCAAAGAGTGTGCCAAATTTCACAACTTCTGACCATGTGGTTCTAGGGGTTGCCATAGACTCCCATGGCAGAAGAAGATGTGTAATAATAATAACAAGAGAGGGTACAATTTCTGGGGAAATTGTAGGGTGTGCTTGCTTGCTTCAGTTGCAGGTGGGTCCGTTTTCCCTTCTAATGATATTTTCAAGCATTTAGCCTACTCATATTGCATAATTCATTAAGAACACCCTTTGAAACAAGGAACCCCCTTTGAAACAAGCTACTGTAATAACGTTGTCACTGGCAGTATTTCAGATGGAATTGCGATTCAAATAGTACCGTCTCCTAACTGAAAATAAGCCCCCCAAAAGGTAAATAAGTTCGATATTAATTTAGGGGGACATGGCTAATTCAAAAGCAGTTTGCTAGAGGCAAGCTAGCTGCCGTTGCTATCCACACTCCACTGATAGTTTGAAAGCGCAGGAAATTTGAACGTTTCTTTTGTAAGGGATAATGTGACGCAAAGCTGAAGGGGCTTATTTCCCCGATAATGACCGGCGTTCCTTACATTATCCCGCTTATTACACGGCTACTTGCCAACAAAAATAACTTAACACAGTGTGTCTTTTTACAATGTATTTACTATTCGTATTGATGATCAGCAGAGAAATAGTTCGCCAAAGACGTTGAACTTCATAGACTTTGAGCATTATTTTAGCAACTGACGTTGCTAAGCAACAGAGTACGCTGGTGTTGAAAAGTTACCGGACTACTTGTGGAGTGCTACGAAAGACGTGAATCAGAGGCAAAAAGGCCACTTCCCTTGACCGCGGTCAAATATGCATAGCAACGGTCAAATATAAGAAAGTTGGGAAGCCCCATTCAAGTGAACGGAGCATTCTACAGCATTAAGAACAGCCGTGTAATAAGACATTAAAGTTTAGCCATAGCTGTGGCACTGAAGACAGTACTGTAGCCTACTACTACACTGCCAGTTGGCGAGCAGAGTCTGTGACTTTGAGGCTCACGTCAAAACAAGACGCGGTCTCACTCAAATTAAAAGTTTTACACAAATAACAAACTATGCTGACCCGCTGGCTGTCTTCGCAATCGCCATATCTTTAAAACATTGCTGTCTATTAAGATGTAGAATTGACCCTGGTACGAAATTAAGAAAATACTCATCAGACGCAGATTGTCAGTTGACTGAGTGTCAACACTGTTGTTACTTCCGCAATCGTCAATGGAGGCTGACAGGCTCTCACGTAGCAAACAAATCAACGTTTTTACAGCAACTATATTAAAATCTCACCACCTGGCTGTTTTCACAATAGTCATAACATTTACCTCTTTCTGTTTTTAGAAAATTAGCTACAAAAAATACTGCTATGACGCTTTTTATCATGGCTGCCGCCTAAAAGACGAGGCGGTCTCACGGGCAACCTGCACTCGCTGGTCAAGAATGTCACGACCTAAATCAAAAATGCGAGATTGCAGTTCCACTCGAAATCGATTTCTCTACAAAGCCAAATGGTTGTGATTTTTTTGAAGTGGTATTTTTCACTCGTAATCCAAGCTCCAATTTGCGAGCTAGAAAGTCTATCACGTTGTATCCATGCGTCATTGCTAACGTGTGTTGACGTGGTGACGTAGCTAGCACAGGTTACCCTTCGTCGACAAAAGGCACTTTGTCGCCACAAAAACGTTGTAACCTCTTAAACTGTGCAACGGAACGTAATTCCAAATACAAGCAACTCAATCTCTACCAAGACGATACTTTTGACACCTAGGTTGTCTATGTAGTCCAAATATTGACAAAGTTTTAGGGGGGCAAAAATAATAACTAGAAAAGGCTGTTCCCACGAAACTGCAGTGAGAATGCTGAAAACCTGAATGGGGGTAGCTGACCATGCTAAAAAAGCTGAATAGTGAACATTTAGTAGAAAGTTATAAGCTGAATGTCTTGTGAACATTTTAAAGGTTGAATGGTGTCTCTATCTGAAAGTATGCTGAAGTAGTTAAGTTTGAAAGAGGAGGACTGAAAGTATGCTGAAGTAGTTAAGTTTGAAAGAGGAAACTTTTAATTATTTGAAAGGATTACTTTTTAAACCTTAAAAAAAAAAAATTGTATAAAAGGGAGAAATACCAAGACACAGCACACATCTCCTGAAGGAGCTGAACGTTTTTTTTTTTATATATATATTTTTTTATTATTGCTGAAAATACAGAAATGAGAATACCCGCAAGCTGAAATGAATTTCAAAAATGTGTGAGTCACACAAGAGGCAGTGTGGAAGCTGAACTGCATGATCTAACAAAGCTAAGAGCTAAAATACCCTACAATGCGGGAGAAGCTGAAAGCTGAACTGTTAAACAGAGAAGTAGGCTAGCTAGTCATAACAAGAATATTATCGTTTTAACAGCTGAAATTATAGTTAGGATAGTAATAGCAGTAGCATATGTAGCCTACCATTGAGTGCATTTACTCGGCTTTCTTAGTAGGATTTCAAACATACAGCAGTAGGGCCGATACAAGAAGACACAGCTACACTTTGTTGCAGAAGTATGATGGTGCAAGTTTCGTCCGTGAAGCATACAACTATTAATAAAATAGAATCAGTTAGACGTGTTTACTGAGTAATCGCATAACTAATTACACATGTAAACGGAGTAATTGTATTATTGGCATAAACCGAGAATTGCTAGTAATTGAGTTTGATGAATGATTAACTTTATTGGTTCGTCGAGAATAACAGAAATTTGCCTAGCATCCATACCTTAAACAAGTTAACCTAGACGCAAAACTACACGTCCAATCCCAAAAATACGGATATTTTCCGAGACCCAAGACTCTGCCGAAACCATTGATATCCTTTATGTGTCTGTGCGGTCAGAAATACAACTCTTTTTGCAGTTTCCAAAACGTTCCCCAATTCTGCTTTCATGGTGCGTGTCTGTTTGGTTGCCACTGCAATGGAGCAGCTGTACTCGCTAACGAGCTGGGCAGAGAGAATGACACATTTAGCTAGCATCCACACCTAGACGCAAAACTATACGTCCAATTCGAAATATAAGGTTATTTTCCGAGACCCAAGACTCTGCCGAAACCAGAGATGTCCTTTATATGTCTCTGCGGTCAGAAATACAACTCTACCTGCAGTTTCCAAAACGTGACCCAATTCTGCTTTCATGGTGCTTGTTTGTTTGGTTGCCCCGGTGATGGTGCAGCTATGATTGCTAACACACTGAGGGCAGAGAATAACCAACATTTACCTAGCATCCACACCTCAAACAAGTTAATCTAGACGCAAAACTATACGTCCAATCCAAAAAATTAGGATATTTTCCGAGACCCAAGACTCTCCCAAAACCATACATGTCCTTTATATGTCTGTGCGGTCAGAAATACGACTCTACCGGCAGTTTAAAAACACGTCTACTTTTGAAATTCTCTGACAAATCTTACCCACCTCTCCATTGAAGTTAGTGAGAGAATTTGAAAGGCTGCTCTCGCTTCAAGGCTCAAAGCTGAAAATCTGTAAATGTGAGCTCTTTAGTAGGTACATTGGCTGAAAGAGGACAAGTTTTCCTACATCTTAAAGTATAACTTGTTTCTGTAAGTTAAACTATATGAACGTCAGAGGAATTTGATTGACAATTTAGTTGAATACCAGAAAAAGAGCGGCCAGCAGTGTGCCACTCTGCTGGCTGCTCAATCATGAAAATCAGGAAGGAGCTACATTTTTTATTTGCACAAAAACCTTAATTCTTTAAAAAGTATAAAAGTGAGAAATACCAGAAGTCATAGCCATCATCTCCTGAAGGAGCTGAACGTTTTGATAAAAAAATTGTAGGAAACGGTGAAAGTACGCAGGACTAGTTAAAGGCCAAAAAACGGCGGAAGAACTGAGAAGTTGAAAAGCAATAGTGAAGCTGCAAGCAGCAATGGAGGGTCCAAGCCGTCAAGAGCAGGACACGGCCTCCATTGCACTTGCGCAACAATAAAGTCACAGCAAGCTGTTGCACTAATGCAACGCACCAAGTTTGGTTGAAATATGTGTTTGCGTTCCAAAGTACTGAGTGTTCAAACGTTTTTTTTACTGGTATAACACCACAGGCCTCCTCTGCCCCTCGTGGGAACGATGGAACCCAAGTTTGGTGACAATCGCACAAATGGTTGCTGAGTTACCGTCTCACATGTCTTTTGCGGCTTCGCTGCCGCCTTTGATCGGCTCTACCGAACAAACGGTTTTGAAAATGGAAAATCCATCTTACACCTTTTTGAAGCTTGGTCTGAAGATCATCTGTGCCAAATTTTGTAAACATCGGACAAAATTTGGGGCGTGTAAAAGGTTTTTACACTTTTCCATTAAATCCAAAATGGCGGACGCGTCAATTAGGTTGTTATGAAATATTATCGATGGTCAAGCTTGATAACTCATAAGACATCAACAGACAAAGAAATTACTTTATTAAGGTAAACACTTAGTTATTAGCCAAAACACGTTTACGCTTCCGGCCACGCCCCCTTTTAGTCACATGACACAATATTTGGAGGACATCCTCAGAATAAGGTTCCGAGTAGGCATACCAAATTTGGTGTCACTGTCTCAAAGAACTGCTGAGATATTACTTCATTTCCTGTTTGGTGGCTTTCCTGATGACTTTGATTGGCTGTCACGGATAAACGGTTGTGGGGATCAAAATGCTCTACAATAAATTTTGTGCGGCTTAGTCTGAAGATCATCTCTGGTAATTTTTAAGAAGATTTGACAAAAACTGTAGGAGGAGTAGGCTTTCAAAGGTTTTTAATAAAACCGGAAATAGCGGAAACTCTATATAACCGGAAATTGACGCCATGGTGTGCATTGAACTCGGCTTGATCCACAGAATCCAACGGTATCTCTTTTTTGAAAATGGGTCATACGGTTCAAAAGTTGCGTGTGTAAACCTAAGTCCAACTTTGACCCGTTGGTGGCGCTAGAGTGCCCAAGTATGGGACATGAAACTTTGTGAATTGGACCAGGGGACTGTCCCCAATGAGTGTGCCAAATTTCAAAACTTTCGACCATGCGCTTATGGGGGCTGCCATAGACACCCAGTCCTAAGAATCTTTGTGAAGCTTGGTCTGAAGATCATCTGTGCCAAATTTGGTAAACCTTGGACAAAAATTGAGGCGTGCAAAAAGTTTTTACCCTTTTCCATGAAATCCAAAATGGCGGCCGCGTCAATTCGGTTATTATGAAATATTATCGATGGTCAATCTTGCTATCACACAAGACATCAGGAGACAAAGAAATTACTTTATTAAGGTAAACACTTCAAAAGTTATTAGCCAAAACACGTTTATGCTTCCGGACACGCCCCCTTTTAGTCACATGACACAATTTTTGGAGGACATCCTTAGAATAAAGTTCCGAGTAGGCCTACCAACTTTGGTGTCACTGCCTCAAAGAACTGCTGAGATATGGTTTCACTTCCTGTTTGGCGGCTTTTCTGCAGAATTTGATTGGCTGTACCGGACAGAAAGTTGTGAGGATCAAAATGATCTTTGATAGCTTTTGTGAGGCTTGGTCTGAAGATCATATCTGGTAATTTTGAAGAAGGTTTGACAAAATTTCTAGGAGGAGTAGGCTTTCAAAGGTTTTTGATAAAACCGGAAATAGTGGAAAATCTGTAGAACCAGAAATTGACGCCATGGTGTGCATTGAACTCGTCTTGATCCAGGGAATCCAATGGTACCTCATTTTTGAAAATGGGTCATACGGTTCAAAAGTTGCGTGTGTAAACACAAGTCCAACTTTGAGCCGTTGGTGGCGCTAGAGTGCCAAAGAATGAGACATGAAACTTTGTGAATTGAACCAGGGGACTGTCCCTAATGAGTGTGCCAAATTTCCAGAGCAGGACATGGCCTCCATAGCACTTGCGCAACAATTAAGTCACAATAACCTGTTGCACTCATTGCAACACACCAAGTTTGGTTTAAATATCTGTTTGCGTTCCAAAGTACTGAGTGTTCAAACTGTTTTTTTGCTGGTAGCGAACAAACGGTTTTGAAAATGGAAAATCCATCCGATATCTTTGTGAAGCTTGGTCTGAAAATCATCTGTGCCAAATTTAGTAAACATTGGACAAAATTTGGGGCGTGTAAAAGGTTTTTACACTTTTCCATTAAATCCCAAATGGCGCCGCGTCAATTCGGTTGTTATGAAATATTATCGATGGTCAAGCTTGATATCTCACAATACATCAACAGACAAAGAAATTACTTTATTAAGGTAAACACTTCAACAGTTATTAGCCAAAACACGTTTATGCTTCCGGCCACGCCCCCTTTTGACATGACACCATTTTTGGAGGACATCCTTAGAATAAAGTTCCGAGTAGGCCTACCAACTTTGGTATCACTGCCTCAAAGAACTGCTGAGATGTGACTTCACTTCCTGTTTGGCGGCTTTTCTGCAGAATTTGATTGCCTAGGTGGCATAGTGCTAGTCAGTTGTTTGTGTCTAAGCACGTACCAACCTGTAAGGCACTCTTGAGACAACTGATGTATGGTTTCATGTGTCGACTGGACAAGTCTGAGAACTGAATAGTAGACGCTTTGGTCAACCCTCTAAAGAGCTGCTATCGATTTACTTGGAACTTAAGACGACATTGGCACAAAAGTCTTCATACTTTTTAAAGCACTGTATTATCTATGTTTTATGTTTTTGTTTTTTTCTATTTTTTATAGCTCTATGTCTGTTATTGTATATGGAACTTGGCGTCTGAAATAAAGATTTATATATATATACATATATATGTATATCAATGTTTCAGGATTTGTATAACTTTTTACTATTGCATACAAAATCGGATATGCAATACCAACAAGATCAGCTTTTGTTAAAGTGTTTCTTTGCCTTTACTATCAATGTTTAAGGATTTGGAGACCTTTTTACCATGGCATACAAAATTGGAAATCCAATACCATCAAGATCCACAAGGCCTTTGCTAGAGACTAAGGAATGAGTGGGGGCTTGGTCAGCCCACTCTCTCTTGCAATGTTGCATGTGCGTCTTGTCAAGCCCGCGCGTGTGTCAAGGGAAGGCTGATTGTGTGGGGATTTGGAGCACGCGCGGGCAGGAGGAGGGGAGAGAGGATTTTGCAAAAAAGCTCTAGAAATTAGCCAAGCATGTATAGGGAGGCGTCCAGGAGGCATCCTGATCAGGTGCCCGAGCCACCTCAGCTGGCTCCTCTCGACGTGGAGGAGCAGCGGTTCTCCTCTGAGCCCCTCCCGGATGATTGAGCTTCCTACCCTATCTTTAAGGGAAAGCCCGGACACCCTGCGGAGAAAGCTCATTTTGGCCGCTTGTATTCGGTCACAGCCCATAGTTCGTGACCATTGGTGAGGGTAGGAACGTAGATCGACTGGTAAATAGAGAGCTTTGCCTTTCGACTCAGCTCCTTCTTCACCACGACGGACCGATGCAGAGCCCGCATCACTGCGAACACCGCACCGATCCGCCTGTCGATCTCGCGCTGCATTCTTCCCTCACTCGTGAACAAGACCCAGAGATACTTGAAGTCCTCGGCTTGGGTCAATGTGCCTTTCATCAACCCCAAGTTTGCGTGCTACAGGTCTGTTGCTGCTTGTGAGTGCTTTCTGCACAGCTTTCTGTTTGAAAGCTAAAGTATAAGAATGTTTTGGCATGCTACTTCAGATTTCTACAAAAAGTAGAGACACGCGCAGCTTAAATTTTACACTCAGCGTTTGTTTGACCTTGTCTAGTTGTTTGTCTGCAGCGTTTAATCAAAGAAATATGGTATATGACAGCAATATTTTTTTTATGTAACTGGCCTTTTTAACATCACAAGTGGCCGCAGCTTTGCCCCTTATGGTCTAGGACTTCCCCTAGCTGCATTGCAAATCAAGAATAGAGCTTTTCATTTGGCCCAGTGGCAGACTGTCTGAGGTTGTCAAATGTCACCACTCATTGAATGCTTCTTGTCCAATCAAATAGACTTACTTGAATGGAACTAATTGTTGTGCACACATTTATATTCCAGTTATAAACAAACATCAACCATATTGTACATGGACAAAGTTGCTTCCTAATTGCATTCACTTTTATTTCATAGTTTTTGTGATGTCAAAGTAGAATAACTACATATGTGTCTTACGTAAACATACACACTGAATTTTAAATCAATTGTAGTCAGTGTAGTTACATGTGGTAATATGTCCATGTCGTTGTTGTGTTGGAAATGTATGTGAATGCTGGGTGGTTGACTATTTCTTATTGTATGATCTGTGTGAGATGTAAGCAAGGTAAATATTCTGTGAGGTGTTAAGATAGATAGCAGTTTTAGAATAAACAAATACTTTATTAGCAATGAACAAAATAAGTTAAAGGCAAATTAATAAGTAAAATGAAGATAAGTAAAAGAACGTATGTTGAGCAGACTCATGCTGTTTGAGGTTGTCAAATATCACCAGACATGGACTTCTGTCTAAATTGACATGCACCAATTCAGAGCAATGAGTTTCAACAACCATTAGCACAGTTATTCAATTTGTTGACTCTACTCTTAATGCAGGACTATGTTTAAGTTATTGTCTGAAATTCTTTGTCGGCAACTGTTTATGGAGGAACCATCCCTCAACAAATTGCTTTGGTCATGCTTTCTTAACCTTTAGAGGAGTGAGTTCTAAATATTACCGACGCTGCCACCAGAGTGAGTTATTTTTTCAAAACGAAAGCTAGCTAGCTTTAGTTAGCTTCCGTTACCTAGCAACCTAGCATTATACTCGTAGCAATGCTACTAACTGCTAGTGTTACTTGTTAGCCTCCTAATTGTAAATTTTGAAGCCATACTATAGCGTTTGTCATATAGTTTTTGTCTATCGGAAAATAGTCGGTTGGAATGTTCAGAATCACATATGTGTGACGGTACTCTGTGGGGCCCGCTTTCGAACGATCACATATACGTGACGCTACTAATTAACGGGTTAAAAGTCTAGTCCTTAGTTTAGATGTGCCAAAGAAGACGATAACATGACCAAGCTGTGTTTCGTTGATTCAACTGTATAGTTCTTAAGAAGAAGACCTTCTGTTTCTTTTAACAGTAGAATTAGCTGTGGCCGAACTAATCACACAATGCCTACTAGTCTAAAATGTCTACTAGACTAAGGAGTGAAGGTGGGAGCTTGGTACTGTTGGGGCCATGTACTGTTATGGTTTTTGAGTCAAACGACTTGCTAAATGATTAAATGTCAAATCCAACTTTAAATGTATAAAAGAGAGAATTAAACCTAGAGGTTTAAAAGGCTACGTTTGTTTAAACAAACTACAGACAGGATTTGGGGTAAAAGCTCTAGAAATTAGCCAAGCATACATATTTTAAATATTCACAATTAATCTAATTTTCATCTTACATTAAACTATTTTTCAGATTTGTGGGGGTGCCGTTATAGGTTCGAGAGGCTTTTTTGCTCCTCATGAGAAATCAGGCATATGTAATGAATTTCAGCATTTTGGGACAAATGGGATGCAAATGGCATCACTTTGAAAATTGACAATTGGGGGGGTGGCCGTAGCGCCACCTATGGATAATGGTGGGTCATTGTGGTGTGGTAGTTACTCATGGCCTATACTATCAATGTTTCAGGATTTTTTGAACTTTTTACCTTTGCATACAAAATCGGAAATGCAATACCATCAAGATCCACAAGGCCTTTGCTAGAGACTAAGGAATGAGTGGGGACTTGGTCAGCCCACTCTCTCTTGCAATGTTGCGTGTGCGTCTTGTCAAGCCTGTGCGTGTGTCAAGGGAAGGCTGAGTGTGTGTGAGGATTTGGAGCACGCGCGGGCAGGAAGAGGAGAGAGAGGATTTAGCCAAAAAGCTCTGAAATTAGCCAAGCATGTATATTTAAAACATTCACTAAAAATCTACTTTTCATCTTACATTCAACTTTTTTTCAGATTTGAATAATAAACATTCTCAAGAGTCTTCATATAAACTAGTGATAGTATCAGAGTATCCGTTTTAGACCGGTGGATGTTTAAAGTATTATTTATATATAAATTTGATTTGCTTTACATCAGTCATTTTTTAAGATATTAAGTCAATTTTTCACATGGTAACATGATGAAGTGTCTTCCATCGAAATACCAACTTTATCTCAAATATTTGCTGAGATTTGAAAATTGTAGGAGGAGTAGGCTTTCAGAGGTTTTTGATAAAACCGGAAATAGCAGAAAATCTATATAGCCGGAAATTGACGCCATGGTGTGCATTGAACTCGGCTTGATCCAGGGAGTCCAATGGTACCTCATTTTTTAAAATGGGCCATACGGTTCAAAAGTTGCGTGTGTAAACACAACTCCAACTTTGACCCATTGGTGGCGCTAAAGTGCCAAAGTATGGGACATGAAACTTTGGGAATTGGACCAGGGGACTGTCCCTAATGAGTGTGTCAAATTTCACAACTTTCGACCAAGCGCTTCTAGGGCCTGCCATAGGACCCCATGGCGGAAGAATAATAATAATAAATATAACTGCAAGCAGTAATGGCGGATTCCTCCAAACATTGTGAACCATTTTTTGTGAAACTTTTTTATTCTTGACAAATTGTAACTGTATAGAAAAATCAATGCTGCTGACTTACCAAGGGGATACCAAATCTGACCAATTCCAAATATAGCTGCAAGCAGCAATGAGGTGGCCAAGCAGTCAAATAACCCAGAAAACATTTTAGACATCCTCAGAAGAGGGTAACAAGTACACGCAGCAAGTTTGGTGTGAATCCATCAAAAATTTGCTGAGATACAACCCAACTTCCTGTTTGCTGGCTTAACGGCACATTTTGATTGCCTGTACCGGAAAAACAGTTTCGAAAATCAGAAAACCATGTGTTAGATTTTGTGAGGCTTGGTCTGAAGATAATCTCTGCTAAATTTGGTGAAGATTTGACAACATGTGTAGGAGGAGTACAGAAAAAACGTTTTTCAATGAATTCAAAATGGCGGCCGCATAAATTCGGCTATTATCACAAATTATTATGAGTCACACACGGGATGTCCCAAGATATCATGAGACAAAGGAATCACTCAATAAAGGCAAACAAATCAATAGTTATTGGCCAAAACACACTTTTGCTTCCTGCGGCCACGCCCAGTGATCACATGACACTAAATTGTGTAGATATCCTCAGAAGAGGGTTCCGAGTCATCATACCAAGTTTGGTGTTGATATCTTGAAGATTTGCTGAGATATGACTTCACTTCCTGTTTGGCTGCTTTTCTGCTGAATTTGATTGGCTGTACCGGACAAACGGTTGTGAGGATCACAATTCTAATCGATAACTTTTGTGAGGCTTGGTCTGAAGATCATCTCTGGTCATTTTGAAGAAGTTTTGACAAAAATTGTAGGAGGAGTAGGCTTTCAAAGGTTTTTGATAAAACCGGAAATAGCGGAAAATCTATATAACCGGAAATTGACGTCATAGGGTGCGTTGAACTCGGCTTGATCCAGGGAATCCAATGGTACCTCATTTGTGAAAATCGGTCATACGGTTCAAAAGTTGCGTGTGTAAACACAAGTCCAACTTTGACCCGTTGGTGGCGCTAGAGTGGTCTAATGGGAGACATGAAACTTGGTGTAGGTATAGAATGAACTGTCCTTAATGAGTGTGCCAAATTTTACAAAAAGTTGTCGAAGGGGTCTAGGGGCTGCCATTGACTCCCATGGCACTAGAATAAATAAAAAAAAGAAATATAACTGCAAGCAGTAATGGCAGATTCCTCCAAACACTGCGAACCATTGAAAAATGTTTATTCTTGACAAATTGTAACTGTATAGAAAAATGTATGCTGCAGAATTACCAATGGCATACCAAATCTGAAATGCAATACCATCAAGATCCACAAGGGCCTTTATTTCAAGCCAGTAAGTGAAGGAAGGGGGCTTGGTGAGCTTATCCATTCCAGAAAGCCTTGTATCTTTATGCATTAAGGCGTGGCCTGTAGCGCCACCTATGGGTAATGGTGGGCCATTTGTGGTGTGGTAGTTACTCTTGGCCTATACTATTAATGTTTCAGGATTTTAAAAACTTTTTACCATTGCATATAAAATCGGAAATGCAATACCAACAGGATCCACATGGGCTTTGGGTAAAGTGTGGTAGTTACTCTTGGCCTGTACTGTCAATGTGTCAGGATTTGGAGACCTTTTTACTATTGCATACAAAGTAGGAAATGCAATGACACCAAGGTCCTCAAGGGCCTATGCTGATATTCAAGGAATGAGTGGGGGCTTGGTCAGCCCACACAGTCCTGATATGTTGCGTGTGTGTCTTGCCAAGCCCGCGCGTGTCAAGGGAAGAATGAGTGTCTGAGAATTTGGAGCATGCGCGGGGAGGAGCAGGGGACACATTTCATTGTAAATTTCCCTAGAAATTAGCCAAGCATGCATGTTTCAAAGATTCACCAAAAATCGACCTTTCATCTTAGAGTCAACTTTTTCTCAGATTTGTGTACTAAACATTCTCAAGAGTCTTCATATGAACTTGTTTGACTGGCTTACGTGTAAAGCATTGCGAACCATTGAAAAATGTATATTCTTGACAAATTGTAACTGTATAGAAAAATCAATGCTGCAGAATTTCCAATGGGATACCAAATCTGAAATGCAATAACATCAAGATCCACAAGGGCCTTTATTTCAAGCCAAGAAGTGAAGCGCTTTAATCTTCACAAGAAGTGAAGTGCTTTAGGGCGTGGCCTGTAGCGACACCTATTGGTAATGGTGGGCCATTTGTGGTGTGGTAGTTACTCTTGGCCTATACTATCAATGTTTCAGGATGTTTTTAACTTTTTACCATTGCATACAAAATCGGAAATGCAATACCAACAAGATCCACATGGGCTTTTGTTAAAGTGTTGTTGTTACTCTTGGCCTTTACTATCAATGTTTCAGGATTTGGAGAACTTTTTACCATGGCAAACAAAATCTGAAATGCAATACCATCAAGATCCACATGGCCTTTGCAAAAGACCAAGGAACACTCTCCTGAAATGTTGCGTGTGCGTCTTGCCAAGCCCGCGCGTGTGTCAAGGGAAGACCTATGGGTAATAGTGGGCCATTTGTGGTGTGGTAGTTACTCTTGGTCTATACTATCAATGTTTCAGGATTTTTATAACTTTTTACCATTGTATACAAAATCGGAAAAGCAATACCAACAAGATCCACATGGGCTTTTTGTTAAAGTGTTTCTTTGCCTATACTATCTATGTTTCAGGATTTTGAGACCTTTTTACCATTGCATACAAAATCGGAAATGCAATACCATCAAGAGCCACATGGGCCTTTTTTTCAAGCCAATAAGTGAAGGGAGGGGGCTTGGTGAGCCTATCCATTCCAGAAAGCCTTGTATATTTGTGCTTTTTGGCGTGGCCTGTAGCGCCACCTATGGGTAATGGTGGGCCATTTGTGGTGTGGTAGTTACTCTTGGTCTATACTATCAATGTTTCAGGATTTTTATAACTTTTTACCATTGCATACAAAATCGGAAATGCAATACCAACAAGATCCACATGGGCTTTTGTTAAAGTGTTTCTCGGCCTACACTATCAATGTTTCAGGATTTGAGACCTTTTTACCATTGCATACAAAATCGGAAATGCAATACCATCAAGAGCCACATGGGCCTTTGCTAAAGACCAAGGAATGAGTGGGGGCTTGGTCAGCCCACACTCTCCTGAAATGTTGCGTGTGCGTCTTGGCCGCGCGTGTGTCAAGGGAAGGCTGAGTGTGTGTGAGATTTTGGAGCACGCGCGGGGAGGAGCAAGGGAGACATTCATTGGAAATTTGCCTAGAAATTAGCCAAGCAAGCATGTTTCAAATATTCACCAAAAATCGACCTTTCATCTTACAGTCAACTTTTTCACAGATTTGTGTTATGAACATTCTCAAGAGTTTTCATATGAACTTGTGATTGAATCAGAGTATCAGTTTTTGAATGGCTGATGTGTAAAGCATAATTTTAGCGTTAGCGATAAGTTCAATTTGCTTTATATCAATCATTTTTTGAGATATGAATTTGCCTTTGCACATGGTAACATGTTGTAGTGTCTTCCTCCGATCTACCAAGTTTAGTGTTGATATCTCAAAGATTTGCTGAGACATGACTTCACATCCTGTTTGGCGGCTTTTCTGATGAATTTGATTGGCTGTACCGGACAGACGGTTATGAGGATCAAAATTCCTTTGATAACTTTTGTGAGGCTTGGTCTGAAGATCATCTCTGGTGATTTTGAAGAAGATATGACAAAAATTGTAGGAGGAGTAGGCTTTCAAAGGTTTTTGATAAAACCGGAAATGGCGGGAAATCTATATAACCGGAAATTAACGCCATGGTGTGCGTTGAACTCGGCTTGATCCAGGGAATCCAATGGTACCTCATTTTTGAAAATGAGTCATACGGTTCAAAAGTTGCGTGTGTAAACACAAGTCCAACTTTGACCCATTGGTGGCGCTAGAGTGGTCTAATGGGAGACATGAAACTTGGTGTAGGTATAGAAGAAACTGTCCTTAATGAGTGTGCCAAATTTCACAAAAAGTTGTCGATGGGGTCTAGGGGCTGCCATTGACTCCCATGGTACAAGAATTACAAATAATAAAACCACCAATAACAATAGGTTTCCTCCTTACGGAGGAATCCTAATAAAACTAACAAATATAACTGCAAGCAGTAATGGCGGATTCCTCCAAACACTGCGAACCATTGAAAAATGTTTATTTTTGACAAATTGTAACTGTATAGAAAAATGTATGCTGCAGAATTACCAATGGCATACCAAATCTGAAATGCAATACCATCAAGATCCACAAGGGCCTTTATTTCAAGCCAGTAAGTGAAGGAAGGGGGCTTGGTGAGCTTATCCATTCCAGAAAGCCTTGTATCTTTATGCATTAAGGCGTGGCCTGTAGCGCCACCTATGGGTAATGGTGGACCATTTGTGGTGTGGTAGTTACTCTTGGCCTATACTATTAATGTTTCAGGATTTTAAAAACTTTTTACCATTGCATATAAAATCGGAAATGCAATACCAACAGGATCCACATGGGCTTTGGGTAAAGTGTGGTAGTTACTCTTGGCCTGTACTGTCAATGTGTCAGGATTTGGAGACCTTTTTACTATTGCATACAAAGTAGGAAATGCAATGACACCAAGGTCCTCAAGGGCCTATGCTGATATTCAAGGAATGAGTGGGGGCTTGGTCAGCCCACACAGTCCTGATATGTTGCGTGTGTGTCTTGCCAAGCCCGCGCGTGTCAAGGGAAGAATGAGTGTCTGAGAATTTGGAGCATGCGCGGGGAGGAGCAGGGGACACATTTCATTGTAAATTTCCCTAGAAATTAGCCAAGCATGCATGTTTCAAAGATTCACCAAAAATCGACCTTTCATCTTAGAGTCAACTTTTTCTCAGATTTGTGTACTAAACATTCTCAAGAGTCTTCATATGAACTTGTTTGACTGGCTTACGTGTAAAGCATTGCGAACCATTGAAAAATGTATATTCTTGACAAATTGTAACTGTATAGAAAAATCAATGCTGCAGAATTTCCAATGGGATACCAAATCTGAAATGCAATAACATCAACATCCACAAGGGCCTTTATTTCAAGCCAAGAAGTGAAGCGCTTTAATCTTCACAAGAAGTGAAGTGCTTTGTGCTTTAGGGCGTGGCCTGTAGCGACACCTATTGGTAATGGTGGGCCATTTGTGGTGTGGTAGTTACTCTTGGCCTATACTATCAATGTTTCAGGATGTTTTTAACTTTTTACCATTGCATACAAAATCGGAAATGCAATACCAACAAGATCCACATGGGCTTTTGTTAAAGTGTTGTTGTTACTCTTGGCCTTTACTATCAATGTTTCAGGATTTGGATAACTTTTTACCATGGCAAACAAAATCTGAAATGCAATACCATCAAGATCCACATGGCCTTTGCAAAAGACCAAGGAACACTCTCCTGAAATGTTGCGTGTGCGTCTTGCCAAGCCCGCGCGTGTGTCAAGGGAAGACCTATGGGTAATAGTGGGCCATTTGTGGTGTGGTAGTTACTCTTGGCCTATACTATCAATGTTTCAGGAATTGTATAACTTTACCATTGCATACTAAATCGGAAATGCAATACCAACAAGATCCACATGGGCTTTTGTTAAAGTGTGGTTGTTACTCTTGGCCTTTACAATGTTTCAGGATATGGAGAAAGAAACAAGACAGCTTACACTCTCCAACTTGAACACATTATACCATCAGATGTTTAAAAACTACCTCTAACTCAAATGTTATGTGTTACTTTTGACAGGGTTTGACAATATTTAATTAAAGCTCAGCAACCAACTTACTATTATTTCAAAGCCGGAAACTTGTAGGCTAGCTCCTTGACATATTGTCACTTAGGTTGTTTTTCCTATCAGCTGATCTGGTTACAAACAATTTGATTAGCTAACAAGATGATACACAAGTTCTGGTTGTTTGGAGAGTTTAGGTAGTTGAGAAGATTGACAAATAAAGTTGCTAACTTTGAACTAAGCTACAGAAGGTTTTTACAAACAGAAGTTTTGTATGAAATTCAATATTTGTTATGGCAAAATGTACAGTGTACAGCTTAATGTACAATCTATGTGCACCATACATTTTATTAGAAAATCAGTTGACATACATTGCATGCTTAATAAGGGCACAGACAGGACGGACAGGGCAGTGGACAGTTAGGACAAAGAAGGCCTGTAGCAGGAAAGACAAAGTATTCTTGATTGTACACACATTATCCTGCCCCCCTCTATTCGACCACACAACTCATGTTACGTTCATTGGAAGTGCATTTATGTGAATATTTTTTTATAATAAGTAAATATATAGTTCAATAAATGAGATCTAAAATAACTACTCTCTTTCCTTCCTTTTTGTCTAGTAATACAAAGAGGTACAAGCTGTAAAGCAACCTTTACCTGAGGAATCAGCAACTACAATTCGAGCCCTATGCTCAAGCCTTACCAGAGTTGGTATATCACAGTGAGCTAGCCATCCCATTAAACTGCATTATATGCAAAGGGGAAACATACACCAAACTGACATTTAGCAGAAAGAGACTAAGTAAAAATGTATAGCGTGTAATACACACATATATGGCAAGTTGCTAGTTGCTGCTGAGAGGCAAATGGATGAGAACCTCTGACTGTATATCCGTGGTAGGGATCGGGTTGCTTCAGAGGCAAAGTACCACTTCAACTTGAACACATTATACCATCAGATGTTTAAAAACTACCTCTAACTCAAATGTTATGTGTTACTTTTGACAGGGTTTGACAATATTTAATTAAAGCTCAGCAACCAACTTACTGTTATTTCAAAGCCGGAAACTTCAAGTTTCAAGTCTTTTATTGTCAGGTACACAGAACAACACAAGGTCAGACTGGGCACTGAAATTCTTAAGACAAGACAACGCAAGCACCTGGCATAACATAACATATAAGTACACAGAACATAATCTACATCTATGCTGAGCTTAAATAAGTGAAACTGCCTAAATATACAGGTAGCAATAAATAATCGACTATACTAACCCTAATACTAAAACTTCCTAAATTACAGGTAACAATAAATAATACACTATACTAGCCCTAAATGCCACATAAAACCTATTTCAACCCTATAACCTATTCTAACCTAGGTGGAGTACAATACAATAGTGCAAAATGCAGATCAGTGACTATGTCAATGACCATACAGGAGCCTGGTGGCGGTACAGTGAGGTACAGTAGTGCAATGTTACTGATAGTGCAACCAGTAGCTTAAAGTGACAGTGTATAAGTGACTAGTGTGCAGTAAATCAGTGTCCATATCAGAGTCCATTCAGAAGCCTGATGGCCCTTGGGTAGAAACTGTTGTCCAGTCTGCGTGTGCGCGACCGGATGCTGCGGTAACGCCTGCCAGAAGGCAACGGGGTAAAGAGACTGAAGGATGGGTGGGAACAGTCTCTTAGAATCCTGCCGGCTTTCCTTAGGCAACGTGTGTGGTAGATGTCCTGTAGGGCTGGGAGCTTCCTGCCGATGATGAACTCAGCAGAACGGACCACACTTCGTAGGGCCTTGCGGTCCCTGTCTGTGCAGCTCCCATACCACACTGTGATACAACCAGTCAGAATGTAGGCTAGCTCCTTGACACATTGTCACTTAGGTTGTTTTTCCTATCAGCTGATCCTGTTACGAACAATTTGATTAGCTAACAAGATGATACACGAGTTCTGGTTGGTTGGAGAGTTTAGGTAGTTGAGAAGATTGACAAATAAAGTTGCTAACTTTGAACTAAGCTACATAAAAAATAAGCCACTGAATGGCTACTAGTCCAAGGAATGAAGGCAGGTGCTTGGTCAGCCTTTACAGAAACCCGTAAACCCACAAGCTTGTCCATGTGTCAAGGGCCAGTATGTGTGTGAGAATTTGGAGCGTGCGCTGAGGGTGAGTGGGGGCTTGGTCAGCCCACACTCTCCTGAAATGTTGCGTGTGCGTCTTGCCAAGGCCGTGCGTGTGTCAAGGGAAGGCTGAGTGTGTGAGAATTTGGAGCGCGCGCGGGGAGGAGCAGGGGACACATTTCATTGGAAATTTCCCTAGAAATTAGCCAAGCATGCATGTTTCAAATATTCATCAAAAATCGACCTTTCATCTTACAGTCAACTTTTTCACAGATTTGTGTACTAAACATTCTCAGGTTTCTTCATATGAACTTGTGATTGAATCAGAGTATCTGTTTTTGACTGGCTGATGTGTAAAGCATTATTTTAGCGTTAGCGATAAGTTCAATTTGCTTTATATCAATCATTTGTGGAGATATGAAGTTGCCTTTGCACATGGTAACATGTTGTAGTGTCTTCCACCGATATACCAAGTTTAGTGTTGATAACTCAAATATTTGCTGAGATTTTATCCAAATTCCAGTTTGGTTGCTTTGTTGCTGATTTTGATTGGCTGTACCGGACAAACGGTTTTGAATATCAAATATAAAAGTAATGCCTGAGTGAGAGTTGCTCTGCCGATGATGTACGCCAATTCTGGGGAAGATTGGAAAAAAATTGTAGGAGGAGTAGAGAAAAAACGTTTTTCAATGAATTCAAAATGACGGCCGCATCAATTCGGCTATTTTCACAAATTATTATGAGTCACACACGGAATGTCCCAAGATATCATGAGACAAAGGAATCACTCAATAAAGGCAAACAAATCAATAGTTATTGGCCAAAACAAATTTTTGCTTCCTGCGGCCACGCCCAGTGATCACGTGACACCAAATTGTGTAGATAGGCTAAGAAGAGGGTTCCGAGTCTTCATACCAAGTTTGGTGTTGATATCTCAAAGATTTGCTGAGATATGACTTCACTTCCTGTTTGGCTGCTTTTCTGCTGAATTTGATTGGCTGTACCGGACAAACGGTTGTGAGGAACAAAATTCTAATCGATAACTTTTGTGAGGCTTGGTCTGAAGATCATCTCTGGTAATTTTAAAGACGATTGGAAAAGAATTGTAGGAGGAGTAGGCTTTCAAAGGTTTTTGATAAAACCGGAAATTGCGGAAAATCTATATAACCGGAAATTGACGTCATAGTTGAACTCGTCTTGATCCAGGGAATCCAAAGGCACCTCATTTTTGAAAATCAGTCATACGGTTCAAAAGTTACGTGTGTAAACACAAGTCCAACTTTGACCCGTTGGTGGCGCTAGAGTGGTCTAATGGGAGACATGAAACTTGGTGTAAGTATAGAAGTAACTGTCCTTAATGAGTGTGCCAAATTTCTCAAAAAGTTACCATAGGGTTCTAGGGGCTGCCATTGACTTCCATGGTACAAGAATAAAAAAAAGAATAAAACTAACAATAACAATAGGTTTCCTCCTTACGGAGGAATCCTAATAAAACTAACAATAACAATAGGTGCCTCGCAGCTTCGCTGCTTGGCCCCTAATTATAAGAATAGGTAGAAACCCTTATGTGGCTTCGCGGCTTGGCCACCAATTAATTCATAATGGCGGCCGCATGAATTCGGCTATTATCACAAATGATGATGGGTCACACACGGGACGTTCCAAGACATCATGAGACAAAGAAATCACTTAATAAAGGCAAACAAATCAACAGTTATGGGCCCAAACATTTTTGCTTCTTGCTGCCACGCCCAGTGATCACATGACACCAAATTAATTGGACAGCCACAGAAGAGGATTCCGAGTCATCTTATTGGGGTGTGCTTGCCTTCGGCAATAATAAATAATATTGATTATTTATTGTTTATTTTCCCACCCCTAAAACTCAGTCAATATTTGGACTACGTAGAAAAACTTCAGTGTCAAACGTTTTGTCTTGGTAGCGATTGAGTTGCTTATATTGGGATTTTTTGTTCCGTTGCACGGTTTAAGTAGAAATTACGTTTTAGTGGTGAAAAGTGAAGCTAACGGTGGCTAACTTGCTAGCCACAGTCACTGACGCCACTAACGTCACTAACTTCACAAAAACTTGCGTACGCCACAAGCAAAGAGGCCTGGGTGATAACTATTTGTACATTTTACTTCTTGATATGAAACACAATTGTGATGTGTAATGTAAAATATAAGCTAATATTATTAAGGAAGTACATCTACTTTCGGAAACAGTAGTTTACTATTTCACTGAAGCATTTGCATCATGACATTAGCCTCTGTTGCCCGGGCGACATGCAACACATGAGACAGCGGTTTGTGATACATCTGTTTTCAATCGTTAAAATAATTCCTCACAAATATTGGGATTCATTATGACATGAGATTGCAAGTAAACGATTTGTAATGCCACAACCAAAGACGCCATGGTGATAGCATAACTATTTACTCATTTAACATTGTGATATGAAACACAATTATGAAATGTAGCTAAATATGATACAGTAGCTCTGTACGCTGATAATATTAGAGCTAAGCCAGTAACCTAGATCTACTTTCGGAAACAGTAGTCTGCTATTTCACAGAGGAGTTAGCTCTACCTGTTACCCGGCACATCTCTGCTACTATCTGTTACCAAAAGTGTTAGACCTAGCTACAGCTGTTCAATCAATCTTTATTTATAAAGCACAACTAAACACAACTTTCGTTGACCAATGTGCTATACAGAGTGCTGAGCTGTTACCCGGCATATCTCTGCTACTATCTGTTACCAAAAGTGTTAGACCTAGCTACACCTAATTTGCTACCTTGTCTTCCGTTCCAGACCGCTTCTGGTAGGTACTGTACAAATCGTCCAGCCACCAGCTAGTGCCGTAGTGGTAGCCAGTTAGCTAAAAGAAATCTAGCTAGTCTAGTCAGCTTTGTTGTCTTTGCGCTGTTGGTCAGCTAGAATACAAAGTGATTCTTTACAGTCAAGTAGCAAGTGGGAATGTTTGGTTTACATACACATTACAACTGATCAGAGTGGTTTACAAAGATGCCTTTAATGCCTTTTCCATTCATACGTCTCTGAGCTTGCTTTTAAATAACAGAAAACATTGTTTATACATTTAGATGCATTTATTAATCAATATGTCCTACACCAGCTTGCGATCCACTTTTAGTTTAGGTCGACCCACCACTTGAGAAACACGGTCCTACACATTATTAGACAAACTGGAATATTAGACGTCCCATAGACTACAATTGACCCTTTAAATAGCTTAAAGCAGTGGTTCTCAACCTTGTCATCAGGGACCCCCTGTCCTGCATGTTTTAGATGTTTCCCTGCTCCACCACACCTGATTCCAATAAAAGGGTCGTTAACTAGCTCTGTAGAAGCCTGGTAACGAACACACATTTGAATCAGGTGTGAATCAGGGAAGCACTAGTATTTAAGAGGCAGATGTTGGATCATATCACACCATGGAAAACCAAAGTCCTCCCCACGTCTGGATCGTAGGCAGCTCCTCTGTCTACTGGCTTGCACGGCATGCGGAGGAGGTCGGACTGTACCCCGACCTTGCACTGGAGTGCCATTTTGAATGGGTAGGGGTGAGGGTAGTGATGGGGGAAACAAAGCTTTCCGAAGCAATATGTAGGCTATGTGCTTGTGTACGATCTCATCTGTATCTATCTCTGTCTATCTAGCTCTGGCAATCTATCTGTATCTCTGGCTCTGTCAATGAATGTATTCTATAGCGTCCGTAAATAGGCCTATGTCTCCTCTCTATAACCTCCGAATATTAGTGATTTCTGATGTCTTTTAAGCCTTTGAATAAAACAGAGTTTGTCTCAGCTGCTCGTGTGACGTCTGATGCTTCGGACGTCACTTTGACACTTCGACTCTGATCACGTGGCTTTTGCCCATTTGAAGCCACGCTCGACACGTTTGTATCGGTACCAATTGTTTCGAAAGGTCGATACCGCTTCGTGAGCACGGTATCGAGCGTAACATCACTCGGTGAGGGGCATGAGGTGGGCAGACCTTGTGCCTAAGCTCCGTGAGAAGTGTGGCATGCTTCCCGGGCCGGACATGATGGTGCTCCACATCGGGGGAAACAACCTCAGACAAGTTGGCCACCTGTCCCTCTTTGCGCTGTATCGCACAGCATATTCAATATGCGACGTGCGGGACAAGATGTGAAAATGCTGTGCGACACAACGCAAAGTGGGACAGGTGGTCACCCTCGTGTCAAGGAGCAGGATGAGCCTGTGAGAATTTGGAGCGCGCACTGTCGAGCAATTCAATTGAATTCAATCATATATAGACATACCAAGGTGAAATTGTTTATGGTACTTCAGAGTGATGTCATCTTGAACCCTATTAGGTTTGAAAAACCATGAGTCAAAATTATATTAGATTTATTGACACAAAGATATTGAGGCAATGTGGACATTTACATAAATACACCCCTTTCAGCCATTTTGTATTGCATTTCTTATTCCATGTCACCCTATGTAAAGACATGTATTCTACACATCTGTAACACATTTCAAGTCGATTGGATCTATGGTTCATAAGGAGAAGGGTTCTGAAGGTTGGACCAAATTTGGACAGTACAAGAAAATTAATAAGTCTGACAATATGGTTCCTTGAGGCTTTTTTGTTCCCCATGAGAAATAAGGCATATATACCAATTTACAGGTATTTTAGACAAAAGGCGCTGAAATCACGTAGACTTTGGGTGTGTCTTATAGCGCCTCCTACCGGAGAAACCCTAATAAGAATACTAACAAAAACAATAGGTTTCCTCCTACCGGAGCAACCCTAATAATAAGAATACGTAGAAACACTTACGGTGGCATGAAAGGTGTCAAGTGAAAACCACATTTCAGTATTTCTTACTTAATTTCAGATACATTTATGAACCTTAAGGCACAAGCTTGTTTCAAGTCAACTTACATGCCTCATGTCTTTGTAGCTGTGATGTTTGAAGTCCAAATTGTCTGTTGTTGTTACTTCATTCCTTCTGTGGTAGTAGTTATTGGGATCTGCAGAGAAATGTACTATTTAGGTGTCAAGTTATGAAACATGGGAACCTACAAGTTACATAATATTATTTGCATCAATATCAACATTGTTAATGACGGATTAAAAGCCATATCAGCTATAACTTGAAGCGGGCGTTATAACAAGAATAAAGTATTCAACTCCAACCTTCAATTGTGCCATACCTGGCATGGGGCAGCCAAGGATCTCAGCCCGCATACAGATGCTGCCACTGTTAAACCAGGAGCGAGGGTTGATTCTAATGTAGCGTGCCACCATGGGTACAGGGAACATGTTCAATACTGGGATCTCCTTCTCTTTGTTCCCTATAAATATCTACTGAGGCAAGCACAGGCCACAATGCACAAGGAACTGGGAATCAAGACATAGATATCCACAGTACGGCTGCTCTATGGAAATGTGTATTATCATACAGGGTTCTCCGATCAATCGGTCGCCAATCATTATCGGCCTATAACACGTTTCTTGCCACTAAATAAACAGTTGTTTCATGATATTTTATAATGTCTTCATTGTTTTACTTAATATACATTGTTGTTAAGAATAGTTAAATATATAATGGTACATGATTAATAGAAGGCTCCAAATAGACCCCTTAATCAGAATCAGAAAGGGGTTTAATTGCCATGAAAGTTTGCACAGACAAGAAATTTACTTGCAGGAAGGTGCATACATTCAACATATAGGGTTCATAAATCTTGAATAGTGGTGTACAAGTCTAACTATACTAACTACTAACGGTACATGGTCTAACTAATACCGATACTGCTTCTAGTGATCGGTGATTGGCCCCAAAAATCCTATTCGCAGCACCCCTAAATATAATAACAGTGATAATGTGTATACTGTACAATAAGTAAGGGATAATGCCCAACGAGGTGTCAAATCATCCAAAATGGACGATGCAGAGGCATGAACCATCCGACGCGCAGCGTATGAGTAATCATGTTATAATTAGGGCTGTCAAAGTTAATAACGCGTTAACGCAATCTCACTTTAACGCAACAAAAAAAATTAGTGCTGTTAACGCAGGTTTCTTTTTGACTCAGGGAATCACCTGTTGTCACATGACTGCTGATGGTAGCTGAATGATGGAGATAGGACTTTTAGATGGGAAGTTCCATTTCAAAAAGTTGCGAGACATCTCGGTTGACAAAACTAAGGCTGTGTGAAATTTCAGGCATTGGGTTCATGTGCTTACAATATTGATCATTATTGATATAAATATAGGTGCTCCTGTATTGATGAAAATACAGCTTTTACACGGCATGATGCAAGGAATCAGATATGCTGACTAGATGTTGCATGATCTTGGCCGGGTTTCCCAGATTCGTTAAGAAGCTCTTAACACTAAGAGCTTCTTAGCAATGTTCTAAGAGCGCTCTAGAAACGCTCTTAGAATGTTCCTAAGAGGCTCTAACCTGTTATGCTGGGGACACAACAATTTTTTTTATTCGTGTAAGATTTTCAAACTGTGATAGACCACAAACATGAGGTCAAAAAATCCTACATTTTGCTGTTTTGCTCCTACAGTGTGTGGTGTGCCATGATTTGACAAAGACTGCACACCACACACAAACAGATTTCCAACCAGTGTCCCGACTTAACACAAGAAATCTCGCAAAACCTGTCGAGATTTAACAATAAGCATGGCGGACGATATGCAGGAAGAAATTGCGATGATAGTGTTTGGAATGATTTTCACAGAAAATTCACGGCAAAAAAAAATAGGGTTTGCTGTTGCCAAAATAAATTCCATTTCACTTTGTGCTGCGCCGTGACTCCGTTTGTTATGCTTCCGTCTTCTCTCAGCTTGCTTTCCGATTGGATATTGTTTCGTTTCACGTGATAAACTCGGTCGTATGTCGTTGGGGTTCCCCCCACACATCAGGATTTCTGATCGCAAATATTCAACATGTTGAATATTTAGGATTCGAGTTAGGGGCGCCCCAGAAGTCCTCCCGAGCAGATTCGGTCACTCTTGACACACCTCACACCAAGGGAACATTTGATAAGATAATCTGTAGAACCATCAAGAAAATCTGGACGTTACCTAGGATTGTCGGAAGGGGCAAAATTGGCCCAATTATCCTGTAGTGTGTCCCCAGCATTAGATAAGGAGTGAGTTCTAAATATTACCGACGCTTCCACCAGTGTGAGTTATTTTTTCAAAACGGAAGCTAACTAGCTTTAGTTAGCTTCCGTTACCTAGCAACCTAGCATAATGCTCGTAGCAATGCTACTACCTGCTAGTGTTACTTGTTAACCTCCTAATTGTACATTTTGACGCCATACTATAGCGTTTGTCATATAGTTTTTGTCTATCGGAAAACAGTCGGTTGGAATGTTCAGAATCACACATGTGACGGTACTCTGTGGGGCCCGCTTTTGAACGATCACATATGTATGACGCTACTAATTAACAGAGCTTATTAACAAATCTGGGAAACCCGGCCCTTGTCTATAGGCTATACATACACTTCATACATTTTTACAGTAACATTCGCTAGATTATGGCCACTACACATTTACTGTATGGCTAGCGAGTGACTGCCAACCAGCATTTCAACGTTGAATGTCAATCGTGTGCCGGGTGAACTAGACTAGCTAGACTACTGTAGTATGCAGCTAGCACAGAAGAAAGTTAGAGCTATGTAGCTAGCTAATGTGACGAGACTGAATTTAACACACCAGGGACACCGGCAACCTCGGCAACCCTGCTCCAGGTATATCATTTTTTGTTAACATCTCTTTAATCGTACAGAGGCGTATAAAACAAGTCTGGGTGTGTAGACACATATACAAAAAGTTTCTCCTCCATCTTGAAACCTAGAAAATGTTTACCATGACTAACGATTGCTATGTTACAAGAAACCAATCCGATTGGCCAACGCTAGCGTTGTCACGCTCCTCATTTACATAAAGTTGAGAAAATCCAACTTGCAACGCTCCGCTCGCCTTCCCACAATGCCCTATGCGAGCGTCAACGCCTTGTTTCATTGAAAATGAATTGAAAGCCGCCGCGCCGCCCGCTCCGCTGCTGTGTGAATGCAACGTTAGCCACGCAGCAGAAGCGTTCGCTCTGGTAATATATGGCAACATTAGCAAAAGAAGCGAGCAGCTGACTGGGTTCAACAAAATAGAAACTGTATTTTTCAATATAAAGGTCAATCTGTGGTTGCTTAAGTATCTGAAGTATGTTTGAGTTAGATTTGAATATTATGGAGCAGGATATCGTAGTAGGCTATTAGACAACATGTCTTAAATGTATTTTATATTCCAGAACAAGTCTAATTTTGTGGATGTTTATTATACAGCAGTATAGTTTGTGAGTGAATAAAACTCCCTCACAATTTAAATTGTTACATCCAAACTTGTTATCTGGACATTATCATCCAGTTAGGCCTATTTGTTTTTTTGTTTTTTATAACTTTTATTTATCAAGTACAAGTCACAGACATACAGTGCATACAGGAAGGCCTATTTGTTTTTAAGTACACCCTTTTAATATTATTTTAAGACAAAAATCATTTATTGGGGTAAAATTTACAGATTAAATAGATTTAATAATTTTGCGATTAATCACGATTAATCATATGAAATAATATGATTAATTGTGATTAAATATTTTAATCGCTTGACAGCCCTAGTTATAATACATGGTATAATAACTGTATTATAACTGTGTACATATACATTCGCTATATATACAGGTACTAATTCAATATATGTACATATTATTCATAATGTAAAGACTCACGCTAAAAAATACATCCACTTTGGAAAATACATAGGTTGTGCCCACAATAGAACTCTTGAGGGTAAACCTGCTTGACATTTCAATACCATGGAGAGGAAACAATAGTGAACTTGTATTTAAAGAATGTAATGTTTCCTTATCCAATGTAAACAAAGCTAAGAGTCCAGACAGACAGTTGCACTGCCAGTCTGAAAATTAGGCTTGATGAGCTTACCATCTGTCAGAGAATCCTACATTTAACTATTGTCTCCAAGCTCATCTGGCTGGCTTATAAGAACTCCTTCAAATCATCTCCATGAATTGCTTTCAAACAAGAGATTTGCCATCATGAAAATATAAAAATAAATTGAAAACAACATATGAAAACACCTTGAAATCAGGGTAAAACAAAGTTGTGAGCAGAATTTCAGTCCTCATTGCAAAATTTCAGGGGTAGGACAATTGATTATTATGGTGAGACAAAGGAATTGCTCTTTTGATCTCCTGTCCTTTCTTGATTACTCACCAGGTCTTCTGAGCCATTCTTCAGAGTCACCCAAGTGTGACTGTCATTGCTCACCAGGATTTTGTATGATGTCACCCAGTCGCTCCTGTATAAAGAGAATGAGAGAAAAGGCAAAGTAGGTCTGTGGGTTGAAAAAAGAGAAAAAAGGTTTTCATGCTCCACCACCTCAACTGAACACCAAGGTGACAGTTGTAGATGATTTGACCTGGGGAAATATTAAGACATGAAGATTTCTCATAAGAGAATGAGAGTTGCATTTAGCTCAGAACAGCTTTAAAGAATTCATAGCTAAAGGTTCATTAGTGGCCAAGCCGCGAAGCGGCGAAGCCACCTAGTGGGTTTCTACTTTTTAGGATTCTTCCGTAAGGAGGAAACCTATTGTTATTGTTAGTTTTATTCTGTTTAGGATTCCTCCGTAAGGATCGTGCACAGATCTTTGGGGCTAAGACCAGACAACACCGCACCTCCGCACTCCATCATTGTGAGATTTCTGGATTACACAGTGAAAGAAGCGGTTCTACGACAAGCCTGGGCGCAAAAACAAGTCCAGTTCCAGGGAAAACTGATATACTTTGATCAAGATTGCTCTCCGGAGGTACAGAGGAAAAGAGCGCGGGTACGTGGAGTTATAAAGCAGTAAAGAAGGGGATTTGGGCCGGATGTCGCTTCCCTGCACAGCTGAGTCACCTTGGAGACGGGAGTGAAAACCTTTCCAACGCTAGTTGAGGCTCTGCCGACTCTTGAGGAGTTGGGCGTTGTTGTGCAAGTGAGTGAGAGAGAGATGGACCGGGAGCTTTCGAGGGTGACATGGCAAAGGCAGGAGGACGGGAGGAGAGGAAGAGGAGCCGCATCTCTGAGGCACTGATTTACGGTCTTTTCTGCGGGGTTGAGAAAATGACATTTGTGCTCAGATAACGCTAACAGACTTTTGAAAGTTGGTGCTAAGTTTAACGGTCGACAGGAATAATAAGACATTATATGTATCCCTTCATGTGACACTTGAAACAGGAAGTCACATTGAATATAATATGATGAATATATGTGAGTGATATTGCAGGTAAGAGGTAGTGAAAGGCTCCCATTTTCTTTGTTATGATAATACCCAAGATGGGACGAAAACCTCACCAGGGAATTGGTTATTTTATCTGGTCTGTGGTTTGGTTGGCACTTTGTGCATATTCCCCAGAGAGAGATAGAGGTCACAACTCTCTGCCTATAATACAACAGGGGCTGGTGGACATATTTCATCAGCCAGCTGGGTTTTTGGAAGTCAAAGGTGTTAATTTGGTTCATTTACATGTGTTTGTTCTTAGTTCTTATATCCTTGACATGTTGGTTAAACTCACACAAGTACATTACGTAATTTTTGAAGTAAAGCTTTTTATTTTTAACACTGGATTTTAGAGGACGAGAGAACGAGAAAGACGATTATTCATGTCTGATTTAGTGGTTGTCAGTTACAATGTTAAAGGTATCAATCATCCCATTAAGAGGAAAAAGATCCTAGCTCAGTTGAAAAAATTCAGTTGTTCAATAGGGTTACTACAGGAAACTCCCCTAAAGAGTCTGATTATAGGTGGGAAGCAGACAACCTGGTGACCTGGTGCCGCCAGAACAACCTAGAGCTCAAAGCTCTCAAGACAGTGAAGATGGTTGTGGACTTCAGGAAGAACACAGCCCCACTCACCCCCATCACCCTGTGTGACTGCCCAGTCAACACTGTGGAGTCCTTCCACTTCCTGGGCACTATCCTCTCCCAGGACCTCAAGTGGGAACTGAACATTAGCTCCCTCACCAAGAAAGCACAACAGAGGATGTACTTCCTGTGGCAGCTGAAGAAATTCAACCTGCCAAAGACAATGATGGTGCACTTCTACACAGCCATCATTGAGTCCATCCTCACTTCCTCCATCACCACCTGGTACGCTGCTGCCACTGCCAATGACAAGAGCAGGCTGCAGCGCATCATTCGCACTGCAGAGAAGGTGATTGGCTGCAATCTGCCTTCCCTCGAGGACCTGCACACCTCAAGGACCGTGAGACGGGCAAAGAAGATTGTGGCTGACTCCTCCCACCCTGGACATTCCCTGTTTCAGTCACTCCCCTCTGGCAGAAGACTGCGGTCCATCAGGACCAAAACATCACGCCATACAAACAGTTTCTTCCCTTCCGCTGTTGGCCTCCTCAACAAGGCCAAAGCTCACACTGACTGAATATCCTTAAAAACTTTTTGCACTACACTCAACTCCTGTAATATTAGTATTTTATATTGTATTTTATATTGTAAATTGGCAACTTATATTCTACTTTATTGTATATTTTATTTTACTTGTATTCCACTTAGTATTGCTAGTTTATGTATCCTTAGTATAGTTAGACCACATATTTAAATGTAAGATTCCTATATGTTTACTGTATGCACCTTCCTGTCAAAGCAAATTCCTTGTCTGTGCAAACTTTCATGGCGAATAAATCCCATTCTGATTCTGATGAGGCTGAACACAAGAAATTGAGAAGAGATTCGGTGGATCAGGTGTTCTATGCATCTTGTCCAAATAGCAGAAAGAGAGGAGTGGCTATTTTAATTAGTCGATCCAGCAGTCTTGCAGTACATCGGGAAGTAAAAGATATTCAGGGAAGGTATATAGCAATAATAGGAAAAATAGGTGGGATAGACCTGACCATCATGAATATTTATGCTCCGAATGAAGATGATCCTTCGTTTTTTAGGGACATTGCATCCATATTGGCAAGGGAAGCGAAAGGTACCATCATCTTAGGAGATTTTAATTGTGTCTTAAATGCGAAATTAGACAAATTACCAACAGACAATGGACCTCCTAGCAGGAAATCTAAGGCCGCAAAACATATGTTGGAAGAGTTGGGGCTTGTAGATGGATGGAGAGCCAAGAATCCAACAACAAAAGATTTTACATTTCTGTCTACGGTTCATGGGTCATATTACAGAATATATCTGATTTGCATTTCAAAGCAAAGCCTCCATAAAATTAAGAAGTGTGTTATAGAACCTATTACGCTATCTGACCATGGCCCAGTGAGTCTGAAATTGAACTTGGGTTTCAAAAGACATTTGAAATACTGGAGATTAAAATGCCCCTCCATGAGTCACCACCTTACCGCGGTGGAGGGGTTTGCGTGTCCTAGTGATCCTGGAAGCTATGTTGTCGGGGGCTTTATGCCCCTGGTAGGGTCTCCCAAGGCAAACAGGTTCCAGGTGAAAGACCAGACAAAGCGTGGCTCAAAAAACCAACCATGAAGAAACACAACAATGGTTCCCAGTTGCCCCTGCCCGGAAGCGGGTCACCGGGGCCCCCCCCTGGAGCCAGGCCCGGGGGTGGGGCTCGATGGCGAGCGCCTGGTGGCCGGGCCTTTTCCCATGGGGCCCGGTCGGGCACAGCCCGAAGAGACAACGTGGGACCCTCTTCCAGTGGGCTCACCATCCGCAGGAGGGGTCATGGGGGTCGGGTGCAGTGTGAGACGGGCGGCGGCCGAAGGCGGGGGCCTTGGCGGTCCGATCCTCGGCTGCAGAAGCTAGCTTTAGGGATGTGGAACGTCACCTCGCTGGCGGGAAAGGAGCCTGAGCTGGTGCGCGAGGTAGAGAGTTTCCGGCTAGATATAGTCGGCCTCGCCTCGACGCACAGCACGGGCTCCGGAACCAGTCTCCTTGAGAGGGGCTGGACTCTCTTCCCCTCTGGAGTTGCCCTTGGTGAGAGGCGTCGAGCTGGGGTGGGAATACTTGTTTCCCCTCGGTTCGGTGCCTGTACATTGGGGTTCACCCCGGTGGATGAGAGGGTAGCCTCCCTCCGCCTTCGGGTGGGGGGACGGGTCCTCACTGTCGTTTGTGCTTATGCACCAAACGGCAGCTCAGAGTACCCACCCTTTTTGGAGTCTCTGGAGGGGGTGCTGGAAAGCGCTCCTCCCGGGGATTCCCTCATCCTCCTGGGGGACTTCAATGCTCATGTGGGCAATGACAGTGAGACCTGGAGGGGCGTGATTGGGAGGAACGGCCCCCCCGATCTGAACCCGAGTGGTGTTCTGTTGTTGGACTTCTGTGCTAAACACGGTTTGTCCATAACGAACACCATGTTCAAGCATAAGGGTGTCCATATGTGCACCTGGCACATGGACACCCGAGGTCTCAGTTCGATGATCGACTTCGTAGTCGTGTCGTCGGACTTGAGGCCGCATGTCTTGGACACTCGGGTGAGGAGAGGGGCGGAGCTGTCAACTGATCACCACCTGGTGGTGAGTTGGTTCCGATGGTGGGGGAGGACGCCGGTCAGGCCTGGCAGGCCCAAACGTAATGTGAGGGTCTGCTGGGAACGGCTGGCGGAACCCTCTGTCAGAAGGAGCTTCAACTCCCACCTCCGGGAGAGCTTCGATCATGTCTCGGGGGGGGCCGGGGACATTGAGTCCGAATGGGCCATGTTCCGGGCCTCCATTGTTGAAGCGGCTGACCGGAGCTGCGGCCGCAAGGCGGTCGGTGCATGTCGCGGCGGTAACCCTCGGACCCGGTGGTGGACTCCGGAGGTGAGGGATGCCGTCAAGCTGAAGAAGGAGGCCTATCGGGCTTTATTGGCTGGTAGGACTCCTGAGGCAGCTGATGTGTACCGGCAGGCCAAGCGGAACGCGGCTCTGACGGTCGCGGAGGCAAAAACCCGGGCATGGGAGGAGTTCGGCGAGGCCATGGAGAATGACTTCCGAATGGCTTCAAAAAGGTTCTGGACCACCATCCGGCGACTCAGGAGGGGGAAGCAGTGCTCTGTCAACACTGTATACGGTGGGGACGGTGCGCTGCTGACTTCGACGGGGGACGTCCTGGATCGGTGGAAGGAATACTTTGAAGACCTCCTTAATTCCACCAACACGCTTTCCGACGTGGAGGCAGAGTCTGGGGACATCGGGGGGGGCCCTTCTATCTCTGGGGCCGAGGTCGCCGAGGTGGTTGAAAAGCTCCGCGGTGGCAGGGCCCCTGGGGTGGACGAGGTCCGCCCGGAGTTCCTTAAGGCTCTGGATGTTGTAGGGCTGTCTTGGTTGACACGACTCTGCAACATCGCGTGGACATCGGGGACAGTGCCTCTGGACTGGCAGACCGGGGTGGTGGTTCCCCTCTTTAAAAAGGGGGACCGGAGGGTGTGCTCCAACTTAAGGGGGATCACACTCCTCAGCCTCCCTGGGAAAGTCTATTCAGGGGTCCTGGAGAGGAGGGTCCGCCGGATTGTCGAACCTCGGATTCAGGAGGAGCAATGTGGTTTTCGTCCTGGCCGTGGAACAGTGGACCAGCTCTATACCCTCCGCGGAGTCCTGGAGGGTACATGGGAGTTCGCCCAACCAGTCTACACATGTTTTGTGGATTTGGAAAAGGCGTTCGACCGTGTCCCTCGGGGGCTCATGTGGGGGGTGCTCCGAGAGTACGGGGTACCGGATTCCCTGATCGGGGCTGTCCGGTCCCTGTACGACCGGTGCCAGAGTTTGGTCCGCATTGCCGGTAGTAAGTCGAACTTGTTTCCGGTGAGGGTTGGACTCCGCCAGGGCTGCCCTATGTCACCGATTCTGTTCATTACCTATATGGACAGGATTTCTAGGCGCAGCCAGGGTGTTGAGGGGGTCCGGTTTGGTGACCTCAGGATCGGGTCGCTGCTCTTTGCAGATGATGTGGTCCTGTTGGCTTCATCGGGCCGTGACCTTCAGCTCTCACTGGAGCGGTTCGCAACCGAATGTGAAGCGGCTGGGATGCGAATCAGCACCTCCAAATCTGAGGCCATGGTTATCGACCGGAAAAGGGTGGAGTGCCATCTCCGGGTTGGGGAGGAGATCCTGAACCAAGTGGAGGAGTTCAAGTATCTCGGGGTCTTGTTCACGAGTGAGGGAAGAATGGAGCGCGAGGTCGACACGCGGATCGATGCAGCGTCCGCAGTGATGCGGGCTCTGCATCGGTCCGTCGTGGTGAAGAAGGAGCTGAGTCGAAAGGCGAAGCTCTCTATTTACCAGTCGATCTACGTTCCTACCCTCACCTATGGTCACGAACTATGGGTAGTGACCGAAAGAACGAGATCGCGAATACAAGCGGCCGAAATGAGCTTTCTCCGCAGGGTGTCCGGGCTCTCCCTTAGAGATAGGGTGAGAAGCTCGGTCATCCGGGAGGGGCTCAGAGTAGAACCGCTGCTCCTCCGCGTCGAGAGGAGCCAGCTGAGGTGGCTCGGGCATCTGATTAGGATGCCTCCTGGACGCCTCCCTGGTGAGGTGTTCCGGGCACGTCCCACTGGGAAGAGGCCCCGGGGAAGACCCAGGACACGCTGGAGGGACTATGTCACTCGGCTGGCCTGGGAACGCCTCGGGGTCCCCCAGGAAGAGGTGGTGGAAGTGGCCGGGGAGAGGGAAGCCTGGGCCTCCCTGCTTAGGTCGTTGCCCCCGCGACCCGATCCCCGGACAAGCGGCAGATGACGAGACGAGATTGAATGTCTCTTTGCTAACGGATCCAATAACCCAAGAGCAAGCAAAACTAACTATAGAAGAATACTTAGCAATAAATGATAATGGAGCAGTATACCCCTCCACCCTGGGATGGGGCTAAGGCAGTGCTGAGAGGGAAATTTATTGAAATAGCCGTTAAATTAAATAAACAGAGACTTTAAAAGGAGAAACAATTGGAAAGTGATATAAAAAGATTAGGGCATGAGCATGGAGTAACTGGGGACAAAAATATATTGAAACAACTACAGGAGTGTAGAACTGCTCTGGATGAATTACGTACACGCAAAGCTGAGGGAGCGCTCAGATATACAAACCAAAAATATTATGAGATGAGGGAATTGAGCAAGCCGGCTACTTGCCTTTCAGTTGAGAAAAGAGCAATCAAACCGTATAGTTCCTAGAATAAGACATCCAACATCCTTAGCTGAGGTTTCACATCCAGTGGACGTGGCAGAGGCATTTAAAACTTTTTATAAGAATCTTTACGATGCACCAGAGGAAGCGCCAAACACGGTGACAATGGAGGGAATATTTAAAGATCTAAATTTAGTAAAACTTTCGGAAGCGGAGGCAGAGGAGCTGACAGCCCCAATATTAGAAAGTGAAATAGAAGGAATCATCAGGTCGCTGAAGAATAACAAATCTCCAGGCACAGATGGTATGCCTGGTGAATTTTACAAGACCTTTGTGAAGGAGCTTGTGCCAAAGCTTTGTGGGGTCTTTAACTACGCTTTAAAGGAAAATTACCCACCCAAGAGCTGGTCAGAGGCCGTAATAGCGGTCATACACAAAGAGGGGAAGGATCCACTGGAGTGTGGCGCTTATAGGCCAATTAGTCTGCTTGGGAGTGATGTAAAGATTCTAAGTTCTGTACTGGTGAATAGATTGCAGAAATATCTAGGGACTTTGATCAATCCTGATCAGATTGGGTTTATACCGGGCCGTCAAGGTGCAAATAATATTAGAAGATTTAATTTAAAATCAGTAGCAAACTATGACAAACTTATTTCCCAGATCAAGAATGACTTGGAAAGGTGGGAGATGCTTCCCCTTTCCTTGGTTGGGAGGGTAGAAACCATCAGGATGAATGTTCTGCCAAGGCTGTTATTTCTCTTTTGTTCTCTTCCTATTGTGGTCCGGTATCTACTTTTAAGTAGATTTTACTTTTAAACTATTAGATTTAAGATTTAAGCTGGTTTCCTGGCCCATATGGCAGTACAAGAGGCCTAGAGTGAGACTTAAAGTTATTTGCTTACTTAAAGAGAAGGGCGGCTTATCTTGCCTCATTTCAGAAGTTATTACTGGGCAGCACAACTTCGAGCACTGGTCTTCTGGATGAGGATATGGATACAAAATGGGTACATATAGAGCAAAGTTCAGTAAACACAACACTCTCAGCCCTCCCCTTAAAAAGAACTGGGCGCCGCCATGTTTAAATGACGTACACATCTGACGTCACGAGAATGGTTGCTCTCAGTTTGAACCCGTTAAACTGCATTAAAAATGGAAGAAAATCGACCCATCATAGCTATCCCTGTTCATCCTATGGCATATGCTTTTGAACCAATACGTAATAATGTACCTGCAGGACCGCAGTTGTCCCATATGATGCAGAATATGTTTTTGTCGGAAGATGTAAATATAGTTAACACTGACAAGTTGAACAACGAGTGGTGATGTACTCGTAGCTAGCTACTTGTCATAACTGCAGACAATGCCAACAGACAGAATCGATCTGATCAAAGAGGCAGACCTGGATAACCTGGGTGTTTGGTGGTCCACCAAAATGATCGTTCATCATTGAGAACAGGCTCTTTCCCATGCTGTGTGAGGAGAAAGACCTTTTATGTTAGCTTATCATATGTGTAACCTATGCTCGGTCTGACCCTGTGTTGTTCTGTGCATCTGACAATAAGTTTGGAGCGCCCTACACATAGCTGGTAGCCTATGTTTCAGATAGTAGCCCCTTCAAGTTGTGTGAAACATGCTCAATGGTTGAGTTGATAACTTGTTCGCTGCTAAATTAAACAAACTACAGTGTAGGAAACGTAACGTAACGGAGCTAGCTTTGGCTACAATCAGGTGTGAATGTAGGAGCTAGAGCTAGCTAGCGTAGCTATGTCAAAAACGCCAGTTTGTGTATTAACGTTAGTGTATTTAACAGGTTTATTAATATAAACCGCTTCTGCAAAGTGATCCCTGCAAACTCTGAATCCGGGGGAAGCTGGCGGGATTTGGCGCTGTATAGATACAAGCCATTTTCGTAAAACCGGTTGCCGCTTGGGTAGGACATGATAGTGAATGCCTTATGTCTTGTAAAATTTGTTTGTACAACCAGCCAGTAAGATCCTACTTTCCACCTTGTTTTAGCTGGTTTGTTTTAAGCCATTTATACCTCTGTTCTCCCTGAAAATGTATCAATGTCTATCTTGATAACTGCTAGCAGGCGGCAGTCACAGTACCTAACCATTCTCGTGACGTCACAGACATGACGATTCAAAGATGGCCGCGCCTATTTTTTAAATAGTAGGGATGGGCGTGGTTAATCGAATATCCGGATATCCTAAAGTAAGTTAGTATACGAATACTTTTTTCGAATACTTATGAGCGTAGTTTAATTAAAAAAAAACATTTTATTGAAAAACCGTCGCGTCGTGTTGTGAATTCTAATAGTTGTGACGTTAGAAAATGATGAAAACCATCAAAAAAGGTAGGCTACGCCTGTGTTCTGCTACGAGTCTCCTTTCATTTCATTTGGCGCTACAAGAAGCATAGTGTCCTGGCTAAGCAGTACCTCGCAGCAACCGCAGGTCCTGCAGTCCTTTCTACGCCGGCCTGCTCGTAAATCGACTTCGTACTCGCCTCTCCCCTGAGCATGTTTACATGCTAATTCTCCTGGATAAAAATGCGTATGGCTAATGCAGTTGTGGCTTATTTATTTTCTTACCAGTAGCCATGTAGAGCTAGCGTAATCGGCTGTTTATGTTTGCATTGTGTGGTGGCGCACCGTATCCTATAGGATAGTTCTCTGTGTGTCTTTCGTTTTTATCGAGAATAGCCTACCCAATGTGTTTAATTCAGTCCAATGTAGCCAACTTTTTATTTCACATAATAATAGGCTAATCGCTTCTTCGCCAAATTAAGAGCCTACGTCTGAAGACGCAGCGTTTTTTCAAGTTCATTGTCTTTTCGTCATGTTAATAAATTGATCTTTCATTTTTTTTCTTTATTCAACCCTTATTTAATCTAATATCTTAACAGTCCCAATTATTGCCAGAATGTGTGGTGGTTCATGTGTTTACTGTATGCTTTGCGTCACGTCAGGCTAATTACATAACGGAACCACATTAACAAAATAGATTATCCGGATATTCGAAAATAATTTCGGATACTATTCGAATAGTGAAATCAGTTAAAATCTCCATCCCTATTAAATAGTAAAGTTTAAAACGTTTTTATTAACAAATGGAACATTTTGCTCTTTTAGTTGTCAGAAAGTTTTGTGATTTTATTTTTAAAATGATATGAGCCGTAGTTCAAATCAGTTCAGTTCCACTTTGAAGGTTTGGAAAAAAATGAGACGGGTATTAAACCTTTCGTTATCTGTATCTAAGGCAACAAAGATAACTGCTCTTTGTGACTTTCTGCCTGCTAAATTATTTGGAGGAACAACCCTCAAGGCTTTCTCACAACTTCAAGCAAAGTATGGTATTGAAGCTAATGATCTATTCCGATATTTCCAACTTCGACACTATTTGACCACACTCAAGGAATGGGACAAAATTAAGGACACATCGGGCAATTTTGAATATTTGGTGGAGATAGCGGAGCATAGAATTACAACAAGACATATAATATCTTGCCTATACAGGAAAATTCATATGGATACATCCATTGACACATTAGATATAAAAGGTAAATGTGAATTGGAGGCTAACACCATAATTGCAGTTGAAGAATGGGAGAGCTCTTGGGTGTCCTGGCAAAAATGTTTAAGTTGTCCAACCTGGAGATAATTCAGTTGGAAGCTAAGAATTAGATATTTTAGAACACCCATGGTAATAGCTAAGTATGACAAGAAATATTCCCCTCTCTGCTGGAGGGGTTGTGGTCAAATAGGGGACTTTTCTCACATTTTCTGGGATTGCCCTAAATTACAGAAGTTCTGGGAAGATGTGAAGAGGGAGATATGTGAGATTTTGAACTTAGACAGTTCGATAGACCCACAACAGCTGATTTTGGGAACTACACCTTCAAGGGGGCTAGAGAAAAACAAATGGTATATGATCAGAGTTATGATGTTAATTGCCCACAAACTGATCACAGTGAACTGGCTCAAGCCTCACCCACCTACCGTGGACCAGTGGGCCCAGAGACTCCAGGCTGTGAACTGAATGGAAAGTTTGACCGCAAGCCTAAGCCTACAGATGGACATTTACTTAGCAAATGGACGCCTGTTATAATATATCTGTTAAATTGAACATCCTGTTGACATTTGACTGGACAAGCTGGATTGAATATGTAATTATGTGAACTCATTGGGATTTGCCATTTGTGTTTTCTTTTCCTTTGGTCTACACTTGTATTATATATAAATATTATATCACTATAGTGTTGTTATAATTATATATAATACTATATGACAGGCTGTGTGAGACTCAAGGATTTTGTACTAATAAAAGTTATAAAAAAACAAAAAACACAACGACATTTGCAGAAACGCTGCATTTCAAGTTCACACCAAATCGTTCTCCAGACCACTAAGGGCACTGCATGCAAAGTGGGGTGTTTTACCTGTTGTTGTAAAATCAAGTGAAGTAAATTAACTCTACGGGACCACACTTACGTAGACTACCTTTGAGGTTTGCTATCGAACGTAACGCAATACAACATCATTGAAACTTAGAGAGGGCGTCTTAAAACATAAGATTATAATTAAAATATAATAAAAACAACTTTCATTAGTGAATTTAAGTTGTGTTCTTGTTTGATTTTATGTCCTATATGTTTATTGTATGCACCTTCCTGCCAAAGTAAATTCCATGTCTGTGCAGACTTTCATGGCGAATAAATCCCATTATGATTCTGATGTTCTTGATTTGAATTATTTCAAATTGACCGGCTGTCAAAGTTTGTTTTTATTTTGGGGAGAACCCAACTAATTCCACTTCGCACTGCCCCTAGTGGTCTGGAGAACGATTAGGTGTGAACTTGAAATGCAGTTTTTCTACAAATGTCGTTGTGTTTTGTGCTAATGCTGCGGTGTTCTCGGCTAATGCTGTTGTATTCTCGCTAATGTTGCGGTGTTTTCGGCTAATGCTGTTGTGTTCTCGGCTAATGTTGCGGTGTTCTCCGTTGATGTTGGTGGTGTGAACCAATGCTGTTGTGTTGTAAGTAGTAGATTGGTTTTGAAATTTAGCGTTTTTATAAATGTTTTGTTTTTGTTAATGTCGGTGTGTTGTGTGTTAATGTTGTGGTGTTTTCAACTTTTGTTTGCTTCACTAATGTTGCTGTGGCGTGCACCAGTGGGCCACCGTACATGTCACTGTCTCAAAGTCAATATCAAGATTCACGGACAAAGTATCGGCCATACTAGTACTAGGCTTCAGTACGGCCACAGCCTGTGGCGAGTTGAATAGCAAATGGATGCGGGATGACCGCACCAAGTGAACATTTGCTCCAAACAGTAATTATAATTTGACAATATGTTTAACAACAAGACTAGCCAGCTATTGACCCATGTCATTGTACACAAATAAAGATTTTTAAGAAGAAAATAATCGGCCATGTGTAGAGTTAGCTGCTGCTACTGTCGTATTGGCCACAGCCCGTCTGAAGTAGCTAGATTGACTAGCGAGGTGAATAGCTGAAGCCCCCCTAAAACCCCCCACTATTGTTTCTCACACGGACAAGTTATTTATAACTCTAACAAATAATAATCCAATAGCCTGTCATCATACTTTACGATACAAACCCCGGGCACTAGTGAAAACATGCTAGTGAAAACTAAATGTCATAGTGTCCCTCATAACGCTATTGTGCCGGTATATCATCCAATTCATTGACCAGATGGATATAAAAACATTCTTTAGGAGAGGTGGCAGCTCCGCCCAGTCAGATGAGAGAGAGAAGCAGGATATTGACAGGGCTGAAGGAGCCGGTATGACGGAGGTTAGTGGTCTACAGGTCTAGAAGGAAATTAGTGGAGATTTTTTTTATTTTCTTCTACTGTGGTAAATATGTATAGGCATTTGTTGTCATTTGTAGCCTAAACTAGATTATTACATGATATTTTTATGCCAAGTCATAAAATTGGCTTCTGGATTTCGATCAGTTATGTTTCAATGTTTGAACTTATCTTAAAGGTGACATGACATGAAAACTTCATTTTATGAGGTTATTTAACATTAAAATGAGTTCCCCTAGCCTGCCTTTGGTCCCCCAGTGGCTAGAATTTTTGTTAGGTCTAAACAAAGCCCTTGGTGTTCTTCTCCGCCTTTGACAAAATCAAGGCTCAAACGCTCTGTTTGAAAATCTCCTCCAAGTGACGTAGATACGAGAAAGGTTACCTCCCCTCTCTCTGCTTTGCCTGCCCAGATCATCTGGCCCGCCCATGAGAAACTGAGCTACCACCGTGCAAGGGCAAGTGCGATATCGGTTTTTCCTGGAGAGACATCATGGGGAGCAAACAAACAAAGCACAACAGTTGCTCAGTGCTTGGATGTACAAATGCAAGCACAAATCTTTATTTCATTCCTTCATCCGAGCCTCTGCACAACCAATATCTAAATTTTATTTTCGCTGGAAATGCTCCGACACAACTTCCCAAAGTTTTGCTTGTCTGCGCCAAACATTTCATCCAGGCATGCAGCCCTAAATCTCAGAACTTCTTAAGTGAATCACACTTAGATGAGCTTGCCAAGCACTATAGCATCAATTTGAAAAAAGAGGATAAAAACAAAAAACATTGCCGCACGCAAACATGCCACTCCCCTTCGGGCTAAGCCCCCCCTTTCTTTGAATCCTAGAAACGCCCCTGTTACTGCGCATCGAATATTTCAAATTGAAAAAGGCGGCAAAGATGTCCATCTGGCTGTTGCGTGGCAACGATTTATGTAGGAACTATACTTTGTAGTAGCAGAAGAATTACAGTTTATTATTGAACTATTTTGTATTTCTAATTGTTTTTATTGAAATATCAAATATTTGTAGTAACAGTTTTAGAAAAGCAATAAGCCCCGCGAGTCCGTGGTTTACGCTGATGTTAGAACAAGTAAGGGGGTTTTCGGCAGTCCGTTTTGCGTCGTGCCTAACAACTCCCCTTACCTGTTCTAAAATCAGCGTAAACCACGGCCTCTTGGGGCTTATTGCTTAATTATCCCTTACAAAAGAAACATTCTAATTTCCTGCACTTTCAAACAATCAGTGGATAGCACCGGAAGCTAGCTTGCCTCTAGCAAACTGCTTTTGAATTAGCCATGTCCCCCTAAATTAATATCGAACTTATTTACATTTTGGGGGGCTTATTTTCAGTAAGCAGATGGTACTATTTGAATCACAATTCCATCTGAAATATTGCCAGTGACAACGTTGTTACAGTAGCTTGTTTCAAAGGGTGTTCTTAATGAATTATGCAATATGAGTAGGCTAAATGCGTGAAAATATCACTAGAAGGGAAAACGGACCTACCTGCAACTGAAGCAAGCAAGCACACCCTACAATTTCCCAAGAAATTTCACCCTCTCTCGTTGGTGGTCAAGCCGCGAAGCGGCGAAGCCACCTACAGGGTTTCTACTTATTGTTGGAATGCTGCCCCAGCATTCCAAGTATTGTTCTTTGAATCTTTATTCAGCATCTTCTTCCTCTATTTCTTACATGACACCTTTCAGCGCCTTCAAATCTTCAGCTATTAACCCCTTCTGGATCCTGTTAAATGTTCCCAAAAACGCCTAAACAGCATACCCAAAGTAAATTGACTGCTGTTCTTGAACCAATTGGAGTACATGCATGTAAATTGACTGTTTTGAAAGCTGACACTCTGAAGTTATGTTTCTTGTTGTCAGGACCCCTGTCAGTCCTACTGGTGTTGACTAATAGAAGCTTGAACACAAAGAAAGGGAAAGTTTCTATTTCCGCCTAGAGTTTGTGTTGAAAACAGAGGCCTGAAGAGGCCTAGCGGTGGTAGGTATTAGCTGGAAGACAGCATTGGACCACAGGTTGAAGCCTTACCCAATTCAAATCAAAAGTCAAACATAATACCACAATGTTTTCAGATTTGACAAAAGGTTTTTATAAAAGCACATCCAGGCGTTTTCTTTTGGAGACTCCAGAATGACCCTTGTAACCAAGGTCAAATTCCTAGTATAAAAAGGTATAATTGTTATCTATAATGAAAGGTGGTACTTAGAACTATCATATATAACACTAATAAACTAATAAATCCCTCATTAGTATTACTGAAACACAAAAACTGAAGCATGAACACATTAGAGTGCTTTATCTGATTCCCGGGATTGGCACTCAGAACACTGACATATTGCGCATATCGACTTTTATTTTGAAGACTCCAAAACACCTAGCATATGGGGTATCGCCATTTACAGCTTGCTCTAAACTACAAGGATAGCTAGCTCATTTCATAGCCAGACGAAGCCAGTTAGAAAAAATCGTGTAGAGGGGGTGGGGGGGCAGGGGGCGGCGGGACACACAGACCTAGTTGGCTTTAGAGGGCTGTCACCGGGGCATGGAGCTCCTATTGGGTCAAATGAGGTGTCAATCAAAAGCTTAGGGTGTAGCGGCCATTTTAAGATTATCCTCGTCTTTGTTTACTGCTCAGGGGTCTCATTTATGAAACTGTGCGTAGGATTCTTACTAAAAGTGTACGTACGCCCAAAAGCCTAAAATGGCGTACGCACACAAAAATTCAGATTAATAAAACCGTGCGTACGCACACCTGTACGCAATGTTCCCTTTATAAATCACAGATTACCCACAAGTGTGCGTACGTGAATCAGCATTGTACCCCGCCCTGAACACGCCCATTTTTAACCATATATAGTCAATGCAAAGCACCTCATGAATGCTAATCTAGTGTCTCATCATGACCCTGGCATACGATTGTTCTTTACGGTGAATCATAGCGCATGACAACTTCTCAGACACTGTTAGCCTATTGGTGGAGCCTGAAAACTCAAAAAATGTGGTGGCCGGTAGATCACCAATTTAAAAAAACTGTGCGAGTGGCGTCAACTGTGCCAGTGATACTGCGAGTCGACATACAATTTGAAAACAAAAGCGTTTTGTTATGAACAGTAATCTATTAAAGTCTGGACTGATAACAAGGACGTAGAGTGTAGCGATTGCGGGAGCTTAACGACTGTATTTCCAGTTTTTGACATGAGGACATTTGCACAGTATTAAATAAATATATTTAGTTAAACCCTGTGTTCTGCAGTTATCTAAAGGTAGGATATGTGATGTTATCCTGTATTCCATGCAGTCAGGGAATCTGCCCCTCCTGAACTGCCGTATTGGACAATCTGATGGTGAGGAAGCACTGAATTTAAAAAAAAAAATTGAGTTGGATTGTACAAGGTGTTTATGGAACAAGAATCACTCAGTTCAAGTGCAAATAACACTGCTGGATGTAATCTTCATGAAAATCATGAAATTGAATGAAAAAAACGTGTGTGAGGAAAACAAAATATATAAATTACGAGTAATGTTCTTCCCACATTCAATTTCTGCAGTCTGACTACAGTACGGTCATCTGCGTCGCCAATTCCAACTATTTTCAAAATGTGCATAGGCCTACGAGAGGGTCAGAGTTTGCGTGGAGGACCGCACATTCTCCCGTCAAGTTTGTTTTTTATAAATCACAACCTTTGCGTGGAAAGTGGCGTACGCACATTTTCAGTCCCGTTTTGTGCGTACGCAAGCTTTATAAATGAGACCCCAGATCTCTTGCTATGAGCAATTGTTTGAGACGCAAATCAAAACAATTTTTTGACGAAGGCAGAATGAAGCAACAAGATCGTGGCTATGTGTGGATATAATTCATTGTTTGGACAACTACTCGACATGGTTTGATGCTTTGGACCTTTGGGAGTGTGAGCAGATGAGGTTTTGATGAGTTGTGTGCATACCTGGAACATTCCGAAGTAATCGTAGGTAAGTCAAACTTTTTTCTCTGGCATTGTTGAAGGAACGGTCACCGGACAAAGACGTTGACAGTACTTACTGTTGCGAATTGAGCTTGAATTGGTTTATTTCAATGAAAGCCCAAGAATCGTAGCTTTCCAACGAGGTATAATATGTTTAGACGTCTAAAAAAAAAAAAATCTTCAAATTGAGTGCGTTTTCACTGGGGGAGGGGGCGCAGCGTTGCTGGCTCGCCGGCGAGCCAAGGAACGGGAAGAGGTTAAAAGCGTTCAACTATTAAAAAATCAGCAGTTTCATGCCATGGGTGCTATGATTTTTCAGCTTTCTACCTCTTATGTTTAAATTAATATAAATCAATATTCATAATATTTTTAACATGGGTTTCCAATGGAGTTCTTTCAAATCCTCTCAAACTTCTTGAAACTTCTTCAACTTCCAAATCCTTCTTCTTCCTCAATCTTTCAGCTAGAGCCACCATTTAAACTTTAAAACGTTGACAAAACCATAAACTATTTTTAAATAATTCAGCTTTTTGCAATATCACTGATTATGTTTCTTGACTTTTTCAAACCGTTTCTGAGATTTACATGGGTGTGTACGAGGAAGCCTAGAGTGCAGACTGAATCGCTTAGAGTGGAGGGGAGCTTCGGATGTTGTTGAAAACATATTTCTAATTTGCCAGCATTTTTTGCCACCACAATTTTCACTCTTCATGCTTTGTTTTTGGATCAATAGATAGCTAAATTTGTGCTGGTCATAGACAGTTGTCTGTGGAATCCAACAGTCTTACACATTTATTCAGAGCCCCACGAAAGCAAGACAAAGTCCAACTCTCGCCCCATAGAGTCCAATGCAAATCTGGTGCCAAATTTGTCAGACAAGGCAAAACAACCAGATTTAGAAACTGCCGGTAGAGTCGTATTTCTGACCGCACAGACATATAAAAGACATCTCTGGTTTTGGCAGAGTCTTGGGTCTCGGAAAATATCCTTATTTTTGGGATTGGACGTACAGTTTTGCGTCTAGGTTAACTTGTTTGAGGTGTTGATTCTAGCTACATTTCTCAATCGAGCTAGCGTGATGGCTCTCCATAACTAAAAACGGTTCGACTTTTTCCACAATCGACCAAATTGGCCAAGAGGTATGTAGGCTATATTGAGCTTAAAGTGTACATAATCTAGCTAGATCGTTTTTTATTTTAGCAAGTGTAACCCTTATTGATAATAAGTTACAAGTATGTGTGGTGTATTTAGGACTAGATCGACAGAAGACTAAATTCGGCTATGGAGTCTAGCATACACAATAATACCCGGAATCACAACACACAAATAGTTTCCTTTTGGGATTCACAATCCCTTTTATTACATAAAGGATAGAAATGAAAGAAATCAGAATGCACTCTTGTTGTCCCAATTATTGATTATCAGTTTCTTATCAACTGTGTATTTTATGTATTAATTATCAAGCTATTTGTTATTATCCATTTACTATTTATTGATATTATTATCCGTTACTGCTTATGTATTCATTTAACTACTGCTTATTATTATTAATACAATGTATGAATGGCTATTCATTATTTATTAATTTATATATTAAAGCAACTTATTTATTCAATAATATTCAGGGTTCATACACATTTTGACCAATGGATTTCCATGACTTTTCCATGCAATTTCAATGACTTTAAACGAAATTTCCATGACCAAACTTTTTGTGAAATCTCGGTGTATACTTTAAAAAGTTTTATTATATGGCAACGACGGTACAAGCTTTCTGATTGGCTAATGGGGAGTCATGCCAGACGCGTATTGCCCATAGGTAATATAACTAGAGACAGCTACATCTGTCTTCCAAGATGGCGTCCCCATTCATTTCTATGAAAAGTGCTCAGTGGCGCAGTGAGGCAAGCGAGAGCTCCTAACGGACCGCGCCATCTTTCCAGACCGACTCGTTCGGTCTTGCGCAGAAGCTTGTTCCTAGCTCCGAAACTCATGCATGCTTGCAACTAGCTGTATACGTCATACTTTGCGACAACCAGTCGCGAGCTTGTGAGCTGGAGCTAAGGCATTGCAGAAAACTGTCAGAATGTGGTAGAAGTCCGATCAAGAAGCAGATAGCCTACATGTGAACTTTACGAAAATCAATACTATTAGTACTGTTGTATTATACGTGCAGGGCCTATACGTTGTTCTTTTTGCTTTGTGTTTATAGTTTAACTGCTTATGTATTGTGTCGGATAAATAAACTTTAAACCTGAATATCTACAATTACTAGCTTATTGTTAATGCCATTGTTGTGGTGTTAACTGACTTAAAGTTCTAACAATATAACGAACATAACAATATTGACGTTATCAGACATGATTTATTCATCTTTGTCTTTGCCTCAGAATAACATGTCAACAATATATAATGAAGCCGTAACATGCCACGATATTATAACTAATTAGATTAGGCTATAATTACGTTTGTCATGCCATGTGCATAATAGCGTTCATTACAAAATGGTTAAATCTGCTTTAAAATAACTTAAATTAACTCTACAAACAACCGTCATGTATGTGCAACCATTTGTAAAACTACAATAAAGGCAGGCAGCTGTAGATTATCAAATCCTTTCTCTTTGTTCTCATTCAGCTCAGGTAAATCAGCGATTTGCTGATGCTCCCTTTTGTGCTTGTTCATTGTTCGTATCCGCGAGCACGTTTCCAGGCAACTTTTCTTGACGTAAGCAAATAAATGGGCTGCTAGTTTACCCATTTCAGATTGGTTTCAATCTTTGCAAAAATCAGGAAAAATTATTCTATGAAAAAGCTAGTAGTATGAGCCAGGTTCGAGAATCTAACAAAAATTATTGGGGGAGATAGTTTGATATGTTGACTGGAGTTAATAGAATAAAAACGATAAACGATAAAGCAGACATGAGAGAGTATGATACATCAAGGGAGGAGGTTGATTGAGATTTGGCCTTCGAGACATTATTCTGCCAGACATACAGTAGTTGATGGAGTTGGATCAGATTTAGTACAGTAAGGCAAATGCAAGCATCTTATTGACAATGTCCATGCCAGGGGCATTGTTAGACATACACCCCTACTGGGGCACAGGCCCTTATTCATATCCCTCTTTTTCTTCCAAGCTTGCTGTGCACGATGCACTACTCGGCTATAGAAACTCCCCTTGCTTAACCCACCGTACAACAGTTCAAATACATTTAGTCATTTAGCAGGCGCTCCAGAGCGACTTACAGTGAGATACGCAAGTTTGATCAGCTTTAGCAGGGACATCAATAGTAAATGCGAGCGCAAAATACTTTTGAGCTTCATGTAATACTGTTTTTCTGTTTTAGTCAAAATAAGATGATCGGTAGGCCTATCATTTTGAAACTTTATTTAGTTTTGTAATGTTTTCTTAGCCTACCTCAATTCTGACTTGTGTGCCGAATCCGACACCTGAACTTCTGTGTGCGTGCTGCAGTGGCTATTGGGTAAGCTCAGAAGAGCGCGCTGACATGGAATTCTGCGGGCATCGGTTTAAGTTTTCGGTTTAACTGCTTTAATTGGGATACTGCTTTGGCATAACACATCTTCATATGTAGGCACCACCGCTGATAATGTCGCTTTCACAATCCTGAACAGACGTCTCCTGAAGTGACGGTGCGCTGTGCCCCAGTGAAAAGGGTCTAACGACGCCCCTGGTCCATGCATTTGCCAAGGACAAAACAAGCCTACGTCATTGTGTTGATTAGGTTGAATTAAAAAAGGAGAATGACAAAATGATATCTGCTCCCACGAACAAGCTCTAGTTATAGTAGCATACTTGTGCTTTCCAGTCAGTGTCTATTCTGATGGCCATACCAAGACTGGTCCTGCTTGAAAAGCATCCAACCATCCATTCTCCATTTTTGTTGCCATTGTTCTGAGAAGCTTTTTAAAAAGAAAACTAGTCACTGTCACTGTTGAGTTGTCGTTCTTCGAGGCAAACCGATCAACTACATCCTCATACATCTGAACAACATTTGTAGACTCAGTACTGCTCATCTGCAAACCATGAAACTGTCGCGTCTTCTTGTTGTTTCTATGAGCCAGATGACAAGGATGGTCACAACTTGACTTATTTTGTTGAGCTATCTTATTACGTACCACATACATACTTTATTGTATCCACATACTAATTACATCATTATGTGGGCCTACTATACATGTTATATGTGACTTGTATGTAACAGCTATAGCCACGCGCCATCACAACAAGGCTCGTTTGCTACTCACTGAGCTCGAATGCACAACCTCCGACTTGCCAAGCGTGACCACTACCAACTACGCCAAAGAAAAGCTAGCTCTTCGTTGACGCGGGTGGCCTGTTACATACCTGAGGAGCAAGTTTTGTGGTTCTAACTCTGTTACATATAGCACAATACATTTCACCCTGTGTACATGTAAATGGTACTGTGTACATTTCCCACACTGTCAGTATGATGCTTGATGCACTGATCAAAGTTATTGTAAGACTTATGTTAGACAAACAAAGTCTTATTGTCAGTGTGGGAAATCACAGTGGTTTTTACATATACACAGAGGAAACACAGTTACATTTACAGATGAGCAGTTAAGAGCCTATGGATGCCACTTTGGTGTTTGAGGATGTGGATGGTTAGTTTGCCTCAACTTCTAAGGAGAATGGTCAACAGTGAATGTGACTTACATGTTTTTTAAAGGCTTCTCATAGAACCAAGGTATAAAAACAGCAGACTAGAGTTTGATGCTTTTTTAAGCAGGACAAGTCTTGGTAACACCAATCAAAACTAGATTCTGATTGGAAAGCACAAGTAAGCTACTACCCACTTCTAGCTTGTTTGTGAGAGCCTTTTGTCATTGCTTCTTTAATTTAAATGTTGTACTCAAATCTAATACAACGTGTTAGTCATCAAGTTCTGATGTAGTAAACTATTATCAAAGCATTGCACTACTGCCAGAGCTCTTCAGTAATTTTGGATCTACATTTTCCCATAGAGGGGTTTAGTTGCCTTGCACATCAAACAAATGAAATACTCATTCAGCTTTGTCAGCTTCTCTTATACTCCTTTTATTTTAACCTCTCTCAATCCTATAGTTTTCGGTCCTACTACTAGCTTGCATGTTTTTAGATGTTTATCTGCTACAAATGAATGGGTTGTCTAAAATATGAGTTGGAAGCAAGATACCACTATTAAATTTGCCATTTGCGCCCCTCCCCCCACCTGTCACAGGGCCAGGCTGCTGCTGTAACTTGCTAGCCAACCTTAACTGAGGGGACTGTTTGAACGCGGTGGAATAAAAAAATGTTTATCTTTATGTATATTTGAGACCACACATTCGTAGATGTACGTTTCCACTATATGTTAATGTATTTTGAGGTCGATCCAATTAAATGAGCGAAAACAAGGCACATCTGTCCATATTTTGTTAGTGAAGTAGGGAGAGGAATGCTCGTGGCAAGCTAACTAGCTGGATGGAACGATGGGGAGTTTGTTTGCACTCAAAATGTAGCTCTAAAACAGGGGCACTCCTCAGACATAAGCTCGATTATAAAAAATCCCCCAGCTGGGAACTGTTCGCGGTTTTCACAGTCCTGTAGAGGAGACCTTCATGAACACAATGACATCAAATCGAGGCTGTGGCATTGAAGTTCAGGTTAGTAGGCAATGGCTCAAAGTACTCTCAGCCAATTACAGACCTCTTAAAATGGGAAAACTTCTGTGCCACATACGGGATGGTATTCACACAGGGATTGGCTCTAATTTGAGTGACAGCTTGATCCACCAATTGAAAAACTCATCTGGGAATTTTGATTTTTGTAAGGGGAGTGCCGAGATTTTACTGTCGCCGTTTGGCCTCCTAAACAGCAGTAGAATTCTGTTTCTCTAAACCGCGTTGCGTACAGCATTACAGTGAGCTACACTGGTTTAAAACTACAGGTATATAAGGACAATTGTACCCATGAATTGTTTACTAGTAATATAATGTCATAATAAATCATAAAAGGTTCATCGATATGTGAGGCATGTTTATTATTTTAACGATTGAAAACGGATGTATCACAGACCGCTATCGTATATGTCGTTCAACAGAGGCTAATTACGCTAACGACTCAGTCATCAAACGAAAATTGACTACTGTTTTCGAAAGTAAATTTACTAATAATATCAGCGTACATCGTATTGTATATTAAATCTCACAATTGTGTTTTTTATCACAATATTAAATGAGCAATACGTTCAATTTTGCATTTGTTGACGCTTGGAACCCTCCGTTGTGATTACATTGAGAGCAGAACGTTTGTCTCCCTAGTATTACACGGCTGTTCGTAATACTGTAGAATGTTCCATTCACTTAAATGGGGCTTCCCAACGTTCTGCGGTGAACAATTTTTCAATATTTGAACTTGGCTATGCATATTTGACCGCCGTCAAGGGAAGTGGCCTTTTTGCCTCGGATTCGCATCTTTCGTAGCACTCCGCAAGCAGTCTGGTAACTTTTCAAAGCCAGCGTACTCCATTGCTCGGCAACGTCAGCTGATTTGAAGCCTAAAGAATGTTCAACGTCTATGAAGTTCAACATCTTTGGCAAACTATTTTTCTGCCGATCAACACAACGAATGGTAACAAATAAATTGTAAAAAGACACACTGTGTTAAGTTATTTTTTTGGCAAATAGCTGTGTAATAAGCAGCATAATGTATAGAACGCCGGTCATAGTCGGGAAAATAAGCCCCTTCAGCCCTTAAGCCCCTTACCTCCACAGTTAGGATTTAATTTTTTGTCACAGCATCGGTTAACGACCCCTACTGCTAGGCGTAGCAGTGGACCTCGCTGTGGTGAGAAAAGCCGGTTATGGGTGCTGCTTTAGCTTTGATAGCAGTACCCATCACCGGCTGCTGTAGCTTTGCTAGCAGCAGCGCTCTGATGTTTGCTACCTTAGGAATGGCTAGTTAATGCCGCCTCTCCCATGATTGAAATGTTGAATGATTTTCCACCACACAACCGACATTTTGCTCGTCCCGGGTCTTTGTCTGTTGTAATGTATCTTTCCATTTGTAGCCAAGCATCGTTAAATCTACACTTTCCTGGCATTTTGAATTATCCCTTGCGCTTCTCTGAGTTACTGTTGCTATGGCCATCGAACTTTTCAGTTAGTATGAGAGCGTATGCCTGCTTATATTTTGAACGTATTTCTTTTAAAAGCATGTGAATTATTTAAAACTCAGTGTAAATGAACAACATGAAAATATGATTATAACAACTTTCCATGACTTTTCCAAAACTTTGGGGATTTTATTTTTTTCAAGCACTTTTCCAGGCCTGGAAATAACCATTTTAAAATTCCATGACTTTTCCAGGTTTTCCATGACCGTACGAACCCTGAATATTACTCTTTCCTATAACTGTGAAATATTACCTTTTAAACAATTCCCCTTTTTAAATGTTACCCGGGTAACCATAGAAAAGAAAATACATCAATATCAATGTAGCTAACACACAAATCGTTGATACCTAGGACCGGTATGCACACCCTACCACACTGCAGAGTGGACTGGTGTGTGTAGGACAAAGTCTCTCAATCTTCTGCATGCAATTCTTTGAAGCTCTTCTCCGTTGGGTTGTAGCTCGCCATCAAATGTGGAATCCAATCCAGGATCAACTCGAACTCGTCAAAAACCTGACCTATGTGGGCAAGGTCAGAACTTGTATTCAAACTTCAATTTCCAATGGATGATTATAAAACCAAAGCAAGAATATATTCTAAATCGGACATATACACTTAATACCAACTGGCCACATCAATACCAAATATACAACCTTGTGCTCTGCCTCGTGTGACAGTAGCTATGTAGCATAGCTATGGCGACATAGCCACATGTGTTACCAATTAACAACAGTTCTAAATTCAAATAAAACATCTCAATTATAATACACATCTTAACAAAACATCTCAATTATAATACACATCTTAACAAACATCATTTGAGTGACATACATACGCTATCACTTAAATACTAGCAAAGGCATTTCTTACCAATGCGGTAACGTCACTGTGTCCAATCCCGACCGGATTTTAGCTAACGTTCTGATAAAATGCCACTTCAAATATTTATAAAAAAGATTGTATCACGTTTTCAGCTGATTTACTGATTTCACGTTAAGCTTTAACTTCTTACCCTTCGAGCTAAATATTGTAAACAAAATTAGAGTTAGCTTATCCTTTACTAGAGCCGGTAAAAAGACGCTGGCGCCGGTAAATTAGCCGTGCTCTACCCTTGTCCAAACCCGACCGCACTTATACTCGTAGTAAACACTCGCTGCTGCTGTTTTTCCGGGGATATTAACTTGATCCAGGGTCACCAAACTGACCATAATGCTGTAAATATATACGGGGACAATAAGATATCACGCTTCAACATCTCCAAACTATGCGATAAAATCTAAATTTGACTGTTTACCACCCCCTGCTGGATGTTTTGTTGAACTCTTCTCATGTCAGAGTAAAAAGCGTCGCCCTAGTGGTCTTTCGGCTTTCTCTCATCAATGTAACTTTTCTAAATTATTTAGACATGTAAATGTCCATATATGTTTATGAAAATTGACACGTAGATGGTTTGGTATGCCTAAAATAATATTACTTTACACTTTGCTAGCGATTGCAAAAGAAAATGGTGGCAAAAAGACCGGAAACTGGGTGTCCAGACCCCGTTCGGGTTTGGACAATAGTAGTTTACAGCGGTCGGGATTGGACACAGTGACGCTACAAATTCTGAACTGCAGAATCTCCACAATATTCAATTCGGTGTACAGCAACAAACGTATCCGCTAACTTACTTAAATCTTTGCTCCAGTGGAAAAACAACTCAATGAAAACGTATTATTTAACTTGTTTGAATGTTTGTTTCAATTAATTGATTTGTTCGCTGGCGTGGCTGCTCTCATCCTCGTCTTGGTATGGAAGAGAAAGAAGAACGAGCAAACACAAGTTTTAATGGGCACCTGTCTCTGATTGGTTATTGAATTGAGGGTTTCTGATTAGTTGTGCCAACTTCGGTTAACCAATGGGAAAATAATATATTAAATAAGTATTTTTATTTATTTTCTTTTTAAAACAAAATCAAACCATCACTCCACTTCAGGCTAACATAAAAAACATACAGTGTAAAACAATCCATGTATATCATATCATATTTTAACCTGGGTTACACAAGTTTCACAGAAATCTGCACAAATCGAGGCTCGACTGTCAAAGCTGAGCGTCACTAACTGCCAAACCAGGGTTGGGGTAAGTGTTTGCTGCAGCTGGCGTTAATCCTACGCACAAGCGCTTCGTAATTGGTAAGTTTTTACTTTTAATTGACGATATTGAACACAGATGTTAAGTAACTTGTCTTTACTCTAAATATCTTCTCCGTTTTCAATTTGAAGTAGTAGATATACTTATGTAGGAAATCTTCCATTGCATTCTCTCTCTCCAGCTTCACGCCTTCGGTTATTATTCAAGCCTACGGTGTTAATACATACAAACTTTGACACACTTGCAAGAAATGATCCGCTGGTTAGATGTAGCATGATCTTATTATTTACGTATAAAAAACTCACCACACACAACGACAACATCGGCAACCCTGCACTATGGATTATTATTTTGATGTCATTTTAAATTAAGTGTCTGAACAAGACTGGGTGTGCAGGCAGGCATGATTAGTTTCTCCTCCGTCTTGAACCTAAAACCTAGATTCTTGGTTAGAAATGTTGCCAGTCTGTTGCCAATGACCAACGGTTGCTACTTTTTTCCAGCAAGTTCAAGTCATTCCAGTGTTGTCCTTTTACCTTCAAATTCGTTCAACCAAGACTTCTGGTTTTCTGCTCAATTTTCACATTTTCTGAAATTTTCCCCTTTTTGTTTAGCATTTTTCTGCCTTCATCTTGCTCCAGGTCCTTTCAAAAATACCTTTCACAGCAGTATCTTCCAACTGCCAGTACTTATTTTTTTCTCTTTTCTGTACTTTTCTGGCTTAATCTTGCTGCAGGTCCTTTCTAACATACATTTCAGGCCTTTTAAAACTCCAGCAAATAATTTTCTGCTAAATGTTCACATTGTATGCATTGTTTCTCTTCTTTCTGATTTTTTTCACTTTTTGATTTGCATTTTTCTTCTCTTTTCTGTAGTTTTATGCCTTTGTCCAGCTCCAGCCCCTATTTAAAATACCTTTCGGACGCTTTGAAGCTTCAGCTTATAACTTTCTAAAAATGTTCAGCTTTTTTAGCATGGTCAGCTATCCCCATTCAGGTTTTCAGCATTCTCACTGCTGTTTCATAGGAACAGCCTTTTCTAGTCTCGCATATATATTATTATGCTGTTAAGCATTCTCACTATTGTTTTTCAACTTCTCAGTTCTTCCGCCGTTTTTTGGCCTTTAACTAGTTCTGCATACTTTCATCAATTCCTACAATTTTGGAATCAAAACGTTCCGCTCCCTCAGGAGATGTTGGCTATGACTTTTGGTATTTCTCACTTTTATACTTTTTAAAGAATTAAGGTTTTTGTGCAAATGATTCTCCCAATAAAAGTAATGGTAAATCCTTTCAAATCATTAAAAAGCTTCCTCCTCTTTCAAACTTAACTACTTCGGCATACTTTCAGCTAGAGACACCATTCAGCTATTCCCAAATGATTCAGCTTTTTCAAATATTCAGCCAATTTGGAATTGTGACAGTTTTAAATAAAAATTTTTTTTTGCTCCTTCTTGATTTTTATGATTGAGCTCTTTTTCTGATATTCAACTAAATTGTCAAACAAATTCCTCTGACGTTCATATAGTTTACCTTACAGAAACAAGTTATATCTTAAAATGTAGAAAAACTTGTCCTCTTTCAGCCAATGTAACTACTAAAGAGCTCACATTTACAGATTTTCAGCTTTGAGCCTTGAAGCGAGAGCAGCCTTTCAAATTCTCTCACTAACTTCAATGGAGAGGTGGGTAAAATTCGTCAGAGAAGGCCGAAAGGTAGATGATTTTAAAACTGCCGGTAGAGTCGTATTTCTGACCGCACAGTCATATAAAGGACATCTCTAGTTTCAGCAGAGTCTCATGATCCGAGGGGGCCTGAATGTGAACATGAGTACCGTCAATACACCCAACAATACCAGGTACCCCAGATTTAGAAGAGCAGCGTTTCTGTCCGTTGTATGTTGGAGATGAGGGGAAAGCTCCTCGATTAGCTCAAAAATATAGTTTCTACCGAAACAAAACCTCTCAATGAGCTCATGTTCAGAGTAAATGTCTAGCGGATTTGTGCGATCACGGATGACTCTTTCTCGCCTTAAAGCCCTTTCCATTTGTTGTCTATAAACGAGACGCGCTGCCATTGTTGTGAGTATATTGTCCGATCAAACTGTTGTACATTATAATTACCATGGATATTAGTCCAATTTCCCAACTTACGCCTGCTCCCCACTAGGCGTAAAATGTACACCCAGGTGCAGCACATAAAGGGCTTAAGTCTAACTGGTGCACTAGTCGTAACATTCAGTTTTACGTTGGACGTAGCGTACGCCCAGGCGTACGCCCAGCTGGTGCACTCGGCTCCAGAACTCCATTGCCACAGCCTAAACGTTGTCAATCTGTTCATGAAAATAATTCATTTCAGCCTAGACCGTACAACGGAAGTAACGTTAAATCGAATTCAACCAACGCAATCGCTACCAAGACAGTCTAGTAGTAGTAGTAGCCTACAATTTACCGGGGTACCTTCTACACACAGCAGGGCTATATTGCATTTTGCCTTGTTACTGACAATGATCGCTACCACTGACATGTTTATGAATGAGTGATTTTCCCCCTAAATAAATGTCAAGCTTATTTTCGTTTTTGGGGGCATATTTTCAGTTAGCAGATGGTACTATTTGAATCATGATTTCATCTGAGATAGCTACCGCTGGTAACGTCATTGTTAAAATAAGCTTCAAAGGGGGTTCTTTTTTAATGAATGAATATAATATGAGTAGGCTAAATGCCTGAAAATATCACGAGAAGGGAAAAACTTACAATGACGTTTAAGTCATAGAGATTAGGTACATTTTTGCACCGGTCTGCCAAATGTATTAGTTTTGATTGAACTATGAGGTTGCTGATCACCATTCCCTCTTGCAGGGGAAATGAGAAGACAACTATTTCATTCTACTCTTCACCCTTAGTATTTTGAGTTGTAAATGAGCAGAAAAAAATATGCTTTTAAATCTATGTAATCTTTATAAATAATAAGTAGGCTATGCATTTTAATATAAAATATACTCAGTTATATAATCAGTTGTAAATTGTAATAATTTAAATACTGACCCCTGCAACCAACGCAAGCAAGCACACCCTACAATTTCCCCAGAAATGTTACCCTCTCTAGTTTGTGACATCTTAATCACCGAATGCATCACGGGCACTGTGTACTAATGAATATAGCAACAGAAACAATGCTCGTATGACTTTATAAAGGAAGCATGTATTAAAGTTATTTATTATATGGCAACGATGGTACAAGCTTTCTGATTGGCTAATGGGGAGTCATGCCAGTCAATATTGCTCCGTATTGCCCTCTGACGTCATCTTCAAAATGAGCGACGAGTCAGCTGCTGAGTTTTACTATCCATATGATGCTGAAAAGATTTGTCATCGAAAGCGAGGATGAAGACTAGACTCTTTTAATCACTTGTGTCGTTATTTTGTGGTAAAATTAAAGCCATTTTAGCAGAACCATGTTGTCCGCTTTCTATCAAAAGTAATGAGTTGCTAGGCAACACATGAAACACAGCGTGAGAAGACTTGTGAGCTAGCTACAATTAGCCTAGAGGTACCATTTATTTTCGTTTACAAAATGAAAAGAAGCAAAAAATGCCGTATAATAAACTACCTACTAACCTCGGCTTTGCCGTATCAACCTCGTTATCGCTCGGTCGATACGTTCCAGCCTCAGTTTGATATTTCCCGGCATGACCTCACTCTCGGTTAGTAAGTAGTTAGTATTGTGTTTATTAAATTCATGACTTATGAACTTAGAAGTGTGTTCAGGCTTAAACATTGTGTCTCACACAGGGTGTGGGAATCAGGCTGTATTTTGTGTCGTTATCTCTACATTTCAGAAGCAACCTTGAAACCGGGCTGAGACAGCACCCGAGCAGGTGGGACGCGTAGGCAAGAACAACTCCCTACTGCACAGGAGAACAAGCTCAACCCTCTTGTGTTTTTTATTTTACTGCACTGTATAATATATGCTGGGGCAGGGACTTCATGAGGGGTTAGTTGGACTTCATGAACCAGCCCAAAACTCTGTTGCGGGTAGGGAAACCGTAGAGCTCTATACTTGTTGATTTCCAACTGCTGCATTAAAGCTGATATTATCGGACCTCTGCGACTCCAGACCACTCTTTCTAGAACACAGACTTGTGTCATTGAATACCATCATTACATATTGGATTAGACACAAAGATTGAGTCCTTCAGTAACCATGGAGATGTATTCTTTGCAGCTAGCCTGCTCCAGAGCAGGCTAACAGCCAGGCTAAGATTAATTGTAGTCTCGTGTTAAATCAGCTGCCGCTATGATCCGAAATAAACGTTTTAACAGTTATTCCGTTGTCTTCTGAATGTGTTATGTATTTTTTATTAACATGCATTAGGCCAACATGTCACTATTGCTGTCACAAGTTTGGTTTTAAACCCTACTATTACAATTGTTTAGAAATGGTTGATGAAGTTGCAACTGTGATTTCAATGAAGTCAGTAATGAAGGCGATAGACACTGCTCAAAAAATAAAGGGAACACTAAATTAACACATCCTAGATCTGAATGAATAAAATTCTCATTAAATACTTTCTTTGATTCAAATAATTGATCATTGTCGTGTAATTTTGTTGTCAGCACATTCAACTATGTAAAGAAAAAAGTACTTAATTATATTATTTCATTCATTCAGATCTAGGATGTGTTATTTTAGTGTTCCCTTTATTTTTTATTAGTATACGGTACCATTCACCTGTGTGTCTTTCTGCACCATGGCATGCCCATTTCTGAACGACATTTTGGATAACGAAGCTTTGATATTGAGACGTGCTTTCGGACGTGAGAGGTTAATACATTGTTTTACAGATATGCTTAAGTATGGATTGAAGTCACTTATTTTTCTAGTTTCTTTATCTCCAGATACAGTTTCCTCTGTGTTTTTTTCTTGATTTCAATACCAAGGTCCAGATCCTGGAGACTTTTACTGACAGCAATCTGTGCATCTGCCAGCTCAATTAGCTTTTTCAGATGTTGATTAGAGACATCTGACAGTTTGTGAATTCTGGAAACCACCCATTGATAAGCACAGCAGGAATTGTGCATGATTTAGATTTCCTTTAGCCCATACTTACAATGTTGCCAGGCTGGCTGTCAGGCTGTAGCCTACTGGTCTGGACCAGTTACAAATATATATATTATGAGTGCTATATAACTGACTTTTATCGTGTTAATTGTTGAGTTGTTTGACTTGTATATTCTCATGGGATGCCATCTTGCTGCATACAAATTGCCCTTCTGGAGCAAAGAATAAACTGAACTGAAATGACTTCTCATCCATCATGGGCTAAATATGCATTTCCATACGATTTACATGATACCTCAGGCCTTCTGGAGTCCAGTGACACAGTCTCCTCATCATCAGCTGCCGAAGCCCTTTCCCATACTGCAGAAGTTCCTACCCCTGCCATATTGAATAGACTTTGTATTGACAGGATGTGCCAAGCCATGTGCTTTTAATGAAAAATACTCACTGGATCTTCGTCTGGTGGCAGGAGAGTAACTGTGTTGCTGGACACACAAGGCCTGCAAGTACCTTGTATGAAGAGGGCAGTTTTTGCAGGTGGTCAGTAGCTGTCCCACCCTGAATCCCTTCCATCACAAGCCTTCCTTGGTTTAAGACGAGACAATTCCCCAGCTGGGGTGAAGCCTGGAGTCCCCCACCCCCCCAGTGCCAGACAAATGAGCCTTCTTCTTAACTGCTAAAATCAGTTTAGATCAAATATGTTGCAGGCATCTTGTAAGTAATGACATACCATTTACAAACTGTTAAGGCACTTACCAGCCTGCAAAATGTTTTTATATTTTATCTTGACTTGTTGCCAGGATCTTTTTTGTCCAGTCATGTTTGTTCTGTATGAACATTAATTGTATAAATATATTTAGAATTAGAACATCTTATAGTGATTTGTGCATATGGTTGTAAAACATATTCTTGCATTGTGAATAAGGGTTTGAAATGAGGCCTTGACTTTAGGGTACATTTCCTGAGGAAAATTGATTCCCTCTGCTCACTTTTAAGGCAAAGTAGGCTAAATCGAGCTTTCGCTCATTTTTCGTCGGAGGGCATTACGGATCCGTATTGAGCTGTCGGTAGGTAACCACGCGGATGGCATGACTGCGCATCAGCCAATCGGAACGCTACTCGTAACTTTTTTGAGTCATTGGTTTTTAACTGAAGTGTTGTCTCATGTGAGGCAGTTGATTTTGTTTGTAATGAATAATCGAGTGTGATGATGAAGTACGGTATGGTTATTTTGTACCATTTCTTAATAGAATTTACAGAACAATTACTATACCGTGATATATAACGTAACCGTGATATACAATTACTCATACCATGATAGAAGATTTCGGCCATATTGCCCACCCCTACATAGTGCTTTACATGATAGGCTACTCAAAGACGCTTTGCAGACAAACCAGCACATTTAGCACATAAACACAGATACATAAATACAACCAACACATAAAACAAGCATATTAAAAGCAATTGAAACAGAGTGTACAACTTTCCTAGTAAGTAGGCTAGATATTTCAATCCTTACGCATTCAGTCGGTCCGCAATTGTCTGCCAGGCTTTTCTCTATGTTGAATAACAACAGCCGTATTTCTGTTTTAGCATATTATATGCTTCAATTTCCGTAATTAGTTGCTGCTTAGCGGGTGAAAAATATGCCGCACGTGTCTTCTCCATTTCTGCATCAGTCTTTGATCAATACCACGGTCAGTTTAAGAAAGCCGTGAAGGTGCACTTATTCCAACTATGTACATCTGGATTGACATAGCTTCACCTTCTCATCCTATCCTAGCCAATTATCACCCTACGTCACACAACTGTCAAACAGGCTCAACTGCGCATGTCGGTTGCAAAAGACGAACTTCTCCCTGGTCTTTTACACTTGGAGTGTCGATCAGGTCATCATATCTCTAGCCACTGGATTGCAGGGCTCGATATTAACTTTTTGAGGACTCTTGACCTTTGGACAAATACATTCACGTTTCATTTGTCTATGCACAATAGTCACTTCACCCCGATACCCTTAAATAGCCTGATCAAGTGATCGGGCAAAACTAGCCTGGCTAACGAAGGTCGCTTTCTCAGGCAAATCACGAATGAAACAGGCTCGGTTAAAGAAATCAGAGAAGCTGGCTACTTCATTAGGCTCGTATCTACATTGGGCAGTCCTCCCTGACGTTTCTGGTGTAGAATGGAGTGAAATACAACATTGTGCACACTGCCAGTGAGCAAGTCTGACTGAGGCTAACGTCAAAACAGTGTAATGGGACGCAGTCTCACTCAGATTGCCAGTTTAAACAAATCAGAAAAATAATCAGACCAGCTGGCTAAAAGCAGAATTCCCATATCTCTTGAAAGCTGCCCTGCTCGACTTTTTAGTAGTGCTGTCAAACAATTAAATTTTTTAATCGCGATTAATGGCATTAATGTCATAGTTAACTTGCTGGGGCACATTTTTATCTATTCTAAATGTCCCTTGATTTATTTTGGTCCCATTCTTTTTTCAAATTTTAATGCTCTTTTCAACATGGAAAAGTGGTTCGGATTGCTTTGTGCAAATATTTTTTTATTGAAAACAACATTGCAATCGCCTGGCTTTGACGAGGGGGCGGAGAATTCGCATCAGCTGTGTGCTTGGCCATCAAGTGGTATTTCAGACTGGACATGCTGCGATGATAGCTCAGTTTACAACGACAAAACACACAGATCACTTTGGTCTTTTCAATGGAACCATTTGGCAAGTTTTTAAAAGTAAACTTCCCATTCAGAATCTTATTGGCATCCATTAAGATAGCCTACTACCAGACTCAGAGAATGTCTAATATCCGTAAACGGGCTCTGCTACTACTCTTTAGCCGGCTCGCAAGCCAAACAAGTGTGTGTGGCATGCCTGTTGTTTTGTTTCCGGTCTAGCTAGATCCGGTGTGGTGTTGTAGTTTTTCTAATGTCGGTAGTTGTAAAGTTTGCAAGGCCAAAAAGAGCGTCAATCGCGCAAAAAAAAAATGTACGCCGTTAATTTGGGTTTGCGTTAACGCCGTTAATAACGCGTTAAACTGACAGCACTAGTAATCATACTTATAACACAAAGCAAAAATTGCTATGTGGTGAGTTTCATCTAGAATAGGCCTATATTTCACGGATGGCCTCAAAACGAGTGAGTTTAACCAATCTACAACAACTACTACTGCAGCAGTTAGCATTTTGTCACAAACTTACATTCCTATTCAAAATAATGGGAGAATCATAATCTATATATATATTTTTAAATAATGTATATAAATACAGCTCCAAGCCGCGATGCGGGTTCCTCCGCTAAATATTTTACAAATTCAATTGTAGGAGAACAAGAGAGAAAAACGACTTCATGTTTGGCCAACAACAATAGGCTAAATGGGGATTTGAACTCATGAGCATAAGGTTATAAGTCAGTCTCTCGATCCACTCTGCTACACACCAACTGTTAAATGTAATGAATAGAAAGGCCAGAGTATTAGCTTTGGTCAGCTTTGGGACAAAGGTTAAGAAACGGTGACATTTCAAGGTAAAATTGCTCGAAATTGAGCATGGTCCTTTAGAATGATTTTATCTTGAAGCCAATAAGGTTAGAAAAAACATCAGTCAAAATTATATTGGATTTATTGACACAAAGATATTGAGGCAATTTGGACATTTACATAAATACACTTCTTTCAGCCATTTTGCATTGCATTCCTTATTCAACTTGATCTTATAGGAAGACATGTATTCTACAAATCTGTAAAAAATTAATAAAATCGATTGGACCTTTAGTTTAAGAGGAGATAAATGTTTAAGGTTTTCAAAAAAATTTGCAGTACAGTAAAATCCATCATTGCGGACCTTATGGGTCCTTAAGGCTTTTTTCTTCCCCATGAGAAATAAGGCATGGATACCTATTTCAGGCATTTGAGTAAGGGGGCACTGGGGAAATCATGTAGACTTTGGGTGTGGCTTATAGCACCACCTATGGGCGTACGTGAGCCAATAGCAGTCTGGGAGTAGTGAGTGACCTGTTGTATCATTGGGCCATATTTAAAAAAGATCGGGTCCAGGACTTTTTGAGCTATTGAGCCATTTCATGGAGAAGAGGACAAATAATAAGAATACTAACAAAAACAATTGGTTTCCTCCAACCAGAAGAACCCTTATAATTGGGCCATAATTGCCCACCCAGGATATCTGCCAGCCCACCCTTCTTTTGCTGTCAGTAACCGGGCCTGAGTCTGAACGTGTTCTCAAACATCATCGAGCATACTCACGACCAGAGGGAGTTCCTGCCCTGCGTGATGACCCCGGTGAACTTGGTCAACCTTCTGGCATCCACCTCGAACCACTGCAGAGGGTCAAGCCTCCCTGCGCACCAGCCTCCGTCATACAAATCATCTTCATAGAGGGCAGCCTTCCAGAGACAGAAAAGCACCTTAGACCCCTTTCTCCATTTTTCTCACTCTCAGTTTAAAGTGGGATTGTTTTTTTCCTACCTCCTCCCGATTTTTATTAAATCTCCGTAAAAAAACGTATGCACTTCTCTTTCCCCCTGTATCTACCCTGCAATAGCTCCCACATCCGCCGCCATGTGGCATCACACCCCACAGTTGGAGAACCACTGACTCAAGTCAATGGTATGAGAAAAAGACCTGCACCTTAATTCTTTTCACTAACCACTCTTGGGACGTTTTGCTCAAACCATCAGAGGGGAAACTTACTCAAAACTGACAGGGCTTTGGTCAAAGGAACACATTAGGCTTTTTGTTCTGGGCAGTGAAAGCTATAACCTTCATAAGCAGCCAATACATTGTAAAGTAAATTGACACATGTGGATTTATGAACATTACAAAACTATACAAATAGGACTAATTGTTTATCTTCCTCTAATGTAGACTACCATGGCTGTTCAGGACACTGAAAATATCACACTTTGAAATTTGTCAACTGTTAAGATGCTCCAAGTACCTAATTAGTCTTCCAAACAGGTTTTCAGTAAATCAGGTTTGATGATAGTCAGGTGATAATCATGATGAATATTATCATTTTACATGATCAAGTCTTCTATTCAACATAAGATAATTTAAATGCAACATAAATGGAATGATCTTGTGTAAAACTGTAAATGGGCAAAACAGAGAACAGCAAAGATTGTCTCTGGTGTTTTGTCCTTTGTTATCAGTGCTTAGAATCTGAACACTGAAAAGAAAATAATTTGTTTTGATAATGCATTTGGCCTGAATCAAGAGGACACATCTGTTTTATCTGTGTACATAAACACACATACACACACACACACACACAGCATCATGACAGCTTACAACCAAGGCATTGTTTGTCAGTCCCTCAACAGATACAACACATTAAATGGCGTGTGTGGAATGAAATGTACAAAATCTGGCAGTGCTGACTCCAGATGATGATGAGGCAAACTGGAGAGTACACTCTAGTTCATTTCCTCTGAGGAGCAGCTCGCACTAACAGGAAATACCTCTTTTCCCAGTTGCCAATCCGCTTTATGAGGTTTGGGGATGTTTCCCAGATTTTATGGCAACAGTGTTGTTTTCTCTAGAGTCTGCAAAGCCATGACATGTAAAAGGGAGCTGTATGCCATCATAATGGAACCAAGCAATTAGTATGACATTTTATTGATATCTTTGCACAATAAGACCATTGAGATATCTCTACACAATTACAGGCCACCAAGACTTAATTGATTTGTTTTTTTTCAGTGAGTATTCCAGGCGACTACTAAAACCTAGTTGCAACCTTGGTTGCTATTTCAGAGGTCTGTCCCACCTGGATGTTGAGACGACCCCTGTGAGCTCCAAGCCCGTAGCGTCTCATGGTGGAGGCGTGAAGCTGGAAGTCATCAATCTTCAGTGTCTCCAGTCCCATCGGAGGGCATTCTATGAAAAAAAGAAGAAAAAAAACTATGTATGGCTCAGTACTACTTTTATACTGTTGTGGATGAATCTGTTAATTCCAATCGTTATTATAATTTTACGTAGGTGTTTCTAGGCATGTTATTGAAGTCTTGCATGACATGTTATCTATGGCCTGATGTGTTTGTCATTGTTGTGTGGATTGTCCATGTGCATGGAAGAAAGTTAAAATGTGTTCCCAGTTTGACGCAAGTTTAGAGCATGATCAACTGTCACTTTACAACCTCAATGATGACATTAATCACGCACCAGTCAGGTGGTGGCTGTAGAGAAATGGTTGATTATGTCTGAGTGTACATGTCATCTACTTGAGGTTTATATTCTTTCACTTTTTGTATGGGCTCAACAACATTAACTCAGTAACATAGCAAAGTCACAACGCTTTCTTTTAAAGGTCTTCTTTTAAATAAACCAGTCACTTGCTGCCACATTGTGGCTGGAGACTTCAACATTGGGAAGTTATGACAGAGGAATTACAGACTTCACTCATTAGTACAGTCTTAGCATTAGGGCTTCAAACCATACTTTTTTTCCACTCAGTTTGTTTTGAGCAGAATCATTGTTGGTGGCCATTTTGAATGAATGAATACAACTTTTTCCCCTACTCCTACACAATATATACAATAATCACCAGCTTTGGCACAGATTATCTTCATACCATAATCACCTTGACATGTCAAAATAGGACTGAATTACAGCTGTTTAAATTTTGGCCAAATATGACCACGCTTGCCACAGGAGAAACAGCTTACTTTTGTATACATAACTGTACACAGCAATTCCCAGCACTGAGAATGGCTCACTGGGATAAGACGGGCTCCTTTGAAGTACATGGTCGTAGGTTCAAATCCAGCCACAGTCATCAAGCATGTCATGATACTGGTTAATCTGTTTAGTGAAGCCAGGTATGCCACAGTAGCTGTCTAGTGGTATAATGGTCATGGTAATGTTTCATTCTCGGGGGATTTATACTCAAGAAGAGTCAGATTTATTGTGCTTTGTAGATGTGTCCTCTAACCTCTAGGGGAGCGATCCCGTGTCCGACATATGTTAACTTGCAATACCAGCTGAATTGATGCCATTTTGAATAAATTAATAAAACGTTTTTGCCCTACTCCTCCTACAAAATGTATGAAATATTCACCAAATTTGGGACAGATTATCTTTAGACCACAATCACCTTGACATGTCAAAATAGGACTGAATTACAGCTGTTGGGCCAAATCTGACAACCGCTTGCCACAGGAAAAACTGCTTATATTTTTACCCAGTAACTGAACCCTGTGATTTCCAGCACTGAGATTAGCTCACAATGATAAGTTGGTGTACTGGCAATGTCAGAGGTTCGAATCCAGCCAAAGCCGATGAGCATGTCATGTCTCTGATTCTCTGTTTAGTGAGACTGTCAGCCACTGCAAAGGAAGCCAAGTACACCACAGTCGCTAGCTACCTGTAGTCAAGCTGTATATAGTCAATGTAATCCTCACACAAACTATCCAAATTATTTTAGATTTTCGAAACCGTTTGTCCGGTACAGCCAATCAAATACGACACAACTTTCTGTTGTGTTGCATTCGATTCAAATTTGAAGACGGCAAATCTTTGATGGATTCACGCCAAACTTGTTGCATGTACTCGTTACCCTCTTCTGAGGATGTCTAAAATGTTTTCTGGATCATTTGACTGCTTGGCCACCTCATGCTGCTTGCAAAGCTGCGGAGCCACTTAAGTGTTTCTACCTTTTCTTATTATTATTTTTGGCGAAGCTGTGAAGCCACATAAGTGTTTCTACCTTTTCTTATTATTTTTGGTGGCCAAGCAGCGAAGCTGCGGAGCATGTAATGGCAATTTTTGACATAGTTACAATATTTATGTTTCTTTAAGCGGTAAAAAGTACGTTCCTTTGTTATAGACAGAAACTGAGGTTCTGTGATGCGGTTTACTCTGTAGAAGGGACACTCAGATTGTCTTAAGGTATTTATGGTGTTGTTTTAAGATGCCTAACTAAGATCCAGAGGGTCTTAGTTAGGTTTGGGGGTTGGACAGTGCTGACCTGACCTGATCTTTTGGCCAAGGAGATGGCCAAGCCAGGCATTCTGTTTGTAGAAACTAGAAACTGCACCAACATGGGACACTGGCCTGGGGGTTTTTATTATCCTAAACTGTCACTGACCAGTCCTGACCAATCATGGTGACCATCATCTGGTATCTGTTCATATAAGGGAGCCTCTCCTTATTGTCCTTTATCACTCTTGCGAACGATCTGTGTGGATAGCACCTCCTTTGTTGAGACTGATCAGCAAAGCTTTGTTTAATCATATGTAATTGTATAGTCTAAATAAATTGTACTAAAACCATATCCCTTGACTATTCAGATCTACACAGTGCCACTCGAATTCTTCCATTACAAGCAATTTAAGTGTTTCTACCTTTTCTTATTGTTCTCTCACATTTTTATTTTTGTTTTTTTTGGCCCCCCTAAGGATGCCTCAATATTTGGACTACATAGACAACGTCGGTGTCAAAAGTTTCGTCTCAGTAGCAACGGTAGCAAGCAGTTGCTTGTCTTTTTATTTACGTTCCGTTGCACGATTTAGGCTGAACTTAAGTTTTTGTGGCAAAAAGTACTTTGTGCAAACAAAGGGAACTCAGTGCTAGCTACATCACAGCGTCAGCACACATTAGCAACGACACATGGATACAACGTGCATAGATGTGCTGCTGTTGCACAGCAAGTATCGTATTGTGCCGTGGTGTGCTAACAGCACATGTACATTTAAGCAAATCAAGACTTGCATGTTCAGTAAGTAATGTCACATGAAAGAATGTATTTAAACTCAAACTTGTGTAGTGCGTCGCTGTCTTCAATACCACAGCCTAGACTTTTTCAAAAGAAACATTCTAATTTCCGGCACTTTAGTTATTTCCACCTAAATAAATGTCAAGCTTATTTACGTTTTTGCATATTTTAGTTAGCAAATAGTACTGTTTGAATTGCGATTCCATCTGAAATACTGCTTGTTTCAATTCTTAATGAATTATGCAATATGAGTAGGCTAGCTAAATGCTTGAAAATATCACTAGAAAGGAAACACTTAAGGGGATGGACCCACCTGCAACCGACGCAAGCAAGCACACCCTACAATTTCGCCAGAAATTGTACCCTCTGTAGTTATTATTGGTGGCCAAGCAGCAAAGCTGCGGAGCCATTTAAGCGTTTCTACCTTTTCTTATTATTATAGGTGGCCAAGCAGCGAAGCTGGGGAGCCACTTAAGTGTTTCTACCTTTTTCTTATTGGGTGTGCTCACGCCTTCGGCGAGCACAACCATTGTTCTTTCATATATATATTTATTACATTTTTATTGTTTCTTTTCCCACCCATAAGGATCTGTCAATATTTGGACAACATGGACAACGTAGGTGTCAAAACTTAAGGGGATGGACCCACCTGCAACCAACGCCAGCGAGCACACCCTACAATTTCCCCAGAAATTGTACCCTATCTAGTTACACATTAGCCTGGCTTCCAGCCCAACTTAGCCCCGCCCACAAATTTGGTCGGGAAGTTGGGTCTGGAGGTGCTCGTATTGGGGACAAACTATATAAAACCAGGAGCTGGGCGGACCAATGAAATTGCCAGGGCGGGCTTTATACAATGATGACAGATGTTCAATAGTAACGTAATTGTTGAGTCAAACTGTGGGTTTAGAATTTCACTTGTGGGATTTTAAGAGAATTGTGTATACACGGGGGAAAACTGGGGAAAAAAAGGGTGGTGACGCTTTCACTTTAAATCGGGAGCAGCAGATTAACCAGCTGAAGTCAATCAAGGTCAAATCAGCGCGACGCAGAGGAGGATATTAGGTGCCTAATTGGGCTCCAAGCAGGTACGAGAGAGTAATTGAAACGGCAGCAAACCGTGCTGCTGTTTGTGGAGTGTTGTGCGAGATCTGAGTCTACAAGTTTGGAGAGGCAGCCGGTGAGAGAATGAACTTTAAATCTTACTTCCTCCTGCATCGTTGGTTTGTGTTTTTAGTCATTGAAATCAGTATTTTGCGCATGGTGGTGTTTGTGTACTGTTGTGTGCATTTTGCTGAAAACTTGCGTGTTTTATGTTTGTCTTTGAAGGTTTTTTACCTATCTGCTAAATGGCCAATTGCTGAGTGACTAATGGAAATAAAAAGGAGAGTGGAAACATAGCTACTGCCTGGGACTCAGTCATTCAGCAACTCGAGTGGAATCCAGTTACCCACACCTCCATGTAGACAGCTCAGTCCCTTTTTCAAGTTGGGGAATAGCACAACCAAAAAACTCCGACAACTTGACAACGTCAAACAACGTCACTAAAGAGCGCTGGGGTTGAATTTGTTTTCAACAAACAAGATATTACGTTGCTATGATTGGTTTTAGGTCTATCCAATTGAGCGAAGAGGCATTTGTTTTACGAGTTCGGTTGAAACATGCCCCATAGTCAAAGCCCAACGGAGAGTTATCAGACTCATATTCTGACTAGAATTATGAGTATGAAAACGTCAGGCTAGTGATAACCTGCACCCATAAGAGAAAATAACTTGATTGCAGACAGGTCAGTATTGAGATTGGTCCTTGCTGTTTGCTCAGAGGATCACTTTTGGATCATAGCTATTGCTCAAAGGACCACTTTTGGATCATGTCTGTTGCTCAGATGATCACTTGGAAGAACCTTTGCATTGGCATGCAGACGTGCCTTTTTTTAGCATATTCCTGCAACTTAAGTTATTGTCCCGTTACAGCAAAAACAATTAGAGCACAGCACTTGGTCAACAAAATTTTCTGTGAGAGTAGGATTGGATACAAATGGAAATGCGTGAGACAGTGTCCTAAAACTAACAGTCCTCCCTTTTGATAGATGAGAGGGACACAAACATATAATCTAGCATAGATGAAAATGGCAATTAAAGCAAAAATGTGTTCTTGGGTCCAAAATAAACTTAATATAAATTAAACAGCAATACAATCTGACTTTGTGGAGAGGCTGGACATGCTCCTCAGCGTCCTCCCGGATTGATAGTCCTTGGGGACTTCAACATCCACCTCCAAGGAACGCAGGCTGTCGCTGCATGCTGCTGAGCACACCGGTGACCCACAAGGCAGGCAAACAGCTAGACCTCATCCTGACATGAAACTGTATCACTGACTTAACCTCTGTAACCGCACTGCACATTTCTGATCACTACTTTATCCAATTCTCTGTTTCTCTCCCTCCAACTCCTCCTACCTCCGCTCCCCTTGTAACTTTCCGTCGCAACCTCCACTCCCTGTCCCCCTCCCATTTCTCCTCTATTGTAACATCCTCCCTCCCTCCCATTGACGAGTTCTCGTCCCACCCCACTAACACCGCCACCGACATCATGTTAACCACTTTAACTGCATCTCTTAACTATCTCTGTCCCCTGTCAACCAGGCCTGCACAATCTTCACCCTCTTGCCCGTGGCTTACGGATGTTATTTGTGAAGAACGGTCCACCCTTTGGGCAGCTGAGAGGAGATGGCGCAAGTCCGAGGCAGTCTGGACCTTGATAAGTATCACTACCTCCTTAAATCCTTCTCTTCTCACATAACTGGTGCTAAAACCCTCTACTTTCTGAACAAAATTAACTCTGCTTCAAACCCTCACAAACTTTTTTCTACCTTCTCCACCCTTTTTAACCCACATCCCCCCACCCCCTCCCTCCACCCTGACAGCAGACAACTTCTCCTCCTTCTTTGAGAAAAAAGTCGCCGACATCAGCAGTCGGTTCCCTAAACCCACCTTTCTTACCCTCTCACCCTCCATTACTGATCCAAGTAAATGTCTAAACTCTTTATCTCCCCTGTCCGAGGCAGAGATCTCTGACCTCATTCTCTCTCATCGCCCCACCTCCTGTCCCCTTCATCCTTTCCCCTCCCCTCTCTTTCAAACCATCTCCCCCTCCGTCATAACTTTTCTTCTCCATGTCCTAAATTCCTCTCTTACCTCCGGCACCTTTTCCTCTGCCTTCAAACAGGCCAGAGTTACCCCTCTACTCAAAAAACCCTCCCTTAACCCTGCCGTCCTCCAGAACTACAGATTGGTATGACTGTTACCCTTCTCTAAAAAAAAATTGAACGTGCTGTATCTAACCAAGTGTTAAACTTTCTCTCTCAGAACAACCTGCTTGACCCCGACCAATCGGGCTTCAAGACTGGCCACTCCACAGAGACTGCCCTCCTTTCAGTCACCACTGCCCTCCAGTCTGCCAGAGCGGCTTTCAGGCCATCCGTCATCATTCTGCTGAACCTTTTTGCAGCATTTGATACGGTTAACCACCAGATCCTGTTCTCCAGACTTTCTGAGATGGGCATCACTGGCACTGCACTCCAGTGGATTTCATCCTACCTGTCGGGAAGATCCTATCAGGTCTGCTGTGGAGGCAAACTGTCAGGCCCCCCTAGCTCTCCACTGGTGTTCCACGGGGCTCCGTCCTTGGACCCCATCACTTCCCATGTCTTCTCATACCACTGCTACGCTGACGACACGCAGCTGTACCTGTCGTTCCCTCCCATGCATCCAGGGATCTCAGCTAGGATCATGGCCTGCCTCACAGACATCTCCGCCTGGATGACCGAGCACTATCTCCAGCTGAACCTCACCCAAACAGAACTTTTCATCATCCCGGCTAAACCCTCCATCTCCCACGATCTCTCCATCACCCTGGGATCTGTGACGGTGACCCCTTCATCCTCTGCCAGGACCCTTGAGGTTACCATGGATAAAAAGCTCTCTCTCACGGCCCACATTGCTGCGGTGTCCCGGTCGTGTAGATTCACCCTTTACAACATCCGGAAGATCAGGAGATACCTGTCTGAGCACTCCGCCCAGCTGTTAGTCCAAGCACTTGTCCTCTCCAAGTTGGACTACTGCAACTCGCTGTTCGCTGGTCTCCCAGCATGCGCAACCCGCCCTCTTCAGAGGATTCAGAACGCAGCGGCCCGCCTGGTCTACAATCTACCCAGACGCTCCCATGTTACCCCGCTCCTCATCTCTCTCCACTGGCTACCCATAACGGCCCGTATCAAATTCAAGACCCTGGTACTGACCTTCCGAGCAGTGAACAGGACTGCATCAAGTTTCTCCTGCAGCCTTACACCCCCACACGCCACCAACAGTCTTCTTCAAACAACCGCCTGGTGGTCCTACCGCTCAAGACCGCCCGGTCTCAACACAGCTCTTCTCCTGTCTGGCCCCCCAGTGATGGAATCAACTCCCCACCTCCATCAGAAACACTGACTGTCTCTCCACCTTCAAGAAAAGGCTCAAGACGCACTTGTTCTGTGAGTACAACAGTACTTAGGAATGGTTTGTTCGACCCAATGTTAGTTTCCTCAAGGATCACAATGACTCTTGCTTAGAGACTTGTTGATCTTGTGGTTGGGGTGACTGAGTTACATTTTTGTACTCGCTGTGATATATATTTTTTATTGTTGTTTGTTTTTCCACAGGTACACTTGCACTTATTCATGTTCTTGTTCATGTTTTTTAATTGTAACTTGTTTAATTACAGGCTCTTGTGATTCTTCCCTTTGGTACTTATTTTGTTTTTTCACAATATGTGCTTCATGTTTTGGCCACTCGTAATGTTTTGGGGCTGTGTTGTTATCAGTGACCTATGCACTTTGCAAATCTCTCTCTTGGAAATCGCTTTGGATAAAAGCGTTTGCTAAATGAATACATTTAAATAATAAAATACAAGTTATACCAATTTACATTTACAGGTCAGGAACCATTGTGAGTTTAGCTAAAGCCTAGAATTAGCCTAGATTTACCTATGGATTAGATTTATCTATGCTGAGCTTAAATAAGTGAAACTTCCTAAATATACAGATAGCAATAAATAATACACTATACTAACCCTAATACTAAAACTTCCTAAATATACAGATAACAATAAATAATACACTATACTAACCCTAAATGCACATAAAACCTATTACAACCCTATAACCTCTAAACCTAGGTGGATTACAGTACAATAGTGCAAAATTACAGATCCGTGACTATGTCAATGACCATACAGGAGCCTGATGGCAACCAGTCAGAATGTTCAGTGCATCTGTAAAGGTTAGTGAGGATGACTGAGTCCATATTAAACGTCTTCAGTCTCCTCAGGAAGAAGAGGTGTATACGGGCCGCTTTGACTACCTTGTCCATGTGAACAGACAAGGTGAGGTCGTTGCTGATGTTCACCCCTAGGAACTTGAAGCAGCTGACCTTCTCCACTTCAGATCCGTTGATGAATAGGGGTGCATGCTCCTTCTCCTGCCGCCTCCTATATCCCACAATCATCTCCTTGGTCATGCTGATGTTGAGAGAGAGGTTATTGTCCTGACACCATGATGTCTGGGTGTCAACCTCCTCTCTGTAGGCTGACTCATCACTGTCAGAGATGAGGCCCAGCAAACTTCACAAGGAGGTTGGAGCTGTGCGTTGCCGCACAGTCGTGAGTGAACAAGGAGAACAGGAGAGGGCTGAGCACTCATCCCTGGGGGGTGCCTGTGTTGGTGATCAGTACGGATGAGGTGCGGTCACTGATTCTCACCAGATGTGGCCTCCCCGTCAGGAAGTGGAAGATCCACTTGCAGAGGGAGGTGCTTAGTCCCAGGTCCCCAAGCTTGGAGACCAGTCTGGAAGGGATGATGGTGTTGAATAGGAACATAGGAACCCATGGATGGACAAACCATATGCAACTGTCCACAACGAACCTTTGAACACGGGTAATACAGTAGGAATGTAGCAATATCACAATTAGTACCTGAATTAAGTAAATATAAGAGATAGAATTGCACGTCTTAAGTCAAAGGTATTTTTGCCTGATGTATCCCCAGCGTTTGCTGCATATAAAATAGAGGAGGCCTACCCTTTCCCAGATCCCGACATGTTGACTCAGTGTGACCACTTCGTAGAAAAGCACGACAAAATCAAATTTGTTGTTAGAATTAAACAAGCGAGTGGGTGGAATAGACCTACTTCTGCCCTTGATCCCAACATCGCATTTCAGTGTGTCCTTGTCTTTTACAGAAGTTACTGTCTAGTGGGCTGCTGGGGCTTGGGTTCTAACTCTGTCGCCAACTTCATGGCAGTAATGTGTGGCGGATCAGGGGCACAACGGTTCTTTGTAGAACGCGGTTTGGTGATTTGCGCACCAATTCCACTGTCTGTGTCTGAAAACTCAGTATAATGTAAGTCAGCATGGATGCAGCATGGATGGTCTCTTCACTGCTTTTGTTAGAGTTGTATTGACAAAAAGGGGTCGCTGCGAGTTGAGAAGACATTTGCCAATTAAATGTACAGTAATCTTCAATATTTGTTTCTTATCTGTTTTCTTTTTATGGACTCCTAGTTTGCCAATGGTCAATTATGTCAGCTAACGTATAATCAGTTTTAAGACCGTTCTTGTCTTTCTTGCTCAATTCAGATAACGTTCGGTTAACGCTAACTTTTTCCCATAGGTTAAGTCATTTGTTAACTTCAGTTTCCCATTCAATTTTTGTTCGTTTTATGCAGGAGCTAATATCAAAAACTATAATAGGCTTCTACCAACAGAACCAGGTGGAACACAATTAATGTAGGCTACATTTATAAATGCTTACTCACCGCACCATGGTCGGTATACCAAACTGTAACTGAATTGCTCGAAACATCACGTAGTAGGGGTCAGCAAAACTGTAGCGGGTTAAATACTGGCCAAACAACCAAAACCAATTCCCTTATGGTTCAAAGGAAGATGGGAAACTGAACAGTGTGTTAACATGAACCAAATAATGCCAATACAAATAGAATTAGTGATTTGACTCTATGGGTTGAATCAGAGCAAGAATGGTCAAAGTAAGGTTACATGAAATATGCATTTAATAACATTGCAAATGAATGAAATAAATTACAAGGCAAACAAGTTACAAAATGAAAGCTTTAAATCTTACCTACTCTACAAATATCATTGTATATCAGAGAGAAAGCAAGAGGTGAGCAAGGAGTAGGACAGTAAGACAAGGGAGAACTGAGGAGAAGGTCTCAGGAGTAGGGATGTCAAGAGAACCGATACTTACAATACCTTTCGATGCTAAAATAACAAACAGGCATGAAAACGGGTCAGTGGTGAAAAAGGTGAGAAGGATATTACCTCTCTAAGGGGGTCCGGGTGCATGCTCCCCCTTAAGAAAAATTGTAATATTCCATATTTTAAAGCATCAATCTGATGCATTTTGAGATACTTTTTTTCCAACCTGGGGGAGAGCTGGAGAAACGTAACTTAAGCCATGAGTCAAATTATTATCGCCTCCTTACTAAGTATTATGCAAGCCTTTTGATGCCAGCCTGTCACTGGGTCTAACATTTACAGTATATGAGGCACAATGTGGTAAGGGAACCACAAATGGCTTAATGCATAACCCCCACAAGAGATGGTGGACATGCTGTAACTTAACTTGTCTACTCTTCAATCATGATTGACAGCCAATAGAAGTACCAGCGTACTTTGTAGTCAAAATGCGTATCCGCTAGACAAATTGCGTACAGTTTGGCAGGTCTGCTTATTGATAGAACGGCAGGGACGGACTGGGAGTAAAAATAGGCCTTGGACTTTGATCCAGACCGGCCCACCAGAACCGGTCCCGTATACGCCAATACAGCAAGTGCCCTGCTAATGCATGCAAATTCTGTGCCTGATGTGATGCTAGTTAGGGACTTCCATGGTTAATGCGAGCGCGTGAGCGAATTTTCTGGGCTGATTTGAGCGAGAAATTGTTTTTGGAGCTTGAAACAAACAAACATAGCCGTTTGTCCAATTTGTAACACGTTGTCTAGTGAAGGTAATTACGTTTACGTTTCTTAGCCTGGTTTTCCATCTTTATATTTATCAAATTAAACTTTATTGTCTCAAATTAAACTTTCTGTCAGTGTCATTTGGAATTTTCCACCGGAGCTTTAACTAGCTAGCTGGCTAACATTGCGTCTCTCCAGCTGTGTTCAATGACTCAATTCATCAAGCTGTAGCTAACGTTAGCTAAATCTGTCAACAGAGCTCCTGGGTAACTTAACTTAGATATACCAGAAAAATAAAAAAATGATTGAAACCATCATTCACCAAGGCCAGGTGCTTTCAGCTTCTGATGGTGGTTTGCACTGGTGATGCAAGGCTCCCTTCTGACACGCGCACCTGTTCGCAGTTCACTGAATATGAATACCCCCCCCCCCAAAAAAAAACGTTCTCATCGAATCTACATGATTCACGTAGGTCACCTGTTTTGGTTTCAAAACGGCGAATTTCAACGAAAGGTGAGGGATTTTCATGTCTGAACAAAACACAGATGATGCCCATTTTTTTGAAGCACCGTGAGCGCCAATGCCAGATGTTAGCATCGGTGCTGCGCCTCTTCTGGAACTGATGGGGGCAGTATTCAGGAGTGTTCCAGGCGATGTTTACATTCAGAAAACCAAGATGGCAGCTGCCGCGATCGCCCCATCTCGATTTGTTTACAACATAGGGACAAAAAGTCGTGGTTGGAAAGCCTACTTTGCGTTTGAGGCAGATGACCGTGGCGTTATAATTAATTCGCAGAAGCCACAATGCAGAAGATGCTACCTTGTTCTTCAGATCAAGGGAGGTAATACATCCAATTTAGCTGAGCAACTGAAAGATCGTCATCCGGATTTGTTTAAAGAATTCAAGGTGAGCCGTTCCAGACGAGGCGCAGCACCGATGCTAACAACTGGCATTATACCAAATACATCAATGTTCGTTGTGGTCGCGGCGAAGTTCTAAATACATCCAAAGAATGCACTCTCTGTTTATTAACCTGTCATACACGTCACACAAAGTTTGAGATGGTGGGCACTACAGTTACAATGGCTTATGTTATGTAGCCTACATAGTTTTAGTTAGCCTGACGTTGTCATACTCATAATTCTAGTCAGAATATGAGTCTGAGAACTCTCCGTTGGGCTTTGACTACGGGGCGTGTTTCAAAGAGCCTGGAAAACAAATGCCTCTTCGCTCAATTGGATAGACCTACAACCAATCAGAGCAACGTAATATGTTGTTTGTTCAAAACAAATTCAACTTAAACGCTCTTGTGACGTGGGTGATTACGTTACTGTTGATCATCTGTCCATCATCGTATAAAGCCCGCCCTGGCAATTTCATTGGTACGCCCAGATTCTGGTTTTCTGTAGTTGTTTCCCAATACGAGACCCTCCAGACCCAACTTCCCGACCAAATTTTTTTGTGGGCGGGGAGAAGTTGGGCTGGCAGCCAGGCTAAGTTTAGGTTAGCTATGCTGTAGTTTTAACTTAACGTATAGCCTACCTTGGTTAGAAGGTAAACTCATGTTCATCTTGTTAGCTGAATGGCTTAATTGCACTGTATTATATTGTGCTATGCTCTGTTGCACATGTTTTGTATGTCTTATGACATTTTGCTATTTTTTCCAAATATTTTTATAAATAAGTTCATGTTTCAAGTTCAAGTACTTTATAACAATAGCAAGGTGAATACACTATAGGGGGATTTTCAAAACCGAACGTTTGAGCTCTCATTTTCTCAAAGGCGGAGAAGAATACCCAGGCTGGCAAGGGGAACTCATATTAATGTAAAATAACCTCCTAAAGTGAAGTTTTCATGTCATGGGACCTTTAACCTTGTTTAAAAATGTTAAATTTGACTGAATTCAGTCAGTCAGTTTCACATAATCGCTCATCTCACATCCCATTTGCTATTCACCTCGCTAGTCAATCTACAGTACTTCAGACAGGCTGCGGCCAACATGATACGCCAATTATTTTGTCCATAAAATTCTTGATTTTATTTGGGGACAATGACATGGCTCGAAAGCTGGCTAGTCTTGTTGTTAAACATACTGTTGAATAGGGATGGGTATCGAGAACCGGTTCTGTAAGGACCCGGTTCCAAATTTCTCAAAACCCGAATATCAATAAGGTCCAAGCTTATCGATACCGCTATCGAGACCAAGTAATGTAACATTGACTTATGTCTCGAGACATAAGTAATGTTATTTAAATCAAATCGCTGGTGCACAAACATACAACGTATAAACTAATAAAATGACTAAATTCAATTGAATGGCCTGCCAACCGCCTTTAAACTAAATAAAGAAGAATGTTATTGCCTCAAGCGCTACCTACTTAGTAGCGAGCTCGCTTGATTTATCATTTTGTTGCTAGCTACGATAGCAGAACGCACGAAACGGTCAAAGGCTTGGCTACATTATAATAAAGCCAAAGATAAAGACGAAGCAAAGTGCGATATATGTTCTAAAGTAATTTCTTGTAAAGGGGGGAAACAACTGCGATGAAAAAGCACCTCAACGTTGTGCATCAGATAAAGAAAAAAAGCAGTACTTCGACTGTCTCCGAGTCGCAACGGTGCAAACTCCAGCTGCCTTTGCAGGACAATCCTATGGTGAGCGCACCACAACTTCGTAGCGAGTCTCCGTCGTTGACAATAATAAGCCAATTCAGGGCTCAACAGTGCAACTATTTAGCATATGCCCCTAAAATTTGATGTGTGCGCGAACTGCAAAAATTATTTACGAGCACAGTGAGTGAGTATAGACAAGCCTCCTCCCCTCACTGTTGATCATTCAAAACATAGCCACCGCAAGCATGGCTCTGTGGGATGCTTAAACATCGTGTTAAACAAAAACAGAGACAGAAGAAAATAGGGATAAGGAAGGTTTGGGTTTGGTTAGCTGGTCATTAAGCTATATCAGGTGCATTTTGTTGAAACGTGTTCAACTTTTCATAAAGTCGATGAGCTTGTTCAATGTCACTTCGTCAACCAACCAATTACTCATAGTCTAGTTACTCATCCAGGTTGTGGACAGATTTAGATATAGCCAGAGTCAGGATCCATTGTGCTTATTTGCTCCTTTTAGCCAGTCTCCTCCTGAGAGCAATACGTTCCCCTTGTTCTATTTTACATCTGTTTTACTTAAGAAATAGAAAAGTATCGATAGTGGTATCGATTAAGACTCGAATCGTTAATCAGTCTCAAATGGTATCGATATCGATAAAAATTAACGATACCCATCCCTTCTGTTGAATTATATTTACTGTTTGTCAACCATACTAACTACTTACTAACCGAGAGTGCCGGGAAATATCAAACTGAGGCTGGAACGTATCGCGAGGTCGATACGGCAAAGCTCTCTCACGCACACGCATAACAGAGTATGCTATTGTGCAGAGAGACACTATTCATTTTCTGTCTCACATACTCCATCACATATGTTTCTCTCCTCCTTCTGTCTCCCTTCCCCGGCCTGTACTCTTGCTTTTCTGTTTCTCTAGTAGTTAGTTCGGTTGACAAACAGTAAATATAATTCAACAGTCTTCTCACGCTGTGTTTCATGTGTTGCCTAGCAACTCATTACTTTTGATAGAAAGCGGACAACATGGTTCTGCTAAAATGGCTTTAATTTCAACACAAAATAACGACACAAGTGATTAAGAGTGTAGTCTTCATCCTCACTTTCGATGACAAATCTTTTCAGCATCATCTGGATAGTAAAACTCAGCAGCTGACTCATCGCTCATTTTGAAGATGACGTCAGAGGGCAATACGGAGCCTTATTGACTGCTGAGGAGGGCAATACGCGTCTGGCATGACTACCCATTAGCAGAAAGCTTGTACCGTCGTTGCCATATAATAAACAATGTTATTGCCTTTGAATCTTGCTAGCATTACGTTAGCTTTTGTGCTCATAGCTCAGCCAAAGGAAAGCCATTGTTGGTTCTATGAGCTGAGCGAACTAGAAATATCGAGTTGGCTAATGTTTTCTATTACAAAACGCATGAAAACATCAATTAATGTTTGTAAAAAAAATACTCGGCAAGTGACCATGGTATAAGCGGGATGATGTGAATCACGTTGGATCTTATGGAATGGCTGTCTCTCTGTGACATAATGATCACAAGGCAATGACCACCCCCCCTTCACTTATGATGGATCCACATTTAGACTTTGCTGGACGTCACCCAGCTAGATCTGTGCTTTCAGGTAAAACTCTGAAGGTGCACAGCTTTTTCGGTCAGATCGTGCTGCATGAAGACTACACCAAACCACAGCTATGGGCTTTCAAAGTAAGTATTTCCTCTTAGTCATGTGTCTGTTTGTCCATGTAGCATGGACCGCACATGGTTTCCATTGCTCCACAATCCCATGGCCAAAGCTGTCCTCATATGAACACTGGAGGAGGGGTAGGAAGATGAAGGCGGTAAGGCTCTCACAATACAAACATCCTTCCTCTATTTAACAGTTTATGCATGCATGGCTTTGAATTGCAGTCTCCAGCTTTGTTGTGCCTCCTTTCTTATTAGCTTGTTGGAGACAGACTTGGCCTGCCTGGCAGGCTAGACAAGTTAGAGTATTAAAGTGTATTTTAGCTCATGTTCACCCTGAGGTAAAATATAGCCTTGGAAAAAAGCTTTGAACCCAGGGATCAGAACTCATTAGGGTCAGCCTGGCCCTTGTAACAGGCCAAATGAACAAGCCTAACAGGATAAACAAATAAACGCATGCCATCCTTGCCAGCAGAAACTTTGTGAACATGGCAAACAATGCCCACAGAAAAAACACATGATCTGGCTTTAATGATGGAGATGCAGACAAACTGTCAGTGTCTGAAAAGCGGTTCACAGAATATCAATGCTTTTAATCAAAACATAAGGGTAGGGCATATGGATCTGAATGGATCCATATGGATGGATCTGTTCCAGTGTTGTAGTACTCGAGACCGGTCTTGGCCTCGCGACCACATTTTGAAGGTCTCTGTCTTGTCTCGGAATCGACCGCATTACTCGGTCTTGTATCGGTCTCAGACAAAGAGGACTCTGGATTTCATTTCAAGACCAGGCAATACCACAACTGCGAGAAAATCCCTAAATTGCCTGTGCATTGTTTAATTTATTTGTTAATATAATTACTGTTATTGGATGTAAAACGCCACGCTTCAATGCAACCAATAACTTAACTCATTTCTAATTAAGCCATAAGCCCCAAGAGGCCGTGGTTTACACTGATTTTAGAACAGGTAAGGGGAGTTGTTAGGCACGATGCGAAGCGGAGTGCCGGAAACCCCCTTACCTGTTCTAAAATCAGCGTAAACCACGGACCCGCGAGGCTTATTGCTTTTCTAAAACTGTTACTACAAATATTTGATATGGTTTCATCAATAAAAACTATTAGAAACAAAATAGTTTAATAATAAACTGTCATTCTTCCGCTACTACAAAGTATAGTTCCTACATAAATCGTTGCCACGCAACAGCCAGATGGACATCTTTGCCGTCTTTTTCAATTTGAAATATTCGATGCGCAGTGATATGGAATGTTAAAGAATGTTATGAGGACAACCTGTGAGGTTATGCTGGATTTTACAACGGCATGGAACGCGATATAGCCAATCACAATCAAGAATGGGAACAACCAGTTTTAGAATTTGAAATTACCCATCAGCCCCTCCTCAAACCCCAAAACTGAATGAGGAAGATTGGCAGAACAGTGGCTGTCTGAAGATGTTGGCCAAATCAGCTATAATTAGATATGTTTACTATAATGTCCGAAAGAAAACAGTTTGTGTAAATTTGGCAAACAGACGCTCACTGAGACGGCTGGCACTAGGCCTACATCAAACTTTTACCAGCATTTAGAAAGAAAACATTTCAAACAGTAAGTTGTAAGCAAAGCTAGCTACCTAACGTTTGCAATGTGCCTCTGTACAAAAACTCTTTAGAAATCTCTTCCCCCATTACACAAAGAGATTTAGCTAGTATTAGCTATGTAACATACTGTATGTTTCAGGGCGACGGGCATTAGTTTCAGTTGCTTGCCAGATTTTGTTTGTGATAACAAGTCAGGCCACATAAAGCAATGTAGCTAATGATGAATATAAAGTTATGTTCCATCAATGTTTACTCATGTCAGCTGCATACCTCTCCTGACTTCATAATGTTAAGTTAAACGCTGCGATACCATGCTCCTTCACTTGGGGGGAGAGAGATGTGAAAGAAGAGAGCGAGTACTAATGAAAAACAAAAAAAAAGCATAGGCTGTTTTGCCTGGCCATAAGCACGTGGCACTACTTTGAGTGCAAGTGTTTTGTTCAGATACAGTTACAGATCAAATCTAACTTATTACCTAGTCAAACCCTATTGCTTGTGTATTTTGAGTGGTCTGGTCCTGACCCGGTATTGCCCTGCCTTGGGTCTTGGTCTTGAATCGGTCTCGACCCCTCAGTCTTTGTCTTGTCTCCTTCTTTATACACTCTGGTCATGGTCATGACTTGGTCTCGGTTTAGGTTGTCTTGACTACAACACTGATCTGTTCATAGAATCTCATGGCTTTGTCATCAGGCTAGTTCAAAACACTGGAATCTTTCGAGGTTCTGACATAACCAATACATATTCCAGGGATAGCAACAGTTAAACAAATAGAAACATGTTCTGCAGGGAGCTTGAAACTTTATCACTGAGAAAAACTAAATGAAAACAGCAGTTCTAGCTCATTCCAAGTGGAAGAAAAAACAGCACTGCCCACGAATGATTACATGAGTAACTCCACCCTGAATCATTGCTTGAGCTCACCCTGCCAGACAACTGCACTTCAAAGTCAGGCTCAAAGATAAATCGTTTTTTCCATTTAGCTGGACAACGATGCAATCATGATTAAATTAAAACGTTTTTTTCCCCATGCTGCGAAACAATTAATTCATAGATGGAATTGATTTGTTTAGTATTTACACAAACACAATGATGTAAGTCAAATATATTGTTAATGTACATAGTAATTGTATAACTGAACGTATTTAATTCTGAATAGCTATGCTTAAACATCTGAAATAATCTTGCTCTTCATAACAATAAACCACAGATCTATGAGTGGCAGCAGACTGAAAGATATCTAAATCTTCAAAGACCCTTCCAATTTCACTCTTAAAATCCCTGCCACAGTGCAACAAACAATTAATCCTATCCTGGTTGCTTTATGTAATGGCACCGTAAACAGGATTTCCAGATTAGAATTGCAGCCAGGTTAGAAAATGACTGCACGCTGGACTTCTTTCCAACCAAGTGCCATGTCTGTGTAGTGTCACCATTTTGCAACATGTCAAAACAATCTTACAATTGAACTCACCTCACAATCTTGTCTCGCATCCAAGTACTCATATTAAATGGATGCTTGTCTTCTTATCCATCTATGAGACATTCTGAGAATATACCATTTCCCCCATCAGCCTTCCAAACAAATGCAGCGATCACTCAATAATTGTGGAGCTCTTACAAAGTAATTACATTACTAGCCCTGACCCATGATCAATCAGCAGGACATTGGCTGAGTTTTGAGAACTATTGAAATGTTGGGAATGGAGTCAGGCCAAGGCTGCAGGCCAAAATAACATTACCACCAGCAGGGGGCCTTGGGTGTAATCATTTAGGCCTGGGGAGCCTTGAGAAGAACCACACTCTCCACATGACCAGAGACAAACTGGCTCTCATTCAGGCAGCATCCGGGCTTCTGTTTAGCAGTTAGACTGATCCATGGAAACCAAACACAATTTTTCATTCCCGGAAAAGACTGCAGTGCATCTGTGGCTTCACATCTCTTTAAAGCATCATTTTTATGGCCAAAGTTTTTTTTTTCCCCTCTCAGGGAAAAGTAAGTGAATTGAATTCTGCCCCAGAAGGAACAAGGCACATTTGTTATTTTTTAAGTGTTCGCTTGTGTGTGCGGCATATCTCAGTTACTGTTTCAGATACACACACAGTTTCCTCTGCATGCCATGAGGTGGGAACCCCCATTCACTGAGGAGAAGGGTCATCCCTGGCTATCATCTAAATATCAGATCCCAGTGGTGGACTTAATGTCTCCAGTATCACTTACCCTCTTGAATCTTCTTGTATTGAGCATCTCCCTCGCTGATCATGTTTGGACTTTTCTTGCTCTTCTCAGTACTCTTATTTCTATTTTTCACTGAAAGAGAGACACATGAATTAATATTTGTATTTCACGTAGTTTTCTTTTACTGACTGGCTCACAGATTTGTAATGTTCTGAAGGCAGAAAGAATGTAGAAAAATGACCTAAACTGCAGAGGATTAAGTCAATGATACTGACTTAAAGATAAATATCCTAATGGCTTGCAAAATAGAAGATTATTTTCCAGAATGGATTATTGCCCAGGTATTTTATCATGAGAATGGTAAATGTAGCATATTCCAAATAATTGCTATGAATAAGTTACAGACTCATTGCGTAAACCAAAGCAATGAGAATCCAACCAGTAGAGCCATAAACCGTACAGCCACAACTACACTCAAGAATGACCCTTGTATTATCCAGCATTCATATTCTTTGTCCTGCCCCACCTGTTCCAGGTAGTCCTGACGGCTGCTGCCGCACGTGAGCATGCCTGAGCCATGAGGTCAGTGTCGACACAGCTGTTCCCAATTAGCTGCCACCAGTCCACCACTGGAACAACCCACACAACAACTACGTGCCTGTTACTGGCTCCTCTGCTCTGCATTCATTCAGACCAACAAAGGAGGACAAACTCATTTTAAGTGCTATGGCCCATGCTACACGAACCGTGGATAAGGCTTTCACCCATACAATAAACTGCAAATATGAACTTTAACAGGTCTGCAAACGCCTTTGTAGGCAGAGATTTGTTAAAACGTTTTAATAAATCGAAGCAGACCTCTGAAAACTTTCAGATGTCTGCAAGGGTTTTGCAGACTTCTTTGAACTTCTCTGGACCAATAAGAACAGTGTATTGGTTTAATTATAATAATAGTATATAAGAAACTCAATTGTATGAAAGACTGCAGGTTTGGTGTAATCTACTGGCTCCGCCCTGAAGACGTGGCGACCTCACATGTGCACACTGCACATCTGGGCTCCTACTGTAATCCTGACCTCCCCAGGGCTGGTGGTGTTTAATGCTGTTCTCTGTGGGGGTGGTGGCCACCTGGCCTTCGAGCCACAAAGAGACCTGCCACTAATGTGCATGAACAGAGTAAAGGAGGACTGCATGGGGAGATGGGTGTTGTTCCCTTTATTTGCTCATCCATCACAGCAACATCTGAATTGAATTCAACTGTGTTTCCCAGACACCAGGGTATTGTGCCTCATGGTTTCCATTAGAGAGCCATCAAATGGTTAGCAAGTGACTTGTGACAGATGAGTAACTTGTGCATTTTACCACAATACCATAATGAGCCTCAGATAAAAAATTGGGCTTTTGATTTCTGAATTTGGTATCATCTTTGAAAAAGATGATCACATTTTGGGCAGTTTACTTACATGGCCATTAAAACCTTGATTTGTTAAGTCATGAAACTAATGTTCCAATTCTGTATTGCAAGACAAATGTTGATGTGTGTGTACATTTTTTTGGTAACATTAATCAAGAACACTCTAGTATTGTCACTGAAGCAATTCACTGTAAGGGACACACTGTAACTGACCTACAGCACCACATTCCAAAAACATTTAGAATCATAAAAAACTATTAGACGTCCACTGGGGCTATTTTTTTTTTTTTTTTAAGCAATGTGAATGTTTAGCAACTGTGTTTTAAATTGTCAGTTTTACAGTAGTAAAACTATAAACAGAAAAACAAGCATTTCACCATTCACAATATAGTTTAAGATTGATTTTTTGAGAAAATAACCAGCCACTCTTGTTGGGAACTATAAAAGAGGGAGGGGTTGACTGTACCAGTCTTAGCCTCCGGGCTGGCCTTGTCCGTCTGCCGGCTGCTCGGTGCCTTGCCCTTGGCCCCTTTCTTGGCTGTGGTTTGACCAGGACTATGGTCCCGTAGGGTTTGGGCTTGCTCCTCGGCCCCTGGGACCTGGTGATAGTGCTCTCTACTCAGGAGCTCCTGCGTGTAGTAATCCTCATCCTCAGTCACATGGGCATGGCAGACCCCCAGGTACCCTGCCAGGAGTCCTCCCAGCAGAGCCAGGGCAAAGAGGGTGAGGTGCGGTCCACTCATGGCCTTGCAGGGTGGGGAAGACAGGGTGGTTAGAATTCAGGGGTCTGTCTGTCTCCAGAGGAGGCTGCTGCTGTCAGGCTGCGTCCCATCAACGTCTCTCCTTTCTTACGCCAGCGCAGCGTGGGGAGTTTTCAGAGTGCTCCAAGTGTTGGACAAAAGCAGAGTCAGGGGGTCCATGGAAGTCTCTCTGTGCCCGGGAACAATGCAGGTGAGGCTGGGGAGAGGAAATAGTGAAACGGAAAGAGAAAAAGAAAGCTAAAGACAATAGTAAGAACGAGAGAGAATTTCCTCCTTAGATGTTGGCAAGTGACTGAATCTCCAAAAAGTCCTCAGGGGAATTGTCAGATATTTTGCTTAACCTTGGACGTTATAGAGCTAAAAAACAAGATGACTATAGAGTTCTTTGAGATGTTGGGCAGTAAGATAAAAAACTCCCAGACACAAATGCACATTGATCATTTACTTTTAAAGAGTCTTCTTTTATCTTCCTCTCCTCCCACTCTGTCCAGAACAAATGGGGTGGCTGTGTAATCTGAGAAAGTTTCTCTTTTCAGCTGCAGAGCAGAGGGAGCGCAAACTCTCTCAACCCATCTGCTATCAAGGGGGAAGCTTGCCATAGATTTTAAAACTGAGAGCAGGGGCAAGCTTTGGAACTCACTTAAACACTTGTCACAGTCCAACTTGACATGTTGTATTTATAATTAGTGCTAAGGATGAATAATGTGTCTGTTCATTGAAGGCCTCATTCCAACTTAAATCCCTGAATCCCACCAGGAGAAGTAGCTAGTTAGATCTTAGTGAGCTTCTAAATAGCACTTTTTCTGGGAAAATATCTTACTCTGCTTTAACTTCCCTTTAAAAGTTGCCTTATTTCCTGACTCAGAGTTGTTGGATGGCCAGACCTGTTTGGACATAGTTGTAATTTGCACACTAGCGATGGGCTAAGGTAAAACAGTGCCTTACTGTACCGTGCCCGGGCATGCTCAGACACAGAGATGAAGCTCTGCCCCCCATGTCAAAGTCCATCACATCAACACTGCACTGCCTGCTCCTCATCTCTCCCTGCCCCCTCTTTTTCTCTCTTGATTTCTCCCTCTCTCTATTTCACTTTCTTTTTTTCACCCTCTTTCTCTCTCACACATACATACTGTGTGGAAACACATTCACTTTCACAAAAATGCAATTGCATGCATACAGTACTTTTGTGTTTACCTGTGGAAACACAGACACCTCACATTAATCTGAAGCAACTCACAGTGACGCCAGTTAAAACACCCAGAGTGACTTAACTATACTGACTTCATTGAGAACACAAAAAGAAAGCCCCAGGAAGAGCCAACATTACACAGCAGAGACACATCATGCATATCACCTCACCACAGTTTACCTGTGTGCAGCGATATTATTGGGAGTGCTTTGCCTTCGGTAAGGGCACAACCTTTGTTTTCTCACATATATATTATTATTTTTATTATTTTCCCACCCCTAAGCATCCGTCAATATTTGGACTACATAGAAAACGTTGGTGTGAAAAGTTCCGTCTTGGTAGCGATTGAGTTGCTTGCATTTTTATTTACGTTCCATTGCATGGTTTAAGTTTAAATTACCTTTTTGTGGCGCCTGGGAAATATTTTTTACTGTTGCTTGCTTTTCTACAGGTACACTTGCACTTATAGCGATTCATGTTGTTTATTTGTACATATTGTGAACAACCAAAATAAGTGCCAAAGGGAAGAACCATAAGAGCATGTAGTTAAACAAGTTACAATTAAACAACATTAACCGCTATAACTGACTCACTGGCTAGCTACTCTTTGACCAGTGTAAACTAGTAATATAACTGCTGTCTAACTGCTGTCCCTTAAGCTTCCGATGAGACTAGGGTTTAGCTAAACTCAATATTAAACACCAGCCTTGATCACTCGCAGTCAATGCCGTGGTCTCGATGTTCACTTCACCAGGACGCTATTCACTCTCTGTGACAGCAGGGTGACAACTTTTTACTCATTTTACTTTTTGATATGAAACATAGTGGTCTACTATTTCACTGAAGCATTAGCATCATGACATTAGCCTCTCTTGCCCGGGCAACACATTTACTACAGCGGCCTATGATGCATCTGTTTTCAATGTTAAAATAAACATTCCTCACAAATACATTTTTGTTGTAGGATTTATTATGACATTAGATTACAAGTAAACGATTTGTTGATTAAATTATCATTACCTGTGATTTCAAACCAGTGTAGCTCACTGCAACGCTGTAGCCTACGCGAGACACAATATTAAAACAACAAAAACATCTCCACAGCTGTTTTGGAAGTCAAACGGCGACAGAACATGTTCGGCACTCCCCTTACTTAAATCTAAAGTCTTTCAATAGGTGAAACTATCAGACTACTAACCTGAATTTCATTGCCACAGCCTAAACCCTGTCAATTTGCCATGAAAATAATTCATTTCAGCCTAAACCGTACAACGGAACGTTAATCAAATTCAACCAATGCAATCGCTACCGTACCAAGACGAACACAGCAGTAGTCTAGAACTGGCTGTACAGTAGCAGTACAATTTACCGGGTAAGCTTCTCCACACAGGGTTATATTGCATTTTGCGTTGTTACTGACAGTGATCCAGCCTGACGTTGTCATACTCATAATTCTAGTCAGAATATGAGTCTGATACTGCTCCGTTGGGCTGTAAGTATGGCTTGTTTCAACCAAACCCGGAAAAAATGCCTCTTCGCTCAATTGGATAGACCTTCAACCAATCAGAGCAACGTAGTATGTTGTTTGTTGAAAACAAATTCAACCCAAGCGCTCTTTTGTGACATGGTTGATTGCGTTACTGTTGATCACATATATATATATGTGTATAATTAAGTTCTTTTTTATAGAATAGAAAATAGAAGTATGCAATGGCATAACTACATCTCTGACGTTGATAACAAACCAAACCGTTTAAAAATCGGTTGAAAATTGAGCAAGTTATAGTTATTTAACTCTTGTGCTGCCTTCGGGTCACATGACCAAAAGGTTCATAACGAACCATCGTTGTGTTTACCCAATTTTACCCAATACAAAAGCAAATAAAAATAATTTTATTTTAACCTTCGCAATGTGGGGGGTCTGAGACAGCCCAACGGTTAAAATAAAATGCTTTTCTTTGTTTTTGTATGCGGTAAAGTTGTCGCAACCGAAGGTGGGTCACAATGACTGATGGGTCAGAATGACCCGAGGAGAACACAAGGGTTAAAAAGTACATGTAGCACCAACACAATGTTATGGGTGAGCGAGTTGACTGTAGCAAGATGGCCGCCATGTACGGATGTTCTAGACTCGGCCGTGAGACATCTAGTCTTTATATATATATCTATGGTTGATCATCTGTCCATCATTGTATAAAGCCCGCCCTGACAATTTGATTGGTCCGAACAGCTCTTGTTCGGACAGAGTTTTTCCCTAACCGATCAAGCCCAGACCCAACTTCCCGACCAATTTTTTTTGATCGCTACCAGTGAGCTTTTTATGAATGAGCGATTTTCTACTAAATTTATGTCAAGCTTATTTACGTTTTTGGGGGCATATTTTCAGTTAGCAGATGGTAGAGCTAGGTCTACAGTAGCTTGAATCGTGATTCCATCTGAGATAGCTAGCCACTGTACTGCTGGTAACGTCATTGTTGGAATAATCGTCACAGGGGGTTCTTTATTAGTGAATGAATGCAATATGAGTAGGCTAAATGCCTGAAAATATCACGAGAAGGGAAAAAATTGAAAGAACGTCAGTCATAGAGATTAGGTACATTTTTACACCGGTCTGCCAAATGTATTTGTTTTGATTCAACCATGAGGCTGCTGATCACCATTCCCTCTTGCAGGGGAAACGAAAATACAACTATTTCATTCTACACTTCACTCTTAGTATTTTGAGTTGAAAATGAGCAGCAAAAAAATATGCTTTTAAATCTATGTAATCTTTATAAATAATAAGTATGCATTTTTATATAAAATATACTGAAATATCAGTTGTAAAAATGTCATTAAAAAATAGACCCCTCTGCAACCGACGCAAGCAAGCACACCCTACAATTTCCCCAGAAATGGTACCCTCTCTAGTATTTACTATATTATATAGCCTATAGATAGTAATATGTATTACTATAGTTCCAGGCAGAGCAGTTATAAACCATTCTGACACATGCATGCAATTTAGAATCTAAGGTGTTATACAAAGGCATTCAAAATATCAATGCTGGGAGTGTATTTACTGTAATGTAATTTCTTACAAATTAAAGTAAGTTTTATTGGTCTATTATTGCAGGTATTTTAAGACTTGATTTTTATAATTATCCCTGGGATACCATTAGCCTCAGACACCCTCTGAGAACTCATAGTCCTGGAGAAGACACGATTCCATTGAGCGTATCGCACACCTAATGTACACACCCCTTGACATTTACACAGCCTGAAGCAAAACAAACTAAAGACAGATTAACATTCCCCACCTCGGCAATCCACATACACATGCACGCACATGCACACACACACTCTGGTAAACAGCCCAGACTACAAGGATGGCATGCCATGAGCCAGGGCTGCCAACTCTCACACCCATGAGACACACACATTTCAACCATTTCACACGCTCTCACGCCACACCTTATCTCATATTGTATATCTCGCGCTGAAAATGCAAAGCCAACCAAGTAGCCCTGTTAACGTTGTAAACAGGGCCGGGGTGGGTATTCGGGAGAGTTCCCGGTGGGCCGCTTTACTTTTGGGCCGGTTGAGGATTTTTTGTTGTTGACATTTGTCACGTTAGTATTATCTTCTCTTAAAGTAGGCTACACACGTTGCACATTCTGACACCTCAGCCTCTGCATGGGTTGTACCATGATGTGAGGGAGTTCTCCCCTCCCAAATAGAGTTGGTTGGGTCCATAGCCTGTCTTTTCCAAAAGGTTTTCTGAGATAGGCTACGGAGAGCTGGGCCGGGGGGCCCTACCGTAACGATACGCGTCAGCGAGGATGGATGGGAGCAGGGCTGGAGTGATGGCATCACTAGACAAGGTTTTTTGATAAAAGTCTGTTTATTTGCCTCAATTAAACTATTTTGCGTTCAAATAATGGCCAAAATGTTTCGCTCGCATTACGTGTGGATGTCCCTATCTCGCATCACATCAAACCCATATGTCCTAGGTTTGGGCTAAGCCCATAATGTTTACAAAGTCTGGCTCCGTGCCTGATTAACACTCGGATCGTCAAAAAATCCATCAATATAAAAAATTATACGATCCCTTTCTGTAATCTTGATACCCCCCAGAAACGTTAACTGCAGAGGGGGGGACCAAATACCAAATCTCATTCCAAGGTTTTTGCAAAAGTTGGCAGCCCTGTGAGCACAATGAAACATATTGCTTCATTACACCTGTTTGGGGGTGGGGTTGGAAAGTAAGGTTGAATGTCACTTGCTAAGTCCTCAGAAGGAATTGTTTACGGAACTGTTCAAGTGTTTTCTATTGTATACTGTATATAGTGTTTCATTAGGTGTATATTGCACATTGTGTTGTGTAACATCTCTAATAATGCCAGGATTCTGTGTGTATCTGTGTGAATGGGATTTTAGGGCAGCGAGTTTCTGACGATTATATCAACAAAAGGGGACTATGCAAAGGTCATGTTTTTTTAGAGTTGTCCCCAAAAAGGGCAATGTTGCCGCAATTAACACGGCAAGGGAGACAACTTGTCAAACCATTACGACAAAAAAATTGTAGGCCTACCAAATCTATTTAACAACCATATGCATTTTGGCCTACTGATAATTAGTGTAATATGATGAGCTGTCTGAAACCGTTCTGACAGTAGCCCATGGCCAATATTTTCAACAGGAAATTGAGAATAATAGCCCAAAAAAAGAACATGGCAGCAATTGAAAATTGCAGGATAAAATTCAAAACACTGAAGAAGGCCATGGTTAATTGCACTTCATGTGGGCTAATAATGTTTTTGTCGTCACATCTTGAACACAATTAATAAATTACGTCCAAATAACTTCGCCACACACATTTATAAACCCGATAGGCTAAATGCTGATCTTAAAGATAAAAGGAAAGATAAAATGGGGATTCACTGAAATAAGCATTATTGCACAGACCCAGCACAAACTTTCAGATCAGAAGGTGACCCAAACTGTAGCACACTTTGCTTGGCAGAACAGTCAATTAAAATTGCTCATTATGACTAAGAATATAATAACTCGAGAGGGTACAATTTCTGGGGAAATTGTAGGGTGTGCTTGCTTACGTCTGTTGCAGAGGGGTCCGTTTTTTAATGACATTTTTACAACTGATATTTACATTTATGCATTTATCAGACGCTTTTATCCAAAGCGACTTCCAAGAGAGAGCTTTACAAAAGAGCATAGGTCACTGATATAACAAAAAGGTAATCCCAAACATTGCAAGCAGCCAAAACATCAAGCACAAATTGTGAAAAACCAAACAAGTGCCAAGGGAAGACCCATAAGAGCATGCAGTCATACAAGTTAAAAATTAAAATAACATGAACCCCAAAAAGTGCAAGACTGTACCTGTCGAAGAACAATCAACAGTAAAATATTTCACAGCAAGTACAAGAGTTAAAGAGTTAACTTCGTTATAACTAACCTACAAGAGCAACAAGTCTCTCAATAAGAGTCATTGTGATCCTGGAGGAAACTAACATCAGGTCCAGTCAAGCATTCTTAAGTGCCGTTGTACTTCCGGAACAAGTGTGTCTTGAGCCTTTTCTTGAAGGTGGGGAGACAGTCAGTGTCCCTGATAGAGGTGGGGAGCTGGTTCCACCATTGGGGCCAGGCAGTAGAAGAGCTTGTGTTGGGACCTTGTGTCTTGAGGGGTGGGACCACCAGGTTGTTGTCTGAAGAAGACCGTAGGTGACGGGTGGGGGTGTAAGGCTGCAGGAGAGACTTGATGTAGTCGGGTGCAGTCCCGTTCACTGCTCGGAAGGTCAGTACCAGGGTCTTGAATCTGATACGGGCATTGATGGGTAGCCAGTGGAGGGAGATGAGGAGCGGGGTAACATGGAAGCGTCTGGGTAGAATGTAGACCGGGCGGGCCGCTGCGTTCTGAATCCTCTGAAGAGGGCGGGTTGCGCATGCTGGGAGACCGGCGAGCAGCGAGTTGCAGTAGTCCAACTTGGAGAGGACAAGTGCTTGGACGAGCAGCTGGGTGGAGTGCTCAGACAGGTATCTCCTGATCTTCCGGATGTTGTAGAGGGTGAATCTACACGACCGGGACACCGCAGCAATGTGGACCATGAAGGAGAGCTCGTCATCCATGGTGACCCCAACGTTCCTGGCAGAGGATGAGGGGGTCACTGTCGCAGATCCCAGAGTGATTGAGAGGTCGTGGGAGATGGAGGGTTTGGCCGGGATGATGAGAAGTTATGTTATGGCGAGGTTCAGCTGGAGGTGGTGCTCGGTCATTCAGGCGGAGAGGCAGGCCTCAATCCTAGCTGAGATCCCCGGATCGGTCGGGGGGAACGACAGATACAGCAGCGTGTCGTGAGCGTAGCAGTGGTAGGAGAAGCCATGGGAGTTGATGATTGGTCCAAGTGAGGTGGTGTACAGAGAGGAGAGGAGGGGTCCAAGAGCTGGCTAGGGCCTGACAGTTTTTCTTCCCAGGAGACCTGGTAGGATCTTCCCGACAGGTAGGATGAGATCCACTGGAGTGCAGTGCCAGTGATGCCCATCTCAAAGTCTGGAGAGCAGGATCAGGTGGTTAACCGTATCAAAAATTGCAGAAAGGTCCAGCAGAATTATGTCGGATGACCTGGAAGCCGCTCTGGCAGACTGGAGGGCCGTGGTGAATGAAAGGAGGGCAGTCTCTGTGGAGTGGCCAGTCTTGAAGCCCGATTGGTTGGGGTCAAGCAGGTTGTTCTGAGAGAGAAAGTTTGACAGTTGGTTAGATACAGCACGTTCAATTGTTTTAGAGAAGAAGGGTAACAATGATGCTGGTCTGTAGTTCTGGAGGATGGCAGGGTTAAGGGAGGCTTTTTTGAGTAGAAGGGTAACTCTGGCCTGTTTGAAGGCAGACGGAAAAGTAAGTAAGACTTTATTTATATAGCACATTTCATACAAGAATTGTAGCTCAAAGTGCTTTACATAAAATCAATAAAAACAATAATACAAGTGATAAGTCATAATTAAAATTGCAACAATAATATAACTGATGAAAGTAGTAAAACCCTTCTGAGATAAAATTACTTAAATGCTTCGGTAAAAAGGTGGGTTTTAAGCTGTCTTTAAAAAATGTCTGGCGTGTTTGCTTCCCTAATATTTATGGGTAATTTGTTCCATAGTTTTGGGGCGTAATTAGCAAAGGCCGAATGACCATTCTTCTTATGACTGCTTCTGGTGACCTCTAATAAGCCTGCATTTGATGATCGCAGTGTTCGAGCTGGTGTGTAGTTTATAAGGGAGTTAGCAATGTAGCTAGGTCCTTGTCCGTGTAGAACTTTGTATGTGAGGAAAACAACTTTAAAGTCAATTCTGAAAGTGACAGGGAGCCAGTGTAAAGTAGCTAGGACAGGACTAATGTGTTCTCTCCTTTTATTTTTGGTTAATAATCTAGCTGCAGAATTTTGAATGAGCTGTAGTCTTTCAGTGGTTTTCTTGGGAAGACCAGCGAAAAGTGCGTTACAGTAGTCCAGCCGGCTGGGTATAAAAGCATAAATTAACTTCTCTGCATCATTTTGGTTTATGAATGGTCGTACCTTTGCTATATTCCTCAGGTGAAAAAACGCTGTTTTGGTCACTTTATTTATGTGAGAGTTGAAATTCAAATCTGAGTCCAGGATTACACCGAGACTCGTCACCTCTGGTTTAAGACAGGGGGTTAAGCCTCCTAGATTCTTAGTAAGCTTCTCTCTTTTGGATTTGGGGCCACATAATAGGACTTCGGTTTTGTCTTCATTTAATTTAATAAAGTTTTCATTCATCCATTTGTTTATTGCCAACAGGCAGTTAGTAATGGAATTGATGGCCGTTGTATCGTTGGGTTCAGTGATATATAGTTGTGTGTCATCCGCATAGCTATGGAAATCTATGTTATGTTCTCTGATTGTCGCCGAGTGGTAACATATAAAGAGAAAAAAGTAATGGACCCAAGCAGCTTCCTTGGGCACCCCATAGCAGTTCTCAAGTTTCTTGGACCTATGGTCTCCTAAACTAATGTAAAACTTCCTTCCTGTGATATAGTATTTTATCCAGTTCAATACACTATCCGTGAACCCAATAAGCTTTTCTAGTCTATTGATTAAGATGTTGTGATCAATGGTATCAAATGCTGCACTGAGATCTAGCAGGATAAGGATAGAAACTTTATTTGCATCAGAGTTTAGTCTGAGGTCGCTAATTATTTTGGTGAGAGCAGTTTCAGTACTGTGATATTTCCTGAAACCTGACTGCGAGACTTCAAGGATGTTATTTTCTTCAATAAAATAATTTAATTGGACTAAAACTATCTTTTCCAGTACTTAACTAATAAATGGAAGGTTTGATATTGGTCTGTAATTTGCACGTAGACTGTTATCCAATTTGGGTTTCTTTAATAGGGGCTTTACAACAGCTGTTTTGAAGGCATCTGGGAAGACGCCAGTTCTAAGGGATGTGTTTATAATCTCTAGCACCGGACCTGAGACACTATCAAACACTCGCTTAAAGAATGTTGTGGGTATAGGATCAATATCTGAGGTTTTGGAGTTAGATTCGCTGACAATTTTGGAAAGTTCATTAAGTGTGATACAGGTAAATGTGCTCATGGTTATGTTGCAGAATCTACTGATGTCAGTTTCGACCCCAAGAACAAAGCAAGCTCTTCACATTTAACTGCTGAGGATGGGGGTGGGACAGGGACAGTGTTTAGCAGCTGGTCAAAGGTGGAGAAAAGAACTCTGGAATTTCTGGCATTTTCTGTAATAATGTTGGAGAAATATTCTCTCCTTGCTAGACGGATGGTTTTGTTATAGTTGGTTAGTGTATCTTTGTAGATATTGTAGTGGATAGTGATCTTTGTTTTCCTCCATTTTCTCTCTGCTGCACAGCATTTACTTTTCGTTTCACTAACTTTTTTATTTCTTAGCCATGGGGAGGTTCTGCTTGTGCACTTCTTTTTGGTTGTCAGTGGTGCAACAGAGTCTAACACAGATAATAGTGCATCATTGAGGTTCTCTACCATTTCATTCAGAGAGCAATTATGTCTAGTTGTCTCATATAGAGCAAATTGTTCAGAACATTTCATCATAGCTGTATCGTCTAAATTTCTTCTTTGGACTAAGAATTGTTTTGTGTTTTTTGTTAGGATAATTTCCATATTAAAAAGTATATAATGGTGGTCTGAGAGGGGTAGATCAGTTATTGAAATATTATTGATATTTAGTCCAGTTGATATCACTAGATCTAATGTGTTTCCGTGCCGGTGTGTTGGGTCTGTTATGTGTTGAATTTGATTGAAACTGTCAAGGAGATTTAAGAGCTCAATAGTTCTTGGGTCTGCTTTTTTATTTACTGAGATAAGTCTCCGTTTAAAACTAATTTGTCATATCTAGTGACACAGTGATAATAGTTCAGAGAATTCTTGTATGAATATTGGCGAGTGCTTGGGTGGCCGATATATAATAACAAAAAGTATTGATTTGGTTTTGAGCTCTATAGCAAGATATTCATATGATGTGAATTCACCTTGCTCAGTGATTTTGAACAACAGTTTAGAGGAAAAAATAGCTGCGACTCCTCCACCTTTTTTTTGATTTCCTAGAAACTTGCTGTTGCCGTGTCATTTGTGGGGTATTAACAGATAAAACAGGTGTTGATAAATCTGTTGGAAGAATATGGATAGTTCTGTGACTTCTAACACTAGTTTCAGGTTTGTAACCATGCATTTTACCATGCCATTTTCTGTTTGTGATGATGACCGGTATGTCTAATGAAATAGCATGGTGGCTGTCCTAGCGTAGCTTTTCATTGGGAAAGTCTATGTCACTGAGCTGTTCCATCACAAGGGAATTCCTCTGGGGGGTGCAGATCTGTGCAAGGCCCATGTCCTTGCAGGAGGCTGTTTTAATGTTTTGTTCTGTTCCATGGGAGGTTGTTTGGAATGTGTCAGTCAGCTTAGACACAACAGGGATAGGGGGAGCAACTTGATTTGTGGTCAGGAGCACGTGACTGATGTTTGCTCTTAGTAGTTGAGATCCTCTACGGTTTGGGTGGAGTCCGTCAGCTTGAAAACGGTCTGCACAGTTCCAGAACACATTGAAATTATCGATAAATCTCAGTTTGTGTGCCAGACAGACAGATGCCAACCATGTGTTGAAAGATAGTAGTCGACTGAAGGCTTCTTTTCCTCTTCGAAAGCATGCAATTGGTCCACTGATGAATACATCTTGATATCTGTTGTGTGTTCAGTAGCTGGGTGAAATGTTTAAGTATCTCAGTGCCAGTTTTCTTGTGTAGGATATCAAATGAGCCAGTGTGGATGATAATCTTAGGGTTGTTTGGTTTATTGTTGAGGATTGTTAGTACCTCTGACGACAATTCCTCGACAGATTTGTTGCTAAGACAAATATTTTCTGTCTTTGCCAGTTTAACATGTGCTGTCATGGCATCTCCAATCAAGATAGTGGCCATATGTGGTGTTGTGTTTGCATTTCTAACGTTTGCCTTATTTGTAGCTGTGGAGCCAGTTCTTATCTTATTTGGGTTAGCAATAGGGATGTAACGATATTGACGATATCGCGCTATCGCGGTGGTAAACGTGTCTCGATATCGTCGTGGTTGGGTTACAATATTAAAAGGACAGGTGTCCGTCAAAAAGCAAGAGGAATAAACACAGTCCCGCGGAACAAATCATTGTTAACTACATAGACCATGATCCTTTGCGCTGCGTCGTCACAACAACCATCAGTGTTTCCCCTATGTTGATTTTGTCGTGGCGGCCCGCCACGGCTACATTTCTGCCGCCACGGTATCAGAAATAGGGCTGTACAAGATTTTAGGCCGTCTATCAGCAGTGATTGTTAGAGTGCATGTCGGAGAATAGCAAGGACACGCGCTTCACAGCGCAGTTGAGATTGCGTGTGTGCGTCTTTGAGAACTGTAAGTCGTATAACTTGTGTTTTCAGTTCATTAAAGCCTGTTATTGTATTAGTCTACAGTTATTGCTAATTTAAACTGGTGATTTTCGTTGTTTGTATTCTTCCCCTGCTAGCAGAATTGCATGCCTGTTGATTCGATAGCGATTGCTGCCCTTGCTCACGTTTGTATTTTAGGTGCATTATTATGCTGAAGTAGTTTTAGTTAACAGTGGGTATACTGTTATTATTTGCTAAAGAATGCTTAGCCTATCAAGATCAAATGAAGCCGACAGTGTACATGCTTTCGAGTACCTTGATCGATAGGCTAGGCTACTGACCATTTACAATAAGTTGTTATGTCAATTATTAATTGGCATATTTCTGCCATTAATAGAACATACTTTAAGTAGCCTAACTGTATTGCTTTACGGAAAATAGGACAAAAATAGGCCGTCTTTCAGCAGTGATTGTTAGAGTGCATGTCGGAGAATAGCAAGGACACGCGCTTCACACTTTTTTTAAATGTCAGTATTTTTTTTGCTATTATCATCACAAACACTATCGTGAGCTATTTAACAATACCGTGAGCTTTTCCACAATATCGCAATAAATATTGCACCGTGAGGTCAATATCGAAATTGTATCGTACCGTGAGATTTTGATATCGTTACATCCCTAGTTAGCAATGATAGGTCCTTGTGCCAGACCAAGGTTAGCCACTGTGTCAGTACTAGCAATAGATTCTATAGTGCTAGCAGCGTTAGCTCCTCTAAGAGCTGATGGGCTGTGGATAGTCTTAGCATACCTTGGATCTTTATAATCCTGTGATATTGTTGTCTGATTAGACTTGATAGGGGGTCGAACAGCGCCCCGAGAGGGGCTTGGAGTAAAATGGGGGACTCCCGGTCGTAGCAGACGATGATATGTTGGATTTGCATGTGTGTAGTAGCTACCATCATGGTGTGTCTGCAATCCGGGCTCTTCATGTTGGTTAGCTGCGTGGCTAGCACTCCTGTGCCTCTTCGCCTTGGATTCCACACACAAGGGAGAGAAAATTCCCAGTGGTTCAAATCTGTTTCTGAGTGGGACAGGAGGAGAGGTGATAAGGGAAGAGTTTCTGCCTCACTTTTTTGGCTTTTTATCCTTGGTGCCAGTCCCATCTCCGATGAAGGTAGAGGCAGTGCTAGGCCTCTTTGGTTTAGCGCCGAGAGCAGGCCATAACTCATCTGGTCCATCGGCCGGTGGAGAGAAAGCTGGTTCCAAGGGTGGCTCATTAGCCGGTAGCTTAGCCTCCGGGCTAGGTAGCATGGAATCTATTAAGTCCTTGTTCTCTCTGATATTTAGGGCTCTGACTCTTAACTCCAGTTCGACTATCCTCTGAGTAAATTGTTTGCAGTCGTTGAAAGCCATAGTTCTACAGGGAACACGCTTTACCTTGCTTGCCTGTGGTCAGTCTGGGAGAGCAGCCCAAAATACTTCTGTTCTCCTTGGGCTTCAGTCCCTCAGGTTGTTCCTTTTTGTGGTTGTAATCAATTCACTTGATTTTGAATAATATCATCGAAAACTATCCAAATTACTGAAACTTCAGAGCATTTCTCCGTGAAGCCAAGCAAGGAAGCAAGCAGGGAAGGTCAGGGGGAGGAGAGGGAAAGAAAATGCGACTGCCTTCGTTGAGAGCAAGATTACATTTAATATGGTTCTCAAACGAAAGGTCTGGGTCCAATGTGACTCCTACATTTTTTACCAGCTGGCTTTGAGATACTTTGACGCCATCTAAGTTTAAGGTCAGATTGGATAAATTATTTCTGTTTTTTTAGGGCCGAAAATTTGAACCTCGGTTTTATCCGAATTAAGAAAAAGGAAATTTGCTGTCATCCAAGTTCTCAACCCGGAAACACTTTTTTCCATAGCATGTGGAAATTCTCCAGGCTTTATGGACATGTATAGCTGAGTATCATCTGCATAACAGTGAACAATTTACCCCAGAGCTTCTAACTATGTTTCCTAAAGGCAACATATAGAGTGAAAATAACAGAGGGCCTAGAACTGAACCCTGTGGTACTCCGTATTTTACAGTAGTGCTCCTGGATGAGCAACCATCATAGTGGACATATTGTGATCTATCAGATAGATACGATCTAAACCACTGAAGTGAAGTACCAGAAATCCCAACATAGTTCTCCATACGCTCCAGGAGAATCTCATGATCCTCAGTGTCAAATGCTGCACTTAGGTCTAGAAGAACCAGAACAGAGATAAAGCCCGCGTCAGGGGCTAATAATAGATCATCAACTACTTTAGCTAATACGGTTTCAGTGCTGTGGTGAAGACAAAATCCAGACTGGAGAGGTTCATAAAGCTGATTTGAGGAGAGGTGCTCAGTGAGCTGTTGTGCCACAGCTTTTTCTACGATTTTGGAGAGAAATGGCAAATTTGAAATTGGCCTGTAGTTGCTAAGACAACCTGGATCCAGGTTGTTTTTTTAAGAAGGGGCTTAATAATAGCTTGTTTGAAATCGTTAGGGACTTGTCCAGTTACAATAGATTCATTAATAATACTAAGCATGGGTGGTCCAATAATACGGAGAAGTTCCCTACAAAGTTTGGCAGGGAGGGGATCAAGAAGGCAGCTGATGGGTTTTGAGGAATCTACCAGCTCGATGAACGCTTCCCTAGAAATAGGGTTAAAGTGAGTAAGAGCCTCAACATGCAGCATGCTGGGTATAGAGTCAAATTCAGTGTTGATGGCCACTCCTCCAGGACTAGTCTGTAGTTTGTCCCTTATTGCATAGATTTTTTGGTCGAAGAAATCATTGGGAGAGAGATCTGAACTAACACAGAGTGTACTTTTCTTTGTGAGTTTTGCAACAGTATCAAATAAGAACTTTGTGTTGTGTTTGTTCTTACTAATCAATTTAGAAAAATATTCTGATCTGGACCTGATGAGGACTTGCTTGTACTTCATTTGGCTGTCCTTCCAGGCCAGGTGGAAAACCTCCAATTTAGTGGTACGCCACTTATGCTCTAATTTTCTAGTGGACCTCTTGAGAGTGCGGCTTTCCTCTGAATACCATGGAGCCATTTGCTTGTATTTTCTTTTCCTTGGTTTGAGTGGGGCAACAGAATCTAGGGATAACTGAAGAACCAAATTCAGATCCCTTGTTTTAGCATTTAATGATTTATTTGGGACGTCCAGTGCTTCTAGTGCAGCAGGTAGAATACTGGCCAGTTCCATAGCTGTGTTTGGGGTTATGCAGCGGCTAGTAGAGATATTCTGGGTGCCTCCAGGGATCTGGCAGAGATCAATTTTAAAGGTAACCAGGCAGTGGTCTGATAATATAGGATTGTGGGGGTGGACAATGATGTCACTAATCTTGATTCCCCGTGTGAGAACTAAATCCAATGTATGCGAGTGAAGATGGGTAGGTTTAGAAACCACCTGAGTGAGACCTGTGGAATCCATTAGAGCAGTAAAGGCCTTACTTAGAGGATCTTTTGGGTCATCCACATGGATGATAAAATTGCCCATAATTAAGATATTATCAGTATATGTCACAAGACCAGCACTAAAATCTGCAAATTCCTCTAGGAAGAGGGAATACGGGCCGGGGGGCCGGTATAGAGTAACTAAACAAAATGAGGGAGGGGGGGCAATAGTAGAAGAATTAGTCCTTTTTAAAGTCGTTATTAGTCGTTATATTATCTCAAATGATTTAAAGGTATTTACAGATTTTAGGCTAAGGTTGAAGCTAGCTTTATATATCATAGCAACACCGCCACCTTTCTTTGAGGCACGAGGGATGTGTGAGTACGCAAAATCCGGAGGCGATGCTTCATTCAGGGAGGAATATTCTTCAGGTTTTAACCAGGTTTCGGTGAGTCCAATCAGGTCCAGGCTACATTCAGACATCATATCATTAATCAAAACGGCCTTTGGGGATAGAGATCTGATGTTTAGGAGCCCAACATTCCAGTAGGGGTTTTTGGCAGCTTTAGACATAGGTAATCCTTCTGAAAAGGTGGCACTGCTATCAGAAAACTTAGTAGGAAGAGCAACGGGGGAGCAAGGCTGAATACATATTAAATTGGTATAATTCCTAATAATTGAGGGCCGGAATTTGAAAAAACACCGTCGGGACAGACACCGTCTCAATGGGAGAAACAACATCAGCATCCACGCTGGCTACACTACAAGCTGAGCTATCGGGCCCCCAACAGCTCACAACATGCCTATCAACATACCTATCAGACTCTCTAAGAGACTGTGGCCCGGCTTGTTCTAGTGAGTGTCAGGCCTGCTCTAAAATAGCTTCAATATCCCTAGACAAAAGAAAAGCACCTCTCCAGCTAGGATGGAGCCCGTCACTTTTCAACAAGCCAGGTTTGGCCCAGAAACTAGACCAATTATCTACAAATCCTAAACCCTGTTCTGAGCAAAAGCGAGCCAACCAGCGGTTGAGAGAGACAAGCCTGCTGTAGATCTCGTCAGTCCCCCTAACAGGTAGTGGGCCAGAGACTATTACTCGATGCCGACTCATCTTTTGAGCAAGGTCACATGCGCGAGCTATATTAACCTTCGTGACCTCTGACTGCCTCAGCCTTACATCATTGGTGCCGACATGAATGACAATATTCTCATACCTATCATCAGTGTGTGCGCCATGTGCCTTAGCTTGGGCATTTGCCTTAGCCCTAGTGCTAGCCAGCACCCTAAGATTAGCTTCTATGTCGGTAACTCTGGCCCCTGGTACACAGTAAACTGTCGCTGGTTGCTCTAATCTAATGTTACGAGTGATGGAGTCACCGATCACTAACGTCTGAGGAGTCCCACTCCCACCATGCTGCAAAGGTGAAACCGGTGGGGCTAAACTTGAATTCTCCCTCACGCTAGGACTCCCTGTCTGTGATGTTGCGCCAGTCGCATCTAAAGTTACTAGCATACGTTCTTCCTCAAGCGACTGAACGCAACTCTCTAACAGAGTCAACTTATCGAACAAAATGGCACATGTAGGACAAAGTGAGTGGTCGTCAGACATTATAGTTAACTTACGTGATTAGTTTATGCCAACCAGGATAATCCTTCAAAAGCGTTGAGTTGGCTAGTTCACCAGGAACAGTAGCGTCGAGCTCCCAGGAAGAAAGCCGTGCCGAATAAACCTATAACTAGACTGTAGATGTATGGATTAAATCGGTATAGACTAAATAAATAAATAAATGAAGTAATATATAATATATAGCGGTTAACAAGAAAAAGTTTGGGAAATGTTTGGAGCAGCTCAGGGGGGTATTCGTCGTAGCTCGCTAAGCAGTTTAGCGAGCAAATTTTCAGGCTAAGATAAAACACGCCCCTATTTTTGGTTCGTCGAAGCAAGTTTAGATAAATCACCATAGTAACATATCAATTAGCACTAACCTGCTCGAGAGCAGGCTAACGTAAGTGTAGCTGGATAAGCTTGCCACACCCCCGGAAAATAATTGGCAGCTCCCTTTTTGAGAGACCCAGCTGACCAAGGAGATATAGTTCGATTAACTTTCCATACCAATGAGTTCTTCACGATCCTCATGATCCTTTATTTCACACGGATGAGTTCTTGTTTGAGCGATATCGATTCAGCCGACAAGGACTCATTTATTTGCAAGACCTTCTCGGGCCGTACATTGCAAATATCACACGCCGCAGCAAGCTATGCTTTACGAGCTTATGCTGCTGTATGTGAATATGTAACGCTATGTTCTAAGAAATGTCTTATCTGTTGTGCCTGTGCTTTTTATGTTTCACTGTGGGAGAGTGGAAAACGTCATATAGATTCCTTTTTATGTCTTGACGTGAAGAAATGGACAATAAAGCTACTTGAAACTTTTACTGTGCTTCAGACTCTGCATAGCCTTGAGGTTTTTCGCGTCAGGTAGGCTACATTTTTATACAGTATAGGCGATGCAGAAAACATTGGCAAAGCCACAGCATGCGTTGCTGTAAGAAAAGTGTACTTGGCGCTTAACCAGCTGATGAATCAATTCATCATATTCCTGGCCATGCCCCAGTCAATGAAATCAAAGAGGGATTTACACATAGGCCTACATGCATATACACATATATAGGGTGATATCAGGTAAAATGGGCTATTTAAGGTTTGGGGGTCCCTGCCCTGACAAGTAACAGGGGATTTGATTGTTTTATGGTTACTATGGTGGGCGGGCCAATAATTCAAACAAGACTGCACCAGAAAGCTGCATGGTAAGTAGCCTGGCATACCAAATCTAATTAAACTATTATAAGGATGATAAATCTTTTTTTAAACATGCACATACAAAAACTATGCATATCTGTCTTGATGGCATCAATCACAAATAATGTTGTTAGTTTGGTATATGAACATGTTCATATGTTTTTCTTGGTGGTCCAATTTACATTAACCCACTGAGGTAAAATGGGCAACATGGTTTCAGATAAAATGGGCCATCATCTGTGTCACTCACAGAGTGTTGGAGTGTGTGTGTGTGTGTGTGTGTGTGTGAGAGGGTGTGTGTGTGTGTCACACCATGACCCCCCCAACAGTAATAATGGTAGTAGATTAGATATTTTATGTACAGTGAGTATGGCGAATGAGAAGGAAGCAAGAGGAGAGGAGAAAGGGATAAGGAAAGAGAGAGAAAAGAGAGTAGGAGCAAGGACCAGAGAGGAAAGGATACAAAGATAAAACAGGGATGGAAAGGAAGGCCAAACAATTACAATCTGTGGAAAGAGGAGAGGATGAAGGGGGCCTTAGATGAATACATGGAGGGAGAGAAGAAAGGAATTTTACCAAAATACGCATTTAGTTTATCTGCAATTTTTTTGCCAAGATGCCTGTCTTGCTCTGGCAGCGGTGGCGGTGTTTGACTTAGCCATGGTAATATGCTTATTGTCTTCGTAGAGACTCATTATAATAGTTTGCTCAGATGGCGAGAATATCACCGCTCTCTCTTTCGTCTTTTCCGCCATCATACCGTTAGAAAATCACGGTTTTGGTGATCGACCTTTCCTGCCTTTTGAAGTAGGACGTGCTCGTGCACTTGCCCTGATAAGTTTAGCCTGATTGAAATTAACCACATGATTTGGATGCGGATCAGCCGTCGACGAACCGATATTTGCGGTTCTCAGTTAGCTCGCTAATGTTAACAGGCTAAAAGGACAATGGATTAGCTTCAACCCTTACGACGAACGGGCCCCAGGTGCAGCACGGTATGTCGTAAAACAGGAAACACTGGAATGAGCAACACAGCATAAGGGTATTTATGTGAACTCAAGCCCCATATTTCAAGGTTCTCAACAGGTTGTATGCTGAGGTGTTTCAAATACGTGTTATAGAAACTCCTGTACAAAATAGTGACTTGGGAACCACTATCCAACAAAGCCCTGGTATATACACCCTCTATCTGAACGGGCACAACAGAGGTGGGTCCGACTAAACCTACAGGCAAATCAGCATTCAAAACAGGAGAACAATTTGCGGAACGTGATTTCTTTGGAGCCCCGAGCCGTTCCTTCACTGGACTTCGGCAGAGTTTCCCTGCTTCCTATGCATTCTCAACAACTTCTGGTTTACCTTTCTCAAGTCTTCAGAGCCCTGACATTCACGCCTGGTATGCTAATCTTCACCACACTTGTAACAAAAGATTCCATGTGGAGGGGATCTGAATGTGTTAACTCTAGGTGGAGCACTGCGAGCAGTGGCTTCAGATGCTTGGACATCAGACTCAGACTTTATCTTTGGCACTTCCACACTTGAAGTCACTGTAGCTACACTTAAGAGTCTTGACACGTGAGCAGACAGTTCTCTGACTTCTTTCCTTAGACCGTCAAATTCAGTACTATCGGATACTTCGGAGACTGTAGCAGTAGCAACTTTAGGGTCTTTCTCACATCTTCCCTAGCACTGACCCAATTCTCTTCTTCTCTCACTTCTTTCAACAATTGAGGAAAAGAAGGAGTGTTTTGCAGAGTGTGAGTCAATCGAACACGCAAAGCAACCATATAATTTGTCAATGCCCTTTTTATCAGCTGCTCCATTAGTGCTCTATTCATGTCTTCCGCAGTTATACCTCCTTTTAGCAGGGCTCTGTGGAGTAGCTTGTCCAGACAACATAAGAATACAGAAAGCTTCTCTCTGTCCTCTTGGTAGGTGTGTCGGAGTTTTGCCATGAGATCGGGCCGACTCTCTGTAGTCGGCCCGATCTCATAGGCTGTTTCCAATGCAACAAGATAATCTTTAGCAGTAGCAGAAGTATTGCTCACCTTAAAAATCTAACAATGTCAGCCACAGGTCCCTTCAAACTCTCTACAATACGCTGCTTTTTCACAGCATCACTACACTGCCACTCACTGATCATTTGAGTAGCCATCTCCATCCATGGCTCATATTCTTCTTCACCAGGTGGGACAGGTTTCAGTGCAGAAAACAATCTAAATTTTCTGTAACTGGGTCCATCAGCGGGTCCTTGACAACACTTGTCCACCAACCTACCTATAGCATTCACCAAATCCATATTCACATCTGGTTTAGGAGCCAGATCCTCAGAGAGAATGGCCCTAACATCTTTTAAAGACTTTCCCTCTTTTTGCAACAATGCCACCAGTTTTGAGTGGAATTCTGCATCAGGTTCTATAATGGCAATACTTTTAATGAAGTGTACAGTCCAAGGCCCAACCTCACCTTCAATACCTATCTCCGGGGGTGCAGCACTTGGCTCTAACTCAGTGCTAATATGGACAAGTATGAACAGCTTCCGACCAGTGGCGTCTCCACGGCGGCCATGTATTTTTGTACGACCAAAAGCTTTCACAGTGCTCAACACTTTCATAATGGTGTCATCCACTACATCTATGGGAACATTACCTATAATGATAGCATGAGCGAGACTAACACCCTCTTCACGGCTCCACTCAACTGCCTTTGAAAGTTCCATGTTTACACAATCAATTTCCAAAATACACTATTAAACAGTCTGGCAAAAAAAATAGAAGAAAAATCTCAGCGGTGCCTCCAAAATGTAACCCCTTTCTAGTGGTTTTTCTCTGACACACTAGAGTCACACTCATATAATATAAACAGGATCCTGATAGTAAAAATGTAACTCCCCAGACCTAACTAGTGACAAATACAGTTTATAAGAACTAAAACACTTTACAACCATCCAACAAGACTTAAATCATAAAACATTTATTGCTCTCTTATTGGTTATCATTTAAGGGATTTTGGTTGAATATGAATTTCGAAACAACATTCATATACCGTCCACTTATCAAACATCAAGTGTACATATCAAATCAGACTGAGTGTATACCCTTTCACACTAACAGTTTTCCAACAAATAACCCATATATGACAGTTGAAATGAAACAGAAATGACACCTTTGTTATTCTAACCAAGCTTGGATACTAAATTTGTTGGGGCCCAGTCGACACGTTGGTGCACATTGTTGAATGTGACAGTCCCATATCGCTAACTTTCATGGATTTACTTTGTCTTAGTACTCACGCAACCTTCACCCGAAGATGGCAAAACTCTCCCCAATGCACACCAAGGGAAAAAAACTGATGTCCAGTCCAGGAGAGCCACATGCGATGTAGGCTAGCTTTGCTTTCCGATGTGCGTTGTCCTCGTGGTCGGAAAACACAGCTTCACCGTTGAAGAAAAACACTATTTTCTTAGAGCAATGTAGAATAGACAAATATCGTGCACATACAAATTGTAACTGCCGTAAAACTTGGGCAACTAACAGTTTAGGTCTCCAAAATGTGTCTGTTCTTAGCCGAGCAGCAAAACATAGCTCCCCCTATCTCGTCTCCAGGAATTCTGGGATACCTCCCCCCAAGCGGAAAACTAGTATCATTCAAATAAAATACAATAACAGTTTATTCTAATTTCTGATTGGCTTATACCCAATCACTGTACATAACTAAAATATGTTTAGGACTCTTGGAAACTGACTACTGTAACTGTGTTATAATGTAGCAAAAATAACTATAAAACTGATGCAATAAAACACGTTTCTAGAGAGCCCTACAGGTGGATTTGGAGCCACCAGTCAGTTGCTCCAATGTTGAGCACAAACTTTGCACATGAACGTTGAGCGGAGACAAATGCAAAACAACAAACACTCCCTTTGAGCGGAGACAAATGCAAAACACAAAACAATGTGTTGAGCCAAACCAAAGCCGTCAAAGGTTACCATTAATGTAGCTACAGCAACTGTGGATGACTCAATAACTTTTGTCACGTTATTTTGTATAAATTGCATGTAAGTGTAGGCTATATATTTACGCCTTTATTAATTTTTTTGCATAAAAAATTAAGCCAATCAACAATAGAATCTCATGACAATATAGACTTGAAAAACAATATGTTATGGTTTGCCTAGAGATAGGCTACATATATTTTAATTATTTCGAGAATTGTTAATAAAGACTCATGTAAGATTTTAACATTGTGTTATGACCCTTTGAAGTACATGGCCCTTTAGGTCTTTGAAGCCGTCAGTTTGACCCACTAGAGCAGAGACAAAGGCAATACCATGCTATGCGACAAGTCAAGTAAAAAAAATATGCATTTTGTCTGTAGCACCAGCAAAAGTTGTTTTTGACTATGGATCCGGCGACATGTTATCTTACACGGTAAAGTTAGCATTGAACCAGAAGGTGTACAGTTATTAAAACATCATAAATTGACATAGCTGTTCAATTATGATAGCAGAAACAACTTTATAGGCCCTTGTTTTCGCATGGACGGATGGCCGACAGCAGGGATGTTGAGGGCCTCCCTTTACTTAAGTAAATAAAACTGCACTTGATATTAGGCTATATGCATGAGAATAGGACCACCGAAACAATTAAAGCATAATAACAATTTTTACAATAAAATAAAGAAAACAACTGTTGGTCTTAAATGTTTTATTTAAATACAAAACCCCACCAACAATATTAATCAAACTACTAACATAAATAAAAGTAGCCTAAATGGCTTTCCTGCTGTGGATAAAAATTTCAGCCATGTAGCAGCACATCCCTTGATGCCTGAACAGTATTCTTATAATGACCTAAAACAAGAAAAATTCAAATTTAAAATAAAACTGATAAAATACATTTAGTTATTGTATTTGGTGTTGTTCATTAGCATAAAAAGAAATACAACATTTACCTCTGACATCATGACATCAAAAAGTAGGTCCACTTGGTCCAGTAGTCCTGATGTCCATTGGTTTGCCTCGCACTGCCCTCTCCAGCAGTTTGATTATGTCATCACCTTTTAATTAAACATAGTTATCAATGTAACAATATAGCTGCAAGCAGCGATGCGGGTTCCTCTGCAAAATGGCAAAATATTATAAAAATGTTCATTGTAAAAGGTCAAGAGTTGGACAACAAGAGAGCAAAACTACATCATGTTGGGCCAACTACAATAGGCTGAATGGGGACTTGAACTCATGAGCATAAGGTTACAAGGCAGCCTCTCTATCCTCTCTGCTACATACCAACTGTTGTGAATGTAAGAGTAGAAAGGGCAGAGTATTAGCTTTGGTCAGTGTTGTGTTGTCCAATAAAGAAACCGGTTGCCATTAACTTCTTTTATTGTCAACTCTTGTCCGTCTCACCCACATGTGACTTATCTCTCCCCTTTCGCGGTCTTCTCTTCCGGCTTCCGTAGTTCGCGTTTCCTTAACTATACTACATATTCCTCCCTTTGTAGATTTATTCTATCTTTATCAAATGTATTTTAAATCTCTCCTGGTATAACATAACATTTCAACATGTAGACCTAGTTCGTCGTAAGGATTGAAGCTAAGTTAATCATTTGCCCCTTTAGCCCGTTAACATTAGCGAGCTAACTGAGAACCGCAAATATCGGTTCGTCGACGGCTGATCCGCATCCAAATCATGTGGTTAATTTCAATCAGGCTAAACTTATCAGGGCAAGTGCACGAGCACGTCCTACTTCAAAAGGCAAAACCTCCAAAACCGTGATTTTCTAACGGTATGATGGCGGAAAAGACTAAAGTTAGAGCGGTGAAATTCTCGCCATCTGAGCAAACTATTATAATGAGTCTCTACGAAGACAATAACCATATTATCATGGCTAAGTCAAACACCGCCACCGCTGCCAGAGCAAGACAGGCATCTTGGCAAAAAAAATTGCCGATAAACTAAATGTGTGTTTTGGTAAAATGTATAGTCTCATCTTTAGTGCCTTATTACCCCAATCAATCAGATCACATTTCTTTAAATGTGCCTGCTTCCAGTAGGCTTAATGGAAATTAATCATCAAATGAGATCTTGCTAGCGAAAATAATGATATCAACTCTTTCTGAATAAGTATAAAAACAAGGCCAAAGAGTATCTAATTGATACGAATTCATAGATACTTATGAGGATATATGTAGGGTGATATAAGGTAAAATGGGCCACTTTTTGGTAAATCTTTGGGACAACAATACAATACCATATACCTTTTCCATGTGTTTTATGATTACTTATGACTGTTTTTGATAATTTTTTGTTGAAATGATGTAATAAAATATTATTATTTAGGCCCTACAGTTCTTGAAACATCAGCTGTGCCAAGGTTTTTTGCACGAGCAGTTTCAGGTAAAATGGGCCAGTGAAACTGCAAAGGGAAATTGTAATTTATCATCAATTTTAATTTTAAAACACAGTTGCTTATACAGCCACATAACATTTAAACTGCATTAAACAAACATATTCATATGTGCCATAATTTTTAAAAAATGATCCTGAAGCCCAGACTCGTCACAGTTCCATATATATGTGACGGTGTGCCCTCAATACCCAGCTCAACCAAAAGGCTCTCATACTGGTTAAACCACTGGCTAACCACCTCTTTGTTGAGTCCAGCAGCCCGTGCTGCAGACAGGACCTCTGGCTTGCACATCCCAAGCTCTGGGTTGTGCTTTAGAAAGTTCTTAAACCAGTAATATCCGGCCCTCCCTGCTGTCTTGGAGAAACCAGAAATGTTGTTCTTGGCTGCAAAATCAAAGGCCACTTGCCGGACATCACGTTTTGTGAAGGGAAACCCCCTCTGCGCCAATGTGTTGAGGGTGGCAGCAAGCTCCCTTTTTGCCTCCTGTGGAAGGTAGGGCTTCTGCCCTGACACATGTTCACTGCCAGTCACCTTTCCACTGATGCGTCTTTGCAGTGTTGATTGCGGCACACCCCATGCTCTTGATAAGAGGTGCACACTCACTGTAATTCCTTTCTTCTCTCCCTCCATGTATTCATCTAAGGCCCCCTTCATCCTCTCCTCTTTCCACAAATTGTAATTGTTTGGCTTTCCTTTCCATCCCTGTTTTATCTTTATATCTTTTCCTCTCTGGTCCTTGCTCCTCCTCTCTTTTCTCTCCCTTTCCTTCTCCCTCTCTCCTCTCGCTTCCTTCTCGTTCGCCATACTCACTGTACATAAAATATCTACTACCATTATTACTGTTGGGGGGGTCATGGTGTGACACACACACACACCCTCACACACACTCCAACACATGTGTATGTGTGTTTGTGAGGGACACAGATGATGGCCCATTTTAGCTGAAACCATGTTGCCCATTTTACCTCAGTGGGTTAAGGTAAATTGGGCCACCAAGAAAAACATCACTTTTTCAAAAAATATGTTCATATACCAAACTAACAACATTATTTCTGATTGATGCCATCAAGACAGATATTATGCATAGTTTTTTATGAGCATAAAAAAAAAAAAAGATTTATCATCCTTATAATAGTTTAGTTAGATTTGGTATGCCAGGCTACTTACCATGCAGATTTCTGGTGCAGTCTTGTTTGAATTATTGGCCCGCCCGCTATAGCAACCATAAAGCAATCAAATCCCCTGTTACTTGTCAGGGCTGGGACCCCCAAACCTTAAATGGCCCATTTTACCTGATGGCCCATTTTACCTGATATCACCCTATATATATGTATATGCATGTAGGCCTGTGTAAATCCGTCTTTGATTTCATTGACTGGGACATGCCAGCTGGTTAAGCGCCAAGTAGGCCCACACTTTTCTTACAGCAACGCATGCTGCGGCTTTGCCAAAGTTTTCTGCATCGCCTATACTGTATAAAAATGTAGCCTACCTGACGCGAAAAACCTCAAGGTTATGCAGAGAGTCTGAAGCACAGTAAAAGTTTCAAGTAGCTTTATTGTCAACTTCTTCACGTCAAGACATAAAAAGGAATCGATATGACGTTTCCCACTCACCCACAGTGAAACATAAAAAGCACAGGCACAACAGATAAAAAATTTCTTAAAACATAGCGTTACATATTCACATACAGCAGCATAAGCTCATAAAGCATATAGCTTGCTGCGGCGTGTGATATTTGCAATGTACGGCCCGAGAAGGTCTTGCAAATAAATGAGTACTTGTCGGCTGAATCGATATCGCTCAAACAAGAACTCATCCGTGTAAAATAAAGGATTGGCGATCGCGAAGAACTCTATTGGTATGGAAAGCTAATCGAACTATATATCTCCTTGGTCAGCTGGGTCTCTCAAAAAGGGAGCTGCCAATTATTTTCCGGGGGTGTGGCAAGCTTATCCAGCCACACTTACGTTAGCCTGCTCTCGAGCAGGTTAGTGCTAATGGATGTGTTACTATGGTGATTTATCTAAACTTGCTTCCACGAACCAAAAAGAGGGGCGTGTTTTATCTTAGCCTGAAAATTAGCTTGCTAAACTGCTTAGCGAGCTACAACGAATACCCCCCTAGTCTCCAATTCTTAAAGTAAATTATATCTCATATTCTTAATTTCAAAGTTTTTAAATCAAACAGTTCCTTAACTCTAACAAAGTATTCTGTTCCACAAAATTAAACATAAGACATTTCTTTCAAAAGAGTACAGTTTTTTTTTTTTTTTTTTTACAATCATGTTCTGAAACGGGCTGGTTTCTTGATAGCCCTCCCTGATCTGGTGGTAACTTCTGGTGGTTTAGGTTCTGGCACATTGACAGTCTCTTGAGGGGTTTCTACAGTAGGCTGATGCTGTGGATGTGGTGTATCCTCAGGTACTCTCATGTCCATGTTCGGTGTCGCTGGTTCGGGAATGTTAAACTCCAATGGGAAAGGTGCATGTCGGAGGTGTTTGACATTCCTTATCACCAGAGTTCCATTTTCTGTATTGACCAGTTCAAAAGAAGTGTCAGAGGTGCTTCTTAATATGACATAACGAATGTCCTTGTATTTTGCATCTAATTTGTTGTTTTCCAGATTAGCAATGTATACAATATCTCCAATTTTGAAAGTGTGTCCTTTTGCTCCATGTTTCTTATCTGCATACTCTTTCATTTTGTTTTTGTATTCGTCATGATGTTTTCTGATCCCGCATTCTTCTTCTTCTTCCTTCTCCAAGTTTGGTAGTTTTGTGTGCATATACCTACCAAATATAAGGTAGGCTGGAGTTTCACCTGATGCTCTGTGAGGGGTGGTACATTGCCATGAGAATCTTTGGCAATTCCTCCGTCCAGTTCTTTCCTTCACATTTGGCTGATCTGAAGGCCTTCTTCAGGTAACGATGGAAACGTTCTATCTTACCATTACTCTTGGGGTAATAGGGTGACGCCCTAATGTGCTTGATTCCACAAGTTTTGAGAAAATCTTCGAAGAGATGAGCTACAAATTGTCTGCCATTATCAGTCACTACCTCAAGGGGGTATCGAAAGCGTGCAAAGATTTTTATCAGTTCTCCAATCACTGACTGTGATGATATATCTGATAACACTATAGCTTTGGGGTAAGACGTGTAGTAATCAATGACTGTCAGTATGTGTAGATTTCCTATTGGGCCAACTAAATCTATGCCTAACTTTGTCCATGGCCTTGGAGGTAACTCTAGTGGTTGGAGTGGCTGATCTTCATGTAGTGGTTTGTTCAGAACGCAAGCATTGCAGTTCCTAATCATTCTCTCAATATCAATGTCCATATTAGGCCAATAAAACGTATTTCTCAGAAATTGTTTTGTTCTCACTACTCCTTGATGTGTTTCATGTGCTATATGCATTGCTTGTCTGATTTTACCTTTTGGCAGCACGATCCGGTGCGCTCTCAGGATCAATCCAGTGTGCGTTGATAATTCATCTGCGCATCTTTTATATGGTTGCATTTCCTCAGCAATCTGAGTCGGCCATTGTCCTGTTTGTATGATTGGAACGAGTTGCTGTAGTACGTCGTCCTCCTGTGTGTCTTTTCTGATGTCATCAAGCGTAATGGCAGGCACTTCATTTGTGATGATGGAAAGTACTCTCTCCAAGTAATCGTCAACATATTTGTTGTCTTCTGTTACAGCCAAAGGAAGTCTTGAGAGAGAATCTGCAACATTACACTTCCCCATAAGTATGTTCTGAAGTGTTCTACAGCCCAGACACATCCTAGAGCCTCACGTTCTATTTGAGAATAGCGTCTCGCGGTGGCGGTTAGTGAGCGACTTCCATAAGCTACTGGTTTGTTTTGTCCGTTAGTCTGTTTCTGAAGTAGCACAGCTCCTAATCCTATTGGACTGGCATCTGAAATCACAGTAGCCTGTGAGTCCAGCCTGAAGTATGCCAGACATGGTTGGCTTACCATTGCTCTTTTCATGTCATTAAATGACTTTTCAGTCTCACTGTTCCATTGCCATTCTTGACCTTTTCTTGTCAATCGTCTTAGTGGCTCTGATATGTTGGCGTAGTTAGGAATGAACTTCATCAAAAATACACATGTGCCTAAGAAAGAACGGAGTAATGTCACATTCTCAGGTCTTGGTGCTTTGCTAATGGCTTCAACTTTCTTTGGGTCAGGCTTTATTCCTTCTCCTGAGATCACATGTCCAAGTATTTCAATTTGTTTCAGTCCCAGCACACATTTGTCTTTGTTAAGTGTTAATCCTCTTTCTTGAAATCTCTTGAACACTTTCCTCAGCCTTTCTTCCAGCTGGTCTTCATCATCTGCATACAGAACCATATCATCCATGTAGCATACAATTTCAGGCATTCCACTTATCAATAAATCCATAGCCTTCTGGTAGGCCTCAAGTGCTGATGATAATCCAAACGGGACTTTTTTGTATCTGTAGCAGCCTCTGTGTGATATAAATGTTGTCAATTTCCTTGATTCTGGGTCTAATTCAATTTGCCAAAAACCTTTCCTGGCATCGAGTTTTGCATAGACTTTAGAACCCTGAACTGCTTGCAATATACTATCAACAGTTGGTACGGGATGCCTTTCTCTGATGACAGCTTTGTTCACTTCTCTGAGGTCTACGCATAGTCTCATCTCAGCTGTACCTTTCTTCGGTGTGAGCAGTAGGTTTGACACCCATTCAGATCCTTCATTGACTCCCTCTATGATATCCTGCTCAAGCATTTTGTCTAATTCCTGATTCACTACTTCCTTCATGTGATATGGAATTTGTCTCAGTTTCTGTGCTACTGGTGGTACTGATGGATCTACTGTCACTTTGTGCGTGTAGCCATTCACTTTTCCTAGTCCTTTGAAAAGTTCTGCATATTCTTCAAACAAGTTCTGAAATCTTTCTGCTATATGTTGTACCGTGTTGATTGTCTCTTACTTGTTCAGAATTTTCATTGAGAAGCTAGATGTTCTTCCTAACAGTGCTTCAACATCTCCTCTGATAACATAGACATCATCCTTTATCTTGCTGTCCTTCCAGCAAAGCTCAGCTTCAAAAAATCCAATGCACGGCAAAGGTGTTTTCTGTCCATATGCATAAAACTTCTTGGTTGTCTGTCTCAACTTTGTATTTCTTTTAAACAGTCTATTGTAAAGACCATCTCCTATGAAGTTTCTGCTGCTTTTTGTATCAATTACCATCTTCACTTTTTGTGCATTAATTTGGATTGTTTCTTTGCCTTCTGGATCCACTGAATAAACAAATTCATCAGAATCATCTGAATTCTGCTCATTTACAATCCTAATAGGCTTTTCTGATTGTCTTTGTTTTGAATCATTTTTGCCTTTGATTTCAATTTCTCGGGTCGAGCTGTTCTTTTTCCTACAAACTCGAGCATAATGACCCACCTTCTTACAGTAGAGGCATTTAGCAGTTCTAGCTCCGCAGTCATCTGCTGTGTGGTTAGACATTCCACATCTATGACACGCAGTATCAAATCAAATTTATTTGTATAGCCCTTTTTACACGCAAGCATGTCACAGAGGGCTTCACATACGCCCATAGAACTGCCCCTCAACCAACCTAAACCCTCAAGGAAGACAAGGAAAAACTCCCAGAAAAACTCCCAACGGGAGGAAAAAATGGAAGAAACCTTGGGAGGAGCAATTCAGAGAGGGATCCCCTCCTCCAGAGACGGTTGGCAAGAGAGAGGAGCAGAACACAAGCTAAACATAGTCATACAGTGTCAATGGGTTTTGAAACACCAAAAATCCATTGTTCGGCTTTATAGACGTTGGATGGGACCTGGAAACTCGTTGTTGGCCGTCATGGAGGCTGGTTTCCGGTTGACACTAAAGGTCAGCAGCTTGGCATGCTGGGACATGGAAAGGATTCAACATTTAGATTTTCCTCAAAGTAAAAAATGCTGGTTTGTCCTTTTTCATCAATGTTCTCAAAAAAGCAGTCTGCAGAGCTTCTGTGTCTGTGGGGTGACTGTCTGTCTCTGGAGGGCTGGCAGGCAGGGGCAAGCAGGGCCTGCAGGCAGGCAGTCAGAGCAGGCCAGCTGGGTGAAGCTGTCCTGGGGTCAGGGCTGATGAAAAGCTGTCCAGCTAGCGGGGGGTAGTCCAGCAAGGGATATGTTTTTCTCTCAGCATCCTCTGTTGAACTCTGTTGAGCAGGCCTCTGCATGACCCTCCAGACCTGTAAAAGTGAAGAAAGGATCCATGTCAGTTGTGAAAAAGGAAGCTTTTTACATCTACACTTGACATAAACTACAGTTTTGACTGTGAAATGCAGTGGCATTACTTGAACTTGAATCCAAATGTGTTGAACTGATGGAGACCCGGCCATGCAGTCACTCCAAACATTTGGCTAGATTCCAGGCTCTGGCAAGAGTATTTAGCTCTAAACTGGTCAATATACACATCTGACCAAGGACCAGCTCGACCTTTGCCTGTAAGCAGTGATTCTGACTGTCAGAGACCTTTAAATAGGCTGACCGAGTGAAACTAGCCTGGCTAACAAGAGGCCCCAACAGGCCCTGGTTTACGCTGATTTTAGAACAGGTAAGGGGAGTGGTTAGGCACGACGCTAAAGTATAGTTCCTACATAAATCGTTGCCACGCAACAGCCAGATGGTCATCTTTACCGTCTTTTTCAATTTGAAATATTCGAAGTAATCGAGTAATATGGAATGTTAAAGAACAACCTGTGAGGTTATGCTGGATTTTACAATGGCATGGAATTCAATATAGCCAATCACAATCAAGGATGGGAACAACCAGTTTTAGAAAAACAGTTTTAAATACATGAAAAATTAAGCTCCTTGATTTTTATGATTTGAGCAGCTGCTCCTTTTCTGATATTGAACTAAAATGTAAAACAAATTCCTCTGACGTTCATATAGTTTAACTTACAGAAACAAGTTATACCTTAAAATTCAGGAAAACTTGTCCTCTTTAAGTCAATTTAACTACTAAAGCGCTCACATTTACAGATTTTCAGCTTTGAGCCTTGAAGCGAGAGCAGCCTTTCAAATTCTCTCACTAACTTCAATGGAAAGGTGGGTAAAATTAGTCAGAGAAGGCCGAAAGGAAGACGATTTTAAAACTGCCGGTAGAGTCGTATTTCTGACCGCACAAACACATAAAGGACATAAATGGTTTCGGCCAAGTCTTGGGTCTCGGAAAATATCCAAATTTTTTGGATTGGACGTACAGTTTTGCGTCTAGGTTAACTTGTTTGAGGTGTGGATTCCAGCTACATTTGAAGCTGCTTTGAAGCTTCAGCATATAACTTGTTCAAAAATGTTTCACAATTTTCAGCTTTTTTAGCATGGTCAGCTATCCCCATTAAGGTTTTCAGCATTCTCACTGCTGTTTCGCAGGAACAGCCTTTTCTAGAAAAAGCGTTAGTTGCGTTGGCAACAAATTTCATTATCGATTCGTTGTGTTGCGCAATTATTACACCACTCAATAAGTCAAGTCAATCGCGGAGATGTTTGAGTATTTAAAAAAAAGTTTAGTTGAGAGTGGAGCAAAGCGGAGGTACAGGAAAGACCATCGGAGAGACGTTGTTGAGTAACGTTGTTCTGAAACACAAGGGGGAGAAATCAGTACGACCTAAGTCATCCAAGGTGTGGGAGCATTTCACACTAAATACGTCGAAAAGGTGTGTTTATTGACCAGGGTGAAGTTAGTTTCATATTTGACATTCATCTCACATTCGGAAGACGTTACTTTGCAGCGTCGCGCTAGGGACTGGGTGAAAACTACCCATACCATTTAGAAAAAATTCGACTTTTATAATATTTTTATAAATATAAAACCTCAGACAGACACCAGAGTATCTTAACAATGTCTGGTATACTTCCACAGCCTTTACTTTTTCAACAAAGTTTCAAATAAAATGATAAAAATCACTGATCTTTAAAAATAGCTCAATCCTCGCAAATCTTAAAGGTCACATGACATGAAAACTTCAATATAGGAGGTTATTTAACATCTACTCCTTTTGACGTCACGAGGAGTCTCTGCACATATTTTCGCTGGAAATTCGCCGACACAAACTCTCAAAGTTTTGCATGTTTGCGCCAAACATTTCAGCCACCACTGTTTCCTTAACTTGAGCCAATACAAAGTTGGCCTTGCTGACCGTCTGAAATTGAATTCTGGATCAGTAGCCTACTCCTTGGTCCAGCTACAAACCTCGGACAAGTAAGTCAACTAACGCTATATCATTTTGTTGCTTGCGATATGGTTACCTAGCTTGCTACCCTTAGAATCTGGCTGTAACATTAGCTCTGCAGCCATCAGCTGAGGTACTGTCGCCACTGTAAAGGTAGTCAGCATCAAGTATGTGTGTGAATACACATTCTGTAAGCAGTGTTGTACGCTTTGTTGATGTGGATAACGTTCTGCTGTTGGTGTTATGGCGTTCGCAATATCCGCCTTTCCCCACATTGAAATGACTGAGTGTGCAGCTCTGCAAACCAGGGTTATCAGATGAGAATGGGCAAATTCGAGGCATCTTACAGCAATGGGTCAACGAGCAATTGCTATACATCCACTGTAAACATAAGCGCATGGTGCCGCCTCTCCTCCTCATTTAGCATTTAAAGCTACAGACACAGAAACAGCGCGTTCTGAGGAAAGCTGATTGTGGGACTACTCGTGGTGGCTATAATTCTGCACCAAGGCTGAATTTCGGGAAAGAGACTTCAGATACAGTATTAGGGGACCACTAATTCCTATATAAAAGCATCCAAAAACAGCATGTCATGTGACATTTAACTTAATTCAAAATTGTGTCAAAAAATCCTACATATACACCAGATTATTTTAACAAAGTCTGGCCTACTTCCACAACCTTTCAATTTAAAAAAATGTTTTAAACAAAACTCAAATAAATTGCTCATCTCTGAAAATAGCATTAGATCCAAGCTAATATTAATAACCTTTTCAAAATTGTATGCCTGTTTGTGCACATTCTGAAGATGTTTTGCACTGTCAGTTCTGTTTTTGAATAAAGGGTTGGAAATTAATGCTTTTTTGTTTTTTTATCCGATTCATCAATTAATCGAAAAAGAATCGCCAGATTAATCGATTACTAAAATAATCGTTAGTTGCAGCCCTAGTGTGATCTAATTTCAGGTTGCTGTAAAACATGTAGCGAAGGAAAGAGTGACCAAGTGGGGCACGATTGTAAGTAGCCTAATTTAAACCGTTACGAGTTTGTTTAGGTTACGTCAAAGTGTGGCTCTAAATCGTTCGTTCGCTTTTCACAGAACGGTGCCATCGTGCCTTTGGAAATCCTCCTACTGAAGAAAGTGAGTTCGTCGTTTTGGGGTTTTTTAAACTGCTGGACTGGTACGAGCGACCGGAGGGCTGGTTTATCGTCATGGAGAGACCAGAGCTCGTCAAGGATTTATTTGATTTCATCACGGAGAAGGGCGCACTGGACGAGGACACGGCGAGGGTTTTTTTCCGGCAGGTTGTGGATGCAGTGCGGCACTGTTACAACTGCGGGGTGGTGCACAGAGACATCGAAGACGAGAACTTGCTTGTGGATCTCCGTACCCGGGAACTCACGCTTATTGACTTTGGCTCCGGAGCCATTCTCAAGGACACAGTCTACACCGATTTTGATGGTACGTAGCTTTTTAAATCCAACTGTTCATTGCTGTGCTTTTAGGCGATGGGTCGGTACACATTGGCTATGTGACAATTATGTTTTGGTGTTTCTGTGGTACGTTGCACAGTTCTGTACAATGTGGTGTGTGATTCACGACCGTATGTTTACATACTACGGATGTATGCAATTCCGTTGATTTGCCCTTGATAGCCTGATGGGCTGGTAGCTCATGATAACGGCAGGGGCGTTGACGAGCCTGTGACGCATATGTTTGTTTTCTGTGCCTCGTAGCGGATTTTCCCTCGAGGTGTAGCTCCAATGCGTAGGTAAGATTTATAATCAATGTATACCTGACGGAAATGAACCAATTTTATTACAACGACTTGATTATATAGAGGTGTAAATATAATAGTTTTGAACGTTGTGTGTGATGCAACTCGTTTAGTTTAGCCTACATATAGATGTTTACCGCTGTTGTTTTGGTCTAAGTCGCTCTGGAAAAGTGCGTCTGCTAAATGACTAAATGTAAGGTTGTGTCGGTCTAAACTGCTGGCTTTCGGCAGGTTGTGTGGGTGTTGGGTCAGTCGTCAAGTAACGTCTGTTTGTTGTGAAACTGGAGCCTGGTGTTCACGTGATGGCTCTCGATGCGCATTCGAGTTTGTTTGGTTTCCAAGTTACTCTTGCCCGTGGGAAGGGGAGGAAGGAAGGAACAGAACAGGGGGAGAGAGGGGGGGCAGGTCACGCGGATGGAAAGCTCTGTGCTAGAGAGAGGGAAGGAGAGTTTTTTTTTTTTTTTTTCAATGTATATTTATTGAGATTTTCAAACACAAACACAGTAGCCACAATAACACTGGGACAAGCAAACAGACACGACACCATAAAAATTTAAAAAAGACCAGAGTGGTTGAGATTGAATGTTTTGAGTATAAATATTACAGGGCCAAATCAAATGACTGTCAACTTTGATGTCAACATTCGCCCCTAAAAGGACTCTTTCTTACGCATTTTAAAACAAAACTAAAAACACCTGCAGTGACGTTATGAAATTCCCATAACATCACACATCTTTGGAACATCACCACTCATCTGCTTCCTGTTTCCTGCCCCCAGGTACCAGAGTGTACAGCCCCGAGTGGATCCGCTTCCATAGATGCCACTGTCGCTCGGCAAACGTGTGGTCGCTAGGCGTCCTGCTGTATGACATGGTGTATGGGGACATCCCCTTTGAGCCGGACGAGGAGATACTGAGAGGACGACTGTACTACAGGAGACGGGTGTCCAACGGTAGGTACACACACACACTTATAGGGAAGGGGCTCCCTCTACAGGAACAGGGAGTTATAATCACTGTCTTATGGAGAGACACTAACAGTGTTGTTGTTGTTGTGCAGAGTGCCACCAGCGTGATGTATCTGAGGTGGAAGCACAGGTACGGCTAAACGGGGGGGTCGCTCGGAAAGGCCTGGATCCAGCCGGAGTAAATGGAGGATTTAACGGCCACCTGCTCCACGGTCCGTCCCAGATATTTTAGCCTCGGCTGTGGTCAATGGTCACTGTACTGGAAAGAATGGGATATAGGACAGTGCCTGCGTGTGCGTGTGTGCCAGGGAACATTTACTGTCCATCTTTTATTCATGCTGTGTCAAAGCGATGTAATGTAAGCTAGAAATAAAAGAAAGAAAAGTTATTTTTTGCAAAATTAAATTGAGGTTTTGGTGTCGGAGGTTGAGTGCAACCACAAAGTTTTGTTTGGAACACTTAGCGGTGCTTTGACCAACAACAAAAAAGAGTAGTCTGTGGGAAAAGGTAGCGATTGCTGTTAACGCAGCATCTTCTCAGAGGCGCTCTCAGATATAAAAAAAAAAGTGGTTTGATTTAAAATCAAGTGCAAAAAAGGCCGTAGTCATACACAGGCGAGACATTGCTGCAACTGGAGGTGGGCAAGTTAAGACAAGCGTTTCTCCCATGCAAAGAATTGCAACAATTGTTGGAGAAACATTGCTGTCTGGAATTGTGTCAGGTGGAGACAGTGACCTAGTCGCAGGTCCTACCGTGTCCAATTCACCGGTGTCTACTTGTGGTTAGGTTGAAGGTTAGAAGAAATTTTTTGATTTACAACAGAGTTGTCAATATTATGATCACCACTTTATTCGACAGGAAATTATAATCTGATCTGATGCAGTAATCGAATAATTCCATAAATTGCAGTGAGTGGAGACAGTGCCGGAGTCATTGTGGGAGATGCAAGTCTTCCCCCCCACTCCGACGCATATTGAGGTGCCACACTCCCGCGCCACATCAACCCGTGAGCCAAGGGTCCTGACAGAATCAGTCCTACAGAAACAAGACAAAATAATCAAATCCCTTTAAAGAAATAAATTATAATTTAACTGGCATCTACACTGCACTCAATGACATTAATCAATCCCTACAGCAACTGGTTAACTGTGCCAGTCAAATATTACATAAATGAGCTAAAGGCATTTGGGCTGTTCTTTTCTGGGGGGGGGGGGGGGAGATAATTCAACTCAAACGTTGAATTATCTCCCTCCTCCTTTGATCTGCAAAGGCATTTGGAGGTTGGAAAGGTGGTGCCTCTGGCATCGGTCAGGTTGGTCTACCTGAACAAGTGGAATGCCATGCTTGATGGCCATGTTATGTAGTACACAACAGGCCATGACTATGTTGCAAGCCTTTTCCGGTCTATACTGCAAAGCACCCCCAGCAGATGACAAACAGAGCCACCGGCCTTTCAGAGTTCCAATTGTGCGCTCCACGATCGACCTTGTGAGACTGCATTATGTCTGCAGCATTATGGGCTCTCTCTTGTGCCGTCACAGGATTGGTCAAAGAAGTCATCAGTCATGGTTTCAATGGATAACCTCTGTCTCCTTCAGGGAAACTAATAGATAAATAGAATACACTAATGGCAAATACTTGATGCCTGGGCAATACATACCAATAAGCCATCCATCCTGAACAGCTCCCTCCTGTAAGCGAAGGCCAACGTTGTTTCGCAAAATTAATGAGTTGTGCATTCCCCCCTGCCATCTCGCCACCATGTTCAACAAGTTTGATTGCGCATCCGAGATGATTTGCACATTAATTGAGTGAAAGCCTTTTCTGTTCACGTAATTGAACTTGTTCAGGGATGGTGCTTTTATTGCAACGTGGGTGCAGTCCACCGCTCCAATTGTGTTTGGGAAGCCATTGACCACAAAGACGCCTTGTTTTACTTCTACCTGTTATGCTACTGTGTATGGGAAAAGTATGTACTGACGGGAGCTACTGATGATTGCATTTAAAACAGGCATCCATAGGCTGATGGAGGGTCGAGCTGACTATGGGCATGAGCTAAATCAGGGCCAAATGTTTTGTTAATTCTGAAATAAAAATCATTAGTCAAAAAACTAAAGTTTGCCATTGAAAATGTACCTTTTGGTCGAAAACTTGAAAAATAAAACCATGTATTCAAAGAATAAATAAGTATATCAATTTGTTTCAGGTTGAATACAATTTTTGAATAAATTATATATTTTCATATTTTCACATTTCATGTTTTCACATTCAAAACCTTTTTTTACGGCTTCTTTTTTTTCAGTTTCAGACTTTTGGCCCCGATTTTACGTAGGGGGCGTGGCTTGAACTCAGAGGCGGGAATTATGAGTGACAGCCTAACAAAGAGGCAGAAGACTTGGCAGTCGGCATGGAGTCCGCTCCGCCAACCCAGTCTCATACTTCTGCATATCTATGACACGGGTTTACACATCTATTTTGCGTGCCATATATTTGTAATGTATATATATGTTATATATATATGTATGTTATATATATGTTATATATATATTTTGCGTGCAGTTTATACTCAAATTCCTCCCATCATTTATATCAACAGAAAATGCGTCTCTATCACACGCAGGACTTTATTAACTCTTTATCCATTATACGTCATCCTTAAGACTCGGATTTTACAGAGATTCACGATATCGAAGCTTCTAAATGTATTTTTTATACGTTTTTGTGGGGTAATGTTCACCTCAACAACCTTTAAATAACAACCAGTAACTATAGAGGGTACATTTTCTGGGGAAATTGTAGGGTGTGCTTGCTTGCGTCGGTTGCAGGTGGGTCTGTTTTCCCTTCTCGTGATATTTTCAAGCATTTAGCCTACTCATATTGCACAATTCATGAAGAACACCCTTTGAAACAAGCTACTGTAACAACGTTGTCACTGGCAGTATTTCAGATGGAATTGCGATTCAAATAGTACCGTCTGCTAACTGAAAATAAGCCCCCCAAAACGTATATAAGTTTGATATTAATTTAGGGGGACATGGCTAATTCAAAAGCAGCTTCCTAGAAGCAAGCTAGCTGCCATTGCTATCCACACTTCACTGATAACAAATACATTGTAAAAAGACACACTGTGTTACCATTCGTATTGTTGATCAGCAGTGAAATAGTTAGCCAAAGATGATGAACTTCATAGACTTTCAACATTCGAGGCTTCAAATCAGTTGACGTTGCTAAACAACAGAGTACGCTGGGGTTGAAAAGTTACCGGACTACTTGTGGAGTGCTACAAAAGACGTGAATCCTAGGCAAAAACGGCACTTCCCTTGACAGCGGTCAAATATGCATAGCAACGATCAAATATGAGAAAATTGTTCACCGCAGAACGTTGGGAAGCCCCATTCAAGTGAATGGAGCATTCTACAGCATTAAGAACAGCAGTATAATAAGACATTATTATATGGCAAAGACGGTACAAGCTTTCTAATGCCAGCCGCGTATTGACCGCGGTCTGATAAGTATCTTATTGCCCTCTGATGTCATCTTCAAAATGAGCGATATCGACGAGTCAGTTGCTGAGTTTTACTATCCAGACAATACTGAAAACATCAACAGCGACGAAGAAATTGTTAACTTTCTAAAAGAGTCGTTATTTGTGTTAGAATTAAAGCCATTTTAGCAGAACCATGTTGTCCGCTTTCTATTGTAGCAGAGAGTCCACAGACAAAGCATGGTACCATCCACACCTTCCCCTACCCCGACGAGGAAAGGGTCTGTCCCCCTTTGTCCTTATCTCCCAGAGTAGGAGCTTCAAATTCCTGACCCAGCATGGGGGTATAGTTAAATCAGTCTTGGTATCAAAATAATTGTATCATACTAACAAAACCAGTTATGAACGTTGTATTGTTATATTCTGAAGTTTGGGCATTCCATGGACATTTGAGATAATGGAACTCAAAACTATCAGCCACTTCACACCTCTGGGTAGGTCCCAGGACAACGCCCAGGTGGAAGTAACTGACCAATGAGAGAGGTCACCTTCACAGGGATGACCCCCTTGTTCTTTGGGGTATTTAACCCCCAAACGTACAATCACCCCCGCTCGTTCGTAGGATCAACTGGAGGTGCACACTCTAGTCTATTTCCTCATAACCTGCACATTCACTTTGCGCCCGGTACTTTGACGAGAGATTCCGTTTTTATTCGTTAGACATAACGAACCATTGACTCCGTTCTTCAAACCGACAAAAGTAACTGCGATTTGCAATATTTCTTACTTGTGACATATTGGCATGTTGTGTTTGAATTGTTGATGTTTGATTGTATTTTACAAATGATTTAACTTAATCATCGTTAGGTCAGTTTCCATTGATCGTCCATTGTTACTATAGAAGCCTCTTCCTCTCTACCTCTTCCTCAACTTCTCCCCCTCCCCCTTCACGCGCTCTACGCAACCATTGTGTAGTGCGCTCGCATTAGAATCTAGGCCTACTGTACTGCTTTAGCCCAACTAACCCATAACTTATCTGGTATGTGTTCACTATACTTACATTCTCTTAAATAAATCATTGTGTATAATACTTACTCATCTCTCACGTTATATGATTGGCTCTACTTTCATAGAATTCACTACTTAAGATTAGACTGATTATTACGAGTGCTATTTTATTAAACAAGGTTTCCTCTGTCCCTTCCACAAATCAGAGGTGGTTCCCCAAGAACTACTATACTTTATTATAAACTAAGTATTGCTAATCTTAACCGTGCAAACCACACTACACTATCAAAAGTAATGAGTTGCTAGGCAACACATGAAACACCGTGAGAAGACTTGAGAGCAAGCTACAATTAGCCTAGAGGTACCATTTATTTTCGTTTACAAAACGAAAAGCTAAAAATGCCATATAATAAATTACTTACTAACCTGACCGTTCGGTCATGCCGGGAAATATCAACCCTCAGCTTTGCCTTATCAACCTCGCTCGGTCGATACGTTCCAGCCTCAGTTTGATATTTCCCGGCATGACCTCACTCTCGGTTAGTAAGTAGTTAATAAAAAAATAAAAAAAAGTTTAGCCACAGCTGTGGCATTGAAGACAGTACTGTAGCCTACTACTACACACTGCCAGTGTGGGCAAGCAGAGTCTGTGACTCTGAGGCTAACGTCAAAACAAGATGCGGTCTCACTCAAATTCCAAGTTTTACACAAATAACTAAAATATGCTGACCCGCTGGCTGTCTTCGCAATCGCCATATCTTTAAAACACTGCTGTCCATTTGGATGTAGAATTGACCCTGGTACGAAATTAAGAAAATACTCACCAGATGCAGATCGACAACACTGTTGTCGACGAGTGTCAACACTCGTTGACAAAACTGTTGTTGCTGCCTCAATTGTCAATGGAGGCTGATGGGGCTCTCACGTAGCAAACAAATCAAAGTTTTTACAACCTACATTAAAATCTCACCACCTGGCTGTCTTCACAATAGTCAAATTGTCATAACATTTCCCATTTTTTTTGTTTAAAATTGAACTATAAAATTAGCTACAAAAATACTACTATGACGCTTTCTAGCATGGCTGCCGCCTAAAGACAGTTGGGGTGTCTCACGGGCGACCCGCACTCGCTCAAATTACAAAGACTTTCACAACCTAAATCAAAAATCCGAGATTGCAGTTCCACTCTAAATTGCTTTCTCTACAAAGCCAAATGGTTGTGATTTTTGTTGGGGATGGTATTTTTCACTCATAATACAAGCTCCAATTTGCAAGCTAGAAAGTCTCTATCACGTTGTATCCATGCGTCGTTGCTAACGTGTGTTGACGTGTTATATAGTCTCTACTAGCTAGCTTTCAATCTGTCAGTGTCACTGTCGTGTGTAAGCGAGACAAAGCTGCATAAATGTTCATTAGGAATAGACCAAACGGCCGGGGGGAAAGGGGGGGGCAACCGTGTCACTCAATCTTCTGCAGAAATTTGTATTAGTAGTAAAAAAAATTATAAGGCCAGCGGCTCTCCTGCCCAAAAGTGCTTCGGCCCACCGGGAATTCTCCCGGTCCTCCCGATGGCCAGTCCGCTACTGATGTCAACTGGATGGGAGCTAATGCACTTGCAATCCACTAAACATAAAAATGGATTGCGCGGTCGGCGAGAGCAGTTAACTCTACCACTCTCAACTGTCTGTGCTGCTGCACCACTGAAAACTAGTGCGATGGTATAAGCCAATGCTACGGCTCCAGCAACTACGTCTGACCTTCGGGTGACCATGGGCGCCACATCAACACTGTGTGCGGAGGCTCTGTGGTGTTTAAACACTGCAGTTAAACACCACTCATTGAACTCCAACGAAGGAATTTTCGGAACTGTTTAAAGAAATGTTTCTGGGTCAAAAATGGCACAGCTAATCACTAAATCCTATACACTCAGAAGGAGATACAAAGAGGAAAAAGAGGAACAGGTTAAAATGGACAAAACTATTGAAGAAAAGGCCATTCAGACAGTTGCCATAAAAATCTTTTGCAAGAATCTCTTTGAGGCCCAATGTTCCCTCTAAAACCAATAAATGTTCAGTTGATCGGCGAAATGCGGCAAAGCCCACTTCATAAATGTCAATGTCACTCTAGACTACACGCAAGCTTTTAACAAAACAACGACCATGGCGCTCTGCTCAAGCTTTGACTGGCAACGAAAATCAGAAACATTACCTTTACAGGCCAAGGGCGTAGGTTTGCATAGGGTCCATAGGGACTAGTCACAACCAAAGTTAGGGAAAGATACAATCGTCCCTACAAATATTTTGTAAATGTTCTAAAGGAAATATTTTGCACAATATATTTGGAAAACTCATTCGTATTATTATCTTTACTATATTCGTCACCCTGACGATTTAAAAAATAAATAAAACTATAACATTTTATAAAACCAATAAATGTTCAGTTGATCGGCGAAATGCGGCAAAGCCCACTTCATACATTTCAATGTCACTCTAGACTACACGCAAGCTTTTAACAAAACAACGTCCATGGCGCTCTTCTCAAGCTTTGACTGGCAACAAAAATCTGAAACGTTACCTTTACAGGCCAAGGGCGTAGGTTTGCATAGGGTCCATAGGGACTAGTCACAACCAAAGTTAGGGAAAGATACAATCTTCCCTACAAATATTTTGTTAATTTTCAAAAAGAAATATTTTGCACAATATATTTGGAAAACTCATTCGTATTATTATCTTTACTATATTCGTCACCCTGAAAAGGGAAAAGTACATTTCCAAGTTAAACAATGCGCCCTCGAGCCTTCGAAACAAGATGATGTCATTGAATTGGCTGAAGTGGCAGGCAAAGTCAGAAACACTTACGGTGCGTTCACACTGCAGCGTTTTTTAAGGCTCTGCACCGCTTGCCTTCCCACAGTGCTCCATGCTCGGGGGCGTGTTAATAGAAAAGTTAATACAGAGTTGTAGTTCTCTAAGGTCACTGTTGTAGTTTGTGTAAAACGGTGTCACGGACAAGTGTGCAGACTTGGGTTCATGTACTTACAATATCAATCATTATTGATATACATATAGGTGCTCCTGTCTTGATCAAAATACAGCTTTTACACTGCATGATGCAAGGAATCAGATACGCTGACTAGATGTTGCATGATCTTGTCAACTAGGCTATAGGCTACGTAACTGTACAGCACTTCAAACATTTTTCCAGTAACATTCGCTAGGTTCTGGCCACTACACATTTACTGTATGGCTAGCGAGTGACTGCCAACCAGCATTTCAACATTGAATGTCAATTGTGTGCTGGGTAAACTAGACTACTGTAGCTAGACTAGTACAGTATGCAGCTAGCACAGAAGAAAGTTAGAGCTAGGTTACGTACTGTAGCTAGCTAAAGTGACGAGGCTGAATTTAACACACCAGGGACACCAACAACCTCAGCAACCCTGCACCAAGTATACATTTTTAAACATCTCTTTAATCGTACAGAGGCAAATAAAACAAGACTGAGTGTGTAGACACACATACGATGAGTTGCTCTTCCATCTTCAAATTGTCAAACCTAGAAATGTTTACCATGACCAACAGTTGCTACGTTACAAGAAACAAGAAACCAACCCCATTGGCCAACGCTAGCGTTTTCACGCTCCTCATTTACATAACGTTGAGAAAATCCAACTTTCGACACCCCGCTCGTCTTCCCACAATACCCTACGCGAGCGTCGATGCCCCGCTCACCTTCCCACAATGCCCTACGCGAGCGTCAATGCCTGTTTTTCATTGAAAATAAATTGGAAGCCGACGCCCCGCTCTGCCCGCCCCGCTGCAGTGTGAATGCACCGTTAGTGAATCGTGACTTGCAGAAAGAGAGCTGGCAGTACGCCAGGAAATAATGAAGCCTCATATTAGTATTTAGTTTGGTCTCAGCATTGATATTTTTGACCCTTGTGTGCTTTACAGATCACCCAATAAGAAGAGAGATATCAGAAGTGTTTTCACCATCCATAGAGTTAATTAGCCATCAAGAAGGTTGTTGTTAGTTAGCTAGTAGGAAAACTACACACAGAGCAAACCTGAAAGCCTTACACCGAAACCCATTCTACAATGGAAACAGCCACATTTTGTCTCTAGCAATGCCATTTCTCTCTCCCACACAGCAGCCAAAAGCCAAAACGCTAGCGAAAGTCGCTCCTTATTTGCATAAAGTTTAGAAAATCTCAACTCTGTCGCGTCGCTACCCACAATGCACCAGGCAAACGATTCGCCTGGCTCTATAGAAAATGAATGAAAAACATTGCATTGCGAGCGACAGCATGTTTTCCATTCATTTTCTATGGAGCCATAGCTGTATTTGTACAGAGATGTTAATAATAAAAAAACGATGCATGGCGCAAGGTTGCCGAAGTTGTTGGTGCTTGTACTTTCTAATTCAGTCTAGTGACATTACGTAACTTTGTTCTGTAGTAACTAGCTAGCTGGCTAGCCCGGCTGGAACTCACTATTGTATCGACAGATTAGCAGAGACTGAGGAATATAGTAAAACGTTTTTTACACATGTCAATGTGTATGTCTATTAAGCAGTTTTGTATTTGGTATACAAGTTGTATTTTGATCGATGTTGCAACTACGTAAACCCACGTCTGCACACTTGGCCATGACAACTACAACAGTGATTTTAGAGAACTACATTCTACATTCATCCGTTTGAAACGCCCCCGAACGTGGTGAACTGTGGGAAGCGATTGCAAGCGATGGCAAGCGATTTGCGTCGCTGCAGTGGACACGCACTGTTACTGACGAGTTGCTCCTAATCTTTTAAGTGAATGTTGATAACCTACATTTCTTTACATTTTTGATGTTTGATCATGTTTTTATGCAAATAAGCTGTTGCAGCTAGCTGTTGTAATAATCATGGTGTAAAGCAAGGGAGCATAGTCTAGTTTTAAAGTACTTGAAACATTAAACAATTTATGGAAAATAAATCATAAAGGCAGTAGTTTCACAAACCTCCCGTAAAGCAGAAAGCTGGCGTTATTGACCTCATAGCCGTATCGAAGAAGCTTATAAAGAAGCTACAACTAGGAAGTACAAAATAACTTAACTTGTGCTTTTTTTTTGTGGGTGAATCTACTGTTCTAAAATTAGTTGCCATCATCAATGTTCAGATTCTTCTTCCGACTAATTTGATAAGGAAAGGATTAAACACAGTCGATATTCAGTCTGTTATTGTTGCTTTTTCAAGTTATGGAGGATTATTTAACCATTTGAGTCTAGGGTTCAGTATTCATTGTTCAAAACAAAGAAAGGTGGTCAGATCAGGTCGAAATGTCAGGAAAGAAGTGTCTGTTTGCAACATGTAGTGGCAAAGATGGTGACTTCAAAATATCTGGGTCCAAAGCAGATGTCGGCAACCTGCGGCTCTTTAGCACCGCCCTAGTGGCTCCCTGGAGCAAAAAAAAAATAAAATAAAATGGATAAAGATGGTGTTAACACATTTTTTGTTTTAACCTCAAGGAGTAGCGTCACAGATATGTGATCGTTCAAAAGCGGGCCCCACAGAGTACCGTCACACGTGTGATTCTGAACATTTCAACCTACTATTTTCCGATAGACAAAAACAGCAAAACAACAAATATCTTACTTCCGGGTGGATAACGTCGATCTTGGCTGGCGATAGTAAACCTTAACAAGCCATTGAAGCCAACAGGATTTTCCATGTCATTTAACCACAAACACGTTTTATGATTATTATTATTATAACACGTTTTATGATTTTGATCTTGTGAACTGAAAAATGAGACGTTCCCGATGTTGTTGCTGTTGATATTGTTAGCGAATAACGGTAATATTGTAACGGTGTATCAAACTAGTGACTGAGAGATCGATAGCTAGCTACTGTACTGCTATACTGTAGCTACAATATCCAACTTATCGATTAAAGATTTTCTGGACTGCGTGAGCTTTCGAGCTATCTGTCTGGACACAATAATTTTCCTTCGGGGGTTATTAAAGTACCTATCTATCTTATTGACTATGGAAACTTTATCATATGGCTTCAAATTTACAATGAGGAGGCTTACAAGTAACACTATCAGTAGGGAGGACAATAGAACGCGTCATTTTTGGCCAAAGCTAACCAACTGTCAAATACTGTGGAACGCCGGTAGAAGACGCATTGAATCGAATGCTAAGTTAGCCTGAATGTAGCTAAGAACGCCACTGAGAAATCTGGCACCGGAATTTTAAGGTCCACGTCCTTTTCTTAGCTCTATAACTAGCGACTACTAGCGAGATATTAAAAACAAACATGCCAGTTAACATGTAGACACTTACCCCTTAATGCTATCAAATGTTGGTTGCAATGCACATTGAGAAAGTATATGAAAATAATGTTTATAGTTTTTGCTGCTTTGGCTACCTTTCATAGAAGGTCGGCACCACCGGGAGACATATCTTAAATGAAAGAGTAGGTTGTTTTCTTCAAAATAAGGTATATTTAGTCAATTTTAAAACATATACATTTTGAGAAAAATCTAGTTGAAGACATGTTGATGAAAATCCCATAGGAATGCATTGAAATCTGAACGTTCTATTGAGAAAAATGTTGGTTTTTCCCTTGTAACTTTTTCCCGCATGTCGGCACCACCCTGACACTTCCTGGAAAGCAAGGTTACGTATAAAGACGTCATCAGTCAAATTTTAAAGAAAATCGAAAGACATACATTTTGTGTTTTGGCTCCCTGAATGAGTCGTTCAGAAACCTGTGACGTCAGACGTTTTGAGCCTCTGTAACTCCCGCGCTTGATTCATGCTAGCCTGCTTCCAATGCTCAATCAACTGATTTACATCATACAATGTGCTACTAGCCGTGTTATATATACCCGTATGTGGATGCAAGTATCGGTCATGGTTACTGGTTTAAAACATATATATTTTAGACACCTTACATGTATATTTACAGTATGCAGATCAAAAAAAAAAATGTTGGTAATATAAAACCCACTCTCTTGGTGACTTTTTAAATACATGTTTCTACCGAAATGATTCATGGTTGTGATATGCAAATGCTGTTGTCACGTAGCACAAATCGGAACCAATCATTACCTTTTTTGTCTGTCAGGAAATGCAAAACTATTTTTAAAAAAGCGCGAATATTCTTTCTTTCTGGCAATCAATGGAAAAGAAATTCTATGGCAGATAAAAAAACAAGAACTACTGAAATTGCATTCATAGGTGAGGGGGAGCAACACATAGCCACTTGCAAAAGTTTAGGTATCATTTTGTGGTAAATTACCATTAGAAACCTTAACAAATGGGATCATGATCGACATTATCACGCGTAGCGTAACCTAGTTTTTCAAATGCCAGTGCACCTTGTAACGTTTAATATAATTACAAATAACTTTAAACTCCACGAACATTACTTTGATGATAAAATATGGAACAGAGTACATACTGCTGTAAGTAAACTGATGAAACGATTCAATCATTTAGTCAGAGTTAGTGATAAAGAATCGTGTCTCGGTGTGGTGTTTGAGCTACTGCACATAGATCACCTTGAAGCTGGATGTAAAGGGGATTTGCAAGTGTTCGAGCAGGTAAATGCAGAGCTCAGGCCTACTGGCAGGGCCGCCCATGGAAATGGCTGGGCCCCTGAAAAGGTTCAGTGAATGGGCCCCCCTAATAGGTCTTTAGGCTACTTATTAACGCATGTACGTGTGTGCTCTCTCTCTCTCTACATAAAACATATGTTAACTGAGAGAGACTTACTCAGTGATGGGAGCTACATTATAGAAAAACAAATACATCTTTATACATAAAACTTAAACATAAAGTTTAATAAATATAACTGAGAGGCCTTAACAACTTGTGTGGCGCCGGGCCAGACACACACACACATAAAAATAACAATTTGACACACCGAGATCTGCTACACTCACACCACATTTTCTAGTATAAAATGCAATTTACCTGTCTTCATCTTTGCCTATTATACAGCTATCTTCCTTGTCTTTCTGGATGCAGTCTTTTATAATGTATTTGAAGTCAACTTGTTTAGCCATTTCACACGCAATGGCAAGTATTGTGATTCAGCCTCTCCTGGCTCATTGTGGAGCACAAGTAATTTTTATGATTTTGAGTTTACTTAAGGACCTTTCTCCTCCTGCCACAGTTAAGTGGTTATGGTAAAGTGCAGAATATCCTCAGAGCAATGAGCAATGCAGAACATGCACTTTCTCAGTGTCAGCTTTGCTCTAACTAGCTTCCTCTTGGCTAGCATCGTGGCTACTGCTGCTCGTCTCTGCCATAGATATATCGATGGTCTCTGCAGCCTGGCTGGGAGCATCTTTTGAAGTTGACTGGAAAGCAAGCAACAACAACCATTGTCTAGCATTGTCACCGGCTAACTTGGTCTAGCGTTATGTTGTGTAGTCTGTCCTGTACCCTGACTCTGTTTAATAATCAACACTTGGTCCAACCCTGCGTTCGCACCACTCGTTACAAAGGGTGAGGTCTTCACCGGTTAAGCCAACAATACAATGTTTATGTTTGCTTTTTTTAAGTAGGCCCTAATCGTGAGTATTTCAGTTCAAAATAAAATTGGTTATAATTTCTTAAAATATTTAGGACGAACATGATTATTGCTGGCATCGCGGCTGGGCCTCACCACGGCAGGGCCCCAGAAAGTGTTCCCATATATGGGAGGCCCTGCCTACTGAACATGTATTAGCAATGAATGATAGGTATAGAACGCCTGTTATAAAGCTTAGAGAGTGGCAGGCAGACAGCAGGCAGTTTATGAAGGGTGAGGTCACTCTGTTTGAGGATGTAGACATCCACAGAGGACCCATCTTAGATAAGTTGTTGGAGTCGACGTCAGAAGAGTTTGATGCTATGACTCAACAAGTTCTAAAACTTGTATTTGCTGGTTTAGTGAAAGTTTGCTGTAGGTTGGTAGCGGACCACTTGGAACATGGACGGTATGATGATGTGTCTGAAGATCAGTATCATGTCCTCAGATCAGTGCCCAAAACAAATGTTTCATGCGAGAGGGATTTTGGGATATTTGATTATTTGATTAGATCAAAGTTCAGGGCAAGTAAAATAGCATTAGAGGGTATGGTCATGTTTAAGCAGAATAGGTCCTGGAAATGGTTGTCAGGGTTAGATCCAGATAGAAGAGCTGAAGTTCTCGCCTCAGCTCGGACATCTGTGAAAGGAACCTATTTAGGTTTGTAGTCTTGCAATGGGTATGTAATATTCAGACTGTATTGGGTTAGTAGTCATTTGTTTGGTTTTAGCATTGGGTTGTCTGATCAAGTGGGCCTGTGCGGCACTGACAGACTTAGCTTTGCAGTGTGTCATTTAGCTATCGGTATGTAATATTCAGGCTTTGTGGTAGCTTGAGGATATTCATAATGGACCATTTTGAGATATGAGACAGAAGGGGGTGACTCCCTGTTAAGCCAAATGGTCTGCCATAATATCTGATAGCTGCATTGGGTAAGTAGTAGTAGTATTTGTTTGGTTTTAGCATTGGGTTGTCTGATCAAGTGGGCCTGTGCGGCACGGACAGACTTGGCTTTGCAATATTAAAATGGACTATGTCTATAAAAGTAGATACAGGTAGGATTAGAAGAAGTACAGTTTGGTGATATGAGACAGGGGGCCCTGTAATGGGGTGACTCCCTGTTAAGACAAACTGTCATAGTTAGTATAGAAGTAATAGATAAAAGTTGCTCCCCTGAACCTTCACCATTGATGCAGAGGTGCCCAATTGTCCTCTGAGAGCTATCAACCTGTAGGTTTTTTCCACAGGCAATTACTACATTTTGGACCATAGGTTTCATATCCCTATAAATAAAGTATATTATTTATAATACGATTAGTGTATACTTTTTGTCCATCATAAACAGACGTGTTCAAATCAAAGTATTTGAAAATAATGGGCAATGTCACAACAAGCACACACAAACACCCTGTTCAACGTTAAATACACCCCCAAGTGGCCAAAATTTTACATTACAGCAGTAGTGCTAAACGTGACAAACATTTGCATATTTGTGGTCTCGATTTAACATAATTATTTATAGCGAAGTACTGGACACCGCATTAGCTCGCAATGTACAAAGAATGTAAGTCTGGATAAGAGCAGAAAATCTGATAAGAGCATCTGCTAAATGACAAATGTAAGTCATATTTCCCGCCTTGGCTGGAAGCAGAGCTCTGTGACGTAGAACAATGGCGTTCTTAAAGGGAGCTTGACAGCTTCTCGGTGCCACAAAACTCAAGGCTTAAAGCGGTGGAACGTTTCAAAAAATTACCTAAAATCACGCCTAAAAACTGGATTTATGAGAAAACTAATAGAGGTAACTGAAATCTGACTTCGGATTAGTTTAAGTTACGTTAGGTTACATACGGAATTGAAAGAAAAACGGAGCAAAACTGATTGGAAATTTTTGGTCTGTCCTCCCTACTATCAGGAAGTAGCATTGTCACGAGTGTTATGCTAGGTTGCTAGGTAACGGAAGCTAGCTAGCTTTTTGTTATGAATGCTCATTATGTATTTGTAGCCTACTTACAGGGCTGCCAACTCTCACGCATTGGCCGTGAAACACACGCATTTCATATTTACATGGGCGTCAGGTGGATGAACGGTTAGGGAATCGCGCCAAAGCTGGCGAACATTCGTCTACCTGAGGGGGGGAAGAAAGGAAAGGAGGGGGGAGAAAGGGGGAAGAAGAAAAAGGAGGAAAAAAGAGGGGAAAAAGGAAAAAAGAAAGAAAAAAGGAGAGAAAAAGGGAAGGAAGGGATTTTTATGGCCCATACCTACATCACCAATGTTTTTAAAATGTTGAGGTATATCAGGAATCACAATTAAAACCTTATATTTCTATTTCTATAGACATATATATGGGATAAAAGTTAATCCCAAGGTTCTGGTTTGGCTAAATTGTTGCTAGAAATTCAAGTGGTTATTTTGTATTCTTGGAAATCACATAATCACTGTTTGGTTAATAACAAAACAATGATGATACTAATAACTGTTAAGATAATATTTACAATTAAGTTGATGTATTTAGCAGAAACCTTTATCCACAAAACAAACAAACGAAGCACAGGAAAATACATTTCTGTTGTGATAAAACTTTTATTTTCAGTCATCACAAAGCCATTATACAGCAGTAAGTGAATCCCTCCATTCACTTATTCAACAGTAACTATGGACAATAACTTAAATATATACAGAACAGTAGTGAATCCCTCCGTTCACTTATTCAACAGTAACTATAGACAATAACTTAAATATATACAGAACAGTAGTGAATCCCTCCGTTCACTTATTCAACAGTAACTACAGACAATAAGTTAAATATATACAGAACAGTAGTGAATCCCTCCGTTCACTTATTCAACAGTAACTACAGACATTAACTTAAATATATACAGAACAGTAGTGAATCCCTCCATTCACTTATTCAACAGTAACTACAGACATTAACTTAAATATATACAGAACAGTAGTGAATCCCTCCATTCACTTATTCAACAGTAACTACAGACAATAACAGAAAACATTAACAGAACTATTGACAAAATTAAAGTGTTCAGTGTCCATGCCTCTGGGAGGGGGGTAGAGGGGCACTAGCCCAGTGTCCATGCCTCTGGGAGGGGGGTAGAGGGGCACTAGCCCAGTGTCCATGCCTCTGGGAGGGGGGTAGAGGGGCACTAGCCCAGTGTCCATGCCTCTGGGAGGGGGGTAGAGGGGCACTAGCCCAGTGTCCATGCCTCTGGGAGGGGGTAGAGGGGCACTAGCCCAGTGTCCATGCCTCTGGGAGGGGGGTAGAGGGGCACTAGCCCAGTGTCCATGCCTCTGGGAGGGGGTAGAGGGGCACTAGCCCAGTGTCCATGCCTCTGGGAGGGGGGTAGAGGGGCACTAGCCCAGTGTCCATGCCTCTGGGAGGGGGGTAGAGGGGCATCTACATTTTTTTCATGTCCTCCAACCACTGCTCCTTGGGAACAGCCTCTACAGAGGGGCAGTACACGGTCCCTTTGTACTGACTGTGTCCAGTCTGGGCTGTCCTGAACTGCCCGCATTTCTTGCACGTGTTGTGGGGTACATGGCGGGTTAGTTTTCGGACCGGAGCAGGAGGTGCAGGGAAGATACCTCCCAGGGCCTGTGGAGCAGCGATGAAGACAGGCACCTGTGAGGTCACCGGAGCCAGCACCAACAGACGAGGGGCCGAGGGTGGAGCAGGGAAGAGCTGACGCTGAGCATGCATCTTTATAGCCACCGGTGTCACATCTGTGGACGGGACCTTTCTCTTCAACCGTGCCTGGCCCACGGTGCTGCAGGGCAGTTGGTACTGGAGAGCCGGGCCTGGGTGGGGAAGCGCAGATGGAAGGCGCACATTAGCAGGGGGGAGTGGGTCTGCTGCCGCAGACAAGCGACTGGGCAAGTTCAGCCCCTGCATAACCACAGCGTTGTCCTGCTTCTTCACCCTCTTGTTGTGCCACTGCACAAGGGTGGTGTGGCTTACATCCACTAGCTGCAGTGTGGTCTGCTGCATGACTGTCCCATTTGCCAAAATGCGCTGCCTGATTTTCCTGTAGTCATCCAGGATCAAATTCCATCTGGACACTGCGCCAGTCCCCTTCTTCTTGGGAGAGCGATGGATGGCACAGAGCCTGACGAAGATCAGTTCAATCAGGCGGCAGCAATCAGGCCATTGGGCAAGTGGGGCAGTGGTGGTGAGTGCGTGCCTCTTCATGCTCTCTACCCCTGGAGTGAACTCCTGCCTTTTCTTTGGAGACCTGAACCTCCCTGTGTCCAGCCTGCTCTGGTGTCTGGCAGCAAAGGTAACCCTCTGCTGGTCGTAGTCCAGCAGGTTCTGCCACAGAGCAACAATGTTGCTTACCTACACACAGAGAACACATGAGAAGACAAAAAGATGTGCAAGTGTGAACATTTTTGGCAGGGCACAGAGGTAATGTAGCAAGACAATAAATGTTATTGACCTGCTGGTTGGTGAGGGCCAGAGAGGATTGGTTCCTCAGCTCCACCAAACACTCTGCCAAGCTGTCAACTCTGTCTAAGCCCGGCATGCCAGAGTCATCCACAGCCTGAAAATAAATAAACAAAAATGAGCATCACAGTGGAAGGTCAGTGAAGTGGGACAAAACGCAGATACATTGATTTTCTTAAGATACCAGGGAGGGAGCAGCCAGGGAGGCAGCAGGCAGGGAGGGAGCAGTCAGAGAGGCAGCAGGCAGGGTGTTAGTAGCCTGGGAGGCAGAAGGCATGATGGGAGTAGCCATGGAGGCAGGAGGCAGGGTGGGAGCAGCCATGGAGGCAGGAGGCAGGGTGGGAGCAGCCATGGAGGCAGGAGGCAGGGTGGGAGCAGCCATGGAGGCAGGAGGCAGGGTGGGAGCAGCCATGGAGGCAGGAGGCAGGGTGGGAGCAGCCATGGAGGCAGGAGGCAGGGTGGGAGCAGCCATGGAGGCAGGAGGCAGGGTGGGAGTAGTGAAGCTTGGGTCATCCAGGAGACTTGACACAGCAAGACTTGGTTCTTCCTCGAAGCCCTCATCTTCTTCTTCCTCGCCCTCGTGAACATCCTCCAGCATGCCCTCTGTCTCCTCTGAGTCGGGGTTCACGTTGAGAGACTGCCCAGTCTGACTCAGCAGGTAGTCAACACCAATCAGCTCTCCTATAAAATAGTACAGACAGTCACATACATTATTAGCTGTATTTGTAGCATTCTTTAAAGATACTGTTTAATATCAGAGTAGTGTATCTGTATCATGTGCAAGTAAGTGTATGGTTTGCTTTGGTAATGGGCATAGTAAAAATAAAGTTTAAGTTAGAACACAGAAAACCCACAAACAGTATTATATATCCAGATATCAGCTTGACATACCAGTGTATTTGGCAGGTGGCCTGAAGGTTGGCACAAATGCCCGGCCAAACACTTTCAGGCTGTTGGTGTTCACACAGTGGGCCACATCCCCGGAGTAGGTGAGGAGGGACGATGGCTTGCTGGTCACTGCTGCAGTCCCCCGATCCTGGTTCCACCTATTTAGGCCTTCCAGGAGGTACAGCTGGAAATTCAGTGCGTTTGCACTGGTTCCTGAAGAAAATATATAAATGATGTCGGCCAATAAAAAAAAGGTCTTGCTTTAGAATCTGAATAATGGTTTCATAAAAAGACATTCAATCATTGAAAACATTATACATAAGAGAGACACCAACCTGGAATGAACCTGTTTAGGTGGCAATGGAATGACTCCAGGGATGTGGACCCCCTGGCACAGCGGTACCTGGTCAGTAGGACACCCCCCTTGGTGGTGGTTCCTACCTCAGTGTACAGCTGTACCCCTGGCACGTCCTGGATACACTTGACGTGGTGTTTCTGCACACGCCAGATGTGCTCCATGCGCACCTGGTCCAGCAGTGGCACCCCCATGAGGTCTCTACCTCTGGCACCCCCCAGTTCCTGCAGCAGCCGGTCGATGAGGCTGATGGTGGTCTCTTCGCCGCGTGTCTTCCTGCGGCAGTAGAGGCTCAGCTCCATCTTGGAGATCTTGGTGTCCACCACAAGATCAGTTATGGATGGCACACCCTCCTGCCTGAGCTGTGCTCTCTTTGCCTGCCGCAACAGAGTGAGGTCCCCTGAATCCCACTCAAAGATGCAGGCAGACAGCGATCCCATAAAGGTGGGGTAGAGTGGGTGAGCGTCGGTGGTGCAGCCGATAGCCATCCTCCTCATAAAGTGCCAGATGTCCAGCCGTATGTGGAGGTCTGGCCACTCTCCAAACCTGGTCTGCAGCTTGCTCGGCCCCTCACTTTTGCAGCAGCCACAGTCCACATACAGCAGCACTGGGGGTGGAACAGCTGCCTGGCGGTACCGCTCCATCACACCAGACACCATGCGATCCAATCCCGGCCCCTCCTGCACCGTCAGGACACTGGTCAGGATCTGTCCAACCTCGTTCCCAAGGGAGGTCACCCAGAGAGCTGTCCCCTTGCCATGGCCAGACAGCTTCTTTGTGATCTAGAATGTGACAAAAGTTGTTTGTTTATATGAGTATATATTACATCCATGGTAATGTACACAGTAATGTACAATTACACAGTCAAATGATGTATTACCTTTTTGGTTGAATCCATTTTTAAAATGGAGCCAAACGTGGATGTGATGCTGGCCTTGATGTGGTCCATGCGGGAGAGGATGTCCCTGCCATACACAGACAACAGCCAACGACTGGTGGGAATGTCGATGGGCTCAGGGGGCTCTTGGCAGACCACTGGGAAAAGACTGGGTCGATCCACAAAGTCAGCACACTCCCCAAGATAGTGTGCCAACCGGGTCAGCCATTCCTCCCCATGGTTCTCCTTGAGCTGCTTTACCAGGCGTGTTGGACTGTTGCCAAGGGTCCTTTCCCGAAGCATCCGAACGACACGAATGTCACAAGCATACCTGACAGGCCCATTGTTGGAGTGATTAGTTACATGTTTATTGGAGGGTAATGTCAGTTGTTATAGGCTTCACAATCACCATCTTTTCAAAAATGCATTACTCACTTGCAGGTCAGGATGAGCCGGAACAGATTCTGGTGTGGCAGGTCCAGCTGGTCCCTGACAGTCTGACTGGTCGACAGAGTGGTCAGGAAACACACAGAGCACCTGAGTGTCTCTGTCACCATTAGGTAGTACCTGTCGATGTCAAGGACCTTCCGAGCTCTCCTGTGAATGCCAGCACCCGTCAACTGCTTCCCACAAGCTGGGCAGAACACCCTCACCCTCCACAGGCGGTAGGGCATCCACACCATCAGCCGATGGGTGAAGAAGCGGTCGGGTGTTGGCGTCTGATGATAAATCAGTGCTGGAACAGGGGGCTCGTACCACAGCTTCAAATCTGGCCGCAGTTTGCCGGAGTGAAAGAGGGTGTTGGAAATCCACCTCTGATCTTGCACAGGGATTGACTTGCTCAGCTCACCCGGCAACCACACAGAAGCTGTCGCCCCAGTAGCAGCTGGATGGATTTCTCCTGCCCCGTCCTGTTTGAGAGACAACAGCAAATAAGAATGTTTTTTTTGCGTTCAAAAAGGCTACTCTCAAGATGACTTGAAACATAACAAGACAAAAAGGAGACGCTGTACTCACAGTGGCTACTTCCATGCTGGCGCTAACAGCAGGGCTGGGGGTCCTCACAGAGGATAGAGGCGGAGCAGGGCTGGGGGTCCTCACAGAGGATAGAGGCGGAGCAGGGCTGGGGGTCCTCACAGAGGATAGAGGAGGAGCGGGGCTGGGGGTCCTCACAGAGGATAGAGGCGGAGCGGGGCTGGGGGTCCTCACAGAGGATGGAGGAGGAGCAGGGCTGGGGGTCTTCCTCGCCACAATATTGGGCTTCACTGAGGCAGACTGTGACCCACCAAAGCGTGATTTAGTGAACTGCAAGGAGAAACAGAGTTAATTTTGTTATTCAGCACATACAAAATGATTTATATAAAACATGAATAATCAAGAAAAGATTTACCATTGCCACACTCAGAGGGGGCCGCAGGAAAGAAGGCTGGACTGCAGCACCAGTGGGCAAGTCTGAAGCCACAGACTGTGGTGCCTGAGGTGGCTGAGTGGCAGTCTGCTAAAACAACAGCATGTCATGTAATGTATCAGCAACAGCCTTGTAAGAGACATGAGATGCAAGATAGTCGATGTTTTTTTTTTAATACATCACCTTAACAGCATGGAATCCACAATTACAGACCATGGACCCTCCAAAAAGGGCAGTCTGACCACGGGCCTGCATGGGGCATTTCTCAATCTGAAACAATCAGAATAGTTATTCAGCCAGAGTCACTCAGTGTACAGTCCATTGTCTGATATTATCTGCACCATTGTATTGACCATTTTTCATCAAGTGACCTGCAGTCTAATGTCTGTAAGAAGTAATAAGCACATATTTTGCAGTACTTTACCTTTTGATAGAGGTCATGCCATTTCCGCTGCCTTGGGGCAGGTCTATTGCCTCCTCCAGCAGGCCAAACCCCTGAGCCAGCAAATGCCCTCAGCCTCGCCATCCACTCTCCAACTCCCATGGATTTGTGGCTCTTAGGCTTGGTGCTCATCTACAATAACAGAGACATATTAATAACTGTAGTTACAACTATGTATGGAAGTGCTGAACCAACTTGTGCATGCTCATAAGTACAGTAACATAAGCAAACTAGACTGCTAAAGGTTTTTGTTTAGTTTTTAACAGCTTACTGTATCTACAATGATTGACAACTGTCATTCTTACCAAAGCTTCAGGTACTGTAGGATCATTATGAATTCCATTATTCATTGGAGGTAGACCCACTTTAAATGAATGTAAGTAGCTAAGTGCCTACAGTAAAGGACTAGTTAATATTTACACTAAAACCGTAGAAGTTTAAACTAGGTACTGTAAGCAGACCCCGCAATGTCGACAAGTTATAATACTGAATGTTGGTTACTGTACGTTACTGTACTGCACTGTCTGTACTGTAGCTAGCTACTAGTACAGTACCTACTGTACAGTACCTCCGCTTGTCAGACGTAATAGACGTAGAGCTATAGCACGTTAACTAATTAACTAATCTGAATCTGATACTAACACTAACTTGAATTATTGCGAATATATCCTGCCTGTTTCCTCTCACGATTACATTAGAAATTAGCGTTACTGTACAGTACAGTAATACTAGTAGCGATTGCTAATATTAGCTAAGGTGACTAAAGTTTAACATGACACTGGACAACAACATGTTAACGTGACTTTGCCTGACGGATGTAATACAATATATTCCTATTTAAGTAGAAAATAAAATTAATGTTCACTTACTTTGATGCTTTCTTGTAGGTTTGTACCGACAGTAAACAGTTTGTGTAGTAGTGACAGCCAACGGACTTTTCTTCTGACAGAAAGTTTTCTAACGGACTCACAATGGAAAGAAGCGCTGTGATTGGCTGTATCCATTCTCACTCAATGACGTGATTGGCCTAAATCCAATCCACATTGGACAGTTAGTATCCTGATTGGATGGTGAGATTGGAGTTTAGGTAGCCGATCCTGCCCCAGGTAGGGCCAGTAATCAGAAGGTTGCCGGATCGATTCCCCGCCGTGTCAAATGATGTTGTGTCCTTGGGCAAGGCACTTCACCCTACTTGCCCCGGGGGTGAATGTCCCTGTACTTACTGTAAGTCGCTCCGGATAAGAGCATCTGCTAAATGTAAATGTAATGTAATGTAAATGTAAATATTCTTACTCTGGTATAATAGGTGCTGGGCTGAAGCCCCGTATCTGTTCAACTTTATAATTTAAATTGGGACTAGCTGGAATTTTCAAGTTGAGTTAATTATATTATTTCTAATGAGAAACCAGTTGTTGCCAGCAAAATTAGTTGCACATTTTGTCAAAACCATCTATAAAGTTTGTTAAACTCACCGGCGAACACAGTTGCCTACTAAATCAGTCCAACCAATCCCACGATGTAATACTGGCGTAAGAACATTATTAACCAATCAGATGCAGTCACATTGACACCCGTTTCACCCATTTCTCAGCTCATAGCTAAAATTGACATATTTCACTGCTGCACAGCTCCAACCCATTGAAACAGAGACTTGTAAGTAATAATTTGATCAAGTCCGTTTTAAAACATGTTCGTTTTCTAAACCGTCTTTTTCATTCGTGAGTGATGATGTAAATAGTTTTAGTTCGCTAGCGAGCCGTAGTTTGTACTATATAGTCTTGCCCATAGACATAAGAAAGAATAGACGCTGCATCGAACGCTACTGCTTTCTGGCGCTGACGAGACGTGGGGCCGCCATCTTGGAAAGGTCCGATCGCTCCGCTCAGTGTTATCTGTTTGGTTGGGGCATTGAGCTGTCAGCGCATTTAATCATACCGCACTGAATACCAAACGGATTTTCACACAGTTTGTTTCGGCGTATTTTAATATTCATAGTGGGCTTTTCCTTTAAACCCTTTCCTGCCGGACCATTCAAATATGGGCATTAAAATGTCCATAGTTCCCGCGTCAATATCTTTGCCGTCCAATTGCCGATTTTATTTCTGAAAACTGCCAGATACTCATGACAACTTAAGCTCAAAGTACATGTCATTGGTTAGGGGTTACTGGGAGAGGGAAATAAATGTATCATCAGCAACGGGAGCCATTGTTTTCCGAGGCAAAGCCAGAGCGGAGACCATGGCAGATTGCTTTCTGTTCTGTGTTAGATTCACAGCTTCGAATTGAAATCGGAGACGATATTATGAGTAAAGACAAGTTTCTTAATATGTGTTGTCAATATTGTCGATTAAAAGTCTAAACTTTTTACTTACGAAGAATTTGTTTGTGGGAGTGACGTGAGTTATTTGAGCAAAGAATTACGTGTCCGGCTTGGCCGTTTTTGATAGGCAGCTATGACAGTAGTAGCCCTGTTAGCCTCGATTTTAGCAGCTTTCTGTGACATTTGGAAAAACAACATGAACTTGCTAGATTATATAAACTATAAGCTAAATGTACATTTCGGTCGATTGTGGAAGAAGTACAAGTAGCCTACTATTGCGACTGCCCTGATGCCTACAGTCGGTGCCACTTTTGTAAAATTTGCTGGCCAATGTTTTCCAGTAATATCTGTTTTATTTCTACAATAGCATTATTGTGTCAGTTGTGTCATCTAAGTCAGTGTTATGGAATATGACATATCAAGTCTCAGTTCATAGCCGGGTATGTCACCGGCCGGTGCAGTAAACATAGGGGGCTACAGTAGGCTAGCTTGCCAGCTACAATTTCAGTACAGTAATATCAAAGATTCTTGCTCAAAATTTCTCAACGTTGGTAAGATTCTATTTACAAAATGCAACAACTAGTACTGTAATGGTAAATATTACTTGTGAAAAGTAATCCCCTGAGCCCTATTTAAGATGGTTCGCCGACTAGTGCATGAAATATGCTGCACAGTGTTGCGGCATCTTGTTTATTCTGCTGCTACGCAACTGGGAATTTGACCTTTCCAAGATGGCGGACGCATTTCTCGCGCCCAGCAGCCATTGTGGCGTCTACTCTTTATTATGTCTATGGTCTTGCCTACTGTTAGCTATGCTATTTGTTAATTCCTCATTTCTGTCAAGTTTAATCAACGTTATTCACCTTGTATGGAGTCAATGGTAGACTCATAAACCACGCAACTCAAAACGTTATAGTCTAAGAGATATTTAATCATCAAGGGGGAAAAGGAGAAGGGAAAATGTGGATAGGGATATATCTCTTGAACACTTGGACCAGAGCCCCAAGGCAAAGGTGGTTAGTACACAAAGAGCATAAATGAGTACTCCCTTGTCCTCTTCTATGGTCCTATTGTCACAGTTTGTGCACTTGCAATGGTTTGTACATGGCAGATCATACATTTGGCATGTACATTTTCCCCTGACACAATTGGTTTTCTTGCAGGAGCAGTGAACAAGCTCAAGGATTACCTCTGGAGCTGGTGGAAGTGACATCCAGTCCACCTCATAGAGCTCCTCAGCCATTTTCCAGCCATGGTTGATTGGAGAAGGAATGTCTGGGTAACAATCCAGGCTCCTACTGTGCACTGCAGCCTGGTAACTTGCCCGCTGTATATGTTTCTGCAGAGTCCTGGGCCCCGTTCGTCGTAGGGGTTGAAGCTAAGCTAATCCATTGTCCCTTTAGCCCGTTAACATTAGCGAGCTAATTGAGAACCGCAAATATTGGTTCGTCGACGGCTGATCCGCATCCAAATCATGTGGTTAATTTCAATCAGGCTAAACTCATTGGGGCAAGTGCACGCGCACGTCCTACTTCAGAAGGCAGGAAAGGTCGATCACCAAAACCGTGATTTTCAAATGGTATGATGGCAGGAAAGACCGGACTTAAAGAGAGAGCGGTGATATTCTCGCCATCAGAACAACTTTTAATAATAAGTCTCTATGAAGACTTCAAAGAAATAATCATGGCGAAGTCAAACACCGCCACCGCTGCCAGAGCAAGACAGGCAGTTTGGCAAAAAATTGCAGATAAACTGAATGTATAAGTTTTGGGAAAATGTATAGGCTCATCTTAAGTGCCATATTACCCCAATCAATCAGATCACATTTCTTTAAATGTGCCTGCTGGCACTAGGCTTAATGGAAATTAATCATCGAATGAGATCTTGTTAGCGAAAATAATTGTCTCAACTCTTATAAGTAGGATAAGTAGGCCTAGATAAAACCAAGGCCAAAAATTTTCTAATTGATACGAATTCATAGACACTTATGAGGATGTATGTACTGAAAGCGCTTATTTAACATGTACTGAAGGACTCAGATTGTTTGTGTCTATTCCAATATGTAATGATGGTATTCAATGACACAAATATGTGTTCTTGAAAGAGTGGTCTGGAGTCGCAGAGGTCCGATAATATCAGCTTTAATGCAGCAGTTGGAAATCAACAAGTACAGAGCTCTGGGGCTGTCTACGCTTCCCTACCCGCAACAGAGTTTTGGGCTGGTTCACGAAGTCCAACTGGCTATCTGTCCCTGCCCCAGCATATATTATACAGTGCAATTGAAACAGTAATATCAAAAAAGGGTTGAGCTTGTTCTCTCGTGTATCAGGGAGTTGTTCTTCCTTACGCATCCCACCTACTCGGGCTCTCTCTCAGCCCGCATTCAAGTTTGCTTCTGAAATGGAGAGATAACAACACAAAATACAGCCTGTTTTCCACACCCTGTGTGAGACACAATGTTTTAAGCCTGAGCACACTTCTAAGTTCATAAGACATACATTTAATAAGCACAATACATAATTTTAATACATGCATCCTTTATAAAGTCTTATGAGCATTGTTCCCGTTGCTATATAGTGCACAGTGCCCGTGATGCATTTGGTGATTAAGTTGCCACAAATATTAATAACTGGGATTATAGATAGTGCCATGACCGTGATACAGCTAATGATTATAGTTCTAGAATTGCAATGTATTATAAATTCTTTAATCCCTCTTTTGATCTCTGAAAACACCAGAGATCAATCAACATAGCCCAAACCAACCACCGCCTCCTCGTCCTGGTCAGCCACCCCCAGCAACGGCATTTGGAACCCCTTCGTTAGGGTCTCCACAGCCGAGACAATGATCCGGTTGGACATGGACCTGATACCTGGGATAGAGCAACAATCATGTTGATATTTGATATAGCACACACTAAGCAAATTAGCGGAAACCTTCTTAGTCCAGTACAATGCTAGTATGGTCAAGCAGTAACACTCTTGAGCTAGTCGTAACCCTCTTTTCCGGACTCTCACATTCATAGCAATAGCAAAAGGTTGCTATTCATGCACAACTCATGCACAGCACAACTCATGCACAGCACAACACATGCTCCAGTGGTTCCACATACTCCCTTTCCCCAGCACCATTAGGGCGTGCAAGGTTCTCTCAATGACCTGGAATGGTCCTGTCCATAAATGTACAACAGGCTTTACCAACCATCTGATGATATATTGGGGCAGGGTCTTCAAGGGGAAGGGGGGGGGGGGGCACTCCTAGGTCTGATGAGGCATAGGGGCAAATAGGGCAGGGTCTGCAAGGGGAAGGGGTAGATCATCCAGTAAGAAAGGGGGGGACAGGGTCTCCAGGGGAATGGGGCCTTAGAACAGGGGTTGTATATCCAAAGGTAGTCAGACCCGCCACTCTGACTCATCCAGAAGCAGAAAAGAGTTACAGTCCCAGCATCACCTTATCTCCCATGATCAAGCAGTAACTGAGTCAAATGAGATGCAAACAGTCGGACACCAATGATTAAACACAGATATTGAAATCAGGAACCCATTTGAGGATTTAAAGTGGATATTTTTTAAGTTAAAATAAATCCCTCCTTTCACACCCATTTAGGTGGTGACAACAAACACAAATAAAAAAATATCCCATTACTGATGACACAATGTTGACATACAATTCAACTATACTGATGAGACTATGCAGCATTATGGCCAAGTGGTGAGGACACACTGGACACAGTGGGAAAACCCTAATGATGTTATAGGTGAAAACCCACCGTCACTCCGCTGAGTGGACATTCGACATCCATGTATCCACGACAGACCTGGACATATTCACAGGCCCCCTTCACCACATACATACACCTTTAGCCAAGCTTTTTAGAATGGTAATATAGAAAAAATAAAAGATATTATCAAAATACATTTAATTCAAAATGTAACTGTCAAACCAATCTCCTGGTTTAACTCCTCCACTCTTTGGGTTACAGCTTCACCTGGAACAGAATCAAGCAGAAAATCACCTTTCTAGTTAGCATATTTTTATAAAATAGGTTAACCATTTGATTAGCCTCTTTCATCATGCTATGTGAAAGGTTTAAGTTGTGGTATTACAAAGAAAATCAAATGAGAATAAATCAAGTCAATATTCTTCCATAAATCAATTAAAATGGTGTTAAGCATCTGGTATAGGACTGGAAAAGACTTCAATTCACATAGTAAACATACTGTATCTATAATTACAAGGCAGTATTTTCCCCTTCACATTTCTGTAGTTCAATAAAGCTCATGCATATAATGTTTGCACAAATAGGGTATGCAAAAAAAAAAAATCTTAAAGTTTTCTTGAATAGTTTTTAAACCCATATGCTATAAACACTCTTTCGTTATCTCCATCCCTCCTGTTTGAGACATGATTCATCCCATGGCTCAAATCAGCACACAATGAAACAGATTCCTTAGTAACATAAGTTCCTCCTGTGAATTTACATAACCTACCAGAATTTACAATCTGTTTCTTTGTTTCCTTATTTAAACACAATTAACTGATAGTCTTGTTTCTTTCACTTCAAAAAACGTTTTCTTCCTTTTAAAAGTGAAGTTCCACAAAGGTCAGATAGGTAGAACATCATAACTCGTTTTGCTGCAGTTCAAAACGAGCCAATCAGCTCAAACCATCATAACCACAATTCATCAGACTTGATGAGTCTTCCCAAATTATTTCAGAACTGAATGTTATAATAACCCTCTTCATGCACTAATACCATTTATTAATACAACATTATCACAGCCAAACTATTTACCCCAAACAGTATGCCAGGCTCTGATAAAACTCTGAAATAAAACTTAAAACCAAATTAAAATTAAAATACATTGTAAATATTCTTTTTCTAATTTTTAACAAAACTGCATCTAATACCTTTATCAAAACTCTTAAAAACTCTAGATTTGACTATTTTGACTAAAAATGTTTGCCCATATACTTTCAAAGTATATGCATAGTTTCCTTTTTAAAATATCAATGTTTAAACCAATCATCTCTTCACATCCGAAAAACATTCTCTCGCTTCATTTCATAACCTTCCATGATCCACTCTAAACCAATCTTTTATGTAACCATCTAATCACTTCCTCAATCTTTCACATGTCCTCAAACCAAAATAAAATAATGTTAACTTAAAAATGTTTTTACTTTACACTATATCATAATTTTGTTTCATGAAATCAATGTTTAGATAGGTTAAAACTGCTCCTAGACCTACGTCCCTCATGTCAGTATTACGCTCTGTAATCATGTCAGCCAAACAATGCCCTTAAGACAAAAAGAAAATATAACTCAAAATGCTCCCTTTGTCTTTTTCAAACCTGCAATGTAACCCGTAAGACACAAAACCTTAGTCCTTAACTTTTCAAAAGCCTTATCAAAGCATGTAATATAGAATATTCCTTTGCCCTCAGCATGCGTAATGCACGGATCTCGAATTTACATTTGCGGACCCATAGATTCCCTAATGAAAATATTTCATTTTCATATTTTGTAGTTACTATATGGTTGAATGTACTACTCTTCTCACTTTCTCAATTACTCTTAGTTTTTACTCCTCCCTGTTTGGCTAGGAATTATAAAGAATGTTGATCACGCATTTGTTAACCACCAAACTTGGAATTGATCTAAACAAACACATCTCTCAGCATTAATACTAAAATAATTATGCAGAACCATACCCTCTGGGATCACTTTTGTAAGATCTCAAGTAACAGGACTCTTTTAGCCCCCACCTTTCTCCATCTCTCCTCGGGATTTCTTTAACTTCTTGGTCAAAGAAAAAACCACCACACACCAATATTTTTATTCAAGACAATCTGACTCCACTCAAATATGACTCGTTCAGGGGTATACATGTACATATGCATGTATGTGTAGATGACCATATAGAAGTAGGAGTTTGAATATGCATGTGCAAATCTGTGTATGGCCGGATCACAGTATGTACGTAGTATTATTCATATCCAATCCAATCAATTGAAGCAGTGAAAAGAAATTGTTAGATTCTCTCCGTATCATGAGTCCACTTTAATCATTTTCAAAAATAATTATATGGTATGGTGTACTGTATGGTATGGTGTGATATGGTGAACACTGTCATATAATTATGAGTGCTTTCAAACCCCATGTAGTTGCATCCCCGCCACTATGTGCCATGGTAATGTACTGAACAGCTTGTCAGTGTCATATCCTTCATATTTTAGCCAACAAGAAAAAGGTGGATATGATTAAGGCGGGGGGAGGACCCCAAGGTCCCGAGCTAACCCCTTCTGAGGAGCTGGCCCTGGCTAATAATAGGGGTAGGCCCATCATACAGGGCATAGCTGGGGGCAGCTCCTCTGGAGAGGTGGTGGCAGGAGATAATCCTTACGTCCAAGGTAGGTGCACTTCATTCTATGAGTTTCCTTCATAATTAGTCATTTGGTTAACCATCGTCACATTTTGCAGTGGCCGGAGGTTCAATCACGCTCCTGCAGCCACTTCCAAATGTGTTTGTCGGGGGAGAGGAGCCCAATGATGTAAGTTGATATTGCTGCATCATTGTGTAATGATTCTAAACATGTTCATTGTGTGTGTATTTTAGAACCGAAGGCACTTTCCCACAGTTCCTAATAATTCCTAATTCACTAACAGGAGGTCGGTCTAAACGATGAGGACACTCTTTCTGCCTTCTCAAGCGATTTGGTAAATGCAAGTTGTGTCAACTAATACTCCTATCGCACTCACTCCTGTCACTCACTACATCAATGCATTCCTTTAGGCAAATCTTGCTGGACCACGGGCTGATCCGGAGGAGCCTGGCCCCTCTCACTCTTTGGGAACTGGGGATGGGGGGGTGAGTTCTCATTAAATACCCTATTGTGAGGTCTGAATTTAGTTGGCATCTGACCACCACACTGAACAAGTTATGAATGGTTTGTCCTTTTTTCCAGACTGATACTGAAGATGTGCGCACGCTATATAAGCAATACTTGCGTGCCAAAATACACAACCTCCACTGGAGCTCAATTAAGTTGGATTTGGAGGTTAAATTACTTAAACGGCAGCTGAATGTAAGTCTAACCCTGTAAAGTAAAGCTTTGGCTAAGTATTTGTGAGCTTTGCCATGAATTGTAACTAAACTGAAAATCTTGTGCACCTTCATTTACAGGATAACCAATAAAGGGGGAAAAAATAAAGGCTTTATTGTTACATTATTCTTCAGCATGTTCCTCTATTCAGAATCAGAATGAATAAGGATGCAAACTGCAGTGCATTGTGTGCAGGGGTCCCAGAGTCAGTGTGGTGCAGGGGGCTTGTTTGTGAGCCCCTTGTTACATTTACATTTAGTCATTTAGCAGACGCGCTTATCCAGAGCGACTTACAGTAAGTACAGGGACATTCCCCCGAGGCAAGTAGGGTGAAGTGCCTTGCCCAAGGACACAACGTCATTTAGCACGGCCAAGAATCAAACCGGCAACTTTCTGATTACTAGCCCGATTCCCCAACCGCTCAACCACCTGACTCTTGTTTGTGAGTCCATTGGTTTTAATGGACCGGACACTTTTGCTGGATGGGAAGAGGTGGTGGCCAGGATGTGAAGGGTCAGCAATGATCCTGCTTGCTCTCTTGCTGGTCCTGGAATGGAACAGGTCAGGGTGGGATAAAATGATCTGCTGCAGTCTGCCTTGGTCCTTGGCAGTGGAGGTGCAAACCAGACTGAGTTGGGATGGACTCGATGATGGCTGAGGATGGACTATTAATGGGTAACTAAAAGCAAAGAGGGGTGGCTAACCATATAAATGAAACATGCAAACATGAAGAACATGAAATGAGTCCAACATTACCCAAAGTCATCTGGACAGCTATCTGAAATGATGCTGGGCAATTATGTTCCTTGTAGCCGCTCCAGACCGCTCATTTAGATGGATCGGTTCCACATAGTCCTCAGGATGGGCCACGATCACTGGGACCCTCTCCCTCCTAAGTGTGGCCACATTGTGGAGCACAGCACATGCCACCGTGATTGCACAGGCCCTGTCCGGTTCCACCCTCAGCCCCCGCAGACAATTAAATCTGACCTTTAGTAGGCCAAAGGTCATCTCTATCCGTGCCCTCGTTCTAGAGAGAGCACCGTTGAACCGCACTTCAGGGCCTGGGGCTGGCTCTGGATAGGGGGTCATGAACCAGGGCCTGCAGGCGTAACCCCTGTCTCCAATTAGGAGCCCATTGTAGTTACCTAGTATATGATATGAACAATATTGGATCACCTCTACATAAAATAATCAGTTTCTGAATGACATGAGATGTGCTATACCTTGCTCAAAGCTGTGGCATAGTGTGGAGTCTCGGAATATCCGGGAGTCGTGGCCAGCCCCGGCCACTTGACCTCAACATTTGTGATCAGGCAGGTGGAGTCACAGATCATCTAAGATGAATTGCAGTCAAGTCATGGGTATTGTACAGTACATGAGTAGCCTACAGCAGGCAATTGCAAGGTCCATGTCTATTGTCAAAGACAAATGATTGTTTTTAGAACACTGTAATTTGAGGAAAATTTGGTAACAAGTACCTGAACATTAAGGCTGTGAAAGCCCTTTCTGTTCACAAAATCGGCCTCGTTTGTCCCAGAGGGCTTTTTCAGGCGTATATGGGTGCAGTCCACTGCGCCAATGACATTAGGAAACTCTGCATAGTGATAAACTCCGTAATGATTAGTGAAAGGAAGGCATTTTCATGAAATGGTAAAATATTTATTTACTCAATTACCTGCAATTGCATAAAATCCCTCTTTGATGTCATTGACTGGGACATGGCCTGGGAATATGATGAATTTATTCATCAGCTGGTTGAGCGCCAAGTACACTTTTCTTACAGCAACGCATGCTACGGCTTTGCCAATGTTTTCTGCATCACCTACACTGTATAAAAATGTACTTGACGCAAAAAACCTCAAAGCCTTCAAGTCTGAAGCACAGTGAAAGCTCTGCTGCGGCGTGTGACATTTGCAATGTATGGCCCGAGAAGGTCTTGCAAATAAATGAGTCCTTGTCGGCTGAATCGATATCGCTCAAACAGGAACTCATCCGTGTGACATAAAGGATCTTGGCGATCGCGAAGAACTCTATCGGTATGAAAAGCTAATCGAACTAGAATAGCTCCTTCGTCAATTGGGTCTCTCAAAAATGGAGATGCCATGTTTTTTTCCGGGGGTGTGGCAAGCGTATCCAGCTACACTTATGTTAGCCTGCTCTGGAGCAGGTTAGTGCTAATTGATATGTTACTATGGTGATTAATCGTAACTTGCTTCCACGAACCAAAAAGAGGGGCGTGTTTTATCTTAGCCTGAAAATTAGCTCGCTAAACCGCTTAGCGAGCTATGACGAATACCATAGGTAGTGATTCTACCTTTTCTTATTGGTGGCCAAGCCGCGAAGCGGCGAAGCCACATAAGTGATTCTACCTTTTCTTCTTCTTATTGGTGGCCAAGCCGCGAAGCGGCGAAGCCACATAAGTGATTCTACCTTTTCTTATTATTATTATTGGTGGCCAAGCCGCGAAGCGGCGAAGCCACATAAGTGATTCTACCTTTTCTTATTAGGATTCCTCCGTAAGGAGGAAACCTATTGTTATTGGTGGTTTTATGATTTGTAATTCTTGTACCATGGGAGTCAATGGCAGCCCCTAGACCCCATCGACAACTTTTTGTGAATTTTGGCACACTCATTAAGGACAGTTTCTTCTATACCTACACCAAGTTTCATGTCTCCCATTAGACCACTCTAGCGCCACCAATGGGTCAAAGTTGGACTTGTGTTTACACACGCAACTTTTGAACCGTATGACTCATTTTTCAAAAATGAGGTACCATTGGATTTGGACTTGACAGAAATTAGGTATTAACAAAAAGCGTAGCTAACAGTAGGCAAGACTATATAGTACAAACTACGGCTCGTTAGCGAACTAAAACTATTTACATCATCACTCACGTATGAAAAAGACGGTTTAGAAAACGAACATGTTTTAAAACGGACTTACACTGATCAAATTATTACTTACAAGTCTCTGTTTCAATGGGTTGGAGCTGTCGCGGCAGCAGTGAAATATGTCAATATTAGCTATGAGCTGAGAAATGGGTGAAACGGGTGTCAATGTGACGGCATCTGATTGTTCAATAATGTTCTTACACCAGTATTACATTGTGTTATTGGTTGGACTGATTTAGTAGGCAACTGTGTTTGCCGGTGAGTTTAACAAACTTAATACGATGGTTTTGACAAAATGTGCAACTAATTTTGCTGGCAACAACTGGTTTCTCGCTAGAAATAATATAATTAACTCAACTTGAAAATTCCAGCTAGTCCCAATTTAAATTATAAAGTTGAACAGATACGGGGCTTCGACCCACCACCTATAACTTGTGAACATTCTTGGTGGCCAAGCCACGAAGCGGCGAAGCCACATAAGTGATTCTACCTTTTCTTATTATTGGTGGCCAAGCCGCGAAGCGGCGAAGCCACATAAGTGATTCTACCTTTTCTTATTGGTGGCCAAGCCGCGAAGCGGCGAAGCCACATAAGTGATTCTACCTTTTCTTATTGGTGGCCAAGCCGCGAAGCGGCGAAGCCACATAAGTGATTCTACCTTTTCTTATTATTATTGGTGGCCAAGCCGCGAAGCGGCGAAGCCACATAAGTGATTCTACCTTTTCTTATTATTATTATTGGTGGCCAAGCCGCGAAGCGGCGAAGCCACATAAGTGATTCTACCTTTTCTTATTAGGATTCCTCCGTAAGGAGGAAACCTATTGTTATTGGTGGTTTTATTATTTGTAATTCTTGTACCATGGGAGTCAATGGCAGCCCCTAGACCCCATCGACAACTTTTTGTGAAATTTGGCACACTCATTAAGGACAGTTTCTTCTATACCTACACCAAGTTTCATGTCTCCCATTAGACCACTCTAGCGCCACCAATGGGTCAAAGTTGGACTTGTGTTTACACACGCAACTTTTGAACCGTATGACTCATTTTCAAAAATGAGGTACCATTGGATTCCCTGGATCAAGCCGAGTTCAACGCACACCATGGCGTTAATTTCCGGTTATATAAATTTCCCGCCATTTCCGGTTTTATCAAAAACCTTTGAAAGCCTACTCCTCCTACAATTTTTGTCATATCTTCTTCAAAATCACCAGAGATGATCTTCAAACCAAGCCTCACAAAAGTTATCAAAGGAATTTTGATCCTCATAACCGTCTGTCCGGTACAGCCAATCAAATTCATCAGAAAAGCCGCCAAACAGGATGTGAAGTCATGTCTCAGCAAATCTTTGAGATATCAACACTAAACTTGGTAGATCGGAGGAAGACACTACAACATATTACCATGTGCAAAGGCAAATTCATATCTCTAAAAATGATTGATATAAATCAAATTGAATTTATCGCTACCGCTGCTTGGCCACCTCATTGCTGCTTGCAGCTATATTTGGAATTGGTCAGATTTGGTATCCCCTTGGTAAGTCTGCAGCATTGATTTTTCTATACAGTTACAATTTGTCAAGAATAAAAAAAATTCAATGGTTCACGATGTTTGGAGGAATCCGCCATTACTGCTTGCAGTTATATTTATTATTATTATTCTTCCGCCATGGGTGTCTATGGCAGCCCCCATAAGCGCTTGGTCGAAAGTTTTGAAATTTGGCACACTCATTGGGGACAGTCCCCTGGTCCAATTCACAAAGTTTCATGTCCCATGCTTTGGCACTCTAGCGCCACCAACTGGTCAAAGTTGGACTTGTGTTTACACACGTAACTTTTGAACCGTATGACCGATTTTCAAAAATGAGGTACCATTGGATTCCCTGGATCAAGACGAGTTCAACACACCCCATGACGTCAATTTCCGGTTATATAGATTTTCCACCATTTTGAATTTTAAGGAAACACGTTTTTTCCCTTCAACTACTTTTATTTTTATCAAAACTTCCCCAGAATTGGCACACATTATCATCAGACCAACCCTCACAGAAGTTATCAAAGGATATTCGATTTTCAAAATCGTTTGTCCGCTACAGCCAATCAAAATTGGCAACAAAGCAACCAAACAAGAAGTTGGGTCGTATCTCAGCAAATCTTTGATGGATTCATACCAAACTTGCTGCATGCACTCGGAACCCTGTTCTGAGGATTTCTAAAGTGTTTTATGGGTCATTTGACTGCTTGGCCACTACATTGCTGCTTGCAGCTATATTTTTATGTGTTTTTTAAAAATAAAATACATTTTGGGTGTTTTATTCAGAAAATAAAAAGGTTGTATCTACAAAATTACACTTAGACTTGGAGTTATAAGGTTTTATCTGTTGCCCAATCATCTTTTGGAATATTTACAGAAAGACCAATCAAATACTGTCGTCAGACGCTCGCTCTCTGAAGTCTCTTTATGGCGCTAATGCTAGCTAGCTAACGCTAACATGGGGTGAAAAAGACAACCTGGCACCATAAAGAGACTTCAGAGAGCGAGCGTCTGACGACAGTATTTGATTGGTCCTTCTGTAAATATTCCAAAAGATGATTGGGCAACAGATAAAACCTTATAACTCCAAGTCTAAGTGTAATTTTGTAGATACAACCTTTTTATTTTCTGAATAAAACACCCAAAATGTATTTTATTTTTAAAAAACACATAAAAATATAGCTGCAAGCAGCAATGTAGTGGCCAAGCAGTCAAATGACCCATAAAACACTTTAGAAATCCTCAGAACAGGGTTCCGAGTGCATGCAGCAAGTTTGGTATGAATCCATCAAAGATTTGCTGAGATACGACCCAACTTCTTGTTTGGTTGCTTTGTTGCCAATTTTGATTGGCTGTAGCGGACAAACGATTTTGAAAATCGAATATCCTTTGATAACTTCTGTGAGGGTTGGTCTGATGATAATGTGTGCCAATTCTGGGGAAGTTTTGATAAAAATAAAAGTAGTTGAAGGGAAAAAACGTGTTTCCTTAAAATTCAAAATGGTGGAAAATCTATATAACCGGAAATTGACGTCATGGGGTGTGTTGAACTCGTCTTGATCCAGGGAATCCAATGGTACCTCATTTTTGAAAATCGGTCATACGGTTCAAAAGTTACGTGTGTAAACACAAGTCCAACTTTGACCAGTTGGTGGCGCTAGAGTGCCAAAGCATGGGACATGAAACTTTGTGAATTGGACCAGGGGACTGTCCCCAATGAGTGTGCCAAATTTCAAAACTTTCGACCAAGCGCTTATGGGGGCTGCCATAGACACCCATGGCGGAAGAATAATAATAATAAATATAACTGCAAGCAGTAATGGCGGATTCCTCCAAACATCGTGAACCATTGAATTTTTTTTATTCTTGACAAATTGTAACTGTATAGAAAAATCAATGCTGCAGACTTACCAAGGGGATACCAAATCTGACCAATTCCAAATATAGCTGCAAGCAGCAATGAGGTGGCCAAGCAGCGGTAGCGATAAATTCAATTTGATTTATATCAATCATTTTTAGAGATATGAATTTGCCTTTGCACATGGTAATATGTTGTAGTGTCTTCCTCCGATCTACCAAGTTTAGTGTTGATATCTCAAAGATTTGCTGAGACATGACTTCACATCCTGTTTGGCGGCTTTTCTGATGAATTTGATTGGCTGTACCGGACAGACGGTTATGAGGATCAAAATTCCTTTGATAACTTTTGTGAGGCTTGGTTTGAAGATCATCTCTGGTGATTTTGAAGAAGATATGACAAAAATTGTAGGAGGAGTAGGCTTTCAAAGGTTTTTGATAAAACCGGAAATGGCGGGAAATCTATATAACCGGAAATTAACGCCATGGTGTGCGTTGAACTCGGCTTGATCCAGGGAATCCAATGGTACCTCATTTTTGAAAATGAGTCATACGGTTCAAAAGTTGCGTGTGTAAACACAAGTCCAACTTTGACCCATTGGTGGCGCTAGAGTGGTCTAATGGGAGACATGAAACTTGGTGTAGGTATAGAAGAAACTGTCCTTAATGAGTGTGCCAAATTTCACAAAAAGTTGTCGATGGGGTCTAGGGGCTGCCATTGACTCCCATGGTACAAGAATTACAAATAATAAAACCACCAATAACAATAGGTTTCCTCCTTACGGAGGAATCCTAATAATAATAATACTAACAATAACAATAGGTGCCTCGCAGCTTCGCTGCTTGGCCCCTAATAAAACTAACAATAACAATAGGTTTCCTCCTGACGGAGGAATCCTAATAATACCACCAATAACAATAGGGTTCCCTCCTACCGGAGGAACCCTAATAATACAGTACTTGAATGTAGTGCAAAATGCAAATAGTTTTAAGACATGAAGTCATTAAAGTTAGTGTGAACTCGATGGTGATGGAGGAGGTGAGGATGGACTCAATGATGGCTGTGTAGAAGTGCACCATCATTGTCTTTGGCAGGTTGAATTTCTTCAGCTGCCGCAGGAAGTACATCCTCTGTTGTGCTTTCTTCGTGAGGGAGCTGATGTTCAGTTCCCACTTGAGGTCCTGGGAGAGGATAGTGCCCAGGAAGCGGAAGGACTCCACAGTGTTCACTGGGGAGTCGCACAGGGTGATGTGGGTGAGTGGGGCTGTGTTCATCCTGAAGTTCTTACTGAAGTCCACAACCAAATTGTGGCAACCATATTGTGACAAGTGGTAACCTAATCATCACCCCTGGCAACCACATTATTGTAGCCTATTTTTTCATGTACTTTATTTTCATTACAAATAAATCATCATTGATGGCATTTGAGCATATGCTTTGCGGATGTTTAAATTTGCGTTCTGATTTGTTTACTACGTCACCACTGTCAGACATAGGCTAATTGTTATATTTCCCACATGCAGGGTTTTGATACAGAAATGCATTTTTCATTTGCAATGGCAAGATTAGCTTAGCCTATATCAAAACATGTTAAATTATTTCGATTTGGCATTAGAACTTATCAGACTTCATCTGTAAGCAACCCCATTTTAGCTCACGTTAGCAAACACTAGCTAGTCTGAAAACAGTCTGTTAACATGAATATTTGCAAGTCTCCAAGTTTGGTAGAAAATCTATGCATGATTGCACACTGCATGATTGACGTAAACCAGAGTTATTGCATTATGTTTTCCAGATTCTTGTCATTTATTGTACATGCTACCTTATATTTTCCAGTTTTCAGCTCAGCAACCTCAGTTTTGCATATTCTAAACTAGCCTTAAACCCAAATTTGACTGCCACATTCCCAGTGTTCGCAAACTCTAGCTAGTCTGTTAACATGAATATTTGCAAGCCTCCAAGCACAAACGTCACACTTTAAATCCTACCGGTTGCCTTTAACCATCCACTTATTTACTACTACTGTTGCATCCCTTGACATGTCATCTCCTCTTCCCTCTTTCTCTATTTTTAGCCCCCGACAACTGTTTTGATTTGTCCATCATTTTCAATAGACGGCAACTCAATACTCGTAACTGCTCGCTCAGCGCTCACGGCGCCCCCGCTCCCTCTAGATGTCAAAATTCTATCTTATGAGATAGGGCGCCTACCCGAGCGGTTCTAAAATGTTTTATAACATTGAGGAAATGCAGAAACGCACAGCAGCTATAAATAGAAAATATTTATTACCACAGAGGTCAGGGCGACGGGTCTGTCGTCATTATGTCCAGTTGGCCTGGGCTTTTTGGGCACAGGGATGATGATGGAGGACTTGAGACAGGCTGGCACATGGCATGTCTCCAGGGAGGTGTTGAAGATGTAGGAAAACACCGGAGACAGCTGGGGCCGGTACTACGAATCAAGATCAACATGCTCTGGATTACTTTCAGTTACCCGGCTACACCAAGCCTAACAATCGCAATCACGATAAGCGGAACTACAACGGCGGTTATCAATTCTCTAACTCAACCCAGATCTTTCCAATCTAGAGACGTGCACGTTCACATAAAGGGGCGGTGTTTGAACCGTATGTCTAATGGCAAATATGGACAAAACAAGAGCCGCATATTTCACGCAGGAGGAGCAGACAATAATCTTACAAACTTTGTCTACTCCACATATGTCAGAGTCAAGGCCCGCGGGCCACATCCGGCCCGCGAGAAGGTTTTTTACGGCCCCTGGGATGATCTTAATTTATTATTAGAACCGGCCCACAGACCGCAGCAGGCCGGCAGCCCGCAGATCTTTTACACGCACCAATACTACATTTCCCACAAAGCAACGGTGACGCACCGAGCAGTAGGCTGCTTCATTTCAATATTTATTGGCACAGCAGTTGTCAGCATCACAGTAAAATTAACTTTCAGATACCCATCAAAAATGGCAAAACGGAAGGTGGACACTGAGAACCGGGGGTTTCAAACAAGGTGGGAGTCGGAGTATTTGTTCACGGAGGTAGCTGGAAAACATGTGTGTCTTCTGTGTGGAGAAAGTGTGGCGGTACTGAAAGAGTATAATCTGAGACGACATTATGAAACGAAACACGCGGACAAAAACAAGAATATGGACATGGAACAAAGGCTACAAAAGGCAGAGGAATTAAAACGAGGCGTCAAATCTCGACAGGCTCTGTTCAAAAAATCCAAATCACAAGGCCAGGCTGCTTTCAAGGCCAGTTTTATTTTGGCAGAAGAGATCGCTAAATCAGCCCAGCCATTTACGGAGGGGGATTTCATCAAAGACTGCATGATTAAAGTTTGTGACGAAGTTTGCCCAGAAAAAAGGCAACTCTTTTTAAATGTGAGTCTGAGCAGAAACACCATTGCCGAGAGAGTAGACCAGTTGTCCATCAATCTAAAAGAGCAGCTTGTGAAAAAGGGAAAAGATTTCATTGCATATTCCTTGGCTGTGGATGAGAGCACCGACATTTCTGACATTGTCCAGTTGTCAATTTTCATCCGCGGAGTGGACTCCAGCCTAAGCGTGACAGAGGAGTTTTTGGCTTTACGTCCTATGCATGGCACAACTACGGGGCATGATTTGTATGAAGAGGTGTCAAGATGTGTAAATGAGATGGAGCTGCCTTGGGAAAAACTTGTGGGTTTGACAACCGACGGAGCACCTGCGATGTGTGGACACAGGAGCGGACTGGTGGCGAAGATACGGGAAAAGATGCAAGAGGAAAACGCGACAGGTGAGCTGACAGCTTATCATTGTATCATACACCAGGAAGCGTTGTGCGGTAAAGCCTTGAAAATGGAGCATGTAATGAGCATCATCACGCGCACAGTTAACTTTATCAGAGCCAAAGGTTTGAATCACCGCCAGTTCAAGGCATTTCTGACGGAGTTAGAAACGGAGCATGGTGCTTTGCCTTATCACACAGAGGTGCGATGGCTAAGCCAGGGAAAGGTGCTTCAAAGATGTTTCGAGCTTCGTGAGGAGATTTGTCTGTTCTTGGACAGCAAAGGGAAAGACACAACACAACTCCGAGACGAAATGTTTCTGTGTGAAATGGCTTTTCTGTGTGACATTACGAGTCATCTGAATGCAATGAACTTGCAGCTGCAGGGTCGGGATCGTGTCATCTCTGATATGTACAGTACAGTGAAGGCATTTAAAACCAAACTGACTCTGTGGGAGACGCAGATGCGGAAATAAAATTTGAGCCACTTTCCCAGCTGCCAGACCATGAAAGAGAAGCTCTCTACCAGTGCGTTCCCGAGCGCACAGTTGGCTGATAAAATAGGTATGCTTGCCGCTGACTTTCGACGCCGATTTGCTGACTTTGAAGCACAAAAAAGCAGGTTGGAACTGCTTGGTAACCCATTTGCTGTTGACGTGGAAAGCTCACCACCAAACCTCCAAATGGAGTTGATTGACCTCCAATGCAATGATGCACTGAGGGCAAAATATGCGGCAGTGGGTGCTGCGGAGTTCGCCCGTTTCCTCCCCGACACAATGCCCCAGCTGCGCATCCAGGCTGCTCAAACGTTGTCTATGTTTGGCAGCACATACCTGTGTGAACAACTGTTTTCTTTGATGAACTTGAACAAAACATCACACAAAAGTCGACTTACTGCTGAACACCTCCACTCAATTCTGAGGATTTCCTCAGCTCAGAGCCTTACCCCGAACATTGATGAACTTGTGGAAAAGATGGGACACCACCAAGTATCACCCTCAACCTCAAACAAGTGAACATTACTGTGCAATCACATTTTAGAGTTTTTACTCAGTTCAAGTTTAAAAGTTAAAGTTTAATATTTGTTTTCACTGCATGTTACTTCTCCTTAAACAAAGTGTTGTTTTTGATTAATAGATTTTTGCACTTTATTTTATTGTATTTCAATCCAATTATATTTTAAAAATATTTCAGTTGAGTGGATGATAGAAAATTGCTATTATTGTTTTTTTCTTTGAAGTAAATTTAGCCCACTTTTGCTAAAATAAAAAATATAGGCTACTGATGGTGCCTTGAATACCGGTTTCTTTCATTTAATGTTCATGTTATGGGGATTTTTATATAAAGGAAATTTGTCTTTTGTGTCTGTTGAAAATTAAAGATTACTGACAGAGCCATAAGAAAATATTGCTTTATTTATCTGATCATATTGGAATATATTTGTTAGGTTTTCAGTAGGTTCAATTAGGTTCACTAGACTATATGCGTCATTTTAATTTTTTTCAATGAACATTCGAACAGTCCGGCCCTCGGCTTGTAGCTAAATTTTTTATTTGGCCCTCCGTCCATTTGACTTTGACACCCCTGGTCTTCTCCTATTGTAATACAAGCATATCAGGAATGCAAACATATAATACAGGCAAAATTCAACAAAGTCGCTGCTGCCAAGCTGGCAGAAAATAGCAGACACTGTAAATGCGTAAGCTGCATGACTTGAAGATGTGACCATATTACACTCGTGCATTCCACAACGTTAAACTTTTGTTGCTTTATTATTTTAGTTACATTTACATTTATTCACGCTTTTATCCAAAGCGACTTCCAAGAGAGAGTGCATAGGTCACTGATAATAACAGCAAGATATTGCGGGGAGACAAAACAAGAAGCGCACATTGTGAACAACCCAAAAATAAGTGCCAAAGGGAAGAACCATAAGAGCATGTAGTAAAGCAAGTTACAATTTATACAACATGAATCTCTAAGTGCAAGTGTACCTGTAGAATAAGCAGCAGCAGTAAAAATAAAAATAAGATTAACTAAAATAGAATATTTTGCAGCAAATACAACAGTTTAAATCCGCTGCCACTAACCAACAAGAGCAACAAGTCTCTAAGCAAGAGTCATTGTGATCCTTGAGGAAACTAACAATGGGTTCAGCAAACCATTCCTAAGTACCGTTGTACTCCCGGAAGTGCGTCTTGAGCCTTCTATTGAGGGTGGGGAAACAGTCTGTGTCTCTGATGGAGGGGGGGAGTTGATTCCACCACTGGGGGGCCAGGCAGGAGAAGAGCTTGTGTTGGGACCGGGCGGTCTTGAGCGGTGGGACCACCAAGCGGTTGTCTGAAGAAGACCGTAGGTGGCGGGTGGCAGTGTAAGGCTGCAGGGGAAACTTGATGTAGTCGGGTGCAGTCCCGTTCACTGCTCGGAAGGTCAGTACCAGGGTCTTGAATCTGATGCGAGCCGTGATGGGTAGCCAGTGGAGGGAGATGAGGAGCGGAGTAACGTGGGAGCAGCGGAGTAACGTGGGAGCAGCGGAGTAACGTGGGAGCAGCGGAGTAACGTGGGAGCAGCGGAGTAACGTGGGAGTGTCTGGGTAGGTTGTAGACTAAGCGTGCCGCTGCATTCTGAATCCTCTGAAGAGGGCGGGTTGCGCATGCTGTTAGACCGGCGAGCAGCGAGTTGCAGTAGTCCAACTTGGAGAGGACAAGTGCTTGGACAAGCAGCTGGGTGGAGTGCTCAGACAGGTATCTCCTGATCTTCCGGATGTTGTAGAGGGGGAATCTACACAACCGCAGCAATGAGGACCATGAGGGAGAGTTCGTCATCCATGGTGACCCCAAGGTTCCTGGCAGAGGATGAGGGGGGTCACCATCGCATATCCCAAAGTGATTGAGAGGTCGTGGGAGATGGAAGGTTTGCCCGGGATGATGAGAAGTTATGTTATGGCGTGGATGAGGTTCAGCTGGAGGTGGTGCTCGGTCATGCAGGCGGAGATGTCTGCGAGGCAGGCCTCAATCCTAGCTGAGATCCCCGGATCGGTCGGGGGGAACGACAGGTACAGCTGCGTGTCGTCAGCGTAGCAGTGGTAGGAGAAGCCATGGGAGGTGATGATTGAGGTAGTGTACAGAGAGAAGAGGAGGGGTCCTAGGACGGAGCCCTGAGGGACACCAGTGGAGAGCTGGCGAGGGTCTGACAGTTTGCCTTCCCAGGAGACCTGGTAGGATCTTCCCGACAGGTAGGATGAGATCCACTGGAGTGCAGTGCCAGTGATGCCCATCTCAGAAAGTCTGTAGAGCAGGATCTGGTGGTTAACCGTATCAAACGCTGCAGAAAGGTCCAGCAGAATGATGACCGATGACTTCGAAGCCACTCTGGCAGACTGGAGGGCAGTGGTGACTGAAATGAGGGCAGTCTCTGTGGAGTGGCCTGTCTTGAAGCTCAATTGGTTGGGGTCAAGCAGGTTGTTCTGAGAGAGAAAGTTAGACAGTTGGTTAGATACAGCACGTTCAATTGTTTTAGAGAAGGGTAACAGTGATACCGGTCTGTAGTTCTGGAGGACGGCAGGGTTAAGGGAGGGTTTTTTGAGTAGGGGGGTAACTCTGGCCTGTTTGAAGGCAGAGGGGAAGGTGTCAGATGTAAAAGAGGAGTTTAGGACATGGAGAAGAAAAGTTATGATGGAGGGGGAGATGGTTTGAAAGAGAGAGGAGGGGATAGGATCAAGGGGACAGGAGGTGGGGCGATGAGAGAGAATGAGGTCAGAGAGCTCTGCCTCGGACAGGGGAGAGAAAGAGTTTAGACGTTAAGTTGGGTCAGTCATGGAGGGAAAGGGGGTAGGAAAGGTGGGTTTAGGAAACCGACTGCTAATGTCGGCAACTTTCTTCTCAAAGAAGGAGGAGAAGTCGTCTGCTGTCAGGGTGGAGGGAGGGGGTGGGGGAGGTGGGTAAAGAAGGGTGGAGAAGGTAGAGAAAAGTTTGTGGGGGTTTGAAGTAGAGTTAATTTTGTTAAGAAAGTAAAGGGTTTTAGCACCAGTTATGTGAGAAGAGATGGATTTAAGGAGGGAGCGATACTTATCAAGGTCCAGACCGTCTTTGGACTTGCGCCATCTCCTCTCAGCTGCTCGAAGGGTGGACCATTCTTCACAAATAACATCCGTGAGCCACGGGCAGGAGGGAGAAGATCGTGCAGACCTGGTTGACAGGGGACAGAGAGTCAAGTGATGCAGTTAAAGTGGTTAACAGGGTGTCAGTGGCAGTGTTAGTGGGGTGGGACGAGAACTCGTCAATAGGAGGGAGGGTGTTACAATAGAGGAGAAATGGGAGGGGGATAGGGAGCAGAGGTTGCGTCGGAAAGTTACGAGGGGAGGGGAGGTAGGAGGAGTTGGAGGGAGAGAGACAGAGAATTGGATAAAGTAGTGATCAGAAATATGCAGTGGGGTTACAGAGGTTAAGTCAGTGATACAGTTCCGTGCAGAGGCGGACAGAGTACACAGATTCCTTACTTGAGTAAAAGTACAAATTGCTAAATTTTACTCAAGTACAAGTACTACAGTCAGATGTCTACTTAAGTAAAAGTACTAAAGTACTTGTTTTTAAAAGTATTTGAGTATCATGAGTAAATGTTTTAAATATTGCATTACTACTGCCATGGTGCTTACAGTACATTTATGTATAGAAATGTCCTACATGGAGTTAAGAAAAATGTTAATGTTAATACCTTGGAGAATGTAAAAGGAATTGAAAGTAAAATCAAGTCATTTTCATATTTTTACCATGTTGCTTTATTTAACATCTCACTTGCCTAACAAGTGCGTAACACAAGGCTTCACATGTTGTGACAAAGGATAATGCGTAGTGTCTACTCGCACTATATCTCATCAGACACAATAATTGGCTCACCACATGGGAAAGACACATTTCAAACACAGCAACTCGTGACTCAATGACTACTCATGCTACAGTGTCAACATATCAAAGATATACAGCACAGTACTGCATTCAACATACCTCTCAAGTACTGCTCACTGAAAAATAACTATGTTACTTACCCAAGAAACAATACCAAAACAATGGAATTAAGTAAATTATTTCAGTTATGAGAACAGCATGGGCATAGTTATATAACACTGTTCACTGATATATGAAAAGTAATATATAAATGATTGGTATGAAAACTAATTAGGCTGAAAATTAGGCAAACAGCTGGCATTCAAATCAAATAATGTACAACACTAGTATAATTATTATTTGTATTATTGGTTGTGTATGTGTGTAAGTAGCACAGGACTTTGGGTATGTGGGTGTGGGTGTGTGTTTGTAAGTAGCACAGGCCATTTTGTGTGTGTGTGTATGTGTGTAAGTAGCACAGGCCATTTTGTGTGTGTATGTGTGTAAGTAGCACAGGACATTTTGTGTATGTGGGTGTGTGTGTGTAAGTAGCACAGGACATTTTGTGTGAGTGTACTGTACTTCAGTTCAATCAAATGTCATGAAGTCAAATCAAATTGATTTGTATAACCCTTTTTACACGCAAGCATGTCACAGACGGCTTGAACAGGGACAGAAGTCCTTGTTCAAGTTGAGGAGAAGTTGGTTCTCAAAATTCTGTGAATGAATTGATCCCCTTCTTGGGGTAAAAAGCAAACCGGCAATGCTAAAAAGCCTTTCACACGCTACTGAAGCTGGCAGGTCTGTTGAGCTTTAGTGAGAGGTTACGCACAGCTGGATAGGGGGCAAGTGTATTCACTCCATCAGCTTTAGCGGCTAGGTATCCATCAAGTTGCTTACTTATCTCATGGGAATGTGTCTGCTTGACATTGGAGAAGAAGTCATCATCTTCATCAGAAGAGGATGCTGTGGTACCAGGAGACCGAAGACCTTCATCCTGTTCTGGCAGATGTGTCTTGATGTAACTAAGGCCTTGATTAGCCCTTGTGCTGCCTTCGGGTCACATGACCCAAAGGTTCATAACGAACCATCGTTGTGTTTACCCACTTTTACCCAATAAAAAAACAAATAACAATTATTTTCTTTCAACCTTCGTAATGTGGGGGGTCTGAAACAGCCCAACGGTTAAAAGAAAATGCTTCACTTTGTTTTTGCGTGCGGTAAAGTTGTCGCAATACGACGGTGGGTCACAATGACTGATGGGTCAGAATGACCCGAAGAGAACCCAAGGGCTATAAACAGCAGAATCACACCAACAAATACACATTTTTGTTATTATTACTCTGTAAGTAAGCAACTGCATAGAATCATTGTTGGATGGAAAGGTTTTTGAAAAAACAAACAAACAAAAAAACGTTTTCCTTACCAAGCTGTAGGACTGTGTCATTACTGGTCCAGGAGGTTTTGAACCTTGGAACTTCTGCAATTAGCTCTGGCTCTGACATCATGCTCTCAAACCGCTTCCTCAAACCTTCAAGAAGAGCATCAACAAGTGGCTTGCAAAATCTGAGTGACGGTCTGGACTTTTCAAGCTTGGTTGTGAGGATGGTGATTGTCGGGAGCAGCCAGCCCATCTGAACATTGACTTCACCTTGTAGTATTTTCAAGGACTTCGCAACTGGACGAGTTGAATTAGGCTGTACCAAGTGAAGCTTACAGTGTTCCTCTATAAGCTCTGCATTTTGAGGAGACCTCGATGCTTTATTCCAGAGTGCCTGACACTTAGAAAAGGCTGATCTGGACAATTTCTTGTAAGTTTCTGTCGTATTAGCCATATCAACAACGACTGTGGAAACTAAATTTAGTAAGTGACATGCACACCGATGATGTTTCTGCAGCTGATACTGAAGCCCATCATCTTCCTCCAGAATGGCTTCCACATCAATGAGTTCAACCTCTTCTTCACCATCAGATGCATCACAATCTTCTCCTACTTCTTCTTCGATTGTGCCTTCTGCAACTAACTCTTCATTGTTATTTTCATCCTGCTGACCAAAGACACGGAACGCTTTGACAAAATTCGACTCGTTGTCTGTTGTAGTTCTAACAACTTTTAGACTTATTTCATACTCAGCATGAATGTCGGTCAAAACAGCTGCCAAGGCATCGAATGTGTGGGAGCCCCTCAGTTGACGGCAAGCAAGGGCAGCTGAACGGCGTCCAAAACTTCAAGGATCGAGCCAGTGGGCTGTTACACCTATAAAGCTCCTTCTCCTGGCCGTCCAACAATCAGTAGTGGTGGCAATGTATGGTACCTTTTTCATTTCTTTCTTGAGACTTTCATTTTAGATGTAGCTGAATCAATCTTACGCCGCACAGTTGTGCGGGACATGACAGCACTTCTCGGTTGCAATTCTACAATAAGGTCTTGAAAGGATGGTTTCTCAACCAGGGAGAAGGGCTGGAGACCTTGAACGATGAAGCGGAGGATAGCCCGATCAACCGTCTTCTGAGACACCTGCTTGGTCTCCAACAGCTTCTGATAGCCTCTTGCAGGCTGTTGAAGTCAGTTGACAGTATTCCTCCAGATGTGTCTCATGCTCTGTAAAACACAGTATAATATTTCAGTTTACACTATACAAAACTAATAAATATTAGAAAAGATACCCATCATGTAGTCTACATTTATTTACGGGGGCCAGCAAACAGGGATGCAAACACATGTATAGTCAAAAAAGAGAGAGGTAATTGAAGCCCTCGCCCCGCGGCATATATCCATATAATCACTAATCAGGATGCTACTGAGGCACACACGCACACTGCCTCACACACGCACAGTCTCTAGGTCCCTCTCCCTCTCTGTCGTGCGCGCGCTACACAAATGCTAACGCGGTTTGGAGCACGTCTGTTTCGTGTGCGCGGTCTTGCTAGCTCGCTGTAGATTCCGGTAGAGCAAAGTATTTAGGTGCTTCTGTCTTGCTAACAAGTCCTGCAATATTAGGTCAGGCAAATACAAGACTTTGGGTAGTATATCTCTCATGTATTCAAACGCTATTGTAATCCTGTCTAGGCCGGCTGAACTGTTACTTTTTAAAAAGCCAAATAGCCCGTTAGACTAAACTTTTGGGCTAGCTCTTGTTATTCACTCCGGTGAAACAAGAGAGCTGAAATGCTCTGCTTGCAACTAGCATAGCCTACGACGGAACTAATTAGGCTTTTACTTTTGTATGGTAAAAAAGACGTTTCATACTCGATCTTAGACTAGAAAAGATACACTGTATGTTCTTTATATTTGTCAGGGGCATGTCAAAACATGAAGCTGAAAGGACTTCAGTTGATTATCTGTGTTACACGATTAGCTTACCTCAGCTTATGCTAACTATTGTCAGGCTTAAGTTAGCTAGCTATCTGAATGGCTAGCTACAGGTGGCAAATTGGCGGGTGCATGTGGCTTCGACTACTCAAACGTAACCGAGAATGGCTTGATGCGATAATGCAGCTTTTTACAATCATTTAGTGCACTCTCCTGTAGCTAGAATCTAGCTTAGAAATGTAAGGAAGTTGAATGTACGTACCTTGACATGCTTCGCAAGTTGGAGGATGAATTTTTGTAGGCGGTGATGAAGTTCTGTTTTGGTAAACAGAGCAAACATTTGAAACGAAAACTATCATTCACTTGTTAGGAAAATTTAAATAGGCTGGCGAGGTGGGGCCACGGGTTAACACATTCCCGGGATGGACCTGCTTTGTCTTCTTCCATTGTTTCGTCCATGGTTAACGTCTCTCATCTAATCTGACAGTTGACTTTGGCGGAAAACTGAAGGTGATTGCTGATTGGCTGTCCCAATCAGTGGTGCCTGCACAAACCAATGACGTTTGAGAGGGAAACGACAAATTGAGGATTAAAAAAATAATAATAATATTTGAAGTAATGGCTACTCACGGTTATGGATAGAAATTTAGCGGAGTAAAGAGTACAATATTTGCCTCTCAAATGTACTTGAGTAAAGTCGTGAGTACTCCCCAAGAATGATACTCGAGTAAAGTACAGATCCCTCAAAATTGTACTTAAGTACTGTACTCAAGTAAATGTACTCTGTTACTGTCCGGCTCTGGTGTCAGGATGAGGTCTAGCTGTTTGCCTGCCTTGTGGGTCGCCGTTGTGCTCAGCAGCGCCAGGTCGAAGGAAGTCAGGAGAGACAGAGCGTTCCTTGGAGGTGGATGTTGAAGTCCCCAAGGACTATCAGCGGGGTTCCATCATCCGGGAGGACGCTGAGGAGCATGTCCAGCTCCTCCACAAAGTCGGCTAGCGGTCCCGGTGGGCGATAAAAAACAATTAAGCATGCTTTGATAGGATCAATTAACATCACATAATGTTCAAATGATTTGGCAATAACAGAGAGTGGTGTGGATGTGTATTTAATATGTGGGGAAAGAAGCAAACCTGTCCCACCCCCCCGCCTTGTTGAGCGAGGTGAGTGAGTGAAGGAGTGGTTGACGGAGAGAGCAGCTGGAGTTGCAGTGTTCTCTGGGCGGATCCACGTCTCTGTCAGCACAAGGGCATGAAGAGAAGCATTAGATGCAAACGCCGAGATGAAGTCTGCCTTGTTCACAGCAGACTGGCAGTTCCAGAGCCCTAAAGAAAGAGAGAGGGTAGCTGGAGAAGATCTGGATAGGTAGTGAAGGTTAGACGTAGACCGTATATACTTTGTGACATATCTACGTTTACGGGTAGTGTAATGAACAGGAATGCTCAGGAAACACATGAAATAATCCACAGGAGTTGTAGTCCTGATGTTAAGAAGTGCTTCTCTTGTTAGAGAACCCCGGAAATCTTGGCAGAACACTGAATTAACAGATAAAACAAGACAAAACAGAGCGCACCTAGCTACCGCGGCTGCCAACGTCGGCGCCATCGTTACACTGTTGATGTTAGTTTCAGTCAGACTCGGTCGCTATCGGGGTCAAGTGACTTTTGTGCATAGACAAGTGAAACATAAATGTACTTGTCCAAAGTACAAGTGCCTCAAAAAGTTAATGTCAAGCCCTGCAATCCAGTGGCCAGAGATATGACCTGATCGACATTACACAGGTCTAATAGACCTGCTGACAGTCGTGTGGCAATCGTGTGGCTATAACGTTACAATGTATATTGTTTGGGAAAAGAGCGAGCAGAGAAAAAATTTGCAGAAAATTAGCTTGGAACAATGTCTTTATCAGAAGGTCTCAAGAGGAAAGTTGACAACGATAACAGAGTACACAAAGAGGAATGGAGAGACAACTTTGCCTTTATCTTACCCGGTTTCACAAATGGAAAGCCGATGTGTCTTATCTGCAACAAAGTTGTGGCGGTTTGCAAAGGGTACAATGTCAAGCGGCATCACGAAACAAAGCACGGCTCCCTCAACGTTGCTTATCCGCTCCTGTCTGAGGCCCGAAAACGTAAAATTCAAGCGCAGTCAGAGGTTTATGCAAAGAGTAGCAGTATCCTAATGCGAGGTCTCACATCCCAAGAAAAAGCCACAAATGCGTCCCTAAAAGCGTCTTGGTTGCTCGCCCAACACAACAAGCCTTTCACCGATGCAGAGCTTTTCAAAGATGTCATGATTGCTGTGTTGGAGGAACTAGCTGACGATAAGTCCATGGATGGAGTCATTGCCTCTGTCAAACAGATACCCCTTTCTGCGAGGTCATTTTCACTTAATTGTCTGAGCGGTTTGAACGACTTTCGTTGTCCTTTGAGAAGGTGAACCTACTCGTAACAGATGGAGCCCCTACTATGGTGGGTAAGCACACAGGTTTGGTGAGCAGGTTGAAGGAGGTCGCTCCCTGAAGGACTGCATTGCCTCATCCACCAAAGTGTCCTCTGTGCCAGGTGGGTGGTGAGTTAAAGGGAATCATGGACAAAGTGATGCGCATCATCATCTTTATCAGGGGTACATCAAGCACCCAGCATCGGCTTTTCCGACAGCTTGTGGCTGACTCAGAGGAGCCCACCCACTGTGACCTTCTGCTTCATAATGACGTGCGCTGGCTAAAGGGGAAAGGGCTGGAGCGCTTCTGTGCACTTCTAGATGAAGTGAAGATGTTCCTATCGGGCAAGAGGGCAGCAGATCATCTTGTCCTAATAAAGGACGATGAGTTCATGGCTAATGTGGCCTTTTTAGCTGATATATTTGGCCATCGAAACACTCTGAACGTACAGCTACTGGGGAAGGGGAAAACCATCGTGGACATAGTGGAAAAACTCCATCATTCACGGTAAAGCTGGAGTTGTTGGACTCAGACATGTCAACTGGCAGGCTACTGCATTTTAACACTCTGAAAACACGGGCAGCAGGGAGAGTGACCGGTCTGATGGTTGAGTTCATCAAGCAACTACGCGCAAACTTCGCATCTAGGCTGGAGGACTTTTCTGTCCCAAGAGACGTACTTGTTTTTGTGCGTGACCCTCTCGCAATCCGACCAAGTGGAGAACTCTCCTCGCTGGCTAAAACAAGTACTGCCCTATTTGGATAAGGCCACATTTGAGATGGAGCTCATAGATTTCCAAACAACCTCTTTGGTCAAAGACGCCTACAGATCAGGAGGGTCATTGAGTGACTTTTGGATTGCATGTTCAGAGGAGTACGGGGCCATAAAGAAACTGGCGATGAACGTCTTAACAATGTTCCCCTCCACATACACATGCGAGTCGGCATTCTCCTCAATGAATGCAATCAAGACATACGAGAGGAACAGACTTACAAATGAAAACCTGGAAAACTGCTGCGGATTTCAGTGACGTCTGTAACACCAGACATTAAAAAAATCGTAACGAGTGGCAAATGCCAATTTTCCCATTAAGTGAGTAACCTAACCTTATCCTACGAGAATTCATCTTGAATGTCAGTCACTGAGATTGGTCTGAAATATTTGTCCTTATGCCTACTTGTGTCGTTTCAGGAGCATGGCAAATCCACCACGATCGTTGCGTGACTGCCCGATCATCATTGCTGCTAGTCCAAGCACTGGTCCTCTCCAAGTTGGACTACTGCTGCTCGCTGGTCTCCCAGCATGTGCAACCCGCCCTCTTCAGAGGATTCAGAACGCAGCGGCCCGCCTGGTCTACAATCTACCCAGATGCTCCCATGTTACCCCGCTCCTCATCTCTCTCCACTGGCTACCCATCAACGCCCGTATCAGATTCAAGACCCTGGTACTGACCTTCCGAGCAGTAAACGGGACTGCACCCGTCTACATCAAGTCTCTCCTGCAACCTTACACCCCACCGCTCAAGACTGCCCGGTCCCAACACAAGCTCTTCTCCTGCCTGGCCCCCCAATGGTGGAACCAGCTCCCCACCTCTATCAGGGACACTGACTGTCTCCCCACCTTCAAGAAAAGGCTCAAGACGCACTTGTTCCGGGAGTACAACGGCACTTAAGAATGCTTGGCTGGACTTGTTAGTTAGTTTCCTCCAGGATCACAATGACTCTTATTAAGTGACTCATTGCTCTTTCAGGTTAGATATAACGAAGCTAAGTCTTGTACTCGCTGTGAAATATTTTACTGTTGATTGTTCTTCTACAGGTACAGTCCTGCACTTTTGTGGTTCATGTTGTTTTAATTTGTAACTTGTATAACTGCATGCTCTTATGGGTCTTCCCTTTTGGCACTTGTTTAGCTTTTTCACAATGTATGCTTCATGTATTGGCTACTTGCAATGTTTGGGACAATCTCGTTGTTATGATCAGTGACCTATGCTCTTTTGTAAAGCTCTCTCTTGGAAGTCGCTTTGGATAAAAGCGTCTGCTAAATGAATAAATGAAATGAATATTGTTTTACAGATCTGTGCTGATGTTATTACGCCACTATTGGCTATTTGCTAAATAATAAATAAATCGTTGTTCCTCATTCTTCGCTATCGCTTGGTCGATATGTTCAAGCCCCAGTTTGATATTTCCCGGCATCACCTCACTCTCGGTTAGCAAGTAGGCTAGTTAATATATCTGCCAATAAAAATGTCATGAGTTTATGATCCATTTAAATTTCATTGATCTTGCTATGCAATTTAGAGACGCTAGTTATGAACCAACCAACACTTGTCCGTGACAGCCGTAGGCCTACGTAGACGTTCCAGGCGAGTTACCTTGCCAGAACAAATAGGAGGATGCTAAATAATATTACTAGGCTATTTCTAGTAAGTTTTAGAATTTTGACATTTCTTAAATCAACATGGTCGTCACTGTCATCCCAAAGTGGTGGGTCGTTGGTGCACATAAATACTGTCTCATCCAGTGAGAATAGGATCACTAGCCATAACTGTGGCTTTCTCAGGCGATCTAATAGCCGTGAGGTGTAGCAATCATAGCAAAAAAATACTTAATACAAGTCAATAGGTGTATTTGACTTCCTGCAGCACCGATAGCTGGCTGCCTTGAAGCTGAGAATGCCATTGGCTGCTTCAAGTCAGGTGGCTGCAGGCAACGCCAGCGCTGCAGGAATTTGCACGCACCTAATTACACCATTCCCAGTTTCAAAATAAAAGTCGACAGGGGGAAAAAAATGATTATCGGAAATATTTTTACAGGCCAAATAATAGGCCCGCGGGCCGCCTGTTGCCGACCCCTGACGTAGAGTAGGATCAAGCGCCATCTTGCGGGGACTGTTGTAACTGATTTGGAATTACAAAAGCAATTGTGTGATACCTGGGACTTTCCACGAATGCAGTTGAATTTATGTCCCACCTCCTTTTGATCAGTGATATAAAGCAAAATAGTAAAACATTTATATTTATATGTGAACATTTAAATTAATTACAATGTTATTTCAATGTATTTATATGTAAATTAACAAAAAAACGTGCACATTAAGTTTATATATAAACTGTGATATATATATATATACTGTCCCATATCAGTGACAACAAACTTATACACAGGGTATATACAGCAATCTTTAAGTTACATTTTATACCTTTTAATACCTTTTTTACTACCTTCAGAATTGTTTTTTAAAACATCCTGACACTGAGTTGCAAGTGTTAATCAGCGACCTTTCTAATGTTTACGCAGATTTTGACATATATAACACAATACACAACAGAATAGATTTAGAGACTCATTGACGTTGACCACATATTGCACACATTTATTTCATTTCGTGAAAAAAAATAAAACATGTTGATGCATTATAAACTGGCATCTTCTATATGAATTGTTGCTGATATCACTTCACAAACTGGCATCCACTACATGAACTGCTTTAATTAGATTTGAACAAATCTGTGCTATAGGCCTAATCAATGTTCCCTCTAATTATTTTCTGCACTGAGCAAACAGAAATCTGTCTGAGCACAAACCTCAGAACTCTGAGCAAAGTTTGCAGAGAACTCCGCTAGCTTCTTCGTAGCTAAATATACCAGAAAGCTTCACTAGCCTACGTGGATCATCGCTTGTGTCCGTTTGAACAATTTTATCAAGGCATTCGTGTTTAAATATAAAATTGCCCCTTTTTTGGGGCGCCTGTAACAAGGGCGTAGTTTTGGTCTCAGCTTTGGTAGGGACACTTGTTTGTTCAGAAATATTTTTTTTTGTACGTAGGGTAGGAAATTGGTTCAGGTTTTATAGAGCTGGACTAGGCCTAGCAGTTACATTGGTCTCCCAGTAGCCAGAATTTTTGATAGGTGTAAACCAACCCCTGGGTGTTCCTATCCACCTTTGAGAAAATGAAGGCTCAATTACTCTGTTTGAACATCTCCTCCTTGTGACGTCACAAGGAGGAAGGTCCCCTCTCTCTACTTTGCCCGCCCAGATAATCTGGCCCGCCCATGAGAAACTGAGCTGCGATCGTGCAAAGGCAAGTGCAATATTGTTTTTTCCTGGAGAGACATCATGGCTAGCAAACAAACTAAGCATAATAGTTGCTCTGTGTTTGTATGTACAAATCAAAACAAAAGTATTTTTTTAGTTTGTTCATCCAAGCCTCTGCACAACCAGTATCTTAATTTTATTTTTGCTGGAAATGTGCCGACACAACTTCCCAAAGTTTTGTATATCTGCGCCAAACATTTCAGCCACTGTTTCCTCAACTTGAGCCAATATAAAGCTGGCCTTGCTGAAATTAAATTCGGGATCGGATGCTCGGATGCCGGGCATCCTGGTGGTTGGCGAAAGGGCGTGGGGTTGGGCAGGGGGGATGGAGCATTTGAAGTTAAGGCCAGGTTTAGTGTCTGTTCTTTCTGTTAAGTCTGGGTTTCATACTAACGTGCTGGTCATTACTGGGTATGTTTTCTGTATTATTGGGTATTACCGATTGGTACCAAGGTGGTAAATACAGAGATAATTTGAAGTATTTACCCATTAACTATTTACTAACGTGCTGGTTATTAGGCTACTGGGTAATTTTCACTAATTAGGTAAAGACAGAAGACAAAACGTAGTATTTACCTGGAAACGTATACATATTACTATTTAAATACCACTGGTAGTAAGTTGGTATCTACAGGAGATATATATGGTAAATTATAATGTGTTATTGGGTAAATACCACTGCTACAAAGTAGGTAAAGACGGTCAAGCTCCAGCAGAATTATGAAAACAATACTCTACTATTACCCTGCAGTTACCTAAGGTTAATGTCGGTAACAGTCCACGTCTAATGAGAATATAAGACAGTACTTTCCTATAAAATACCTTTTCAGATACATTTATCGATGATGGCCTCATTTACTTGGCCTCCGTGGGAAAGGTTTTCCTCTACTATCATGGTAAATCTTCTTGGATACTGGGTATGTTCCAGCGCATGTTTGGACTATTTACTCAGTAAGTAATCTGAAACTGGACTGTAAAAGGAAGCCGTGTTTGTTTCCATGGTGTTACCAGGTTCTTACCATATTCTTTGTAAGCGAATACCACTTTGTCAATGTTACCCTTAGTAAAAACTTGTACTATACGTTCCAAGGCAATACCAGGTAAAACATGGCTATGTACTCAGTAAGTAATCTGAAACTGGACTGTAAAAGGAAGCCGTGTTTGTTACCATGGTGTTAGCGGGCTCTTACCGTATTCTTTGTAAGCGAATACCACTTTGTCAATGTTACCCTTATGAACTTGTAATATAAGTTCCAAGGCAATACCAGGTAAAACATGGTTATGTTCTTAGTAAGTAATCTGAAACTGGACTGTAAAAGGAAGCTGTGTTTGTTTCCATGGTGTTACCAGGCTCTTACCATATCCTTTTCAACCGTTCATTCCCTTTTTTAATGCAATAAACACAAACTTGGATTATGTTTCAATGGAAAACGTGACACTTCACTCTGTAAATTTTAACATTATTAACCAAACATGAACAAATACAAAGGTTAAATCTATACAAACCTCCATATAAAAACTCAAAATTCAATAACTTCATACCATAGAACACGTCAGTATTAGTTTGGCCCCTATGGTTTGTCTTTCTACAGCTCCTGTAACATAAAACATAGTCTACAAATGTCTAAGATTCTACCCATTTTATTTTAGAATACAGAATAATCGATTGCCACATTTATCTGAGTGTATCCTGTGTGGTAGCCAAGGATGCTGTGGTAGTTTTGGTTCTTAAGAAGTGGTTGCTCACTGGGCATCGTTTTTTCCTTGCCAGCCGCCTCTCACTTTGGAGCCTTCTTATTAAGCTTTTACCGCCTTGAGCCGTCCTCTGAAGTAATATTTGTGTAAATGTCATACTACTAAAACAGATGTTCAATGAGTTTAAGTTGTGTTAGCACTCAGGAGCTTCGTTTTCTTAGCGAGAAAAACTGTTGACGCAGATATCACGCATCGTGAGATTAAAATGGCTTGCAAAGATTTAAGTGCTAATTTTGGCCTCAAAATATGTTCTGGACCAATCATCGTTCTACGAGTAGGTAATGGACGATAATAGACCGATGGTTCATCCACTCACCTGCCAACTAATATATGGAAGTTCCGGGTTTTATTCTGAAAATGTTCTGTCATCAATAAGTGGTTTCGACAGTTGGTTGGTTTCATGAGCTAACTCCAGCAGCAGTCTTGCATTACTAGGTAAGTCACAAAATAACACACAGCCTAATTACATCATTTATTTGTCCAAAAAAAGTATAGAAATGCATATTAAATGATTGTATTTTGATCTTGTGCTAATAACATGTATTTTGAAAATAAAGTTATAGTTAAAGGCTATAGCTAATGTTAGCACATTGCTAGACAGCTACCTCAGTCGACATTGCCTGGTTGCTCGTCCACGTTGCTAACATGTTTATTTTATTTTTATGATCTGTCTTGTAGTTCACAGTCCAGAGGATGATATCCACCGCTATCGTGTTCGGCGCGCCAGGAGCATGACCCTCTGCCGAAAACGAAATGTGGACAAGAGCACATAGCTTTGACTGCCATCATTGGGGCAATTGTGATTTGTATTTGTTCATGTCATGCCATGGAAACAGTGCTCTAATTTAAAATAATGTTACAATTAACAGAGTGAAGTGTCATGTTTTTCTTAGAAACAAAGTTTGTGCTTATTGCATGGAAAAGGGAATGAACAGTTGAAAAGAATATGGTAAGAACCTGGTAACACCATGGAAACAAACACGGCTTCCTTTTAAAGTCCAGTTTCAGATTACTTACTGAGTACATAGCCATGTTTTACCTGGTATCGCCTTGGAACTTATATTACAAGTTCATACTGAGGGTAACATTGACAAAGTGATATACGCTCACAAAGAATATGGTAAGAACCTGGTAACACCATGGTAACAAACACGGCTTCCTTTTACAGTCCAGTTTCAGATTACTTACTAAGAACTTAACCATGTTTTACCTGGTATCGCCTTGGAACTTATATTACAAGTTCATACTAATGGTAACATTGACAAAGTGGTATTCGCTTTCAAAGAATACGGTAAGAGCCCGGAAACAACAAACACGGCTTCCTTTTACAGTCCAGTTTCAGATTACTTACTGAGTACATAGTCAGGTTTTACCTGGTATTGCCTTGGAACAAATAGTACAAGTTTATACTAAGGGTAACATTGACAAAGTGGTATTTGCTCACAAAGAATATGGTAAGAACCTGGTAACACCATGGTAACAAACACGGCTTCCTTTTACAGTCCAGTTTCAGATTACTTACTGAGTACATAGCCATATTTTACCTGGTATCGCCTTGGAACTCATATTACAAGTTCATAATAAGGGTAACATAGACAAAGTGGTATTCGCTTACAAAGAATATGGTAAGAGCCTGGTAACACCATGGTAACAAACACGGCTTCCTTTTACAGTCCAGTTTCAGATTACTTACTGAGTACATAGCCCAGCAACTCAACTTTTATAACATTTTGTTCAGGAAGCCTCAACCCCAATGCTAAACCTTAAAATGAAAACTGTAATATGACCCTCTAGTCTTCCGTCGCTGGCACTGTATCAGACGCTGGCGTAGTCATTTGTGACTGGTAAACTGTGTAAATATCCTCGATTATTTTTTTTTGCTGCCAGATGTCAAAAGAAACGCTTCTTTTAACAAGATAAATTAAATGTCAATCAGCATCCAATTGCCAGGGATAGCGAATGACATTTTGGGGTGGCGCCTGGGGTGGCCAGTCCGTTATCAGGGGGGTCCAGTGCCACCCCGGCCACCCCTCTGGCTCCGCTATTGATGGCATCAAGTGTGTGTGTGTGAATACAAACGCTATAACGCGAGTGTTGTACACTTCTTTGTTATTGGATAACTGTTCTGCTGTTGGAGTTATGGCGCGCGCAATATCCGCCTTTCTTGTCATTGAAATGACTGTGTGTGCACCTCTGCAAACCAGGGTGATCAGATAAGAATGGCTTAATTCGAGGCACCTTAAAGCAACAGGGGCTATGAGCCATTGTGATACATCCATTGTAAACATTAGCGCATGTTGCTGCCCCTCTCCTCCTCATTAGCATTTAAAGCCACAGATACAGCGCTTTGAGGAAAGCTCATTGTGGGACTGCTGATAGTGGCTGTAATTATGCACCAAGGCTGAATTTCGGGAAATATACTTCAGATACAGTAATAAGGAACCACTAAGGCCTATATAAAAGCATCCAAAAACAGTATGTCATGTGACCTTTAAACGCTTGCGTGTAGTAAAGAGTGACATTGAAATGTATGAAGTGGGCTTTGCCGCATTTTGCCGATCAACTAACATATATAAAATGTTATATATATATATATTTTTACAGATTATATTTTGTGCGCGGTCTGGAAAATCTAGTGCGCGGGTCCTTCAATAGGTCTGCGCGGTCGCACAGGCGCGCAGCTTAGAGGGAACATAGACCATGAGAGCATGTAGTTAAACAAAATACAATTAAACAACATGAACCTTGAAAAAGTGCAAGGGTGTACCTGCGGAAGCAAGCAACAAAATATATTACACAGCAAGTACAATAGTTTTAAGTCAGTTACAACTAACCAACAAGAGCAACAAGTCTCTCAATAAGAGTCATTGTGATCCTGAAGGGAAACATCAGCTCCAGACAAACATTTCTAAGTGCCGTTGTCCTCAAGTTTCATGTTATCGCAGTGTTATCACACTGTCTAGTGTGACTAATGGGAAGGACACATTATTTGATAGAACCGTTTTATTGATATTATTTATTTTAAACAGCAGAGGGCAATATTGTAATACTAATAATTATTCATACTCCAAGAGTGGTCAGTCAGGCATTCATGTAGTGTACTATTCACATACATTTTGTGATGGCTTTTGTGATTAGTCGTTAGATAAGTCATGTATAAATGAGACTGCAGTGTGGGAGACTTTTTTTGTTAGTGTGGCAAATCAAGGTGAATAATTTCAATGCTGATTGGTTGTCTTTGCTACTTCAAAGCAATCATCCACCCAAACATCACACGCATCTTTAAAAAGATAACACCAGAGCCTGTTCCACTTGGAATTCACTGTTTAATGTTCATCCGGTCAGAATAAGGTTTGTGCTTGCTTTTTTGAATATGAAAAAAGACCCCTAACCTACAAAAAATCCAGAACAAAAAGGAGTTGCGCTATTTCCCCATCTTTGTTTCACCTCCACATCATAACTTAAGTATTCATTTAAATACAAGGATTTTGATTCTCATGGGCACTTTGGGAGAGATGAAACAAACAAAAACTGTTTGGGACTACTAAATGTGTCAGTGGTTTTTGAGGTGGTCATTTTTTACACAAGCTTTGAACAGCTCTCCCAGCGGAACGAGTCATTCCGGAGCACTTTAGCCAGTTTCTCATTGAATGGTGTGTAGAAGTCCCTCAGGATCTCCTTGGTGATGGGCAACATGGGTCCCAGGTTCTTGTCGGCTGGTCTCCTGGTGTTTGACGCTGGGCTTCTGGTGATCTCTGCCTCCTTCTGCTCCGTCAATGGTCCTGTGACATGTATGCACACACATACAGCGACAGAGAGAGAAGTTTAAAAAAAAAAATGCTCAGGATGGTCCGTACTCATCCATACTCCACCATCTATTTTTCCTCCTAGATGAGGTCTCCGTAGACATCTTCCATTATCAGGGCTGCTAAGTGGTCTGTTGTGCCAATAGCTTTTGGTACAACAACATTCAATTACCTCTGTACTTGGAAACTACTCTGCTAGTTCACCACATAGCTTAGCACAGCATGATACAGACTTAATACTTTGTGGAGCCAATCACACCATTGCTGGTGCCGGCATCCCTTTTAAGAGTGGAGGCAGAGATTTGGGGCAATTAGAGCTTGGGTTGAGCAGGTGTGAGAGGAGGGCCGTAAGCGTGCACACCACCACATGTACAAACCTCCCTAATTAAGAGTGAAACCTTGACTGCTGAATGTGAGCAGGTCAGGTGATGGAAACTGGGGGTTTTGTTCTTCTTGTGGACAGGATAATTGTTAGTCTGTTGCTAGGCAGGTTTGATGCTAGACTATAACTGACCGCTTACTGACGGAATACTGTAGAAACATAACAATATACTGTATGCCGTGCATCGTGGGTTGCAAGATTATAGTAACCTTCATAAGGGGGGTACTAAAGACAATATTGTGTGTCTCTAGTAGCTTTGTTCTGTTCGCTTAATTGGCATCTTTACACAGACTATTGTTGAACTGAACTTACCCAAATTGAGGAAATTAAAGACTTTGTGCATTGTGTATTTCCGATTTGAGGCATGGTCTTCCAGGCGCAGGACCAAAATCTGATCTTTGCTGAAGACCGTCAGCCAGTCTAATATGTACACAATGTACAGGCCAACCTGCAACCTGACCTGTGGACACACATCAGAGACAACAGTCTGAAAGATTTCTCACAGTCCAAGCAATTTCCTGTTCAGCATAGAAATACAACTAACAAAGGAACACAGGCACGTTACAAAGTCTTCAAACGGTAAGGGAACTGGAGGAGAGAGTGAGGGGCTAGAGGAGATTATTGACATTTGATTGTTTTATAGCTAATCTGGGCTGGATTCACGCTGAAAAATCAAAGTGTAATTGTCAAAGTAGAATACAAAAAATGATTTTCATCTTTACACACATTAGTCTCACATATTTTCCAGGCTAAATGGCCACTCAAACTGGAGGTTCATCAGACAGCCTATGATCCTCCTCGGTTGTTGTTGTTGATCCCTCTTTAAATTCCTTGCTCAGCTGTCTGTTCTCAAGCCTTTATCAAATATGTCACAAGCACAACAGCTCCCCACAATGCAGCTCACATGGTCTAATAACTCAGAGTGATATCAGCCAATGCACAATTAGGTCCGGAGAAGAGAATGTGCCAGCTCCTAAAGGGGAAAATAAAAGCTTCTCAAGCCAGCAGAGAGGGATGGCGGGTGGGGTGGAGGCCAAAAAGGGATGAAGGGGAGAGCTGGAGGGTAGAGATGGAAGGAGGGAGGGGAGAAGAGGCCGTCTGAATATAGGTCTGGCAAGAGACTCAGCAAGTGGACGATAGGGCCTCAATCTGCGGAAAATTTGATGTGTTTCCATCCCCAGGGCTGAACTCTAGTATTGAGCTCCTACATGCGAGACAACAGGAAGTTGGTGTCACTCGCTCACAAGAGCGGGCGGGATCTGGCTGGGAAGGGCCAGACGAGGAGAGAAAGGGATTTTCTCCAGGTGTTGCCTCAACCCCCTTGTGGTTTTAGCAATTTAATGGAAAACACACCACATGATATATAACATGTGCTAATGAAGAGCAATCTCAATCCCTGCCCACCCTCCCTGTAGTGTGAAACTACATGAGAGAAACAACAAGAGAGACACCCCCACTCACTGGCATTGCATTGTTGAGTGTTGTGTTGTACACACAGGCACGTATCTTGTACTCTGTAAGGCACCCCTCAAAAAGCTGCAGAGACTCTGACACCTTCTCGTGGAAGTCCTCTGCAGACTTATTGGCAATCCCGAAGTAGAGATAGTCTGAGTAAAGCCTGGTACAGAAAATCAGACAGGAATAAACATTAACATCAAATATATTGTACATATTGAGAGTTTGACATTTTAAGAATACAAATATATTTGAGATTGATGACAATGAAACTTATTTGAGATCTGACTGCACCAACAGAATTGTTTATGAAGTTGAACTTATATTGTATCTGTGTAATATATATGAAAGTAATGTTGGAACTATGCACTTCTCATCCCTAATTTAATTGCATGCAATAGGCTAGATAAAAAATATAAACTGGAGATTTTTTTTTTTCTACATTAAATAAGCGCAGCTATTTCAGGCAGGGCAATCGGGCAGGGCGCGTCAGTCATTGGGGACGTAAGGCGTCTTACTCCACCTTCCTTCCTCCATCCACTACCAAACCCATGTTAGCAGCGCTTATCCATTGGGCCACGTCCGATAAGGCGTCTTTAAAAGACGCGCGGATACGCACACACTCACCCCAGTTGTTGTATGATCAGTGCTGCTGCCGCCCGCTACCATCCCCTCTCCCCCGTTCTGTCTGTCTGTTCGATCCCTTCAGGGGATAATATCTCTATTGCTACCTGCCTCATATGTCATGTATGTATGTGTTGCATTGAGGAGGCAGGGAGTGCTTCCCTTAGATCATCCACTCTGCCAAAGTTAAATCTACATGTCCACGTCATGTAACAATAAATGCTCAAATCTAATACGTGATTGTCTTGACTGAACTGTATTAATTACTTAGTTTGAAAAGTTGAAATTGAAAACAACTTGCAAAGTGTTTGATACATGGTGCCAAAATGACGGCAAGGCACTTCACCCTACTTGCCTCGGGGGGAATGTCCCTGTACTTACTGTAAGTCGCTGTGGATAAGAATGTCTACTAAATGTAAATGTACATGATGATTATTGTACAGTAGATCTACATATAGACAACAATGTAACACGTGGCAAAGTTGTGCTGAAAAAAACCTTATGGTTTTAACTCGGAACTACTGACAATGATGAAACAGACAGCAATAAACAAGAAACTGAAAAGTAATCTGATCTACTGTACATCTTTACCTCATTCTGTTTTGATGAAGTGCAGAGCATTGTAAAAACATGAAATATAAAATGCCAGCGTTAGTCTTTGTGTGTCATTAATTTCCCCAGAAATGTATTCTTTGGCTGGATGTCTAGACATGCAAAACCCATTATCGCAATCATGTCCAGTTAAGACATCCAGTAAACTAATTGCCATGTGTGGGGGAATACATTGCCTCGTTAAAGAGGACACCCAGAAGGCTACAGGCAATCAACTCAAACTCTGTCAAACACGTCAAATCAAAACCTAGGTGATGCAGACTGAGCTGTGTCTATAAATCCTTAGCAACAACATGTCTGGAATATTTCAACAAATTCAAAGAAGCAAGAGATTAGGTTTTCTTGCTCTGTGCTCTGTGCAGTGTCAACTGTGAGGGGATTACTGGTCCAGGGCACCGTGTATGGGGGTCTGGCTGGATCGTGTCTGGGCCATTCACCTGTTTGATTTACTCTGACCTGGAGGGAGAGATTGCATGAGAGATGGAGGAGGGAGAGATTCCCACCTCTCTACAGGGTCCCTGAGCATGACAATGAAGCGGGCATCGGGCTGCAAGGCGTGGACAAAATCCTGGATGAGGAAGGGGGGCTCCCCCTCAGTGGTGTTGTCATAAAAATAGACCCAGGCATTGTTGTCCCACATGGTGGATGCGCTGGCTTCTCCTGGGAAATGAACACACATATGCACATTTACAAGCATGCACGTGCATTAACACAGACATTGAGAGACACACACACCTACAGGAAGGCACAAACACACACACAGTGAAAAGACAGTTTTGCTGCAATTACGTAGTAGGTGTCCGTTATCACTCGATATCAGACACCCCTGCAGCCAATCAGAATCGAGTATTCACCCAGACCATGGTATAAAAGCTGATATTATTGAGGAAGTACATCTACTTTTGAAAACAGTAGTCTACTATTTCACTGAAGCATTAGCATCATGACATTAGCCTCTGTTGCCCGGGCAACACATACTACAGCGGTCTATGATGCATCTGTTTTCAATCGTTAAAACAAACATTCCTCACAAATACATTTTTGTTGTAGGATTTATTATTTACATTTACATTTAGTCATTTAGCAGACACTCTTATCCAGAGCGACTTACAGTAAGTACAGGGACATTCCCCCCGAGGCAAGTAGGGTGAAGTGCTTTGCCCAAGGACACAACGTCATTTGGCACGGCGGGGAATCGATCCAGCACCCTTCTGATTACTAGCCCGATTCCCTCACCGCGCAGCCATCTGATTCCCATGACATTAATATTATGACATTACATTACAAGTAAACGATTTGTGGGAGAAATTATCATTACCTGTGGTTTCAAACCAGTGTAGCCAACTCACTGCAACGCTGTAGCCTAGTATAGTAGCTAACAAAAATATCACAGCTGTTTACAGTAGGAAGTGTTCACATGTTCGGCACTACCCTTACTTAAATCAAGTATTTCAATAGGTGAAACTTTCTGACTACTAACCTGAACTTCATTGCCACAGCCTAAACTTTGTCAATCTGTTCATGAAAATAATTAATTTCAGCCTAAACAGCTAGCTGTAGGATATACAGCATTTCACTGGGTCTTGCAGCGCTGCTTGATTTACTGAAATTAGTAGGAAATGTTATGTTTTACTAGCCATTTGCCTACTTTAGCAAATCACAGTATTTCCCACCCCTGATCCGACACAGTAAATAGCCTAATTCATCTATTGCACAATATTGCACTTCTGGTTAGACCTAAACTGCATTTTGTTGCCTTGTACCTGTGCTTGTGTAATGACAATAAAGTTGAATCTAATCTAATAACTTGTCCAGTGGGGCAAGTAGCTAGCACTAGTTTAAATTTTTCTTCCAGACTTGCCCAACAATAAAAAATCCACTCGTCCCGGACAAGCCTTAATGTCGAGCCCTGTACATGGCTAGACTGTTGATACAGATCAGAATCCATCATATCTTGGACACCCAAAACCAGCAAATCTCGCAGCCAAATCAGTTATATATAAAGGCCTTTATATATGGCTACAAACTTCTGCTCGGCGTCTAGCTGGTTACTTGTTACTAAGTAACAATTTTGTTGCACAAGCATTCTTTGTTATCTACAAACTTCTGCTGGGCGTCTAGCATATGGTCTAGCTGGCTAATTGTTACTAAGTAACAACTTTGTTGCAGGAGCATTCTTTGTACATATGCGAGCTAACAGTATCCGGTAGGCTTCTTCGCTATAAATAATGATGTCGCTATAAATAATTATGTTAAACCGAGACCACTAAGCCCTAAAATAAAATGTAAGGTCAAAGAAACAAAAGAAAGGTTTGAGGTTACTCTGAAAATTATTAATAAAATAGGCTAATGTAGTAATAAAACGATAGTTAATGGAGGTAACTCCAGTTCTATGAGTGGAGCGGAGCCCCATAGGGGAGCTCTGCTCCTGATGGTTTACCCGCTGCCTAGTGCAGCCAATGACTGAAGATCAAAATGTATACATACCTGTCCCTCACACAGGTGCCCTATATAAGGGGGTAACAGCCGTCACTCATCCTCCCAAAAGTATTAAATACAGCCGGGTTGAATAAGTCGAGCTGGGCCTGCAACCCTATGGGGCTCCGCTCCACTCATAGAACTGGAGTTACCTCCATTAACTATCGTTCTATTTTGTGGAGCTCCGCCCCATAGGGGAGCTCTGCTCCTAATGGTTTAGGCGGAGCAAGCGAGGCCAGATATACCCCCAGCCAGACTAGATCTGACACAAGGCACCGAGGACAGACCTGCTGATGTAAATAATACACAGGGTCTGTCCTCCCAGTCAGGCCGCTACTGTGACACAGAGAGCCGTCCAGGGTAAGAAAAAAACTGGGGAAGTTTACTTAAAAAACTCATGTTGTTTCTCTTGCCTGCACAACAGCTAAGCTGGAGGCGCAACAGAATACATACAGTAAAGACATCTCAACTGAGAATGTCTGCCTGTCCCACATTTGGCGATATAATCAACGAACAACTCGCATCTAGGGCCCACAAGAACCTAGCAAGTTGTCATCTCGCTACACCTGATCCACCAGCCATGCTGAGGACAGAATGCGCAAAAGATGAGGAGGAAACGTCCAACAGATAATATCGCACAAATGGTGAAGGCGACGACCAAGACGCTGCTTCACAAATCTCCTCCACTCCTACACCCCTGAGGATGGCGGCTGAGGCTGCCACTCCTCGGGTGGAATGAGCCTGAATGCCAGGTGGCACGGGACATCTCATAGACTCCTAGACATCTGACACTTGCTGTGAATTCCAGATAGCGCGACAAAGCGCGCACTGGGCACAGCCTATGAAAGCGTCTTCCCTCCTCTCCGCTGTGCAGAGGTGGGAAAAAGGCTCTCAGTTCGCAGCTCTGTGCCCTGAACGCTCGGCTAATCACCTTGGGGATAAAGGCCGGATTAGGGCGCAACACTGCTCTTGTTCGATCACCCGAGATGATCAAACAATCCGCGCGTGTTGACAAAGCGCACAAGATACTCACTCGCTTAGCCGTAGTCAAAGTGAGGAGCAGACTAGTTTTAAGAGAAAGCAGACGTAATGACACATTGTCTATGGGCTCGAAAGGTGGTCCACACAGAGCGTCTAACACCAGAGATAAATCCCATGTAGCTGCTGACGCTCTCGGAGGTGGCCTGAGCCTACACACCCCTGCCAGAAAACGCTTGACCAGCGGGTGCTGAACAGTGTTGTCTTGGAACCCTTCGTGACATGCCGAAATGGCAGCCACGTAAACCCGCACAGTGCTCGCGGCTAAGCCCTCGTCAAACAACAATTGTAAGAAACAAAAGAACATTTTGAGTCAGTGTCAAGGTTCTGTTTTCCACACCATTATGCAAAGGCTCGCCAGTGCGACGCGTACCCTCTAGCAGTAGATGGTGCGCGCACACTCTGAATGGTCTGAATGACAGCATCAGACAGACCTCTGCGCTCTAAGAGTTCCCTCTCAGTAGCCAAGCCATAAGTGGGCCTCCAATCACAGGAGGGCTCTTCACCAGGCCTCCGGCCTGAGAGAGCGCATCCATCCGGTGAGGTATGTGCCAAGGCCCGCCTTCCAGCATCCCCATCACTTCCGGGAACCACGGGGTTGCGGGGCGATCGGGGGCTATCAGAATGACCGACAGCCCCTCCGACCTCACCCGAGCCAACAAGGGAAGGATGGAGACCAGAGGTGGAAATGCATACAGTACACCTCTCGGCCAGGAATGGTGCGCGAACGCATCGACTCCCAGCTGTGTCCCATCGACACAGTCTGTCCTGTGTGCGCAGCGAGAACCATAGATGACACTGTGTGTTGGCTCGTGACGCAAACAGATCCACCTGTGCTCGGCCGAAGCGTGCCCAGATCAGAAAAACGATGGACGGTTTCAACCTCCACTCGTCCTCTCATGGGCCGCCCCTTGACATTAGGTCCGCTCCCTCGTTGAGCAGACCTGGAATGTGCTGAGCTGTCAGGGAGCGTAGGTGCGTGAAAACCCAAGTCCACACTTCCTCCGCTAAGCGATGAAGTGATGGAGAGCGCACCCCACCCTGTCTGTTGATGTAAGCCGCTGTTGCCCTGTTGTCGGATCTGAAAAGAATGTCTTGATCCTTAAACACAGGCGTGAAATGGCACAGAGTCAGTCGAACTGCTTCAAGCTCCAGGAGGTTGATGTGACACGTCTCTGACGGTTTCCATCTCCCTCCTATTGAGCCCGTCTGACATACTTAACCCCACCCGGTCAAGGACACGTCTGTAAAGACCGGATAGAGAGATGTCACTCTGCCCATATTGACTCCGAACGTCATGACACGCTGGTCTCTCCAATGGTTCAGATTGTCTTTGACTGATCTCGGTATCACTAGCAGTCTTCGGCGGTGTTGCACTGGATCCAACCGCAGCTGAGCAAACCATCTCTGCAGCTTGCGCAAGTATAACAGGCCTAATGGCACTACTACATGAGCCATCCGCCATCAACCCCAACAGGGACATCACCGACAGTGCGGTAATTGTGTGTGAGACCCGGAACGCACGGAGAGCTATCGAAATAGCCTCTCTCCGTGGTGCCGACAGTCTGGCTCTCATCCCAAGTGTCAAAATGGATACCTAGGTAGGTAAACTGTTGAGCGGGCCATGGAGCGCTCTTCTCCCAGTTGACAGCAAACCCCAACTGGCTGAGTTGACTCACCGGCCAGGTTGCGTCCTGGATAGCTCTGTCCGGAGACTGAGCCAGAACTAACAGGTCGTCGAGGTACGCCAGAATGTGTATACCCCTCTGCCATAACGGTTCTAGAGCTGCTTGCACTTGGAGAAAGTTCGAGGAGCCAGCGCGTACCCAAACAGCAGGCGCGTGTACTTTTTCCCCTCGAAGGCAAAACGCAGAAATTTCCTGTGCTTCAGTTTGATAAGCACATGTAAATACACGTCCTTCAGATTTATGCTGATCCCATGGTCGTTATGCTGTACACAAGTCAGCAAACGCTTTATTGTCAGCATGCGAAAGGGCCGTTTGGCCACACTCTCGTTTAGCACCCTCAGGTCTAGAATCGGTCTCATCCCCCGGTTTTTCTTGGGAACCAAAAAATAAGGGGAGTAGAGACCCGAGTTCTCCTGATCTCTGGGGACCAGGATCACTGTCCCTTTGGACAGCAAGCTCGCTATCTCCTTTCGGAGCGCAAGTGCTTTCAGCGGGCAGGACAAGCTTGTCTCCCTCACTCCTCTGAGAGGAGGAGGAGTCTGCATGAACTGGATGGCATAACCCTCTCTCAGTATCCTGTCTAGCCAGCTTGACAGTGAACTTGACTCTTGCCACTCTGCATAACGCAGAGAGAGCGGGGGTGCGTAGGCTGGGTAGGGGCTGCGGAGCCGCAGATAGGAAACGGCTGTACTTTCGTCTGACCCCAGCCGCCGCTGTGCCCCGAATCGGCGGCACAGCCTAAGGTGGGGTTGACTCGAAAGGGCTGGGGCTGCACCCCCTGACCAAGAGAGGTCTGAGCTCTGTCCTCACTATGAGCCTCGAGAGGTCTCACAGTGCGGCCAGAGCTCTGGGCGCACAGCCGCAGCGATGGCTCTTGTAACGTAACAACAGAGCCACACGCTGTGTCATGGTGCACAGAGACGGGTAGTGGTCTGGCCACACGCTTGCTAGCTGGGCCAGACTCCGCTACGCACATGGAGCATGACAGTCCGGCGCCGCTAGCTGTGTAAAACTCATGAACCGAGACCAACTCAGCCGACGATCCCACACCAGCGAGAGTGCTCAACTCTGTACCGCACAGACTGGAATACTTGTCTTTCTTTGAAAAAGTATTGTGGAGGTCCAAGCCTCCCTTTACAATTCTTTATTTCATTGAAAACAGTTGGGGGAATCGAAGTTTCGATCCCCGCCGTCAGTCATGCCTTCCTCTTTCTCGGACCGCCACACCAGGCAGGGGCAGATGGTCGGGCGAAACCCGTCCTCTCTGTTGGAGCTGCGGTGTGTAGCACAGGTGCCGAGGGAGGATGGGGCGCCTGAGACGCGGCCGCAACTCTGGTCGCTGCAGCTGGCCGTCGAGTGTGCCGTTTCTTACCCTGCGACGTCCCTGCTGACGCTAGGGAAGAAGAGGGGGCGGGAGACTTCTGCTGTAAGGGAATGTGTCCTAACAGGTGTTTCCTTTCCACCTCCAGTCGGGAGAAACGCTCGGAGGCCGAGGCAACTGCAGGGCCGAAGAGCCCATTCCTGGACACAGGGGCATTGAGGAGAGCGGTCTTGTCCGTGTCCTTCATGGCTGTCAAAGACAGCCAGAGGTTGCGGTGCATGACTACGCTGCTCGCCATAGAGCGCCCTGTGCAGATTGCCGCTCTCTCTGTAAGAGGAACACGGCAGCCGCCGTCATCCTAGCCACCAGAGATGACTCCACGGCAGACAGTCCCTATGTCTTACCCGTGGACAACTTTGCGACCGCTGCCATGAGCAGAGCGGCGTTGCTTGACGCAGCTGCCGCCTGCGCTCCCCACACGTAGATCTTATCGACCAGAGAGGCTGAAAGCCTATCACGTGGGCTTGGCAAGTTCGCTTTCTTGCTGGTCGACCAAGCGCTCGCCCCCGGAACCAGGTATGCCACCAGCGATGGTTCCAGTGGAGGGGGGCCATCTTCACTGCCTCCAGCATCCCGTCCACATGGGAAAAAGGCAGGAGCGCCTTCACTGGCGCGTTGGCTGCCAACGGCGCATCCCACGAGCTCTCCACATAATTTGCCAGTTTAGGCATTGCGGGGTAGGCTGGACGAGTTGGCCTGGACCTCTTGGCATAGGGCCCGACATCACATGGTTCGTCCTGCTCCACAGGAAAGGGAGACCGGCATGGGGACACCCATAATGCTTGCCGCATGGGCTATCAGAATGAATCGTCCTCCTCTCTGGTGTGCCGAGGTCCCAGGCACACGAAAAACAAAATTTGTCTTTGTCCCCTTTGGCCTCCAGATGACGGCACCTGCACCTAGCTCTTGAAAGAGCTTTGCGTGGCGGAGGTGGCATGGAATAACTCATTACTCTTTCAATCTTCAATCAAAAATTCAAACAACCCGTGCTGAATTTTTGGGGAGAATGAGTGACGGCTGTCACCCCCTTATATAGGACACCTGTGTGAGGGACACAGGTGTGTATACATTTTGATCTTCAGTCATTGGCTGCACTAGGCAGCGGGTAAACCATTAGGAGCAGAGCTCCCCTATGGGGGGGAGCTCCACGAAATAGAATTGCTAAATCGTTCTCTAACTAGGCTCTTCTATCTTGCACAATGAAACATTTTTTAAGTAATCAATAAGCCTGCGCTTGCCCTCATTACTCAAATGATGCCGATCAGGGCGGTAAAATTACAAAATAAGACGTGAGTGTCTCAGAAATAATATAGAGCAATTTGTCTTCAAGGCCAACCAATGAGAATATTGTGGATAAAAATGACACAGAAACAGGTGGCAAATAAACAGGCAGATGTTAAGCTTGCATTGTTTGAAAAAGAAGAAGCGGGAAGCCCTAGTATGAAAGAGGCAGATGTTGGATGATATCACACCATGGAAAACCAGAAGTTGTCCCCACGTCTGGATCGTTGGCAGCTTGTTGGTCTACTGTCTTGCGCGGCACGTGGAGGAGGTCGGACTGTACCCCGACCTTACACTGGAGTGCCATATTGAATGGGTAGGAGTGAGGGGCATGAGGTGGGCAGACCTCGTGCCAGGGCCGGCCCAAGCCTTTCTGGGGCCTTAAGCAGAATTGATTTGGGGGCCCCTCTGGGCCCTATTTATTCGATTGAACTTCAATTTATTACACATTGGTCATTTATGGTGCACCGTTTATTCGAGGGCGGCGTTTATTTGAGGGCGACATTTAATCTAAGAAATAGGGTATTCTCTGCGGTTGTTTGTGCTAGCATGCTAACGTGTTAGTTTGCTACATTAAATGTTCGAAAAGATAGTCTGAACAGTACGGTCTTCACCGATTAAACAACAATCAAATGACAATGTTAGTCTAGCTAGTTCTATCTCATCTGCTTTTTGTTAATGCTGATTTGCAAGGAATGCAAGAACAGCTACATAGTGAAAACACCTAGACTACCTACTGTAGCCATGTAAACTAGTTAAGCTTGCTAACGCAAGAGCACCTGCTTCTCTGCAGTTCTTTCAATAGATAATCTAGACAGTCGTTAGCAATAGGCTAGATTGCTATTAGTTTTCTAGCATTTCTTTTCTCGTAAACTTCCCTTCTAATGTCTATTCCCTTCTAGCTAGACTCATTTGCTAAGTAAGGTAGCTATGTTTAGATATTTGAAACGCATAGCTAGCAATGGACCCCGAGTGCAACACAACAGAATGTTTATTAAAATGACATGCTGCTACTAGGTATTTCAGGACATGTTGCTCCTACCATATTTCTGGGGCGGCAGTTATTACACAATGTTAATTTTTGGTGCAGCGTTTAATCAAGGTCAGCGTTTAATCGAAGAAACATGGTACATTAAACTGTAATTTCATGTGCTCTTGGGGGCCCTGTGGTGGCCACGCGGGTCCTAAGCAGCCGCTTAGTTTGATTATGCCTTGGGCCTTAAGGCTGAATTATACTTCTCCAACTCCGTTACGGACAGACGCACACACAGAGTCGGACGGATTGGTTGAATTTATAATACTCCGATGGCTCTGCGTGATGAAAGCAATTTACCACCAGAACAGTAGATGGCACTGCGCTGCGTTGCTAGCTAGGTTATCGAAAAGTTGGAGCAAATTTACAAATAAAATAAACATATTTTCAGCAACTACACTGCCCATTTCTCGTTACATTTTAATTCAGATGCTGATTTACATGTACTGTTTAGCTGAAATATGAATTGTAAAAACGTACAACAATGGCGGTCAAAGGATTCTGTTCTCTTGTTGGTCACGGCAACCCCGCCCCTGACGCAAGCGGTTCTTAATACGGACCAATCACAGCCAAGGGGTATCTGTAAAATGACGGACTGACGGACGGACAGATAGTCAGGAAAACCAGGAGGTGCATGTAGAGCTCTCCGAGGGGTTTGGAGAGGGCACGGAGAGGGAGTTCCTTGACGGAGAGGGCGTTCCCTGTGTGCGTGTACGTAAAAACGCAGAAGTATAAATTGGCCTTTAAGCTCTGTGAGAAGCGTGCATGCTTCCCAGCCAGTAGCGGAGGGGGGGTGGGGGTGCCGAAAACCTTTACATCTTTGAAGTGTTTTATAAAAAGCAGCGTCACGAAGGCTACATTGCGAGTTCAGCTCACTGTGTCTGGTAGGCTTCTCTATATAACGAGCAACTCTACATTCATACATCTGAGCATGCTTTAAAATAACAGAAAACATTCATCTATTGACGTTGATACATTTACATGCTTTTATGAATCAATATGTCCTACAACTTGAGAAACACGGTCCTACACATAATTAGACAAATGCAATATTAGACGTCCCATAGCCTACAATTGAACCTTTAAATGTAGCAAAGATGGGTGTTCATAACCAGGTGCAACAGGTGCCCTCGAGAGGATTAAAGAGTTGAAGAAGCAGATGCTCTGTCTTCTTGTTGGGCAACCAACATGTTGTTTATATCTGAGGCCTGTTCCATAAAGCGAGTTTACCGAATAAGCCAGACTAATGTCAGTTAGTCTGACTCATTTCTAGTTCATTCGGTTCCATAAAGCTAGCTCAACGTAGTTCAAACTCGGTTACTATGGCAACTTAGGCTGCGAAACTAGTCTGGTCAGGGTCAGACTAACTGTCGGGCTTAGCGTGACTTGATGCTTAACCAGACGTTCCTATAACACTGACCCAACGGGAAAACAATGTTTTACCACGTATATTCTCATTTTCTTATTCTCATCAGTTCAATATGTTTAACATTGATAGAAATCAACTTAATTAGCCTACAACGTTTAGCCTAATGCATTAAACAATGATGAACAATGCTTTGATAGGCTACACACCATAGCCGTTAATGTATGGATGTTAGTTTGTGATTTCAAAAGTTTAGGCATCAGGCATAGGCCTATTTCTCAATCTAAATTATCCAAGTATAATTATCATGGCAATATAATTGTTAATCGTACCCTAAATCCGCCCTCCATTTCCCCGACACAAAAACTATGTTAAAAAGTTTGGCTACTGGATGTATTGATTAATAGTAGGCTATTTATTTTAAACAATGTCAAAAAAGCCAATTTAACGAAGTAAAGGTCTAAAAAGGTCCTCCTACGTAGCCTATCGTTCACGCCGTCAATCATGGCGTGTCATTTTATTTTGATGAAGTGGTGGATAAGGAAGCTGTCATAGTACACAATTTAAAGGGAAAGTTCTTTCTGGAAGATGTCATGTGGCCATGTGCATTGCTTTTGCCATGGTGGATTCTACGATCCATGTTTTACCTCTCGGGCTGCTTAAGAATAGGGTGCACGCGCAATTAACTTGACTACTTAAATCTGACTTGAATTAGTAGGACTGCGTGAGCTGAAATTGGTCTTTATGGAACCACTTTAGCCTTGCTTGACAAATTAAATGTATTCAAGTCTGGTTTAGGACTTTAAGTTTAACTTTTTTGAGCTACCTTCATGGAACAGGCCCCAGATTACAATTTACTTTAGAAGTTTCCTCCTGAGCGCTGCATCTTCATGAGGTACATTTGGCCTCCTTCTCTTCCAACCAACTAGTAACACCACTCCTCCATCTGAGTGATACATGTAATTTTTACAAAATTATTATCAAGGGAACATAATGGTCAGAACTGCAGTCATACACTTAAATGTTTTTTGAAATATGTAAACACTGGGGGCCTGTTCCATAAAGGCCGCTCAAAAAAGCTAGACTTAAAGTCCTAAACCAGACTTGAATAAGTTTAGGGTTAACCCTAGTAAAGGGTTAAGGAACAGTGTGAAATACCCAAAAAACCCAGTCAATCGCCCCTTTAAATCGTGTACAATGACAGCTACCTCATCCACCGTTTCAATCAAAATAAAATGACACGCCATGATTGACGTCGTGAACGATAGGCTACGTGTCACAATTTGTGGCGGTGCGCCACAGAATCAACACTGGTGTTGTATCACCCAATGCATGACTCTCTGGATTGGCACCCCCTCGCGGGAGCGCGTGCAAATCAAAGAGTGAAGGATTTTGTCTTGATATCACAATCACACGAATGGGAGACAAAAGTCTCACATTATACTTTCTTTGTTATAGAATTAAAGAGAAAAATGTTGGTTATCTGTGTAAATATCAGATGCTATTTTCAACACAAAATCCTTTGTCATTCAAACCGTATAATAACAAACGCGAACCAACATTCTTGCTCCACCACATCGCATTCTGAGGAAATATACCCCAGTATGATTACCAAAGGAAAAGTATTTTGTGTAGCACGGTCAAAGTATTTCACATCGCTCTTCATGCTAATGTATAGGTTCAAAGGCATGCGATTTTAATTCAGTTAGCCTGCGTGTAGGGTGGGTTACTCAGACAGGTCGAAAACAACAGCCTTCTGATCCAGAATAGGCTATCAGCTGTCCTGAAAAGGGACCAAAGGTTCACATGCCTTAGCCTACAAGAGACAAGTACTAAAAACAATTGTAATGACAATTTTTGACATAGTTACTATATCTATGTTTCTTTAACCGGTAAAAAGTAAGTTACTTTGTTATAGACAGAAACTGATGTTCTGTGATGTGGTTTACTCTGTAGAAGGGACACTCAGATTGTCTTAAGGTATTTATGGTGTTGTTTTAAGATGCCTAACTAAGATCCAGAGGGTCTTAGTTGGGTCCGGGCGGATGGGTGCTGAACTTCGGCTAGAAGATCTGGGTTCTGTTTCTTTGAGTTAATGGAATTCTTGTTTGTAGATGGTCACACAAAGGACAGTTGACCATTTGACTGATCAACTGATGTGGTTTTGTTACCTACTCATTTGGGGAGGAATGTTACATCAAAGAACAGTGAGACAGTTGATATGGAGATGTATTGTTTCAAACTGTCACTAAGTTGAGTGAACCAATCACAGAGTTTGCTACATTAATTGACCTTATAGAATGCCATTTGATCTAAAGTTTTTATAAGGCAGTGCATGTGTGATAGTTCTCTATCACTCTTGCGAACGATTTGTGACTATCGCACCCTTCATAATGACTGATCAGCAAAGCTTTGTTTAATCATATGTAATTGTATAGTCTAAATAAATTGTATTGAAACCACATCCCTTGACTTCAGATCTACACAGTGCCACTCGAATTCTTCCATTACATTTGGTGGCCTAGTACCGGGATCCTCAATCGGTCTATGGCGTTCAGCAGGCGGCTCCCCTCGGCGAATTGATCCTCCGGTACAGAGCCGCCTTTTCCTCCATTGTGTGAGACAGCAGGGCTAGGGGGGGCGCCCGTTGGACGTTCTGTGACAGACGCAGGATCTTCAAAAAAAACGGTGAGATATTATTTTTGGTCACGTGATGTTGAATTGTCTAAATATGGTTATAGTACGGTGGCCCTGAAGTGCAAAACACCCCCCCTAATTCTTCGATAGCCAAACAAATGTCCTGGTGCACGTAACTCTGTCAGGCTATGGCATTTTGTACTTCTGTCGATCAATTTCTTATCTTGTTAGTTAGCCTACAAGATCCAATCAGCGCTGAAGTGTAGTACCTACCCTTTCTGTTCAGAGTTAATGTTATGTGTTTTTGAGTTAATGTAATGTTGTTTTCCATTTGGGGGAGCGTGTTTTTGTTTTGGGGGGAGGTGAACAAGTCATCCGATATGGGGGGAGTTAACTCGTATTAGGGGGGAGGGTTTTCATTTGGGGGATGTCCTCATATTAGGGGGTGTGTTTTGCACTTCAGGGCCACTGTATTATAGGCTATTGTCAATAATTCGGTTAAGTTAGTAATTGGGCAGTGGTCGGAGGAACTGTGTCCTGTACGTGTGAAGTCGTACAAAATTAATAAGGCAAGGTTGATGAATCTGTCTTTTATCTGAGAGTCGTAAGAAAAGATCTGCAGAGTGTGTTGACGGACATACATAGAGGCAGTGTGTTGACGGACACACATAGAGGGAGATAAATGCACATGTGATATTGTGTTATGTGTTTCTTGGAGACCCTAGGATTAGAATATGTTGGGTTCGTAATAGTTTGAGAAGTTGTATTGGCTTTGGTGGTCATAACAGTTCTTATTTATTAACGTGGCCTAAACGTGATTCTAAGTCCCGAGAGTAAAAGTATAGGCTACTATTGAGATAACCAGCTGAGTGTTTTTAAAGGGCTTGAGTCCCTGAATTTATGAAAAAAAGAAGAGTAACAGTCAGGGCCTATCCTGAGGAATTTCAAAACAAAGGAATTGAGTTTTAAAACACGTGGTCTAGAAAAAGTTTTTAGAAAAGTAAAGGGGTAATTGTGTCTTTATGTTCGTTCATTGGTTCAATGTGTTCAAATATGGATTGTAATTCGAAAATGAATAGGGCTAAAGATGGAAGCAAAAGTATGGTATGGTAACGAGTTTATTACAAATGCAAATATGGATTGATATATGTGGATTTTAGAGTGTGGGGTCGTTTTGTTGTGAAATTATGAAAAGTTTGTGCAGAGTGAAATTGTTACACACAGTACAAAGGGTTTGAGTCCCTGAACGAGTTTTTGTGTTTGGAATGCACAAAAATGCGTTGTTTAACTGCGGGTATTTGAGCATTGTGGACTTGAATGTCCGGAGATGTGTCATCACTGTTGAAAGTTTTCTGGAAATTGGGGGCGAACTCTCCCTAATCCGAGGGCCTCGTGAACGGAAGTTGAGTTCCGAACTGGTGACGATCAATGTTGACACACGTACACAGATGAAACACTTTGGATAGACTTTGTTATATTCTCTTCAGATTCTTATGGATGTTTATTGGTTATGACATTGTTGCTAGAGGATAAACAATTGACTTGTTATATTGTTTTTAGGGCTGTGAAAAATAACGCGTTAACGCGTTATGATTAAATTACAGGATTAATTCGTTATTTTTGTTTAACGCATTTAACGTAATATGCCCACAATTCCACTTTATCTGCAACTTCTGGATGAGAAGTTCGTGTTCCAAAAAAACTAAGATGGAACATCTATCGCTCTGGATAAGAGCGTCTGCTAAATGACTGAATGCTAAATGACTGAATGTTATCGTTTCACCGAAGCAATACCAGGTAGAGAAGACCATCGGAGAGACGTTGTTGAATAACGTTGTTCTGAAACACATGGCGGAGAAATCAGTACGACTTAAGTCATCCAAGGTGTGCAGCATTTCACAATAAATACGTCGAAAAGGTGTGTTAATTGACCGAGGTGAAATTAGTTTCATATTCGACATTAGTCTCACATTCTGAAGACGCTACTTTTCAGCGTCACGTTAGGGACCGGGTGAAAACTACCCAAACCGTTTTGAAAAATTTAGACTTTTATAATATGTGTATGAATATAAAACCTCAAACAGACACCAGAGTATCTTAACAATGTCTGGTATACTTCCACAGCCTTTACTTTTCAATTAAGTTTCAAATACAATTTCAGAAAATCACTAATCTTTGAAAATAGCTTAATCCTCGCGAATCTTTTTTCAAAATTGTGTCAAAAAATCTTACATATACACCAGATTATTCTAATAAAGTCTGGCCTACTTCCACAACCTTTCAATTTTCAAAAATGTTTTAAACAAAACTCGAATAAATTGCTAATCTCTGAAAATAGCATTAAATCCACGCTAATATTAATAACTTTTTCAAAATTGTGTGCCTGTTTGTGCACATTGTGAAGATTGTTTGCACTGTGAATTTGCACTTTGAGTTTTGAGTAAACTGCTCAATTTTGATTTTCTTTGCTATTTTGCTTCCTCAACATGTCTATTTTCAAACTAGTTGAAACAAAACGTTCAAAATATATTTTTAAGTGTTTATTTTACTGCACTTTGTCTTGTTGTGCCTATGGATTTCACCAAAATTCAACAAAAGTTAGCATTCTAACGTAACATACAGTACCGCGACCGTTGGCTTCACCATGACATTCTTGGTATCGTTGTAAAGCTCTCTTTCTCCTGCACAATGTTATCCGATCCAAACATGGTCATTTCCTTTGTATCAGTAACAAATCGTGAAAGTACAAAGGGAGGGTTTGACCTAAATAAGAAATCCGATTGGCTGGAGTCGATTTCTGATAACCTGATTCGTTCAAATGCATCACGTGATGCGCACTGACAATTCCTGGTTTAGCTGTCAGCGAGACCTTTTGAATCTAAAAATGCCGAAAGAAGCACTAACACAAACTTCTAAGAAAATAAGACAACTATTGTCATTTCTTAGATAAAAGGCTCAACAGTTTAATGAAGACAACTGTCAAGCTCAATCTATGCGAACATTTTCGATGGGAAAAGAGTAGATAGCGCTGAACATGAATAACGCGCCTCACAGCTGAAAGTTTATGTAGCGCGATTGCATGAACTGGTTAGTGAATGAATTTGTCCTGATTGCACAAGGACAGGGTTAAAAATTATTATTCATCCGCAAAATCATGGCTTTAGTAATAGTTTGCTTCTGGAGTGTAGTCCGTGCAAAGTAGATAGGCTACCGCAAAAGTATATATAGGCTTACATCTACGCGTCTGCAAGATGGAACAAGAAACAACGTTGCCTTTGACTTGAATGTGCGAATGGGGCTGTTAGCCCACAAGTTAGGGTTGGGGTATGGGAAAATAAATGCATCTTTCCCACTCTGGTCAAATGTGGCATTTTGGATAACATCAATGACTAATGAAAGCATTGCTGTATTGTCTTCTCCCCACACCCCCACCCACACACACTGCTCCACTGTAGCCTTCATCAATTTGTTTTACGGATCAATAAAGTATTTAATTCATGTGTTATTTAGTCAGTTTTACAGTAGGCCCCACAGGCTTTTCCCTTTACAATCAGGGTGGACAATATTTAGATAATGTCGCCTACCAATATACATAATTTTTTTTACTTTAGTGGCAAAAACATAACCTTAACAATATAACTTGGCCAAATGAACATTAAGTAAATACACTAAGTATTAGATTTTAGTGGCAGGAATTGAGAGAGGGCTGGAGTCACTGCAAAGGACCAGGGAGCAGATCAGGCAGGCTTTCTGGTGTTGGTATAGAAAAGCAGAGGAGAATGGAAATCACCTGGTAGCCATAAACACCATGCTGGAACCTATTTAACGGCATGAGGTGGGGAAGCAGCTTATCCCAGTGTGACACCGCATGTCAAGTGACAGCCTGCTGCAGCGAATGCAGCATTGAGGCACTCAGACTGCAAACGAGTGCCTCAACTCTGTTGTATGGGTGCGGTGTCCAAAAATCAGAGTTGAGGCAGCAGCCAGTATGGCCATCTCCACTTTTAATTAAGGTGCCTCTGCCATGCTAAGTGTAATGGAGAGGTTGTGGCTTCAGAGCACAGTTGTTACAGTTAATGCCATGAGGGAAACTGATCGGTTCCGAATGTCCAAATCTGAGGCTTACGCAACCAGCCTGAAGCAGAGATGGAAGTGTCTGAGCACTGCAATACTGAATGGGCATCAGCTAGATAGGGATGAGGGTACAACATATGAAGCAGGCATGGAAAACTAGGCTGCACACATAAGTTAGGCTATAGGCAAAGTTAAGCAGGATGGACAACCATCAAACCAGGGTGGAAGTTCTAGTAGTGCAGTGTGTCTGTGCAGGTGCGTGTGTGTTTTACTACAGTTCTGTTCCGTTAAAAGCCAATACTGGTTACATTTTCAGTTTGAATATGTTTGGGATATTTTCTGTTGTTGTTGCTAAGGTCTTGATGAGATATTTTGTCTGTAAATAGTGCTTTCAAATCCATTTGTACACAATTTTACAATTTTTTTAAAAGCCTGTTTTCTCAAAATGAGGTTTTTCTCATGCTCTGAGCATGAAATCTCCACTTCCCTGGTACTTACGTACATCAAACTTTCTATTTATCCTCCTATTTACTATGTCTAGGAGTTTACAGAGGGGTTTGTTAATAAATGTTTCATAGCCTGATTTATCTGGAAATGTATTCAAAAAAAGTGGCAAAAATCGTTTTTTTATGAGTGTTGACAGTATTTTCTGATTTCTGAAGTGATAAAAAGAGATATCAAAAATCTCCTCTGTAAAAAACTTTATATTCAAAGTATCAACAAAAGGACAAAAAAAGTTTTTACCTATCTTTAACCAATAATCAGATTTCAGTTCTGGAAAAGTATGCATATTTAATGAAAGTGTGCCTAATTTGCGTATCTAAATACAATATTCAGAAAACTTGTAATGCTAAAAAACATTGTCTTAATATAAGTAATCAACTGGGAGATTTAATGGTGATATCTATCAATTAAATTTTTTACCCTATTAACCTGTGGTGTCTGGCCTTAATCAACAAAAAAAAAGTGACAGATGAATTGATTACTAAAATAATCGTTAGTTGCCGCCCTAATTTTAAGTCAAAATTGTAAAATCTATGGTTTTTAAGAGTTTGATGGAGGTATTGGATGTAATTTGGTTATGAAATGAGAAAGAAAAAATGATTACAGTGTACTTTTATTTGGAGTTTGATTGTAATATGGTTTTAAGTGTTATTTGGGTGTTTTATCAGAGCCTGGCACAATGTTTTGGGATGAACAGTTAGACTTTGATGAAGTTGTTTTATTATGGTATTGGTGCATAAAGAGAGTTATTATAACTTTTGGGTTTGAAATTATTTGGGAAGACTCATTATGTCTGATAAATTGTGGTTACGATGGTTTGTGCTAATTAGCCTGTTTTAGACTGCAGCCAAAGCAAGTTACGAAGTTCTACCTATCTAACCTATATGAAAATATAGATGGGGTATACGTTTGGCTAATGGCTACATTTAAGTACATTTTATGGGCTATGTTTCATTTTGGAATCATACAGATTAAATTCTGATTTGGGGTAGTGGATGGTTTCCTCATGTCTTGTACAAAGAGAGATTTGATTTGGTGAATTTAAATACAGAAAAATAGAAGAGAATCTAAAATATAAAGGTATTAATTAAAGATAATAGGAGATAAAAAAAATTGAGGTTATTCTGGCTTTATTGGCTGGTAGGACTCCTGAGGCAGCTGATGTGTACCGGCAGGCCAAGCGGAACGCGGCTTTGTCGGTCGCGGAGGCAAAAACCCGGGCATGGGAGGAGTTCGGCGAGGCCATGGAGAATGACTTCCGAACAGCTTCAAAAAGGTTCTGGACCACCATCCAGCGACTCAGGAGGGGGAAGCAGTGCTCTGTCAACACTGTATATGGTGGGGACGGTGCGCTGCTGACTTCGACGGGGGACGTCCTGGATCGGTGGAAGGAATACTTTGAAGACCTCCTTAATTCCACCAACACGCTTTCCGACGTGGAGGCAGAGTCTGGGGACATCGGGGGGGGCCCTTCTATCTCTGGGGCCGAGGTCACCGAGGTGGTTGAAAAGCTCCGCGGTGGCAGGGCCCCTGGGGTGGACGAGGTCCGCCCGGAGTTCCTTGAGGCTCTGGATGTTGTAGGGCTGTCTTGGTTGACACGACTCTGCAACATCGCGTGGACATCGGGGACAGTGCCTCTGGACTGGCAGACCGGGGTGGTGGTTCCCCTCTTAAAAAGGGGGACCGGAGGGTGTGCTCCAACTTTAGGGGGATCACACTCCTCAGCCTCCCTGGGAAAGTCTATTCAGGGGTCCTGGAGAGGAGGGTCCGCCGGATTGTCGAACCTCGGATTCAGGAGGAGCAATGTGGTTTTCGTCCTGGCCGTGGAACAGTGGACCAGCTCTATACCCTCCGCGGAGTCCTGGAGGGTACATGGGAGTTTGCCCAACCAGTCTACACATGTTTTGTGGATTTGGAAAAGGCGTTCGATCGTGTCCCTCGGGGGCTCATGTGGGGGGTGCTCCGAGAGTACGGGGTACCGGATTCCCTGATCGGGGCTGTCCGGTCCCTGTACAACCGGTGCCAGAGTTTGGTCCGCATTGCCGGTAGTAAGTCGAACTTGTTTCCGGTGAGGGTTGGACTCCGCCAGGGCTGCCCTATGTCACCGATTCTGTTCATTACCTATATGGACAGGATTTCTAGGCGCAGCCAGGGTGTTGAGGGGGTCCGGTTTGGTGACCTCAGGATCGGGTCGCTGCTTTTTGCAGATGATGTGGTCCTGTTGGCTTCATCGGGCCGTGACCTTCAGCTCTCACTGGAGCGGTTCGCAACCGAATGTGAAGCGGCTGGGATGCGAATCAGCACCTCCAAATCTGAGGCCATGGTTATCGACCGGAAAAGGGTGGAGTGCCATCTCCGGGTCGGGGAGGAGATCCTGAACCAAGTGGAGGAGTTCAAGTATCTCGGGGTCTTGTTCACGAGTGAGGGAAGGATGGAGCGCGAGGTCGACAGGCGGATCGGTGCGGCGTCCGCAGTGATGCGGGCTCTGCATCGGTCCGTCGTGGTAAAGAAGGAGCTGAGTCGAAAGGTGAAGCTCTCTATTTACCAGTCGATCTACGTTCCTACCCTCACCTATGGTCACGAACTATGGGTAGTGACCGAAAGAACGAGATTGCGAATACAAGCGGCCAAAATGAGCTTTCTCCGCAGGGTGTCCGGGCTCTCCCTTAGAGATAGGGTGAGAAGCTCGGTCATCCGGGAGAGGCTCAGAGTAGAACCGCTGCTCCTCTGCGTCGAGAGGAGCCAGCTGAGGTGGCTCGGGCATCTGATTAGGATGCCTCCTGGACGCCTCCCTGGTGAGGTGTTCCGGGCACGTCCCACTGGGAAGAGGCCCCGGGGAAGACCCAGGACACGCTGGAGGGACTATGTCACTCGGCTGGCCTGGGAACGCCTCGGGGTCCCCCAGGAAGAGGTGGTGGAAGTGGCCGGGGAGAGGGAAGCCTGGGCCTCCCTGCTTAGGTCGTTGCCCCCGATCCCCGGACAAGCGGCAGATGACGACGACGAACGACGTTATTCGTAATTTGGTTGTTTTCTAAAATAGTTTTATTCTCTACAACTTGGTTCAAAAGTTGGTTGCTTTAGTGTAAATTTGTCAATTCATAAAAGGGAAAAGAGTTAACATATTTACTGATTAGTTAATACTCCATTGGTGTTACATATGTTTTTGGGAAAGGTATGGAAACAGGGAGTTTCTTATTTTCACCTGTAGAACAACTTGCTGTATGCAGATGTGGGGTTCACTCTAACAATGATGATTATTTCACAGAGAAATACTAGTGCTGAAACTAGCTGGAGCAGTTTCTAAATTGCCTGCAAGTAATGATGAACTAACTTGAATGTGTTTTTGATGTTGACATATGTTTGCAGGAAGTGCTGAGATGGTGTTGTCATTGTCCGGATAAGCCTAACTTAACACATTTGGGTTACCAGGGGCCTATTCCATAAAGGCCGCTCAAAAAAGCTAGACTTAAAAGTTTAGTGAAGCGGGGCTTAAGCGGTTCCATAAAGGCCAATTTCAGCACACGCAGTCCTACTAATTCAAGTCAGATTTACGTAGTCAAGCTAATTGCGCGTGCACCCTATTTTTTAACAGCCCGAGAGGTAAAACATGGATCATACAATCCACCACGGCAAAAGCAATGCACACGGCCACATGACTTATTCCAGAAAGAACGTCCCCTTTAAACCGTGTACAATGACAGCTCCCTCATCCACCGCTTCAATCAAAGTAAAATGACACGCCATGATTGACGTCGTGAACGTGTGGGGGTTTTATGTAATACTGCTGAGTGAAAATGTTTGACTGTATTTAACCCAGAGTGAGAATTTTGTTTTTGTTTGAGTATATTTTACAAGAATTACAGAATGCAGCAGACAGATGGAGAAAAGAATGGTGGAATGGAGATTTGAATTTGGACTAAACCACAAGAAAATGCGTTTTGGAAAAAGGAAGGATATGATAATGAAATGGAGGTTGTATGGTCTGCATAAAACATTTATCTTGAGATTTTGCTCAGTTAACACATGGAAAGATCATGCCTCTACAGTTAATTAATTTTAACATACAAGGGGATTTGTAATGATTGCATAGTCATTTTGTCATACTCATATGCGGAACAAGTAATATGGGAAAAGGAATTTAACACGTTAAGCTTCACGGTTAAGGTTTGAGAAACTATTTGAGTATTGATAGATGGATTTTGTGGAATTAAATTTTGGAGATGTGATACTGTTTTAATGATTGTTGAATGCTGTTAGATGGGAAGAAGTTTTAGACTTCAGGCAGATTTGGGCTCAGTGGTCAAGCTTTTGTGAATTTTGATTATTCTTCAATGAGATTTTTCTTTGAGGATATATAATGATAATGGGTCACACTTGGTTAAGGAAGTTATTTTGATGTTGATAGGAGTCAACATTGTGTTAATTACTTCAGTTGAATGAGAGAACAGAATCTTTAAGACTCAGTCAGACGACAAAAGTCAGTTGCCTATTAACTGACCTTTGTGAGAATGTGCTTGTTTATCACTTTGCGACCCTTTTGTAGTTTACATTGTGTGAGATTCACAGGCAGGTGAAGGAGGCTATTCCTTATCCGGTGACTGGACTGCTGCATGATTTGATACCAGGGGACTGGATCATGGTGAAGGACCTGAAACGCAAGTCCTGGTGCCATACCAGATTCTCCTGACGACTAATTCGGCGGTTAAGATCAAGGGGAGAGCAACGTGGATACACGCTAGCCATTGTAAGCGTGCGCCTTGCCTGGAGACGGAAGGAGAGGATGCGCGCCCTGCGTAGTACCAAGGAAATTTCCGAGCTGTACGTAAAGTGGGGTGTCGTTGAAAGTTGCTGTGAGCAATTTGATCGTCGTTTGCAATTGGTTTGACTAGACTACACTGCCTGAAAGAAGATTGCCTATAGCCAACTGAAGATGGAAGAAGAGGTTAGAGTGAATGATAGTATGAAATCAGATTTACAGATGAAGATATTAATGTGTTTGCTTCTGATGTTCTAAATATAAGGGTATGTATAGATTGATGGGAATACATTTGCTTTGTGTATGTTTGTATTCGGTATGTATGCCTTTTACTGAATTATTGCATACTTTTTTTGAGGCTTGAGTCTTATTTTCCTTAAATTGACTGTTTGGATTTATGTTGTTGAAAGAAATATATAAATAAGGAATGTAATGGCAATTTTTGACATAGTAACAATATCTATGTTTCTTTAAGCAGTAAAAAGTAAGTTTCTTTGTTATAGACAGAAACTGAGGTTCTATGATGTGGTTTACTCTGTAGAAGGGACACTCAGATTGTCTTAAGGTATTTATGGTGTTGTTTTAAGATGCCTAACTAAGATCCAGAGGGTCTAAGTTAGGTCCGGGGGATGGGTGCTGAACTTTGGCTAGAAGGTCTGGGTTCTGTGTCTTTGAGTTAATGGAATTATTGTCTGTAGATGGTCACACAAAGGACAGTTGACCATTTGACCCATCAACTGATGTGGTTTTGTTATTTACCCAATTGGGGAGGAATGTTACATCAAAGAACAGTGAGACAGTTGATATGGAGATGTATTGTTTCAAACTGTCACTAAGTTGAGTGAACCAATCACATTGTTTGCTACATTGATTGACCTTATAGAATGCCAATTGATCTAAAGTTTATATAAGGCAGTGCATGTGTGATAGTTCTCTATCACTCTTGTGAACGACTAGCGCACCCTTCGTAATGACTGATAAGCAAAGCTTTGTTTAATCTTCTGTAATTGTGTAAATGTATCAACCGTGTATCAACATCAAAAGAACCATCAAATTATTTTTTGAGATAGGAAATATTACTCTTTTTGTTTACGTCAATGAAATAAATTAAAAAATAAAACATAAATATAGCTGCAAGCAGCAATGCGGGTTCCTCTGCAAAATGGCAAAATATTTAAAATGTAGATGCAAAACGACTTAATGTTTGGCCAACAACAATAGGCTGAATGGGGATTTGAACTCATGAGCAAAAGGTTACGAGTCAGACTCTCTATCCTCTCTGCTACACACCAACTGTTGAGATTATATGAATAGAAAGGGCAGAGTATTACCTTTGGTCAGCTTTGGGACAAAGGTTAAGAAACTGTCTACATTTCAATGTCAAATTGCATGAAATTGCACATGGTACTACTTCAGAATGATGTCATCTCAAAGCCAATAAGGTTTGAAAAACCATCAGTCAAAATGGTATTAGGTTTATTGACACAAAGATATTGAGGCAATGTGGACTTTTACATAAATACAACCCTTTCAGCCATTTTGAAACTGAAATCCCTCGCACGGCTGTTGTAACCTCACTATTTTCCACAAGTCACATACCGCACTGCATGATGGGTACCCAAGGGGCGCTGACGTTGATTATCTAGCTGTGCTCCAACTGTGATTTGAGGTTAAGAAACAGTTGACATTTCAAGGTGAAATTGAACATGGTATATCAGAATGATGTCATCCTGTTTAACTAAACAGATAATAAAAATTATGACTGGCCAAAAGACTGGATTTGAACTTGTGACCTTGCTCCTTGCAGTACACTGTCTTAGCCTACTGAGCTATTCTCAGTGTTGAGAACCATTGTGGTCAGTTACTGTATAGAAAAGTTGTTGTTCTGTGGCAAGCTTAATACGATTTGGCTGAAGTTTAAACAGCTGTAACTCTGTAATCTTCTGAGATATCAAGGCAGGGGCAGGCAGGCAGGGCAGGCCAGCTGGATGAAGCTGTCTTGGGGGCAGGGCAGAAGAGAAGCTATCCACAAAGAGGTCTGTGTTGCCCTCAGCATTCTCTATTGCATCCTCTGTTACGCTCAGCATCCTCTGTTGTTGCTCTCATTATGCTCTATTGCACTCTGTTGAGCAGGCCTCTGCATGACCTGTAAAAGTGAAAAAAGGGTCCATGTCAGTGGTGAAAAATAAAGTTTTTCCCATCTACACTTGACACAGACTTCAGTTTTGACTGAAATGCAGTGGCAATACTTGAACTTGAATCCAAATGTGTTGGAAACCCATGCAAAGTCACTCAAAACATAGGCTCTAGCAAGAGTAGCTCTAAACTGGTCAATATATACACATCTGACCAAAGACCAGCTCGACCTTTGCCTGTAAACAGTGATTCTGACTGTCAGAGACCTTTTAATAGGCTGACCGAGTGAAACTAGCCTGGCTAACGTAGGTCGCTTTCTCAGGCAATTGACGAATGAAATTGGCATGTTTTGAAATATCCTATATACTGGCTATCTTCAGCAGGCTCCTGTCTACAAAAAGCAGCCCTTCCTGACGTTTTAGGAGTTGAACTGAGTGAAAGACAATATTGTTTACACACTGCCAGTGAGCGAGCCGAGTCTGTCTATGAGGCTAAGTCAAAACAATGTACCGCCAGGACAGTCTCACTCCACTTGCAAGTTTTCAACAAATCACAAAAATAATCGGAGCATCTGGCTAAAAGCACAATTCCCACATCTCCTAAAGGCTGCCCTCCTCGAAATGTTTGGTGTCGACCAAAACAAAAATGGTGAAATTATGAACATGACGTGACCAAAACATGGATGCCTAACTAAGCCTATGAGGTCTCCCTGGCGCATAGGCTTATTACAAAGACTTTCACAAGCCAAATCAAAATTCTGAGCCGACAGGTCTGTGGAGAATAGCTTGTTCTCCTAAAAGCTGCCCTCCTCTACCTTTTTGATGAATTCGCCGAGATGCTACCTGATTCAGTAATTACACAGAGGGAAAAAGCTAGCTACTTTTCGAGTTCGGTTTTCCGTCACTTCAAACTCACGATCTAAAGGTCTCAAAGTACTCTAACCTTCACCATAATTCAAGAGTAGTGTACTTTCACGAACCCAATCATTGATTCTTGGTTAAAATGTGTAAAAACAGGACTTACCGAACGTGGCTGCCTCCAACACGGCTTTCAGGTGATTCCAGTTGAAAACAAAAATAATTTATATTTGTAACGGCGAACTGCGATTGGAAGCGAAATGAAGGTGAGGGTGGGCTTGGTCGGCACACCATTTCTAGAAAAGATGTGTGTGCGTCTCGCCAAGCTCGCGGGTGTGTCAAGTAGGTTGACCACCTGTCCCTCTTTGCGCTGTACAGCACAGCATTTTCAATATGCAACGTGCGGAACAAGGGGTGAAAATGCTGTGCGACACAACACAAAGCGGGACAGGTGGTCACCCTAGTGTCAAGGGGCAGGATGAGTCTGTGAGAATTTGGAGGCAGCCACGTTCGGTAATTTGGAGCGCGCGCACTGTGGAGCAATTCAATTGAATTCAATCATATATTGACATACCAAGGTGAAATTGTTTATGGTACTAGAGATTGATGTCGTCTTGAACCCTATTAAGTTTGAAAAACAGTCAAAATTATATTTGATTTATTAAATAAAAATATTGAGGCAATTTTGACATTTACATAAATACACTTCTTTGAGCCATTTTGTATTGGATTTCTTATTCCATGTCAGCCTATGTAAAGACATGTATTCTACACGTCTGGAACTAATTTCAAGTCGATTGGGTCTATGGTTTATGAGTAGAAGGGTTTTGAAGGTTGTACCAAATTTGGACAGTACATAAGTCTGACAATATGGGTCCTTGAGGCTTTTTTGTTCCCCATGAGAAATAAGGCATGTATACCAATTTTCATTTTTTTGGAGTAATGTTGCGCTGGGGAAATCACGTAGACTTTGGGCGTGTTTTAAAGCGCCACCTATGGGTGCACATGGGCCACTAACCGTCTGGGAGTAATGAGTGACCTGTAGCACCATTGGGCCAAATTGGAAAAAATCGGGTCCAGGACTTTTTGAGCTATTGGGCCATTTACAGTGAAATATAATAATAAGAATAATAAGAATACTAACTAAAACAATTTGTTTCCTCCTACCGGAGGAACCCTAATAAGAAGAAGAATACTAACAAAAACAATAGGTTTCCTCCTACCGGAGGAACCCTAATAAGAATACTAACAAAAACAATAGGTTTCCTCCTACTGGAGGAACCCTAATAATCCCACACCTACCATAGACTTTTCTGTTTTCAGATATGTCCACACTATACATACACATGTATTGGTATTAAATGTATGCTATTAAAGGGGCAATTGACTGCAAAACCGATTTTACCTTGTCATAGTTGAATAACGACAGTTCGGTGGGTAATCTGAACATACCGTGAATATCAAAGTCCATTGACACCTCTTTCCTATTCAAATCTCAAAAAGAAAAAATTTGGCTGTAAAACGCTAGCTTTTCAACAAAGCTACCGGTCCTACGTAGGACCGGTGATCGCCCTCTTATTGGCTGTGGTCTGTATCTTTGTCACGCCCCCGAATTTACATCCAGACCAGCCCGAGGTAGCGTCTATCTCCGATACTAGTTTAGCTGTGCGCTGCTCTGTGTAGGCTACTTATAAGGAATTACAAAGAAGAACGTTTTGAATTATAACAAGGATGTCTAAAATGGACCACGGTCGTAAATGCTGTGTTCCAGGCTGTACAGGGAAGGCTAACACTCACAGTCTTCCCAAGGAGCCAAACATTCAACAGGCATGGCTGCTGTTGTCCATGAGAAGATCCCGGGGAAGTTCGACACTCAATCATTCATTTGCTCTGAACATTTCACCCAAGACAGTTTTGACAACATTGGACAATTTCAAGCAGCATTTGCTAGGAAGCTGAACCTGGGAAGAGGTGCTGTTCCGACCGTATGCTCATTGCAACCGCAAGCTATAAGGACAGTATGATGTTATGCTAACAATTATTAGCAATGCTAACGTTTCCTGTATATAGCATACCAGGTAGAATGCTAAATACGTTTCTACACACATCAAATGACTCTAGCTAGACTAGTTGTAGTCGGCATTAGAAGGGAAGAAGAAGCTTCCGAAAAATAGCCAGAAAACGAACAGCAGTCTGGCTTATTGCTAACGCCTGTCTAGATAATATATTTGAAAGAACTGGAGAAAAGCAGGTTCTAGATACAGGATACGTTAGCATTGCTAGTAACTGTTACTAGTAACACCTAGACTGTAGGCATGTAAACAAGTTTAGCTTGCTAACGCAAGAGCATAGGTAGAATGTGTGATAATTTAGCCTAGTTTATTGGCAATGGGGCTAACGTTGATTCATGTTCCTGACTGTGTTTCATTCAAATAAATAACCTGTGTAATGAAAAGCTACAATTCACGATGCATGTTTGTCCAGATCTTTGTCATGTTATTTTACAGCAAGATATCTAGAGCTAGCCTAGCTAGCTAACTGAAGCCGAGTAGAATCACGATATGGTTTGGTTACTAAGCTGTAGCCTAACATTCTACCCACCTAAGTCAATCCAGTTTGCTTCAACAACAGAAGTGGAAACAAGTAATGTTATCATTTCAAATGATATATAGTCAATCTGTTGAAAACAGTGTTGTGTAGACACAATAGATTTATTTACGCGTTTTTATTTCAAGTCTCCAACTTCAGTGTTGCAGCGAGTGCTGCTGTTGGCCGTGTTGCGTTTTTGCTCCCAGCTTCACTCGTTGATAACCAACCAATCAGCGCGCAGCTTATCTAAATATTAATGAGCTTCCCATAAAAGGAGAAAAGCTAGTGTTTTTGTTCCCGGGAACATTTCAGAGGATCTGTCAGAAGGCATAGAACAGCACCCGGGCCATTTTCAACCCAACCAATGTTACATACCCTATTCGGAGACCTTAAGGAACAGTGTGAAATACCCAAAAAACCCAATCAATTGCCCCTTTAAATGTGCATAATGCTGGCGTAGAAGGGAAGAAATGTATGCGGGAGGAGAGCATTTCATGGCAGGCCTTGTTTTTCATTTGATGTAAATGCAATGCACTCCCTGCTAACACTGACGAGGAAGTGTTACATCCCTGAAACTTACGGTGGTTACTAATACTAGTGCCCTCAGTGTACAGTAAGAATCATTTGATGCTGGGATATACAGAACAGACAATAGAGGGGGGTGCATTTCATGACAGGCTTAATGCACCCCCTGCTAACTCTGAGTAGGAAAGTGTCACATGCCTGAAACTTACTTGCCTGAGACTTCTGTCTCCAATTCATTAGGTTGCGATATAACATGAAATCCATCATTCTTTCACTCGTGCGCGCTCCCGCGAGGGGGTGCCAATCCAGAGAGTCATGCATCCACCGGCCGCCACATATTGCGTTTCGTTACAATTTTCTTTTTTTACACTATTTAGGCTAAAACACGCAGTGTATTCGTTCAGCTGCATTTTCTTTCCCTGCTCTCCCTCCGTCTCTCTGTCACTCACGCGTCTTTCTCACATACACACACAAAGTCACAACGTCAGTATACGTTAGCAATGATGCATGCTGTTCTAGTAAAACAGACAGCTATATCAGCTAGCCTTCAGCATTGGTACCATAGCTAAAGGTCTAGGAAAGTTGAGGATACTTTTCGCTAGGTACCTACGAACATTTCTTAATCTGCTAGACAAGTGGGTTCCCCTTCGTTCTTTTGGTGAGAAGTCTCAGGAGCCCTAGCTGTTTCCCAGGTGTCATGGACCCGACCAGCTAAATATTTAATCTAATTATTTAGCACTAGCGTTGATACTTGCATGCATATACAGAAATTGTTTGTTGTTGTTGATTTTGTGAAGGTGTGATAAATATAATATAATAAAGTTCTGTGTAATGAATTATTAACTAATTAATTGGATATGGTCGTAGCTGCCAGGGTCTGTCAATTCTTTTCCACACTGCAGAGCAAGTGAAAACGATATTTGTTAACGCTTTTACTAGTGCTGTCAGTTTAACGCGTTATTGAGGGCGTTATTAAGGGCGTTAACGCAAACCCAAATTAACGGCGTACATTTTTTTATCGTGCGATTAACGCTCTTTTTGGCCAAGCAAACTTTGTAGTTTTTTTCACATGCTTTTGCAACAACTACCGACGTTAGAAAAACTACAACACCACACCGGATCTAGCTAGACCGGAAACAAAACAACAGGCACGCCACAGACACTTGTTTGGCTTGCGAGCCGGCTAAAGAGTAGTAGCAAAGCCCGTTTACGGATATTATACATTCTCTGGTAGTAAGCTAACGTTACGTTTTGAGTGGATGGCGAGCGCGAGACGCCGAAATGGATGCCAATAAGATTCTGAATGGTTTACTTTTAAAATGTTGCCAAATGGTTCCATTGACAAGACCAAAGTGATATGTGTGTTTTGTCATTGTAAACTGAGCTATCATCGCAGCACGTCCAGTCTGAAATACAACATGATGGCCAAGCACACAGCTGATGCAAATTCTCCGCCCCCTCGTCAAAGCCAGGCGACTGCAATGTTGTTTTCAATAAAAAAAATATTTGCACGAAGCAATCCGAACCACTTTTCCATGTTGATAAGAGCATCAAAATTTGAAAAAAGAATGGGACCAAAAGAAATCAAGGGACATTTAGAATAGATTAAAATGTGCGATTAATTGTGATTAATTGCGAGTTAACTATGACATTAATGCGATTAATCACGATTAAATATTTTAATCGTTTGACAGCACTAGCTTTTACGTCAGTAATGAAACTGCATTCACTTATTATTATCATTCGCTTTGAGCTTCCAGTCTTAAGTCTTTGGAGTCAAGGTGCCATGAATAGTTTATTAAAACTGCTAATTTGGTCTACTGAGGCAGGTGGTAGCAGGGCAAACAGGCAGCAGAGCCACGCATGACAGGTCAGTAGCAGTGTCAATGGCTTCAAGGCCAGGTATGGGGGGGAAAAGAGGGTGAGGGAGTCGTTGGGAGGTTAGGGCCGGAGATCCTGGATGATGGCCTGCACCTTGCTGGGCTCTCCCAGATTATTTATTGAAAGAGGGAAACAATAAAAAAGGAGGAGTGTTAAACCACTCTCAATGTTCTGTCTTGCCCAGTCTGAAAAGGCTATGTTGCTTCTGAAATTTGAGTTTCTTACTTATGGACCACTTCTATGTGAAAAAGGAGAGGAACAGAACGAAAAGAGGGAGAATGGGAGAGGAAGACAATGCTTGAAAAGGGATGTGGAGATTGTGGAAGGAAGATTGAGACTTCTATACACCAAAGCAAATATTACAGTAATATATTTTCTTCCATTATTCCATTTGAGGCCCACCAGACACTGCACTGGCTGGAGTATTGGACTGTAGTGTTCTATCGTAATAGGCACTGGAGAGATAATTACTCTTCATAAAGAACGTTCCCAGCCCCTGTCATCATTAATATAATGATAGCCATGAGCATTAAAACTCCACCTTCCACGAAGGAAGCTGTTTTATCAAACCCAGAACCTCTTAGACTGTGTCTACCATCTCCCTGGGTGTCAGGTCCCCACCAGTAAATGCCTATTGTTTGCAAGAGAGGGCAGAGCATCATATAATTGCCCCTCACAAGACTGACACACAACCTGTATGACTCACATGACAGGTCAGGGAGAGAAGGGGTCACGCTAAAACTGTCCTCTGACAAGTTCACTATTGACATACAAGAAACCACTTTGAGCGAGAGAACTTGAACTAGATAAGGATGATTACAGTTCTAATTTAATGATCTTGATCGCTATTGGTGGTATCATGTCTTAGATGTAAATTTTCCATTATCATATGGAGTTACGCAATAATTCCCTTCGATGTTCAGACACTATGGGTGGAAAGGCAAAATGTGCACTCTGTTAGTCATAAACAGTATTTTTTCTTGTGGTATCTGTAAATTTGACTTATGTGCATGTTGTACATTGCATTTTAGTTTTTCTTGTAGAACCGTCTTGTAATACGTAACACTCTTGTAATATTGTAGTTGACGTTTTTTTGCACTGTGTATTGAAAAATCCAGACTGAACACTGGCACTAATCACTGTCATGGTATTAGAACAGTGTACTTGTAGTCCTTAAATATCTGTTGTACTTACAATGTGCACTATGTGTATGTCCCTTTGACAAAAATATCTGCTTCTGAATAATTGTAAATGTAACAATAAGGAAATACACCTGCATAAAGAGACTCCTCTTAAAGAGGAGCTGCCACGAACACTAGCGCCAATCAGTCTTACATGACATGCAGGCATACGCTGTATGACTATATTAGAATTTCCTGTATGGCCACTATAAAATGGGCAGTAAATCATGGGTTGGGGATGGCACAGAAAGGAGAGGAGGTCTTTACTTACAGTATGTTCACTACTTTATACTACACCACTGCTTCCAAGTACACAATACCTAATATAAAGTTTTGACCTGCAATACTCTGACAAAGATGGATAGTTGTCCGAACCATTGATACTGTGTATATATCCATATATACACATACATACCTATCAGAGCAACTCCTTTTTACAAAAACTCACCTATGATAATGTTGCGTTGCTTAGGCGCTCCAGAGGAGTTGACCAGTAGGTGGTCTTGGATCTGGTAGGCGGCCAGGTCAAAGAGGTCCAAGTAGTCCTCCACTGGGTAGCGGTCATGGAATCCATCACTCAGACGAATAATACCTGAAGGACCAGAGAAAAGAAGTTGACAAAGGCCTCATCCCCAGTCTTAAAACAATCTGGAGGGTCAAAGGTCACCGTGCTTGTAAGTGTATGACATATTATTCCTTTCAAGTGACATTACAGAAAGAGCACACATGAATTTGAGACTTGAAAAGAGGGAGTGCAAGGAAGGATATCATTTCTGACAATATCAGTTTCCTGAAGCTCAGTTGCAGTAAACTACTATTGTCAATCACATGCAGAAAAGAAATGCAACATGAAAAGAGGCTTGACTTTGCATTTGTCTGACATTTAACGGGTCTCACAAATTTCCTGTGAGACATCTTACTGAAAAGAAGATGGGGGGACATCTTTAAGGACAGCTTTATATGATATACATTTTTACATGTATGCTTGATGTTGTTAAAGGATACCAAAAAATCTGAAGCCCTCAAAAAAGGATTTCATTCAAGATGAGATTTCCCACACAAATCTCTCTTTCATGTCAATCATATCGCAATAATTACTTTAATTATTTCTCACAAACAGACAGGGTCATTGCTGACTCGCCAGGAAATAATTAAATAAAACAGAAAATAATACCAGAGAGAAAGAAAGAAAGAAAGAACAAAATCAAGAATGGGTATAAACAAAGGGCACCATCATTGTCCTGAGCCTGAACCAGCATCCTTAGAGAAGAGCTGTCTCAATGGCAGTCCACAATAGAAGTATAAACACAGAAAGTCGACCGAATGAAAAATCTCTCCAAAAATCGAGACATGAAACGGATATGAAATTTCGATTTTTTCTTTAAATTCTTAAAAAATATAGAAAATTATATAAGATGCTACAGCATGTGCTCACCATATGGAGTTACATCTACATTCAAATGTTAGCTGGCCACTGATGTTATTTTAAAAACAGTTAAACTGTGTGTCAACGTCTTAAGAGTTATCTTACATTGTGATTAAGTTATATGTATCTCCATAGAGCAGCAACTACAAAGCCATTTTGTAATTTTCAATGTAACTTTGTAATCTACAATGACTTTGAACATAGAGCCATCAGCCTCTAGGTAGATTGTTGCCACATACTTGCCAGGCATTCCATTTGTCCTCCCACACACTTTTCTTTACACACACATTGGGTTTCACACACAAGTCCTTTCTCTTCACACACGCACTGCTACTTGTGCTGTTGAAGACTAAATTTTTCATGAATCTATGTAATTACTGCAGACAGAGAGACAAACAAAGGAAGCTCACAGAGGTCAGCCTTTTTCACTTTTGTGACTTGCCTAACCCAACTTACACTGACATTCCTTGATATACAAATGTACATATAAGATTAGCAAATAAAACTTCACAGATAGCTCAAAGAATTTAGATAACAGAAAGAGTCGTCACTACCAAAACCCATTTCCTCTTTTTGAGAAGTCGTGGACATGCTGATTTCGGGCAAATTAGGATATTTCTTATTATTCTGACTTCTAATCACATCTGTGGTAGCCGCTTGCCATGTAACATCACAGATGCACAGGGAGAAAAAAGACATCCACAACCTACAGAGTCCCAGTGGAGATTGAGCGTGAGATCCAGCCATCGAAGCCTACTATATTTTAAACCACAATGACATCTTGGTGTGGTGTGTGGCAGGGCCGGCCCAAGCCTTTATGGGGCCTTAAGCAGAATTTATTTGGGGGCCCCTCAGCGTCGCCAACTAGCCTACTACCTAAGCTACTGTACAGCCTGTAAACTAGTTTAGCTTGCTATAACGCAAGAGCACCTGCTTCTCCAGTTCTTTCAATAAATAATCTAGACAGGCAGTAGCAATAGACTAGACTGCTATTAATTTTCTGGCTATTTTTTGTAAGCTTCCCTTCTAATGCAGCCTAACAACTAGCCTCTAGCTAGCTAGAGTAATTTGCTAACTAAAGTATGTTGATGTGATATTAGAAACATATATAGCCAACAGTGGACCCCTAGTGCAAGAAAAGAGAATGTTCATTAATGACATGCTGCTACTAAGCTAGGAATTTCAGGACATGCTACTGCTACCGTATTTTTGGGGCAGCGTTTAATCGAGAGCTTCGTTTAATTGCAGAAACACGGTACATTAAACTTAATTTTATGTATAATGGGGGCCCTCTGGCAGCTACGGGGGCCCTAAGCAGCCGCTTAGTTCGCTTATGCCTTGGGCCGGCCCTGGTGTGTGGTCAGGATTTTATACAGCAGTCTGAAACAGGAGGTGGGGAAACAGTCAGGGAACAGAAGAAAGCACAATGGATCTCAAGCTTTGCCAGCAAAGGCAAAGATGTGCTAAATTAAAATAAATGTTTGGATCTTTAGAAATCTGTTTGGGTCTTTAGCTAGCTGTTTACCGTAGCTTTCACCGGAAAAACAGATGCAGCTAAGTCATCACAACAGGAAACCACAATTAAACGGAGTGCCACATATCCGCACCTTGATAAAATGTGTGCAGAGGCTTCAAAGACAGACTGTGAGATCTGTGTATTGCAAGTGGTCTATGGCCCATCTTCAAAGTAATGTCAGCGACAGTGATAAATATGGCAGATGCAAAACTCTAATGTGTGTCACAGACCAACATTGTAATGAGCCTAAACGCACATGTTACCACAATGTACTATTGAAGGTTCAGAAGGGGACACAGGCACTGGTTGATGGATACTAGAAGAAGATATACAGTGTGTAAAATGAAACCGTTCATATTGTCATGCAATATAGGGAATGCATGCAGCCTCTTGCATAATTAATCCAGGTTGAAAATCGTAACATTATTTCCTGGGCACAACACAGTGCGTATCCTGCATTCTGTGACTCTCTTTTTATTGTCTTCACAGGTTCCTCTGCCTCACAGCTCTGTATTATGATCACATCAGTACCCTACCCTCTGTCCGACCCTGGGGCACTTTAATAATTCACCGAGCCAACCGGTCTCTGACCTCCCTGTTGGAGTGACCTGCGAGATCATACATTAAAAGCCATTGCCCTGTGACTTTCAATATGGAACTTTAGCCTAACCCCCACCCTAAACTAGACAGTTTGTTAGAAAGGCCTTTGACACAGATTCTACATAAACAGTGTGTCGGCCACTCACCAAACCTCTTCCTAGTCCACCAGTGCGGCTCTTTAAAAGTGGTGAACCTGACATCTGGGTGAAGCCTTAGCCTGTCGTACAGGTCCGTTGTGCCGCACTTGGGCTGGCCAATGATGTAGAAGTAAGGCAGACACCGTATTCGGTAGTTCTTCCCCGCCCGGCGGTACAAGTGTTCCCTGAATGCATTCCTCAGGTTCTCGAACACAATTCGGAAACGCCGTGAGTACCGGGCGTACAGGTTGGCCCTGTAAGGGTCCGCAGTGATGTTCCCAGTGTGCACCTCATACCAGCAGGGGTTCTTGACGTTAGGCAGGAACTTGCGGGGGATAACAGAAAACATCTGTGAAAAGGCAAAGGAGAAAAAGGATGACCAGTGATTCATTCAAAACAAAATGCTGACCACAGAAAAAGTACCATGAATTCAAACTGAATAAATTGCCAACAATATATGTTTCCCTATTCATTTATGTAGCTCTTCTAGTTGAGTTTGGATGGATATGCCTAGATATTGTGTGTACAGTACAGCTATACACTGGTATTTGATATAATAGGTTTCTCTGCCACACACCATCTGTAAGGGATGTAAGTGGCAGTGTGTTGGACTTGACACCTGTCAATGGGAGACTGACCTGACTCGACTCTCCTCTTATCTACTTCTCATCTCTTTGTTCCTCCGCCTCTCTACATCTCTTTCGCTCTTCTCATCCCGTGCCTGTCCCTCTTGCCCTTCCCCTCATCTCCCTTCCCCTTGCCCGCCCTTCTCCATTTGGAGGTGTTTGTCTGATTCATTCACAGATCTGGTGTGGAAGGAGCTGACCCCTGACAGCTGAGCCAGCACTGCTGACAACTCCCACTCTCCTGTCTTCTCCTCTCACCCCTCACATTTCACACACAGTTCTCTGCTTGAAATACCGCTAGGCTGTGAATCACATGCTGAGTGTCTGTCTATGTAACACAGTTTAAGGACAATTACTCACAGATTCATGTGGACATGCGGTATGAATTGTACCAAAGCTTTCTTGTATTAGTGAATTCAATAAGAATTTAGGTTTGATGCAAATAGCCCCATCACACGCCATTATCATTTAGATTAACGATTTAATTGAAATAGGCTTTGAGGTGAGACAGGCAGTTGAGGGAAGTTCTAGGGCCAATCTGGGGGTTGAACTTTAATTCCCTTGGACCACCGAGACCAGACAATTAAGGTTAATTTGTAACTAGCTTGGTATAACCCTGAATGTCACAAAGCCGGCTTCAAGTCTGTTTTAATCTGAATAAACGAAACTGAAACACTATTTTTAAATAATTATTAAAGGGAATGACGTCAATAGCATTAGACACATGAATACTGATTTCAGTGATCCAGACATCTGAAAATATGTTTCATTAGAGACTCTGATACTTATAATTAAAATCTTGATTGATTTCCTCTAGAATCACTTTTGTATGCAAGCGTCATAGAACATAGAAACCCTTTCAGAAATGTACAAGAGGTTCCCCCTTGAAAATAATGTTCACCAAAAATATGGCTCCACCATTGACTGCAATTGTCAGCAAAGGCTCTAAGACTAAGAAGTAGGTTGCTGCTCACATGGGTTTCACTGTGTACCAGTGCTTTCATATCTGGCGGCTGGCGACTGATGAACTCCACTTTGGAGGTGATGGTCTTCACCAACAGCTTAATGTTGGCGTAGTCCTTGGCTGAGGACAGGTTAAAGGGTAATGGTCCTGGGTTGACGAGGCTGGGGAAGTTGTAGGGGGAGGGGGTGAGGAGCAAGTTCTTCTTATCCCCAGTCAGGACATAGGAGGCCATGATGAGGAACATCACTGCCAGGCCGAACAAGAAACTGTACAGTTTTCCTCTCCGGAAGCATCCTAGAGTGCTCCAGGGCCGCCGTGGTTCCCTCTTTACCTGCAGCACGGCAAACAGGCTGTCCACCTGAAGTAGCAGGGGCATCTTCCTGTAGTTGTCATCCGGAGGGCCCAGCAGGGTGTATTTGTAGTCCATCTGTGTCATTGTGGAGGTGATGTAGTGGCTGGGGCCTAGGAGGTAAGGAACGCCAGGCCCTCAGACACTGGAAGGAGGGGAGATGAAGCCAGATACCCAGTAGGAGTGTAGTGGTAGGAGGATAGGCCCAGGACTGTCATCCATCCTGGGAGGTAGGAGGCTCTCATGGACAGCCCACCTCAACCACTGTTGTAGCCCTAGAAAGACAAGAGAGTCCCGAGAGAAGGATTACAGAAAGGACGTATACAGAAGTCAGGAACCGATAATTGTACTCACTAGATCACACGAAGGTAAGCCAAGTTGTATGCAAAACCATTCGACTACCTGAAATGTCTGTTACTCCAACTGTATTGAATCAATAGTCAGAGAGCTCTCTCAGAGGTATGTAGAGAACATGTGCTGTGTGTGAGGCTGCATTTTTATTGATGCAAGATTTTACCACTGGGCAGGTTGAGCTACGCTGAGGATGTTAGTCACATCCTCTTGAAGTGCTGACTTGCATTTCTGTGCATTCAGGGACCAGGTCAAAACCAGGGCAGATTACACTGAAGTCAGTGATTCCATTTAAATGCATTTCAGTAATTCTAGCTCAGCTAGCTTTTGTGCAACCCTATCCCTATCCACAAAGGTGTATGAGATTACCCAACACCAGCAAAAAAGAAGACAGATCAGACTTTTCAAACCGGATCCACATAGGCCAGAATATTGGAGGGAGAGAGAGACAAGAACTCAGGTATACTGTGCAGACAATACAGTATATTTCCTTTAATGAAAAACCTCTGTTGGTTGATGTGAAACTTTGTCAAATTGACATGCAAAACCACCAATAAGTGTGCAAATTGTGTGAGTCTTCACACTGATGAGATTAGGCCTAGTTTCAACTGCTGTGATAATGAATACACTTCGAATCAAACTAAATGTATATCATTAATGTAATGTCCCCAAGGCACCTCTGTCTTGGCCTGCGAGTCCAGCCACTTCGGTTTGACACCGACAGAATAGTGCCATTTTCATGACCATCGGCGAGATTTAGTTCTGTTGCACCTAAATCTCCTGTGGCACATTTATGAAATGTATAAAAAACAAACAATTAAGAAGCCTTTTCCGGCTTCATACACAGACAGTTGGAGGGAGACAGGAAAGTGAGAGGGGAGGACATGCAGGAAATGACTTGAATCAACCCAGGCCCCTGCGGTAAGGCCTATGACCAAGTGATACTTATTCTACACAGTGAGCCAGTAGATGCCTTGAGATCATGCAAATTCTAAGATTCTCTTTTTATGTTAATAAACGTTTTGGCCAAAGGATCCCTAATTGCCCACTGATTTAGTTTAGATTATCTAGCTCTCAATCACGTTGCCTACAGCTCTGCAGTATCTAATTTGTAATATCCAAGTCAGTGGCATAATATCTTGATGACTGTAATGTAGTGCCCCCCTCCACAATTATTTTCCTGCATCTCTCCACAGCTGTGCCCCCGATTTGAATGGGTGCATGTTCTCCCTGCAGCCGCCTGTAGCCCACAATCAACTCTTTGTTTTTGCTACATTAAGCAGCAGGCTGTTATCCTGACACCAGGATGTCATTGTTGCCACCTCTGCTCTGTAGGCAGACTCATCACCATTCTTGATGCAGCCGATAATGGTGGTGTCATCAGCAAACTTAATGATGGTGTAGGAGCTGTTAGTGGCTGCACAATCATAGGTGAACAGGGAGTACAACAGTGGGCTTAAAGGGGCAATTGACTGCAAAACCGATTTTACCTTGTCATAGTTGAATAACGACAGTTCGGTGGGTAAAATGAACATACCGTGAATATCAAAGTCCATTGACACCTCTTTCCTATTCAAATCTCAAAAATAAAAAATTTGGCTGTAAAACGCTAGCTTTTCAACAAAGCTACCAGTCCTACGTAGGACCGGTGATCGCCCTCTTATTGGCTGTGGTCTGTATCTTTGTCACGCCCCAGAATTTACATCCAGACCAGCCCGAGGTAGCGTCTATCTCCGATACAAGTTTAGCTGCGCGCTGCTCTGTGTAAACTACTTATAAGGAATTACAAAGAAGAACGTTTTGAATTATAACAAGGATATTGAAAATGGACCACGGTCGTAAATGCTGTGTTCCAGGCTGTAGCCTACAGGGAAGGCTAACACTCACAGTCTTCCCAAGGAGCCAAACATTCAACAGGCATGGCTGCTGTTGTCTTATGAGAAGATCCCAGAGAAGTTCGACACTCAATCATTCATTTGCTCTGAACATTTCACCCAAGACAGTTTTGACAACCTTGGACAATTGCAAGCAGGATTTGCTAGGAAGCTGAACCTGGAAAGAGGTGCTGTTCCGACCGTATGTTCATTGCAAGCTATAAGGACAGTATGATGTTGTGCTAACAGTTATTAGCAATGCTAACGTTTCCTGTATAATATAGCATACCAGGTAGAATGCCAAATAAGTTTCTACACACATCAAATGACTCTAGCTAGACTAGCTGTAGTCGGCATTAGAAGGGAAGCTTCCGAAAAATAGCCAGAAAACGAACAGCAGTCTGGCTTATTGCTAACGCCTGTCTAGATAATCTATTTGAAAGAACTGGAGAAAGGCAGGTGCTTGATACAGGATACAGTAGCATTGCTAGTAACTGTTACTAGTAACACCTAGACTGTAGGCATGTAAACAAGTTTAGCTTGCTAACGCAAGAGCATAAGTAGAATGTGTGATAATTTAGCCTAGTTTATTGGCAATGGGGCTAACGTTGATTCATGTTCCTGACTGTGTTTCATTCAAATAAATAACCTGTGTAATGTAAATCTACAATTCAAGATGCATGTTTGTCCAGATCTTGGTCATGTTATTGTTCAGCAAGTTATTTAGAGCTAGCCTAGCTAGCTAACTAGCTAGCTAACTGAAGCCGAGTAGAATCAGGATATGGTTTGGTTGCTAAGCTGTAGCCTAACGTTCTACCCACCCAAGTCAATCCAGTTTGCTTCAACAACAGAAGTGGAAACAAGTAATGTTATAATTTCAAATGATATATAGTCAATCTGTTGAAAACAGTGTTGTGTACACACAATAGATTTATTTGCGCGTTTTTATTTCAAGTCTCCAACTTCGGTGTTTCAGCGAGTGCTGCTGTTGGCCATGTTGCGTTTTTGCTCCCCAGCTTCACTCGTTGAAAACCAACCAATCAGCGCGCAGCTCATTTAAATATTAATGAGCATACCATAAAAGGAGAAAAGCTAGTGTTTTTTCCCGGGAACATTTCAGAGGATCTGTCAGTGGGCATAGAACCATTTTCAACCCGGGCCATTTTCAACCCAACCAATGTTACATACCCTATTTGGAGACCTTAAAGAACAGTGTGAAATACCCCCAAAAAACTGTCAATTGCCCCTTTAACACACAACCCTGTGGGGCACCAGTGCTGAGTGTTAGACTGGTTGAGGTGATGTTACCCAGCCGTACTGCCTGTGGCCTGTCTGTCAGGAAGTTCAATATCCAGCTGCACATGGAGGGACTGATGTTCAGGTCCTGTAGTTTCATGAAGAGCCTGGATGGTACAAGGGAGGAGGAGCTGAAGTCGATAAAGAGCATCCGCACGTACGTGTTGTTTCCGATCCAGTTGAGAGAGAGCAGTGTTCAAGGACAAAGCTACAGCATCATCTGTAGACCTGTTTGGCCTATATGCAAACTGGAGTGGCTCTAATGCATGTGACCGGCAGGATATAATGTGGTCTTTCATTTAATTTAATTTTCATTTTTATTAGGATCCCCATTAGCGGCCCATTTAATGGCAGCCAATCTTCCTGGGGTCCTCTTTAAAATATTCACAACATAAAATTACACAAAGCAATAACAACACAAATTACAATCAAAATAATTCAAACATTGCAATTACATTCAAGATATTACCAAGTGAAAGAACATGAGAATTTCCAGCTTTCACAAGGTCATTTGTAGCAATTCCTGGGTTACTGTCCTCTTCAATTTATATTTGTTTTGAATTCTGCATGATGAGACAGAGAGTCGATTCCAAATAGATATTGCTCTGTAAAGTGATGTGCGTTTCAGAAAATTTGTCCTGGGAAGCGGAAGTTTTATGTCACCACCTAGTGCCTGCCTGGTGGCATATAGGTGTCTACTTCCTACAAAAACAAGCTGCTCAGAGAGGCTGTGGCTGTTTCATAAAAACTGCATTCCACTATATTAAAATTAATCATAGTTTAATTTTGTTGTCAACTGTGAGCCAAGAAAGGCATTAGTTTTTGACTAACCTCTCAAAGAATTTCATCACAATTTTCATTTAAGCAATGGAAAAACTTGGGATTTACATTGATGGATTAGTGCTTTTAAGTAAATGTGCTTCATTGATTGATTGATGAACCTTTTTTTGAATTTGGAAATAAATTACGCTGTGTAAGAAATCAGTGATGAAGATGCCTTTTTGGAAGAGGAGCAGCATGGCTCTAATGGGCCACTCTTCCTTCAGACACTTCCTCCTTACACACCATGACCCGTGATCTCCTCCATACACACCATAACCTGTGATCCCTTCTAATAATAATAATAACTAGAGAGGGTACCATTTCTGGGGAAATTGTAGGGTGTGCTTGCTTGTCTTGGTTGTAGGGGTCCCGTATTTAAATTACATTTTACAACTGATATTTCTGTATATTTTATATTAAAATGCATGGCCTACTTATTATTTATAAAGATTACATGGATTTAAAAGCATATTTTTTTCTGCTCATTTACAACTCAAAATACTAAGAGTGAAGAGTAGAATGAAATAGTTGTCTTCTCATTTCCCCTGCAAGATGGAATGGTGATCAGCAATCTCATAGTTGAATCAAAACGAATACATTTGGCAGACCGGTGTAAAAAATGACCTAATCTCTATGACTTAAACGTCATTGTAAGTTTTTCCCTTCTCATGATATTTTCAGGCATTTAGCCTACTCATATTGCATTCATTCATTAATAAAGAACCCCCTTTGAAATGTATTTAACAACGACGTTACCAGCAGTAGCTAGCTATCTCAGATGGAATCGCAATTCAAATAGCATCATCTGCTAATTGAAAATATGCCCCCAAAAACGTAAATAAGCTTGACATCTATTTAGGGGAAAATCACTGGTAAATTTTAGGCTACAACTACTAGACTGTCTTGGTAGCGATTGCGTTGGTTACCACATTACCACAGGTAATGGTACTTTTACTTGTAACCTAATGTCTTAATAAATCTTACAACGAAAATGTATTTGTGAGGATTGTTTATTTTAACGATTGAAAACTGATGCATCATAGACCGCTGTGTTACCCATGCAACAGAGGCTAATGTCATGATGCTAATGCGTCAGTGAAATAATAGACTACTGTTTCCGAAAGTAGATGTACTACTTCCTTATATCAGCTTATATTGTACATTACACTTCACAATTGTGTTTCATATCACAAAGTAAAATGAGTAAATAGTTATCACCCTGGCCTCTTTGCTTGTGGTGTTTCTGCAGCTCCCTTGCAGTAAAGCAGTTAGCCTAGCTATTTCCCAGAAGTTAACGAGCCACTAAACTAATGTTCTGCTAGAGTTGGTCAAGCGATATTTAGTGACGTTAGTGACGTCAGTAGCGTCAGTGACTGTGGCTAGCAAGTTAGCCACCGTTAGCTTCACTTTTGACACAAAAACTTAATTAAAACTAGTACTGTCAGTTTAACGCGTTATTAACGGCGTTAACGCAAACCCAAATTAACGGCGTCAATTATTTTATCGCGCGATTAACGCTCTTTTTGGCCTAGCAAACTTTGTAGTTTTTTTCACATGCTGTGCAACAACTACTGACGATAGAAAAACTACAACACCACACCGGATCTAGCTAGACCGGAAACAAAACAACAGGCACGCCAAACACTCGTTTGGCTTGCGAGCTGGCTAAAGAGTAGTAGCAGAGCCCGTTTACGGATATTAGACATTCTCTGGTAGTAGGCTAACGTTACGTTTTGAGTGGATGACGAGCGCGAGATGCCGAAATGGATGCCAATAAGATTCTGAATGGAAAGTTTGCTTTTAAAAAGTTGCCAAATGGTTCTATTGACAAGACCAGTGATCTGTGTGTTTTGTCGTTGTAAACTGAGCTATCATCGCAGCACGTCCAGTCTGAAATACCACTTGATGGCCAAGCACACAGCTGATGCGAATTCTCTGCCCCCTCGTCAAAGCCAGGCGATTGCAATGTTGTTTTCAATAAAAAAAAATATTTGCACAAAGCAATCCGAACCACTTTTCTATGTTGATAAGAGCATTAAAATTTGAAAAAAGATTGGGACAAAAAGAAATCAGGGACATTTAGAATAGATAAAAATGTGCGATTAATTGTGATTAATCGCGAGTTAACTATGACATTAATGCGATAAATCGCGATTAAATATTTTAATCGTTTGACAGCACTAATTAAAACCTAAACCGTGCAACGGAACATAAATCCCAATAGAACCAACGCAATCGTGACCAAGACGAACCTTTTGACATCGACTTTGTCTATGTAGTCCAAATATTGACTGAGCCTTAGGGGCGCGAAAATATACAATAATAATAAATATGAATAAATATATACGTGAGATAACAATGGTTTGTGCTCGCCGAAGGCAAGAGCCATAGCACAGAGACACTTTACAATGGTAATACAGTACAATAAAACAAACAAAAAATTGACAAACACAAAATGTTAAAAGCATCAAGCAATCAAACACAAAAATGAAACAGAACAATTACAAAGCAACAGAGTAGGACAAATAACATTGAAAAAACAGATGTTAAATGTTAGCAGGATTAGTTTGTATTTGATGCAAAATGACACCGGTAGCCAGTTAGGAGTAATGTGAGCTGAGCGTTTAATATGTGTGAGAAGTCTGGTGGTAGAGTTTTTAATGTATTGCAACCTAGCAATATATTTGACAGGTAATCCAATGAAGAGTGCATTGCAATAGTCAAGACGTGATGATACGAATGCATGAAGTGTTTCTGCATCTTTCAGGCTAAGGAATGGACGGAGGCGAACAATGCAATGGTGAAATAAACCAATCTTAGAAATTGAGTTTATGTGTGATTCAAAGGTGAGGGAGGGATCAAAGATGATGCCTAAATTGTTTACAGTACTTCTCCATGGCAGACTTTGCACAATCTACGCAAACGCACTTGAGGTGCAGAAATGTATCAAATGCCCGGAGAATGGTGGTACCCATAAACTGCACAATCCCTCGCTATTTTAACAATATTGCTATATCGATGTTAAGTTGATTATGAGGATGCACGGTCCGCCCCCCCACGCAACCATGCACCGCAGGGCCCCTGTAGATAAAGACACAAACAGTGTCTAAGGGTGCAGCCTCTAAGGGTGCCAGGATTGAGATAATGGAGCCAGAAATATCCCCACACTGAACTCACACCTATAAGCACAATAGGCTGCTTGTCCATATCCATCTATGATCTTTCAGATGATGGGTAGAACACTGATTAATTGTGTGTGAGTGTGTGTGGTGGGGGTGGGGTTAGGGGGCAACACAGATAGACACAGCTACTTGCAGTTTTGTCATACTGTATAGCTGGCTGGTCACCCTCACACATGTATTAAGATAAGGACAGCATCCTTACTCCTGATATTGCTACCCTGCCTTGCCTTGCCTATCTTCCAGTCAGGGGAACGAGAGATAAGGGGATGTCGATGGAGTCAGAGTGCCCACATAATGTAATTCCCCACCAGCTGGGGCCTGGGCATCTTTACAAATGGGCCCCACTCTCAGTCTCGTCCTTTCTGTTATCTGCCTGTCTCTCTGACAGTGAGAGACAGACAGCCCCCCCCCCCCCCGAAAATGTCTCCCTCAGTTCCCCGCAGTGGAAACCTTATACAGGAATAGTTTGCCTCCTAAACAACCATACAATTACTTTTCTTCTATGCCAGAACAAACACGGGATGGTGTGTAATGGATTTGGAAGTTGAATAAAGAGTTGTTTTTTAAACGACATGCGCTATTTGTATGAACCACTGACACGAAAGCTTAGTGACATACATATACTTTTAATTACTCTCAGGGCCTCATGTACTAATGCTTTTGTGCCCACTTCAGGCGTATTTGTTTCGCAAAGTGTGCGTAAAAGCATGGCGAGGTATGTACAAACATGCCGCACAGTAATGCACACTTTTTCAGTTGAGTGAACACAAAATCATTACGCGTTACAGATTAAGCAGCCATGCCATATTACAGTTACTGGAATTTGTAATTTCGGTCCAGATGGCATTTTTTGTGTCAGTGTGGAATTCCGGCCTTGTATAGTTTTTAAATTCACTGTTACCTCATGAACAAGCACATCAATTTTGTTATCACTAAATCTTTGTTTTTCGCTGTTTTGACTTTAGTGGCTGATCCATGATAGAAAGAGAGAAGGAGGCCCATTCAATTGCGTGTTTAAATGCTCGCAATTTATGGTATAGTGGGCGGAGAAAGGCGCCGATTACCCAATGGTAATCTAGGTTTGGTAAATACGACGTAAACTGAAGTATCACAGCGTGCGCTTTCTGCAGGTTAGACATGGCACTGATAACGCTACGTTTGCAAATGTATGTACATGAGGGCCTCAGTGTGAAAGCAAGAAGGGTAGTAATGGGAGTTGAATGTTATTAGCTGCTTAACAGTTTTCTCTGACTAAACCCCAGGACCAGAGAATTCTTCACCATAAATGTAACTGACGAAAAAGGAATTGAATTCCAACTAACTTGATTTGGTACGGTTTATTTGAGAAGTGGGGGAACCATAGACAGTGTAATCAACACTTTGTCAGTCTAAATTTTTCTGGATTGTATCCTTGTGCATTGGCCGTTTCGAATGGGGAGGACAAGAAGGCACTCATCTGTAGTCTTGTGTCCTTTATCAAGGTTGCATGAAATGGGATGCTCATGCCCTAGGCAATAAGATGGATAGAAGAGGAAAGTGAATGGAAAGAAGGGAGAAAAGATGCACTGAGCATGGGAAGAGAAAAGAGAGAGGAGGGAAAGAGAGAGAGATAGAGATGTCACAAAGTCCCTTGGGTCTTCATCGATCAGTCGGTAGCTGAATGGACTGACAGATTGGTCTTTTCATATACCCAATGTTTTTCCTGAAAATCAAATAGGGTTATGTAATATGGTCTGATAAAGCTGGAGGACACAGGATGATTTTACATCAAGGTAGAGATCTCCAGACTCCAGACTCACTGCATGACAACAATGTCACACTAAGAGACGTGTTATATTGGACAGTTAGCAGAGAATGTGTTATGCCTGTTTATCTCAGTGCCTTCAACATGAATCAACACCTCAGACCAGATTCTGTCAGAGGTAAATAAATATAGACTTTCCTCAGGATAACTGAATAAATGAGGGCATTTGAGTCAACATGTTCATAGGCTAAATGGCATCTGATACAGTCACGCCCCCGGACATTTTTCATAGGGGTGGCCAGATGGGGCAAGGGAAAATCTTGGGGTGGCACACCAAAATCAAAACACATAACAATTTTGAAAAACGTCTGCCTCAAAAACGCCTAGACAAAGCGCATATGGTATTTAACAGAGCTGTACTGACGTACCATGGCAAACAATGGGGTTTTAAGTGCAGTGCTAGGGTTAGGGTTAAAATACGCTCGCGGTGTGACTGGCCCGAATTGCCTAAGTTAGTAATAGGCTACCCTCTCTAGACTGATGTAACCTTTCTTTTGTCTAAACTAGCTAGCAAGGTAAGACAGTCATCCCTCTCAAAATACAAAATTTAACAAGCACTAGCTAATTGGACTAACTACTGTAGCTAACCAACGTAAGCTAGGTTGCCTACTGTATATAGGTAATTTAAAATTCAAAAACAGTTTATTGAATATTTGTACTTAGCCTACTTTTTTCTTTAACCCTGGTGCTGCCTTCAGGTCACATGACCAAAAGGTTCATAACGAACCATCGTTGTGTTTACCCAATTTTACCCAATACAAAAGCAAATAAAAAATAATTGTCTTTCTACCTTCGCAATGTGGGGGGTCTGAGACAGCCCAACGGTTAAAAGAAAATGTTTCACTTTGTTTTTGTATGCGGTAAAGTTGTTGCAAACGACGGTGGGTCCCAATGATTTCGGGTCAGAATGAAGTATCTGTACTTCATCGTCGAACTGGGCTAACCTTTATCGACGTTCAGTCTGGCTACACACTGCACTCTCACCTGGCCCAACATTGTGTGGGGGGAGTGGTGACACAGGGGTGTCAGGATCTGAGTGTGGAGATACGTGGATTTCTATGATGAAATGTTTCAATCGTAGACTGTAGTTTTCTATAGGCTAAAATGTGTTTTTAAATTATTTTTTGTGGTTGATTTGTCCTACAGTGAAGTTGAAATCCCATTTTCCATGAATGAAAAAAATCTGGATGACGAACAACATTGAATAGCTAGCTTTTCTTTGGCATAGCTGGTAGCGGTGGCGCTTGGGAACTCGGTTCGATCCTCGATAATGGATGGACATGGTCTGGAAAACTCTGACGGAACTTGCAAGACCGCGTCTGTTACATACTCGTCACATTGGTGCCGTGAACCGGATCTCACTAGGTTAGCCTTAGCTAGCCGCCGGAGTGAGTTTCAAAGGGGTGAATGTAGCCGTTGTGAATCAGTGAAACTCACTCCTCAAGTATGTAACAGGCCACCCGGGTCATTGAATAGCTCACTTTTCTTTGGCGTAGCTGGTAGTGGTGGTGCTTGGGAAGTCAGAGATAGCGTGTTTGAAATTGGTGAAGTATGGACACGGTCAGGAAAACTGTGATGGAACTTGCAAGACCACGTCTGTTACATACTTGTCACATATGCTCCACGGACAAAAAGTGTTGCTGTGTCTTCCTGTATTGGCCCTACTGCTGTATGTTTCATTCAATCAACACATTGAATCCTACTAGGCTAGGTAGCTACATATTACAAACTTTTGCTCAGCGTTGCTACTTGTTACTAAAGGCCAAATTATACTACTCCGTTTTCATGGAGGCGGACACAGGGAACGACCTCTCCGATGTGGAACGCTCTCTCCGAGCCCCTCAGAGAGCTCTACGTGCACCTCCTGATTTTCCTGACTATCCGTCCGCTAGTTCGTCATTTTACAGATACCCCTTGGCTGTGATTGGTCCATATTACAGTTTTTCTCAATTGTTTACACACAAATACTGGTACTTGAGACACAATGACCACAACGTAACTCATGCACCAACCCCCTGAACCAATTCTGCTAAACTACAAGCACAATTCCTGCTTTACACAAAAATTGCAGTTCTAAAACACACTTTTTTCAAAACACTACACACAATTCTCTGCATTTGGCCAAATTTTCATTAATAAAATATTTTGTTTTCATAAGGAATACAATGCCATTCAAATATGCACACTGACTCATCACATGGACAAACACCTGTCACACAGTTTTACAATAAGCAATCAGAGCTTCAGCATAAAAGGGCAACAGGTGACATCTTCTGTTTTGAAGCGATGGACGAGGACGAGAAAGGCCAAGGACCGTAATCTCTGATGAGATCCGAGCCGCTTTGGTTGACCATGTGGTCAACCTTGGTCTAACAATGAGGGAGGCTGGGCAAAGAGTACAGCCAAATTTGAGCAGGTACACTGTAGCCTCCATCATCTGGACTTTCCAAAATGAGAATAGGTAAGAAATCTACTCTGACTATAAAATTGCAGTAGGCCTACTGCATATCAATACAGTGCTCAATGTGTACAGTAGTACAGTATTGCATGTGTACTGTTCTGTAGGACTGTAAAAATAACGTATGTTTCAAGTATTTGGGAAATGTATTCCTACTTTGTATTCCTACACAGTATTTACAGTATTTTACTATTTGTTTGCCAGAACTGAGAGATTACCAACACAAGGTGGTGGGGAACGTCTTCTGTCTCCTGAACAGGAAACTGAAATCATGAACATGGTCCTAGAAAATAACGCCATAACATTATGGCAAATACAAAGAAAAATAATAATAATGTAACTGTATGCACTATACAGTAAATTCTTCAGTTGTTTTGTATGTAGACCACTGTATGTGCAGCTTTGTGTTGGTTGGGATGAACACTGTGTACATTGTTTTTCTGGGAAAAATACGTAAAATATATTTGTTACCGTGTATTTCTGTGTCCTCAGTATAAAAACTATATTCTCAAATATTTTACAACACACTTATGTATGTATTGTCTGTAGTAAGTGTAACACTGAACCAAAAAAATGCCTAACTCACTATAATGAATGAAGAAGAAGTGTTTTCCATTCATCATAGTGTTTTACATTGAGCACATCAGTGTTCAAATGGTTCTTATAAATGTCTATTCATATGATGGTTTGTGTTTGTCATTTGAAAACAAAATACAATTTTTAGATTAAATAACATTGTTTTGAATGTAAAGTTTAATTTTGAAGGAGAAGTGAGGGGTTTTGCCCATTGTGTGTGTTTTTTTGATTTGTGTGTAGAGTTCTGAGACTATGAGGTATGCATTCGGTTAGGGTTAGGGTTAGAAAAACTGTAAAATGTGACGAGAAATGGGCAGTGTAGTTGCTGAAAATTTGTTAATTTGTGAATTTGCTCCGACTTTTCGATAACCTAACTAGCATTGCAGTGCAGCACCACCTACTCTTCTGGTAGTGAATTGTTTTCAGCACCCACAGCCTTCGGAGTACTATAAATTCAACTAATCCGTCCCACTCCGTTGGTCCATAACGGAGTCGGAGAAGTATAATTTGGCCTTGATGACTTGACAACTGTGCCACTTCCTCCTCCTGGCTAATGCCTGGTCCAAACCAATGGGGCTGTGGTTTCAGCATGTCATTCAACATAAACTACTGGTTGAGTCATCTACCATTTTGGTTGTACTGGTCAAGCAACTCTGACCAGAGCTGACTGGAGATCAGAGAAAAACCTGAGGGAAGTTATGACCCTTCCCCCGGGGGGAATACCTCTCCATTCAGTGTGGATGCCCCACTCCCCACCTTTTTAGTCTCAGTCAGTTAAGAGAACCCTGGCCTCTGCCTTGGACATGCCTGGTGCCAGTCCTATGTTTTATTCATTTTTATAATTTGCTTGTCCAGTAATGCTATAATCTCACTGTAGTTGCATTCTGTAGTTGCCTATGATGGTGTTATAAAAAGTGGAGAATAACAACGCTTTCAATTCTGAATTATTGATTGTTGAAATTGATGTGTAGAGAACAGCCTGGAGCGTCTTAGTCCAAACAAGGTGCAATCATGTGCCTGCTGAGTCTGAAGAGGACATTCTAAGAGATGGTGGGCTGCTGATTTTCGGGGTTCCACAATTAAAAAGCAAGATGCAATCCAAACTTTTATTTACATTTACATTACATTTATTCATTTAGCAGATACTTTTATCCAAAGCGACTTCCAAGAGAGACCTTTACAAAGTGCATGGGTCACTGATAATAACAACAAGATAGCCCCGAAAACATTGCGGGTAGCCAAAACATGAAGCACTCGTGAACAACCAAAAATAAGTGCCAAAGGAAAGAACCATAAGAGCATGTAGTTAACCAAGTTACAATTAAACAACATTAATCGCTATAAGTGCAAGTGTACCTGTAGAAAAGCAAGCATTATTTGTGAGATTATTCTAAGAGGAGTCTTTAAGACTTGGAATCAAGGGCTTATTCAGTAGCTCACAACTCTGGAGGACATGGATGAGTATAGAGCAGTGCTGTCTTTTGCATAACAGCCTCTCATGAATTATTCATCAAGTAAAACTTAAATCTGGAATGTCTGTATGCTTTTTTTGACAAAAAAAACTGAAGTACAATCAAGACAACAACTTTTAGCCTATGCAAAACGCATTCTAGCTGAATATTTAGTTTTGTTCAAGCATATACACCAAAGAGATGCAAGGAGTCGGCCTGGCCATCGGGAGCAACTTGGGGTTCAGTGTCTTGCTCAAGGAAACTTTGACACATGGCCAGGAGGGATTGAACCAACAACCTTGTGATTAATGGGTGACCCCCTCCAACCCCGACCCCCAGCTGCCAAGAGTGAGATAGCGGGGAGTGGAAGGGAGGGAGGTTCAGGGAAGAAAAGGAAAGAAATTAAGAGGGAGATAGTTAACCCAAATAAAGTAATTTGTTTATTTACTAAGCATCAACCTACATGCATCTCCTACTTACTTGTGCGAGGAGTATTTCCCCAGTTTGCTGGTCCTCAGTGGTGTGAAGGAGCTAACTGCTGACAGGGATACCAATCAGTTATCTTCCCTCAAGACCCAATGTCAGACCAGTGGGAGAGCCTATGTGGGTGACAGACAACTGACAAGACGAGCAGAACCATTTTCATTGTCTAGCAATAGCTGTTTTTACTGTATGTGAGTGACGCTGCTGGAATTATTAACGTCTCTCGAGAATTTTTTAAGGGTTTGATTTACATTTTCATACATAATTTATTTTGAATAAATAGTGTGGTTATTTGATGGGCCCCCCGTCTTGATGGGCAACCAAAATCAAGACGTGAACAACCACTCTGAAGGCCTCATTTACTAACATTGCGACCGCAGCTTAATCTGCGCCTTTGCCCAACCACAAATATCTCACAGTGTATTTCCGCAGTTTGCGTGGAATTTATCAAACCAGATCCTCGTTGGGCAATCAGCGCCTTGCTCCGCCCTTTAGTGTAAATTAGGGGTGGGCAATATGGCCAAAATCTTCTATCACGGTATGAGTAATTTTGTATCACTGGTACGGTATATATCACGGTATAGTAATTGTTCCGTAAATTAAATTAAGAAATGGTATAAAATAACCATAGCGTACTTCATCATTGCACTCGATTATTTATTACAAACAAAAACAACTGCCTCACATGAGACAACACTTGAGTTAAAAACAAAAGACTCAAAAAAGTTACGGTGTGAGTATGAGTACGAGTGTTACAATTGGCTGATGCCAGTCATGCCATCCGCATGGTGACCTACTCAGCGCTCAATGCGGATCCGTTATGTCCTCCGACGAAAATTTTAAAATGAGCGAAAGCGATCTGTCTGAGTTTTACTATCCATATAACTTGGGTTTCGGCGTATCAACCTCGTTAAAGCTCGGTCGATACGTTAAAGCCTCAGTTTGATATATCCCGGCATGACCTCACTCTCAGTTAGTAAGTAGTTACACAAGACATAACTTGAACCACAAATCGAATTGGTTACCTGCAGAATGGGTCCTCAAATATATAATTAAAGGGGCAATTGACTGCAAAACCGATTTTACCTTGTCATAGTTGAATAACGACAGTTCGGTGGGTAAAATGAACATACCGTGAATATCAAAGTCCATTGACACCTCTTTCCTATTCAAATCTCAAAAAGAAAAAAATTGTCTGTAAAACGCTAGCTTTTTAACAAAGCTACCGGTCCTACGTAGGACCGGTGATCGCCCTCTTATTGGCTCTGGTCTGTATCTTTGTCACGCCCCAGAATTTACATCCAGACCAGCCGAGGTAGCGTCTATCTCCGATACTAGTTTAGCTGCGCGCTGCTCTGTGTAAGCTACTTATAAGGAATTACAAAGAAGAACGTTTTGAATTATAACAAGGATATTGAAAATGGACCACGGTCGTAAATGCTGTGTTCCAGGCTGTAGCCTACAGGGAAGGCTAACACTCACAGTCTTCCCAAGGAGCCAAACATTCAACAGGCATGGCTGCTGTTGTCTTATGAGAAGATCCCAGAGAAGTTCGACACTCAATCATTAATTTGCTCTGAACATTTCACCAAAGACAGTTTTGACAACCTTGGACAATTGCAAGCAGGATTTGCTAGGAAGCTGAACCTGGAAAGAGGTGCTGTTCCGACCGTATGCTCATTGCAACTGCAAGCTATAAGGACAGTATGATGTTGTGCTAACAGTTATTAGCAATGCTAACGTTTCCTGTATAATATAGCATTCCAGGTAGAATGCCAAATAAGTTTCTACACACATCAAATGACTCTAGCTAGACTAGCTGTAGTCGGCATTAGAAGGGAAGCTTCCGAAAAATAGCCAGAAAACGAACAGCAGTCTGGCTTATTGCTAACGCCTGTCTAGATAATCTATTTGAAAGAACTGGAGAAAGGCAGGTGCTTGATACAGGATACAGTAGCATTGCTAGTAACTGTTACTAGTAACACCTAGACTGTAGGCATGTAAACAAGTTTAGCTTGCTAACGCAAGAGCATAGGTAGAATGTGTGATAATTTAGCCGTTGATTCATGTTCCTGACTGTGTTTCATTCAAATAAATAACCTGTGTAATGTAAATCTACAATTCAAGATGCATGTTTGTCCAGATCTTTGTCATGTTATTGTTCAGCAAGTTATTTAGAGCTAGCCTAGCTAGCTAACTGAAGCCGAATAGAATCAGGATATGGTTTGGTTGCTAAGCTGTAGCCTTACGTTCTACCCACCCAAGTCAATCCAGTTTGCTTCAACAACAGAAGTGGAAACAAGTAATGTTATCATTTCAAATGATATATAGTCAATCTTTTGAAAACAGTGTTGTGTAGACACAATAGATTTATTTGCGCGTTTTTATTTCAAGTCTCCAACTTCGGTGTTTCAGCGAGTGCTGCTGTTGGCCGTGTTGCGTTTTTGCTCCCCAGCTTCACTCGTTGAAAACCAACCAATCAGCGCTTAGCTCATTTAAATATTAATGAGCATACCATAAAAGGAGAAAAGCTAGTGTTTTTTCCCGAGAACATTTCAGAGGATCTGTCAGTGGGCATAGAACAGCACCCGGGCCATTTTCAACCCAACCAATGTTACATACCCTATTTGGAGACCTTAAGGAACAGTGTGAAATACCCCCAAAAAACAGTCAATTGCCCCTTTAATTATCATCGGCATGAATGTGGTCCGCTTAGACAAAATACACTCCACATCAAAAATTCCGTCAGACCAACGCAAATGTGCTTCAAGGTCAAACGAAAATAGCAAATCAAATTAAAGTTCAACTACAATTCTAAATATCGCAAGAATGCGATTTATATGATGGCTTATATACAATACAACAACCAGACATTTAATTGACACGTGTAATACAAAAAAATAGTATAAGAGTATACCGCGGTTGAAACGGTATAGCCAAATCTCTCTCGGTAGACACATTTCTACCGTTGCACGGTATATATCGTCACACCACCCAGCCCTAGTGTAAATTAGCCGTTAGCCGTTAAAAGACAGGAGAAATTGCCTGCACGTTACTGCCAACATGGGTGAATCAAGGAAAATAAAAAGAATATTCAGCGAACAGGAGAAAAAAATATTGGTTCACAAAGTTACAGCTAACATTAACATGTTACAAGGAAGAAATACACCTCTCCTCCCATCTCTTTGTGGCACACACACCCACTTTCCCTTATACCCTCCCAGCAGCGGTAATCTGCGTTTTTACTCAAGTGCGCTGCCTTTGTAAAGACGGTTTCATGTCTTTACCCACTATGTTAAGCCTAAAATGGGCGCAATCCTGTTAGTAAATGAGGCCCTGAGTGTGATTTAAATTTGCATGCAGAGGATAATGAAGAGAACCTCAGCCTAAGCCAGATCAAGTGTAGGAGGGGGGAAGGGAGCTCAAATGAAATTAACTCTCACTCTCCATTAAAATGTATAACAAAGTTTGGATAATTAACTATGTTCAATTAAAGACCCCATCTTAATTATTGCTTACAACATCTGACAGTACTTTCAGCTACTGGTTGCACTATCAGCAATATTGCACTATTGTACTTGATTTAGGTTAGTATAGGTTTATACGGTTAGTATAGGTTATTATGTGTATTAGAGGTTTATTATACTGTATTGAATATTGTATATTAAATGTATTTTAGGAGGTTAATTATATTTTAGCTTATCATAGATGTAATCTATGTTCTGTGTACTTATATGTTATGTTATGCCAGGTTGCTTTGCGTTGTCTTTTCCTAAGAATGTCAGTGCCCAGTCTGACCCTAAATTGTTCTGTGCATCTCACAATAAAAGACTAGAACTTGAACAGTACAGTACTTGTTTTCACCAACACCCTTTCCCTTGTTGTTTTACTCTGATAAGAAGACCTGACAAGTAAGTCTGTATGCTGTGACAGAAGCAGACAAGATGAGAAGGTGTTTGGTAATCAATACAGCTTACAGAAAAATGTGACAAACTGAAAAGAGAGCTAAAGGAGGGAACACTTGCTTTGATTTGAGATTGTTTTGATTTGTGGGTTGTTGTTGACTTTTTTGTTCCACTGAAGGCATTTAACTTCTACCATATGTTTCCATTTACTTGACCACTGAAGCCCTTGACATTTATAACACATCTGTAGAGGTTTAGTCTATATTTACTGCCACAAATGTATTACCTTTCAGATTTTTTTGTATTTGTTTTACTTTTTAACATGGCAAAAAAAACAAACGTTTAATTGTAGAGCTATACGCAGCACATTGATTTGCTCAGCCCTTTCTTGCCCCGCTCGCTTTCTCTCTCACTCACTACAACGGACCCTTCTGTGAATAGCCCCCTCTCTCCATGCACACTCGAGTCTTAATCAATGGGCGGGATAAACAGCTTTTTCCGAGAATCGGCAGGAGAATCAATCCGGAGGTTAAGAACGGTTAGTATCATAATTCTCTGCACAAATATGTCAAAAACTGATACATTCAAGTTCAATATAATAACATTCTTAGTTAAATACATTTGGCAAATAATAATATGAGTCCAACGTCACGTTTACATTACGTGAAGCTCCAAAAACTATTTTGCGCTCAAATTAATGCAAAAGATATTCTCGCCAGCGATGCACGTTTGCATTACTTGTTGAAGTATGGAGGTACATTTATGTCTTTATGTTGATAGCAAATCCTAGGAGGAAACCTATTATTGGTGGCCAAGCCGCGAAGCGGCGAAGCCTCATAAGTGATTCTACCTTTTTAGGATTCCTCCGTAAGGAGGAAACCTATTGTTATTGTTAGTTTTATTCTTTTTTTTATTCTAGTGCCATGGGAGTCAATGGCAGCCCCTAGACCCCTTCGACAACTTTTTGTAAAATTTGGCACACTCATTAAGGACAGTTACTTCTATACTTACACCAAGTTTCATGTCTCCCATTAGACCACTCTAGCGCCACCAACGGGTCAAAGTTGGACTTGTGTTTACACACGCAACTTTTGAACCGTATGACCGATTTTCACAAATGAGGTACCATTGGATTCCCTGGATCAAGCCGAGTTCAACGCACCCTATGACGTCAATTTCCGGTTATATAGATTTTCCGCTATTTCCGGTTTTATCAAAAACCTTTGAAAGCCTACTCCTCCTACAATTTTTGTCAAAACTTCTTCAAAATGACCAGAGATGATCTTCAGACCAAGCCTCACAAAACTTATGGATTAGAATTGTGATCCTCACAACCGTTTGTCCGGTACAGCCAATCAAATTCAGCAGAAAAGCAGCCAAACAGGAAGTGAAGTCATATCTCAGCAAATCTTCAAGATATCAACACCAAACTTGGTATGATGACTCGGAACCCTCTTCTGAGGATATCTAGACAATTTGGTGTCATGTGATCACTGGGCGTGGCCGCAGGAAGTAAAAATGTGTTTTGGCCAATAACTATTGATTTGTTTGCCTTTATTGAGTGATTCCTTTGTCTCATGATATCTTGGGACATCCCGTGTGTGACTCATAATAATTTGTGATAATAGCCGAATTTATGCGGCCGCCATTTTGAATTAAATGAAAAACGTTTTTTCTGTACTCCTCCTACACATGTTGTCAAATCTTCACCAAATTTAGCAGAGATTATCTTCAGACCAAGCCTCACAAAAGCTAACACATGGTTTTCTGATTTTCGAAACCGTTTTTCCGATACAGGCAATCAAAATGTGCCGTTAAGCCAGCAAACAGGAAGTTGGGTTGTATCTCAGCAAATCTTTGATGGATTCACACCAAACTTGCTGCGTGTACTTGTTACCCTCTTCTGAGGATGTCTAAAATGTTTTCTGGGTCATTTGACTGCTTGGCCACCTCATTGCTGCTTGCAGCTATATTTGGAATTGGTCAGATTTGGTATCCCCTTGGTAAGTCAGCAGCATTGATTTTTCTATACAGTTACAATTTGTCAAGAATAAAAAAAATTCAATGGTTCACAATGTTTGGAGGAATCCGCCATTACTGCTTGCAGTTATATTCTTCTTATTATTATTACACTTCTTCTGTCATTGGAGTCTATGGCAGCCCCTAGAACCGTATGGTAAAAAGTTGTGAAATTTGGCACACTTATTAAGCACAGTCCCCTCTTTATATTCACCAAGTTTCATGTCTCTCATTGGAGCACTGTAGCGCCACCAACTGGTCAAAGTTGGACTTGTGTTTACACACGTAACTTTTGAACCGTATGACCGATTTTCAAAAATGAGGTACCATTGGATTCCCTGGATCAAGACGAGTTCAAAACACCCCATGACGTCAATTTCCGGTTATATAGATTTTCCACCATTTTGAATTTTAAGGAAACACGTTTTTTAGCTTCAACTACTTCTATTTTTTTTCAAATCTTCCCCAGAATTGGCACACATTATCATCAGACCAACCCTCACAGAAATTATCAAAGGATATTCGATTTTCAAAACCGTTTGTCCGGTATAGCCAATCAAAATTGGCAACAAAGCAACCAAACAGGAAGTTGGGTCATATCTCAGCTTATCTTTGAGAAATCAACACCAAACTTAATATGATGACTTGGAACCCTCTTCTGAGGCTGTCCAATTAATTTGGTGTCATGTGATCACTGGGCGTGGCCGCAGGAAGCAAAAATGTGTTTTGGCCAATAACTGTTGATTTGTTTGCTTTTATGAAGGGATTCCTTTGTCTCATGATATGTTGGGACATCCCGTATGTGATAAATGATAACTTGTGATAATAGCCGAATTGATCCGGCCGCCATTTTGAATTCATTGAAAAACGTTTTTTCTTTACTCCTCCTACACATGTTGTCCAATCTTCACCAAATTTGGCAGAGAGTATCTTCAGACCAAGCCTCACAAAGGGTTTCACATGATTTTTTGATTTTCAGAACCGTTTGCCCGGTACAGGCAGTCAAAATGTGCCATTAAGCCAGCCAACAGGAAGTTGGGTCGTATCTCAGCAAATCTTTGATGGATTCACACCAAACTTGCTGCATGCACTCGGAACCCTGTTCTGAGGATTTCGAAAGTGTTTTAGGGGTAATTTGACTGCTTGGCCACCACATTGCTGCTTGCAGCTATATTTATTGTTAGTATTCTTATTATTTTTCCTTTTCTCTGTGAAATGGCTAAATAGCTCAAACAGTCCTCGACCAGATTTTTTCAAATTTGGCCCAATGATACAACAGGTCACTCACTACTTCCAGACCTCTAATGGCCCATGTACGCCCATAGGTGGCACTATAAGCCACGCCCAAAGTCCCCCAGCGCCCCAATACTCCAAAAATGCCTGAAAATTGGTAGATGTGCCTTATTTCTCATGGGGAACAAAAAAGCCTCAAGGACCCTTAACGTCCGCCATGATAGATTTTGCTGTATTGTCCAAATTTGGTACAACCTTCAAAAACCTTATCCTCATGAACCATATATCCAATCAACTTGAAATGTGTTACAGGTGTGTAGAATAAATGTCTTTATATAGGGTGACATGGAATAAGAAATGCAATACAAAATGGCTGTATTTATGTAAATGTCCACGTTGCCTCAATATCTTTGTGTCAATAAAACAAATATAATTTTGACTGATGGTTTTTCAAACCTAATAGGGTTCAAGATGACATCACTCTGAAGTACCATAAACAATTTCACCTTGGTATGTCAATATATGATTGAATTCAATTGAATTGCTCCACAGCGCATGCTCCAAATTCTCAGACTAGTCCTGCCCCTCGACACTAGCCCGCTTTGAGTTGTGTCGCACAGCATTTTCACCTTGTCCCGCACGTCACATATTGAAAATGCTGTGCGATACAGCGCAAAGCAATGTTGCCAACTCCTCAGTAAGAAAAGTAGCTATTGGTTGTCCTAAAAGTCGCTAAATGACGTCATCGCCTAACTTGCATATTTGTAATGCCTGTATCCAGGCTATCTGCAGAGCCGGAGGAGAGCTGCTGATGACGAAATATGCTATTGAGTGCCACTAAATCGCAACAAAATAGGCTATTTGAATGGTTTCAGAGGCAAGAAACAAGCTAGCACTCTGGGAAATTGGATTATTCAGATATGGATATATTTAAAATAGTTGCCAAGTGCTTTTTAACGTCTTAACGTTTGGCGTATAACTCACCCTTAGAATACAGTATGCCCTAGTGATGGGAAGTTCGGTTCATTTTTACTTATTTGGTTCTTTGAATCTCGTTCAGTAAAATGAACAAATCTTTTTTCGAGTCATTCGTTCATTTCAACGGAGGGGGGGGGCTATACGTCCACTGCAAACACTCATGTAGGTTAGTGCATGAAATGTGCACCAGCAGACGCTATTTCAAAAGAAATTCCTGCATTAAATTATGCGTCTGCTAAATGAATAAATGTAATTAAAATAATGTATCATGAGTTTGTATGATTTGGTCATGTATTATCACACTAGCATTTAATTATCACGTCAAACAATTACACTGCACTAAACTGTAAGTGTACATTTTAAGTGAAAATAACAAAACCAGTCAGTATGATGACTTGAGCGAATATCATTCACGTCTTACTAAAACAGCAGCCAAGCGAAAGGGAATAAGGAAACTGTTTCCTTATTCCCTTTCGCATGTGGTCACATGAAAAAGGATCCAAAGAACCATAGAAAGACCGAGTCGGGAAATGAACGAATCGTTCGTTTCCTCTAGCTCCAGAGCCTATGCAGGTCACGTGAAAAATGATCCAAAAACTCGTAGAAAGTCCGAGTCGGGAAATTAACGAATCACTCGTTGAGAGGATTCGTTACTACCGAGTCCTTATATGGATTCGTTCAAAACTCTCCCATGTTACTCCGCTCCTCATCTCCCTCCACTGGATACCCATCATGGCCCGCATCAGATTCAAGACCCTGGTACTGACCTTCCGAGCAGTGAACGGGACTGCACCCGACTACATAAAGTCTCTCCTGCAGCCTTACACCCCCACCCGCCACCTACGGTCTTCTTCAGACAACCGCTTGGTGGTCCCACCGCTCAAGACCGCCCGGTCCCAACACAAGCTCTTCTCCTGCCTGGCCCCCCAGTGGTGGAATCAATTCCCCACCTCCATCAGAGACACAGACTGTCTCTCCACCTTCAAGAGAAGGCTCAAGACGCACTTGTTCCGGGAGTACAACCATACTTAGGAATGGTTTGCTGAACCCAATGCTAGTTTCCTCAAGGATCACAATGACTCTTGCTTAGAGACTTGTTGCTCTTGTTGGTTCATGGCAACTGATTTAGACTGTTGTATTTGCTGCAAATTTTCTATTTTAGTTAATATTATTACTATTATTTTTACTGCTGCTGCTTTTTCTACAGGTACACTTGCACTTAGAGATTCATGTTGTTTAAATTGTAACTTGCTTAACTACATGCTCTTATGGTTCTTCCCTTTGGCACTTATTTTTTGGTTGTTCACAATGTGTGCTTCTTGTTTTGGATACCCGCAATGCTTTGTAGCTATCTTGTTGTTATTATCAGTGACCTATGCACTTTGTAAAGCTCTCTCTTGGAAGTCGCTTTGGATAAAAGCGTCTGCTAAATGAATAAATGTAAATGTAATGTAAATGTCATCGCCGCCTTTGATCAGCTTCATCGGAAAAACCGTTTTGAAATAAAAAACTATGTGAAAACGTTTGTGAGGCTTGATCTGAAGATAATTGGTGCCAAATATTGCTTATTGCAGTGCCACCTAGAGGTGAAATGGCCTAAACTATTTGTACCTCTTAGAACAGGGTCCCTAGCCTGGGTACCAGCCGAACTTTGCCCCGCCCACAAAATAATTATGTCCGAACAAGAGTTGTTCGGACCAATCAAATTGTCAGGGCGGGCTTTATACGATGATGGACAGATGATCAACAGTAACGTAATCAACCACGTCAACAAAGAGCGCTTGGGTTGAATTTGTTTTCAACAAACATGGCTGCCGCTGGAGAGCTGAGGTGTAGATTTTGCTATTGAGTCTGTTTTTGAAGACATTGACATCTGTTCCTAATTTAGAAAGAGGAACAGAGAAACGCGATCAAGGCATTTGTCGATAAAAAATATGTTTTTGCCGTCTTTCTTATGGGTTCGTCACATATTACGTTGCTCTAATTGGTTGTAGGTCTATCCAATTAAGCGAAGAGGCATTTTTGTCCGGGTTCGGTTGAAACACGCCCCGTACTCACAGCCCAATGGAGCGGTATCAGACTCATATTCTGACTAGAATTATGAGTATGACAACGTCAGGCTACAGGGTCCCTAGTCCCTATATCAAATTTGGTGTCAATGCAGTAAAAATGTGCAGAGATATGACCTCACTTCTTTTATGGTGGCTTGGTTGACGACTTTGATTGGCTGTTCCAGTCAAAAGGTTTAGAAAAAAAAACATGTGATGTCTTTTGTGAGGCTTGGTCTGAAGATGATCTGTGCCAAATTTGGTTAAGATTGGACAAACTCTATAGGAAGGTTAGCGAAAAAATGTTATAGTCATTCAATCAAAATGACGGCCACATCAATTCGGCCACATCAATTTGATTTGCTGTAACTAACAAACGATTTCTAAAGTCAAAAATCCATATGATATCTTTTCTGAGGCTTGGTCTGAAGATCATTTGTGGCAATTTTGAAGAACATTTGACAAAAATTGTAGGAGTTCCGAAAAAACGCTTTTCGTTAACATTCAAAATGGAGAATCTATATCTAGGCATGACGTCATAAAGTGTGTTGGACTCGTCTTGATCCAGGGAATACTTAATTACCTCATTTTCGAAAATGAGGTCAGTGGTTCAAAAGAAACGTGTAAACACACCTTTAAATTTGACACATTGGTGGCGCTAGAGGGTTTAAAATGGAGACATGAAACTTGGTGAAATTGATGGGACTGGCCCCAAAGAGTGTGCCAAATTTTACAACTTCTGACAATACGGTTCTAGGAGCAGCCATAGACTTCCGTGGCAGAAGATGTATAATAATTCCTGTGTATGGTCCCCTGTATGGTCATTGACAGTCACTGATCTGCAATTTTGCACTATTGTACTGTACTCCACTTAGGTGAGAATAGGTTATAGGGTTGAAATAGGTTTTATGTGCATTTAGGGTTAGTATAGTGTATTATTTATTGTTATCTGTAATTTAGAAAGTTTTAGTATTACAGTGCGTGTCCACTGCAGTGATGCGACGCAAACGACAACATGTTTTCCATTCATTTTCTATGGAGCCAGGCGAATTGCTTGCGTGGTGCATTGTGGGTAGCGACGCAATGCAACAGAGTTGAGATTTTCTCAACGTTATGCAAATGAGGAGCGATTTTCGCTAGCGATGGCCAATCGGAGTGTTTTCTTGTTTCTCGTAAGGTAGCAACCATGGTAAACATTTCTAGCTTTCTAGGTTTCAAGGTTGAGGAGAAACTAATCATTTGTGTGGCTGCTTACCCAGTCCTGTACGATACATAGCTGTATTTGTACAGAGATGTTAATAATAAAAAAACGATGCATGGCGCAAGTTTGCCGGAGTTGTTGGTGCTTGCACTTTCTAATTCAGACATTACGTAACTTCGTTCTGTAATAACTAGCTAGTATTATTTTGATCGATGTTGCAACTACGTAAACCCAAGTCTGCACACTTGGCCATGACAACTACAACAGTGATTTTAGAGAACTACATTCTACATTCATCCGTTTGAAACGCCCCCGAGCGTGGTGAACTGTGGGAAGGCGAGCGATGGCAAGCGATTCGCGTCGCTGCAGTGGACACGCACTGTTAGGGTTAGTATAGTCAATTATTTATTGCCATCTGTATATTTGAGGAAGTTTCACTTATTTAAGCTCAGCATAGATGTAAATTATGTTCCGTGTACTAATATGTTATGTTATGCCAGGTGCTTGCGTTGTCTTGTCTTAAGAATTTCAGTGCCCAGTCTGACCTTGTGTCCTTGTTCTGTGTACCTGACAAATAAAAGACTTGAACTAATAATAACTAGAGAGATTACAATTCCTGGGGAAATTGTAGGGTGTGCTTGCTTACGTCGGTTGCAGATTGGTCCGTTTATTACCTGTAATCTTTTAGCATACTCATATTGCATTCATTGATTAATAAAGAACCCCCTTTGAAGCTTATTCTCACAACTTTGTCACCGGCAGTATGTCAGATGGAATCACGATTCAAACAGTACCATCTGCTAACTGAAAATATGTCCCCATAATCAGAAAGGGATTTGTTCGCCATGAAAGTTTGCACAGACAAGGAATTTTCTTTGGCAGGAAGGTGCATACAATAAACATATATCTTACATTTCAATATGTGGTCTAACTATACTAAGGGTACATAAACTAGCAATGCTAAGTGGGAAATAATTAAAATAAAATATACAATAAAATATGAGTTGCCGTAATTTACAATATAAATACAAATATTATAGGAGATACAAAAACATCAATAAGCTTGAGATTTTTTAGGGGGAAAGCGCTCATTCAAAAAAAGTTCACTGGTAGCGATCATTGTCAGTAACAACGCAAAATGCGATATAGCCTTCTGTGGAGAAGCTGCCCCGGTAAATTGTAATACTACAGTACAATACTAGACTGTGCTGCTGTGTTTATCTTGGTAGCGATTGCGTTGGTTGAATTCGATTTAACGTTCGCTTGTACGGTTTAGGCTGAAATTAATTATTTTCATGACAGATTGACAAAGTTTAGGCTGAAGTTCAGGTTAGCAGTCAGAGTTTCACCTATTGAAAAACCTTTGATTTAAGTAAGGGGAGTGCCGAACATGTTCTGTCACCATTTGACTTCCTACAACTGTGTAGATGTTTTTGTTAGCGAGACTACCTATAATAGTGTGTCTCGCGTAGCGTTGCAACACTGGTTTGAAACCACAGGTAATGATAATTTCACCAACAAATTGTTTACTTGTAATCCAATGTCATAATAAATCCTACGATGAAAATGTATTTTATTTTAACGATTGAAAACAGATGCATCATAGGCCACTATACTATGTATTGCCCGGCCAACAGAGGCTAATCTCATGATGCTAATGCTTCAGTGAAATAGTAGACTACTGTTTCCGAAAGTAGATGTACTTCCTCAGCTAATAATATAATTTTATATTGTACATTACACATCACAATTGTGTGGCATGTCACACAAAATTAACAAATAGTTATCACCCAGGCCTCTTTGCTTATGGCGTTTCTGCAGCTGCCTTGCAGTAAAGCAGTTAGCCTAGCTATCTCCCGGAAGTTAACGAGCTGCTAATATTCTGCTAGAGATAGTCACGCGAGTTTGCATGACGTTAGGAGCGTCAGTGACTGTGGCGAGCAAAAAACAGGAACATCTGCCTGTCTCACAGGCACTTTTGCGGCTGCAAAAGTCTATCAAATGCAAAACACTGTCAGTGTCCCATCCTCTATTTGCCAACCATATCCATCCATGTTGACAAAAAGCAGCTACCTTATTGGTGTGGACCGATCACGTGTCAAACCGTGCCACCAAAATCCTATTACGCTCTGAAGAAACTAGTTCTACATAAAACAAACTTTTTTTTGGTAGGTTAGCATGACTCGTTCTTTTTTATGAGCTAAAGATTGTGTAGATGCCAGACTGCGGAGCGGGAATCATTTTCTAAAATACTTTTCGTGGTTCACCTTGTGGCCCATAGGGATATTTTCGAACATTTAGCCTACTCATATTGCATTATTCATTAAAACAGTTATTTTTGTCAGCGCACAACTTTTTTTTTCTATGGTAAGGGTGACTTTGCATGGAATTGCCCGATACCATCTGTCACATCACCTTCCTCAACATGCCATCTTCCTTCGGCATCACCCACACTTCGTTAGACTGGTTCACATCTTACCTCTCTGGCCGCACTCAGTTCATTCAACTCAAGTCTTTTAAATCCACTACCTCTTCTGTCACTTCAGGTGTGCCCCAGGGTTCTGTCCTGGGGCCCCTACTCTTCATCATTTACCTCCTTCCCCTCTGCAACATCTTTCACAAATTTAACATTCACTTTCACTGTTATGTTGATGACACCCAGCTTTACTTTTCTATCAAACTTTTGTCCACTCTCCCGCCCACCTCCCTTACTGATTGCATCTCTGAAATAAGAATTTGGTTCACCTAAAACTTCCTCATATTGAACAGTAATAAAACCGAGGTTCTCCTCATTGGCACCAAATCCACTTTATCCAAAACCGACAGTTTTTCTCTTAATATTGATAACTCCTCCGTTTCACCATCCCCCAAAGTTAGGGGTCTGGGTGTCATCATTGATAGCACACTATCCTTTCAACCCCACATCAATAACATTACCCGGTCCGCATACTTTCATCTCCGAAACAACAATCGTCTCCGCCCCTCCCTTACCCCCCACACTGCCGCCATTCTTGTCCAGTCTCGTCACTTCCAATCTGGATTATTGTGACTCTCTCCTTTTTGGCCTCCCTCACAAATTCCTCCATAAACATCAACTAGTCCAGAATTCAGCTGCCCGCATTATAACCCGCACCTCCTCTTTTCACCACATCACTTCTGTCTTGCAACAACTCCACTCCCCGGTTCAGTTCCGTATACAATTCAAAATCCTTTACATTCAAGACCATCCACAACCTTGCCCCCCCGTATTTGTCTAATCTCCTCCAGGGTCCCACTACCTCCCGCTCCCTCAGATCCTCTTCCTCCATACACCTATGTGTCCCCTCTGCCAGCCTCACTCCCATGGGGAGTAGAGCATTCAGCCGCTCTGCTTCCCGTCTCTTGAATTCACTACCACCCCAACTCAGAAATATTGATTAATTCCCCCAATTCAAATTGGAACTCAAAACCCATCTGTTTAAAACGGCATATTCCATTTAATGTCAATTACTTCTTCTGTTGTTTTTAATGTTGTTGTATTCTTTATTTTGCTGTTTTTAAATGAATCTTGAGTGCAGAGAAAGGCGTCTTTAACAGCGCACAGCTCATCTAAATATTAATGAGCATACCATAAAAGGAGAAAAGCTAGTGTTTTTTCCTGGGAACATTTCAGAGGATCTATTAGGGGGCATGGAACAGCACCCGGGCCATTTTCAACCCAACCAATGTTACATACCCTATTCGGAGACCTTAAGGAACAGTGTGAAATACCCCCCAAAAATCACCCCTTTCATCTAACAGCTTAACATTCACAATTATTGCCAGAATGTGTGGTGGTTCATGTGTTTACTGTATGCTTTGCGTCATGTCAGGCTAATTACATAACAGAACCGTATTAATTAAGATAGATCCGGATATTCAAAAATCATTTTGGATACTACTCAAATAGTGAAATCATTTCAAATCCCCATCCATACCTTTGGAATATCAGACATGTTACTGACCCCTCATGTTAAGGACGTACAAAACTCTTCATGTTACATATGAGTTAGTTTGGGCCCTTAAAGTGGTTTTATGTTATGAGTTCTGATATGTGTCTGTGAAAGTGTGTGTGCTGCTGATGAGCTCATAATGGACCTCCCACTCTCTAAAACCACTATGAGGGAAGACATCCAGGGTAGTAGGAGTATGGTCTAATGTTCTCAGAAATGTATCGCCTTCAGCACACTCAACCTTCAGACTAGTCTGGCAGGTGCTACCCAGAGACAGAGTGGCCCTGCTGTAGATGGCAGTAAAAAGGTTATCATGTTTAATGTGATGGACTTCACTTATTTTATCAAAGATTTCGAGACACTGTTCTCAAGAAACCTGTTCATTCCACAGCTCATGTCTCAGACAGCCTATACTGAGTAACTGCGCTTCTACTAAAAAATCTAAGCTTTTTGTGTGTTTGCTCAGACCGTCTAAGTGCCCACTCCCTTCCAGACAGACTGGACTGAGCACACAAATTTGTGTGTGTGAATAAACAAAATGTATTTCCCATGCCATGAACCAATAGATTATCATTTTTAAAATGGAACTTCAACAAACAGCTGAAGCAAGGTCACGGTCAATTTATTAGAATCTGATTTCTTGTCCGTTCCAGTTACCCTGGTGGGAAATTGATTGCGGGTGCCATTCCGGAGTACAACCACTGGGCGGAAAGGTTAAGTGAGACTTGTGAGGGGCCCTTTTTAAAAGGGAGGATATATATCCATGGCATTTGTATTTGGCATATAAATTAAGGTTTCCAATATTTTCCACCTCTTATGTGGAAGGATCACTAACATTGTCATTTGCGTACATTGCAGAACATAAATTACAATAGCGCATCAATCAATTTGGTGTGCTCTGGAGGTAGACTGTAGCAAAGAAAAATTGAATCGCTTGACCAAGTCTTTACGATACAAGAGGTGGGGGAACGAGAAGTTTTGACTGAAGCTGCATATATTTCCCAGTGTAGAATCTAGGAGTGCGTGCCCTTTACTGGTTTGCTAATGTTCACACTGGCACGAGCTGTGTTGATCTCAAACTGCCCGAAACACGTGATTTTAGTGGAGCTAATCCCATAAAATAATTTGTTTGATGAAAGAGAAAAAACAGTCATACACAACCCTGTCACGTTATGTTATCCTGAAACTCTACACCCAGCAGAGCGTAAACATTCCCACGGGAAGTGTGACACTCTGACTGGACATTCTGAGCCTCTCTGGTAAACAGGACTGAATGCTAACCTCTGACCCATGGCAGACATGAGGCTGGTTGGCAAGTGCCGTCATTGCTTTTTTTAACGGACTCTGGTGTAAAAAGAAAAAAAGAAAAGATACACAGAAACTCATACTTTTACAGCCACTCCTTGTGCCACAATTCACACAACAAACAATAAACAACAGAACGGTCAAGGAGCATGGAGAGGATAGAGCAAAATACTGATTCCAAAGCTCTCACGGAGATTCTCCAGAGACAATATAAAAAAGTGGGTTGAAGGTAATTGGAATATGGACATGTGCATCATGAAAGACATGTGCATCTCTTTATATCCTGTGCTGCTAAGGGCTATGTGACACTGCTAAGACCAGAGAAACACATGCCACCCCTAAACTAGAGTTGACTGGTTTTCATGATGGGTCTCATTACACTGTTAGAAGCGTTCCTGACATGCCACAGCAAATATACATTTATATATAAGTAAAATATAAATGTTTATTATCAACTCTGTGCTGTATTTGGGTAACTTAACAATAGCCACTCATCTTCCTGTTAAACTACATTAGACACAAGGTTCAATTGTTAATTCAAATGTATATTAGCAAGGAACAAAAGGACAGATTTTTAAGCAGGTTTTTGTCAATTCAATTAACACATAACTTGGCAGTGCCAAAACCACCATCTTACTCAAATCTTTTCATGTAAAATCTTTTTCTATAAACATACATGGGGGATTTTATTATGAAGCTAGAAGTATGTAAAAAGGTCACAAAAAGGGAAATGTTCCTTGTTCTGCTCTCTGTTAGTTGATTGAAGGGTAGGATACCATTATGAAACATGAGGATGAGGATCCTATCACGGCTTATGTATGCACCACATTACATTGAATAAAAGACTCCCACTCAGATCATTCAAGAGATGAAGCAGATTAACAGCCTTTTAGCTTAATCACTGGAAGTTCATCAATCAAGTCGACAAATGGCCTTGAATTGTGGCACTAGGCAGAAACTTAAACCACTTTCTGAAGAGGGCCCCCACATGTCTACATAAACTAAGGCCTGTAGTGATCTACGACTCTAATCAAAAAAACAACACCACGTCGTTAGAAAACCTATCAACCACAAACCTCTCTCATGCACAATTATTTTCTGGCTGTCACAGTCCCCATCTGTCTGTACAATGCATCACTGTCAAATGTTGTTTCTGCACAGAGCACTTCCTCTGAATACACTGCCTGCTGTCACAGAAACAGACGTGCAAAGCAGGTCTATGCAATGGAAAACATTTTTTACTCTTTTGACAATAAGTCAAGTACAAAAGGCAGGTCCTTTTAAGGCTTGTAATGTTTTGAAAGAGTTCTCCTCGTTGTATTTATGGTAATAGGAAACCAGCTGTATTGAGCTGAGAAGTGGCATTGCTGTCCAACCCGGGTGTACTTTCTTGTACTTGTGGAACCGTGATTGCTATCTCACCTCTGCACAAACATAACTGTATGTTCTCATGGAAGATTACTCAAAAATTCAAGGATAGCTTGGAAAGCAAACACCCCTTTTCTAAAACCAAGCTGGTTGTCTGGAAAACAAGCATGTCCAAAATAGTTTCGTGTGGTCAAGCACAAATTATAAATGCATTTCTTTGTCCGCTGTAATTGTCACAAACTCTAGCCATGATGACAGGTTGAGTTTTTGTCTGTTTTGAAAGTTAGCTAGAAAAGCAGTTTGGGGAATTTCATGTGTTAGACAGAGGGGTTATGGTTGTAGTGAAAATCAGTAATCTATTGATATACTACCATCTGTACACATTGCTTGACTTTATTATAATCTCTATCATGTCCTCTCACTCCTTGAGGCTAATGGTCCTTGTGCTGTGTGCCTTTGGCCAAGTCTGTAAAGCTGTGCATTGATCACTGATGCACATTTTTTTGGTTTGTGTGTGTGTGTGTGTGTGGGGGGGGGGGACTTCTTGGGGCTGGGTCTGGAGCTGTTAAAATTAAAGAGCCTAGAAAAAACAATGGCAAAGGCATCATTTAGAAATCACACAGGACTGATTATTGGACTAAAAAAGGGAACATGTATCAGGAGGCAAAGAAAAAAAGCCTGCTCTTGGGGTTAGGGGTTGTGAGAGGAGGATGTGTGTGGGATTCAGGATATCCAGGACATATAAAGATCTATACAGATATGTTGATTCCTTCTGCAGAGTTTAGGTGTCGAAGTTTGGATGCAGCTGGGAGAGGCCACTGGCAGACAACTCCACTCTTCCCATCCTTTCTTCAGGTTTATAGACATGAACAATAGCAATGTTTTCCTTTTATATCCAAAGCTGTTGTCTGAAATGTACTGACACCTTTCATTTTATTCAAAGACCAACACAAATAATTATTTCTGCAGTTATGCTACAGAAATGTGAGGCCAAAAGGGACAATACAGAATCATCCATATGAAAGACTTTATTTGTACCCAAAGTCTCTTTGGGACTCGAGTACAGTCCAGCTTATTGTCAATAACAAGAAGACATACAGTTCCCTTAACACAGTGACGTTGAAATTACACAAAGCTATATTATCCCAGATGATCTACACATTTTATACATTACTCTTTTCTTGGAAACACTGCATGCTCCTCATTAGAGTATAGTAATGCCTTTATCCACTTAAAAACAATCACATTGGCTGAGGCGTATAAGGCTGCTCGATGTGTTGGTGGCGAGCTTTAATGCTTTCATGACGGCAGAAGGGCCAGCTGTTTGTTGCATGTACTAAGCGGCCACCTTTATTTCCGCTTTTCATTAAGAGAGGGCACAACAACAAAAAACTGAGCCATTTCTAATGAATTTCCAGATAAATGGAAATCACTATGTCTGTTCATTTTAAGTGAATTCCCCAGCAGAAATTCTGTGTTCACGTCTGTGTGCACGTGGGCTAATTAGAAGTGCTAGATTTCACCCACAGCTGAGAGGGACAAGCATATCTGCAATGTCTCACTCAGTGAACCTCACACAACTCTCTGGTCAGAGTGATGACTTTATATGAAATACAACTGCTGCTGAAAAACAGGGTCATCTTGTTTTGCTTTCATAATTCATGAGGTGTCATCACTTTATGGACTAATTTATGAATCAGTCCTCTGTGAATTTTTAAGTGTCTCCCTGTTGCAGATAATTAGGCCTACAAAACACTGCTTAATAGGTAGATGTTTGATGATGTGCTATCACATTTGATGTTGTGAAGTGCTTTCACATTTGATGTTGTGAAATGCTCAATTAGTGTGAAATGCTCAAATCAATTTGGCTCATTGTTTATTGGTCTCTTGTTGGAGCTTTTGATTGGTGGTTTATTTCCGCGCACCAAATGACGCTTCATGTAAACAAGATAAAGTACAACAGCTTACAATAATAGTTTCACTTTCAATTCAGCTAAAAAATAATTCCCGTCACATTAAAGAAGAGCCTACTTTTACTTTGGAAAGAGTAGCTAGGATAATAGGAAAGATAGAATAAAAGTACCCCAGAAGAGGATACAGAGAGCCGGTAAGAAGTCAAGAGCAGATGCTGGCATGAAAATCATCATAATCAGCAAACCCACTCACTAGCATACCCCACCACCACCACCACCTCACTCCACTCCCCTTCTTTGCACTGCCTCTGTCGTCACAAGTATGCAAACAGCTAAATAGGTATATCCACTGTGGCATGTTGTGGACAAAATGGGCATACCTAACTATGGCACATAAACATGAGGTCTTGCCTACATGAGGTCTATAAGGAAAAATGTGCCTGAAGACACCCGCTCCCTTTGCAAGAACAAGTCAGCTACAGTGTGCGTACCCACAAGCTCTCCAGTATTGCATTCTGAGCATGCTTCCCCTGCTTGACCTGCATCACTTAAGTAACCAAGGTCCCTGTGTGTTGTCAGATCACTTTGTGTCCCTTCGCAATTGTTCTTAAGCAGTCGACACCTACGAATAACATCTTGCATTGTTCCTTATAAATAACGAGCCAATCACATGCAATGGAAACACAATGATACCCGATGTGTGTGGATAGGGTTAGGTACACCTCAGCATCATTACCTAAATCTTCCATGAGAACATCCATATTTCTCTCCCCCAAAAAAATCTTCTTCTCAACAGAGGAAAGAAATTCAACTCTTGTGAGAGGGCATCAGAGGACTGTTGTTCTGAGGCAAGATCTAGAGGGTAACAGACTAGAATATTGCCAACAAGTGACCACAAGAGTCCATCTATATGAGCCCTGTATCCTAAATAAAACTTTAAATTGGGCTGGTTCAGATTGTTATCCCTGTATCAGGGGACTGCCAACCATATCTTCAGTGATTCAGATTAAATGCCAAAACAGCTGATGCATAGGCCTACATACTTTTCTAAATTTAAAGTACTTCCTCAACTGACCAAATGGTAATTATATTGCCCTTAACTTTGCATGAAAAAATGAAAGGCATTCTTTCCTAAAAACTTAACTGAAGTTACACAGAAGACCAAGGTCAATTAAATAAAAACAATGGGGAAAGACACTGTTTCCAATTACATGTAATAGGCGGTCTATACCAGCAGTCCTAAAAATAAATACATTTATTTGCTATTTTTGGTTGTATTTTTGGCTTTGATTTCACTGATTGAATTTGTGTGTGTTTGTTCTGCCTATAGAATGTGTGGGTGCTTGTTCTGCTTATGGCTCACGGTTAAGGTCAAAGAGATGCGCCCTCGTCTGTTTGGCTCTTGTGTGGTTTCTATCGCGCGTTTATTGAGAAGAAAAAGCTTTTATTATTTTAGAGTTGATACAACAGGCCTCGTGTGTGCTGGGTATCACTAGACTATGCTCTCGTTACATTAAGTATTGCTTTTGTTAAAACAAACTGAGAGCCAATGACTATAATTAAAGGTTGTCTTAAAAATATTTAACATAACGTGAGGCGTTTCATTTCGCACTTAAAGAATGGGAAAAGCCCACGTGTCGTTACTTAAGCACATTTCAGAAGCAATCTAGCAGTTGATTAAAAGAGAACTAGCCAAACCCAACTCCGGAGTTTCAGAACACGTAACTCATTCATCCCAAACAAGCAGCGGGTACCGCTATGAAAGGAGCCAGTTCTGCTGGCATGTCTGTTAGTCAGCGGCGATAACACCGTCTAACGTTTCTGTACGAAACGTTATCTGCGCTGCGCTACCAGGGAAAAGTGATAATTACCGACATATCAAACAACGGATATGTAGGCCAACATAAAACAACCACACGGAGGGAGGTAGCGTTCCAACCACTCCTGGCTTTCACTCATTTTGACAAACATAAATAGCTCAACAATTATGCAAGTAAAAAAAGGATGGGTTAAACCTAAAATAAAACATAGCCTACCATGAGTTTTCTCCTGTAGTCCACCCCTCTCAAATCGACCTTAATCAAGTTTTGAAATGTTCGGCACAAATACTTCCATACCAGTCTGTTTACAGTCACTATAAAAAATCTGTCATGTACGAGTAACTATGGTTAATTTCCCTGTTAACGGTCCACGAGCATAAGAACAGTTTCCTGATACATGTGCGTCTTCCTTCAGTGACAGCTCGTGCACTGTCCTCTATCTCGCGCTCTGTGTGTGAATGTTCTGAACCAGTGAGAGGCTCTTTCTGTAGCTCGGTGATTTTCCAAGTTGAAGCCGAGACCGGCTCGATTGAAAAGGGAGGGGGGTTGGGGTTGTGGGCAACTAAAATGGACAGCTGCCCACAGCTTGTATGGGAAATGTAAAACTATACATTGGTTTAATGTGAAAAAATATATATAATACCAAAACGTAATCTTAAACGCAAGTCAGTTAGGCTAATCATATTGTAAATACTGGCAATGTTATCGTTTTTTAGAACTAGCCTATTTGTGTTGACTTCTGTTTCACATTTAGTCTCTCAAGGTAGCCAAATGGTGATCCGTTTTGGTGATCAAAACAAAGATAGAAGGATATTTGATTAGATACATAATTCAAACCATCTTCAAATTTTACTTACTGTGACAACTGACAAGTAATGTAAGGTTTTGTTACAGAAGTAGCCAAATCATCGATGACCTGTCAGGGCCAGTTGTCACACCTGTCATTTTCTGTGTAGGGGGCTGACACTCTTTAGAAGGTCCAGAGTGGTAGGCAAGCTCGCCCTTTATCTGGGGGGCAACAGCAGATCTTGTTTGATGATTTATCTCCACACAGACATGGGGGAGTTAAAACAATTTAAACACATTTATTCTAGTCATTGAGGCTTTCAGGCACATGCATTTAGGCAATGACCACATTGTAATTTCATCCAGATATTCAGTTATATGAGGAAACACTGATTAATTTATTGTATCATCTCATATGAAAAAAGACTAAATGTGAATACATTTGAATGATTTAGCAAATCCATTAACAGTAATCAAAGATTTTTGCTTTTTTGGTAGTCCCCACTAATCAATGAGTAACAAGATATTATGTTACAGCTTGGTCAGTGACCCTGCTGATAGTGCTCCATTCTTGTGGCCACAGTGACTCAGTCTGCTGTCTGCCTGATGTCTGCATCCAGTCAGCCCTGTGTGCTGTCAGTGGGTGACAACCTTTCTCACCACACAGTAGCTATGGAAATATAAGATCCAGTTGTACCACTGTCTGGTAAGAGACTTCACACACAACATTTTTTGATGTTGCACTTATATGAGACTGATTTTGTCGCACTGTAATGTGCCGTATTGTAGTTGAGCTGTAGAAACACGGTACATTAAACTGTAACTTCATGTGCTAATGGGGGCCCTCTGGGGGCCACGGGAGCCCGAAGCAGCCGCTTAGTTCGCTTATGCCTTGGGCTGGCCCTGGTTTCAGTCTTAGTTTTTTTTGTACTATGAGGTATTTGTCAAAAAGCTCAGAAAAAGTATTAAAACCCAACAGAACACCCAATTTTAACACATTTATCCCATGGTCTGGGAGAATACTAAATTTTAATTGGCTGCAGGTTGTCCATTATTTTATGATAATGTACACCTACTAAGTAGTTCCAGTAAAACTTTCACCATTCTAAATTAAGACCATTCCCGTCTTTTCACCATTCTAAATTAATCCGCTGGCTACATAGTGTTACCCTGGTCCTAACCCGACCCTCATACATTTCATTTGTACAGAGGGTCTGGGATCGCCCCATTGACAAGCGTTAACTTCCTTGAAGGCGGGTCCTCTGTTGAAGTTTAAAACTATTGGATCTGCCCAGAGCCACTTCCATAATCTTCCATAACCAATCGCAAGCGTTCGTTTTAGCCAACTCCTTCACCAATACTGTAACGGAGCTAGCTGCCGTAGCTGGAAAATCAAACTTTTCCTGAACCCCGTGGGGAGGAGGTCTATAACATCATGGCCACCTACGAAACTCAGCAAGGAATGTTCTTGCTCCGGCTTTAACTTATGGATATTTTGAGTTTAAGTTGTATTAGCACTCAGTAGCTTCGTTTTCTTAGCGAGAAAAACTGTGGACGCAGATATCATGCATCGTGAGATAAAAATGGCTAGCAAAGATAAAAAAGCTAATTTTGGCCTCAAAATATGTTCTGGACCAATCATCGTTCTACTGGTAGGTAATGGACGATAATAGACCGATGGTTCATCCAATCACCTGCCAACTAATATATGGAAGTTCCGGATTTTATTCTGAAAAGTTTCTGTCATCAATAAGTGGTTTCGACAGTTGGTTGGTTTCGTGAGCTAACTCCAGCAGCAGTCTTACATTACTAGGTAAGTCAAAAAATAAAACTGCCTAATTACATCATTTATTTGTCAAGATAAAGTATAGAAATGCATATTAAATGATTGAATTTTGATTCTGTGCTAATAACATGTATTTTGAAAATAAAGTTAGGCTAATGTTAGCACATTGCTAGACAGCTACCTCAGTCGACATTGCCTGGTTGCTCGTCCACGTTGCTAACATGTTTATTGGGGTGTGCTTGCCTTCGGCTAGCACAAACCATTGTAATATCACATAGATATTATTATTATTATTGGGGTGTGCTTGTCTTCGGCGAGCACAAACCATTGTTATCTCACATATATATTATTGTGAGAATGCTGTTACTATTGCTTTTCAACTTCTCAGTTCTTCCGCCGTTTTTTGACCTTTAACTAGTCCTGCATACTTTCACCGATTCCTACAATTTTTGTATCAAAACGTTCAGCTCCTTCAGGAGATGATGGCTTCTGACTTATGACTTCTGGTATTTCTCACTTTTATACTTTTTAAAGAATCAAGGTTTTTGTGCAAATTAAAAATGTAGCTCCTTCTTGATTTTTATGATTGAGCTGCTCTTTTTCTGATATTTGTGAGAATGCTGTTCAGCATTCTCACAATTGTTTTTCAACTTCTCAGTTCTTCCGCCGTTTTTTAGCCTTTAACTACTCCTGCATACTTTCACCGATTCCTACAATTTTTGTATCAACTTCTGGTATTTCTCACTTTTATACGTTTTAAATAATTAAGGTTTTTGTGCAAATAAAAATTTTAGCTCCTTCTTGATTTTTATGATATTCAACTAAATTGTCAAACAAATTCCTCTGACGTTCATATAGTTTAACTTACAGAAACAAGTTATACCTTAAAATGTAGGAAAACTTGTCCTCTTTCAGCCAATGTAACTACTAAAGAGCTCACATTTACAGATTTTCAGCTTTGAGCCTTGAAGCGAGAGCAGCCTTTCAAATTCTCTCACTAACTTCAATGGAGAGGTGGGTAAAATTTGTCAGAGAATTTCGGAAGTAGACGTGTTTTTAAACTGCCGGTAGAGTCGTATTTTCGACCGCACAGACATATAAAGGACATCACTGGTTTCGGCAGAGTCTTGGGTCTCAGAATATTTTTGGGATTGGACGTATAGTTTTGCGTCTAGGTTAAAAACCCTTTCCTGCCTTACAATTCAAATATGGGTCGAAAAAGACCCATGGATCCCGCCTTAATAACTTTGCCATCCAATCACCGATTTTAATTCTGAAAACTGCCAGATACTCATGACAACTTAAGCTCAAAGCACATCTGATTGGTTAAGGGGTAACTGTCAGTCAAAAATAAATCTTTCGTCAGCAACGGCAGCCATTGTTTTCCGAGGCGGAGGCAGAGCGCATACCATGGGAGATTGCCTATTGACCTTATTCCGGAAGTCACGATGGGCGCGGCCATCCGCGTATTCTCATTTCCGGTTTAGATACTTTCCACTTTATAACGGTGCTAAAAGACAGTGTCTTTAACAGGCTCTGGTACTCATTTATGGCTAATAAAGATGCCCAGCGTCAACTGCAGTTTGTGGCTGCCATAACAGGTGGAGAAGACGGAATCAGACCCTGTATTATCATTGTTTTGACCATGGAAAGAAGAGGTCCGAGTGTTGTGGGCCGACATAATTTGCATCGACCTCCAACCAAAGTTGAGGATCTGCGTCCCTGGCTGAAGGCGCTGAATAAAAAAAAAACTGAAGTTTCCTTTTGTCTGCTCGTATTAATAAAGGGTGTAAACTAACTATATTTTAGTATGTTTTAGTGTTCTCAATTCATGATATAAGTAGATACATGATTATAACCAAACGTATGGGCATGGCTGTGAGCAAAACAATTGCTGCGGTACATCTAAATTTAATATAAAGCTTTTGAAACAACGCGGCAATCAAATTATTTCATGCGTCTTTCTAACTGCCATTAGATAGGAGGGAAGATACATATCTTGTAAGTTTTAACACGTTGCATATCGCTTGTACCAAAGCCCCTCGATGAAAAGGTTGTAACTTTTTATTATTACAGCACAATTTGTCACTCATACATTTGCAGTTTATGGCTAATAGCAGAGACCTGATGTAAAAACTAGAGCCTCAAGTAGATAAACAATAAGCTAGCTAACGTTCTATTGCTAACAGTGCTAGCTGGTCGGTTTAGAGGGGAAGTCTCAAATACATGTACTGACTGTAAAATTAATCACACGACTGAATTCTAGAGGACCTAAGCTTTCGAACAAAGTATAGCAAATGCATATGCCCTGCAGTGAAATCGTTAGAATATCTTATGTTTGTGGCTAATGTGATGCCTGCATATCGCAGCACAGCAGAGTGCAGGGCAGCAATCTGACCGGCAAACGAATTATATCAACACTTAAAAGTCGTTTTCAAGCCATCCAGTGAAATGGTGTATTGTTGACTTGTTGTAGCACACGAACATAGCACATCTTGCACAAATCCACTAAATGATTTAATATTTTAGCAGAGGGACTTCTCGGCAGTTCTCCATTGAATTGAATGATATCCCCGGTAAAGCGGAAGTGCAAATACAACGGAAGTGCAAAAAGATGAAGAAAGTGGGCGGGGCGGAATAAGGTGAATAGCGTTAGATTTACAGCTTCGAATTAAAATCGGAGACGATATTATGAGTAATGACAAGTTTGTTAATATGTGTTGTCAATATTGTCAATTAAAAGTCTATACTTTTTCCTTACGAAGAATTTGTTTGTGGGAGTGAAGAGAGTTTTTTCAGGAAAGAATGATGTGTCCGGCTTGGACGTTTGTGACAGGCAGCTATGACGGCAGTAGCACTGTTTAGCTTTGATTTGAGCAGATTTCTAAAAAACTTGGAAAAACAACATTAACTAGCTAGATTATGTACACTGTAAGCTAAATGTACATGCCTTGCTTGGCCAATTCGGTCGATTGTGGAAGAATCTCGAACGTTTTTTAGTTATCAAAAGGAGTATCCAGCCACAGCACTATCCCAGCTAACACAGTTACGTTGCCCTTACGTTGCCGCAACGTCACTCGTTGACCAAACATACGTTGCCGCAACGTCTTTGGCGACGTTGCGGGACCGTGCATCTGTGGGGCGCCAGTAGGTTGCCGCAACGTGATCTTGTGACGTTGCCAGTCCGTAACCGCAACGTCCTAGCAACGTAACTGGCACTTTGTTTGAAATAAAATGACTGAATGTTACATGGAAATGCTGCCTTGTTTATGATTAGCTTGAGTTAGGCAACACACCACACAAACATAGTCCTCCTGAAGTTGGCTATGTAGCCTATTATACAAGAACAAGTAGCATTTGGGGCAAATGAGGTTACAGACTGACAACGTCACAAAACAACGTTGCAAGGAGGTCGCGGTTACCGACTGGCAACGTCGGAAAATAACGTTGCGACGACGTCGCGGTTACGGACTGGCAACGTCGGAAAGTTACGTTGCTAGGAGGTTGCGGTTACGGACTGGCAACGTCGGAAAATAACGTTGCCAGTCCGTAACCGCAACCTCCTAGCAACGTAACTTTCCGACGTTGCCAGTCCGTAACCGCAACGTCCTAGCAACGTAACTGGCACTTTGTTTGAAACGTCGTCGCAACATTATTTTCCGACGTTGCCAGTCGGTAACCGCGACCTCCTTGCAACGTTGTTTTGTGACGTTGTCAGTCCGTAACCGCAACGTCGTGGCAACGTTATTTTCCGACGTTGCCAGTCGGTAACCGCAACCTCCTAGCAACGTAATTTTCCGACGTTGCCAGTCCGTAACTGCGACGTTAATTACTAACCTATATTTCTCAGTTATTTTGCGTATATTGGGGCGGTTCATATGCAGACCTCATTTGCCCCAAATGCTACTTGTTCTTGTATAATAGGCTACATAGCCAACTTCAGGAGGACTATGTTTGTGTGGTGTGTTGCCTAACTCAAGCTAATCATAAACAAGGCAGCATTTCCATGTAACATTCAGTCATTTTATTTCAAACAAAGTGCCAGTGAATACAGTGAATGAAACAGTGAATGAACATCTTCTGCCAGTCCCCGCTACAGGTCCTGTCTGTTGGCCCTGACAATGAAGCACAAAATAAGTTAGTGTCCTATCAACATAATTGCACATATGAAAGGGGCTATACAAGTCATAAAAAAAATCACATCTAGAATAATATACATAATCAAAAAAATATTATGGATTTCTAGTTTTTGGTCACATAGCCATGTGAAAGGTTGGATTGGGAAGCTGCCATCATCATTCATTCACCTGGCTTGTTTTGAATGGGCTGCCGTGGCGTGTTTGAGTGTCTACGCTGTGAGGAGCTCCACAGCCTTCTCTCCTAGTCCCGTCTTCCACTTCATCACAGCATCTGCAATTAGAAGTCATGAACTTATTGTTAGCACCAATTGGAACGTTGAACACAGCGTGTAAGCCATAGTTCACAACATCTCAAAACACCTACCACTTTTTCGTAACTCCAGCACCTTAAGGCGCTCCTCAAAGTCTTGGAGTTCAGCCTGTGTTTGGGCCACCTGTAGGTCCATCACTGGCACCTCTTCAGCATGTTTGCCCTGTCGTCGCCTGAATAGGAGAGCCTCTCGCTGGTTCTCCTCCAATGTCTCCATCTTCTGGAACATAACCTGTAATGTGTCTGTCAGTAAAGACAAGTAAAACAAGTTTACAAGAGTTAACATGATTGGCACACACTGTGGTTCTTCTAGATTAGCTGTAACATTGATGTAAATAACACATGTTACCTTGAATGGCTGTATACAAAGCATTTGTAAGACAACATTAGTTGTTTTGACAAATATGTATCCCCCTGCCACGATCAGAACAACTTAAGTATGCCTTACAATGAGTTGGCAATGCTATTGAGAAGCTTTGAGTGTCTTATATTTGCACTTGCCTGGCTGCCAGCTGTTTTCCTGGACCCCATATGGGTTCTCCTCTACCAGACCAGAGTTGACACCTAGGAGTCAGGTGATGCAAAAGTTTTAAGTCATGCTTTTGCTTCAAAACATAGCCTTTAGGGTTGCCATGGTTCATACAATTATTGTCACTGTTAAAAACGGTCATTCATTACTTTACCATAATTTCCCAGGGACACAGTGCTAGGCCGTGTGACGGTGGTAGGATACTCTGTACAGAAATGAAAGTGGAATGTAGTTTAAGTACATAGTATTAGCATTTTGATATAAATATAAAATGATCAGCATCGCACATGTGTGATCGTTCGAAAGCAGGGCCCCACACAGCGTAGCGTCTGAACATTCTGAACATTACAACCGACTATTTTCCGAAAGACAAACAATGTGACAAACACTATAGTATGGCTTCAAAATTTACAATTAGTAGGCTAACAAGTAACACTAGCAGGTAGGAGCATTGCTACAAGTATTATGCTAGGTTGCTATACGGAAGCTAATAAAAGCTACCTAGCTGCCGTTTTGGAAAAAACTCACTCGTGGAAGCTCGGGAAAAACTCACGCATCTTAAGGTTAAAACGAATAAACTTATCCAAAAACAGATGGCATGTACAAATTGGAAGAATTAGTGACATGATACTTTTATAGACGCCATTGCTGTGCCGACTGATCAAAACGTGATCAGCCACGCGCTATCTCCACACAGTCTTCCAGGGCTAAATAAACTATTTTCGGACAAGGTTTTTGCTAGTTCTGAACGTTTATTTTTACTGATTCTTTTGTGGGTGATTTGTGAGACGCTAAACTTTGTATGTATTTTCAGTATTTAACTTTCTGGAGGGTTTAGCATAACTCTACAGTACATTATACTAGCTTTACTACTAGCTAGTAGCTAGCGAAATCCTAACGTAAACAACGTTAATCTGAAACAGATAACCAGGCTTAATAGCCTAAATTTCAAACCTATACGTAATAGCATCCTCCATCCGATTTCAGAAAATATGTTTATATATTTAAATCTATTTCTGTAAAGAAACTCACCTTTGAAGTAGCTAATTTCCAGTTGAAATCCATGCATTCAGTTGCAAACTCTTCTCTGAAATCCCAGTTTCAGAGATGCGTTGAAATGGGCATGCGCAAAGTCGTTGCTCAGGGACAGACTGAGCAAACCTAGGTTTGCTAAGGAAGAATTGTAATATTCTGTGATGACTCATGTCTTTGGAAATACAACTTGAGAATCGCTTGCCTTTTGGTCACATTTAACAATTTTGTATTACAAATAGTGCTGTCAAACGATTAAAATATTTAATCGCGATTAATCGCATTAATGTGATAGTTAACTTGCGATTAATCACAATTAATCGCACATTTTTATCTATTCTAAATGTCCCTGATTTCTTTTTGTCCCAATCTTTTTTCAAATTTTAATGCTCTTATCAACATAGAAAAGTGGTTCGGATTGCTTTGTGCAAATATTTTTTTTATTGAAAACAACATTGCAATCGCCTGGCTTTGACGAGGGGGCAGAGAATTCGCATCAGCTGTGTGCTTGGCCATCAAGTGGTATTTCAGACTGGACGTGCTGCGATGATAGCTCAGTTTACAACGACAAAACACACAGATCACTGGTCTTGTCAATAGAACCATTTGGCAACTTTTTAAAAGCAAACTTTCCATTCAGAATCTTATTGGCATCCATTTCGGCATCTCGCGCTCGTCATCCACTCAAAACGTAACGTTAGCCTACTACCAGAGAATGTCTAATATCCGTAAACGGGCTCTGCTACTACTCTTTAGCCAGCTCGCAAGCCAAACGAGTGTTTGGCGTGCCTGTTGTTTTGTTTCCGGTCTAGCTAGATCCGGTGTGGTGTTGTAGTTTTTCTAACGTCGGTAGTTGTTGCAACAGCATGTGAAAAAAACTACAAAGTTTGCTAGGCCAAAAAGAGCGTTAATCGCGCGATAAAATAATTGACGCCGTTAATTTGGGTTTGCGTTAACGCCGTTAATAACGCGTTAAACTGACAGCACTAATTACAAAATTATTGCAGCTCAGATTTGCATTGTGTGTCATACAGCTTTGGTGTGCTGGACAAAGAATGTTTGCTTAATCATGTTACACATCACACATTGATTGCTTTTGTACATGTAAATGATGAAATACTTATATTTTAATATAGGCCTAAGGCTAAGAATATAAGAATTATATTCAAAATCCAGTCTTTTATTTATTAAAGCTATGTTCCTGCATATGAGAAAATTGATGACCATGCTGGGGCTGAGCTGCACATGAATTACATACATTGTCTACATTTATACGTGCTGGGTGCAACATCTAATATTGTGTGATTGAAATTCATGTAGACTATGGTTAAATTACAAAAGTGTCAAAACTGAGAGCAATCCAGTGTGATCTCTCCATGATAAACCACTGCACTTGAGATCCGTTGTCCTGCGACCAAAGAGCGACTTAACGGCAACTTAACCCATGGTGCCAAAATGAATAAATACAACCGACCAAGGTACGACGTCGCGGCAACGTTGCCCACGGACCTATAAATGACGTTACCAGCCGACCAAGGTACAACGTCGCGGCAATGTTGTCCATTGGACCAAAAAATAACGTAACCAGCCGACCAAGGTACGACGTCGCGGCAACGTTGTCCATGGACCTAAAAATGACGTTACCAGCCGACCAAGGTACGACGTCGCGGCAACGTTGCCCACGGACCTAAAAATGACGTTACCAGCCGACCAAGGTACGACGTCGCGACAACGTTGTCCAAGGGACCAACTGGCAACATTCCCTTTATAACGTTGCCACAACGTTGCCACGACGTTGCCAGAAGGTAACGTCGCGGGTTACCAACTGAGCACCTACAGGCAACGTTGCCGCAACGTCATGTGTTAGCTGGGCTATAGCTATATAGTAGTAGCTATAGCTACTTTTGGGGGAGGATAATTCCGGTTTCCCCTATGTCTCCACTAGTCACTAGAATGGTCATAACTTTTAATCAAAATAGGATATTTCTAATCTGTTTTCTGTTCTACATTGCCCACAGATTTGTGGATATTCCACCTGCTCAAAGTTTTTCTCCATCTTGTAATTAAAGTGGTTAAAAATTAAGTTGTCTGATGAGGTATGGTGGATGGAGAAGTTTTGGGAAAAAATGGCTGCCTGAAACCACCTTGATAAAATATGATTTGCCTTAAGTAATCATATATTTATTCACATCATAAAAATCCCCTAGTTCTCCTCTTCAATATGGTATAAGAAGTTAACATGTTTGAGGTGTGGATGCTAGGTAAATATTGGTTATTCTCTGCCCTCAGCGTGTTAGCAATCATCGCTGCACCATCACCGTTGCAACCAAACCAACAAGCACCATGAAAGCAGAATTGGGTAACGTTTTGGAAACTGCAGCTAGAGTCGTATTTCTGACCGCAGAGACATATAAAGGACATGTCTGGTTTCGGAGGAGTCTTGGGTCTAATTTTTGGGGGATTGGACGTATAGGTTTGCATGTAGGTTAACTTGTTTGAGGTGTGGATGCTAGCTAAATGTGTCATTCTCTCTGCCCAGCTCGTTAGCGAGTACAGCTGCTCCATTGCCGTGGCAACCAAACAGACACGCACCATGAAAGCAGAATTGGGTAACGTTTTGGAAACTGCAAAAAGAGTTGTATTTTTGACCGCACAGACACATTAAGGATATCAATGGCTTCGGCAGTCTTAGGACGTATAGTTTTGCATCTAGGTTAACTTGTTTGAGTGGATGCTAGGCAAATTTCTGTTATTCTCGACGAACCAATAAAGTTCATCATTCATCAAACCCGATTACTAGCAATTGTCGGTTTATGCCAATAATACAATTACTCCGTTTACATGTGTAATTAGTTCAGTCAAGACAATCACATATTAGATTTGAGCATTTATTGTTACATGAAATGGACATGTAGATTTACTTTGGCGGAGTGGATGATCTAAGGCAGCGGTCCTCAACCTTTTTTGCGCCACGGACCGGTTTAATGTTGCAATATTTTCACGGACCGGCCTTTAAGGCGTGGCGCATAAATACATAAAATAAAATGATACGACCGGCATACAAACGGTGGCATTTTCTAAATACAATAATAAACGTGAATCCACTGTGTACTCTTATGCAACTTTATTAGCAGCGGCCTCGTAACATCGTGCCAGCAACATAACATGAATCCTCTCTGCCCTTATTATGTCCATGTCTCTGCGGCTCTGCCCCGCTCTGCCCCAAACACTCTCTGGTCGCTATGGTAACATTTAAACATGCCTTCAAAATAAGACGCAACACAAAAACAAATATTTAAAGTGCTTTTTTTTTTAAATAAAACTGAAATAATGTAATTGTTTATTCTTTCTCTGCGGACCGGTACCAAATGACCCACGGACCGGTACCGGTCCGCGGCCCGGGGGTTGGGGACCGCTGATCTAAGGGAAGCACTCCCTGCCTCCTCGATGCAACACATACATACATGACATATGAGGCAGGGAGCAATAGAGATATAATCCCCCTGTTGGATAGACATAGCATGGGGGACAGCATGGGGGAGAAGGGGACGGTGGAGGGTGGCAGCAGCACTGATCATACAACGACCGGGGTGAGTGTGTGCATATCCGCGCGTCTTAGACGCCTTATTGGACGTGGCCCAATGGATATGTGCTGCTAACATGGGTGTGGTAAGTAAGGAGTAAGGTCGGTGGAGTAAGACGCCTTACGTCCCCGATCACTGATTGACGCGCGCTGCCCAATTGCCCTGCCAGAACTAGCTGCGCTTATTTATGCGATTACTCAATAAACACGTCTACATGATTCTTTTGTATTAATTGTTGTATGCTCCACGGACGAAACTTGCACCATCATCCTTCTACAACAAAGTGTTGCCGTGTCTTCTTGTATTGGCCCTACTGCTGTGTTTGAATCCTACTAAGAAAGCCGAGTAAATGCACTCAATGGTATGGCTATAATTTCAGCTGATAAAACGATAATATTCTTGTTACAACTAGCTAGCCTACTTCTTCTCCTGTTTAACAGTTCAGCTTTTAGCTTCTCCCGCATTGTAGGCTATTTTCACTCTTAGCTTTGTTAGATCATGCAGTTCAGCTTCCACACTGCCTCTTTTGTGTGACTCACACATTTTTGAAATTCATTTCAGCTTTCAGCTTGCGGGTATTTTCTAATTTCTGTATTTTCATCAATAAAAATAAAAAAATATTAAAAAAAAACGTTCAGCTCCTTCAGGAGATGTGTGCTATGTGTTTTGGTATTTCTCCCTTTTATACTTAAAACATTTAAAGTTTTTTTTGCAAATTATTCTCCCTTTAAAAGTAATGGTAAGTCCTTTCAAATCATTAAAAAGCTTCCTCCTCTTTCAAACTTAACTACTTCAGCATACTTTCAGTCTTCCTCTTTCAAACTTAACTACTTCAGCATACTTTCAGATAGAGACACCATTCAACCTTTAAAAGGTTCACAAGACATTCAGCTTATAACTTTCTACAAAATTTTCACTATTTTCAGCTTTTTTAGCATGGTCAGCTATCCCCATTCAGGTTTTCAGCATTCTCACTGCTGTTTCGCAGGAACAGCTTTTTCTAGTTAGTATTCTTTTTGCCCCCCTAAAACTTTGTCAATATTTGGACTACATAGACAACCTAGGTGTCAAAAGTTTAGTCTTGGTAGAGATTGAGTTGCTTGTATTTGGATTTACGTTCCGTTGCACAGTTTAGGAGGTTACAACGTTTTTGTGGGGACAAAGTGCCTTTTGTCGACGAAGGGTAATCTGTGCTAGCTACGTCACCACGTCAACACACGTTAGCAACGACGCATGGATACAACGTGATAGACTTTCTAGCTCGCAAATTGGAGCTTGGATTACGAGTGAAAAATACCACCCCAAAAAAATCACAACCATTTGGCTTTGTAGAGAAAGCGATTTCGAGTGGAACTGCAATCTCGCATTTTTGAATTAGGTCGTAACAGTCTTTACTGCCTGAAATTTGAGGCGGCAGCCATGATACAAAGCGTCATTGTAGTATTTTTTTTAGCTAATTTTCTAGTTCCATTTTACACCAAAAAACAGAAAGAGGGAAATGTTATGATGATATGACTATTGTGAAAACAGCCAGGTGGTGAGATTTTAATATAGTTGCTGTAAAAACGTTGATTTGTTTGCTACATGAGAGCCTGTCAGCCTCCATTGACGATTGCGGAAGTAACAACAGTGTTGACACTCAGTCAACTGATGATCTGCGTCTGGTGAGTATTTTCTTAATTTCGTACCAGGGTCAATTCTACATCTAAATGGACAGCAGTGTTTTAAAGATATGGCGATTGCGAAGACAGCCAGCGGGTCAGCATAGTTTGTTATTTGTGTAAAACTTTGAATTTGAGTGAGACCGCGTCTTGTTTTGACGTTAGCCCTCAAAGTCACAGACTCGGCTTGCCCACTGGCAGTGTAGTAGTAGGCTACAGTACTGTTTTCAATGCCACAGCTATGGATAAACTTTATTATGTCTTATTACACGGCTGTTCTTAATGCTGTAGAATGCTCCATTCACTTGAATGGGGCTTCCCAACGTTCTGCGGTGAACAATTTTATCATATTTGACCGTTGCTATGCATATTTGACCGCTGTCAAGGGAAGTGGCCTTTTTGCCTCGGATTCACGTCTTTCGTAGCACTCCGCAAGTTGTCCGGTGACTTTTCAACCCCAGCGTACTCGTTGTTGCTTAGCGACGTCAGTTGATTTGAAGCCCAAAATAATGCTCAAAGTCTATGACGTTCAACGTCTTTGGTGAACTATTTCTCTGCTGATCATCAATACGAATGGTAAATACATTGTAAAAAGACACACTGTGTTAAGTTATTTTTGTTGGCAAGTAGCCGTGTAATAAGCGGTCTAATGTAAAGAACGCCCATCATTATCGGGGAAATAAACCCCTTCAGCTTCGCGTCGCATTATCCCTTACAAAAGAAACGTTCTAATTTCCTGCGCTTTCAAACAATCAGTGGAGTGTGGATAGCAACGGCAGCTAGCTTGCCTCTAGCAAACTGCTTTTGAATTAGCCATGTCCCCCTAAATTAACATCAAACTTATTTACCTTTTGGGGGGGTTATTTTCAGTTAGCAGACAGTACTATTTGAATCGCAATTCCATCTGAAATACTGCCAGTGACAACGTTATTACAGTAGCTTGTTTCAAAGGGAGTTCCTTGTTTCAAAGGGTGTTCTTAATGAATTATGCAATATGAGTAGGCTAAATGCTTAAAAATATCACTAGAAGGGAAAACGGACCCACCTGCAACTGAAGCAAGCAAGCACACCCTACAATTTCCCCAGAAATTGTACCCTCTGTAGTTTTCTATTTATGATCTTTCTTGTAGTTCACAGTCCAGAGGATGATATCCACCGCTATTGTGTTCGGCGCACCAGGAGCATGACCCTCTGCCGAAAACTAAATGACTGCCATCATTGGGGCAATTGTGATTTAACCTTTGTATTTGTTCATGTCATGCCATGGAAACAGTGCTCTAATTTAAAATAATGTTACAATTTACAGACTGAAGTGTCATGTTTTTCTTAGTAACATAATCCAAGCTTGTGTTTATTGCATGGAAAAGGTAATGAACAGTTTAAAATAATATGGTAAGAGACTGGTAACGCCATGGAAACAAACACTGCTTCCTTTTACAGTCCAATTTCAGATTACTTACTGAGTACATAGCCATGTTTTACTTGGTATCGCCATGGAACTTAAAGTACAAGTTCATACTAAGGGTAACATTGACAAAGTGGTATTCGCTCACAAAGAATATGGTAAGAAGCTGGTAAAACCATGGAAACAAACACGGCTTCCTTTTACAGTCCAGTTTCAGATTACTTACTGAGTAAATAGTCCAAACATGCGTAGGAACATACCCAGTATCCAAGAAGATTTACCATGATAGAAGAGGAAAACTCTTCCCGCGGAGGTAGGTATACCAGCCAAGTAAATGAGGCCATCATCGATAAATGTATCTGAAAAGGTATTTTATTGGAAAGTACTATGTTATATTCTCATTAGACGTGGACTGTTACCGACATTAACCTTAGGTAACTGCAGGGTAATAGTAGAGTATTTTTTTTGTAATTCTGCTGGAGCTTGGCCGTCTTTACCTACTTAGTAGCAGTGGTATTTACCCAATAACACATTATAATTTACCATATATATCTCCTGTAGATACCAACTTACTACCAGCGGTATTTAAATAGTAATATTTATAAGTTTCCAGGTAAATACTTGTCTTCTGTCTTTACCTAATTAGGACCAGTAAAAATTACCCAGTAATAACCAGCACGTTAGTAAATAGTTAATGGGTAAATACTTCAAATTATCGCTGTATTTACCACTTTGGTACCAATCGGTAATACCCAATAATACATAAAACATACCCAGTAATGACCAGCACGTTAGTATTTAGTTAATGGGTAAATACTTCGAATTATCTAGGTATTTACCACCTTGGTACCAATCGGTAATACCCAATAAAACACAAAACATACCCTTTACTTTCTATGTAAATTCCTAGTACTTAAGGGACTGTAAAAGGAAGGGTTACCAAATCATTATGACATTTGAGATTTCTACAGTGAAAAACAAAACTTGTAGATATTGCTGGTTGGTCTTGGACCTTTGTTGACGTGTCTGGCTCTGGCACACACCTTCTTGTAGTACCCTTCTGAAGCCAGGATAACATAACAACTTACAAACTCCTCACACACTCTTTTTGAGTTTCTAGGTTCTCAGCAGTGAAAAATGTGTTATGCCCTTACGCAGGCATCAGACAGCTTTTTTGAACTAGCGTCCGTGGAGAAGCGAACTTCTGATAGGGTGGGCCGACTGCTTGCCTCTACATGATTCGTCAAGATCTTAGGTAAGTCACGTAGTTCTAGTGCCCTCTGGGTAGTGTAGTTTATGCAACGTTAGGGTCATTACCAATCCCTCTGACATTGACGCCTTCTCTGTCAGTGGTAGAGTACGGGGCCGGCTACATGCGAGAAGTAGCGGTACACAGGAAAAAGTGCAGGTACGATTTAAGTTCATTTGAATTAGTTTTGCAAACACACAATACAGTTTAAGTTAGTGTTTGTTTTTTGTGAAGTGTCTTTTATTTCATTTCTTAAGTTTTTAAATTCTCTATAATTATTATAACCTTGACATTAGGGGTACCGCAAAAAAGAAATTGTTCAACACACAAACCACGGTTCGGTTTTTACATGTAAACCGCGGTTTTTCGGATCTACGAGAAAACACAACCTAACACCCTTTGTCCTTCCCCTTTCCCGTAACCTTTCCCGGAGAGTACCTGTCCAATGAACTGTCAGTATATCAATGACGAGTCACGTACTGGAGAGCAGTGTTGCCAACTTAGCAACTTTCTCGCTATATCTGGTAGTGCTGGGCATTTCTGCTCTTTTTCGTGAGCAAGCCCCTTCGACTCAACTCACTGAAAAGAGCCGGCTCTTTTGGCTCCCAAACGGCTCCTTAAATGTTTTAACTATAACTTTGACTATGATAGGTGGGAAAACAGTTCTAATTAAATTATTACTCATAACCAGGGGCATAGCCCCTAAGGATTTGTTCTAAGGCCTACCCAAAAACGAAAAAATCTCTGAAAAATTATGCTCCGGGTGCACATCGCAAAGTAAATAAGTCGAAAAAAATGGAACCTCTTTTTTGCCTCAAATTGAACCATGCCACGTGACACGTTCAAAGCACGCGTCTAAATAAACGTGTGCTTTTTGAGACCCATCTCCTTCTAATTATTCATGTCTATGAAAATCTATTATGCATTGCACATTAAATCTTTTTTTGGTACTGAAGCTGTAACCATAATTACTGCCAAATCATTCTGAAGCCCTATACTCTTATACTAATAATTATCAATTGGAGTATTCATGGAAAAAAAAGAAAAAGCTACTTGAGAATTTGAAGGTTATACGGTCAAACTGACTGAAGAATGAAATAATGACGTGAAAAAATGAAGATAGCGTAGCTCATTGGCTGGTCAGTTCCCATGATGCAAGGCGGTAAATAGTGTTAAAATTTGCTGATAAGTTTGAGGTTTGTTCGAAATACAAATGTAACTTAATGAATTTAGTTTTTTAAATGTGTCTGCTTAGAATGTAGTGTTTTGTTGCGTGATAATTGTCATTGTTGTGCTGGTTTACCATTGTAAACATGAGTTAAATGACTGTTACGTTTCATCAGAATAGCTGGATTCGTAATATGTAAATGTGTCCACAGCAAGTAGCGTCTATTAGAATCTGCAGAGTAACTTTGTGAGGGCCCCCGTTCTCGCCATGTGACGCAAAATCTGAGGCGTTTGAGGGGCTCCTAAACATTTTAATTTACTAGTAACATAATAAAATTACATAGTACTAAGTTTACTGCTTGAGGTACTTAATTGAAAGTGTACTTGAAAGTATTGCAAAGTATACTTTGAGGCTCGGGGTCGCACTACACAGGTTACTTTAGGAAGTATACTTGATGAACTGAAAGTGCACTACACAGGCTACTTTGCAGTATTAAAAAGAAAACCTTGAAATACACTAAGTGTACTTTAAAGTGTACTAAATGACCTAAATAGTGGGCCAATTCAGTTTACTTAGTACAAAAATAGTATATAAATAAGTACACTGCTAGTATACTTTAAGTAACATGATAATAGTATACTTTTTTATACTAAGTATACTTACAAAATAAACTTGAAGTATACTTGTTTTTTGTAAGGGCATGGCAGTCAAGACATTCCGACTGGGCGGTGGAGACCACTGGAAGACGCAGAACTGTAAGCAAAGCTGTATATTTATGTTTCTCTGTTCCGTTGATGTCTCTTTTCTGTGTTGGAGTTCTTTTAAGAGCTTGATGGCATCGACATCCAGTCTGATAGTCTCGGCGACGTCTTGCAAATGTGCAAACGATGTATATACGACGTTGGCCCGGTGTATGTTGTATACGTTGTGCAAGACGTTTGTGTGCTATCTGGGTATGACCGACTTTAAAATACAGAAGCCTATAGACAAGTTCATGAGCCGTTTCCGCTCTACTTCCTGAACTGCTCCCCTATATGCAGTCCACTTCCATTCTGGCGGGCTGGGTTTGTTTTGCTAGCTAGCTCCGTTGTGCCGACAAAGCACTGATATCCAGTGACAAAGAGGATATAAAGTGGTTCGGGAACGACGTGTGCGGTAGTTGGTTGCAAGCACTCGAGAAAGCACCTGAACGAGTGGTTAGATAGAGTGCTACAACCAGTTTTAAAACCTAGAATCGCCTCTAGAATCGCCTCTAGCCTGTTACAGTTATACTACAGTAGTATGCTTATTGTTTGTAAGCTTTTCAATTTTTTGGGGTGTTCCTTTGTCCTATTATTGCAGTGGATTTAATAATTATACATTGATATGTGGATATAATAATTCAAACCTTTCAAAGTGCCAATACACACATCTGTATAAGCCCGGCATGAGGTGTGTAGCCAACCGGTACTTTACCTTTAAAGCAGTCATAACCGGGTTCATAGGAAGAATAGATAGATACGTAGGCACTTCAGGCAGTGACAAGCCATATAAATAAGGGTAACAGTGTACTGCCTGTCTTGTCCTTCTGAAGTTGTTAAATTGAATAGGCTGAACATCAACATTAGGGTGACCAGACGTCCTCTTTTACCCAGACATGTCCTCTTTTTGAGACCTAAAAAATGCGTCCAGCAGGGATTCCAAAATCGTCCAGGGATTTTGCTTTGTTGGATATTCGTGCTTCTCTGGGTCTTTCACCAACTATTACGCCCTTACAAATTCAGGAAAGGGTATCTCCCTTACATTCCACCTACTTGCGCAAACTGACTGTAGAGAGAACTGTTATTTTGATCAGATAGTGCGGCATGCAATACACGACAAGCACCCCCCTCCCCTCCGCCGACACAACGAAGTGTCCTCTTTTTCAAAAACTCAAATCTGGTCACCCTAACTTATTACAAAGATTCTCTCGACCCAAATCAAAATTCTGAGCCGCTAATTTATATTTGTAATGGCGAGCTGCGATTGGAAACGAAATGAGGGTGGGGCTTGGTCAGCACACCATTTCCAGAAAGTATGTGTGTGCGTCTCGCCAAGCTCGCACGTGTCAAGTAGGTTGACCACCTGTCCCTCTTTGCGCTGTATCGCACAGCATTTTCAATATGCGACGTGCGGAACAAGGGGTAAAAATGCCGTGTGACACAACGCAAAGCGGGAGAGGTGGTCACCCTAGTGTCAAAATTATATTAGATTTAATGACACAAAGATATTGAGGCAGTGTGTACATTTACATAAATACACCCCTTTCAGCCATTTTGTATTGCATTTCTTATTCAATATGACCATTTATAAAAACATGTATTTTACACATTTGGAACAAATTTCAAGTCAATTGGATCTATGGTTCATGAGGAGAAGGGTTTTGAAGGTTGTACCAAATTTGGACAGTACAAGAAAATTCATGAGTCTGACAATATGGGTCCTTGAGGCTTTTTTGTTCCCCATGAGAAATAAATAAATAACCAATTTTCAGGCATTTTTGAGCTATTGGGCCATTTAGCGGAGAAATATAATAATAAATATAGCTGCAAGCAGCAATGCGGGTTCCTCCGCAAAATATAATAAAAATTTACATTGTAAAAGGTCAAGAGTTGGACAACAAGAGAGCAAAACTACTTCATGTTGGGTCAACTACAATAAGCTGAATGGGGATTTGAACTCATGAGCATAAGGTTACAAGGCAGCCTCTCTATCCTCTCTGCAACACACCAACTGTTGAAAATGTAAGAGTAGAAAGGGCAAAATATAAGCTTTGGTCAGCTTTGGGACAAAGGTTAAGAAGCGGTTGACTTCGTCCTTGAGGCTTTTTTGTTCCCCATGAAAAATAAGGCATGTATACCCATTTTCAGGCATTTTGGAGTAATGGGGCGCTGGGGAAATCACGTAGACTTTGGGCGTGTTTTATAGCGCCCACTATGGGCGTACATGGGCCACTAGCCATCTGGGAGTAATGAGTGACCTGTTGTATCATTGGGCCAAATTGGAAAAAATTGGGTCTAGGACTTTTTGAGCTATTGAGCCATTTAGCGGAGAAGAAAGATAATAATAAGAATACTAACAAAAACAATAGGTTCCCTCCTACCGGAAGAACCTTAATCATTGGAATACTAGCAAAAACAATAGGTTCCCTCCTACTGGAGGAACCCTAATTAAAACAGGCCGCCAAAAACAACACTAGTCCGTCCCCCCTTCCGCCTGTTCGAGCCTCCCCAAACTGGGGCCAGAGTTTAGGACTGGGCCACCCTTACTGGGAGCACAATTTGCCGGACAGGTAGCCACCTGCCTTTTAGCTGGGCCAGACTCTGTTAAGTGCTCAGTGTGTGATGGTTAAGTAACGCTCAATACAGAGACCTCACACACTAAAACGAACTTACCAGGCCACCGAACGTTAGGAGAGAAGAACTCTAACTTCGGGGCAGGAATAGGTACCGAATGCTCGACTGACCCCAACCGCCATGGACAGTGATATGTGGCACAGTCCAGGGCAGAGTAGGCTCAAAGGATTCTTGATGGTTCAGCGCTGCTCGTGGTAAAGAACTGAACCCACAATACTGAGACGATGAATGTTAACCCTCTGGGATGAAACAGCAGTCTCAAGTGCAATAGCAGACAATGAATAGACCATTGTTTTCTTTATTTAACAAACATACAATGAAGGAGAGAACCAAGTTCTTGATCCACACTGCTAGCATGCCTCTTGCTTCCTCACCACAGAGGCTTTCAGCCGGGGAAGAACTATGTGAACCTATGCTGGCACTTAGCAGTTTAGCTGCAGTAGCCACACAAAAAGAATAATCTGCCTCTGCCCTTTGCCACTACCAAGACAGCACTTGCACTTATCTCTGAACAAGCTGCAAGGGTGGGGAATATCTGCTCTTAAAGGAATATGGCATCCTCTACAGCTGAGCTGTCTCCACTGGAGACCTCACTTGGTGAAACCTGGATTGAGTTAAGGACTTGATAACCGCCTTAATTTATCAGTGGTGAAAAACTCTCAAAGTAGGATAACATCGGTTTTATTTGCCTCTGCCCCCCAACAACCAAACACCATTAAACGACTGATCTATATTTGTTTTTGTTATCACCATCAGAAAGACAGGTTGAGAGGAAGATGATGTGATTAAGCAGATACACAGAGGAATCAAAAACAGACTTTACCCAATGTGTTAAAAAGCCTGGGAAAGGTATTTAGGGAGAGCCGATGGAGTAGCAAGATTTTTTTGTACCCTCAGTCCCAACTCATGCATAATCATTACACTGCATCCCTAATTGAGGATAATCCCTGGTGTTTGCACATTCCATTTCTAAACATCACATGTGGATGGATGACAAATTGTGGGCCAGTGAAGATGCTGTGATCTGTTACACAAATTGCTTTGATTAAACACACTACCAAATCCCCTAATGGATTTGGAATGACTCAATCAATTTTGCAATACCTGAATGCAGCTGATGAGTTCTTAATGAACTTGGTTAGTCAGCATGCAGCCCAATCTCCACAAGACATTCAGGTGTAGTATGAGGTAAGACTGAGAAACAGATAATGATGTTTTTAAATCACATACCTTTTTTTTCCAGCTTCATGTAATATATATGGCCATACACATGGTGTGTATGGCCATATATACATATATATGGCCAAAGTGCCTGCTCTCTCATAGCCTGAGACTGAGGCTGTTGTGGGGACCAGCTCTGTAGGTCAGGTCTCATATACTACCACTACCTGATGTTTATGTAGGGGGTTAAATATTGTCCAAAGAACCAAAGGGAATTCCCCTATGGTTTAAAGGCCGTGCCAACTGACGTTGTGTCCTTGGGCAAGGCACTTCAACCTTCTTGCCTCAGGAGGAATGTCCCTGTACTTTCTGTAAGTTGCTCTGGATAAGAGCGTCTGCTAAATGACTAAATGTAATGTAAATGTAGAATCCCAGGTATTTGACTCTATGGGTTAAAGCAGAGCAAGAAAGGTCAAAGTGCGCTTAAATGAAATACGCATTTAATAACTTTGCAAATGAAGGAAATCAATTACCAGGCAAACATGTTACACTATAAAAGCTTTAAATCTTACCTACTCTACCATGATCATTGTAAATCACAGAGAAAGCAAGAGGTGAGCAAGGAGTAGGACAAGGGAGAACTGAGGAGAAGGTCTCAGTAGATGAAGAATCCACAGAACAAAGCATTACATTTCCCTTTATGCACAAGAACAACCAATCAGACCTCATCTTGAATGGAGAAACTCTAGACTTGAGCATATGAGAGGTGGGGGCAGGTTTGACACCCAGTATTACATTTATTTGACTGCATCAAAGGCAGTGGCCATTACTGCATGTAGATATCCTGGGAAAGGTAATCTAACACATTATAGACCAATTATTTGTTTGTAAACATTCGGGATGCGCGCGCAATGTGGGTGCAGAAAACTGGTAAAGGATAGCATTTAAAACGCCAAAAGGACCACACGGATCATACAAATAGTTAGATTTTAAAAGGCCAAAACGGTCGAGGAGGACAGCTTTTTAAGAGAGAAAGCGATTCTCCATTGATCTGTCACATCAGAAATTTGATTTGGATCACGAAAGTCCTGAAATTTGGGTGAGAATGTCGCCCGGTAGACCGCATAGTCAGGCGGCAGCCATGTCTTCACGTCATATCACAAAGTTCATAATTTTACAGTTTTACAGTCAATTCTAGCCTACATCTAAAAAGTTGAGCAGGGCAGCTTTCAAGAGATATGGGAGTTCTGCTTTTAGCCAGCTGGTCCGATTATTTTTGTGATTTGTTTAAAACTGGCAATCTGAGTGAGACTGCGTCCCTGTTTTGACGTTAGCATCAGTCAGACTCAGGTCGCTCACTGGCAGTGTGCACAATGTTGTTTTTCACTCCATTATACACCAGAAATGTCTGGAAGGACTGCCTGTTGTAGATACAAGCCTGCTGAAGCTAGCCAGCATCTTGGATTTCTTTAACCGAGCCTGTTTCATTCGTCATTTGCCTGAGAAAGCGACCTCCGTTAGTCAGCTAGTTTTGCCTGATCACTTGGTCAGGCTATTTAAAGGTATCGGGGTCAAGTGACTTTTGTGCATAGACAAGTGAAATGTAAATGTACTTGTCCAAAGGACAAGTGCCTTAAACAGTCAATGTCAAGCCCTGCAATCCAGTGGCCAGAGATATATGAAGACCTGATCGACACTCCAAGTGTAATAGACCAGGGAGAAGTTCGTCTTTTGCAACCGACATGCGCAGTTGAGCCTGCTTGACAGTCGTGTGACGTAGGGTGATAATTGGTCTATTGTTTTTCATTCTGGAGGGACAGAGGCAGGTTATGGCTGCCATCTAGTCCTTAAGTTTATTCTTTCCAGAATACATTGTGTCTCAATCTACATGTATTAATTTAGCAGATGCTTTTATCCAAAGCGACTTCCAAGAGAACTTTACAAGAGTGCATAGGTCACTGATCATAACAATGCAATCTCGTTGTTTAAGATCATTGACCTCTGCACTTTTGTAAAGCTCTCTCTTGGAAGTCGCTTTGGATAAAAGCGTCTGCTACATGAATATGTGTAAAATGTAAATGTGTATCAAACTGAAAAAAGTAACAGTTATTCAAGAGTAGCTTACAAGGTTTCACATCACATATTGTACTTACACTGCCATGGAAATTGTTACTGTAATTGCCATACATCATGGTTACTGTAACAAGAAATGTGTACAGCATAATATACTGTCATACAATAAGCACATCAAAACTAATATTATGAAAAACCTACACTAGTAGTATGAGTAACCACAGTAAGTTTCAGGCAAGTGACACTTTCCTAGTCAGAGTTAGCAGGGGGTGCATTACAGTAAGCCTGGCATGAAATGCACCCCCTTTATTGTCTGTTCTATATATCCCAGCATCAAATGACTCTTACTGTATTGTACACTGAGGGGACTAGTATGAGTGACCACGGTAATTTTCAGGCATGTGACCCTTTCATTGTCAGAGTTGCAGAAGGTGCATTTCATGGCAAGAAGGAAACACATACAGTAAGAAAGTAAAGCAAAGCTGGTGTTTCACTAGTTGTCGTCCTCACTCTCCCGCTCCTGTCTGTCTGGCCACAGATTTCATCGACATATCTGATGTTCTCCCTTGCGATGCAACAGGGAAAGAATCGATTTGCATGCCGCAACCATCCCCTACACTGATCTGCTGTGACATCATCGCAAGCAGCATCCATTGTCTGGAGCAGGGAGCTCTGGTTTTGAGCCCAATGCTCATAAACCCTCCACCTCCATGCAGAAAAAAACTCCTCGATACGATTGAGGAATGGGGAGTCAGGTGATAAGAGTACCATCAGCATTCTTGGATGGGCAGTGAACCCTGATGAGTGGGCCACAATGACAAATGTAAGAAAGGGAGGCCCTACCAAACCCTTCTCATGTAGAGGGATAAGATCGGAGTGCAGGCGGTCCAAAAACACCAGGAGCTTCTGGGTATTGTATGGGCCAAGACTGGGAATGTGGGTGACTAGCCTACACCATTCTCTGAAATGGCAGCACACATGGTGATGTTGTCCCCAGCTGGCCTGGGACAAGCTCTATATATTTGATGGAAGCATGTATACTCCTGGATAGCTCCTGTCAGCTAACTAAACTTACTTTGGTGATTGGATGTGTCCCCTTGGTTAGTAAAGTTGTAGTTGCACCTGACAATAACTGTAAGCAGATGATCCAAGAGATCCATATTACAGTATATACCATAATGTTTTTCATGGTATTATGTGCCTGAAAGATTTTGACAGTGGAGTGAACTATTGTGCAGGTGATTATGTACACAAGGAAATTATGCCAATATGTTTCGCAGAGAACAACCACTTGACTGAGAAGCAACAGTCAGTTAAGACCAGCAAGATATTTTCAATTGGTAATTGGCCTAATTGAAGGCAATTATACCTAACCATTTCAAAGATGTGCTAAATTATTTGAAATGTGTGCAAACTGTAGGCAATTGCACTTGTCATTTGTGCTTATACAATTGCGATTTGATTAAAGGAATGAAAAATTACAATCTGTTGTGAACAACTGCCCAGCGGTTTGGAGGATTGCACGTGTTGTTTTGAGAATGTCATTTCTGTTTCGTGAAATGAGCCAAAGCAATGTAGAACAACTGTAAGACCACTGCATAGCGCAGTGGTCAAAGATCACAGACACAGACAGGCAGCACTGACACACAGGTCTTTCATCAAACAACCAACATAGCTGAGTCCCTCTTGAGAGTTAGACCGAATCCCAATACTCCCCCTTACCCCTCCCCCTTTAGTTTACCCTTCAGGCCGATTTATACTTCTCTGTTAACGGACAGGCGCACGCACGGAGTCGGACGGAGTCGGAGTCGGACGGAGTCGTGCTGAAAGCAATTCACAGCCAGAACAGTAGATGACGCTGCACTGCGATGCTAGCTAGGTTATCGAAAAGTCGGAGCAAATTTACAAATGAACCATTTCATCAATAAAATAAGCACATTTTCAGCAACTACACTGTCCTTTTCTCGTCACATTTTAATTCAGATACTGATTTACATGTACTGTTTAACTGAAATAAGTGTTGTAAAAATGTACAACAATGGCGGTCAAAGGATTCTGTTCTCTTGTTGGTCACGGCAACCCCGCCCCCCACCCCTGACGCAATACGGACCAATCATAGCCAAGGGGTATCCGTAAAAAGACGCACGGACAGACGGATAGTCAGGAAAATCAGGAGGCGCAAGCAGAGCTCTGCGAGGGCTCTGCGAAGACACGCAGAGGGCGTTTCTTGAAGGAAAGGGCGTTCCCCGTGTGCGTAAAAACGCAGAAGTATAAATCGGCCTTTAGCCCTTGGCCCTCGAAACTGAGGGGTAAGGGCTACATATCCCTAAGAAATGGGACGCCACTTGGTTACAGGTACGTCATCTAGCACGTATCATCTCCAAAGCAAGTCGTGTTATGCACTGATATTTTACGAAATTCGCTGTTAATGGAGATTACTTAAAACTTTAGACATGCTAGTCAGAAAAATGCGGGACTGTTGTGCAATTCAGCACTAACATTAGCGTACCAAACTAGCGATTTTTAGAAACGTTTCAATTAGGAAAATGGTTGCAAATATATATGTTCAGGACTGAGTATGGCACAAAACAAGACTGTCATAATTTTTTATCAATTAATTAAGCCGGAAATATTACATTTATTGGACTCTCTGGATGATCTGGCCTTGGCATTGTTGCCGGTCCCGCAGTATTCACATAGCCCTAGGTTTCAAGTAAGGTCCCGATCTTACTTGGTTTTAAGGTGTGGATACCCCTTAGTCTTAGCCCTACCCCTAGCTCAAAAAGAGTATTGGGATACCACTAGCTCTCACAGGAACGCACAAAACTATGGGGAAGGGGTAAGGGGAAGGAGTAAGGGGGAGTATTGGGTTTCGGCCATGGACACCACATAAAACTCTGAATGAAGACTGCACTTAATGTCTATATTTATAGGGAAAGTCAGGTAAATTTAAGGAATGTGGCTTGCGGTTTCATCGTGCTTTGCTGCTGTTTTTATTACTCTTTCTGATATTTTTCTATCTTGAAAGTTATTTGACCTGTTTTGACCATATTACGGGCCTGCAGTCAATGAAGTAAGCTACTGTGATAAATGGGGTGTATCAGCCCAGCAAAGACAATTAAGTGCTGATTGGCACACCTGGGCGTGATTTGAGGAGCGTGTAGATAGAGAGAGAACGTGAGGAAGGGAGGAAAAAAGGACTGTGTGGGCCAGAGAAATAGGAGGCTGCGTGTGGCCGAGCGGGGTGACCAGAACCAGACGTTGATGCGAGCGGGAGCCAGGGATGCGCAGAGTCAGAGAACACGGATCCCGGGACGAACGGCGGCCAACAACGGGACCAGCATCACGTTACCTCTACGGACAGAGTGGAGTACTGAGTTTGGCGTACTCCAGTGCAACGCTACTCGTGCAGGCCGCTCTTTCGGACCCTCCTCTCTAGCCGCAAGTTAAGTGGTCACCAGTACTCACTACTACTCCATGATTGGAGCCAGCGACTCTGCGGACAGGGCGCATTTGGGTTGGGGACATTGTTGTAATATGGGGCTGGGCGCGTAGGGCTCAGGATTTATAGAGGACAGCACCGGGCACCAGCTGCCGGGTTGTTTGTTTTGTATCTACTTAATAAAGACATTTCTTACGAGCCAGTGTGCATTGTCCGATTCACCTCTCCCCCATCCTGTACAAAAGTACGGTCCGCTACACTACACACTATCACATGTAATTATTTATGTTGATTATGTAGATGTTGTTTGTCATAATCTATAAAAAATCCAGTACTGCATGTAAGGGATTACACAAGGCACAAGGACAGATCAAGCAGGGTGCAAAATAGATTGGGGTTTATTACATATTATAATCATTATAACACATAATAAAGCTGATATGATAACAAAATTAAAATATAGCTGCAAGCAGCGATGCGGGTTCCTCCGCAAAATGGCAAAATATTATAAAAATTTACATTGTAGAAGGTCAAGAGTTGGACAACAAGAGAGCAAAACTACTCCATGTAGGGCCAACTACAATAGGCTGAATGGGGATTTGAACTCATGAGCATAAGGTTACAAGGCAGCCTCTCCATCCTCTCTGCTACACACCAACTGTTGACAATGTATGAGTAGAAAGGGCAGTGTATTAGCTTTGGGACAAAGGTTAAGAAACGGTTGACATTTCAAAGAGGAATTGCGCATGGTGTTTCATAATGATGTCATCCTGTTTAACTAAACAGATATTCAAATTTAAGACAGGCTAAAAGACTACGACTGGATTCAAACCTCCAACCTTATACTTTGCAGGTCACTGTCCCTGTCCATTGAGCTCTTCTCAGTGTTGAATATTGTCATGTTCAGTTACTGTATAAAAAAGTAAGCTGTTTCTTCTGTGGTAAGAGTTGTTAGATTCAGCCAAAGTTTAAACTACTCAAATTCAATCATATGTTGACATACCAAGGTGAAATTGTTAATGGTACTTCAGAGTGATGTCATCTTGAACCCATCTTGAACCCTTGATATTTGATTTATTGACACAAAGATATTGAGGCAATGTGGACATTTACATAAATACACCCCTTTCAGACATTTTGTATTACATTTCTCATTCCATTTCACCCTATATAAAAATACACCTGCCCGCACACTATCCCAATCCATGCCGTTTACCTCCCTCCCAGCGCAAGTCACGCCAAAGCAGAAATGCTGTAGCGGACGCATGAAATGTCAACCAAAAATTGCCTCCCACATTCAAAACACATTGATCATAACACTGTTTCCAGAACCACCGTCATCTTACAATCAAGAATAGCGTAATTGGCAAAAGGTTTATGGCATAGCCCTTGTTCATCCCCTTGCAAACATGAATGTATACTGGCCAACTCTCATTTCCCATTAAACCACACAACATGCACTCTCAGGGTGACCAACAAGATTATTTTAACTAACAAACAACAATATTACAAACATCTAACTAAACAAACGCAACAACCGAAATCCCTTGCATAACTGTTGTAACCAAACTATTTTCCACAAGTCTTGCCGCACTGCATGCTGGGTACCCAAGAGCGCGAACGCTGATGATCAAGCTGTGCTCCGACTGCGTGATATGACGAGATGCTAGTGACGCGCTATGGTCTCTGAGTCTCCTGAAATGGAACGCGTCTTTCTGTCTTGTCTCTGGCCTTCTGGTCTCAAAGTGCTCAAACCTTCACAATAATTCAAGAGTAGTGTACTTTCACGAACCCAATCATTGATTCTAGCTTAATGTGTAAAAATAGGACTTACCGAACGTGGCTGCCTCCAACACAGCTACCAGGCGAAACAACAATGGCTGCCAAAAAATGATTTATAGTCGTAACAGCGAGCTGCGATTGGAAGCTAAATGAAACAGGAGCTAAAGACCAAGGGTGGGGGCTTGGTCAGCACACCATTTCCAGAAAGTATGTGTGTGCGTCTCGCCAAGCTCACGCGTGTCACGTAGGTTGACCACCTGTCCCTCTTTGCGCTGTATCGCACAGCATTTTCAATATGCGACGTGCAGGACGGTGCAAATGATGTGCGACACAACGCAAAGCGGGACAGGTGGTCACCCTAGTGTCAAGGGGCAGGATAAGTCTGTGAGAATTTGGAGCGCGCGCGCTGTGGAGCAATTCACTTGAATTCAATCATATATTGATATACCAAGGTGAAATTGTTTATGGTACTTCAGAGTGATGTCGTCTTGAACCCTCTTAGGTTTGAAAAACAATCAGTCAAAATTATATTTGATTTATTAACACAAAGATATTGAGGCAATGTGGACATTTACATAAATACACTTCTTTCAGCCATTTTGTATTGCATTTCTTATTCCATGTCAGCCTATGTAAAGACATGTATTCTACACATCTGTAACAAATTTCAAGTTGATTGGGTCTATGGTTTATGAGTAGAAGGGTTTTGAAGGATGTACCAAATTTGGACAGTACAGCAAAATCTATCATGGCGGACCTTATGGGTTGTTGAGGCTTTTCTGTTCCCCATGGGAAATAAGGAATGTATACCAATTTTCAGGCATTTTGGACTAATGGGGCGCTGGGGAAATCACGTAGACTTTGGGTGTGTTTTATAGCGCCACCTATGGGCGTACATGGGCCACTAGCCGTGTAGGAGTAGTGAGGGACCTGTTGTATCATTGGGCCAAATTGGAAAAAATCGGGTCCAGGACTTTTTGAGCTGTTGGGCCATTTAGCGGAGAAATATCATAATAATAGGATTACTAACAAAAACAATAGGTTCTCTCCTACCGGAGGAACCCTTACTAACAAAAACAATAGGTTCCCTCCTACCGGAGGAACCCTAATAAGAATAAGAATACTAACAAAAACAATAGGTTTCCTCCTACCGGAGGAACCCTAAATACTACAGAGTTAACAAACTATCTTAAACCTCATTAACACAGAGGTCGTCATATCAGCATGGACGGATTAAGAGCCACGGGCCCCTGGGTCTGGACGTGTCAAGGGCCTCCCCCTCCCCCCTTTTTTTATATTGCGAGATTAACGCAAGATTAAAAAAAAAAAATTCTATAAACTGTTAAATAAGCTCATGTAAGGAATCTCACTTGTCCTAGTTAAGGCCTACCAGTAAAACACATTTAAAGGATCATACAGTGAAATGTTATGATGTGTTATGATTGAGGGGCTCCATTCAGACAGATCAGGGGTGGATAACATCATAATGGGGTCTTCATGAAGAAGAACTTTACATAAACAGTGCATTTGTGTGTGTGTTGGGGGTGGGGGTGCTTAAACAGAGCTCTAATGCTATTGTTTTGCACTTGTTTTTTGGATTTCTACCTACAGAGTTGAAGGGCCCATATTGCATGGAGTACTCAGCCCCTCTAAAGTCCTATAGATAAACTTAGGGGATAAACACTCACTTGAAAGGTATCATGATGGTTTCTTTCTTGTGACATTTTCAAAGTGAATGTTTAGGCTATTCTTTAGTTTTTCAGTAGGACTTTTGGGGCCCTGTTATTGACATGAAGCCTAGCATATACCGGCTATGGCGCATCGTGTCATATCATCATATTAATACAAAGTTAATAAAAGCGACTTCACGCAGAGGCTCTGGCTTAGGGGCCCCCTGAGCTCATGGGCCCCTGGGCCCGGTAGGCCCGTTTGTTAATCCATCCCTGCATATCAGGATATCTGTTCAGTCACTCTCCACTCTACAGCTCTCATAAACACATATGGCTGGCCTGGCCCACTCATTATTTGGGAAGGGTTGTAATGCCGCCTCATTGTAACAAAATTATAATCAACTTTCCTCGGCAGTAACTAAAATAAATGAAGAAAACAATGATGATGACAATGAAGGAGTCTCCTACACTTCAAACAATGGTAGGTGCTTCCCAATTACTGTGGAACCCTATTTAAGTACCAGGCAGGCCTGGACTGGTATCATATCTGGCCGATATGATATTTAATATATACATAAATCTTCATATATATATTTTTTTAATAAACTTAAAATTGGCCAATGACTGGCCCATAAAGCAGGGACAGTGGCCCATTGGTTCATTTTCCATACTGACTGGCTGGCCCAATCACATCTCTTAACTCCTTTGGTGTACTGGTGGGTGGTGTCCGACCGATTGTGGTGGGCCGGTCTGACCAAAAATGCCTGGGCATTTTTTTTGTCCCAGTCCAGCCTTGGTACCAAGTGTCCCGTCAGACTTCCTTTATGGAGACATGGCGACCATGCTGCAGTCATACAGGAGGTAGCTATGGTATTACAACAAAGTCGTTAATGCACATTAAAATCATCAGTCAGGAGAACAAGCTGGGGGAGTTTGTTCCAGCTGGCCGGGTATTGGGCTCAGATTGGGCTCAGACAGCTAAACCATCATAAACACGGGTCAGGGAAAAATCACAGGCTTGGGTTACACACACAAGTCTGCTTGCCGGAAAGAACAGCCGCCACTTCAAATGCAATTCCACCATTTTGCTCTCTCCATCCCTGTTTGCGCTAATTGTAGACGTCCCTTCTTTCTTTCGTCTGGGCTATAGGCCCACATCCGGTCAGAATGCCATGTGTTGTTCCCGGGTGCCTCTTGCATGTGTAGCTGGTTCTCTCACCACCCTCACAAGCCGTAAAGACGTGGTGGCTCAACACCAGCAGGAACTGGGGAGTGGTTGACAGAGCTCAACACCAAAGAGCTCACCTATAGGACTGCCTCAGCATAGCAAGCAGAGGAACATCAAAACTGGTCACACACTCCCTATACATATGCATGCGTATGTGCACACACACACACACACGCAAAAACACATTAATACACCAACATACGCAGCCCTACACACATACACAAGCACAAACCTCAGATGGGCACATGTTGGAGGGCAAGCTTGAGAGTATCAAAGTCTCAAAGAGAATATTAGAATCCTTCAGGATGTGTGGGCTGCACCTTCAACCATAGCACCGTGGGAACTCTTGTGAGGTGAGGGCCACATTATCAAACTTTCACAGCAATCTATCTGAGAATACTTGGCATTGTAAATAACATTCATTACCAGAGAAGCAGACAGACACAGTGCATGTTCTCTCTTGAAGATGACATTGAAGATTCAAGTTACTCTTATACGTAAAAGACAACAACATTTATTTCCATCGGAAGAGAACAATGCAGGTTGTTTGGGGGAGGGTATATTTTTTCAACAATTGCTTCTTGAATGTTTACATAATCAAGAGATGTTGGGACAGGGACGTGCACAGGAATTTTGAAGGGCAGTTGCTCTGGCCTGAAAAAAGGGCCCCCCCCCCCCCCCCCCAAAAAAAAAGGAATAGCCTGACTACTAATGATAATAATTCATGTAATGCATTACTTCCATCATTAATTCTTCTTGTTAAAACAAAATGTTATAAACTAACCATCAGCAGACATGTAGCCTAGTTTTCCTACCAAAAAAATGTGCATGTGATAAAGGGCTGGTTGGCTGGTAGGCAAGCTAGCCGTCTGATTATTTAGGCTTAATGTGGCGAACTGAGCCTGGATTTATGAAGATTTTAATTGATTTCATAAAACCTGATGATGATTGTTCGTTTGTTATACATTTCTACAACTTAAAACTCACCTTTTCTGACAACGTCAAAGCAGTTTTTTATCGACACAGAATAAAACAACCGTGACCGTCTCTTAAGTGCAAGAAAATGCAGGCTCAGGTGGCGGTCGCGTGCAGTACCGCAGAGTAAACAGAGTAGGGGGCATACCCCCCTACCCCTTGTGACTTCCACTCTTGTTGCCCATAGGCTTATTGATTGGAAGTGAATAAGGCTCCTTTAAGAAATGTTTTGGGTAGCGATTTTTAAAATCTAGGTCTACATGAAATTCTGCAGCTGTTTAAATTCACTATTATTTATTTATTTTCCTCTGAGGGGCACTTTGACTCGAGGAGGGCAAACGGGCAGTTGCCTGGGCAACCTTAGCCATAGCCTGTGTACGTCCCTGTGTTGGGATGTTGAGGTGTTTAAGACAATCTGTGAGATGGAGGCAATCATTATTGTGTGTTTAGTAGTCCATGATCTGCATATTTTGAGAGAATTTGTGAACCTTGATTAGATTTCTTTATCACATCTCAGGCCAAGCCATGTCTCTGATACTGGGAAGGTTTTCCACTGGCAGAGAAGAAAAATGTAAATCAATCTCTTATTATACTGTGTAATCAATCTGCCTTGATGGCAGTGTCTGAACCACAGCCTACAAACCTACATTTAAACAGAGTTCTCCCCCAGCCTAAGCACGGCATTCATAGCCACAACATAGTTGTGCCTTACCTGTTTTAATACCGAACCAACAACGGAACTGAGAGAAAATGGCAGCAAAATCCAATCTCAGCCACAGCTCATAAACATCCAAACCCAACTGGAAACTCCTCTTTCCTCTGCCAGCACATAAGCAGATGATAATGCTCAGAATGGCCTTTGGACTACAAATTGTTTTCGGACGATCCACTTATAAAGAAGTCCCCTCAACCAATATACTTAATGATGTAATAGGTTTAATGTTATATTTTTCTGCTTTCCAGACTGAAAATGTATAGCCAGGTTGGTAATAATATGCCTAAGCAGGTGCCAGGGTACAGTGGGGTCTGTGTGCTCCAGTTCTGACGCATACAGGACACAAACCCTGTGAGGTAGCCTTATGGACTGGTCTTCCTCCAAACTATTTTGAGCCGTTTCCAACAGGCCTGAACCACATCTAAATATAGGCTTGTCTGTTACTATGGACTTGGCAAGCCTACTGAACAGTCGCAGTACTGTGCAACTACACCACAGGAATTTCTAATGCTGTAATATGAAAACCGGGGGCCCCTCTGAGACGTTAACTCCTGGCCGATCTGTCACAGGAATGCAGGAGAATCTGAATGGAAAAGAAAACTTTTCACCAATTTAGTGGAGCCGAGGATTTCAGTTCACACATAGAAAGGGAGAAAGTTGTGGTGGAGGGGTTGGAGGTGGGTGTAGCTAACCATCGCCCAAGAATTGCCCTAAGAATTTATGCATAAATCAAACAAAACATATTATCTCTGCTGGTAATTGTCTTCCACTCCAACTGGGAAGCAGTATAAAAAATCACTTGATCATTTTATGATCATCTGTTTTTCTGCATTGGCATGGACTATCAACAACTGACTGGACTTTGTTTATTTGTTTGTTTCTTTACAGTAAAGCAAATTCTACATGTTTTACCTTCTACACTTGGCACACGACAATTTTCGAAAGTACTAGAGCTCTAAATTTTCAAAAGTTAATTTATTCACACCAGTGTCAAGGTTTTTCAGAGGTTTTTCCTTTTTATTAAGCAGTTTGAGGAGTTGTGACTGGGTAACTGGCTGTTGGGAGCTGGTATATTTCTCTCCTCCGAACTATTGACACAGAAGTGATCTGTCTCTTGCTGTGTTAACTATGAAGATGACGTACTCTCAGGCATCTCAGCTTTTCACTCTCATAACATTCATCAACTCCACTGTCACAGGACATGATCCTATGAAGAGAAAGGTGCTCACCATTGAACAAATCTGACTTGGAGAAGTGTCAAAAGAAACAGTTGTATGTAAGAGTCATGCAGGGAGTGTCAACACACACATGCTAAAGAAATTGTCTGTTTCTCCCTATGTTGCTGTCCTTCCTTCAAGGGCAGCCAGGATCATGGTCAGCCACATCAACGGTGACTGGAGCCAATTCCATGTGCTCATCCATGTTCTGGCCAGGGACATGGGCTGGAGAGCGATCAGTTCTGTATGTTTTGGTTTTTTATATTGGAGTTTCCTAACCCTAACCTTTTTTGTACGAGAAGAACATGCAAACTCCACACAGGAAGGCTAGGAGATACAAAAAAAAATAAAACAAAACAGGAACAATCTGGCAGCTAGGACGCCCGATTAAACCCATTAAATCACAGTAAAAAAACAACATTAAGATTAATTAACCGTAAAATAATTGTAATTTTCCTGTACCAAATTTACAAGATATATCTGTAATATTACATTACAGGCTGTTCTTTGCCAGTAAATATGACTTTTATTAATTGAACTTCTCTGTAAAAAACAGAATTTCTCATTTTAAATGTGTAATATTATCCTGAATAAACCAGATTTGCAGGAGAAAAAATGATTTGTAATTGTACAAACATATGTACGTCGTGTACGTTCACATTATAAACCCATGTTATGACAGTTTTTTGTTTTACTTCAATGTAAAAATACAGCATTTTCAATAAATAAACATATTCAATAAAGCCAAATCGAGATATCACAATTTAACATGTTAATTAAAAACAAGTTGTGTGGACAACATACAGCATCCAATTACTGTATCCAAATATTTACAAGTGTAGTGACTGTATGAAGCCTCAAAAGACAGGTTAGATCGCCATCTAACTGGACAACAGTCACACTCAGGCCGAACACTTAATTCATCCAAACTACAGACCATCACATTACATATCAAAACAGAACGATCATACTGCCAGACAGTATCTCCTTAACAGCTTCAACTTCTAGCAGGTGAAATACACATCAGCATGTGGAGCCTGGGAGGGGATCATCATACTGCAATGTGCCACAAAGCAGGTCCTGGACAGCCAACACATGATGGAAAGCCCTGACACATTATTGAAAAGAGGAGAACCAAAATTGTATTATGTAATTAGACAGATACACATTAATCTTGAAGAACATGTGTAGGCTATGTATTATCAGCTACGCCATTGAAGATTTCTTAAACATACAGTTTCTTATATAAGACAGTTTTTCATGTTTTCTCTGAGACGTTTGAGCAGTTCTCACTGACTCTGTTGGGTTCTGATCTGTATCGGTCCTCTGAACTATTGACACAGGATTTGTTTGTCTCCTGCTGTGTAAACTGTGAAGATGACTCACTCTCAGGCATCTTAGCTCTTCACTCTAAAAACACTCAAATCGACTCACTGTCAATGGCCTAAACAGACAAATTAGTTCCGACTGATAAATGCTCTTTAAACAGTTGTAAGTAATCAATAAGTCATTGCTTTGGGATAGCTTTATTTTCTAGTGTAACCAGTGTAATCAGATTTCTTGTTAGTAGACCTTCTTCACAATCATGCCCAAACCGGGTTCAAACTCGAGTCATCTGACTCACGCAACGACCATTTGTCATAAACATTGCTTTGCTATGCCACCAAAAGCCTAGCTCTTTGATGGCACCGTTGGGTGGTATTTATACTGAGGAATAATTGTTTACTTTATTTTTAGAAGCAGAGGAAGAATTAGGGGCAATCCTTTAGATAATGTAATATATTGTACACTGTCTTGCATTTAATTCCTTAACTTAGAAATCCCTGTCAGGGGTCAACTGAGAGGCATTAATAGGCAGTGTTTGCTTCAATGTCCATGATTAGCCTTACATTTACCAGTGTGGCAGCTGAAAGCAACCAATGTAATATTGATTTTGTCCAAAAGGAAGAAGAGAACACGGATGCCTTTAACGTAGCAGCAGAGCTGTATACATTTTAAAAGAGTTTCTCTCTGTACAAGTCTTCTCAAGACAGTTTCCCTCTCTCATCCAGTACACAGCTGTGCCCAGCAATTGTGTGAAGGCAACATTTTCTAACGCCCATGAAAGGACTGGAGGGATTTTAGCTGAATACAGCTGCAGTTGGGACTTCTCTGTTCTTCCACACTTGCATTGCTTTTGTGTATTTTTTTACTATATTGCTCTCCTCCTCTCTCATTTAAATGAACACTGTCTGTTGCCATACAAGCTGTCTTTAAACTGTGCTTGGCTATGACAAATACCGATGGTACTGCAAAAGAAGAAGATGGAATGCTGGTTCAAGCATTTTATTGTCAGATGCACAAAACAACACAGAGTCAGACCTGGCACTGAAATTCTTACGACAAGACAATGCAAAGTAACCTGGCACAACATAACATATAAGTACACAGAACATAGATTACATCTATAATAAGCTTAAATATAGTAAACCTCCTAATGTACAAATAATATACAATATTCAATACAGTATACTAAACCTCTAATACACATAATAACCTATACCAGAGGTCTTCAACCCTGGTCCATGGGGACCCCTTGTCCTGCACGTTTTAGATGTTTCCCTGCTCCAACACACCTGATTTAAAAGAATGGGTCGAGCAGTGGCCGGCTCATAGAGGGGAATTTGCATAGCAGTTAGCTAGACGGAGCCATATCTCCATAAGGGAAATTGCTCTCTTAGCCTTGTTTTATCTACTTAAATTAAACAAAAACATGTTTTGACATATCATTTCATACAATTTGTTGTTTTAAAATGACCTGTTACAGTCTTGATTACGCGATGGTTTAATGCTAGAATCACCGCAGGAAAATTTACTGTCATGACGCGTCTCTTTGAGTGAAACAAATTTGTTATGTATTGAATTACGTCAAACTGATTGTATTTTATTTAATGCTAAAGTATTCCTTTACAATCATTATCGAAACCAGTGTTGGTGTTACAATGTAACGCGTTACAGTAGTCAGACTACTTTTGTTAGGTAAAGAGTAACTTACGCGTTACTTATTTAATTGAATGAATCCGTTACTAGTTCCTTGCTCAAACAAGTAACGCGTTACTTAATTTAGTCTTTTTGTCGAGAGCACTCAGCATGTAGCTAAAAGTCTAGGAAAGTTGAGGCTACTTTTCGCTAGGTACCTACGAAAACGTCTTAAGCTGCTAGAAAGGTGGGTTCCCCTTCGTTCTTTTGGTGCGCAGTCTCACAAGCCCAATTTACCTGGCGTCATGGAGCCGACCAACTAACTAAATAGTTATTTAAGACTTGCATGTACAGGCCTACGTAATGTCACATTAAATAATGTATTGAACTTAAGCTTGTGTGATGTGTTGCTGTATCGTTCAGGGTTTCGGTTTAGGATTATATTACAGTAAGTAAAATAGTCTGGTTCAGTACATAAGTGAACACCATTTTGCTACCATATACCTAGCTATAGCTTAGCTTCGTTTTGCTCCTAGATTCAAACCTAGCCCTTGTAGAGCTAGCTAACTACTAGACTTCTGCCTGACATTTTACAACAGTATTTATTGATTAAAGAGTTTCTTGATCGAAGAACTTAATGCAAATATTGCTTTTGATTATAGTGGATTATTACCTTGATCCGTCTTGCTGTTTTATGACGATTGATCATGTTATATGCGAGTGACACTGAATATTCAGTACAATATGTGCTATTGCTGAGGTCAACCCATTAAATGTGCCTTCTGGGCATAAGAGCGACCAAGGTGAATTGTCTTAGAAATAAAATACTTTTCTTAATGTAACGCAAAAGTAACATAACACCTTACTCTCTACAGCAAGTAACTAAGTAACGTAACTAGTTACTTTACAAGGAATGTAACTAGTAACTGTAATTAGTTACTTTGAAAAGTAACGTTACCCAACATTGATCGAAACTATCCAATAAGACAATTTCTTTTTTTTTATTACCTCAGGAAACCTTAACTGTCATGTTGTGTCTTATGCAGCCGCAACCTAAAATCATTAGACTGAACAATATTATTTCTCTTACTTCAAATACAATTACTGAACAGTCATTACTGATGCTATAGTCAACATTATTTAATATATTATGAAATAGAAAACAGGTACAGTAGGGTGTAATACTGTGTGGCGCTCCCTTTGACTCCAGTGGTGGCACTCCTGCTTTGTCAGGACGGGGTTCAAATCCCTGTGGTGTCTTTTGCCTTTATGAGTAGACTAAGCATGATCAATATATGATCATCAATATACTGTATTGTAGCCAAACCATGGCACACAAGCCAAAACAATATCTAGAAGAACTCGAGCTTCATCTATTATGCCACAAATGATAACGCAAAGGATCTGCCTATTTCTACAGCCATGACATCAAAACAGTCAAAGAGGAGGAGGACCTACAACCCTCAGGAGATGGAGGTAAGGGTGGCAGAGGTGAGTGGGGGAAGGAGTGTGAGGGAAGTGGCCAAGGAATGTGGCATGTCTGCCACAATTAGGATTGGGTGACTGGTAAGTACACCCATGGGCCCCACACCAACCTGGCCATCACTCCGGATGAGGAGGAGGAGCTAATCAGGTACTCCTTGTGGATGGCAGACCATGGGTGGCCATAGAGCCGGGCCACCAAAGGTCTACACGCTGGAGATGGTAAGAGCCTCAGGGAGGGCATCTCTGGTCAATCTGGAGCGGGGCCTTAGTGACAACTGGTGGTCACGGTTCCGGGCTCGCCACCCGGAGCTGTCTACCAGGATCCCCAGCCACATCGACAGGGCCTGGGCGTTTGCGGCCACCGAGGAAGCCATAGATTTTTAGATTCGTTTTTTTGAGCTGTATGAGCCGATCTTCCACCAGCACGGCTTCCACACGACATCTCATCTGGTTTTTAATGCCGATGAGACGGGGTTTGGTGACATACCCAAGTCGAGAGAGCGGGTGCTGGCGCCTAAGGGCAAGAAGCACATCTACCGGCAGCAGGTGACCACCCGGGAGCACATCACTGTGCACCCCTTCGTCATCTTCACTGGCAGCCTCCTGAGTGCTCCATATGCCCTGGAAGGTCCCCCTGGTGCCATCTATGGCAGGTCAAAGAAGGGGTAAATGGACAGTGGCTAGGCCACTTCATAAAACATGCCCCCCGAGAGAGGCCTCTGCTCCTTGTGGGCGACCAGGCGGAGCCACATAAGAACAGGGAAGCCATCCGGTTCTGCAGGGAGAACATGGTGGTGGTTGTTTGCCTCCCTGCGCACACCACTCATGTGATGCAGCCACTGGATGTGGGGGTGTTTGGTCCTCTGAAGAGGATTTTTGACCAGGATGCTGCCAGCCTTGGCCTAGTGAGGGGGGATGTTTTTTTGGGGAAAAAAAACCTTTCCCCCTCCTGAAGGAGACTTGGCCTAAGGCTGCCAATCCTGAAAACATCAGGGCAGCCTTCAGGAGCACAGGCCTCTTCCCCAAGACCCAGCTGACCAAAGTCAGACCTGCACCCTCCACGGCAACCACCACCCGTCCCAGCCCCCGGCCCAGCCCCCACCACGGCGACCACCACCGGCCCAGCCCCCACCATGGCAACCACCACGGCGACCACCACTGGCCCAGCCCCCACCACGGCAACCACCACCGGCCCAGCCACCGGCCCAGCCCCCACCACGGCGACCACCACCGGCCCAGCCCCCATATGGCGACCACCACCGGCTCAACCCCTGGCCCAGCCCCCACCACGGCGACCACCACCGGCCCAGCCCCCACCACGGCGACCATCACCGGCCCAGCCCCCTCCACCGGCCCTGCCCCCCCTGCAGCAACCCCTTGCTGCCGAACCTGCACCTGCCATCAACCTGCTCAATCCAATCCTTTGGTGCGAGCAGGTCTGGTCTCAGCCAAGTGGGGAGACATTTTAATGCCCCCTGTGATGGCCAACCGTCAAGACCAGCGGCTACTAGTGGTGAGGACGAGGCCACCACTTGGTGCTCGGGTCGTCACCTGTGACGAGTACAATGAGCTGCGGAGGAGGAGGAGAAGGAGGAAGCTCGGCTTTGGAGACAGGCAGAAGTGCTGAGGAAGAGGGAGATGGCACAGAGGAAGAGGGAGGCCCAGAGGAAGAGGGAGGAAAAGGAGAGGAAGAGGGCAAAGAAGGAGAGGCAGATGGCAGTAGTGGAGGAGCTTGGCGGACACTGTGCTGTCTGCCGTAGCCTATCCCCTCCCTCAGGTAAGGAGGATGCCATCTAAGAGTGGGTCCAGTGTGAACTTTGTGAGCTCTGGTTCCACCTCACTTGTTTGGGGATTGTAAGTGTGCCAGCAGGGTCCTGGTACTGCCCCAAGTGTTTTCTTAGTGAGATCTAGCACTTTGTGTATGTGTTTGCTATCTTTGTTTATGTTTGCTATCTTTGGCTATTTTACCCAGTTCTGTTTAATGTTTTTGTTAAATATGTTCTGCATTTCCTATCCTGTCCCACTGTCATCACCGCCACTCCTGCCGGCGCCTCCCACTTCACTGATGAAGAGGACCCGGTTTGTACTCCATTGGATCATCGTCACCCATCCTGGGGGCTGGACCACTGGGGACTCGGTCCTCGCACACAGCCTGTGATCCCATGTCATCTCTGAGCTGCCCCAGCTTCCTCCTTTGGTGATGTACTTGGAAAGCACATCATCTGGCCCTTACACGGCAACGGTGCGGTCTTTCATCCTTCCGGCCGTAGGCCCAGACTCCCACCCATCAACTAGTTTGTGTTTGCCGCGAAAGCGGAGATTGCGCACGAGGACCCTGTTGCCTGTGTCAAGTGTTGACTCCCTTACTCTCATGTCAAATCTGCGTTTATTTTTGTCAGCTACCTTCTTCGCATTGGATGATGCTAACTGATAGCTCTCTTTCAAGTAGGACTTAAGATTGCGTACATACTGTAAATGAGACATACCAGTGTCTTTCTTAATTGGTAGACCAAATGCTATATCTATGGGCAGTCTCAGTTGGTGTCCGAACATTAACTCATAAGGCGAAAACCCGGTGACATCACTCCTCGTGCAATTATACGCGTGAGTGAGAGGTCGGACATATTCGCGCCACTTTGATTTTTCCTTGTCCTTTAGCGTTCCCAACATACTAAGCAGTGTACGGTTATACCGCTCGACGGGATTACCCCGGGGATGGTAAGGGCTTGTTCTCACTTTTTTAGTACCAACCAAGGCGCACAACTCTTGATGACATGTGACTCAAAGTCACGGCCTTGGTCGCTGTGAAGGCGCTCAGGGAACACGTAATGGAGAAAGAACTGTTCCCATAGACATTTAGCTACAGTTAGGGCCTTTTGGTCTCGAGTCGGGATGGCTGTTGCATATTTAGTAAAGTGGTCCGTTATGACCAGAATGTCCTTGACATTGTGACTGTCGGGCTCAATGGACAAGAAGTCCATACAGACAAGTTCCATTGGTCGGCTTGTCTGTATGTTGACTAAAGGTGCTGCATTGTCAGGTTGGCTTTTTCTTTTGATGCCCCTTGGACACTTTTTGATTTTAGAATCAACATCTAGAGCCATCTTTGGCCAATAGAAGCAAGATCTGGTTAACTCAACTGTTCTTTCAATTCCTAAGTGGCCCATTTCTTCGTGTAAACTATGAAGTACTGATTTTTCTAAGTGTTTGTGGCAAGACAAGTTGGTATACTGTTTTGTTATCACATTGCCTTTTCTAAAACAACAGTTTGTCTTTAATTTCAAAGCGACTCATCTCTTTGAGCATGAGCTTTAGTTCTGGGCAGTTATCAACAGTAGGGGCAGGTTCTCCTGTCTCACATAACTTAATAATTACACTGATTGACGGGTCTCCTCTCTGTAGTGCAGCTATCTCCGCCTCACTATACTTAGGTACTGTTGGAAGGCCACTAAGTATTTCATCCTCATCTTCAAATGCTGATGGAATAGCATCCAGATGAATGGCAATTGACTCAATGTAACATGTGGACAGTTCAGGGTTGTTTTGGAAAACAGTGTGGAGTTCACAGGTGGCTTGGACAACATTCACAGGTGCAAGATGGTGTGAGGTGACCTCATGGATTCTTTGACTCTCTTCTTGAGATGCTCTGTCACTCGTCAGCTCGCCATGAGGCCTCGACAGGCCATCGGCATCTTGATTTTGCTTTCCTGCGCGATATTTGATGTCAAAAGTGAATGTAGACAAGGCCGCTAACCAACGGTAACTAGTTGCATCTAGTTTGGCTTTGGTTAGGACATATCGCAAGGGATTGTTATCGGTAATTACTGTGAAAACCCTTATATTCCCATATAAGTAATCGTGGAATTTCTCAGTAATAGCCCATTTGAGAGCTAAATAATAACACGTGAATGACCGTCCTGTTCTTGGTATAATGCTGCACCAATGCCTGTCGTGCTCGCATCAGTATGAACAACGTAAGGCAATCTGGGATTTGCAAACCCTAAGACTGGTGCAGAATTTAGCTTTTCAATTATCTGTTCAAAAGCGGCTTGGCACGCTTGGGTCCACCTTTCACCAAACAGTTCTTTTGGGTTGTGGTACTTGGCAGCTAAGTTTGATTTTAGCTCCTTTGCGTACTGGAGGGTAACCAGCTGTTAGGTTGGTTAAGGGTTTTACGATCTTAGAGTACCCTTCCACGAACCTACGATAGTACCCCGAGAACCCAAGAAATGACCTGAGGTCTTGCCAGGTCTTAAGTGCTTCGGTCTTTTTAGGATCAGTATCGACACCGTTTCGAGAGACAATATGCCCTAAATAGCGGACTGATGTTTGGAAAAAACGGCACTTTTCAGGGGACAACTTTAAACAATTTTCAATGGCGATTCAGGACATTTGTTAGACGGGTTTCGTGTTCTTCCAATGTCTTTGAAAAAACGATGATATCGTCTAGGAACACAAGCACCTCACGCAAGTTGATGTCCCCCATGCATTTTTCCATTAAGCGCTGGAAAGTGCTTTTTTACCACGACTATGGGCGATGCAAAGGGAGATTGGGATTCCCTAATGATTCTCGCTTGAAGGAGAGTCTGCAAATGACGCCTCACCGCATCATAGTCTTGGGGGTGTATTGGTCGTAGGCGTTGTTTGAAAGGTGTCTCATCCTTTAATTTTATGAAGTGTTTGACTTTTGTTGCATGCCCATAGTCAAGATCATGGTGTGGGAAGATGTCTGAAAAACTGTTCAACTTTTGTGTCATGTGGGCTTTCCACTTTTCAGGGAGCGACTCACTAAAGTTAAATGTCAGACTAGAACTAGGCTGCTTGTCTGTCTGGTTAACGGACTGCTGTTGGCTACTGCAACTAGCTGTGTTTTGAGTTGGCATGATCTCTTTAACAGCACCGAGTTCACCTATAACACACCTGACAGGTAGGGAGATGTCACGATCAGTTTCATTCCTCAAAACTAAAGGTACCTTATAAGGGGAGTCTCTTGGGAAACAAATAAGACAACAGTCAACAAAAATTCCCCCTAGTAAGGATGACACTGTAGGTTGCTCGAGTAGGACACATTTTTCATTTGTCACATTGTCAATATTTGCATATCCCTCTAGCACTATTTTCTGACCAGCAGGGATTACTCTTGGTTCAGAATTTCTGAGGTTTACAAGGCCTAAATGGCCGTCTGAACTTTTCTTGTGCCTAATCTGTAGGGTTCTCAAGACTTGGTGGTAGCCCCAGTACGGACTGGTTTGAAGACTATTGTCATCACAGAACTGATCATAAAGTGGATCTAATGTATTAGTTCCAATTAACAATGGCGTGTGAGTATTGGAACGAACGTCTAGCACTATGAGTGCAAGTGTCTCAATCTCAGGCTGAGTGGCAATGAACTCTTTTGGAAACTGGAGTGTAACTTTGACATACCCCATGTATGGCACTGACTGGCCCTAGCCCCTTCAATCTCTAATAAATCAGCAATAAGGTGAATGGCCTGATCTGAAAGGTAACTGTTATAAAAGGACTGGGACATGGTCGTTATCTGAGAACCAGTATCAAGTAATGCATTACACTCAAGCCCATTAACTTAAACATTAGTAGTACTTTTACTTCCAACTAGCCCTTTTGGTAACGTTCTGTTCTGTGCTACTCTGTGTTCTTTGCTTTTAGCTTTCAGTTGTTTTTGTTTCACTTGCAGGACCTGCAGGTTCATTTGTTTCTATTTGTCCCTCAATAGAAACATTGTTCAGTTTAACTGCTTTCCAGGAGTTGGATTAACTTTTTCCCAAGCTTGTTGTTTTTCCTTTAACAGAGATCTCTTTGCAGACACTAATGTGGGATTGGGAGGATCAACACAACTTGTGGCAATATGCCCGTCCTCACCACAATGGAAACAGTACCATGGCATGGCTTTGATTTAACAATTGCCGGTGTAGCGGTAGGTGTGGTAGTTGGTATTTTTGTGGTAACTGGTCTCTCTTTTGGTTTCTCCTTTCCCTTTTTCTTTTCAGGTTTTTGGGAAGCAGCCATTTCTTGTTTTGGAGTTGAGAGGGCAGCAATTTGAGCTTGCAGATCGACTATTTGTTTTTGGATCTGTTGTACGGTCGATGGGGGGTCAAAGAAGGACGACTGCATATCAAATGTGTCTAAAACATATGCTTCATGCATGTGTGCTGCAGCTTGCTCTTTTGGTTTTTGAAACCCCAAATGCCGTTTCATTCTGTTTGCTTTTGCGGTTTGTCTGTCTTCCTCTGTTCTTAAAAGGAGTAAAAACTCAGATAAAGTGGGCGGGTTATCTTTTCTTTGCTCAAGCTGAAGTGCGTTAATCAGTGCATTGTTCCAGCAGCCTCTACAGAACTGCTTAAGGAGCTGCTTGTCTGAATCTTTGGGTGAAATGGTTCAATCCGGTTCAACAGTGTCTGTAATCTTTGAAGATAGTTCGAAGGTTTCTCACCCGAATTTTGGTTGACGTTGAGAAACTGAGCAAAGAGCTCATCCCCATCTTCCACTGTAGCATAAGCTGAGTCAAGCAGGTCTAGGAAAGCTTTTGGATTTGCATGGGGACCTAGTGACTTGACTACGGTTGAGGCAGGGGGCAGCAAACTATCAACAATGCGCCTTACAAGCTGTGCACTGGAAATAGTTGGATCAGCTATTGCTTCTCCAAGTGTCATAATCAACCTCAAAGTTTGGGTAAGGGACTCTGCCAGAAAATGGTCTGAGTTTGGCTGGCGCGTGTATCTGAGAGGAGATGTCTGAACTTTTTACAATGTGTTTGACCACTACACGCTGAACTTCAGGGGGGTTAAGTTGTTCAAGAGAAGGCACAAACAAGTGTGCAGACGCTCTTAGAGTAGGCATAGTAACAGCAGAGTTTCTGAAGATAGGGTTTGGTGGTTCACTAGTTTGATTTTGCCCGTCTATCTCTGAATCTGTTTGAGTGGCATCCGGGGAAATAGGACCTAGGACTGTTTCAGCAGGTGTTACTACTGTACCCTGACGCTCTGACTCTGCACTCTGAGATGACTCTTTAACTATACCAGTATTTCTAGTCAGCTCGTCACGTAATAGGTGTTCAAAAGATTTTCCACTTAGTTTAGCAATGTTGTGGAGCTCTGACAGAAATGCCTTAGTGAGTTAGGTACCCCTTTCACAGGTGTATACACTTGCTAGAGCTTCAATGTGGAAGACAACATCAGTATCTAAATCACTTGTTCTATCAAGAGGTAAATCTTCCTCAAGTGCCTCCATAGCAACACCAGATGCATACTCTACAATTACTTTACCAAAGAACTCTGAGGTTGTTTCTGAAACCTTGATACTTCTGTTAACCCCTTCTTATTCCTGTTAAATGTGCCCAAAAACGCCTAAACAGCATACCCAAACTAAATTGACTGCTGTTCTTGAACCATTTGGAGTACATGTATGTAAATGGACTCTTTTGAAAGCTGACACTGAAATTATGTTCCTTGTTGTCAGGACCCCTGTCAGTCCTACTGGTGTTGAGTAATAGAAGCTTGAACACAAGGAAAGTGAAAGTTTCTATTTCCGCCTAGATTTTGTGTTGAAAACAGAGGCCTGAAGAGGCCTAGAGGTGGTAGGTATTAGCTGGAAGACAGCATTGGACCACAGGTTGAAGCCTTACCCAATTCAGATAAAAAGTCAAACATAATACCACAATATATTCATATTTGACACATGTTTTTATAAGAATACATCCATGTGTTTTCTAAAAGGGCCTTTTGGAGACTCCAGAAAACCCTTGTAACCAAGGTCAAATTCTTAGGATAAAAAGGTATAATTGTTATCTCTAATGAAAGGTGGTACTTAAACTATCATATACAGTCATGGCCGAAATTGTTGGCACCCCAGAAATGTTTCCGGAAAATCAAGTATTTCTCACAGAAAAGTATTGCAGTAACACGTTTTGCTATACACATGTTTATTCCCTTTGTGTGTATTGGAACAACAACAAAAAAAAGGGAGGAAAAAAAGCAAATTGGACATAATGTCACACAAAACTCCCAAAATGGGCTGGTCAAAATTCTTGGCACCCTTAACTTAATATTTAGTTGCACACCCTTTGGAAAAAATAACTGAAATCAGTCGCTTCCTATAACCATCAATAAGATTCTTACACCTCTCATCCGGAATTTTGGACCACTCGCACTTGCAAACTGCTCCAGGTCTCTCTTATTGGAAGGGTGCCTTTTCCCAACAGCAATTTTAAGATCTCTCCACAGGTGTTCAATGGGATTTAGATCTGGACTCATTGCTGGCCACTTTAGAACTCTCCAGCGCTTTGTTGCTATCCATTTTTGGGTGCTTTTTGATGTATGTTTGGGGTCATTGTCCTGCTGGAAGACCCAAGATCTCAGACGCAAACCCAGCTTTCTGACACTTGGTTGTACAGTGCGACCCAAAATCCTTTGGTAATCCTCAGATTTCATGATGCCTTGCACGCATTCAAGGCACCCAGTGCCAGAGACAGCAAAACAACCCCAAAACATAATTGAACCTCCACCATATTTCACTGTAGGTACTGTGTTCTTTTCTTTGTAGGCCTCATTCTTTTTTCGGTAAACAGTAGAATGATGTGCTTTACCAAAAAGCTCTGTCTTGGTCTCATCTGTCCACAAGACGTTTTCCCAGAAGGATTTTGGCTTACTCAAGTACATTTTGGCAAACTGTAGTCTTGCTTTTTTATGTCTCTGTGTCAGCAGTGGGGTCCTCCTTGGTCTCCTGCCATAGCGTTTCATTTCATTTAAATGTCGACGGATAGTTCGCGCTGACACTGATGCTCCCTGAGCCTGCAGGACAGCTTGAATTTCTTTGGAACTTGTTTGGGGCTGCTTATCCACCATCCGGACTATCCTGCGTTGCAACCTTTCATCAATTTTTCTCTTCCGTCCACGCCCAGGGAGATTAGCTACAGTGCCGTGGATTGCAAACTTCTTGATAATGTTGCGCACTGTGGACAAAGGCACATCTAGATCTCTGGAGATGGACTTGTCACCTTGAGATTGTTGATATTTTTCCACAATTTTGGTTCTCAAGTCCTCAGACAGTTCTCTTCTACTCTTTCTGTTGTCCATGCTTAGTGTGGCACACACAATCAAAGCTAAGTGAACTTCTCTCCTTTTTATCTGCTCCCAGGTGTGATTTTTATATTGCCCACACCTGTTACTTGCCCCAGGTGAGTTTGAAGGAGCATCACATGCTTGAAACAATCTTATTTATCCACAATTTTGAAAGGGTGCCAAGAATTTTGACCAGCCAATTTTTGGAGTTTTGTGTGACATTATGTCCAATTTGCTTTTTTTCTCCCTTTTTTTGTTTTGTTCCAATACACACATAGGGAATAAACATGTGGATAGCAAAACATGTGTTACTGCAATACTTTTTTGTGAGAAATACTTGATTTTCTGGAAACATTTCTGGGGTGCCAACAATTTCGGCCATGACTGTATAACAGCTAAATCCCTCATTAGTATTACTGAAACACAAAAACTGAAGCATGAACACATTGGAGTGCTTTATCTGATTCCCAGGATTGGCGCACAAAAAACACTGACATATTGCGCAATCGACTTTTATTTTGAAGGCTCCACAAACCTGGCATATGGGGTATCGCCATTTTCAGCTAGCTCTAAGCTACAAGGATCACTAGCTCATTTCACAGCCATTGTAAGCCAGTTAGAAAAAATTGTGTAGAGGGGGCGGTGGGCGGGGGTGCAGGGGGGGGGCTGGACGCACAGACCTAGTTGGCTTTAGAGGGCTGTCACCGGGGCATGGAAGCTCCTATTGGGTCAACCAAGATGTCTATCAAAAGGTCATAGTGTAGCGGCCATTTTAAGACTATCCCCGGGTTTCTACTCTACTCACATGAGTAGCTATTAGCAATTGTTTGTGACACTTCGTCAAAAAATGTTTTTGATTTGTAAGAATGAAGCAAAAAGATCGTGGCTATGTGTGGATATAATTCATTGTTTGGACAACTACTCGACATGGTTTGATACTTTGGACCCTTGGGAATGTAAGCAGATGAGGTTTTGATGAGTTGTGTGCATACCTGGAACATTCCTAAGTAATCGTAGGTAAGTACAACTTTTTTCTCTGGCATTGTTGAATGAACGGTCACCGGACAAAGATGTTGACGGTACTTTCTGTTGCGAGTTGAGCTTGAATTGGTTTATTTCAATGGAAGCACAAGAATCGTAGCTTTCCAACGAGGTATCATATGTGTAGCCATCTAAAAAAAGATTTTTTTGAATTTGAGTGCGTTCTCACTGAGGGAGGGGGGCGCAGCATTTCTGTATCGCGGGCGATACAGGACCTCTATCTGGTTAATAGACCCATATTGCTTAAGAAAGTCAAAAATCTCTTCATCTACATCGGTATTTTGTCAACCCTGATACAATGACAGCATTAGGAACCTTAACATTATCTTTCTCAATCACATCCATTTTGGTGAAAATGTTCTAGTTCACACTTGACATACACTTTTACTCTTAAAGGGTTAATGCTATTGCTATACAAAGCTCCTGGCTGGCTCGCCAATTTTTACCGTGTAACTCACTTCAGGGTATATACACGTCTGGACCTCTAGGTTTGTAGGAGCTGAAAGTATAGCAATAACCAGATAGACACCGAAAATTGTAATTGAATGTAAACTTTAGTTTGAGCAAGAATACAATATTGCACAATACAACGTATGGGCCCAAATAATAATAAAATCAAATAAACTGTCCTTTGTCCCTTAAAGAAAGTGTTGCTTTGCAACGTCGATGTTCAAGTCAGTTAGTCGGGTGAAATAGTCAAAAGGCAGTGAGGGGATCCACAGTAGGCTTTTGTTGGTATCGGTCAGTGGGACTGACACAATCCTACCACAGGATCCGTTGATTGGGTGGTCAAAGTTCACAGTTCAACTGGGAGGCTCGCCATCAATGGATCATCTCAGCATCCTCGTTGGACACCAAGGCTGGAAGCAAGTTTTTTCCTCGTTCTCCAAAAAAAACCTGACCTGTATTTACAAAACAGGTGTTACAGTCCAGAATCTTAGATGCAATTGAAATTAGGCTCACATAAATGTATATTCTCAAGTTGAAACATAACTAAACACGGTTAACAAACAGTTAACTACAGTTACTTCCAAAATAAATTTATAATTTGGCTAAATATATCATTTTTACCATAGTGATGTCAATTAAATGTAATTATGTAAACACAATTTATCACGTATTTATGAAGAACACATTAACTTGTACAGTAATAATGCGTAACCCATGTTTTCTTATCTGCATTGTCTCATTTTGTAACCCGTTTTAACATAGGATTTTAGATTACAAATAAAATAAATAAAATACATTGTTTTAATTAACAATTCACAGCTTTGCTGTTTTTACCCATTTTAAATAACTTATAACTACAATTTTCGCTTCAATTGCTTATTACCTTGACCCAATCACGCTTGGCGAGTGTGACTAGTTTTTCTTTACAGTGTAATATATCCATATTACACTTATTTTAATGACCATGCTTATCACCATTCATTTCCTATTCAATATCAAATAATTTAGTAACATACATGCTTTAACAATGAACTTAAAATGTGCAAAATACCCAAATGATTAGCTAGCGTGACCACGGCATGGGCATCTCAATACGTACAGTCAATGAGAACATGTGAGTGCTAGCTCAAGAAGGATTATCTCAGGAGTGATTAAAGAAAAATAAAAGTGCTTCATCGACGGTTCTTCCACTTCTAAACAGGAGCTAATTATCATACAAAATCATCAACTCAATATTTGTAATTTTCAAGACATTAGATTCTGTTTTCATACTTTCTTCAAATGTCTTCAGTTAACATGTGCGAGTAGAAGAGGTGCTCTATGCGTCAATCAGAAAGGTGAAACTATCTGCATTTCTGCATACTACTTCCTGTTATCCGTCAAAATAAACTTCAGTTTTTCAAAATAAAACCATTAATATAGAAAACGTAAATAAAACAATATATAATATAAAATTATATGTTATGTTAATATAACAATTTATACAATTTAACCTTTTAACCAGGTGGGTTACAAGAGGTTAAATGTTTTATCGTTGTGGTTGTCAATTAAACATGTTTTCATCTGTTGGACCCCTGGGGCCTGTACTACGAATCAAGATTTGGCGTTAGCGAGGTAACTTCAGGTTCAACCCAGGGTTTTCTGTACTACGACGGTGGATTACTTGTTACCGGGGTAGATCGCCATGGTAACATATGCTGAGCGGCTAACCTGGGGCCTGGGGCCTGTTGCACAAAAGTAGAATTAAGACATCCGGGATAAATGACTCAGCTGAGCTCAATGAAGCCAAAACATGTGCGTCCAGGCTTAATTGGTTGCACAAAGACCAAGCCAGGATGAGCAGACACGGATTCATTAAGCCAGGTGAAACCAATCCTGGATAGGTGCGCGCTCACGGCTCACTCAAATAGACCCCGCCACAGATCACAGATTAACTGATTTACCATGGCAACTAGAGCCGCGTACTTTTCCCCGTCGGAAGCACAAATCCTCATGGAGGCATACGAGGAGGTAAAAGATATAATTAAGAAGAAAGGCAACACCGCCACAGTGATAAAGCAAAGAGAAAAAGCGTGGCAAAGTATTGCAGACCGCCTGAATGCGTAAGTAGTGCACAATTACACACTCACCGCTCCGCTGAAACATCACAATTACAATTCAAATATTTAATTCACATCTCCAAAAATGCAGTTGTACTGTAATTATGAAACGGTTAAATTTTTAATTGAAATGCACTGCAGATATGAGTGAAATTGTGTAAAGTAACTCCATCACACTGTATAAAGCTATGATAAATTTTTTGATATTTTTACTGAAAACAAGACAAAAATACCAAGTAATTTTTTGCAGTGTGACTCCATTAAATATGTGTGTGTGTGTGTGTGTAGATTAAACATGAACGGGCCAAAACGGACATGGCAGCAGGTCAAAATCAAATACAAGAACATTCTGCAGAATGGTATGGTCCCTGACTAATATTTAACAAAGCACAAGCATATATTGTACCCAGAAGGTGCCTGCTCACACATTGTCTGTACTGTTTTAGCAGTGAAAAAGAATACCCACAGACAAGGCACGGGTGGTGGGTCACCAAAGGCTGACCTTACCCCAGCAGAGGACATGGCCTTGGAGCTAAATAAAGGCAGGCCCGTCTTAGAGGGGATCCCTGGGGGGAAAGAGACGAGCATAGGTTCCTCCCAAGATGCCACCCGCTTCATTCAAGGTATGTCCTTCCATCTCTACATGGGATACAACCACATTCATATTGAATCAATTTGGACTGTCTGACTTTGGTTTACCTATTGCCTTGCAGTGTCTGGCAGCACTGTGTTCCTGTTAGAGCCACCAGCACAAGCACCAGACGATGTTGATCCAGTGAGTACTCCATCAAAGGCATACTGTAGGCCTGGCATGTCTTGTCTACTAGCTTCAATATGAATCCGATTAAATGTGATAGGGTGAAGGCCCCAGTGCAACAGCAACAGCACATGATGGAGACGATGATGAGGAGGAGACCATCTCTCTGGATTCCAGAAGGCATGAGGTATCATGTTAAGACTGTGAAAGTACTATTTACTCTACAATGGTGAGGAGTCCTCATCAAAATCAAAAAATCTAATTTCTTTTACAGGACCCAGATGCTATACAGTGGGAAAACCAGCCTGGCAACATAGTGCGTATTAATAAAAGGACACCACATCCTGCCAAATTCCAGCTGCGCTAATTGTATTGTGTTCACAGAGCTCACAAGCTATCAGAAAGTTGTATGGCAACCACCTCCGGCGCCAAATAGAACTGGCAGACATAGACATTCAGTACAAGAAGAAAAAGATGGAAAATCTTGCACTGGAGTCCGAAATAAAAAAGAGGACAATTAGGAAACCGGACCTTGAAATAAAAAAACTTGAGAGGGAGGTGAGATATGCCTTCAATGTACACTGTATTCTAACTGTAACACAAATGTATTAATCATTATTTTTCTTTCCTCCCCCAGCTCCAAGAAGATGACACAGCTGAAAATAAAAATTAGGTATATTCTCGTAAAGTCAAGTGAGCCATGACATATGAGCTCTTATTGTGAGCACACAGGACGGTGGCATCTTTCTAAGGTTTTTTTTATTTTCCCAGCAATCAGTACAACCAAGTCATCGTTATAAGGCATCGCCCTCTTTTGCCCACCCCCCCAGCACCAGGTGTGGCCACTAGCCTATATGAAGGCCCAAAATTGTGTGTTCCTTTCTGCTCTGACAATGGCATGCCCATTCGTGCGAGATGTGGTGGATGAAGAAGCACTTGTGCTGAGGAGAGCCTTCAGGCGAGAAAGGGTCTTCAGGGACCGGTTGGACCCACTGGCCTTCCCTGATGACCATCTATATGAAAGATACAGGTTTTCTGCAGATGGCATCAGGTATCTATGCAGACTACTGGGTCCCAGGATTAAGCACCGCACTGCACGGAGCCATGCACTGAGTGTGGAGCAAATGGTTTGTGTGGCCTTGCGCTTTTTTGCTAGTGGAGCCTTCCTGTACTCAGTGGGGGATGCAGAACAGCTGAACAAGGCCACAATTTGCCGCACAATAAGGAGTGTGTGTCTGGCTATCAAAGCATTAGCAGATGTCTTCATCTCCTTCCCTGGCCACAGAAGACTCTGTGACATCAAAGAGGAGTTCTATAGGATTGCAGGTAAGAGGATCTACAAATTACAGGACAACTGTTAACACATAGTAGGATACTCATTACTTTGTGTGACAGGTTTCCCCAATGTCATTGGTGCAGTGGACTGCACACACATAAGGATAAAAGCCCCCTCAGGTGCCCATGAGGCCGATTTTGTGAATAGGAAATCCTTTCACAGCATTAATGTTCAGGTGAACATAACTTTTTGATATTGTCCATTGACGAACACGCTGCATTGCCAGTGATGTGCATTGATTGGTGTAATATTCCTCATCTTATGATTTCAGATGGTCTGCAATGCTGACTGTGTGATCAGCAATGTTGTGGCAAAATGGCCTGGCTCAGTCCATGACTCCAGAATCTTTCGGGCCTCTGAAATCTATCAGTGCCTATCACAAGGTAAGCCACACAACCCCTATTTATAACCATCATGGCTGTGTCAAGAATATCACTGTGTTTATGAGGTAGTAATGATGAGATTTTGTGTTGACAGGTGAATTCTCTGGTGTGTTGCTGGGAGACAGGGGGTATGGCTGCCAGCCTTTTCTCCTGACACCTTTCACAGACCCCCAGGAAGCACAGCAGGCCTACAACCATGCCCATGCCAGGACCAGGGCCAGAGTTGAAATGACCTTTGGCCTCCTGAAGGCACGCTTTCACTGCCTTCACAAATTAAGGGTCAGCCCTGTTAGGGCATGTGATATTACTGTGGCTTGTGCTGTCCTCCACAATGTGGCCTGCCTGAGGAAGGAGAGGGCCCCCAGAGTGCCACCAGCCATGGACTGGGACAATCCGGCAATCTTCCCTGATGACGACAGTGGTCGGCTGCTGAGGGACCAATATGTGTTGAATTATTTTAGTTAGTATGTGTGCTTTCAATTTTGGTTAAATATGTCCTGCGGTGGCAGAGGAATTTGGGTTTTTTTGGGTTCGTTTTTTTACGAATTTGGCCTCTTATGATGTTTGTGCGGTATACTGTGTGTAATACAAGGCTGCAGGGAGGCTACTGCATCCATTCATTTGTCTGTTCAGTTGATGTGTATGGATTTGTCCTGCATTTATTTTAGTGTGCAGACATGCAGGGTGGGTTATATACAGACCTTTGAATGTGTATGTATCATTTTGTATAATATGCTTGGATTCTGTGCTTTCCATCTTGTAGAGTCACTGTGACTTCAGTTTCGAAAGGAGCTGATGGTTTACCTGCTTTGTTTTGTCCTCATTCAATAAAGGAACATAATGTTACACATTGTGTTTTTATATTCATATGGAATGTGTATTTGTTTATATGACAGAGTACTAGGGCCACACTGAAGAAAAAGGATAAAGTCATAAATTTATGAGGCTGGTTCTTTCTGCAGAAAAGCTACATATTGTTTTTACAGTTTTGATACTTATGACAATGTGATACTTAATATTCTGGCACATCAGCATGTCTTTGTTTATGAAACCATACTGAAGTACAATTTCACGAAATGCCCCACATCTGTCATTTTAACAACTGTCCTCCTTTAAAACAACTGGTTACAATATTATGACTTGTGTTTTTTTCCCCTCTGTGGCCCTAATATTCTATCATTTTATATATAGCCTTATAGTCTATGGGAAACTGTAAATTATGTAATGATAGCAACATCATCTAAAAATCATTTTTTATCCAAAATCATTGAAATTAATGATCACAAACGTTTAAATAATGACAGTGGGTCTAGTTATATGTGATAACAATGTATAGTGAGCAGTGAAATAACTATTGGTTTCCATTTGTGGTGACTGCTGACTGACATTAGGGATGAGATTAAATAGATCCTGGAATTTAGCCTGGTCTGGAGCAGGCTAGCTCCACAGAATAAATCTCCATGGTAATTTATACCATAACATATCCTCCTGCCCCCTATCCATCTTTAGTGCAACCGGATTACGGATCAATTGAGCCAGGATCACCAAGATATCCTGGCTTAATCCCTTATCCTAGTTTTGTGCAACAGGCCCCTGTACTACGAATCAAGATCAACATGCTCTGGATTACTTTCAGTTACCCGGCTACGCAAAGCCTAACAATTGCAGTCACGATAAGCGGTACTACGACAGCGGTTATCAACACTCTAACTCAACCCAGATCTTTCCAATCTAGAGACGTGCGCGTTCACATAAAAGGGCGGTGTTTGAACCGTATGTCCAATCGCAAACATGGACGAAACAAGAGCCGCATATTTCACGGAGGAGGAGCAGACAATCTTACAAACTGTGTCTACTCCTCCTGCGTGAAATATTGTAATACAAGCATATCAGGAATACAGACATAATACAGGCAAATTTCAACAAAGTCGCTGCTGCCAAGCTGGAAAAAAAAAGCATACGCTGTAAATGCGTAAGCTACATGACTTATTGAAGCTGTGACCATAATTACACGGGTGCATTCCACAACGTTAAACTTTTGTTGCTGTATTATTTTAGTTGCAACCCTGCAGTGGCAAACGATCGTGGGAGCAAATGCTAAATAAATATAAAACCATAATTCAAAACGGTAAGTAGCAGTAGGCAATACTTGCACATATTTTAAGGCCAACAAGTACAAGGCTGAATTCCCTGAATTAGTCCCTTTTGTAGGATATTGTATAGCTACAAAAGGCCTATAGAACAATGAAATTGCCTGCAGCCAACAGGAAGAAAAATTAGGCAACTGGTGGCAGCAGGTTGGAAGCCCAGGCATATGTATGTTTCAAGTAATCTATGTGACCATGTTCATTCAACAATTATTTATGAATATTGTAGGAGTGAAATGTATTACTGTGCTCTGCAGTGACAGGAAATACAGTGGTGTTGCTGCCACCACCCACTGTCGTCCCACTGTGCCATACAGAGGTAACAGTGAAACTAATAGTCATACGCCAGTATGTATGCCATATGTGGTTGCTGAATATGGATCAAATATACCATTTACTTTCTCAAGTGGAGGTCCTAGATGATCAGGAAACTGTGTCTGCCTGCTCATTTTGGGGGTACACCTTTGAGTTTTATTTACCACTTGCAACACAGATGGTGAGAATGTGTGAACGTGTGACTGTGATTGAAGTGTCTGTAATGACTTACTAATTGTGGTGGTCTCAACATAAGACACAAGTCCTTAAAGTGCTCATTTCAAATATGACTCAATTGATTACATTTCTATGGTGTTGAACTCAGCAGGAAGAGGAACTTCTTCCTCCCCCTGAGCCTAGGGCCTCCACTTCAAGGCCAAGACAAAGACACAAGGTATAAGCAAAAAACCACAGTAGTCAAATGGACACCTTCAACTTTCTCCAAGTGTGCCTTGCAAAGGGACAATGTTCTTCATTTGTTTCAGGTTGGAGCAGACAGTGTGAGGGCCCTGTATAAAAGAACCCTGGAGCTCGATTATAAGGTTTTTAATAAAAAAACAAGGCTGGAGACAGAAAAACTGGAATATGAGAAGAGATCGTACATGACTGAACGACACTAAAGTTAGTTACACTGACATATTTTTCCTGTTCCTAGGGGAGGGAGAACACATGAGGATGTATTTGTTAAACTTTTGTCTACGTTTTGATATTTTTATACCTTTTTTGGCTTTTTTGTTGTGCCTTTTGAATATTTTGTGGGGGTTTTCACCACTTCTCTCTTTCAATGTCCTATTTATTATTTTTGAAAAATGCTATAAAAGTGAATGAAACATCAAAAATCAATGAAAGTAGTGAAATGATCATTTATGTATCACTTGTAAAGAGCTTTGTACAGATACCCATTGTTCTTTTTGGTTTGAAAGGTTTTGGTTGAAAGAAACCCCAATTTCTGATATGGAAATGATTAGAAAATGGGTCAAAGCAACCCAAGGACAGAAGGGTTAAGGGGAGACACAGTGAATAGGGATAACATACAACATGAAACCTCCCAAGTTGATATTTAATAGTATGTCAAATAATGTTTTCATTACTAGTTTCCTGTAAATGTAGGCCTATGTTTAAATGAGCAAATGATGACGTTGTCGTCGTCGTCGTCATCTGCCGCTTGTCCGGGGATCGGGTCGCGGGGGCAATGACCTAAGCAGGGAGGCCCAGGCTTCCCTCTCCCCGGCCACTTCCACCACCTCTTCCTGGGGGACCCCGAGGCGTTCCCAGGCCAGCCGAGTGACATAGTCCCTCCAGCGTGTCCTGGGTCTTCCCCGGGGCCTCTTCCCAGTGGGACGTGCCCGGAACACCTCACCAGGGAGGCGTCCAGGAGGCATCCTAATCAGATGCCCGAGCCACCTCAGCTGGCTCCTCTCGATGCGGAGGAGCAGCGGTTCTACTCTGAGCCTCTCCCGGATGACCGAGCTTCTCACCCTATCTCTAAGGGAGAGCCCGGACACCCTGCGGAGAAAGCTCATTTCGGCCGCTTGTATTCGCGATCTCGTTCTTACGGTCATTACCCATAGTTCGTGACCATAGGTGAGGGTAGGAACGTAGATCGACTGGTAAATAGAGAGCTTCGCCTTTCGACTCAGCTCCTTCTTCACCACGACGGACCGATGCAGAGCCCGCATCACTGCGGACGCCGCACCGATCCGCCTGTCGACCTCGCGCTCCAATCTTCCCTCACTCGTGAACAAGACCCCGAGATACTTGAACTCCTCCACTTGGTTCAGGATCTCCTCCCCGACCCGGAGATGGCACTCCACCCATTTCCGGTCGATAACCATGGCCTCAGATTTGGAGGTGCTGATTTGCATCCCAGCCGCTTCACATTCGGTTGCGAACCGCTCCAGTGAGAGCTGAAGGTCACGGCCCGATGAAGCCAACAGGACCACATCATCTGCAAAAAGCAGCGACCCGATCCTGAGGTCACCAAACCGGACCCCCTCAACACCCTGGCTGCGCCTAGAAATCCTGTCCATATAGGTAGTGAACAGAATCGGTGACATAGGGCAGCCCTGGCGGAGTCCAACCCTCACCGGAAACAAGTTCGACTTACTACCGGCAATGCGGACCAAACTCTGGCACCGGTCGTACAGGGACCGGACAGCCCTGATCAGGGAATCCGGTACCCTGTACTCTCGGAGCACCCCCAACATGAGCCCCCGAGGGACACGGTCGAACGCCTTTTCCAAATCCACAAAACATGTGTAGACTGGTTGGGCGAACTCCCATGTACCCTCCAGGACTCCGCGGAGGGTATAGAGCTGGTCCACTGTTCCACGACCAGGACGAAAACCACATTGCTCCTCCTGAATCCGAGGTTCGACAATCCGGCGGACCCTCCTCTCCAGGACCCCTGAATAGACTTTCCCAGGGAGGCTGAGGAGTGTGATCCCCCTAAAGTTGGATGACGTTGTAAAATATAATATTATTTGCATACATTTCCAGAACAGAAATCAGAACATTGAGTGAAAAACCTCCTTTCATTTTGTCAACATATTAGGAGTCCAAAGTTTTTACAAAGGGCACTTTGGATATATATTTTTCATCATAAAATCGGTTCAAAATTGTGCGGCAGACAGTGTTCTTGCTCAGGTTCTCCGCATCACCCACACTATAAAACTAGCTACCCATAGCGAAATAACGAAACGCTATGCATTCAGTCTGTGGGACTGAGTGCACAGCTTCAATGCGTCGCATTGGCAACATACGGCTCAAGAAGCTGGCAATATACGTAATTCCCTCTGCTAAGAATCTATATCTTTCAGAAAGATACTCATGAGGGAATGCAAAAGGGTTTTGTCGGTCTCTAAATGTTCTGGCTCTTCTGAACGCACCTCTCACTACAGTATCAGCGCACCAAGCTGCACAGGATCTACTATGAATGGTGACGACATTATCGTCAAGAATTAGTTAATGGGCGGGGTTTTCATACCGGTTGATCTCTGATCTCCAACTTATCCTGCTCCCGACCAGGTTAGCCGTTCAGCATATGTTACCATGGCGATCTACCCCGGTAACAAATAATCCACCGTCGTAGTACAGAAAACCCTGGGTTGAACCTGAAGTTACCTCGCTAACGCCAAATCTTGATTCGTAGTACAGGCCCCTGGTCGGGAGCAGGATAAGTTGGAGATCAGAGATCAACCGGTATGAAAACCCCGCCCATTAACTAATTATTGACGATAATGTCGTCACCGTTCATAGCAGATCCTGTGCAGCTTGGTGCGCTGATAGTGAGAGGTGCTGTCAGGCCAAATAGTGTCCTAGGGCCAAATACTGTCCTACCTGACATCACAATGCCGTTCCGAAGCAAGGACGCGTCCGTCGCTATGCCGACCTTAAATTCCTGAGATATCTACGCGTGCTAGCAGGAAACTGTCATCTTTGCTATACTGGTTAGCCTACCGGGTAGGAAGTTTAGATTTAGGCTTATTTAAACCAGTTTATACTACTCTACTATAAGTTTTCACTCGTTCAATAGCTGGTGTTAGCTAGCTAGTTGTTTTCGTCAAAAAAATTACTTATTTAGCATCAATTTTAACAGACCGGGAAGGCAACACGTAGGTTATAGTATTCTACCTGCGCGCGTTGCTGTCTTGGGAATGTCGAACGAGTGAAAACTTAAAATAGTAGAGTAGAATAAACGGGTTTAAATAAGCCTAAATACAAAACTTCCTACCTAGTAACAAGTATAGCAACCAGGACAGTTTCCTGCTAGCACACGTAGATATCTCAGGAATTTAAGGTAATAATTCAGGCAATTCAGCCTTGTACTTGTTGGCCTTAAAATATGTGCAAGTAATGCCTACTGCTACTTACCGTTTTGAATTATGGTTTTATATTTATTTAGCATTTGCTCCCACGATCGTTTGCCACTGCAGGGTTGCAACTAAAATAATACAGCAACAAAAGTTTAACGTTGTGGAATGCACCCGTGTAATTATGGTCACATCTTCAATAAGTCATGTAGCTTACCCATTTACAGCGTATGCTATTTTTTGCCAGCTTGGCAGCAGCGACTTTGTTGAAATTTGCCTGTATTATGTCTGTATTCCTGATATGCTTGTATTACCATATTTCACGCAGGAGGAGTAGACAAAGTTTGTAAGATTGTCTGCTCCTCCTCCGTGAAATATCCGGCTCTTGTTTCGTCCATGTTTGCGATTGGACATGCGGTTCAAACACCACCCCTTTATGTGAACGCGCACGTCTCTAGATTGGAAAGATCTGGGTTGAGTTAGAGAGTTGATAACCGCCGTCGTAGTACCGCTTATCGTGACTGCAATTGTTAGGCTTCGCGTAGCCGGGTAACTGAAAGTAATCCAGAGCATGTTGATCTTGATTCGTAGTACAGGCCCCTGGTGGAAAGAAAACGTTACACCATGAGTTAAATAATCCATTGCACAGAACACCGTGAGCTACTCATAATGTGCCGAACAACACCGGATGTCGCCGTTTTTCTATATTTTGACTTATATTATTGGTTCAACATCATGTCAATCATAGCTCAGAAAGTTTCCAAGCGTCTTCCGGCAACTACGATGCTATCAGATTAGCTGTAGCCTTATTTTTGACTGTTGCAGCCTCATTTAAAGTCACTCTACGTCCGAGTTTGTACGGAACACCGTGAGTCTACAGTAACTGTCTTAAAATTATTATACTCGCTGTGAAATGCATTATTGTTGCTTGCTTTATCAACAGGTACACTCTTGCACTTTTGAGGTTCTTGCTGTTTAATTGTAACCTGTCTAACTTCATGCTCTTATTACTCTTCCCTTGGGACTGATTTGGTTTCACAAAGTATGCTTCATGTTTGGCTACCCGCAATGTTTGGGGCTATCTCGTTGTTATGATCAGTGACCTATGCACTTTTGTAAAACTCTCTCTTGGAAGTCGCTTTGGATAAAAGCGTCTGCTAAATACATAAATGTAAATGTAAGACGAGTTGGCTAATTGGTTGTGGAGAAATAAATGCTTTATTTTGTTTTTGCAGCCTCCTTTTTCAAAAGATGGATCCAGACAGGATTGAAGGATTTGAAACACATTTCAGAAAAAAGTTAAAAAACATTAGCAAACAAAGGTCCATATGGAAAATGCAATAAGAGTAGCCATGTTTGGGGAAAAAACATATCTGCTCAACTTGATGAAGGCTACAGAATAGGGATCCGTAAGCACAATGAGGAGGTTGACAGAAACAGGCAAATTACAAATTAGTAAATACATTTAGGAATGCACCAAAATACTGCTTTCTGGTGTTGAGATAGCATTTTTTTCCCCGGGGGGGCATATCCCCGGATCTCTCTAGCAAGGCTAGGATCTCGGAGCACAATATAGCCCCCCCTGGAAATAAATTCACCAGCCGCCACTAAATGGGTCATTATTTAGTCAGGCAGACGCCTGTTAATGACCATTCATTTGAACTGATTCAACTTACCAACTTTCCATTGCTAAGTTGGCTGTGTTGCAGGCCTCAGATGTGAAAAGTTGTTGTTATCTGGCAAAGGAAAAACGTAAACAGCAACCTGTCAGCATCTTGAACCCTTCAGCAAATCAATTTAATGCAGAACCCTGTAAATCAACACAACCAATCAACATCACCAACCAATCATTACTACCCAACGACCCACTACCACTGGATGTGAGGAGGAAGGAGACTGAGAGATGGTGTAAGGCAGCCTCAATCCAGTGGTATAAGTCCAATGAGCAGCAACAAACAGACATGTCAAGGAGACCAGTACCGTCAAACAACCCACCATTACCGGATATGCAGAGAAAGGAAATGGATCGACAGTGCAAGGCTGCTTCAAGACAGTGGTATGTTGATGAACAACAGCCACTTGACCTATCAAAGGAATTGCCATCCTTTAACGATCCACCACCATTGGATATGCGTAAAAAGAAAGCAGAACAGTGGCACAAAGCCATCCCAAGGCAGTGGTGTAACCCAAATGAACATTGCCAAGAAAATACGGGAACATCACAACAATCATATCATCAATCCAAAATTCATCTAGTGACCTCTTTTCCATTATGCGGAGGCAAAATGATATAACTGCTGCTCTGGTGCAACAACAGCACACATCATCCCTACCACCCCTAAAAATTTGAAGGGGGATCCTCTCCAGTATAGGGGATTCATCAGGGGAGCAATGAGTCAAAGGGAAAGCAGGAAAGGCAGATTGTCTATATTACTTGGAACAGTTCACAAGAGGACGACCACAGGAATTAGTGCGCAGCTGCCAGCATATGAATCCAGAACAAGGCTTTTCTGTGGCAAAAGAGCTCTTGCAGGAACACTTTGGCAATCCATACAAAATTGCAGTTGCCTATATGGAGAAAGCTCTAGTGATCAAATCTGAGGATACCAAATCCCTTCAAACATACTGCTTATTCCTGCGGGGCTGCTGTGATGTAATGGAAGAGTTGCCATACGTCCAGGAACTGGATATGCCGGTGAATATGAGAACTATCCTCGCTAAGTTGCCCTTTAAAATGAGGGAGCAATGGAGGACCCAGGCACATGTAATAATGGAGACTTCTAACCAGAGAGCCCACTTCTATGATTTGGTCATATTTATCGAAACCCGAGTGAAAATTCTTTCCGACCCCCTGTTTGGTGATCTACAGGATCAATCATCTAATGCTGTAGTAGGAAAGAACTTCACCAAGTTTAAATCACAGCCCAGAGTAAAGGGAAATGTCGTCGCCACCGCAGTAACATCTATGCATTTGCATGAGGGAGTTCCGGAAGCAACTTCAGACTCAGACACACCTGACGACATTGTATGTCTTTGCTGTGCTCAAAGTCATGATTTAGAGGAATGCAGACAGTTCCAAAGAAAGGAGTGTGTTTTGCGTGCTTACACCCTGGGCACATGAGCCGCAATTGTGAGCAGCACTTGACTTGTAAGGTCTGTGGTCTAACTCACCCTACTGTGCTTCATATCGAAGGAAGCACTACAACTCAACATCAAGCAAGGGTACAATCCAAAAATCCATCAATGTATGTAAAGACACTGCGTGGCCATACAAGGGCCGGTGAGGGACACTGCAATACAGGAACATTCGAGGGAACAATCCAGGAATCAATCGACTTCATTCAAACTCTGTGGCCATACAGGGGCAGGTCAGGATTGATGCGCATTATCCATTATACCTGTGCAAGTGAAATCAGCTAAACTGAATCGGATCATAAGTAGATATGCCTTCTTGGACGCTGGTAGCTCTGCTACTTTTTGCTCTGAACACCTAATGCAGAAGTTGAACATTACAGGCAGAAGGACTAACTTTCTGCTGCGGACTATGGGCCAAGAAAAGGTTGTTCCAGCTTATTCCCTCACTGGGTTAGAGATTACTGGTGGTCTGAACAGTAAGGATTTTCACATCCTTCCAGAAGTTCTTATCCAGAAAAACATGCCAGTCACTGTACATGACATGGTAAGTGCAGAAGAGTTGGATAAATGGCCCCATCTGTCTAAGGTGCATATACCTGGCATAAAGGCAAATGTTGACCTGCTGATAGGTGCCAATGCTCATTGGATATTGGAACCCGCGGAAGTCATAAACAGTTGTGGAAATGGCCCATATGCAATCAGGACACTGCTCGGATGGGCCATCAATGGTCCCTTGACTAAACACGATGAACCCTTGGAGCGACAACTTCCCTCTGCTACAGTGAACAGGATTTCAATTTGTAAATTGGAAAAAATGCTGACTGATCAGTACAACCATGATTTTAATTAAAACCTCAGAGAAGAGAAGGAAATGTCAAGAGAAGACCACAGTTTCCTGGAAATAGCAGAACAATCAGCGGTTCTCCATAACGGGATTTGTTGCCTGAAATTGCCTTTTAAGAAGAAAGAGGTATTTTTACCTAATAACTTCGTAATAGCCAGGCAAAGGATTCAGGGCTTAAAGAAAACATTTCTGAACAACAAAGGCTTCCACACAGAATAAGCCCAATAAATGAACAAGCTCCTCAGAAAGAACTATGCTGAACAAGTACCATGGCAACGATTGTCTGGTGAGAGTGGGAAGGTGTGGTACATCCCACATCATGGGGTCCACCATCCAAGAAAGGGTGGCCTGCGGGTAATGTTCGACTGTGGGGCCCCCTTCCAAGGAGTGTGTCTGAATGGTCAGCAATGGGTCCCAATCTCACCAGTTCATTGTTAGGAGTGCTTACTCGCTTCAAAGAGGAGCCAGTGACATTCATGGGAGACATTCAAGCCATGTTTCACCAGGTCAGAGTTGCTAAGAAAGATCAGGATTTCCTTTGTTTTCTCTGGTGGCCAAATGGAGATACTACTAAAGACCTCCTGGAGTATCGAATGACCGTACACCTCTTTGGTGCCGTTGCCTCTCCCAGTTGCGCGTCTTACGCCCTAAGAAAAACTGCAGATGACAACCAACCCCAGTGTTCAGCTGAAGCGCTACAAGCTGTTAAACACAACGTCTATGTGGATGATTGCTTAAAAAGTTCAGCTACAGCACAAAAGGCCATCAATATGATTGAAGAGCTCACTGCTTCATGTGCAAAAGGGGGTTTTCTCCTGGAAAAATGGATTAGCAACAGTCGCAGTGTTTTGCAGTCCATTGCAGCTGATCAGAGGGCTCAAGACATAAAAGGGCTGGACCTAGACCGTGACCAGTTACCAGTGGAAAGCGCTTTAGGGTTGCAGTGGTGTGTAGAGACAGACTCCTTCAAATTTAAAATGGAGATGATACCACAGCCCCTTACAAGACGTGGTATGTTGTCACTTACCAGCTCAGTTTATGATCCCCTAGGGTTCCTGGCACCAGTCACTCTACAGGCTAAAATGATGCAGCAGGAACTCTGTAGGAGGAAATACGGTTGGGATGACAACCTACCCCATGACATCCTACATCAGTGGAAAGAGTGGCTGAAAGACTTGGACCTGCTGGCAGTATTCAGTGTGACCAGGTGTATCAAGCCTGAAGGGTTTGGTATGATCGAACATGCTCAGCTACATCATTTTGTAGACGCCAGTGAAGGCAGATATGGAACTGCAACATCGCATGTTAAACCAATGCGGTGACATTCAGGTTGCCTTTCTTCTTGGCAAGGCTCGAGTGACTCCAGTGAAGGTTGTTACCATCCCCCGGTTGGAGTTGACCGCAGCGGTCCTTGCCGTCAGACTGGACTTGATGATAAGGGCAGAGCTTCAACTCCAGCTTGATGGTTCAATCTTTTGGACGGACAGCACCGTCTTTGAAAGACGAGCGGATATGCACACTCACCCCGGTTGTTGTATGATCAGTGCTGCGGCCGCCCTCCACCATCCCCTTCTCCCCCATGCTGTCTGTATGTTCTATCCACCAGGGGGATTATACCTGAGTGCTTCCCTTATATCATCCACTCCGCCAAAGTTAAATCTACATGTCCATGTCATGTAACAATAAATGCTCAAATCTAATACATGATTGTCTTGACTGAAATGTATTTATGTAAAAGCATATTATTATTATGTTGTCTTTTTCATTTTGCCCCCCAAAAATAATGACTTATCTACTTTGAGGGGATTTACGGAGCCCCTAAAGGGACATGGAAAAAAAAAAAATCTGAAAGTTTCTCATGCGCACGAGAAACTTTCTCCATAACACGCTTAAGTATCTGGCGGATACCGCATGCACAGAAGCATGCATTATATCTACTGTTTTCGTGCGTGGAAATTACTTTTAAGGACATTAAAAGTTTGCTTGTGCGTCGTCACCACTACATTATATAGAAAGACATTAAAAACCAATTTGAAGTTGTGTTGTCTGTTTTGGTGCAAGGGATACCCCCGTCTTGACCAGGGGTCTCATTTATAAACGTGGCTGTCTCAACATCACATGGTCCACTATGGGTGCAAGAGGAGGTGATGCCCTGACTGCATGGAATACAGGATAACATCATATATCCTTCCTTTAGATAACTGCAGAATACAGTGTATAACTAAATATATGTATTTAATAATGTGCATATATCATCATGTCAAAAACTGGAAATACAGTTATAAGCCTGTGCCCAATCGCTACACTTTACGTCTTGTTATCATTTCAAACTTTAATACTGTTCATAACAAAACGCTTTTGTTTTCAAATTGTATCTCGACTCGGGGTATCGCTGGCACAGTTGATGGCAGCAGCAATATGCTGCAACTCGCACAGTTTTTATTGGTGATCCACCGGCCACCAAATAATGTGATTTTCGAGCCTCCACCTCGCCTACAACTAACAGTGTCTGAGAAGATACTTTCTTTTTTTTTTTTTACTTTTTTTTTTCTTACTTCCTCTTTTTTTTGTTATCTGAAGCTACAATAACACAAATCAGTAGAAATAATAAGTGGCACTTTACTTGAGGAATCACAGTACATTATCATAAACCACTTTTACAGTGTGTAAGTTTCCAACATAAAACATTGTCGGCAGTTACTCGGGGATGATCAAATGTTTGCAGGAACCATTAAACCACTGGAGCATTGATGAATGACTGAGAGACTGCTATCCGGGGTGGGTGCCAGGGACATGCAGAGGGCTGGGAGAGAGGTGGGGATGACTCAACCACATGCCTCAACTCAGTCTGATCAGATGAGATTTTTGATGAAAGAGAAGGTGACAAGAAGGAAGAAGGAAGAGAGAGAAATACAGACAGGGCTAATGATTGAGTGAACTGGCATGTTAACCTGCATCAGCCCAAGGATCAGCACCACTCCCATCACACAGTGGAGGCATTGTGCATCTCTCATACCCCACACAAAAAGTGTAGGCCTCCTTCAGCAGCCTGGATGGTACTTAAATGTTGCTCACACCAGCACGACAGCTTTCCTTTCTTATTTTCTTACCCAGTCAATCTCTCTTTCTTTTCCCAAGGAACTAAACATGTCATTTGTCGTTTTCTGGTTGTGTGTGTGTGTTTGTGGGGTGGGTGGGGGGTGTTATGTTTTGTAATCTTTGGTAAAGGAAGCAACCCCATTAACAAAAAAACATACAGTACCCAATATATTTTTTTAAGTGATGACAAAAAGTATTTTGCAGTTCCTTCCCTTTCCTTTGATAATCCTTGCCTGTCGGTTAAAAAAACCCAGAAGGAAACTGGAAAAAACTCTTCTCAGTTTCAAATTGGTCTTCTGAATGAAGCTTCGATTCAGGGATCCCATTTTACTGGAAGAAATGGCAAGCAGGATAGAATTACCAGGTATCTATGGGTCCAGACCCAGACCTGGCAAGCAATGAATTCACTATGTATGAACAAGAGCACTGAGAACTTCTCTGTACCTTCTCTGTGTGATCCTTTTAGTCTGGTGCAAACTGATAATGTCTTTTCCAACACACTTGGAATGTGCTTTTCCATCTCAACATCGTTGAAGGTCTGCTTTGTGTCACACAATGGTAGGTTTGTTCCTAAAACGGTGCTGATTCCCATACCAACAATCTCAGCCCATAGATACAGGGATCTGGCCCGCAGATAGCTGGCCCGACTGTACAGATTAATAATTAAACTTAGACTTTGAAATTATTCTATTTAATCTTTCAACAATACACAAGCAACTGGACTTTAAAAATGAATTGAACAATACTAACTACAGTAGATGTTTAACAACTATAAACTCTGCTGTGACTACTGAGTCATACCAGCACAGACACAATGGTTTTCCATACACCATTCTATTTGCCTGGTGAGATCTTGATAAAGAGTCTGGAACCGAGATAAGCTCTTGTGTCAAGGTTAGCATTTTTAGGAAAGTAAAGTTTGTTTGTGCCGATGTGATTGGCTATTTTTTTTTCTCAGAAGGGTGTCATGGTGGTGTGATGCTGTGATAGGTAGAAGGTTCCAATACTTTTAAAAAGGGAGATGTGGGATGGACAAAAGCAGCAATGTGACAGGTTAGCAACCTTCACTGTCACCAATCGTAGCACAGAAGAGAAATTAAGCTGTTTGTGGAAATGTAACTCAAATGCCAAACCTGATTATATCAAAACCTATGAGCTTATAGCCCACCTGCTTTTCTCTGAACATTGCTACCAACCTGCCATCTCAAATAGCCTACACAACACTGTGTTGTACACTCTGTGGATATACAACACTGTGTATGCCCTTTAAGACAGAGTTTGATTTCAGGGAAGTGAGGCTGTCAGCCAGACCCTGTGTTATCCCTCCCACCTATTGTCCCCTCCAATTCTCCATCTGACATGGAGCGCGAAGGGAAGAGTTCTAGGTTTCTGTCGCAGTGGAAGACCAGGGGCATACTAATGTCAGGCCAGGCCAGCTGCTCTCCATGTTTGGATGGATGACGCTATGTAATCTTACAGAACCTTCCCATCCTCCATTATCACACCTCAAAACTCTGGACCAGAGCTGTGGACCATCCCTGCAGTCTGTCACAGAGATCGGTTAGTTGCCAAGCTCCAGGTACTGTGCATAGCAATGTATGAGTAAATTCAAGGGACTGAATTGAAGTCAGGCCTATATTATTTTTCTATTCTGGAACATGCCTGGGGTCATATATTGTGGGAGAGGAGGTCCATGGAGCTACCCCCTCCCTTGCAAGTCCCTCCCTCAAGCAACCTGAAACCACAGGGGTTTCATAACATGCAGGAATTACATATTTACTGAAGGCTACTTTGAGAGGTCCTATGAGAGGTAAAGGTACCCACCATTGTGGGCAAGTCTATCAAGTGACATCATCCCCCCCGACCACAAATGTTTATATTTTCCTTTGGTCAGCTAGACTAGGTTCTACTGGGCAGATATTTTATGACCATTTATTTTTGTTGGCCAGAAAGATCCAATATAAACATGTACACAGTCATAAATTTTTAGTTGAGTGGCATGTGAAAATGTCAAGGGTGTTGTTAGCCTTATGTGCTAAAAGAACACGAGACAGCCAACTCAAATCAAGGTCAAAGCTGAACATAATCTATCATCTGGTCCAGTGAAAGCCCATAACAAGAAATCTGGAGTCTGGACATGTTAACGGTCTAATGCACTGTTTATGTGACATTGCAAGTTTCTTTGTTGCTATAACTACAAATGGTAGGATATGACCCTTAGATGACCTGTGCAGAGGCAATTCTTCCCTTAAGTTCTTTAAGGCCCGAGCAGGATATTGTTTTGGCATTCTCAACGACTTCCTATAGTACCACAAAGTCTAGTGATGCAGTGTCATGCCCCTGAGGCCTGTGCTAGTGGCCAGCCAAGCACTGAAGCCTGTTTCCGATTTCCCCAGTGGTCTGCCACTGCACCGCTAACCCACCACGGAGAGTGAATATTGCAGCATCAGCAAGACAGTCAAGTCCACTCAATCCCCCTGGTTCAGAGACTTCACTACTTAGAAACAGGGGCAAAATCAACATTAAATCCAAAGAGGAGAATGAAGTGCAGCTAATGCAGTCAGAGACTTCTGACTGTCTACATAACAATGTGTAACCTAAGAGAAGCTTCTCAGTAGTTAAGTTGTCACTTGTATGCCAAGTAATCATAACTCAGGTGCGCCTTCCCTATTCCCACTCTGTGTAATTTGAAGGGAACATTTTAATTTGAGGAATAAGCTATAAGGTGAACCCTGTTAGCGTTTCATCCTGCTCCACAGTCTGGCATCTACACAATCTTTAGCTCATAAAAAGTTGTGCTAAGCTACCAAAAAAAAGTTAGTCGCTGAAATTCCAGTCGATTGTGGATGCGTCTATGTTTTATGCAGAACTAGTTTCTTTAGAGCGTAATAGGAATTTGTTTGAAAGTCAGCATATTCAGTGAGGAGATCACCCGTTGCATTCGTCTCCGTTTGGTTTGAGGTAGTCATAGGCTGCAACAGCCGCTTTGGAGATGTGCGAAGCGTGTTAGCCACTTTGATTAATCCCAATTGCCTGGCAGTGTCATAACCAAGTAAGCTGCCGTTGCTGCCTTGAAGTATTTGGAAAGTGGTGTTTGCAAGTCTTGATTTGGATTCCACCAGGGAGGTGAATTTTCCCAGGGTGGGCAGTGGGGTGCTTGAACCATAAGGAAAGATGGGAACTGTGCATTTAGTGAGTGAGGGCTTATGTCTCTGTCTCAGATACGTTGCTGCATCAATTATGTTTACAGTTGCCCCAGAATCAAGCATCACTTGTATATTACAGTCACTGACCTTTATCTTTGCATGTGGGAGATAATTTTTCTGTCGGTTAACTGTGAACACATATTCCTCAGAAGACTGTGTCTGCTGTACCTGCTGACTGAGGTGTAGTGCTGCTGCTTCCACTGGTGTGTACATAACGCATTTCATGTCTGTCTCTGATGCTGTTTTGTGGCCGTTTAGAGCGAAAACATTTGGCAAAATGTCCTTGTCTTCCACAAGCATTGCATGTTTTCCCCCGTGCCGGACACACCATTCCCTCACGGTGGGGGAAAGTACCGGAGCAGTTGAAGCATCTTTTCTTTCCCGCCCCTCTTTCCATTTCAACAGCCATAACATCCTCCCGTGAATTTCCTTGTGCTGACCCTTGTCGCGTTTGTTCCATACCTGATGCTTGAGTCTCAGCAAGCGTCATGGTTCTGCCGAGTGACAGGAGCTCCGTCAACGTCATCTCTGGTTTCTGTAGAGCCTGACGCCGCAATTTGTTGCACGTGCACGTTTGGATGATCATCGTTTTGATCTCTCTTTCGACATTTGGAAAATCACATGTTGCTGACAAGTACCGTAGTCTTACGTGGTAGGAATCGTGTGTTTCCCCTGCCATTTGTTGAGCTTGCCTGAATTTGTAAGTCTCATAGGCGATGTTGATTTTAGGGGAAAAGTATTCACTTAGCTTGTCTCTTGCGCATTTATAGTCTTTAGCTTCTCCGGTCTCCGGACGTATGGGGGGTGATAAGTGCCCTCACACACACAAACAGCATGCACTGTATACTAGCTTTGCCCACACGGTGCGTGTTGTCTCAGCCTTTTTATCATTGGTTCCCAATGGGAGGGATGGCGGCGACGTGGCGACGAGGTACGTGAGGGAACTCTGATAGCGGCGACGTTACCTTTGTAAATATTGCATTAGTGCGTGTGACATCTGGCCCGTCTGCAATATGATGGACGCCGCAACGCCAAGCGTCTGCCAACGATGGACGCCGCTATGCCAAGCGTCTGCAACGATGGACGCCGCTACGCCAAGCGTCTGCCATTATGTGGTAAGTTAACTATAACCGGTCTCAGGTTGGCAACTGTAGGCTAGCTAGATATCAATCAGAGATAAAAAAATGAAAGTAGCCTACATGATCAACTGGCTATTTCAGTTAGGTAGTGTTGGGCTGTATTGGCAGACCTTAATTAGACTTGTGTTGTGTGTGAATATAGTTTTAATTACGTTTTCATGTCATGCATGATATGTATTAATTTCGTATTTTATGCATCACATACTAGTAATGTTTTCAGTGTTGTAAAATGTGTATTTGCTGGTTTGATAGCCTAGAGTTTTGTCGTGCAGAGGCCCAATATGTGTTTACATATTCTCTTGTCTTGATGCAAAGGCATATTTGTCTTACTGCAGCCAAGTAGCGGTGATGGACCATTTGAATTTGTATGTGTCAGGCAATTGTTTCTTCATATAGCCGGCGTCGCTATTTTAGTATGCAGGATGGGTTTACAAAAGGAGAAGCTAAACCGATCATTGAGTTTGATTAGCCTCCTATACTTGCTCAGGTTAGGTGCGCTAGGTTTATTTGCATTTTAAATACCTTTGTTATTGTTTGCTCTGAAGGTAGCGTTTGTTTCTGTATTGATTTTGTTACATAGTCATAATGTATTGTGTCACAAACCCAGCTCGGGGGTTGAGACAAAACAAAGGGGAACACATGCACGAGAACTATAAGCTGTGGTAATTTATTAAAGAATACTAATTTAACATAACTAAACGTGAGGTATGTACGTCAGTAAGTCAGTGGTGTACATGTGTGTGAGTGTCTCATGATAGTGAGCAGTGTTGAAGGTGTATTAACAAAAGTCAAAAGGTTTCCACAACTCAAAACAAAAGCATGCTGCGGACAAAACATAGGGTCGTCTCTCTCTCCTGACGTCCTCTTAAAGGGGAGGATACCACCGGGCCCAGGTGTAGCCACTTGACGGCTGAGGAGGCCGTCACAATTGATTATCCTACCATTTTGATAATAAACGATGTTTTTGCATTTAAAGTTGCTTGTCCTTGTGTCTGCTTTCAATGTTTGAACAATAGTATTTGCTGGAGTCCTAAGTCACTATCAAGAGAGAGCCTTTGTATGTGTCCCTGACAAAGAAGAGGTGAATATGAGTTGTATGTGCTGGTTTCAAAATAAAATACCATTTCATGTATTTTAAGTTGTTATATGTGTCCACAGAAAGATTGTTTTTTACCACCATTGTTCTACCATTTAGTCTGATTGTTAGCTGAGTTCCAGTTCAAGTCTTTTATTGTCAGATGCACAGAACAACACAAGGTCAGACAACGCAAAGCTACCTGGCATAATGTATAAGTACTCTGAACATATGACATCTATGATAAGAAAATCAAATAAAAACTCCTGAATATACAAAATAATATACAATACAATATACTAAACCTGTAATACACATATTAACCTATACTAAACGTATAAACCTATACTAACCTAAAGACAAGTGGGGTAACAATTAGTGCAATATTGCTGATAGTACAAGTAGCTGAAAGTGACAGTGTCAAGTGGCTAGTGAGAAAGTGGTAAGAATGTATCAGTGTTCATTCAGAAGCCTGATGGCCCTTGGAATGAAACTATTCTCCAGTCTACGTGTGCGAAACCGAATGCTTAAATATTGCCCGCCAGAAGGCAACAGGGAAAAAAGACTGAAGGATGGTTGGTAACTGTCAGCTTTCCTGAAGCATCGTGTGTGGTAGGTGTTCTGTAGGGCTGGAAGCTTCCTGCCGATGATGAACTCAGAAGACCTGACCACACGTAGGGCCTTGCGCCCCTTGTCTGTGCATCTCCCATACCACACTGTAATGCAGTCAGTCAGTATGCTCTCTATTGTGCATCTTGTAAATGACTACAAATAATGACTAAATGTAATCTAAAAGTTAGTGAGGATGACTGAGTCCATGCCAAACTTCTTCAGTCTCCTGAGGAAGAATAGGCGTTTCTGGGCAGCTTTAACTACCGTGTGAGCAGACCAGGTGAGATCATTGCTGATGTTCACCCCGAGGAACCTGACGCAGCTGCCCTGCTTGCAGCTGACCTGAAGCAGCATGCTCCTCCTCCTGCCACCTCCTATAGTCCACAATAATCTCCTTAGTCTTGCTGACATTGAGAGGTTATTGTCCTGGCACCATGATGTTAGGGTATCAACCTCCTCTCTGTAGGCTGACTTGTCACTGTCAGAGATGAGGCCCACAATGGTTGTGTCGGAAGCAAACTTAACAAGGAGGTTGGAACTGTGAGTTGCAAGGAGAGCAGGAGAGGGCTGAGCACACAGCCCTGGGGGTGCCTGTGTTGGTGATCAGTACGGATGAGGTGCGGTCACCTATTATCACCACCTGTGGCTTCCCCGTCAGGAAGTTGAAGATCCACTTGCATAGGGAGGTGCTTAGTCCCAGGACCACAAGCTTGGTGACGAGTCTGGAGGGGATGATGGTATTGAATGCTGAGCTGTAGTCAATGAATAGCATGCTCACATATGTATTCCCTTTGTCCAGGTGGGAGAGAACGGTGTGCATAGTCAGGGTGATGGCATCGTCTGTAGACCTGTTGGACCGGTATGTAAACTGCATAGGGTCCAGCGTGGGAAGCAGCGATGAGCAAATTAATGTTTTGACTAGCTGCTCGAAGCACTTCATGATGACAGAGGTCAGTGCTATCGGGCGATAGTCATTCATGCAGGTGACCTTGGTGTTTTTGGTGGTCCTCTTGAAGCAAGTGGGGAGTACAGACAGGCTGAGGAAGAGGTTAAAGATGTCTCAGCTAAATATAAAAAGGTTAAAATCAGACTATTATTGTTATTAACAATTGTTATTGTTGATTTATTTGTTGTTACTTTTAAAACATACAATAATAGCATTAATAGGCTTACAATTACTTGTGTAGGCATCATTATGTGAATAAAAAAACAAGTCAAGAGTGGTTTTATTGGTTTGATTCAATATTGAAGAATAACATGAATTAGAATTTTTGGGTTTGGGTATTGTGTGCCTTGTTAGATGGGTCTTGATCTGGTCTGGGTCCCCAGGAGGTATAGATGTCCATTCATAGAATGGTAATATTTGAATAGAAAGTTCATGAGTCATAAGACTCTTAGACATTGTATTCATTGAGATTAGCAGACACTTTTATACAAAGTGACATACAAATATGGGATTTAGTGCTAGTTGGCACAGCAAGTAAAATAACAATTTAGTGTAATTGAAGGATATCGATACACATTTGTACTTTTCTCCAAACTATCATATTCTTACTCAACATATCAATAACACAGGCCAACTGACAACTGGGACTGGGCTGTGAGTGTGAGGAAAGTCAAAAAACAATGACAGCTACAGTAGCCTGCCTAGCCAGCCAGTTGCACAGTTTGCTGAAGGGTTTTAAAACTATAGTTACATAGTAAAAACGAATGGGTGAAACTTCTTGGTCAGTTACAACATTTAATTGACAAAATTACAACAGATGTTAAGAAACTTGACTAATCAAAGGATCGCCTCACATGGTCACTTCCGGTTCCCTTCCGGTCTCTGGTGAGCTAGCTGCTTATCTTCCTAGCTATCCACAAAATGTCAGACGCTTGGCGTAGCGGCGTCCATCATTGCAGATGCTTGGCGTAGCGGCCTCCATCATTGCAGACGCTTGGCGTAGCGGCGTCCATCATTGCAGACACTTGATGTAGCGGCGTCCGTGATTGTCAGGCGTAGCGACGGTTGTGTATTGTTCTGGTGTGTGAGGGCACTTATCACCCCCCATATGGAAGTGTGTCAAAAATGTCCTGTACACCATCTCCAGCATTATGCAAAAACATTGCACGTTTCCTCGCATCATCTTTTATATCTAGAGCAACTATGAAGTTTTCAAAGTGCTGTAACCACTTCCAGCGGATGGATGAGGTTTGATCCTCGTTGACATCAAAAGCAGGGAACGACGGCAGTGCAGTTGCCAAGTTTGAAGTGGTGGTTAAGAGTTAATCCTCGTCGCCAGTGTAATGTTTCAATACATCTCGGGTACAGTAAAATTGCTTTTATTTCCTTTGGTAAATGTATATGTCCCAGTTACAATCATCTGCTAAATGAATACATGTAAATTATTGTCTTGCTAAGCGGAATGGAGCTTTGGTGAAGGAGATGGAGGAGAGTGGCTCTCCCCTATAGTGGTGGCATGTGATTATGGTTTAATACAAAGAGGGATGGCAACCTGTAATCCTCGGGCTGGACAAGATCTCTTAAGTACCCAATTTTCCTTGGCACTGATGAATAGTGTCGCATTTACAGGTGTAGCAGGGTTTGCTTGTTTAAGACAGAAATACTTTATTTATTTAATACTTTAAGTATTAATTTACATGGGGCACCACCTTAATATAGGTTTTAGGACATTAAGGAATCCTATGTTTAATATGTAATAATCAGTCTCAGCTTAAGGAATTAATTTTGTAGAGTGTAGAGCCAATCGTAACATTAGTAAACACACACCTGTCAAAATATCTTCACAATGAATTTATTAAAGTAAGGTAAACATGGATAGTATGAACAAGTTTATGAAGATTATGAATTTGATATGGGAGATTGGTTTTAATGAACAGAATGAAATGGTCTAATTTAAAGAAATACAGAAATCATACAGTCAATGATTACATCCTTACAAATCATAAACAGAGCTTACACCAATGCCATGTTGGGGAGGAAAGAGGGTTGGCCATAGTTATGTTTGATCAGGGTTGATCAATAAGGTTGAGGGCGGTTCGCGTCCGAGGCCCATTTGAAGAATCTGAAGTCAAGCGCAGCTGCGCTGCAGGATCATGAGACATGAGTCTGCGGGATCTCTGTCAGGTCGCAATTAGAATTGCGTTTTGTTGAAACGTTCAGGTATTCCTATTGTTGCCTCGGCACAAATCTTGTTGAAGTCGTCGCTGAGTGTTTATTTAACTAGGTTATCGAGAAGTCGGAGCAAATTGACACATTAGCCGTTCCATCAATAAAATACGCACATTTTCAGCGACTACACTGCCCATTTCTTGTCACATTTTAATTCAGATGCTGATTTACATGATCTGTTTAGCTGAAATTTGAATTGTAAAAACTTACAGCAATGGCGGTCAAAGGATTCTATTCGTCTTGTTTATCACGGCAACCCCGCCTCTGACGCAAGCTGTTCTTAATACTGACCAATCACAGCCAAGGGGGTATCCCTAAGTATCCAAAGTTACGATGGATAGTTAGAAAATTCAGGAGGTGCACGTCAAGCTGTCCGGGACTCTCCGAGGGCTCTCGGAGAGCTCGGAGAGGGCGTTCCACGTAGACGAGGGCGTTCCCATGTGTTTTTGGATAACGGAGAACCCTAAATCGGCCTTTAGAAGGAGGACCTGTCTGGAGTCAGAAGTTGATTGGGGGAAGCGGGGTTCTAAACTCCCCATCTTTCCTTCACACCTACTTAAAGGTGTGTGAACTGGTCTCTGGCTGGTTCATAAGATTGTTCAAATATTGTTCTGGACATCTTGGTACAATTACAATATATAGTTGAATGTTTGTTTTGTCATGTTAGCTTTGTGTAGATACCAAGGATTACTTGGTTATCTTTCAGGAAGGAGTAGTTACTAGAATCAAGATGTCAGTAAACCCAACATTAAAACAAAGTAACAAACATTACACAAATATCCCTCTCATAATTCTCCACCTTCTACTCTTGTAGAAGTAGAATTCTTTAACATGGTGTGCAAGTGTTAATTTTCATGCCATGTTCTAGCTGTCTCTAATAGCCTTAAGACATGGAATACATTCAACATATTAGATTCCCTCCAGTCCCGACTTACCGATGTATTTCATATCGTGTCACCTGCAATTGCAATATTAATCCTGCACATGGTAGTTCTTTTTTGTTGATGGGCACATTCATTTTTCCTTCCTCAAGAGAGGGAGTCAGGTGGCTAAGCGGTTAGGGAATCGGGCTAGTAATCAGAAGGTTGCCAGTTTGATTCCCGGCTGTGCAAAAATGATGTTGTGGGCAAGGCATTTCGCCCTACTTGCCTCGGGGGGGAATGTCCCTGTACTTAGTGTAAATCGCTCTGGATAAGAGCGTCTGCTAAATGATTAAAAATGACTAATTGTAAAACACATCAGGTAAGCTGTAATATACAAGCATGTTGAGCACACATAAATTTTATACCATTTTCCTTTACTCTGGTATCAGATAGTACCTATGCCCTAGTTGCCTCTTCTCATCTTAGACTGCTTCTTTTTCTCTATGTGGGGGAGTGCAGCTCTTGCTCTGCTGTCATTACACAAACACTCAAACAACAGCTGCTCCTTTAGACAAAATACCTCCCCCGCATTTTTTTTAATGCTTTGAAATTTTTTCCCGGGTGAAACGAATGCGGTCGAACACTGGTAATTAGAAGGGTACATGAGTCAGCCTGAGCTTGATTCAAGTCCATCCTAGTTGCAGTGCTTGCAGGACCACAGAAGTTAGACAGGCAAGCTGATGATGTTCCAGATAGCGTGTTCTGGGGATTCATCGAGCTGTGTGGTGTGATTGTTGGGCTCAGGCATGAAACTGGGACTGGGAGGAAGGGCTGTGTCTGGAGATCCTTTGAGGACACGCTTCAGGGATGAGATCCCGCCATGGTCTTCCTGAGTGTCATTTTCTCTTGTCAGCCTGAGCTAAAGAGCAGAGAGGAAACTGACCAGTCCAGGGGCACACAGCCTGGCCACTTGTGGTCTACCTCAGCCACCAAGACATAAATCAGAACTGTGACAAGTAAGGTGGTTGCTGTTTGGCTCAAACTTTCCTGAAGTGCACTTAGCAGTAATGATTTGTCCTAGCAAGGTCCTTTAATCAGCTGGACAATATGCTTTCTCAAGCTGGGGTATGTGGAGGAGGATATAAGGGAGTCTGCTGGGTGTGTACATCCCTTATCAAGAAATGTCATTTGCAATGCGCACACATGACATTAACTAATGAAAACATCAATTTTAGAGACAACATGTGAATGGCTCATTCATTTGAGCAATGACAGAGTCAAAATGATTTCATGGATTTATCTGGGACCAAATAGAAAAAATGCTTTACCCATTCAGGAAGAGCAACAATCATAACTCTCAAGCTGGCAATATTAACAGCTGATTTTATGGATACAATGAAGTGGATGGATTCTATGAAGAATTTCTGCAAGTTAAGTTTAATTAAATCTTTGGGAAGAGTGTTTTAATTATTTCTATGGAACACAAACCATTTGGTTCATCTCCTGTAAAAGTCTTATAAATGCAAGGAGAGGGAGTGGAAAAAGAGAATGAAAAAGAAAATGGGAGGAGAAAGAAAAATGAGGGAGAGAACCAGAAAGAGACAGAGAGCTGCTGAGACAGATAGACACTAACACAGACAGTCAGACAGAAAGGGACATAGAAAGACATCAATTGTAATTGGACTGCATTTGTATAGTACTTTCTACCTCAATGGTCCTCAAAGTAATTTAAAATGTTTCCCTCTCATTCACCAATTCACACACACTCAGAGACATAAAGACAGAGAGAGACAGAAACAGGGAGTCATAGAGACAGAAAGAGACAGACAGAGGGACAGCGAGAGACATAGACAAAGAAAGCCACCTGGAATAGGCAAGACTCTCTCTGTTACAGAGGAAGATGGCATAGCTGGTAAAGGGAAGATGGCTACGTCTTTGATTCCAGCCTTGTGACAAAATGGGTAAATAAGCTGGCCCTGTGTGCTGGCACACTGTCTGTGAGCAGTTGTACAGGTGTAAGAGAAGAGGGACAATGTTGAGGGAGGGAAGGAGGAAGATGGAGTAAAGGGTTGAGAGTGCCTCCTTCCTACACTATGACCCCTTCGTTCTTCTCAAATCATCACTGACACTTGGCCTGTCACCACAGTGTTAAATACGGAGCTAATTCGTGAGATATGGTACACGCTTTCCCATCATGGTCCTTCTGGGAAGCTTCTTCCAATTGGGTTCTCACATCAAAGCAAGCAGAAGACAAGGCCATGCGTCTCAAAATCACATCAGGGTTTCCCGCAGCACTTTTCAGTTAAGGCGGCCGCCTAAGCAACACATGCCTGCCGCCTTAGCAACGTAGTCAAAACAATTTTTTAGAGCGGTATCCGCCGTGTTACTCTGTCCTGTTTTCTCCTTTCCATTCCAAAACACCAGTCACCACTACTCTGCAGGATTGTTGTATGACTCACCAAGTTCAGAGGTCTTCAACCCTGGTCCTCAGGGACCCCCTATCCTGCATGTTTTAGATGTTTCCCTGCTCCAACACACCTGATTCAAATGAATGGTCGTTAACAGACTTCTGCATTACTAGATAACGACCAATTCATTTTAATCAGGTCTGTTGGAGCAGGGAAACATCTAAAGCGTGCAGGACAGGGGGTCCCTGAGGACTAGGGTTGAAGACCTCTGGGTTAAACCGTAAACGTTTACATAAATGTAATCACCAGAGGCCTGTTCCATAAAGCGAGTTTACCAAATAAGTCAGACCTTTAGTCGTGTCTCAATATTGGGGGGGTCGTGTCCCCCCCAATATTGAGCAAATACCAATCTGTCCCCTCCAATACACAGCGAAAACATGTAAAATGTATGTTCTGTTTTTATGAATTCAGTCAATGGATCGGTCTTATGTCTTATTTATTGTGGTGTGCTTGCCTTCGGCGAGCACAAACCATTGTTATCGCACATATATATTATTATTGTGAGAATGCTGTTAAGCATTTTCTGTTTCCCTTTATTGTTGGAATTCTGCTTCAGCATTCCAAGTATTGTTCTTTGAATCTTTATTCAACTTCTTCTATTTCTTCCGCGCAACCTTTCAGCGCCTTCAAATCTTCAGATATTAAAAGCGTTCAGCTATCAAAAAATTCAGCAGTTTCAGGCCATGGGCACTATGACTTTTCAGCTTTGTACCTCTTATGGTTGAATTAATATAAATCAATATTCATAATATTTTTTACATGGGTTTCCAATGGAGTTCTTTCAAATCCTTTCAAACTTCTTAAAACTTCTTCAACTTCTTCCTCAATCTTTCAGCTAGAGCCACCATTTAAACTTTAAAAGGTTGACAAAACCACCAACTATTTTTACATAATTCAGCTTTTTGATATCTATTCAACTTTTTTCAATATCACTGATTATGTTTCATGACTTTTTCAACCCGTTTCTGAGATTTACATGGGTGTGTATGAGGAAGACTAGAGTGCAGACTGAATAGCTTAGAGTGAAGGGGAGCGTCAGATGTCGTTGAAAACATATTTCTAGTTTGCCAGCATTGCCACAATTTTCGCTCTTCATGCTTCGTTTTTGGATCAATAGATAGCTAATTTTGTGCTGGTTGTAGAAAGTTGTCTGTGGAATCCAAAATACTTACACATTTGTTCAGAGCCCCACGAAAGCGAGACAAAGTCCAACTCTTGCCCCACAGACTCCAATGCAAATGTGGTGACAAATTCGTCACAGAAAACAAAAAATAACAAGATTTATAAACTGCCGTTATAGTCGTATTTTTGAACGCACAGACATATAAAGGACATATCTGGTTTCGGCAGAGTCTTGGGTCTCTGAAAATATCTTTATTTTTTGTATTGGACGTACAGGTTTGCATCTACGTTAACTTGTTTGAGGTGTGGATTCTTGCTAAATTTCTGGTAGTATCTGCCCTCAGCGCATTAGCAGCCATAGCTGCACCATCACCGTGGCAACCACACAAACAAGCGCCAGTCTCTTACACAGGTGATTGGTATTAGCTGATTAGTGGAGACACAAGACAAGCGATTCAGTCAACTCGTCTCATTAAAAGACTAAGAGCACCACAACACAACTACTACCACTATTGATACTGCTATATCTTATGCCACACTACAACTACTAATTCTGAAGATGCTGCTAATATCTCTTTTGCTAACTACTATGCTAATGCTACTGTTTTGTTCAACTACGCCACTGAGTGCGTTCACTTGACCATGATGAGAAACCTGATAGCAATTGTCAGATTATGCCAATAATACAATTACTACGTTTACATGTGTAATTAGTAATGTGATTACTCAAACAAGTCTACATGATTCTTTTTATTAATCCTTGTATGGTCCATGGACAAAACGTGCACCATCATCCTTCTGCAACAAAGTGTCGCCGTGTCTTCCTGTATCAGCCCTACTACTGCTGTATGTTGTCATTCAATCAAAACATTGAATCCCACTAAGAAAGACGAGTAAACGCACTCAATGATAGGCTACATCTGCTACTGATATTACTATCCCAACTGTAAATTCAGCTGTTAAAACTATAATATTCTTGTTACAACTATAGCCTACTTCTTCTTCTGTTTAACAGTTCAACTTTCAGCTTCTCCCGCATTGTAGGCAATTTAAGCTCTTATAGCTTTGTTGATGCAGTTCAGCTTCCGCCTCTTGAAATTCAACTATTTCTTCGATTGCTTCACAACGTTCAAACGTATTCTCCCGCATAGTTTTAAAGCACTGAGCTTCGTTAGATGATGCAGTTCAGCTTCCACACTCCCTCTTTTGAGTAAGTCATACATTTGTTAAATTAATTTCAGTTTGAAGGTATTTTCTCATTTCTGTATTTTCAGCCATTTGAAAAAAAAAAATCAGATTTCAGCATTCCAACGCATTTTCAGCAGGAAATGCATGTTCTAGTTGTGAGAATGTTGTTCAGCATTCTCACAATTGTTTTTCAACTTCTCAGTTTTTCCGCCGTTTTTTGGCCTTTAACTAGTCCTGCATACTTTCACCGATTCCTACAATTTTTGTATCAAAGCGTTCAGCTCCTTCAGGAGATGATGGCTATGTCTTCTGGTATTTCTCACTTTTATACTTTTTAAAGAATTAGGGTTTTTGTGCAAATATTTTTTTTTGCTCCTTCTTGATTTTTATGATTGAGCAGCCAGTTTTCTGATATTCAACTAAATTGACAAACAAATTCCTCTGACGTTCATATAGTTTAACTTACAGAAACAAGTTATACCTTAAAATGTAGGAAAACGTGTCCTCTTTCAGCCAAGGTAACTACTAAAGAGCTCACATTTACAGATTTTCAGCTTTGAGCCTTGAAGCGAGAGCAGCCTTTCAAATTCTCTCACTAACTTCAATGGAGAGGTGGGTAAAATTTGTCAGAGAATTTCGAAAGTAGACGTGTTTTTAAACTGCCGATAGAGTCGTATTTCTCACCGCACAGACATATAAAGGACATGTCTGGTTTCTGGAGAGTCTTGGGTCTCGGAAAATATCCTAATTTTTTGGATTGGACGTATAGTTTTGCGTCTAGGTTAACTTGTTTGAGGTGTGGATGCTAGGTAAATGTTTGTTTTTCTCTTATAATCGAGCTAGCGCGATATGGCTCTCCATTCGACTTTTTCTTCAACTACAGTATTGACCAAATTGGCCCAACAAGGTATGTACATTGATCTTAAAGTGTACATAATCTAGCTGGATCGTTTTTATTTTAGCAAGTTTCACAGAAATCTGCAAAAATCGAGGCTCAAGACAGTCATAGCTGACCGTCACGAACAGACAAACCAGGTCTGGTAAGTGTTTGCTGTAGCTGGCGTTAATCCTACGAACAAACGCATCTTAACTGGAAAGTGTTTACTTTTAATTGACAATATTGAACACAGATGTAAAGTAACTTGTCTTTACTCTAAATATCTTCTCCGTTTTCAATTTGAAGTAGTAGATCTAGTTTATGTAGGAAATCTTCATTGCATCCGTTTTATAGCTTCACGCCTTCGGTTATTATTCAAGCCTACGGTGTTAATACCACTTTGATACACTTGCAAGAAATGATCCGCTGGTTAGATGTAGCATGATATTATTATTTACGTATAAAAAACTCACCAGGGACAACGACAACATCGGCAACCCTGCGCTATGGATTATTATTTTGATGTCATCTTAAATTAAGTGTCTGAACAGGACTGGGTGTGCAGGCACGCATTATAAGTTTTTCCTCGTCTTGAACCTGAAACCTAGATTCTATTTAAAAATGCTGCCAGTCTGGTGCCAATGACCAACGGTTACTACGTTTTTCCAGCAAGTTCAAGTCATTCCAGTGTTGTCCTTTTACCTTCAAATTCGTTCAAACCAGACTTCAGCAACAGTTTTTCTGCTAAATTTTCACATTTACCTGCAGCTCATCCTTCTGAATTTTTCCCTTTTGTTTTGTATTTTTCTTCTTTTCTTCTCTTTTCTGCCTTCATCTTGCTCCAGGTCCTTTCAAAAATACCTTTCACAGCAGTACCTTCCAACTGCCAGTACTTTTGCATTTTTCTTCTCATTTCTGTAATTTTTCTGCCTTCATCTCGCTGCAGGTCCTTTCTAACATACATTTCAGGCCTTTTAAAACTCCAGAAAATAATTTTCTCCTACATTTTCACATTTTTATGCATTGTTTCTCTCCTTTCTGATTTCTTTCACTTTTTGTTTTGCATTTTTCTTTTTTCTGTAGTTTCATGCCTTCGTCCAGCTCCAGACCCTATTTAAAATACCTTTTGGGCACTGAAGCTTCAGCTTAAAACTTTCTAGACATTTTCACATTTTTCAGCTTTTTTAGCATGGTCAGCTATCCCCATTCAGGTTTTCAGCATTCTCACAGCTGTTTAGCAGGAACAGCCTTTTCTAGTTATTATTGTGAGAATGCTGTTAAGCACTATTGTTTTTCTGTTTCTCTTTATTATTATTATTCCAACTTCTTAGTTCTTCCGTAGGTTTTTTGGCCTTTAACTAGTCCTGCATACTTTCACCGATTCCTACAATTTTGGTATCAAAACGTTCAGCTCCTTCAGCAGATGATGGCTATGACTTTTGGTATTTCTCACTTTTATACTTTTTAGACAATTGAGGTTTTTGTGCAAATTATTCTCCCATTAAAAGTAATGGTAAACTCCTTCTTGGTTGAGCAGCCAGCAGAGTGGCATAATAATAACTACTAAAGAGCTCACATTTACAGATTTTCAGCTTTGAGGCTTGAAGCGAGAGCAGCCTTTCAAATTCTCTCACTAACTTCAATGGAGAGGTGGGTAAAATTCGTCAGATAATTTCGAAAGTAGACGTATTTTTAAACTGCCGGTAGAGTCGTATTTCTGACCGCACAGACATATAAAGGACATGTCTGGTTTCGGGAGAGTCTTGGGTCTCGGAAAATATCCTCATTTTTTGGATTGGACGTATAGTTTTGCGTCTAGGTTAACTTGTTTGAGGTGTGGAATCCAGCTAAATTCGTGTTTCTCTGCCCAGCTCGTTAGCGAGCACAGCTGCTCCATTGCCGTGGCAACCAAACAAACACACACCAGGAAACCAAAAGGAACACGTTTTCAAGACTGCAGGTATAGTCTATTTCTGACTGTACAGACATATAAAGAATATCTCTGGTTTCGGCAGAGTCTTGGGTCTCGGAAAATATCCTAATTTTTTGGGATTGGACGTACAGTTTTGCGTCTAGGTTAACTTGTTTGAGGTGTGGATTCTAGCTAAATGTGTCGTTCTCTCTGCTCAGCTCGTTAGCGAGTACAGCTGCTCCATTGCTAGGGAGGACAATAGAACGCGTAATTTTTGGCCAAGGCTAACCAACTGTCAAATACTGTGGAACGCCGGTAGAAGACGCATTGAATCGAATGCTAAGTTAGCCTGAATGTAGCTAAGAACGCCACTGAGAAATCTGGCACCGGTGTTACGTCCCAACTGGTTCCCAATTTAACTGGTTCCCCAGCTGTGCGTGCACCTATCAGTCTGCCTCTGTCACCAGATTCGTCACAAATTCACAAACATATTACTGGCGATTTTCAAGTCGGATCTCATATTTGCTGCGGCAAATATGAAAGTAGGCCTATAGGCTACGTGCGCACTACATTAGGCTACCATTCGCGACAAAATAAATGGAGACAAAATAAAACATTTGCAGACTCGCATGAAGTGGGATTCGATCGCACTAGAGTAAAACCATAAACGTACCACAGTCCGTTGACTAACACCACGAGCTATACCAGCTCACTAAATATGATTGAATCGTTAGGTATTTCTTAACTACATTGGCCTTCAGGTAACATTTTGAATTGGCTTCTTCTGATTCAACTGGTTCCCATAGACACTACCCGAATGTAGGCTTAGTATGCACGTATTTGGGGTTGTTTCGAGGCAATAGCCGTATTTTCCACGACATCACAGCTGCTTCTGACACCACATATTACAAATTCATACTAAGAACGTCGCTGCTAACCCAGACGATACGATAAAAATACGCTTAACACAACATGGAAACATTCGTTTCCTATGCGATTTCGTGTAGCCTATTGCTGAGTGTTTCTTCGCTATATCTTTTGAAATCAATTCATTTCATAATTGTATATTCTGAACAAATGTACTGAGCACTACATTACAGCCATTCACGCCATAATAAATGGAAACTAAGAAAATAAAAGATTCGAGTGGTGTTCGATCCCACGAGCAAAAACACATACAAAGTGACAATCCTGTGCATTACACCGTAAGCTACTGGAGCACGTGAGTAGTTCAGGAACTCAGTCACAACTTGATTAACTACGTTGGCCTTCAGGCAACAAGTTGTTTAGGTTCTTCTGAATCAACTAGTTACCGTAGACACTACCAGAATGTAGGCTACTCATCACGTATTTGGAGTTGTCTCAAGGCAATAGCCATATTAACCACAACCACCATTTGTTCAGAATATACAATTATGAAATGAATTGATTTCAAAAGATATAGCGAAGAAACACTCAGCAATAGGCTACACGAAATCGCATAGGAAACGAATGTTTCCATGTTGTGTTACGCGTATTTTTATCGTATTGTCTGGGTTAGCAGCGACGTTCTTAGTATGAATTTGTAATATGTGGTGTCAGAGGGAGCTGTGATGTCGTGGAAAATACGGCTATTGCCTCGAAACAACCCCAAATACGTGCATAGTAAGCCTACATTCGGGTAGTGTCTATGGGAACCAGTTGAATCAGAAGACGCCAATTCAAAATGTTACCTGAAGGCCAATGTAGTTAAGAAATACCTAACGATTCTCTCACATTTTGTGAGCTGATATAGCTCATGGTGTTAGTCAACGGACTTGGATGCGTTTATGTTTTTACTCTAGTGCGATCGAATCCCACTTCATGCGAGTCTGCAAATGTTTTATTTTGTCTCCATTTATTTTGTCGCGAATGGTAGCCTAATGTAGTGCGCACGTAGCCTATAGGCCTACTTTCATATTTGCCGCAGCAAATATGAGATCCGACTTGAAAATCGCCAGTAATATGTTTGTGAATTTGTGACGAATCTGGTGACAGAGGCAGACTGATAGGTGCACGCACAGCTGGGGAACCAGTTAAATTGGGAACCAGTTGGGACGTAACACCGGAATTTTAAGGTCCACGTCCTTTTCTTAGCTCTATAACTAGCGACTACTATCGAGATATTAAAAACAAACATGCCAGTTAACATGTAGACACTTACCCCTTAATGCTATCAAATGTTGGTTGCAATACATATTGAGAAAGTGTATGAAAATAATGTTTATAGTTTTTGGTGCTTTGGCTACCTTTCATAGAAGGTCGGCACCACCGGGAGACATATCTTAAATGAAAGAGTAGATTGTTTTCTTCAAAATAAGGTATATTTAGTCAATTTTAAATCATATACATTTTGAGAAAAATCAAGTTGAAGACATGTTGATGAAAATCCCATAGGAATGCATTGAAATCTGAACGTTCTATTGAGAAAAAGGTTGGTTTTTCCCTTGTAACTTTTTCCCGCATGTCGGCACCACCCTGACACTTCCTGAAAAGCAAGCTTACGTATAAAGACGTCAACAGTCAAATTTTAAAGAAAATCGAAAGACATACATTTCGTGTTATGGCTCCCTGAATGAGTCTTTCTGCAACCTATGACGTCAGACCCTGCTGTACCTCAGAAACTCCCGCGCTAGACTCAGACAAGGCTGCTTCAAATGCTCACACCGATTGAGTTACACAGTAAAGAGTTGCTAGCCCATATTTATATACCCGTATGTGGATGCAAGTATTGATCATGGTTACTGGTTTAAAAATAAATATATATTTAGACTTTACATGCATCTTTTCAGTGTGCAGAACAAAAAACAAACATTGGTCATATAAAACCCCCTCTCTTGGTGACTTTTTAAATACATTTTTCTACCGAAATGATTCATGGTAGTGATATGCAAATGTTGTTGTCACGTAGCACCAATTGGAACCAATCATTAACTTTTTTGTCTGTCAGGAAATGCAAATCTATTTAAAAACAAGCGCGAATATTCTTTCTTTCTTTCCAGCAATCAATTTAGCAAGAAAATAAATTATATGGCAGATAAAAAGACAATAACTACTGAAATTGTATTCGCAGGTGAGGGGGAGCAAAACACTTGCAAAAGTTTAGGTATCATTATAGATCCAAATAGTAGGGTTTGTGGCAAATTACCATTAGAAACATTAACAAATGGGATCATGATCGAGATTATTACCCGTAGTCACAAATTAGCATTTAAAATGCCTGCGCACCTTGTAACGTTTAATATAGTTAAAAATAACTTTAAACTCCACGAATGTGACTTCGATGATAACATATGGAAGAGAATACATACTTTGGTAAGTAAGCTGATAAAACGATTTAATAATTTAGTCAGAGTTAGTGAAGACTCATGTCTAGGTGAGGTGTTTGAGCTACCGCCTCCATATGGGCGTGAAGTTGTAGAAACTCCACCCTGCGCGTCTCATGATGCCTGTGAGACAAGTCAAAATGACATTTTTGATGTTAGAGAAGCGAGTGATTTAGTGATTGGTTTACATGAACAAGTTAGCATAGTTAACAACAGTAGAGTACCAAAAAGTAGAAGTAGATATAGATAAATTAACTAAGGGATGTAAAGATATGGGGCTTAAAATATACCAGGCTGAGAAAGAAATAAAATCGCTTAGAGCTAAATTAATCAAATCTACGGAAAGACAAAGTCTGGTAGAAAAATTAAGAGGAAAGACGTTCAAATAGATCACCTTAAAGCTCAAAGGGAAGTTGCAAGTAGGCTCTGCCCAATGCACTTTCGACACAATTGTTGAAATGGTGCATGATGTAGTCAACACGGTGCATGTAGAGGACGATAGGGGTGGGCGCTCAGACAGGATCTTTTCAAAAATTTCTAATTTGATAGGCGATAAAGCAAGTACTAAGAAGAAATTTAATGAAATACTCTCTCAGTACCATATGCAAATATTGCCAGAAATAGTCGATGGTTATACTCAGTTACCTGACTCAGAAAAGTCTAAACTTGCTGTAGTCAATGAATTGTTTTGTGGGATGCATGTCATTGATGGACTGGCACATCAAACAGGTGTTACTTTAGATATGTGGGAGACACTAGTTTTTAAAGAAGATAAGGTGGGTTGCGTAAAGTTAGATTCAACCCTTAAATCAGGGGGGGAGAGCGGTAACGTGAGGCTCATCCGTTCTGTTTGTAAGACCGTGCAGGAGCGCGGCTGTGAGAAGAGTGGCAAACCCGTCCAGTTCAGAACCTTCTTGTTTAATAAGCACGGTTCTGATCATGTTCCATTGGTTCCATTCAAAGGTAACCGTATTAATGTAATGTTCCATAATGCAGCAGGAGTTTACTATCTTTACCCTGACTTGTTGGAATTTACACGGTTATCTCAAAATGAACAGGTTAGTTCAGGTTGTCCATGCTGACCTTAATATTAGTCAGTTTATAGCAGGTCGTAGGGCATTAAGGATCATCTCCAAACAGGTTACAGAACTGTTCTGGAGAGTTCTTTCCAAGAAAGAACATGTATTAGCAATGAATGATAGGTATAGAACGCTTGTTATAAAGCTTAGATAGTGGCAGGCAGACAGCAGGCAGTTTATGAAGGGTGAGGTCACTCTGTTTGAGGATGTAGACATCCACAGAGGACCCATCTTAGAGGAGGGGAGGGTTGAGTATAGTCAGACTTCCAAGTATTGAAATGCCACAGCAGTTACTTGGTAAGAGAGTTAAACATTTGTATGTAGAGCGTGGGTTAGATAGGTGGTTTAATGGGACAGTTATAGATTGTAAAAGAACAAAAGATGAAATGTTGTTCAAAATAAAATATGATGGCTATAGAAAAAAGTACTGGTTGCCCTTATGGACCGAATACCAGGAAAATAAACTAGTATTAATACTGGTTAGTGCAGAGGATCTTGTAGGGAAAAGAATAGCGCATATGTTTATTAGCAGTGAGGACGATAGTGTATGTTGGTGGCCAGGCAGAGTAGTTAGTTTTAATGGGAAAGATGGGTTCTTAATAGATAGAATAGGAGGAAGATGACAGAGTAGCCAGCTCAGTGGTAGAATACCCATTACTCACAGATTATTACGAGAATGAGGTTAGGATTCATAAATAGGTTTGTAGTCTTGCGATGGGTATGTAATATAAAGGCTGTATTGGGTAAGTAGTCATTTGTTTGGTTTTAGCATTGGGTTGTCTGATCAAGTGGGCCTGTGCGGCACTGACAGACTTAGCTTTGCAGTGTGTCATTTAGCTATTGGTATGTAATATTCAGGCTTTGTGGTAGCTTGAGGATATTCATGATGGACCATTTGGTGATATGAGACAGGGGATCCCAGTAGGGGGTGACTCCCTGTTAAGCCAAATGGTCTGCCATAATATCTGATAGCTGCATTGGGTAAGTAGTAGTAGTATTTGTTTGGTTTTAGCATTGGGTTGTCTGATCAAGTGGGCCTGTGCGGCACGGACAGACTTAGCTTTGCAATATTAAAACGGACTATGTCTATAAAAGTAGATACGATTAGAAGTAGTACAGTTTGGTGATATGAGACAGGGGGCCCTGTAATGGGGTGACTCCCTGTTAAGCCAAACTGTCATAGCTAGTATAAAAGTAATAGATACAAGTTGCTCCCCTGAACCTTCACCATGGATGCAGAGGTGCCCAATTGTCCTCGGAGAGCTATCAACCTGTAGGTTTTTTCACAGGCAATGACTACATTTTGGACCATAAGTTTCATATCCCTATAAATAAAGTATATTATTTATAATACGATTAGTGTATACTTTTTGTCCGTCATAAACAAACAGACGTGTTCAAATCAAGGTATTTGAAAATAATAATGGCAATGTCACAACAAGCACACACAAATACCCTGTTCAATGTTAAATACACCCCCAAGTGGCCAAAAATGTACATTACAGCAGTAATGCTAAACGTGACAAACATTTGCATATTTGTGGTCTCGATTTAACATAATTATTCATAGCGAAGTACTGGACACCGCATTAGCTCGCAATGTACAAAGAATGTAAGTCTGGATAAGATCAGAGAATCTGATAAGAGCATCTGCTAAATGACAAATGTAAGTCATATTTCCCGCCCTGGCTAGAAGCAGACCTCTGTGACGCAGAACAATGGCGTTATTAAAGGGAGCTTGACAGCTTCTCGGTGCCACAAAACTCAAGGTTTAAAGCGGTGGAACGTTTCATAAAATGACCTAAAATCACGCCTAAAAACTGGATTTGTGAGAAAACTAATAGAGGTAACTGAAATCTGACTTCGGATTAGTTTAAGTTACGTTAGGTTACATACGGAATTGAAAGAAAAACGGAGCAAAACTGATAGGAATTTTTTGGTCTGTCCTCCCTACCATTGCAGTGGCAACCAAACAGACACGCACCATGAAAGCAGAATTGGGTAACGTTTTGGAAACTGCAAAAAGAGTTGTATTTCTTACCGCACAGACACATAAAGGATACCAATGGTTTCGGCAGAGTCTTGGGTCTCGGAAAATATTCGTTTTTTAGGGGATTGGACGTGTAGTTTTGCGTGTAGTTTAACTTGTTTGAGGTATGGATGCTAGGCAAATTTCTGTTATTCTCGACGAACCAATAAAGTTCATAATTCATCAAACCCGATTATTAGCAATTGTCGGTTCATGCCAATAATACAATTACTCCGTTTACATGTGTAAATAGTTATGCGATTACTCAATAAACACGTTTACATGATTCTTTTTTTATTATTCGTTGTATGCTTCACGGACGAAACTTGCACCATCATCCTTCTGCAACAAAGTGTCGCCATGTCTTCTTGTATCGGCCCTACTGCTGTATGTTTGAATCCTACTAAGAAAGCCGAGTAAATGCACTCAATGTTAGGCTACATCTGCTACTGCTATTACTATCTCAACTATATTTTCAGCTGTTAAAACGATAATATTCTTGTTATGACTAGCTAGCCTACTTCTTCTCTGTTTAACAGTTGAGCTTCCAGCTTCTCCCTCATTGTAGGCTATTTTAGCTCTTAGCTTTGTTAGATCATGCAGTTCAGCTTCCACACTGCCTCTTTTGTATGACTCACACATTTTTGAAATTCATTTCAGCTTTCAGCTTGCTGGTATTGTCTCATTTCTGTATTTTCAGCAATAAAAAATAATAATTATATAATAAAACAAACGTTCAGCTCCTTCAGGAGATGTGTGCTGTGTTTTGGTATTTCTCCATTTTATACTTAAAAAAATGTTAAGGTTATTGTGCAAATTATTTTCCCTTTAAAAGTAATGGTAAATCCTTTCAAATCATTAAAAAAGCTTCCTCTTTCAAACTTAACTTATTCAGCATACTTTCAGTCTTCCTCTTTCAAACTTAACTACTTCAGCATACTTTCAGATAGAGACACCATTCAACCTTTAAAATGTTCACAAGACATTCAGCTTATAACTTTCTACTAAATGTTCACTATTTTCAGCTTTTTTAGCATGGTCAGCTATCCCCATTCAGGTTTTCAGCATTCTCACTGCTGTTTCGCAGGAACAGCCTTTTCTAGTTTCTTTTTGCCCCCCTAAAACTTTGTTAATATTTGGACTACATAGACAACCTCGGTGTCAAACGTTTCGTTTTAGTAGCCATTGAGTTGCTTGTATTGGGATTTACGTTCCGTTGCACGGTGTAAGTAGAAATTACGTTTTTGTGGTGAAAAGTGAAGCTAACGGTGGCTAACTTGCTAGCCACAGTCACTGACGTCACTAACGTCACGAAAACACGCGTGACTACCTGTTGCAGAACATTAGTTTAGCAGCTTGTTAACTTCTGGGAGATGATAGCTAGAAACGCTACAAGCAAAGAGGCCAGGGTGATAACTATTTACTCATTTAACATTGTCATAAAAACAAAATTATGAAATGTAGTGTATAATATGATGTACGCATTGTTATTAAGCTAGTACATCTATTTTCGGAAAGAGTGGTCTGCGGCTGAGGCGTTAGCATCATGAGTCATCTGCTACATCTGTTTTCAATCGTTAATGAACCATTCCTCACAAATTCATTTTCGTTTTTGGATTTATTAATTTATTAGATTACAAGTAAACAATTTGACTAGCCATGGTGATAACCATTTACTCATTTAAAATTGTGATACGAAACACTTGTGAAATATGTATGCTGATGATTATAGCTACTGTAGAGCTAGCTAGCTAGTCTAGCTCTACTTTCGTAAACGGTCTCCTATTTTCACAGAGAAGTTAGCTCTAGCTGTTACACCGGCACATCTATGCTACTATCTGTTACCAAAGGTGTTAGACCGCAAGTTAGAGCTAGAGCTAACTTGCGACCTTGTAGTCTTCCGTTCCAGATCGCTTTGGCCTGGGGAGGTAGCCTACAGTACTGTACGATATACGAGTGGCAGGTAGCTACAGTATAACGACAAATTAGTTAGCCTAGCTGTTAATCCTACAGCTAATTTTCTACCTTTCGTCGTCCGTTCCAGACCGCTTTCGGAAGGTTACTTTACAATTCGTCCAGCCACCAGATGTCACCACCAGTGCCGTACTGTAGCCAGATATATATAGCACTATATATATTACATCTCGTCAGCTTTGTTGTCTTTGCGCTGTTGGTCAGCTAGAATACAAAGTCATCCTTTACAGTCAAGTAAGTTAAATGTTCGGTTTACATAGTTATAGGCCTACACATTACAACAGATCAGAGTAGTTTACAAAGATGCCTTTTACATTCTTTTGGGTCGGGACCCACCACTTGAGAAACACTGTCCTACACATAGACAAATGCAATAGACGTCCCATAGCTTACACAGGACCCTTTCAATACAGCAAAGATGGGTGTTCATTTTTGAATCATTGATGTATTGTGTAAAATTGCATTAAATTCGATGTGTTTCTAACCAGGTGCAACTAAATGTATCTTCCAGACCTGCCGTAAAAAAAAATCCACTCTTCCCGAACAAGCCTTAGCTACATGGCTAGACTGTTGATACAGATCAGAATCCATCATATTTTGGACACTCAAAATCAGCGAATCTTGCAGCCAAATCAAGTAGCCTATATATATAGGCCTTTATATGGCTACAAACTTCTGCTCGGTTTCTAGCTGGCTACTTGTTACCAAGTTACAACTTTGTTGCACAAGCATTCTTTGTTAGCTGCAAACTTCTGCTGGGCGTCTAGCATATGGTCTAGCTGGCTATTTAAGTAACAACTTTGTTGCAGGAGCAGTCTTTGTCTACATTGCGAGCTAACAGTGTCCGGTAATGTCGCTATAAATAATGATGTTAAACCGAGACCACTAAGCCCTCAAAGAAAATGTAAGGTCAAAGAAACAAAAGAAAGGTTTGAGGTTACTCTGAAAATTATTATAAAATAGGCTTGTAATAATAAAACTGCTAAATCCTTCTCTAACTAGGCTCCTCTATCATGCATAATGAAACACGTTTTTTAAGTAAAAAATAAGCCTGCGCTTGCCCTAATTACTCAAATGCTGCTGTTCAGAGCGTTAAAATTACATAATAGAACGAGTGTCTCAGAAATAATAGAGAGCTATATTTGTCTTCAAGGCCAACCAATGAGAATATTGTGAATAAAAACAACACAGACACAGGCGGCAAATAAACAGGCAGATGTTAGCCTTGCATTGTTTGAAAAAGAAGAATCGGAAAGCCAGCTAGTATATAAGAGGCAGATGTTGGATGTTGGATCATATCACACCATGGAAAACCAAAGTCGTCCCCACGTCTGGATCGTTGGCAACTCGTTGGTCTACTGGCTTGCGCGGCACGCGGAGGAGGTCGGACTGTACCCCGACCTTACACTGGAGTGCCATATTGAATGGGTAGGGGTGAGGGGCATTAGGTGGGCAGACCTTGTGCCTAAGTTCCGTGAGAAGCGTGGCATGCTTCCCAGCCCTGACATAATGGTGCTCCACGTCGGGGGAAACAACCTCGGCCAAGTGACCGGGCTAGACCTGACGAGGCGGATGAAGCGAGACCTGGGGCCATCATGGAGATGTTCCCAAACACTCTGCTGGTGTTTTCGGATATCCTGGAACGCTGCGTCTGGAGGTATCAGAGGAGCACCAGCGCTTCTGGTATCGACAGGGCAAGACGTCGAGTCAACGCAGCCGTGTCTAGCTTCCTGGCCGACCGTGGGATGGGGAGCATTCAACACCCCCAAATAAGACACGGTTTCGTGTGGATGTACCGACCCGACGGCGTCCACCTTGATCACGTTGGAAACAATGTGTTCTTGGGAAACATCCAAGACGGTCTCCGACGACTCCTGTGCTAGCCACAGCACACACAACAACGGCTCTTTTAAGAGCCACCCAAAATGTAAAAAAAGAGCAATTAGACCATTCAAAATGCCGTTGTAATTTTACAACCATGGGGCAAGGACGGACTGGGAGTAAAAATAGCCCCTTGACTTTGATCCAGACCAGCCTACCAGAACCGGTCCCGTATACGCCATCACAGCGAGCGCCCTGCTAATGCATGCAAATTCTGTGCCTGATGTGATGCTTTGGGACTTCCACGCTTGCGAATGCGAGCGAATTATTTTGGCTGATTTGAACGAAAATCAGTTTATTGAGCTTGATGTAAAACAAACAAACATAGCCTTTTGTCGAATTGGTAAAACATTGTGTAGTGAAGGTAATTACGTTTACGTTTCTTAACCTGGTTTTCCATCTTTATATTGTCTCTATAGCTAACTTTTGATCTGTCAGTGTCGCTGTTGTGTGTATAAGCGGCTCGAAGAGCTGCATAGACGTTCATTTGGAATAGACCAACCGGCCTGGGGGAAAGGGGGGCCGGCAAACCGTGTTGCTCAATCTTCTTCCAACATTTTTATTAGTAGTAAAAAATTATGGGTCGGAAGGCCGGCCGGCTCACGGTGTCCGGTAGGCTACTCTAGGCCTATATAGCGAGCAACTCTACATTCATACGTCTCTGAGCTTACTTTAAAATAACAGAAAACTTTAATATATTGACGTTGATAGGCTACATTTAGATGCTATTATGTCCTACCACTTGAGAAACACGGTCCTACACATAGACAAATGAAATATTAGACGTCCCATAGCCTACAACCTTATAACCAGGTGCAACAGTTGCCTAGAGAGGATTAAGGAGTTGAAGAAGCAGATGCTGTGTCTTCCTCTTGTTGGGCAACCAACAAGTTGTTTATATCTGATTACAATTTAATAACTTACCTAGCGCTGCATCCTCATGAGCTACATTTGGCCTCCTTCTCTTCCAACCAACCAGTATCACCTCTCCTCCATCTGAGTGATGCATGTAATTTTTACAAACTTATTATCAAGGGAACACAATGGTCAGAACTGCAGTCATACATTTAAATGCTTTTTGAAATATGTAAACACCAGGAGAGTATGGGCAGCTGGGGCAGCCGCAAGCACACCCTCACAATTTCCCCAGAAATTGTATGCTCTCTAGTTTTCAATGTATTTCCGTTTGTTAAGAAAAACATAAGTGTGTGAATCCCCCCTCCTAATTGTACACTTCTGTGATCCACCTTGCGTCGTTCTGCGTTGTCATGGTTACCTAAAACCTTTTCGTCAGTCAGTTGAGCGCAAAGAAAGTAACGTTAGCTAACTTGTTGGAGAGGAGTAGGCTAATGGAGGATTTGAGGTTACCTAAAAAGCGAGAAAACCTGACCAGCAGCCAAGCATATGCGGTTTTTTTCCAGACAGTAAGTAACTTGATAACTAGCTAAATGTGTAAACAAGTAAAACCAGTAGCCTCATAAAAGCATGAGTCGCTGTTTTTCTGATACAATTATGTGGTCACAATGCAGGCACTGTAATGCACTGTCTTTAAAATTTCACTATTCCTTTCGATGTGAATTCAAATAATCAATGTAGTCCTTCAAACTATGTTCTAAATGTGCACATTTTCATAGGCCTATAAAAATTGTAGGCAATGCACGTAACAACAAAAACGGGTGCACTGTAAACTCGTCGCCTTTCGGCGAAATTCAATAATTGGACAAAAAGAAATCAAGGGACATTTAGAATAGATAAAAATGTGCGATTAATCACAAGTTAACCATGACATTGATGCAATTAAATATTTTTATCATTTGACAGCACTATTTTTTTGTCTTCTGTTATGTTGATGGTTGGCAAACAACAATCTTAGAAGGTCTGGGTCACTTGTGGCACATATTATTCACTCATTTTAAACAATCAGTCTACCTTAACAAAATTAGACTAAACAGAATAAAACGGAATTCACCAAAATGTGAAACGGAACATACTTTTCTTTTAAACAGAAAATCAAGTTGACAATACAACAATTGGATTTTTACCAGTATTCCTCACTTGTTGACAAATTGCCTTGTTTGTCTTCCTTAATGGGTGTGCTATGCAACGAGCAAGATATTTGTAGTGTTGTTAAACTGGGTATTGGCTTTATATGTTCATTTATTATAATTCTTTTAAATCGTGTCTTTATTGTATAATGTAGAATAACTGGACATATGTTTGATATACCCGCCTCTGTAAAATTCTTAAAGAACTATGTGTCAGGGAGTAGGAAAACTTTCAATGATAAGGTAAATCTTTTCTTCTCAACTTCACTAAAGTGCCTGGGGCAATTCACACATTCATGAACGTGTTCTTATATGGAATCCATTTTAGGCTAAGAACAGAAATTAAGGATTTACCTTTCGCCTTTGCATGTTTCTCTTCTTCTTCCTTTCTTTTTTTCTTAAATTCCGCCACGGATGGCTTTTGCCTCATTATTAGTTTGTTCTTCAAAGTTCTTGAACACACACACACACACTCACTCTAACCCAGGGGTGGTCAAACTTTTTGACTCGCGGGCCACAATTGGATCTCAAATTTGACAGAGGGGCCGGGCCAGGAGCAGATCGATGGAGTGTTTGTGTGAACTAATATAAATGACATATAAAAGCCATTACATAAAAGGTTTTGGCATTTAACAGGTAGCAAAGCATAAATATGTAAGGGTTATTGTACGAATATTTTATTATTAATTATGTATTATTATTGTCATTATCTCCAAATGCATTTTTTTTCATAAGAGTATTGAGAAACTCACTTTCATTTTTAGTGGGAACAGTGTTGTCGGTCTCCCTTTTTTGCCAGTGCATCAAAGTCTGGAGTTTGTTTTGTAGTGGATATTCTCAGGATAGATCTGAGGTGTTGGTCAGTTAACTTGGATCTGTGACGGGCTTTGTTGATGTTCATGACGCTGAACGTCTGCTCACACACATAGGTCGAGCCAAACGACGCCAGCTTCTTTTGTCCCTTCCTCTGGAGGTCTGGAAACGTGGCTTTGTCAAGTGAAGCATAAAAGTCATTCAGTTTGAGAGAGTTGAACGTCTCCTTTAAGACTGAGTCAGACTGAAGATCAATTAGCTCCAATTGCAACTCCTGCGGTGCTGTGTCAGGGTCTTGTGACAGGGAACAGGACACCAGCTGAAGTGACGTGTCAAGTTTTTCAAAATCCAGATTGTCCAGTGATTTGCTGTATTTCTTCACGTTTTGGGCGGCCTCTTTCTACGTGGCTAGAGTGGGGAAATGAGCGAAAAATTTGTCTGGAGAATAGGGTCAGCTTGGATTTGAAAGCTCTCACATTTGTGTACATGTCGTACACAAACTGATCTTTCCCCTGTAGCTTCACGTTCAGCTCATTCATGTGTGAAAATATGTCCACAGCAAATGCAAAGTCACAAAGCCAGTTTGTGTCGCTCAGCTCAGGAAATTTGTTGGATTTTCCCATTAGCTCCAAAAATGAACTTATCTCCTCTTTGAGCTCCCACACTCATTGAAACACATTTCCCAAACGTAACCAGCGGACACGAGAGTAAAGTAAGTCCTGATGATCCGCATGGGATTCTTGCAGAACAAAATAAACTGACGATGCTGAAGTCCCCTTGCTCGTATAAAGTTACGAAGTTTAACGACTGGATTCACAACATGATTAAGCTGCAATACAGACTTACACAGAGATTCCTGATGAATGACGATGATGCAGTGATGGAAAATAACATCCTGGTCAGGGTTTTCTTCTTTCACTTTATCCTTCTTTTCGGCAGCCCAACGTTTTCCCCAGTTAAATTTGGCGATCCATCTGTGGTGACATTGGCAAGTTTACTCCAAGGTAGCTTCATTCTCTCGATGACAGCAGACACCTGGGGCCTCATGTATAAAGGATTGCGCAGCTTTCATACCAGAAGATGGCGTACGGCCAAAACTCGGAAAAGTACGTACGCACAGAAATATTCACATGTATAAAACCGGTCGTATGCCAGATCCTGCGCACCTTTCCTTTATAAATCACAATCAACGTGAAATTGACCGCACGTAAACGAGCCACTGACCCCGCCTTGCCTCCTCCCATAAATTAATATGCAGTCGGCCTATAAATACGCCCCCGAGGTCGTTTCTCCGTCTGAATCAAAATGACTAAACAAGTAAAAAAGAGGAATTTCACCGACTGTGAGATCGAGGTTCTCATAACAGAGGTGGAGGCGAGAAAATGTGTTCTTTTTGGCGGCCTGTCATCGGGTATCAGTAATTAAAAAAAAGTCGGCAGAGTGGCAAACTGTCACTAGGGCCGTAAATGCTGTGGGTTCGGAAAACCGGACCATAGCAGACATAAAAAAAAAATGGTCCGATGTCAAACTGGAAATTAAGAGAAGAGTGGTGGCGCATCGTAACAGCGTGGCAGCTACAGGTGGGGGGGGGCGGGAGCATCTGCGCTCACGCCACAGGAGGAAAGGGTGGCTGCAATTATCGGCGAAACACTCATAGCTGGAGTTCTGCCAGCAAGTGAGGGGGACTCAAACATTCATCCTGGTAAGTATGAAATACACCACGACTCACACATGTAAAGGCCAGTTGCAAAAAACATTTCCGTCCAAATTACGCACAAGAAGTAGTCTGAACCAACTGATGTAGGCTAATTTCGTTTATTCCAGATAATTTCCAAACTGAGCTCGGCACGAGCGAGACCCAGGAGGAGGAGGGGGGGGGGGGGATACAGGGATCCGTGTGTGGCCAGCACCTCCAGGGCAGGGGATGGAGCGCACACTGGATCGGCTGCGCCACGGGCCTCCGCTTCTGAGGGACGCCAGACGGGTCGTGTACTCACGGATGCTGTGCTGCAGTCACAAATTGAAATTGTTAACACCATGAGGGAAATCCTGACCGAATTAAAAAGAGTCAATGATGGTCTGACAAACATATGTGACGCAATAAAAGAACTAAAAAAGTAAATGCTTCTTGTCTTACCTTTTTACATGCTTCGTATGACCTGTAGCCGAAGCTGTAAGGCTGCTGCATTGGGCCTAATGTTGGGGGGTCCAGGGTCGGGTTCATCTATATCTGCCTCGGCCTGTGGCGGAGGCACACCACGTTTGTTTGCCACATTGTGCAGCACACTGCATGCCAACACAATCCGACAAACTTTTTGTGGGCTGTAAAGCAGCATGCCACCCGTCTTGTCCAGGCAGCGCCAACGGCCTTTCAGCTGCCCTATGGTCCGCTCCACCACTGACCGAGCCCGAGTATGTACATCATTGTACCGCCGCTCTTGCTCATTCTGGGGGTTTGTGAGTGGGGTGAGGAGCCAGGTTTGCAAAGCGTAACCGCTGTCACCTATACGGGTAGTATACATTAACCAATATAAACTAATTGCCTCATTTTACCGTAGCTTAATGATCATAAATTACATGTATGCTATTACCAATAAGCCAGCCATCCTGCACAGCCCCTGCTTCAAGTCTGTTCCCCACACTGCTATTTCGCAGGATAAATGAATCATGGGTAGAGCCAGGCCACCGTGCCACAACATTTGTCAAACACATTTGTGCATCACATATCACTTGCACATTAATGGAGTGGAAGTGTTTTCTGTTCACATACCCAAATTCGTGATCAGATGGTGCCCTTATAGCAATGTGAGTGCAGTCGATGGCTCCGATTACATTTGGAAATCGGCTCATCGCTGCAAATTGCAGTTTAATGTTGGCCTGCTCACCGACAGTGAAGGGAAATGTTATATACCTGGGTGACATACGGATGAGACCGTTCCATACAGCTGGCATGGCGCGGCTCAGGGATGGCTGTGAAATTCCTGACCGGTCAGCCAGCTCTCGCTGGAAAGCCCCCGTTGCGAGGAAGCCCAGTGTGGTCAGCACTTGCAAGGGGACAGGTAATGCGTGGTTCCTTGCTGTCTCGCGTTCTAAAGCCGGCCCAAGCTCAGCACAGAGTTCCAACAGAATAGCCCTTGGCAACCTGAATCGACTCATAAGCCAGTCATCATCGTGGGCCAGCAAATCTGTTTGGTCCCTAAATACACGCTCTCTGCGGATTCTCCCATTTGCAATGTCTTCTAGCAGTGCCAGGGCAGCCATTTCACATCAAGTGGGCTATATTCATCTTTTACACCTCCTTTTAAAGGCCACACCTTATTTCCAACACCTTGTTCACTAATCCACGGGATCAATTGAGGATTGCACGTTAGTGATTTTGCCCACCTGCACTGCGTTTTATCCTTGGGAGGTGGATCCGTGCGTCATGGATCGTTCGTTTGACACCCTCAAGTTTAACAAACGTTATTAAGTGGTGGCGGATTAAACAATTGATAACATTTACCGTTTGGGTTTTTATCATCCACATCAATGATCAAACTTGTATTACCATGTAGCCTAATTATGTTTTTGAAAAACTAACGTTATATAGGCCCTACGTATGACAGAAACTGTAGTAGAAACTTTATTTTGTAATGTTTGGTGAGTTTCGGCACTTTTCAGTTGGAATTTGCCACGTTACAGAGCCAGACAAGACTTTGCGTACGGTCCGCACATTCTCACGTCTGCTCAAAAGTTTCCGTGACGGCCCGCACATTCTCACGTCAAGTAAATCTTTATACATCACAAAGTGTGCGTGAAAACCAGCGTACGCAAGCTTTTTGTGCGTACGCAACGTTTATACATGAGGCCCCTGGTCATACAAGTCCTCTCCTCGCGTTTGTCCCTTCAAGGACTCCATGGTCAAAAACTCCTCCGTTATCTCAAAACTGTCGTTAATCCCTCGAATAAAAATTAGAAGCTGAGTAGTGTCTTTTACGTTGGTACTTTCATCCAGTGCTAGTGAATATAACTTAAAGGACTCCGCCTTTTTGTTTAAATTGCTGGCTATATTTCGTTTCATTTCCACACGGCGAGTCACTGTCCTGCGTGATAAACTGACTTTTTCAAACTTGCATTTGCTCTTCGGACACAAGAGACCTGCTGTGTCTACCATGCATTCTTTCAAAAACTCACCTTCAGAGAACGGTTTGCTAGCCTTTGCCAATTTGAATGCCAGCAAAAAACCTGCCTTGGTACTTGATTCTTGAATAGCAGTTTGTCAGTGGAAAAGATTTTGCTGAGTCTATAAATTAGCCACCAACCTCTGAGCAGTAGCCGCCCGTTCATGCGTTGTCTGCTTGCTAGCGTAGTTAGCATGTTTTGTGGAAAAGTGACGGCTGATATTATATTCTTTAAAAGCTGCAACAGTTTCTTGGCATATTAGACATACAGCCGTTGATCGGACTTCAGTAAAAAAATATTTTGTTGTCCATTCTTTATTAAACACCCGGCACTCACGGTCCACTTTTCTTTTCTTTAGTTCGCTCATTTTTACAGAACAATTCCAACGACAAAGGGAAAACATGACGTAGAGAGTATAGTAGGCCTACACCACTCAAACAAGGGTCACTATGTCTGGAATGCGGCATTATTGGGGAAACGTTGGCATTGCAGGGAAAAATCGGAACAAGATTTTTACGATAATTTGGACAAGTTCGGCGGGCCGGATTAAAATGCCTAACGTACGGTGGCCCTGAAGTGCAAATCACCCCCCCTAATATGAGTACATGCCCAAAATGAAAACACTCCCCCCGAATAAGAGTCAACTCCCCCCAAATCGGATGACTTGGTCACCTCCCCCCAATACAAAAACACGCTCCCCCAAATGGAAAACGACATTACATTAACTCTGAACGGAAAGGGTAGGTACTACACTTTAGCGCTGATTGGATGCTAGTAGGCTAAGAAATTGATTGACAGAAGTAAAAAATGCAATAGCCTGACAGAGTTACGTGCACTAGGACATTTATTTGGGTATCGAAGCATGTAGCATAGGCTACGTATGCAAAAGCATAAATTGCGTGTTAAACATAGCCAAACAACTAGTCCACCTATCTCTGTCATTATCATGAACTTGATCGTTTTGGTTGGAAGGAAAGAGGAAACATTAATGTTTACAATTCAGAGTCATGACACTATCAGGATCATTCCTATGAAATAATCTCAGATATGCTGTAAACGTTTCACAATATAAGTAGCCTTTGCGCACGCTAAAAACACAGTTGAAGGCAGGACTTTTCAGAAGAACAAACTATTAGTCCACTACAGAAGAACGAAATGCCACAATGACAAACAACTGTTTGGCTATCGATTTTTACATTTAACACGAAATACTTTTGCCTAAGTAGCCTACTATTTGCTACATTCTTCGATAAACCTAACAAATGTTCTGGTGCACGTAACTCTGCCAGGCTATTGCATTTTTTACTTCTGTCGATCAATTTCATATTTTTTGTTAGTTAGCCAACTGCATCCAATCAGCGCTAAAGTGTAGTACCTACCCTTTCCATTCAGAGTTAATGTAATGTCGTTTTCCATTTGGGGGAGCGTGTTTTTGTATTGGGGGGAGGTGAACAAGTCATCCGATTTGGGGGGAGTTAACTCGTATTCGGGGGGAGTGTTTTCATTTGGAGGATGTACTCATATTAGGGGGTGTGATTTGCACTTCAGGGCCACCGTACTAACGGGCCGGATGTGGCCCAAGGGCCGTAGTTTGCCCATGCCAGCTCTAACCAAACGCCTCACCAGAGCCTGTTTAAGGAGAGCCTGGCCACTCCCTATGAAGCCCCATTGTACCGAATTTTGTTGCAGTTCCACCAGAGTTCCACTGGGAGTGATTGCGGTCGAGTGCAGAATGAATGGGAGTGTATGGAGCTAAGCAGCTAAATGTGTCTCTTTCACCTGATTGTCGTTGAGAAATCTCAGATTTTTTGTAGTTTTTATATGTTCAACATGGATTATAGGTCAAAAATTGAATGAACGAGCACTTATGTCCTTTTGATTTCTTATAGGGTGAGTCGTTATTGCCCATAACATGCTAGCATTCTGCTAATGAATGATGATTGGTTAGTGAAGGACTGACTACGACCGGAGATCCCGCTTGATGGCATCCGAAGCAGAATCAGAATGTCAAGAGCATTAGCAACAACATTAGCAAGCCAAAACTCTTTTTAGCATGTGTATTGACAAGGAGAGCCTAACCTGTCAGCTGTGTTGTCGATAGCTCAAGAGAAAAAAGGAAGTGACCAGAGCTTGCTGTAAAAAACTAGGTGTGTTCGACGTCATGCCGGCGTCGCCTGCAGCCCGGATGACTGAAGCAGCCAATGGCATTCTCATCTTCAAGGCAGCCGGCTGCAGCTACCTGTCTGCGCCGCCGTGGCTGCATGAAGTCGAACACACCTATTAGGTGGGATAATGCCATTGGCTGCTTCAAGTCAGCCAGGCTGCAGGCGACGCCGGCGCTGCATGAAGTCGAACGTACCTAATATCTCTGGTCGTACAATGTGTATGCCGTCAATGGCATTTAAAAATACTTTTTAGAACAGAAAGGCGACTTACACCCAGGAATATACACAAACACACCCAGCAGTGTGTATTCGTTTTGCCTCCCCTTTCAAATTCAAAATTCAAATTACTAGAAAAAAATTATATCCTGAGAAAAGTGGATTTTGAGGGGTATAGCTCCATAGACCTCCATTCATTCTGCACGCGACCGTTTGCACCTTCATATGGAACTAGAGTGGAACTGCAACCAGTACAGAACCCGGAATTTCCCTAGACATTCTCTGGCCTCACTGTGCTAACATGTTCTGATAACACCAAGGAGGTACGTACCCCTTCCGTTTTCGATTTTTGGCTCATCTTACACTAATGTTAGATTTATTTTTATGTCAAAATATTGGTTGGAGATATAGAAGGGGACGCAAAAAAAGTGCCACGCAAAAAAAGCAGAGTTTACACGGCTGTCTGCGCGTCAATGTTGCTTCAATCCGTTAACCTGCGCGTCATCCGTTACTGTTTACAACGTGAGCTTGGCTACTTGTATGCATTTCCAAAAATGCATTTTCATTTTAAGATAGTGGCTGCATTATTTGACTCAAATGAAATTAGTAATCAATCATCCTATTTGCATTTAAATTCTTCTTTAAGACTGCTCATTCTTTCGCTTAATTAAAATGAAAACGAAAAAGACATTTGAAATTTAATTTTCAAAATATGCCCCAGCAAATAGATACCAAAATTAAATTTGAAATGTAAAATTTGAAAATGCATTTCCAGAAAAATGAAGAAGAAGAAAAAGAAAACAGAGCGGACATTGCATTTTCATTTTCGTGTTCTGCCCGTTAAGAACTGCCCATAATTCGAAAATGAAAATGCATTCTGAGCGGCGCAGCAGAGTGACGTCAGTAGCCGCTCTTCTTCAGCTCCCTGCTAACCGAGCTACCCATCTTGTTCGGTAGGGGGCGGTGAGCACATACGCATTGCATTACATGGCAAATGTGCCGGGAAATTAATTGAATTGCCGGGTCTTTAGAGGACGCATCACAGATCATGTCGCTCTCTCAAATTGTGCAGACACTGAAAGAATTAGCTGAGCTGGTAGAAACTAATAATATATCTGAGTCTGATGCCCGTGACCGAGTAGAACAAGTCACAGAGAGCTTGGCTGCATACTCTGCCGTCACAGACGTACACATTAATGAGGTTGGCATAGTAAACTTCTCTTCACTCCTGGAATGGCTGGATGCTGTGGAGCCTCAAATGGGACGGGGACGACCAACCATCCACATTCCGTTCGAGTCCATCGAAAACTATTTATTAAATGGTTTAAAAATAAAAGGACATAAATGTTCGGTGTAGGCCACCAGACCATCCGTCGGAGGATGCAAAGCAACAGATTTATGGAGCTAGAAAGCTGACAAAAGTAACTGAATTTGAATATGAAAGATCTGAAATATTTGTGTGTCGAAACTGAAATATTTTGCTGTTGAATATAATATCTGAATTATTTGTATGCCGAATTTAATAAAACTGAATTATTTTGATCCAAAAATACAAATTTCTAAAATTCAGATTGCAGGAATTCAGATTCTTAAAATTCAGAGAAATGGTTGAAATGCGTGTCACACGGCGAAACCGTGAGAGTTGGCAGCTCTGCTATTAGCAGGTCGACTGACTGATTTCCTTCTCATATATTCCCGTAGTGCCATAGTGCATTTCCCTGTTGAAGCTCATGGACTTCAATGGGGCTGCTTAAAACAGTTTTTTTCAGTGCTTTAAAACTATACGGTCATTGGATAAATGCTGTGATTATGTTCTGCCCTGAATGCTCAGCGTCTCTGGGGGTGAATGGAGGAGTGGGCTGGCCTGGACGCTGGGCTTCCGCGTGATTATTGGAGGGTCTGTCGAAAGATGGCATCTCCTTTTGATTTACAGTAATTTTGTACTATAAAAAGTCATCGAAGCTATTCAAGCTCAGTCCCATCGCGGATTTTGCAACTGTAGTTGAAAGAAACTGCAGCAACCCATTTCTTGGTATTTGCTTGGCGAAATTGCTAACCAATTTTCATCATACAATTCACCACGTTCCTTGTTTCAGTTTAACCTTAATTCCACATTCCTCCTTCAAGATTAATATTGTTTTGTTAGATCGTTCATTCATTCATTCAGTAGGTTAGTCTAGTGTCATAGGGGTGAACTAGACAAATAAATGGAAAGTTTTTAGGATGTAGGCCGAAAATGTGCTTCCTGTCTTTGAAAGACCAGCAGCCGCCACTGGTAGGTAGGCACACAGCCCGTCCAATCATTGCATTCGATTCGAATGCCATCAAACCAAAGCATTCAATTATTGCATCCAAACGCAATAATTGGTCGTGTTTATTACAGTCCTGCGAGAGCCACATTTTATTTTACTGTCAGAGCATTTGATTTGATTGGTATCAGGATGTTTATTTCAGCAGTATTATTTCATCAAATATCACAAAGTGCTTCTCAAAAACATTACCTAACCTATCTTTAATGTACACAGAGCACCACCTAGTGGCAGATCACTGCCACTGCAGTTTGTCACTCAAGATGATAAATTAAAAGGCTTCGGGCAGATGCAGAAACCCAGGGTGAACAAGAAACAACTATGATCCAATTATGTCAAAAACACTGATGTAACAACTTAAAATACAATGGATTCGGTTGCTGTACATCAACGGCAGTTTGACAGTTTAAACATTCAGCAGGTCAAAAACAAACACTGAACAGATAGTTGACTATTAATCACTACAGGCAATAATGATAATAATAAGTCAAATTCTATAAAAGAGCACAAGGGCCCAGTCCTTCTGCCTCCACAGAGGTGTGTACATTTTGTTGTTGTAACGTTCAGTGAATTACTGACCTAAGACAGTAAACTCCAATGTGTAACAGATAATGGGTAACAAAAGCAGAACAGATAAGTTTGAGGATAAACTTTTAGCTTTGATGACTGTTCGACAGTTCAATTGTAACTGAGTGAAATGACTGATATTACAATCCTTTTCTGGTTGGGTTGGTTTTAACAGTCAGGCAAAAATAAAGCCGTTTTCTAAAGTTGAAAGCAAACCTATAGCATTTGATTAATGCTTGTGAAAGAGTTTAGTTAAGCACAATAAATTAAATCTTTAACAGTTGAGATGATCTCAAGTTAACTTAGTCAGGCCAATTGGAATAGATTTGGAAGTCAAAGCTATTTAATGAAAGGAATGTACTTCCACCCATCATCCTTTGACATAAAATTATTGTGGGAATAATGCTAACACCATGCATCACCTCCATCATACATTAAAAATTTGTTTCAGAAACAAAACGGAAACATTGCCGCCTCCTAAAAGCATCCCTCATATACATTTTCACAGTATTGCACTAAGAGCACTGCCATGAAATCAACACTTTGTTGCAAATGTTTAGCATGGGTTAACATTTCCAATAGTTAACAGTATGAGATATTTAGGGATCACACTCCACTCATTTTGTGGAATTGAATTCACTTCTGCGAGGGGTGTTAGAAGGACAGGATGGTTTTCTGGATGATGTCCACGCACTCTCTGACCTCGTGCTCCTTGATGATGAGCGGAGGGGCCAGTCGGATTATGTCACCATGGGTGGGCTTGGCCAGCAGTCCGTTGTCACGGAGGTGCATGCACACCCTCCAGGCATCGTAGTCTGGGGGGTACACATACATCATCATCATGGTTCAAATACCCCACTCAGTTCACTGAAGGTATAATGTCTAAATTAAGGATGCACAAAATGTGCCTCAAACTAAATTATGCGCCAAAAATAGAGAAAATTTAACTTTGGCCATTTTCCCCGAACAAGCGAAAACACCAAATAAATTACTGAACAATTACTTTAATGACGTGATAAAATAGCAACCGGCACGGAGCAAGGCTCGCGCCTTTTATAAATGCAGCAAACATGTAGACAGTGAGGAAGCATTTGAAATAGTTAGAGATGCAAACATTACCGTGGTAAAGTTAGATTGAAGTTCAATATTCGGAAAGCCACGATGGATCATCTTATCTTGCTAATTTTACTACATGTTCAGCATGGTTTAGCACCACACGCATGTCTTTACAACCAGCAACCTAGCCAATGCAAATATTTAGGGACCGCCAGCAAACTACTTAAGTAGGGCAAGTAGTCATGGCTTGGACTATTGTTCATTTGTTGCTTGGTTCTTCCACATTTTTGGATTCTATTCTATTCACTGTTTAATGTAGTTTTTGGTTGTAGGCATACAGAGTAAGTTACAATTCTTTCAGCAGTCAGTTATAGACCCAATATTGGCTATTCAAGGAGGGGGGCTCAAATGGCCAAATTAAAATATTTTATTTTACAAATGTATGTATTTTATTTATGTACTTCTGGGTCTGCAACCGAATGGTAATTCTTTAACCTTCCTTTTAAGCAAGTTAGAAAGCTAGAGTAGCATGTTATCAATATGTAACTGGCATTACTTCTCAAATTAAGAGAGTAGTTACTAGAGCAGGGGTTCCCAAACAAGATCATTTTTCCTTTCTTTCATGTGGGTCCGGGTCGGTGATTTTAGCCTATTAAAAGAGCATTATTACTATGGTAAATACCTTTTTTCATATTCATTGCTATTGAAATCAAAACATTTACTTACTTATGCATATTAATCAGTGAAGTTTTTTGTAACTTTTTAATAAATATAAAAAATAAAAAAATGTATCTGGCATTGTTCAGAGGGCCAGTTCAAATGTGTGGGCGGGCCGTATTCGGCCCTTGGGCCATAGTTTGGAGACTCCTGTACTAGAGTGTTAGAGGAGAGGCTCAGTGCCTCTGTCATGCCAAAAACTGTCCGGGTGCTAAAAACTGTCCAGTCTGACATCACAATGCCATTCTGAATCTGTGGCGGATTTAGTGATTTGGGGGCCCCAGGCGAAGACAGGCATAGGGCACCCTAACTCCTATTCTCACTTGTTTCAATCCATATAATAATTATTAATATAATTATAATAATAACAATAACAACAACAACAACAACAACTAGAGAGGGTACAATTTCTGGGAAAATTGCAGGATGTGCTTGTTAGCGTCGGTTGCAGATGGGTTCGTTATTAATTAACTAATTTTTACAACGGATTTCTGTATATTTTGGATAAAAATGCGTATGCCTCTACTATTTATGAAGATTGCATAGATTTAAAAGCAGACATTTGTTGCGGCTCATTTACAATACAAAAAGTGAAGTGTACAATCAAACAGTTGTTTTCTCATTTCCCCTTCAAGAGGGAATATTGATAGCTATAGCAGCCTCAGTTGAAAAGTTCGATAAAATGAAGATATTGGCCAATGCGTTGTAAAACGGTCCTAACTTCTGACACCTAAAGTTCAAAAGTTTGCTGGAAGCGATCATTGTCAGTAACAATGCCAAATTTGGTCTCAGTCTAGGGCCCTGAGTGGAGAAGCTGACCCCGGTAAATTGTGCAACGAACAAGCTAGCCTAGCTTCTGTTGCTAGCCAAACTTCACTGAGCAGCACATGTGCTAGCTGCCGCATCATTGGATACCAGTAGGGTGACCAGATTTAAGTGTGTGAAAAAGAGCACACTTCATCGAGTTGGCGGGGTGGGGGTTGCTTGTCGTGTAGTGCATGCCGCACTATCTGATCAAAATGACAGTTCTCTCTACAGTTATTTAGTCACCCTAAATACCAGTGAACAGAAAAAGGACGTTTCCTTCAGTAGTTTCAGTTGGGCAACCACTTGTTACCCCTCCTCTTTTGTCTTTCTCTTTTGTGCTCCGCTCAGGGAGTTGCGTTTCATTTAGCAAATTGCAAAAAACATTCACTTCACTCTTCTACTGTCTCATATTAACCAACTGAAATGACGTGCTTTGCTGCGCAGTTGCTGTAATTGATGGAATAGTCCACAGTAGAATGGGGTGGGAGGGGAAGCCTGCGTTGACACAAATAGTACCAACAGAGCGTTTGTTCTTTGTTGATACTTTTGGGGAGGGTTATGACTTTTAAATTATTGATTTGTATAATTATTAGGGGCCAAGCAGCAACGAAGCTTCTGTGGCACCTATTGTTTTTGTTAGTTTTATTATTATTATAATGATGATTATGCATAGCAATTGGTGCAAAGTTTTGAAATTTGGCACGGTCTCCGGCTGATTGTTACAAAACTCGGTATACATCTTTTGCATAACGCTGTGAAGGTACTCAAAAGTTTCGGGGTAGCGCCAAGTAATCAAAATGTTATCGATAAGTCAAACCGTTCACGAGTGAAGGCCGATTTATACTTCTGCGTCTCCGTTAACGGACAGACGCACGCACGGAGTCGGACGGACTGGTTGAATTTATACTACTCCGACGGCTCTGCGTGCTGAAAGCAATTCACAACCAGAACAGTAGATGACGCTGCACTGCAATGCTAGCTAGGTTATTGAAAAGTCGGAGAAAATTTACAAATGAACCATTTCATCAATAAAATAAGCACATTTTCAGCAACTACACTGTCCTTTTCTCGTCACATTTTAATTCAGATGCTGATTTACATTTACTGTTTAGCTGAAATAAGAGTTGTAAAAACGTACAACAATGGCGGTCAAAGGATTCTGTTCTCTTGTTGGTCACGGCAACCCCGCCCCCCACCCCTGACGCAATACGGACCAATCATAGCCAAGGGGTATCCGTAAAAAGACGCACGGACAGACGGATAGTCAGGAAAATCAGGAGGCGCACGCAGAGCTCTGCGAGGGCTCTGCGAGGGCTCTGTGAAGACACGCAGAGGGCGTTTCTTGAAGGAAAGGGCGTTCCCCGTGTGCGTAAAAACGCAGAAGTATAAATCGGCCTTTACGAGCAAACGATTTTGACAAAGAGCACGCCAAAACGGACGTGAAGCCTTCTCTTTGCGACGGTTTACCTTATGGAGACAAAACTTTGGAAATGTCATCACGAGCATGTCATCAAATCATTTTCCTACCACAATCACCTTGATATGTCATAATGACTGAATTACAGCTGTTTATACTTGGGTCAAATCTGACAACGCTCTCCACGGGAGAAACGGCTTCCTTTTTAAAAATAAAGTAACCAAAAACCGCATTTCCTAGCAGTGAGAATAACTCACTGGGATAAGACGGGCTCCTTTGAAACGCAAGGTCGTGGGATCGAATCCAGCCACACTCATCAACCAAGTCTTGATACCGGATTATCTGTTTAGCGAAGCCAGGTATGCCACAGTAGCTGTCTAGCAATATAATCATGATGGTAACGATAATGTTTCATTCTCAAGGCATTTATACTCAAGAAGAGTCAGAATTATTGTACTTTGTAGATATAACGCTGCTACATCTAGCCAGCGCATTGTCTCAAAATGACATGAATGTGTTTTATTAAAAGTTTAGCTTTACTTCTTTAGCTACTGAATTTCCATATTGAATGCTGCTTGGCCCCTTCATTGCTGCTTGCGGCTATATTTATAGTCATTATTGACCATATAGTATTATTATGGAGTCTTTCAAGGGGCTCCCTGGCAGCTTGGGGCCCCAGGCAGTTGCCTACTTTGCCTAATGGGTAAGTCCACCCCTGGTTCTGATCCATCGCTATGACAACCTTAAAGACGCTGTAAAGCAAATTCCATGATTTGCTTCTCAGTACATTATATACGTCTGAAATGAGGTTCTGAAAGCATGTACAAGGCGCAATAACTTTGTCGCACTGAAATGTGTTAGAGTTAGACCGTTGAACAATTTGAAGTGAAGCTAGTTTTGTAAATAATAAAAAAGAACAAAGACAACTACAGAGGGTACAATTTCAGGGGAAATTGTAGGGTGTGCTTGCTTGCGTTGGTGGCAGATGGGTCCGTCCCCTTGAGTTTTTCCCTTATAGTGATATTTTCAAGCATTTGGCCTACTTATGTTGCATAATTCATTAAGAACCCCCTTTGAAACAAGCTACTAGGTGTATTCGACTTCATGCAGCACCGGCGGTGCCGACAGTCGGCTGCAGGCGATGCTGGCGCTGCATGAAGTCGAATACACCTAGTGTAACAACGTTGTCACCGGCAGTATTTCAGATGGAATCACGATTCAAACAGTACCATCTCCTAACTGACAATATGCCCCCAAAAACGTAAATAAACTTGACATTTATTTAGGGTGAAATGGCTAATTCAAATAAGTTTGATACGAGCAAGCTAACTGCTGTTTGTGATTGTTTGAAAGGGCCGGAAATGAGAATGTTTCTTTCGACAAAGTTTAGGGTGTGGCATTGAGACAGCGATGCACCACACAAGCTTGAGTTTAAATAGATTATTTTATATGACATTACTTGCTGACATGCAAGTCTTGATTTGCTAAAATGTACATATGCTGCTAGTACACCACGGCATGATACTCGCTGTGCAACATCACATCTATTCACGTTGTATCCATGCGTCGTTGCTAACGTGCGTTCGCACTTTTTGCCACGAAAATGTAAATTTCAACCTAAACTGTGCAACAGAACGTAAATAAAAATACAAGCAAATCAATGGCTACCCAGACGAAACTTTTGACACTGACGTATTCTATGTAGTCAAAATATTGATGGATCCTTTGGGGGGCAAAAAGAAACAAAGAATAAATACATTTGAGAGAACAATGGTTGTGCTCGCTGAAGGCCTGAGCACACCCAATTCAGTGTTCCCACTATGTTGGTTGATTTCTGCCGCCACGGTATCAGAAATACGGCCATACAAAAGGCCGTCTATCAGCAGGGTACATGTCGGAAAATAGCATGGACTTCACACCGCGAGCGGGCATGTGCGCCACTCGCCATTAAAAGGGAGAGAAAGAAAAAAAGAGACTGCCGCTGTGCGGAGGATAACTAGCCAGTTGAGATTGCGTGTGGGCGTCCTTGAGAACTTTAAGTCGTATAACTTATGTTGCCAGTTCATTAATGCCTATTATTGTATTAATCTATAGTTCCTGCGAATGTAAATTAAGTTAACTGGTGATTTTCATTGTTTGTATTCTTAACCTGCTAGCTAAATTGCACATGGCTGTTGATTCGATAGCGATTACTGAACGCCCTTGCCCTTGCTCACGTTTGTATTTTAGGTGCCTATGCTGAAGTAGTTACACTGCATTAAGATAATGTATTTAATAGTGGGTTTATTGTTATTATTTGCTACAGAATGCTTTGCCTATATGTCAAGATCAAATTAAGCAGACAGTTCCGGTTTATACGCAAAACATTTGTTGGAGGCGGCAGGGGGGGGGGGGGGGTGTGTTCGGACAGACCTGCCCCACTGCAAAAAAAATAAAAAATCCTAGCGGAAACACTGCTATTACATTTCTGTGTACAGAAAGCAACAGATGTGTACAGAAGCAACAGATGGCATTCTACCCTGGCGCGCTGCTGTCTCAGGAATGTCGAACGAGTGAAAACTTCAAAATCGTAGAGGAGTATTAATCGTTTTTAAAAGGCCCAAATACAAAACTGACAAACAGTATAGCTACCAGAAGAGTTTCCCGTTAGCGCTCATAACTATGTCAGGAATTTAAAGTTGGCATAGCGACAGTCCTTGCATCAGAACGTCATTGTGATGTCAGGCCCAGACAGTTTTTGAAACACGGACAGTTTTTGGCATGAAACCCTCATTGCATCATAGAGGCATGGTTTAAGCCTCGCCCAAAAAACCCAGAACACAAATGTTGAAAAACTGTTTAACGGTCTTAAATGTCCTGGATGCGGGTGTCCGACTATTCCGTCGCATTGGACACTGAATCCGTCAAATGTATTTCTGTTACGTCATAAAAACTAACCACGTTACTATGACTTCATGTGCTACAGAGCTTTCAACGCAAGCAACAAAGTTAATAAACAGGGCGCCCGACAAAAAGTTCAGCTAAAACGTTGCGCTTTGTCGCATCCAGTTAGGACATTCCAACATGATTTAAAATGTATTTATCATCATAACCACGTTTGGTATTCAATATTTATTTAGGTGCATCCTAACTATAATTTATTAGATCAGTAAACATTGAACCCCGGTGGTTAATGTCAAAGAAGGGTCTGTACCTTTCCTACATGTGCACTTCTGATCCTTAGTAATCTGCTGTACTTCCTAGATGCACCATTTTAGTTGTATACCCATACCAGCAAGTACTAATTTATTGGATTTAGCCATTGCAGCAGCCGTTTGCAAAACCACACAATTGTTGATTCTCTTTTCAAACAAGACCTGTGAGGTGTGTTCAGCCACATCATAACCTACCTTTGGTCTCCTTGATAACGATGGCATTGAGCAGACCCTTGCCCCTGACTGCAGTCACTATGTCCTTGGGGAGCTTGTTAAGCTCGGACCTCAACAGCTGACCCATCCTCTCTGCATTCTCCGCCAGCTTCTCCTCCTCGAGGACCTGGAGAAAACACATGCAAATTAAGTATGGGTCTCTGTATGCAAGGTTTAAATAAAAATGGAGATAGATGGAGGGGGAATAAGATCATTCTGGTTCTGACCTCTAGGGCGGCGATGGCCACACGGCAGGCCAGGGGGTTGCCTCCGTACGTGGAGCCATGCTCACCGGGCTTGATGGTGAGCATCACCTCGTCATCACACAGAACTGCAGACACCTGACAGAGGATACGACAAGTCACATCAGTGAAAACCATGAATGGACTGTTCACATAGCAAATTTTTATTGGCACACCCAAAGTGCTTTAGAGTTGCCACACACAGTATGGCACAGGCCTGCCACCCAGGAGGAACTTGGGGTTCAGTGTCTTGCTCAAGGACACTTTAGGCACATGGCCAAGAGGAGTCCACTGGGATCAAACCACCAACCTTGCAATAACTGGATGACCCTCTCTACCCCCTGAACAATGGCCGCCCCCAAGTACCATGATGTGGCGAAACAACAGAAACGATGAAGCTTTGTGTAAGTAGGAGTGTTGAGTTTTAGTGGGAAGTACAATACTCACAGGGTAGACTCCTCCAGACAGAGCCTTGCCCAGCACCACCAGGTCCGGACGCACAGCCTCATGGTCCACTGCCAGGCGCCGGCCTGTTCGTGCCAGCCCGGTCTGCACCTCATCAGCGATGAACAACACCTGGCAGCCACAAATGGGTGAGGGGAGGGCATAAGTAGAGGCTTCTGTGTCAGGGATATAACCTTGTCACAACACAGCGACTGAACTGGAATGGTGACGCCACAAAATAGACAAAAAAGGTTTTACTCAAAATGGTTGAGGCTGTGGCCCCTACTCACATTGTGTTTGGTGCAGAGTTCTCTGACTTTGGTCAGGTAGCCCGGGTCAGGAACCACCACTCCAGCCTCTCCCTGGATTGGCTCAACCATGAAGGCTGCCACATTTGGGTCTTGGAGAGCATTCTGAAAGACGGAAAAACTCTCAAATCTACTCGGTCAGACATTTATACAGTACACAGGGTTTCCACGCCATCTACTACATGGATGACTTGAAACCCAAAAACATATTGATCTTCCAACAGGTTACTTCAGGCACATGAAGGCATTTAATGTAGTTTCACAAATTTCCCGGACTTTCCCAGAATGTTTTGATTTTATTCGTTTCCATGACTGAAAGACACTTTTACAGGATATTCATGCCAGTGGGAACATTGTACAGTATATGACACCTGTCTGAAAAAGGAGGTAGTAAACATTATTCAAATAATGACTCGGCTATCTGTTTGACATTGTACAAAGCATGTTAAAGTAAAATGGAGCAGATGCGATCCCAATCTAAGGCAGCCAATCCCATATCCTTAAATTTACCTCAAGTGCAGGAATGCTGTTGTAGGGGATGAGCTCAAAGCCAGGCATGAAGGGTCCAAAACCTTCGTAACTGCTCGGGTCGGTGGAGCTGGAGATGGCTGCCATGGTGCGCCCCCAGAAGTTACCATCTGCATTAAAGAAACAGGTTACAACATACAAGACCAAGTGAAACACTGCTTGCTAAAATGCTTCTGTAACATTGCAGTGCAAAGTTTTGTTCCTGGACTTACTCGCAAAAATGATTTTTGCCTGGTTCTTGGGGACACCCTTCACAGTGTAGGCCCACTTACGGGCTAGCTTGCAGGCAGTCTCTCCACCTTCCACACCTAGTTAACAATGATAATAATAATAAATAATTGTAAAAACCCTCCAGGACATCATACAAGTTTGTTCAAATTACAAAACAGCTGTGCGCAACCTATCCAGAGGCCTCCTCACCAGTGTTCATTGGCAGAACTTTGTCGTAGCCGAACATGGCGGTGATGTACTCCTCATAGGCTCCCAGCACATCATTGTAGAAAGCTCGTGAGGTGAGGGTGAGCCTGGAGGCCTGGGCGTTGAGGGCAGCAATGATCTTGGGGTGGCAGTGGCCCTGGTTCACCGCACTGTAAGCACTGAGGAAGTCATAGTATCTTCGGCCTTCCACATCCCACACGTACAGCCCTAAGGCAGGCAGACAAGGACAGAGGGACACCATGCATGAACAGAACATGACATTCGCACGACTCAAATGAGGACGAGGTCACATGGTATGTAGGGCCATGGTATGAAAAGGCGCATGTATAGAAAAGTTTGAGCCGTTTCCACTCTACTTCCTGAACTGCTCCCCTATATGCAATCCACTTCCGTTCTGGTGGGGTGGGTTTGTTTTGCTAGCTAGCTCCGTGCCGACAAAGCACTGATATTGCAGTGACAAAGAGGATATAACATTTACAACATGAAGAAAAGTGGTTCGGGAACGACGTGTGCGGTAGTTGGTTGCAAACACACGAGAAAGCACCTTATCTGTCTGATACATGTGGCATCATTAAACCAAATAATTAGCCTAAGTTTTGATTGAAGATTGAAGAGCTGGACAACAAATGTTCTAATGAATCACCAACTAAAGTCATCTTCTGACATTGCTTTTGCTCCATGTTAAAAGCTCCAAAATGATGGACTGGCAAAAGCTTTAACTATAAATCTACTCTAACCTGACGTTGTAAGACTCATAATTCTAGTCAGAATAAGTCTGATAACTCTCCGTTGGGCTGTGACTATGGGGCATGTTTCAACCGAACTCATAAAACAAATGCCTCTTTGCTCAATTGGATAGACCTACAACCAATCATAGCAACGTAATATGTTGTTTGTTGAAAACTAATTCAACCCAAGCACTCTTTCGTGATGTTGTTGATTACGTTACTGTTGATCATCTGTCCATCATCATATAAAGCCCGCCCTGGCAATTTCATTGGTCCGCCCAACTCCTGGTTTTATTTAGTTTGTCCCCAAAACGAGCCCCTCCAGACCCAACTTCCCTACCAAATTTTTGTTGTGGGCGGGGCCAAGTTGGGCTGGAAGCCAGGCTAAATCTACTCTAAAATGTACTGTATGGCAACAACGTTATCCACAAGTACATGCGACAACGTTGGCAACTTATCCAGTAGTAAATGTCAAACGACAAGTATGTCAAAGTAGTAGAAGCGTGATCCAAGCTAGCATAGACAAATCGACGCTGTGCAAACCACTTCCGGCGGAAATTAATTGCATATGTGTAGAGTTATGGCGGCCCCCTGGTTTTGGCACGTAAACTTGTGTATTCGAGCACTCACCCTCTGCTCTCTCCAGGGCCACAGGGAGAGGGTGGTAGTTGTGGGCGCCGTACTTCTCCTCTCGGGCATACACCTCTTCAGACGTCAGCAGGCGCTCCGACATCAGTGTGGAGGCAGCGGAGGAGGCGGGACGGGTGACTGAGTGGACCTTGCGGGTCAGGGCTGGGCCAGCACGGCTCAGGATGCAACTCAGCTTGGAATACATCCCTCTCGTTAGGTTACGTCACTCTGCACGGTAGTGGATGGGTGAGGATCAAGAGAGAAAGGGAGCATTAGAGATCAGGGCTTGACATGCAGTTTTTACCTGGTAGCACTGGTGCTCCCAACTTTAAAAGGTTAGGCGCACCAGCAAAGATCTGGAGCACCTACCAAAAATGTTCATAGTCTTCTCAGCTCTTAACATTTTGAGTCTGTAACATGACAATGGAGCGCAATGACAAGAAGTGATTGACGGCTAATTTTAACCTATGTAAAATATGAATTAAAGTTAAGAACGTAAAGATGAAGTTTAACCAATTATGTAACGTTGGATAGAATATTAGACCGGTCACTATCAGCTTACAGCAGGCACATACTGTGCAGTAGGCTAACTACCAAGTGTTTTGTAAAGAAATTAAAACAGGTCGCACCATAACGATAATTTGCACTTGCACAAATGTTACTAAATATATTTTGAGGTTGCACAGATACAATTTTGGGAGCATATGTGACCACAATAGTCGCAATTTCAGGCCCTGGAGATTGAGAGAGAATATTAAAAAGATAAAAGCAGGAAACCAGACAAAAAAGTAAGTTAAATTCTCACTGCGGGACATGTAGCTCTGGAACAAAAAGCCAGTAAACACTTGAGTTTAGCCACCTTTCTCCGCCCATTTACTCCCTTCGAACCATTATTATAGATTGAAGCAACATCATATTCCCCACAGATCAGTGAATAAGAACTAAGAGGACAACAGGGCTCTAGAAGGCTCTAGAGTCGCATATGCGACCAAAATTTGTACGGGTGCGACTAAAAATGTTCCTAGATTGCACCGGTGCACCTAACCTCCTCGCATGTGCTGCCTCTCCGGGAACAAAGCTTTTGTTTCTTCTTTGACGGAACTCGCACTCATGGTTGGATCATATTGTGGTCTAAACTAATCAGAGACAGAGATGGGGTGGGTCTTTGCCTCTGGCTGTGGTTCAGATATTCCTGTAGGCCTACACTGTTCCGTGCCGTGTGATTACAGGGCTCGACATTAAGGCTTGTCCGCTTGTCCGGAACAAGTTGATTTTTTTGTAGGGCAAGCGGAAGAGAAATGTACTTGCCCCACTGGACAACTGAACTCAAACAAAATAAAATGCCATGTTACTTCACGTTATGTTCTACTTATTACGTCTATTTTACCGATTTTATTTGACCGAATTCTGCATTATCAAAACAAAAAAAAGTGGCTTTGGCCCAAGATCTCTACAGACCATGCAGCTAATTAAATGCTCAACACTTGAATGGGGGCTTATTAGCTACTTCAAAGAGGAATTATTTACTGTGTCGTCTCAGTTACACTATCAGGGCTATCAGGGATTTGAAATACAGTTTTAAAAGACTTGCTCAGTAGGCAAATGGTGTGAGAGTGATACTGGTTGGAATGCGTGTGTCTCACAGCCATGCGTGACAGTTGGCAGCCTTGTTAAAAGGTGTATAGCATATATTTTATGGTTGAATATTACCTGATATTACGTACATTAACCTATACAAATGCTGCTAATGCTTGCTAGGTACACAGCTGCCAATGCTAGCTAGCTAGAAACTGCACACAGTGCACACAGAACAAATATTAAACGACAAATCTTTACCCGGACAAGTGACGTTTGTGCATGGACAAGTGACACGTTAATGCACTTGTCCAAGTGCTTCAAAAAGTTAATGCTGAGCCCTGTGATTGAAATTACGACTTATGCAGCAGAGAATCAGTGCCATGTAACCGTTACGGAGCTGGGCCATGGAGCTAATCCATGGAGCTAGGATTTTGATGCTAGAGAGAGTGTGGCGAGCTGGTTTAGCCAAGGCCAAAGGGAAAGAAGGCCAAATTACAGGTATTGGCCATCTGAAGGGCATGCGACAGCAAGGGGGGAATCAGACGGCTGAGTGGTTAGGGAGTTGGGCTATTAATCAGAGGTTTGCCGGTTCGATTCCCGGCCGTGCATGTGACGTTGTGTCTTTGGGCAAGGCACTTTACCCTCCTTGCCTCGGGGAGAATGTCCCTGTACTTACTGCAAGTCGCTCTGGATAAGAGCGTCTGCTAAATGACTAAATGTAAATGTAAGGGGGGACCAGCTACTTTGAGCCATGAAATGTTAGGTCTCAGTTCAGGGAAGCACTTTTAAACAGTAACACTTTCAATTTTTAAATGTTTTATTTTGCTTGCAATGTTTTAGTTTGGCAGCTCAGTGAAGCACTTAAAAATATTTGTATTTACAATTTAATTGTGCTTCAAATAAAACCAATATTTACCTACACCTTATTCTTGTTTAAGATCATTTACATAATATGTATATGAATGTATATGGAGCGTGACAAAAAGGTTACCTTAAAATTGTGGCGATGCAAGGAAAAATTTGGGTGCACCTAAATTTGGTGCTGGTGCACCTAAATAAAAAAAAGTTAGGCGCACAAGTGCAACGAGGGGAAAAAGTTAATCTGGAGCCCTGGACAACGTTGTCCTTCTCTGACTGAAGGGTGGGGCATTGAATATGCCCTTACATCATTTACTGAGATTAAGTGCTATTCAGCGACAAGTGCAGGTCTATACAGCTAATCTGCTGAGCAGCACTTCTCTTTCACATGCAACACAATAGAGTGGCCAACCTCATGTAAACCATGGGTCAAAAGTCCTTTCTGACCCCACTGTTTGATGACCATGACTCTGTACCATTTATTATCTTTGTATTACAATAATTGTGACTATAGGGGTAGAATTAGTATATTTGTTATTGTAGTCTTCTCAAAACACATCTAAAACAGTGTTCTCAAGCCTCACGCATTGACCGTGAGGACACACTTGTATTTCTCACCCTGAGAAGGCAACGCCAACCAAGTTGTCCTGCTAACGTTATATACATTAATGGATGAGGCGCAGGCACACAGTGTGGAGTTTCCTGCCGCCAGCACGTATCGTTTTCCCCTGTGTCAAAACAGTCTCGGCTACCGTGGGTTCGTTACTAAGCAACATAGATGCGCGATCACAGGGAACATTCCTGGCCACTGTATGTTCGTTAGGTAAGCAACACACGTGACGGAGAAGCAGTGTTTCCCACACAGACTAATTTGTGGCGGTGCGCCACAGAATCAACACCGGCCGCCACATATTGCATTTCGTTATAAAACATTTTTTATGCTATTTAAAACACACAGCATATTTGTTCAGCTGCATTTCCTTTCCCTACTCTCCCTTCGTCTGTCACACAGACACGCGTCACACACACACACACGCCGTTCTAGTAAGACAGACAGCAATACCAGCGAGCCGCATTACGGTGCGTTCACACTGCAGCGTTTAATGCTCTGCACCGCTGGCTTTCCCATAGTGCACCACGCTCGGGGGCGTGTTTGAAAAGTGAATACAGTTGTAGCAGAGCCTGTTTAAGGAGAACCTTGCCACTCCCTATTAAACCCCATTGTACCGAATTTGGCTGCAGTTCCACCAGAGTTCCACTGGGGGTGATCGCGAGCGAGTGCATGTTGAATGGGAGTCTATGGAGCTAAACGGCTAAATTTGTCTCTTTCGCCTGATTGTCGTTGAAAAATCTCCGATTTGATTGTAGTTTGTGCATGTTCAAAATGGATTATAGGTCGAAAATTGAATGAACGAGTACTTATGTCCTTTTGATTTCTTACATGGTGAGTCATTGTTGCCCATAACACGCTAGCATTCTGCTACTGAATGCTGATTGGTTAGTAAAGGACTGATACGACCAGAGCTCCCGCTTGATGGCATCCGAAGCGGAATCAGAATGTCGGAGCATTAGCAACAACATTAGCAAGCCAAAACTCTTTCAAGCATGTGTATTGACAGGGAGAACCTAACCTGTCAGCTGTGTTGTCGATGCCCTGAGAGAAAAAAGTAAGTGACCAGAGCTTGCCGTCAAGCAGTAGCTCTGGTCGTACGATGTGTATGACGTCAATTACATTTTCAAAAGCTTTTTAGAACAGAAAGGCGACTTTAAAAAAAATCTAACAGCCAGCAGTGTGTATTTTTTTTTGCCTCCCCTTTCGAATTCAGAATTCAAATTATTAGACAAAAAAATTATAGCCTGAGAAAAGTGGATTTTGAGGGGTACTGCTCCATAGACCTCCATTCATTCTGCACTCGCTCGTTAGCGCCCTCACATGGAACTTCAACCAGTTCAGAACCCGGAAGTTTCCCGAGAGTGGCAGTTCTCTCTATATTAGACATTTTCTGGTTGTAGTTCTCCAAGGTCACTGTTGTAGTTTGTGTTAAACGGTGTCATGGACAAGTGTGCAGACTTGGGTTCATGTACTTACAATATCGATCATTATTGATATAAATATAGGTGCTCCTGTCTCAATCAAAATACAGCTTTTACACGGCATGATGCAAGGAATCAGATACATTGACTAGATGTTGCATGATCTTGTCAACTAGGCTATAGTACAGCACTTCATACATTTTTCCAGTAACATTCGCTAGGTTATGGCCACTACACATTTACTGTATGGCTAGCGAGTGACAGCCAACCAGCATTTCAACGTTGAATGTCAATCGTGTGCCGGGTGAACTAGACTAGCTAGACTACTGTAGGATGCAGCTAGCACAGATTAAAGTTAGAGCTACGTAGGTGGCTAATGTGACGAGACTGAATTTAACACACCAGGGACACCGAAAACCTTGGCAACCCTGAGCCAGGTATATATTGTTTGTTAACATCTCTTTAAAACGTACAGAGGCATATAAAACAAGACTGGGTGTGTAGACACATACGATACGTTTCTCCTACATCTTGAAACCTAGAAAATGTTTACCATTACCAACGGTTGCTATGTTACAAGTAGGGCTGCAAATAATGATTTTCTGTAATCAATTATTCTGTCAATTCAAATACAAACAAATACAAACATTCTGTCAATACAAAAACAAACAAAAGCATTCATTTCCAACCTTTTATTCAAAAACAGAACTAACAGTGCAAATTCACAGCGCAAAAAATCTTCAGAATGTGCACAACAGGCACACAATTTTGAAAAGTTATTAATATTAGCGTGGATTTAATGCTATTTTCCAAGATGAGCAATTTATTTGAGTTTTGTTTAAAACTTTATTGAAAATTGAAAGGTTGTGGAAGTAGGCCAGACTTTATTAGAATAATCTGGTGTATATTTAAGATTTGACACAATTTTGAAAAGTTACGATTTGCATGGATGAAAAGGGGCGATGTTTTTTGGGGGGTATTTCACACTGTTCCTTAAGGTCTCCAAATAAGTGATGTAACACTGGTTTGGCTGAAAATGGCCCGGGTGCTTTTCTATGCCCCCTGAAAAATCTAATTTTCCCGCGAAAAAACACTAGGTTTTCTCCTTTTACAGTATGCTCACGAATAATAGATAATAATAACAAATAACAGAGCTGCGGAGCAAAGACGCAACACGGCCAATAGCACACTGAAACAAAGGTGGAGACTTGAAATAAAAACAAGTACAAAATATAGCTGCAAGCAGCAATGAAGGGGCCAAGCAGCATTCGATACGGAAATTCAGTAGCTAAAGAAACAAATCATAAAACACAGTCATGTCATTTTGAGACAAAATGCACTGGCTAGATGTAGCAGCGTTGTATCTACAAAGCACAATAAATAGTATAAGTGGTTCTTCTTGACTATAAATCCCATGACAATGAAACGTTATTGTTACTATTACAATTATACTGCTAGACAGCTACTGTGGCGTCGCTTAACAGATAATCCAGTGTCACGACAAGCTCGATGACTGTGGCTGGATTCGATCTTACGACCTTGCAATTCAAAGGAGCACGTCTTATCCCAATGAGCTATTCTGGCTGCTGGGAAATGCTGTGTTTGGTTACTTTATAAAAAAAAGGAAGCTGTTTCTCCCGTGGCGAGCTTTGTCAGATTTGACCCAAGAATAAACAGCTGTAATTCAGTCATATTTTGACATATCAAGGTGATTGTGGTAGGAACATGATTATATGACCTGCTTGTGATTACATTATCAAAGTTTCGTCTCCATACGGTAAACCGTCGCAGAGACATGGCCTCACGTCCGCTTTGGCGTGCTCTTTGTCAAAATTGTTTGCGCGTTACTCGTGAACGGTTTGACTCAACAATAAAATGCTGATATCTTTTTGTCGGCATGGTCTGAAGATGATCTGTTACAATTTTCATGAAAATCTAAGCAACGGCCTAGGACGAGTTCGTAAAAGTAGCAATTTCTTAAAATACAAATGACGGAAACACTTTTGGGACGACAATGACGCCATAAGGTTCATTCGAATCGTCTGCATCTAAGGAATCCAATGAAACCTCACCTAAGAAAAAAAGGTCTCATGGCTCAAAAGTTATTGGCGTAAACGCACCTCCAACTTTGACGCCTTGGTGGCGCTATAGTGCTTCAGATTTCTACATGAAACTTGGTGACGATAATCAGGAGACTGTTCCAAATCAGTGTGCCAAATTTCAAAACTTCACACCAATCAGTGGTATGGGCTGCCATAGACTCCTAGTCCTAAGTATAATAATAATAATCAGTGTTGGGGTAGTCACTCAGAAAAAGTAACTAGTTACAAGTTACTAGTTACTTCTGGAAATTGTACCTAGATTACTAGTTACTGCATTTGAAAAGTAACTTCACTACTAGTTACTTTACTTTCAATTTTTTTAAGCAAAGGTCCAAATTTACTGCAAAGATACATAGACAAACATCATGGCCCTTTCATCACTATTTATTTTTCCATTTTCAATAAAGGCCATCTCTTAGCCTTTCCACAGTGTATTGTAATTGTAAACATGTCAAACAAAATGGCATATAAAACTCACTTGAACGAAATTAAGCCTGTCCACACTCTGACCAAAGAAATATGCCTCACTTTAAAATCTCATTGAGTTGACAGCAGTTTAAAGACACCTCTCGCCTGGACGTAGAGTGCATTTTACTGTAATATGTTTGTCCTTTCGACCAACAAAGTTAAAATAATGAGAATATCGCCACTGGCTGAACCCTCCTGTCTCCGTCTCATCCATTTTCCCGCTTGCCTCCTACGCCAGCCCAGGCTCTGCGCCAACCTAGTATCATGTGATACTGGGTTGTCAATAGGTGCGTTCGACTTCATGCAGCGCAGGCGTCGTCTGCAGCCCGGCAAACTTGAAGCAGCCAATGGCATTCTCAGATTCAAGGCAGCCACCTGCAGCCGGCTGCGGCGCTGCATGAAGTCAGCCCATGTCGAACGCGTCTAATGTCTACGCACCAGCAGCTACGTCACTCAAATCACTCAAATCGGTCTCTGTGGCAACGGTGCCCAGACAAGCAAGCACACAGGCAAGCATGCAAGCGCCACTCAGAGAACTCTTCGGACTGGCAAAAATGGCTTGGGTAACGCAGGAAAACGCATTCCTGAGGTCTAGTAAAGTAGTGTAGTTACCAATACTTTGAGTGTAATGTGTTACTGTAATCCGTTACTTTGTAACTCGTTACCCTAAACACTGATAATAATAATAATAATAATACTAACAAAAACAATAGGTGCCACAGCAGCTTCGCTACTGCTTGGCCCCTAATAAATCTATTGTGTCTACACAACACTGTTTTCAACAGATTGACTAGATATCATTTGAAATTATTACGTTAGTTGTTTCCACTTCAATTGTCGACGCAAACAGGATTGCCTTAGGTGGGTTACAGCACTATCCTACATCAGTACAGCTTAGCAAACAAACTATCATGATTCAACTTTAGCTATCGTGCTGTAAAATAGATCTGGACAAACATGCATCTTTTACATTTTACATGGTTATTTATTTGAATGAAACAGTTAGGAACATGAAATAATGTTAGCCCCATTGCTAATAATAATAATATCCTTGCAAATCAGCGTTAATAAAAAGCAGACAAGCTGGAGTCTAGCTAACATTTGACAAATGTGTAATTGAGGGTCGAACTGCACAGGGATCTTCTTAAAGACAACATCACACACTGCCCCGTCGAGCGTTTGGTTCCTTAAGAGGCCTCTGAAATGTATCAGCATTCCCTCTACAGCCTGGAACACTGGATTTACCACCATAGTCCATTTTCAATATGCTAGAAAAGCGTTCTTTGTAATTCTGTGGCAGTACAGAGCAGCGTGCCGCTAGCTAAAAGTGTCGTAGATCTACGCGACCTCCGTTTATGTTCCTGGACCAGAAAACCAGAGGGCGGAATGTTGGGGCGTGACAAAGTTGATGCTGCACGTCACAACTTGCACTGTTTCAGAAGCTAGCGTTTGCAAGTTGCAGTTTCAAAAAGTGGAATTTTGATGTCTATTTTACACACAAAACTGTCATTTTTCAACTATGAGAAATAGGGATGGGTAACGTTAATTTTTATCAATACCATTTTTTATACTGCTTAACGATTCAAGTCTTTATCGATACTTTTCTTTTTAAAGTAAAACAGAACAAGGGGAACGTGTTGCTCTCAGGAGGAGGCTGGCTAAAAGGAGCATATAGGCACAATGGATCCTGACTCTCTGACGCTAAATCTAAATCTGTCCACTACAGATGTACTATCCACAACATGGATGAGTAACTTGACTGCGATTGGTTGGTTGACGAAAAGTGACATTGTCAAGCTCATTGACTTTATGAAAAGTTGAACACGTTTCAACAAAAGGCACCTGATATAGCTAAATGACCAGCTAATCAAACCCAAACCTTCCTTATCTTGTCTCTATTATGTTCTGTCTGTTTTGTTTAACTTAAGCATCCCACAGAGCCATGCTTGCGGTGACTATGTTTTGAATGATCAGCAGTGAGGGGGGGGGGGGGGCTTGTCTTTACTCACACAAACAATAGTTGCACTGTTGAGCCCTGAATTGGTTTATTATTGTCAAGGTAATGACAAAGGAAAATCGGTTTTGCAATCAATCGCCCTTTAAGCTATTTTCAAAGATGAGTGATTTTCTATCATTTTATTTGAAACTTCATAGAAAAAGTAAAGGCTGTGGAAGTATACCAGACATTGTTAAGATACTCTGGTGTCTGTTTGAGGTTTTATATTCCCAAAAATATACACACTGTTTCGATGTATTTAGTGTGAAATGCTCCCACACCTTGGATGACTTGGGTCGTACTGATTTCTCTGCCTCCGCCATGTGTTTCAGAACAACGTTACTCAACAACATCTCGATGGCCTTTCCTCTACCTCCGCTCCGTGCTCAACTAAACTTTTTTTTAATACTCAAACATCTCTGCGACATATTGAGTGGCGTAATAATCGCACGCACAATGGATCGATAACTAAATTTGTTGCCAACACTTAATAATCGATTTGTTGTTGCAGCCCTAGTTACAAGAAACAAGAAACCAATCCGATTGGCCAACGCTAGCGTTTTCACGCTCCTCATTTACATAAAGTTGAGAAAATCCAACTTGCAACGCTCCGTTCGCCTTGCCACAATGCTTTACGCGAGTGTCAATGCTCCGCTCGCCTTCCCACAATGCCCTACACGATCGTCAATGCCTGGTTTCATTTTAAATGAATTGGAAGCCGACGCCCCGCTCCACTGCAGTGTGAACGCACCGTTAGTAGCGTTGCTAAGTCTAGGACAGTTAAGGCTACTTTTCGCTAAGTATCTACGAACATGTCTTAATCTGCTAGACAAGTGGGTTCCCCTTCGTTCTTTTGGTGAGCAGTCTCATGAGTCCTACTTACGCTGTGTCTTGAGGACCCTGTCTAATATAATAAACTCATTGAAAGGCAAGGACGTGGCGGCACATAACAGGTGTAGGAAAACCAGGAGGGCAGACACCAACACAAGAAAAAGAGGAGACGAAGAAAAAGACTCAACGAAAGTTATGGCTAATGACATTGCTGTGTGGCTAGTAACTTTGGAAAACCACTAGCCACATTGGCTGGTGAGCAAACATTTCTTGTCAAGCACTGATTCCAAGTATAATATACTGGATCTATAAATCATTTAGACAAGCATCTATTGAATATGACTCCAATGTGAAAATAACCTATACTTGGTAAGCATCCAATCCAGTCAACACCACAGACTAAGTTAATCAATAATCTGCTCCTGACCATGGTAAACTGCTCAAATTGGTAATGGAAGGTGATAGGCTGGTGGTGGAGCTGCCCCTCAGGCACACCCCCAATACATCACAGCCAAAAGCTAAATAAAGACAAACCCACGTGCCACTTGAGTTCATCATAGCTGACAAACTTAGGATGTCCCTAGTATGTTACAATCAGCCAAAGCATGACAAAAAAAAAAGCAGGTTTACCAAGTCTACAAGCAGTAAATCAAAAAATAAATAATGCAATCAACAGGTGACACGGTGATATAATTAATACCATTATCTTGAAAGTGTAGCCCCACTAATCAAGATACAGGGTTAGGGTTAAATCAATCAATCAATCAATAAATGTATGTCCTGGAATGTATAACTTTTCAATCAAATGTTAACCTGAGATTGATTTGAATTCCACCGTGTCGTCAAACCCTTTTCGTCAAGCCCTTTTGAATGTTTAACCGATCATTACAAATAAAATAAAGATCAGCGTTTCCATTTCGGAGCAGATAAAACTATGTGCTGTCCTCTGTCGGACTTTGTTCGGGCTCTTCTCATCATGACACAGACTGAACTGATGATGATGATTATTTGTAATGATAAGCAACACAGATCCAATCGGCAATTTCATTAAAAAATACATTTGCAATAACACATGTAAGGTTTAAAGTTAAATCTGACAGATATACAAAAGTAATTATGCAAAACACTCGAGGCTCAATGGAAATGAAAGTAGCCTACCAACCAATAAGGGTCTATCTAGTTCAAAACAAATGATTTTATTTATTTTTTGCCAGTGTCGTTTTGGTCTTCTACCCAAAACGGCGCACCGTCCAATTCAAAAACACTACTAGTAGCTAGCCGCCTACATAAAGTCACCTCAATGATACAGCTATAAAACAGATTATCCTCCTCCCCCTGCATCAGCCACACCAACTTCATGGAAAAGTACCCGTGTGGTGATTAGCCAGGTAGATAATGCTAGCTAGTAGTAGTAGGGGACTTGTTAGGCAACATCAGAAAACTGCGTAGCTAACAAGTTAAGCTAGTGCTAGCTTGCACATTTTATCACCATACGACGAGCTATTCATGCACATGGCTAAATGTGGATAACGTATGTGTACTATTAGCAAACAATAACAGTTCTACAATTCATTTTTAAGACCAAGCCAAGCTAAGTTTCCGGCCACAACAGATGTTAGCGTTAGCTAGCGTAATGTAGTACAGTTACAAACCAGCGCCAGTTTCACCATGAGTTATATAGCTCTGATACTGCGACCATATATGATATCAGTCAAATTACCGATAAAATGCGATCTCCTTCTGAAGTTTTATTGTTTAACCGTCCGTCGGAGTACTACGAATCCTCAGTGCCGCTTGTCAGATCACCGGTGTATACGAGTGTGGAGAGACTCTCTCAGAGAGCAAACGTGTCAGAGGACGTCAATTTGGAGCATTTATGTCAAGACGCAACCTGAACGTTGCAACAAACTAGGCGGAGCGTACACTCAAAATGAGCATGGAGCCTACAGTACATGGCAGAATTACGTTAAAATATTTTAAATGTCGTCTGTAGTTTTTGCCTTGTATGACTAACATCACATGCATCTATAGACAATTGAACTTACCCAAATAAATATTGTCACAAAATCATTTATCTTGCACATTGGATCAGTGAAAGGAATTTCAAGAAGGGCATCTTGGTGTGATTGTTTTCATAGTCACGCAGGTACTGTGGCCCACCCGTGCACAACACAACAACATTAGCAAAGCAAACAAAAGTTGAAAACACAACATTAATACACAACGACATTAACAAAAACGAAACATTTATAAACACGCTGTATTAAAAATAAATAAAACTACTTATAACACCACAACATTAAGTGACAACACAACAGCGTTGGTTCACACCACCAACATTAGCCAAGAACACACCAACATTAGCCAAGAACACAGCAGCATTAGCCAAGAACACAACAGTGTTGTGTGTTAATGTTTGTACTGTCTTGTACTTTATCCTATAAAGTATTATCCAATATATAGGCCTACAACGTCCGTGAGTTCTTGAGTCTTTTATTCAACTGTGTCACGAACCCGGCTCAGGGGTTGAGACAGAACAAAGGGGAACACATGCGCGAGACCTATGCTGTGGTAAATTATTAAAGAATAACATAACATAACTAGACATGAGGTATGCAAGTCAGTAAGTCAGTGATGTACATGTGTGTGAGTGTCTCATGATAGCAAGCATTGATGAAAGGTGTATTAACAAAAGTCAAAAGGTTGCCACAACTCAAAACAAAAGAGTGCTGCGGACAAACGGAAGGGCTGTCTCTCTCTTCTGAAGTCCTCTTTAAGGGGAGGAAACCACCGGGCCCAGGTGTAGCCACTTGATGGCGGAGGAGGCCATCACACGCCCCCCCAGAAGACGGGGACACAGGGTGTCACCGAAACCCAAACCCGGCCCAATCAGCAGCAGCCAGCGCACCCACAGCAAACCCCCGCCCAGCCTTCCAACGACCACTAACCCATGGGCAAACTACGACCAACGAGCGAGCAACGACCAACGGACTTAAGGGCTAACAACGCCCCTACGGGCAAGCAACGACCAACGGACCTAAGAGCAACCAACGAATATTTAAGCGGCTGAGGATGACCCTCTGCCCCCATCCCTCAAGACAGGGCACTCCTTCTTCCCATGCCCCAATCCCTGACCATAATGACAGCCACCCCCACCTGGCCGAACCCCATGGTCCGTAGGAGTGCTGCCAAAATCGACCGCACCAAACCTTTTTAGCCGCTTGCCACCAACCTCATTGCCATAACGGTCAGCGAGCCCCAACAGCTGGTCATTCAACAACCCCGCCAACAGCTCTTCCGACGGAGCCCCAATAAAGTCCCCCACAGCCGCCAAAGCCACCAGGCCAAGGTCAATCTTCCACCTGAAGTGTCGGCCCCACAGGAGAGGATCCCCCCACTACAGCTAGCTCAACCCTAGTCTTCAGGGGCGTTGTGGCACGTAATTACGCAAACTTGAAGCAATAAAAGACCACGAATCATCAAAATGCCACATCCAGGTCAAAAAGACACCACAGGGAAAAGCAGCCCCGGAGAATACGGCTGCCATGAAGACACTTACCAGCCTGAAGACGGCCCTGAAGACGGCCGGTTAGATAAAATGAAAATACTGTTTCGGAACGCCCCCGCAATCGCTAAAAAAGGAAGGGCATTTCAAGATCACGAATGGCAATGTAAGTAAGTGTTTTGTGGGGTTTTTTTGTCAATGAAATGTTGAATTGTAGATTAAATGCTGAGTAAGGTCAGAAGAATATAGCGCCCATGTAACTAATGTCAGTAGCTAGGCTAGTTTATATGCATAAAGTAGCCTATAACGTTAGTGCTATGGTACGATATTTAGCGTGACTTCTAACTATACTTTTCATTGTTTATTTTCTAGAATAGATGAGAAAAAGGGAATTGGCACAGGTAGCACATACGTGAATTGGAAGCAAGCCAGGGTGTTTATTAAGCACATCTGCAGATGAGAGGAAGACCCTTCAGTCAAAGATAGCAGCAGCAAAATTCCTCTCCATTATGTCTGACGGGTCTACTGACACTGCCGTGATGGAACAGGAAATGCTGTATATGCGCTTCTGCAACCGAGGTAAGGTGGAGGTCCACTTTGTAGGGATACAGGATGTGGAGAAAGCAGACGGTGAGAACATCGCTCAGGCAATAGACAATATGATGAGGGAGGTCAGTGGAGAAGAGTGGCAGGCCAAGTTGGTGGCATGTGCAACTGATGGTGCGTTGGTGATTACAGGGACATGTAAAGGAGTAGTGAGCAGGCTGAGAGAAAGTAACATGCATGTCCTGGGTATTCACTGTATGGCACACCACTTGGAACTAGCTTTCAAGGATGCCATTAAGAGCTGCTCTATGGCAAAACAGTTTGAAGATGTGCTGTCAGGGCTGCATACATTCTATCGTAAAAGTGCTCTCAACAGGGCAAACCTAAAGCACAGCTTCAAGATTCTGGGCCAGAATCCCCTTGTACCAACTAGGGTTGGAGGCACCAGGTGGGGTTCTCACCTCCTCAGGGCCATTGACCATTTTTTGAGGGGTTACCAGGGACTTACCCAGCACCTAGACCAGGTAGGCAAAATAACAGTGTAGAGAACTTGAATGTTAGGTTAGGTCAGTTTACTGTCAGGAATATGTAATTTAATAAATTGAACTAACTTACACTCATATAAAATGTTTAAATTGAGTAATGACTTTTTTTTTATTGATTTGACTGATTTTGTATACAAATTCAGTCACCAGATGCTGAAGGGGTGAATGCAGTGCAGAAGAGGAAAGCACGTCACTGCTTCCAAACCTGCCAGGATCCAGCATGTTTCATGTTTTGCAACTTCATGCATGATTGCCTGACTCACCTCAGCAGCCTCTCTCTGACTCTTCAAACCTCAGTTATCACAGTGGCTGAAGTACACAGCTGCCTGACAGCAGGCCCGGATGCAGCCTGCTTTGACTGGGGGGGCTGTGAACATTTCTGGGGGGGCATCATGATAACGGAAGGGGGTCGTATAATTTTTATATAACCATTATTTCAGCATTTTTGAGTCTGCTTCACGATCCGAGTGTTAATCAGGCACGGAGCCATACGCTATAAACATTAGGGGCTTGTGTGATGCTGGATATAGGATCGTCCACAAAACATTTTGGACATTCATTTGAGTGCAAAATAGTTTTTGGAGCTCTATGTAAATTAAACCGCCGCCGCTTCCTTTGGTAAAACCTTGTCTATGAAGGTGATGTATTTATCATTTCTGGCTCCAAATTATCGACAGGGGAAGCAGAAACATTCATGTAGCTTGGCTGACTACTCTAACCAAGTATGAGTGCGATGCCTACCTTGGCTAAAATGTGCACGTATGAAGAACAGGCTGCATTGGATTGCTGTCATTCAAACCATGCTCGCCTTCAACCACAGCAGGTAACGTTGGTACCGAGAGACAGGGAAGTGCTTCCACTAGGACCAGCACGCTCGGCCTGCTCTAGAGTTGGCTATGAGTTTAATATCCCTTGTCGCAGGGGCAGTAGTAGATGGTTTTGGGATCAGAAATCGATGCATGATGAAAGGTTTTTCTCTGTAGGTACAAACACGCAAGCAAAGAACAAGCTAACAAAGCTAAAATACTAGCCTACTGTAAACGTCTTTAACCCGTGTATCTTCTACGAAAACAAATAAAGATTAAAACTGAAACAGAAGTATGAAATTCCAGGGTTTAACATTAAACACCAATGCTAAACTTTACTATTGGTCAAAAATCCTCCACAAAAGACCGATATACAATAACTTCGAAAACAGTGGCAAGAGATTCGAGGTTGATTTCACTTTTATCGGTAAACGTGGATGCGGAGCTCTAACCTACGTTGCCCATTATCAACCAGACAATCACTGGGGAATCTTTTTAAAAGATTGGTAAAAAAAAAAAAAAAAAGCATATTACTGAAAGCACTAACAGACTTTTTCATAACTTCAACATGTAACCATATTGGCTGAAGTCAAAAGGAGCTTGGGGGGGGGGGGGGGGGGGGGGCGCGGCAGAAAACCCCAGCCCCCCCTGGATCCGGCCCTGCCTAACAGCCACCCAAACAGTGCTCACAAAATACAAAACCAGGTGAGTGTCAGAGAACTGAAAAGTTGTGTGTTAATGTGTTTGCTGCTCAGCTGAATATTTTAAATAAACTAACTAATGTAAATGTACCACAGACCTAGGCCCAAGCTGAAAGCCTGTATGAAGGAGCACGAGAATGATGACAGCGTCCTAAACCGTGTCATGAAGGCCAAGTTTGAGCTGCTCGACAAACTCTGCCAGAGTCTGCAAAGTAGCTTCACCGACATGACCATAGGGATTCTCCAAGCTACAAAGTTAGTGAATCTGAACAGTTGGCCTGATGCAGATCGCTCTAAAGGTATGTATGTGGTTTAGGTTCATACATAACATTTCATCTACAAAGTCATGAAAGCATACAACTCAATGTTGTTTCATTGTTTCTTTTCAGAATTTGGTGAATCAGAAGTGGAGGAATTAACTACACACTTCCAGAGCATCCTGACATCCTCGGGGGTCGCTGTTGAGCTCATCCCAGATCAGTGGACCATACTCAAGACCAGACTGTATGAGATGGGAGAGAGTCTCCACATGAAGACCTGGCCAAAAATGGTCTTTGCAACCGCAGTGCCCTGACATCCTCAGCCTGGTTGACCTCATTCTCACTGTGCCAGCCTCTACTGCATGCTGTGAAAGAGGCTTCAATCAAATGAAGTTAGTGAAAAATGACTGGAGGTCCCATCTTACATCAAGAAGCCTCTGTGACCTACTGACTGTCCAGCTATCCAGTCCCTCTATTGAGAATTATGACCCCACCCCTGCTATCCAGCTCTGGCATCAGGCTAGCATCCGGCCTAGAAGGCCAAAGTTCATTGAGGGGAAGAAGAACGCTCCTCTTCAGAATCTGATTCTGATGAGCAGGAGTAAATTGTATGGTACTAGAAGTGGGGAGGATGGGTGGAGGAATGTTAGTTTGTTGTTTAATCTGCCTCATTTAATGAAGTGTATATCAGTTTGTGTATGTATAAGAGAGAAAGTGTCAGTGTTTCAATGAGACTTGAAATTAAACTAGAACATGCATTTCCTGCTGAAAATGCGTTGGAATGCTGAAATCTGAAATTAATTTAAAAAATGTATGATTCACACAAAAGAGGGAGTGTCGAAGCTGAACTGCATCTTCTAACAAAGCTAAGTGCTTAAATACAATGCGGGAGAATACGTTTGAATGTTGTGAAGCAATCAAAGAAATTGTTGAATTTCAAGAGGCAGTGTGGAAGCTGAACTGCATCAACAAAGCTAAGAGCTTAAATAGCCTACAATGTGGGAGAAGCTGAAAGTTGAACTGTTAAAGTAAGTTAAGAAAGTAAGTTAAGTAGGCTAGCTAGTCGTAACAAGAATATTATAGTTTTAACAGCTGAAATTAGTTGGAATAGTAATATCAGTAGCAGATGTCGCCTATTATTGAGTGCGTTTACTCGGCTTTCTTAGTAGGATTCAATGTGTTGATTGAATGAAACATACAGCAGTAGGGCCGATACAGGAAGACACGGCGACACTTTGTTGCAGAAGGATGATGATGCAAGTTTTGTCCGTGGAGTATACAACAATTAATAAAAAGAATCATGTAGACGTGTTTGAGTAATCGCAGTACTAATTACACATGTAAACAGAGTGGCATAAACCAACATTGCTATCGGGTTTCTCATGGTCAGGTGAACGCACTCAGGGGCGTAATAGAACAAAACAGTTCCATTAGCATAGTAGTTGGTAAAAGAGATATTAGCAGCATCTGCAGAATTAGTAGTTGTAGTGTGACATAAGATATTGCCGTATCGGTAGTGGTAGTAGTTGTGTTGTGGTGCTCTTAGTCTTTTAATGAGACGGGTTGACTGAATAGCTTGTCTTGTGTCTCCAGGGCAGAGAATAACAGAAATCTAGCTAGAATCCACACCTCAAACAAGTTCACCTAGACACAAAACTGTACGTCCAATCCCAAAAAACTCAAGACTCTGCCGAAACCAGACATGTCCTTTATATGTCTGTGCGGTCAGAAATACGACTCTACCGGCAGTTTCTAAATCTGGTTGTTTTAGCTCTCTCTGACGAATTTGTCACCAGATTTGCATTGGACTATATGGGGCAAGAGTTGGACTTTGTCTCGCTTTCGTGGGGCTCTGAACAAATGTGCAAGTCTGTTGGATTCCATAGATATCTGTCTACAACCAGCACAAAATTAGCTAACTATTGATCCAAAAACGAAGCATGAACAGCGAAAATTGTGGCAATGCTGGCAAACGAGAAATATTTTTTCAACAACATCCAAAGCTCCCCTCCACTCTAAGCGTTTCATTCTGCATTGTAGGCTTTAACGTACACACCCATGAAAATCTCAGAAACGGTTTGAAAAAGTCTTGAAACACAATCAGTGATATTGAAAAAAGTTGAACAGATATCAAAAAGCTGTATTATTTCAAAATAGTTTAGAGTTTTGTCAACATTTTAAAGTTTAAATGGTGTCTCTAGCTGAAAGATTGAGGAAGAAGAAGGATTTGGAAGTTGAAGAAGTTTTAAGAAGTTTGAGAGGATTTGAAAGAAAACTTCATTGGAAACCCATGTAAAAAATATTATGAATATAGATTTATATTAATTCAAGCATAAGAGGTACAAAGCTAAAAAGTCATAGCGCCCATGGCCTGAAAATGCTGAATTTTTTGATAGTTGAACGGTTTTAATAACTGAAGATTTGAAGGCGCTGAAAGGTGTCACGGAAGAAATAGAAGAAGAAGAATATGAAGAAGTTGAATTAAGATTCAAAGAACAATACTTGGAATGCTGAAGCAGCATTCCAAGTATTGGCTTGTGGTCTGATTCCACGGTTACATGTCACCCATAGAGGTATTCGTGGAGTCTCTTACACCCGTATAGGGCTGCATAAAGCTCTTTTTCTATTTGGACGTAATTCTGCTCCGTGCTGTTAAGCAGCTTGGATGCATATGCAACTGGTCTGCCTTCTTGCATGATCATTGTGCCCAGCCATTTTTTGACGCGTCGACCTGTAGCGTCACTTCCTTTTCGGAATCAAAATATGCTAGCCATGGCTGGATTACTAGCCTGGCTGCCAGCCCAATTTCTCCCCGCCCACAAAAAGATTTGGTCGGGAAGTTGGGTCTGGAGGGTCTCGTATTGGGAAACAACTACAGAAAACCAGGATCTGGGTGGACCAATGAAATTGCCAGGACGGGCTTTATATGATGATGGACAGATGATCAACAGTAACGTAATCAACAACGTCACAAAAGGGCCCTTGGGTTGAATTCGTTTTCAACAAACAACATATTACGTTGCTCTGATTGGTTGTAGGTCTATCCAATTGAGCGTAGAGGCATTTGTTTTACGAGTTAGGCTGAAACATGCCCCGTAGTCACAGCCCAACAGAGAGTTTTCAGACTCATATTCTGACTAGAATTATGAGTATGACAACGTCAGGCTAATAGCTGTGTGCATTAATTAAATAATTACTATTTCACAGAGAACTCGTATCATGCAGTTTGTGTTAAATTGTATTAGGATGGTTACCGAATTGACTGAATATTTCACAGCCCCACCTAGAATAATTTTCACCAGCCGCCACTGACAGCGATGTAAAGCAATTGCTACTGTTGATGCATCCCTTGTGTGGCAACTGGAAGGAAGAGCAAGTATTGGAAAAAGGTGCTGAGGCGCGTTGTTTCCGTGATCAAGTTTTTAAGTGAGAGAGGCCTCCCATTCCGTGGCGACGATGAGCTTCTAGGGTCAGCGCACAATGGAAACTACTTGGGAATATTAGAGCTGATTTCTCAGTTTGATTCATTTTTGGCTTATCACATTCAGAAATATGGTCAGAAGGGTGGAGGCAGTACATCTTATCTGTCTTCTACAATATGCGAGGAATTGATTGAGCTAATGGGGGAGAAAATAAAGCGGGTTATTGCAGCCGAGCTACAGCATGCCAAATATTTTTTATTTTCAGGTTTGTCAATAATGAGGGGAAACAGGGTATCCGCGGGGTCTTAAAAAGTATTAAAAGTTGATAAATCCATTTAGGGAAAATTAAGGCCCTTAAAAGGTATTAAAAAGTCTTAATCCCGATTTTACAAGGTATTCAATTTTGTTCATGCTTTGTCCAGAGAGTTTGACTCCAAAAAGAATGCCGTCGTCGTCGTCATCTACCGCTTGTCCGGGGATCGGGACGCAGGGGCAAGGACCTAAGCAGGGAGGCCCAGGCTTCCCTCTCCCCGGCCACTTCCACCACCTCTTCCTGGGGGACCCCGAGGCGTTCCCAGGCCAGCCGAGTGACATAGTCCCTCCAGCGTGTCCTGGGTCTTCCCCGGGGCCTCTTCCCAGTGGGACGTGCCCGGAACACCTCACCAGGGAGGCGTCCAGGAGGCATCCTAATCAGATGCCCGAGCCACCTCAGCTGGCTCCTCTCGACGCGGAGGAGCAGCGGTTCTACTCTGAGCCCCTCCCGGATGACCGAGCTTCTCACCCTATCTCTAAGGGAGAGCCCGGACACCCTGCGGAGAAAGCTCATTTCGGCCGCTTGTATTCGCAATCTCGTTCTTTCGCTCACTACCCATAGTTCGTGACCATAGGTGAGGGTAGGAACGTAGATCGACTGGTAAATAGAGAGCTTCGCCTTTCGACTCAGCTCCTTCTTCACCACGACGGACCGATGCAGAGCCCGCATCACTGCGGACGCCGCACCGATCCGCCTGTCGACCTCGCGCTCCATTCTTCCCTCACTCGTGAACAAGACCCCGAGATACTTGAACTCCTCCACTTGGTTCAGGATCTCCTCCCCGACCCGGAGATGGCACTCCACCCTTTTCCGGTCGATAACCATGGCCTCAGATTTGGAGGTGCTGATTCGCATCCCAGCCGCTTCACATTCGGTTGCGAACCGCTCCAGTGAGAGCTGAAGGTCTTGGCCCGATGAAGCCAACAGGACCACATCATCTGCAAAAATCAGCGACCCGATCCTGAGGTCACCAAACCGGACCCCCTCAACACCCTGGCTGCGCCTAGAAAACCTGTCCATATAGGTAATGAACAGAATCGGTGACATAGGGCAGCCCTGGCAGAGTCCAACCCTCACCGGAAACAAGTTCGACTTACTACCGGCAATGCGGACCAAACTCTGGCACCGGCCGTACAGGGACCGGACAGCCCCGATCAGGGAATCCGGTACCCCGTACTCTCGGAGCACCCCCCACATGAGCCCCCGAGGGACACGGTCGAACGCCTTTTCCAAATCCACAAAACATGTGTAGACTGGTTGGGCGAACTCCCATGTACCCTCCAGGACTCCGCGGAGGGTATAGAGCTGGTCCACTGTTCCACGGCCAGGACGAAAACCACATTGCTCCTCCTGAATCCGAGGTTCGACAATCCGGCGGACCCTCCTCTCCAGGACCCCTGAATAGACTTTCCCAGGGAGACTGAGGAGTGTGATCCCCCTAAAGTTGGAGCACACCCTCCGGTCCCCCTTTTTAAAGAGGGGAACCACCACCCCGGTCTGCCAGTCCAGAGGCACTGTCCCCGATGTCCACGCGATGTTGCAGAGTCGTGTCAACCAATACAGCCCTACAACATCCAAAGCCTTAAGGAACTCCGGGCGGACCTCGTCCACCCCAGGGGCCCTGCCACCGCGGAGCTTTTCAACCACCTCGGCGACCTCGGCCCCAGAGATAGAAGGGCCCCCCCCGATGTCCCCAGACTCTGCCTCCACGTCGGAAAGCGTGTTGGTGGAATTAAGGAGGTCTTCAAAGTATTCCTTCCACCGATCCAGGACGTCCCCCGTCGAAGTCAGCAGCGCACCGTCCCCACCGTATACAGTGTTAACAGAGCACTGCTTCCCCCTCCTGAGTCGCCGGATGGTGGTCCAGAACCTTTTTGAAGAGAGAATGACTGGCAAAAAGAATGCATGAATATATTTATTTTCCTCCTGTACTTGCAATGATCAGTGACCTGGGCTTGGATCTGTCTAATTGTCACAGCACAATCATACGACAACGCCAGTAACATGTCCAGCCAATACAACGGTCTTCAGGCCCATTTAAAAAAACAAAACCCACTAATACATTACATACCGTGCGCTGCACATTCCTTGAATTTGGTTGGTGTCAATACCATTGAGAACAGCTGCCAAGAGGCTAGAAGTTTTTTTGGGATACTGCAGTCCACGTACAGTTTTTGCGCTGCGGCAACTCACCGGTGGAATAAAGTTTTTCACAATGCTGAATCAAGGTAAATATTACTCTGAAATCCCTATCAAACACACGATGGAGCTGTCGCACAGATTCAACATCAGCACTTTGGAAGAACTACAGCTCAATAAGGGATGCTTTGAGGAGTTTGTCAGGTGACATCTCGATACACGACACGAGACGGACACAGCCTTCATGGCCCATTTCTGGGATGCGGTCCTACACAGGTCAAAGGTGACAAGTGAGCTGTTGCAGAAAAGCGACATTGATTTAAAGACTGCTGTGCGACTACTGGAGTCTTTGCTGTCATATGTGACATCACTACGGGATCAGTTTACAGTATTTGAAATGACTGGTGTTAGAGATGTGTGCCAGACCTATCAGCACAACCTTCATCGGATAAGGAAACGGAAAGCATTTGCCGATGAAACCAGGGAGCATGAAGTCACAATTGAGGGGAGCCACAAGTTTCAAGTTGAGACTTTCAAAGTGATAATTGATCAGTTACTCAGCTGTTTCAATCAACGACTGGATGCATACAGGCCTCTGAATGAATGTTTTGGAGTTCTGTTTGATGACAATGAGTCTGACACCAGTGATATTTGTAAGCAGGCCAATACACTTTCCTCTGCTTACCCAATGGATTTAGATCAGAGCTTTGCAGAAAAGCTCATTCAATTTAAGTTCTTTGTAGGAGGTGAGCAGGATAAATCACCCTCAAAACTGCTGCACATGTAGTTGAGAAACGGCCTACAATCAACCTTTCCAAATGTGTATGTTGCCAACATTTCTTGACTCTACCTGTAACTAATTGTGAGGGGAAACAATCGTTTTCACAAATGGCAAGAATAAAAAACAAACTCAGAACATGTATGTGTCAGAAACGCCTTAGGCCGAATCCCAATACTCCCCCTTACCCCTTCCCCTTACCCCTTCCCCTTAATTTACCCCTAGCCCTTGGCCCTCGAAACTAAGGGGTAAGGGCTACATAGCCCTAAGAAATGGGACACCACTTGGTTACAGGTACGTCATCTAGCACGTATCGATATCTCCAAAGCAAGTAGTGTTATGCACTGATTTAAACGAAATTCACTGCTAATGGAGTTTACTTTAAACTGTAGACATGCTAGTCAAAGAAATGCGGGACTGTTGTGCAATTCAGCACTGTAATATTAGCGTACCAAACTAGCGATTTTTAGAAACGTTTCAATTAGGAAAATGGTTGCAAATATATATGTTCATGACTGTATATAACACAAAACAAGACTGTCATAATTTTTTTATCAATTAATTAAGACGAAAATATTATATTTAGCGGACTCTCTGGATGATCTGGCCGCCATTGTTGCCGGTCGCGCAGTTTTCACATAGCCCTCGGTTTCAAGTAAGCTCCCGACCTCACTTGGTTTTAAGGGGTGTATACCCCTTAGTCTTAGCCCTTCCCCTAGCTCAAAAAGAGTATTGGGACACCACTAGCTCTCACGGGAACGCGCAAAACGAAGGGGAAGGGGTAAGGGGGAGTATTGGGATTCGGCCTAAGTGCGCTTTCATTGATGGCTATTGAGTCCGAACTTGTCAGAGAGCTGGACTTTGATGACGTGGTGACTGAATTCTCAAGGAAGAAATCAAGAAAGAGGCAGATGGTCTAAGGTAAGAGGCATCTTTATTATTATTACATGCTGGTATGTATGATTTAATTACATCTATAGATTGTGTGCTGTTCATTTTTCATTTGCTGCTGTAGCCTACTGCAGTGTTTCCCAACCAGTGTGCCGCGGCAAACTAGTGTGCCGTGAGAGATTGTCAGTTGTGCCGTGGGAAATAAAACTAGTGATGTATTCTTAACTCAACAAATAACAGATTTGTGTAATTTAACACAAAAATATGAGTTAAATTACTTGGCTGTGTCATTGTTAGCCGGAATGATATTCTGCAATAATTTTCAGGATTACCATAAAGACCATATTTTGTATCGTTTTTCTTACCAACACTCAAACTTGAAACTAAATAAGAGAAATTGACAAGTTTGTAATGTGTTTTAAATGTTTAAATAATTAAAATGTTAATTGATTAATTTCACTTAACATTATACAACGTTTTTATAAAACACTTAGGAATCAACATATTTCACATTTTATGTAGAGAATACATTTAAAGAGAGATGATACTGTTTGAGTGACATTTACATTTATAACCTCATCTAACCATTTGAGTTGCAAACATTTAATCAGACGAGTTTAAATCAGTTTATTTAAGAGAAGATAGGAATTTTTGAACATTTCCAAGTGAACTTAAAAATACATGTTTGTGACAATATCATGAGTGTGGGCATGTGACAACCACATGTTTTGGAATGTTTCCCAGTAAGGGATACATAGTTGTGATGTGCGGTTTGTTAATGGCTCAGGCTCCGATAGGATGGCTTGCATGTCAGACACGTAATAAAATATTTCATCTGGGGCTGTTGGCCACACAAAGGCATTTCTGCCCATTGTCTGTCGCATGCAGCTCACTTCAAGTTCATCACCAACCAGATTTAGGACTTGGCCGACAAATGGCTGGGCATCATATTTAACTTTGACAAACCTTCCAACAATATCTTTTGTCATAGTATGATGTGGTATTGTTGCTGGAGCACTGGTGGGTAATTCACACACATTCATGTCCACTTCATTGGGACTGAAGCAATCACAAATGTTACCCTTCCCTCAGCTGCAGAAGCAGGACAGTTCTCTGTAACTAAACTGTCCTGGGGTAAGAGACACAATCTGGTGAATTTTCGTTGTGCCCTTCACAACAGGTAGCTTCTCTGGTACAGCTTCATCATGTTTCAGGATGTCCTCTTCTGACACCCAAAAGTACTTGATAGAAGAGGCTGAGGTTTGTAAAGTTTCATAGAGCTCTTTTGGTGTCTGAATATCTGCTCCCATTTCCACCCTCTGATCAGCCATGCGCTTTACAGCACCACCCACCCCATCAGGTGCACCTTTACCATGGGCTCTCTTAGAGAAATTCCAGGTCCCCTCCTTGAACCCCCAAATAAAGGGCAGCGTTGTCAGGAGATAAAAGTTGCGCTTATTTCTATATTGTGTAACAGGCCCATCACTCATGAAGTGGATGGATTTAAGAGTGGGCTTCTGCTCCTTCAACTTCTTTAAAGGTGACATGACATGAAAACTTCATTTTATGAGGTTATTTAACATTAATATGAGTTCCCCTAGCCTGCCTTTGGTCCCCCAGTGGCTAGAATTTTCGATAGGTCTAAACAAAGCCCTGGGTGTTGTTCTCCGCCTTTGACAAAATGAAGGCTCAAACGCTCTGTTTGAAAATCTCCAAGTGAGGAAGATACGAGAAAGGTTACCTCCCCTCTCTCTGCTTTGCCCGCCCAGATCATCTGGCCCGCCCACGAGAAACAGAGCTACCACCGTGCAATGGCAAGTGCGATATTGGTTTTTCCTGGAGAGTCATAATGGCGAGCAAACAAACAAAGCACAACAGTTGCTCAGTGCTTGGATGTACAAATGCAAGCACAAGTCTTTATTTAATTCCTTCATCCGAGCCTCTGCACAGCCAATATATATCTCAATTTTATTTTCGCTGGAAATGCGCCGACACAACTTCCCAAGTTTTGCATGTCTGCGCCAAAAATGTCAGCCGCTACTGTTTCCTCAACTTGAGCCAACACAAAGCTGGCCTTGCTGAAATTAAATTCTGGATCATTACTAAATCTCCTTGGTCAAGCTACAAACCTTGGACAAGTAAATTAACTAAAGCTATATCATTTTGTTGCTTTACTGTATATGGTTACCTAGCTTGCTACCCTTAGAATGTGGCTGTAACATTAGCTCTGCAGCCAACAGCTGAGTTACTGTTGCTAACGTAAAGATAAATGCAAATGGAATCAAGTGTGTGTGTGAATACAAACGCTGTAACGCCAGTGTTGTACACTTCTTTGTTATTTGGATAACCGTTACGCTGTTGGTGTTATGGGCGTTCGCGATATCCGCCTTTCCCCTCTTTGAAATGATTGAGTGTGCACCTCTGCAAACCAGGGTGATCAGATGAGAATGGGCAAATTCGAAGCATCTTACAGCAACGGGGCTACGAGCCAGCTGAGTTACTGTAGCTAATGTAAAGGTAGATGGCACTAAGTGTGTGTGAATTCAAACGCTGTAATGCGAGTGTTGTACACTTCTTTGTTATTTGGATAACCGTTCTGCTGTTGGTGTTATGGCGTGCGCGATATCCGCCTTTCTCCACATTGAAATGACTGAGTGTGCACCTCTGCAAACCAGGGTGATCAGATGAGAATGGCTAAATTCGAGGCATCTTACAGCAACGGGGGCTACGAGCCATTGCGATACATCCGTTGTAAACATTAGCGCATGTTGCCGCCCCTCTCCTGCTCATTAGCATTTAAAGCTACAGACACAGAAACAGCGTGTTCTGAGGAAAGCTGATTGTGGGACGACTTGTAGTTGCTATAAATCTGCACCATGGCTGAATTTTGGGAAAGAGACTTCAGATACAGTATTAGGGGACCACTAAGGCCTATATAAAAGCATCAAAAAACAGCATGTCATGTCACCTTTGAAATTGGCTCAATGTGTGCCCACACTGCTCTTTTATCATGGCGAAGGCTGTCCGAGATTGTGGCATATGATTGTCTCTCATCGGATGTGTAGACCACACTGGTGTGAATTGCGGCCTGTTTACGACTTCCACCAAAATGGAAAGCTTGAATCTCGGTGTGGAGCTTGCAAGCATAGTTTTCCGAGAAATCCATGTGGACCACTACCTCTGTGTCACTGATGGTTTCTTTCACTTGTCTGCACTGCTCAACCGGGTGTATCCAGTTGTAGTGATGTTTGGCAAGCAGATCAAGTTTTTCATTTAGTATTCTTTGTAGGTCCTGCCATGTTCCACAATCAACTTTTTTCACAAAGTTTGTGAATTCCTTCTCACCAGAGGTGGTCTTGACCCTTTCCCACTGTAGCCATGTGGTGGTGGTGTTCTGTTCTTAAGGAGCTATTTCCACATCTTTGTAACAGCACTTAACACAAACATGATACATACAATCTTTTCTAAGAGGACCACACACAATGGATGCCAACAACTGTGAAACACTTGCCACTTTTACAAAGCCACTTTGAAATAGTTTCTCCACGATGACTTCCGGTGACGCCATGTTCTGAAAAGGTTGCATGGAGTGTTAGCTCCCTCAAAATTCGGTGTGGTTTGGCTGTTTGCGAGATTATACAAATATTCTGATGATAAATGGGATAAGTTTAGTCACAAGGAAAGGCATGAGTATGTCCAGAGATACAAGAAACACAGAAAAACAGCAGAAATCCCAAGAAGAGGCGAAAGGAAAAAAGGGCCGCTGTTTAACGTGGCCTCAGGCGAAGCTAGTGGGGAAGAAGGAGCATTGAACATGGCGGAGATACTTCGAGAACTGAAAGAATTCAGGAAAGAAAATCAGGAGTCGTTTACCGACACCAAGGCCTCGCTGTCGAGATTGGAAACGTTGGTAACTGATCTAAAACAACGGATGGAGAAACTCGAAAAGAGGGTTGACAAGACGGAAACCACAGTCGGCGTAGCTGAAGACGCTAGTCAACGACATGAGCGGGTGCTAGGTCAACTGGTGAGACGTGAGGCGGCCCTCACTGACCTATGTGATGACTTGCAGAACCGAATGCGCCGCAACAATTTGAGAATCTACCAAGTCCCTGAAGGAAGTGAGAAAGGAGATGTGGCTGGATTTGTTAAACAACTTATTAAAGACACGCTTCAGCTACCGCCTGAAATCAACGTACACATTGAGAGGGCGCACAGATCTTTGGAGCTAAGACCAGACAACACCGCACCTCCGCGCTCCATCATTGTGAGATTCCTGGATTACACATTGAAAGAAGCGGTGCTACGACAAGCCTGGACGCAAAAACAAGTCCAGTTCCAGGAAAACTGATATACTTCGATCAAGATTACTCTCCGGAGGTACAGAGGAAAAGAGTGCGGGTACGTGGAGTTATAAAGCAGCTAAAGGAGAAGGGGATTCAGGCCGAATGTCGCTTCCCTGCACAGCTGAGTGACCTTGGAGACGGGAGTGAAAACCTTTCCAACGCTAGTTGAGGCTCTGCCGACTCTTGAGGAGTTGGGCGTTGTTGTGCAAGTGAGTGAGAGAGAGAAGATGGACCGGGAGCTTTCGAGGGTGACATGGCAAAGGCAGGAGGACGGGAGGAGAGGAAGAGGAGCTGCATCTCTGAGGGACACTGATTTATGATGTCTTTTCTGCGGGAGAAAATGACATTTGAGCTCAGGTAACGCTAACAGACTTTTGAAAGTTGGTGCTAAGTTTAACGGTCGACAGGAATAATAAGACATATCTATCCCTTCATGTGACACTTGTAACAGCTAGTCACATTGAATATAGTATGATGAGTATATGTGAGTGATATTGCAGGTAAGAGGGAGTGAAAGGCTCCAATTTTCTTTGTTATGATAATACCCAAGATGGGACGAAAACCTCACCAGGAAATTGGTTATTCTATCTGGTCTGTGGTTTGGTTGGCACTTTGTGCTAATTCCCCAGAGAGAGATAGAGGTCACAACTCTCTGCCTATAATACAACAGGGGCTGGTGGACATATTTCTTCAGCCAGCTGGGTTTTTGGAAGTCAAAGGTGTTTATTTGGTTCATTTACATGTGTTTGTTCTTAGTTCTTATCTCCTTGACATGTTGGTTAAACTCACACAATCACATTACGTAATTTTTGAAGTAAAGCTTTTTATTTTTAACACAGGGGATTTTAGAGGAAGGAAAAAAAAGAAAGAGAAAGAAGATTGTTCATGTCTGATTTAGTGGTTGTCAGTTACAATGTTAATCAGAATCAGAAGGGATTTTATCCGCCATGAGTGTTTGCACAAACAAGGAATTTACTTTGGCAGGGAGGTGCATACATTAAACATATAGGAATTTTGAAACTTAAATATGTGGACTAACTATACAAAAGGAGCAAAGTCTAGCTAATACTAAGGGGGGTCTAGCCAGTGCCGTCGCTCCCATAACGCCCACTACGCGCTGTGCGTAGGGCACCAAGTCCTGAGGGGGCATCAAAAATTTGCCAACTGAAAAATCATCATAGTTATTATAATTATAATGCCGATATTATTTCAGTAGGCCTATATAAATATTACGCACCTTTTAGGTATGTTTATCACAAAACAGGCAAAACAAGAGATATATTTAATTGCTCAAAAAACCTTACGATGGTGTCCCACCCCCACCCCACAAAAAAACAAATACACACTCAACTTTCCAAGCTCGCCGTGGGTTCCCTTTTCTATCTCAGTGGCCTGACGAACTTTGACAGTAGGCTAGGTAAACTTTTCGAAAATGGCCTCAAAAAGACAATAGGAGTCAGGGGCAGAAGAAGAAATAAACTGCAAGATGATGCCCGTGCATCACTTTCAGGTAAGTCCATGTTTAATTATTGTCAAATACGGGAAATATGCTGCTAACTTATAGTTAGCCTATGCATACACCTCGAACTAGCTGACGTTATTGCTAATTTTAGCACACTCAAATATGTTAGGTGCAAACTAAATTTAGATTTTACTGTTAAACGATATCTATGCATTTGAAATAACCGACGCCAGCTAGATGTTACTTTACTGTACATTCTATGATGCTTTTATATTCGATTGATCAAATAGTTTTTAAATGAGTAATAAAGGTGGAGAGCTCCTTGGCTGCATGCTTTCAGTTTTAAATGTTTATAATTAATTTGGAAAACCATGCTAAGAAACGTAAGGGTGGGGCTGAAAAATTAAGAGACAAAAATACATCATGCACTCAAATAAAGGCCCCAAAATTTCATTGCGCGCTCGCATTAACTCCGTAACCAGCATCATATCAAACACAGAATGTGGATGCATTGACAGGGCAGCTGTGGTGGTGGGGGGGGGGCATCATAAAGGAATTATGCGTAGGGCACCAAAATGGCTAGCGGCGGCACTGGTTCTAGGTAATACTAAGGGGAATAAAAAATAAAAATATAAGTAGCATAAAAATATAAGTAGCAATTTACAATTTAACCTAAAAATACAAAAAAAATACAGATAGTGCAAACGATACAATAGTGCAAATTGCAATGTGCAGGGTGTCATTGTGCAGATTGTGATTTAGAGTCAGTGTGAGTCCTTGGCCTTGTTAAAGTGGCGAACAGCGGATGGGAAGAAACTGTTCTTGTGGCGTGAGGTTTTGGTCTTGATGGACCGCAGCCTTCGTCCAGGGTGAGAGGGGTCAGCCACAATCTTCCTCGCTCGCCTCAGGGACCTTGAGGTGTGCAGATCCTCAAGGGAAGGCAGATTGCAGCCAATCATCTTCTCAGCAGTGCGTATGATACGCTGCTCTTGTCCTTGGCAGTGGCAGCAGCGTACCAGATGGTGATAGATGGACTCAATGATGGCTGTGTAGAAGTGCACCATTATTGTCTTTGGCAGGTTGAATTTTTCAGCTGCCGTAGGAAGAACATCATCTGTTGTGCTTTTTTGGTGAGGGAGCTGATCAGTTCCCACTTGAGGTCCTGGGAGAGGATGGTGCCCAGGAAGCGGAAGGACTCCACAGTGTGGACTGGGGAGTCACTCAGGGTGATGGGGGTGAGTGGGGCTGTGTTCTTCCTGAAGTCCACAACCATCTCCACTGTCTTAAGAGCATTGAGCTCTAAGTTGTTCTGGCTACACCAGGTCACCAGGTTGTCAGCTTCCCACCTGTAGTCAGACTCGTCCCCGTCAGAGATGAGCCCAATGACGGTGGTGTCATCCGCAAACTTCAAGAGTTTGACAGACGGATGACTTGAGGTGCAGCTGTTGGTGTACAGGGAGAATAGCAGAGGAGAAAGGATGCAGCCCTGAGTAGATCCGGTGCTGGTGGACTGGGAGTCAGAGACTTGTGTTCCCAGCTTAACGCACTGCTGTGATCCACCTGCAGGTGGAGTCGGGCATGTTCAGCTGGGAGAGCTTGTCCTGGAGCAGGGCGGGGATGATGGTGTTGAAGGCAGAGCTGAAGTCCACAAACAGGATCCTGGCGTAGGATGCTGGGGAGTCCAGATGCTGTAGGGTGAAGTGGAGGGCCATGTTAACGGCATCATCCACCGACCTGTTGGCTCTGTAGGCTAACTGCAGTGGGTCCAGGAAGGGGTCTGTTATGGATTTAAGGTGTGCCAGCACAAGGCGCTCAAAATACTTCCTTACCACAGAGGTCAGGGCGACAGGTCTGTAGTCATTAAGTCCTGTTGGCCTTGGCTTTTTGGGCACAAGGATGATGGTGGAGGACTTGAGACAGGCTGGCACATGGCATGTCTCCAGGGAGGTGTAAAAGATGTTTGTAAACACAGGAGACAGCTGGTCAGCGCAGTGCTTGAGGGTGGCAGGAGAGACAGAGTCCGGCCCAGCTGCTTTGCGGGGGATCTGCCTCTTGAAAAGTCTGTTGACTTGACCCTCCTGAATGGAGAGAGTCATCACAGTAGAGGGGGAGAGGGGGGAGGCCTCCTGGGTGGGAAGGGGTAGTTCAGGACTGTCCAATTGTCTTTCAAATCTGCAGTAGAACTTGTTCAGGTCGTTGGCCAGGCGGGAGTCGTTAGTGGAGTGGGGGGCTCTGGGGTCTCATTTATAAAGCTTGCGTACGCACAAAACGGTGCTGAAAATGTGCGTAAGCCACTTTCCACGCAAAGGTTGTGTGCGGTCCTCCACGCAAACTCTGACCCCCCCGTAGGCGTACGCACATTTTGAAAACAGTTGGAATTGGCGACGCAGATGACCGGACTGTAGTCAGACTGCAGAAATTGAATGTGGGAAGAACATTACTCGTAATATTTATATATTTTGTTTTCCTCACACACGTTTTTCCATTCAATTTCATGATTATCATAAAGATTACATCCAGCCGTGTTATTTGCGCTTGTACTGAGTGATTCTTGTTCCATAAACACCTTGTACAATCCAACTCAAATTTTAAATACAAATTCAGCGCTTCCTCACCATCAGATTGTCCACTACGGGAGTTCAGGAGGGGGAGATTCCCCGACTGCATGGAATACAGGATAACATCACATATCCTACCTTTAGATAACTGCAGAACACAGTGTATTATTAAATATATTTATTTAATTCTGTGCAAATATCCTCATATGTCAAAAACTGGAAATACAGTCGTTAAGCTCCCGTGCAATCGCTACACTCTACGTCCTCGTTATCAGTCCAGACTTTAATGGATTACTGTTCATAACAAAACACTTTTGTTTTCAAATTGTATCTCGACTCGCAGTATATCACTGGCACAGTTAACGCCACTCGCACAGTTTTTTTAAATTGGTGATCTACCGGCCACCACATTTTCGGACTTTTCGGGCTCCACCAATAGGCTAACAGTGTCTGAGAAGTTGCCATGCGCTATGATTCACCGTAAAGAACAATCGTATGCCAGGGTCATGATGAGATACTAGATTAGCATTCATGAGGTGCTTTGCATTGACTATATATGGTTAAAAATGGGCGTGTTCAGGGCGGGGTACAATGCTGATTCACGTACGCACACTTGTGGGTAATCTGTGATTTATAAAGGGAACATTGCGTACAGGTGTGCGTAGCACGGTTTTATAAATCTGAATTTTTGTGTGCCTACGCCAATTTAGGCTTTTGGGCGTACGTACAGTTTTAGTAAGAATCCTACGCACAGTTTTATAAATGAGGCCCCAGATCCTTGAGCATTGTTATACAGCATTCAAAGGAAGTTAAAAACCCCTCCCCCGCCCTGCTTTTGGGAAGGCTGATCACACCTCCATTTTTCTCCACCCTGCATATTAACAAAAGATTAAACAGGTCAGACCGGTGATGTTCAAGGAGGCAGCAGATGGGGACATTAACGAATACACAGACACTGTTTCCAGCTACATCCAACACTGCATTGATGACGATGTCCCCAAGAAGGTTGTCCGGTCTTTCCCAAATCAGAAGCCCTGGGTTGATGCCGCGGTCCGGGCCAAGCTGAGAGCCCGCACTGTCGCCTTTAACTCTGGGGACCCTGATGAGTACAGGAATGCCAGATATGACCTTCTGAAGGCCATCAAAGCAGCAAAAAGGGCTTCCAGGACCAAGGTGGAGTCCAGCTACCATGGCTCGTACCCCAGGCGTATGTGGAGTGGACTTAAAGCCATTACTGACTACAAAGGGAGAGGCTACAATGAGACCCAGTCCTCTGTCCTACTGCCAGACAAGCTGAATTCCTTCTACGCTCGCTTTGAGAGGGACAGTGACCCCCCTGCAGTGGAGCTACCTGAAGGACAAGCCAGTGGTGTGCCAACACTAACTGTAGCTGAGGTGAGGCTTTGCTTTAAGAAGATCATCCTTCGCAAGGCACCTGGCTCAGACGGCATTTCAGGTAGGGCCCTCAGGGGCTGCGCTGACCAGCTGGCAGGGGTCTTTAGTGAAATCATCAAACTCTCCCTTAACTTGTCTGTACTCCCCACCTGCTTCAAGAGGACCACCATTATCCCTGTGCCCAAGAACACCAAGGTCACATGTTTAAATGACTATCGCCCGATAGCACGGTCCTCTGTCATCATGAAGTGCTTTGAGCGGCTAGTCAAATCATTCATCTGCTCCTCACTGCCCCCCACCCTGGACCCTATGCAGTGTGCATACCGGTCCAACAGGTCTACAGACGATGCCATCCCTCTGACTATGCACACCACTCTCTCCCACGTGGACAGGGGGAATACGTATGTGAGGATGCTGTTTATTGACTACAGCTCAGCATTCAACACCATTATCCCCTCCAGACTGGTCTCCAAGCTTGTGGACCTGGGACTAAAGGCCAAAATATGCTTCTGCGTCTCCGTTTACGGATGGGCGGGCGCACGGATACGGACGGATAGACTGCCTTTATGGTTCTCCGTAGGCTGTGGGTGCTGAAAACAATTCACCGCCAGAAGAGTAGGTGGCGCAATGGTTTTTTGTAAGACTTAGTCGAGTGTTTATTTACCTAGGTTACCGAGAAGTCTGAGCAAATTTACAAATGAACCTTTTCATCAATAAAATATGCACATTTTCAGCAACTACACTGCCCATTTCTTGTCACATTTGAATTCTGATGCTGATTTACATATACCGTTTAGCTGAAATATGAATTGTAAAAATGTAAGGGAATGGCAGTGAAACGATTCTGTTCGTCCTGTTTATCACAGCAACCCCGCCCCTGACGCAAGCGGTTCTTACGGACCAATCACAGCCAAGGGGGTCTCCGTAGCTCTCCGAAATTACGACGGATAGTTAGAAAATTCAAGAAGTGCACGTCAAGCTCTCCGAGGGCTGCCGGAGAGCTCGTAGAGGGCGTTCCACGGAGACGAGGGCGTTCCCATGTGTCCGTTTTTCGAAAAACGCAGAAGCATATATCGGCCTTAAGCACCTCCCTCTGCAAGTGGATCTTCACCTTCCTGACGGGGAGGCCACAGGTGGTGAGAATCCGTGACAGCACCTCATCTGTACTGATCACCAACACAGGTACCCCAACACAGGTAGGGCTGTGTGCTCAGCCCTCTCCTGTTCTCCTTGTTCACTCACGACTGTGCGGCAACGCACAGCTCCAACCTCCTTGTTAAGTTTGCTGACGACACAACCATCGTGGGCCTCATCTCTGACAGTGACGAGTCAGCCTACAGAGAGGAGGTTGACACCCTGACATCATGGTGTCAGGACAAAAACCTCTCTCAACATCAGCAAGACCAAGGAGATGATTGTGGACTATCCACCTTATTCCTAGCTCCCATGATCCCTTTCCTGAATTATGGGCCTGACTTCCGCAGCCGGCGATTGTCAGGGTAACGCTCATAAACAGTCATTGTGTTAAGCCAATTCTGATGCGAAATTAAACATGTGGGAACACAGCCTGTTACACCACTATCTGGACAGTTTGATCATACCTCTGCCTTCTACTATCGAGGGATGCGAGGCCGACCTGAAAAAGTGGCCTCAAATAATGTACAATACCATATTTAGCTACTTTATTAACTCTGTTGCTACGGACGGTGAAGCGATAAATAACCTGAAAAGCTCTGAGTCTTATCAGTAGTTGGTACCTCCACAGCGATAAAGTTGGTCGCGTTTTAATTAGTGCTGTCAAACGATTACAATATTTAATCGCGATTAATCGCATTAATGTCATAGTTAACTCGCGATTAATCACAATTAATCGCACATTTTAATCTATTCTCAATGTCCCTTGATTTCTTTTTGTCACATTCTTTTTTTCAAATTTTAATGCTCTTATCAACATGGAAAAGTGGTTCGGATTGCTTCGTGCCAATATTTTTTTTATTGAAAACAACATTGCAATCGCCTGGCTTTGACGAGGGGGCGGAGAATTCGCATCAGCTGTGTGCTTGGCCATCAAGTGGTATTTCAGACTGGACGTGCTGCGATGATAGCTCAGTTTACAACGACAAAACACACAGATCACTGGTCTTGTCAATGGAACCATTTGGCAACTTTTTAAAAGTAAACTCTCCATTCAGAATCTTATTGGCATCCATTTCGGCATCTCGCACTCGCCATCCACTCAAAACGTAACGTTAGCCTACTACAAGAGAATGTCTAATATCCGTAAACGGGCTCTGCTACTACTCTTTAGCCGGCTCGCAAGCCAAACAAGTGTTTGTTTCTCTTTAGCCGGCTGTGTTTGTGGCGCGCCTGTTGTTTTGTTTCCGGTCTAGCTAGATCCGGTGTGGTGTTGTAGTTTTTCTAAAGTCGGTAATTGTTGCAACAGCATGTGAAAAAAACTACAAAGTCTGCAAGGCCAAAAAGAGCGTTAATCGCGCGATAAGAAAATTGACGCCGTTAATTTGGGTTTGCGTTAACGCCGTTAATAACGCGTTAAACTGACAGCACTAGTTTTAATAAAGGAGGTGGGACACAACCTTACTTACCTTAAAGCAGACATAGAGCCTAGTCAGAGCCTCAAAGATCACCGGTCCTGGGTTTCATCGTCAGTTGAAATCGAAACGGCTGGGTGCTCATGTGTAGCTGGACCAGCACACTACTAACCCACAAAAATTCCTATATGAACACTTGCATCCCACCTTTACTGACAGTACTGCAACTGAATCTGTGGAGGTTTTTCGTAGCCTAAACACAAAGTAGGATGTGGATTTCCTCCGTCGGCTTTTTGTCCACAAAATGAAATGAGTACACATACGATAGTGTTTTTGGTGGTCTCTTCAAGGCTAGGTTTTTCAGCTACATTGTTTTGTAGTCCTCATATGTTGGTAGGCGAAGGAAACTGTACCGTTTGTCACAAGAACAATCCCTTTTTGTTGTGGGTGTGTGTTCAACACACTGTCGTTGAAGCTACAGATTTAGCTAAATCTGGTTGTTAGCTAGTAAAGCCGCGAACAGCGCAACAGGTAGCCTACCAGAGCTCCGCAATGACATTTTTATAACAATGATGATAACAATCAAATGACAACAAATGTTTAAAAACAAACCAGTTTTAGTGAAATTACAGTTGAAATTACTTTAGAAAGAATCACTGTTGACGGCTGGCTGGGACTAACGTATGGCAAACCGCAACTTCCGCTACTCACCGGAAGTTGCACCCATAATCATTTCTACATTAGACCCCCTGAGAATAAGGTGGATTGGAGGCGGCAGGAGGATGAGCATGCACCCCTACTCATCAATGGATCTGAAGTGGAGAAGGTCAGCTGTTTCAACTTCCTCGGGGTGAACATCAGCAACAACCTGGTGGTCAAATCAGCCCGTAAGCGCCTCTTCTTCCTGAGGAGACTGAAGAAGCTTGGTATGGACTCAGTCATCCTCACTAACTTTTACAGATGCACTATAGAGAGCATTCTGACTGGTTGTATTACAGTGTGGTATGGGAGCTGCACAGACAGGGACCGCAAGGCCCTACGAAGTGTGATCTGTTTTGCTGAGTTCATCATCGGCAGGAAGCTCCCAGGCCTACAGGACACCAACCACACACGTTGCCTAAGGAAAGCCGGCAGGATTCTAAGAGACTGTTCCCACCCATCCTTCAGTCTCTTTACCCCGTTGCCTTCTGGCAGGCGTTACTGCAGCATCCCGTTGCGCACACGCAGACTGGACAACAGTTTCTACCCAAGGGCCATCAGGCTTCTGAATGGTCACTGACCTGGACATTGATTTACTGCACACTAGTCACTTATACACTGTCACTTTCAGCTACTGGTTGCACTATCAGTAACATTGCACTACTGTACCTTACTGTACCTTGCCACCAGATTCCTGTATGGTCATTGACATAGTTAGTCACTGATCTGCAATTTTGCACTATTGTACTGTACTCCACTTAGGTTAGAATAGGTTATAGGGTTGAAATAGGTTTTATGTGCATTTAGGGTTAGTATAGTGTATTATTTATTGTTATACATGTAATTTAGGAAGTTTTAGTATTAGGGTTAGTATAGTCAATTATGTATTGCTATTTGTATATTTAGGAAGTTTCACTTATTTAAGCTCAGCATAGATGTAAATTATGTTCTGTGTACTTATGTTATGTTATGCCAAGTGCTTGCGTTGTCTTCTCTATGCAAATGTTTTTATACGGATACAAAACTATTTCTACAGATGCAAAACGTTTTCTACGGATGCAAAATGATTTCTAAGGATGCAAAGCGATTTTTACGGGTTCAACATATTATTGACCCTAAGTTGACTCTGGCTCTCAACCCAACTTCACGCGAGCATATCCTCCTGAGACCCCGCCCAATAACTTTTGTGCTCTATACTGGACATTTTGTTCACATGCATATAGCTTTATTCTTTTGAGCTACTGTATCAATCCCTGTTGTATTCAAAAGAGGACTTCCTGGGCTTTCCATTGATACGTAATGAAATAGGGTAGGACTTCGGTAACTTCCTTTTTCTTTCCATCCTAAATGTCTGCCATTGCCGCAAGCACATTTTATGGAAAGATAAGTCAAATATTGTTTATCTATTCGTTTTTACTATGATAATTGTATATTTTATTGTTTAACTGCTGAGGAAATACAGTTTTAGTTTTGAAAGCAGTTAAATTATTTTTTGTTTGAAATAATAGCCCTTTCATGAATGTCAATTATAGTGGACACCAAGATCATCTTAATGTAAAATTGTTGTAGGAAACAGAACTGAAGCAGAGAGGATTCTTTTCCAGATGGTTGAGGGAAATTCAGATTTGGAGCTGTCAGATGATGAGAGAGATGAGGATGAGTTTGAGCCTGAGATAGAAGAAGATGTTGAAGAAGAGGAAGATGATGCAGGAGGCTCAGATGATACAGACACAGAGACAGACAGACAGGATCAGGAAAATGTTTGCCCCCTTTGGGCCAGTAGTAGCACGTAGGTTTTATTTAGTACCAGGCTAAGGGTTATTTATGTTATATGTATCTGTTATGCCTAAGATTAGAAGTGATGCCATGAAATAGTTCCAACAGCTCTCCCAGCTGAACGTACTCGACTCCACTTGCAGTTGGATCATAGACTTCCTGTCTGACAGGAAGCAATGCGTTAAGCTAGGAACACGTCTCTGACTCTTGGGCCGAATCCCAATACTCCCCTTACCCCTTCCCCTTAGTTTTGCTCGTTCCCGTGAGAGCTAGTGGTGTCCCAAAACTCTTTTTGAGCTAGGGGTAGGGCTTAGACTAAAACCCATTTAAGATTGGGAGCTTACTTGAGACCTAGGGCTATGTGAATACTGCGCGACCGGCAGCAATGGCGGCCAGATCATCCAGAGAGTCCGATAAATGTAATATTTTCGGCTTAATTAATTGATAAAAAAATTGACAGTCTTGTTTGTGTTATACACAGTCCTGGACATATACAGTCATGGCCGAAATTGTTGGCACCCCAGAAATGTTTCCGGAAAATCAAGTATTTCTCACAGAAAAGTATTGCAGTAACACGTTTTGCTATACACATGTTTATTCCCTTTGTGTGTATTGGAACAACAACAAAAAAAAGGGAGGAAAAAAAGCAAATTGGACATAATGTCACACAAAACTCCCAAAATGGGCGGTCAAAATTCTTGGCACCCTTAACTTAATATTTAGTTGCACACCCTTTGGAAAAAATTACTGAAATCAGTCGATTCCTATAACCATCAATAAGATTCTTACACCTCTCATCCGGAATTTTGGACCACTCTTCCTTTGCAAACTGCTCCAGGTCTCTCTTATTGGAAGGGTGCCTTTTCCCAACAGCAATTTTAAGATCTCCCCACAGGTGTTTAATGGGATTTAGATCTGGACTCATTGCTGGCCACTTTAGAACTCTCCAGCGCTTTGTTGCTATCCATTTTTGGGTGCTTTTTGATGTATGTTTGGGGTCATTGTCCTGCTGGAAGACCCAAGATCTCAGACGCAAACCCAGCTTTCTGACACTGGGTTGTACAGTGCGACCCCAAATCCTTTGGTAATCCTCAGATTTCATGATGCCTTGCACGCATTCAAGGCACCCAGTGCCAGAGGCAGCAAAACAACCCCAAAATATAATTGAACCTCCACCATATTTTACTGTAGGTACTGTGTTCTTTTCTTTGTAGGCCTCATTCTTTTTTCGGTAAACAGTAGAATGAATTGCTTTACCAAAAAGCTCTATCTTGGTCTCATCTGTCCACAAGACGTTTTCCCAGAAGGATTTTGGCTTACTCAAGTACATTTTGGCAAACTGTAGTCTTGCTTTTTTATGTCTCTGTGTCAGCAGTGGGGTCCTCCTGGGTCTCCTGCCATAGCGTTTCATTTCATTTAAATGTCGACGGATAGTTCGCGCTGACACTGATGCTCCCTGAGCCTGCAGGACAGCTTGAATTTCTTTGGAACTTGTTTGGGGCTGCTTATCCACCATCCAGACTATCCTGCGTTGCAACCTTTCATCAATTTTTCTCTTCCGTCCACGCCCAGGGAGATTAGCTACAGTGCCGTGGATTGCAAACTTCTTGATAATGTTGCGCACTGTGGACAAAGGCACATCTAGATCTCTGGAGATGGACTTGTAACCTTGAGATTGTTGATATTTTTCCACAATTTTGGTTCTCAAGTCCTCAGACAGTTCTCTTCTACTCTTTCTGTTGTCCATGCTTAGTGTGGCACACACAATCAAAGCTAAGTGAACTTCTCTCCTTTTTATCTGCTCCCAGGTGTGATTTTTATATTGCCCACACCTGTTACTTGCCCCAGGTGAGTTTGAAGGAGCATCACATGCTTGAAACAATCTTATTTATCAACAATTTTGAAAGGGTGCCAAGAATTTTGACCAGCCAATTTTTGGAGTTTTGTGTGACATTATGTCCAATTTGCTTTTTTTCTCCCTTTTTTTGTTTTGTTCCAATACACACAAAGGGAATAAACATGTGGATAGCAAAACATGTGTTACTGCAATACTTTTCTGTGAGAAATACTTGATTTTCTGGAAACATTTCTGGGGTGCCAACAATTTCGGCCATGACTGTATATTTGCAACCATTTTCCTAATTGAAACGTTTCTAAAAATCGCTAGTTTGGTACGCTAATGTTACAGTGCTGAATTGCACAACAGTCCCGCATTTCTTTTTCTAGCATGTCTACAGTTTTAAGTAAACTCAAGATAGCAGCCAATTTAGTCTAATATCAGTGGATAACACTACTTGCTTTGGAGATATCGATACGTGCTAGATGACGTACCTGTAACCAAGTTGCGTCCCATTTCTTAAGGATATGTAGCCCTTACCCCTCAGTTTCAAGGGCCAAGGGCTAGGGGTAAACTAAGGCCTAATTTATAGTTATGTCGCCGACACTTTTGAAATGGTCGTACACGGAAAAAAAGTGTCGCTCAGGCTGCTGCATTTATACTTCGGCAAACACATAGCTATGGTTACATTGTTTATGCTTTGTAGCCTAGGTGATCGATCAAAGAAAATGGCTGTAGCTAATTTTGAGAGGCATTATAAAGGTGTGGATATGTTCTAACTTGCTCTGCCAATCTCTCCTTTATTCCTTCCATCTTAAACAGCTGTTGAGCGTTCACTAGAAATTCAAAACAATGCAGTCAACGACGCGTGCCGTCTATCTAGCCAATCACACTTGCGCGACACTATGTGACGACATCAGCGCCAGTAGATGGTAGCTCCTGGTAGAAAAGTTGGAGTAGGAGTCGAGTCACTTTTGAAGCGACGGTTCAAAGTGTCGACCGTGACGCCATTTCTGTTGGCGACCTTTTCAAACGTTTCTGCGACCTAAGTATAAATTGGGCTTAAGGGCTCGGGGTAAAGGAGAGTATTGGGATTTGGCCTTGGTCCATCAGCACCAGATCTCCTCAGAGCTGCGTCCTTTCCCCTCTGCTCTTCTCCTTGTCCACCAACAGCTGCACCTCCAGTCATCTGTCTGTCAAACTTCTGAAGTTTTCGGACGACACCACCCTCATTGGGCTCATCTCTGACGGGGACGAGTCTGATTACAGGTGGGAAGCTGACAACCTGGTGACCTGGTGTAGCCAGAACAACTTAGAGCTCAATGCTCTTAAGACAGTGGAGATTGTTGTGGACTTCAGGAAGAATACAGCCCCACTCAACCCCATAACCCTGTGCGACTCCCCAGTGAACACTGTGGAATCCTTCCGTTTCCTGGGCACTATCCTCTCCCAGGACCTCAAGTGAGAACTGCACATTAGCTCCCTCACCTAGAAAGCACAACAGAGGATCTACTTCCTATGGCAGCTGAAGAAATTAAACCTGCCAAAGACAATGATGGTGCACTTCTATACAGCCATCATTGAGTCCATCCTCACCTCCTCCATCACCATCTGGTACGCTGCTGCCAAGGCCAAGACTGCAGCGTATCATCTGCTCTGCTGAGAAGGTGATTGGCTGCAATCTGCCTACCCTTGAAGACATGCACACCTCGAAGACCCTGTGGCGAGCGAGGAAAAGATTGTGGCAGACTTTTCCCACCCTGGACACTCTGTTTCAGCTACTCCCCTTAGGCAGAAGGTTGCAGTCCATCAGGACCAAAACCTCGCACCAGTTTCATTTACTTATGTTTTTTTCCTTCATCATAATAGATTCACATGGGCTTCCTGACTGTCAAGATGACCCTACAACCCGTATTGTCACTTTACAGCTATAATATGTTCAGTTTTTTTATTTTCTAAATTTGACTACCTTTTCACACTAAATGATCCTGTGGTCCACTACAGTGGACATGCTATGAAATAAAATACAAAATACAATTTCAAAAGTCTAAATGCTAAGATGTTCTTTTAAGCCTAAATAAGCAGGAAATGGCCAAAAATATATATATTTGAAAACACTACTTTTACTTGGTTCCCGTATTAAGCTTTCATTTAAAATTGTCTTAAAAATAAATCTAACTGAATTGCAGATGCATTGTAACTGTGTTCACTGAATTGCCATTTCAAAAATGCATTTCTATTTGAATTGCGGATTGCATTGCCACTTTGCACATTGAATTGCCATTTGAAAAAATCTATTTGAATACTGCCCTGGCAATATGAAATACAACTTATTAAGCTTTCATAAACAAATGTATTCAAAATAATTTCGACTGAATTGCAGATTGTATTGCCACTTTCCACAATTTCCATTAGAAAAATGCATTTATATTTGAATAAATAGTCAAACTTCCATACAAACAAGCCTCTTTCTTCAATTATGACAAGAACGTTACAGATTAAAACTACAAATCCCAAGAGCCCCGGCTTGTGCGCATGCTTATCGTCTTAATAACTATATTCGCCATGGACGATAGTAGCTGGGAAAGCACCAGTAAAAGTCTGAAAGGGGTTGTTTTGGATATGTGTGGCGTTTTATACGACAGTGGAGAAGACGGAGGAGTGGCAATTTCAGGTTCGGTTAATGCCGTGAAAAGGTATAGTGTTGAGGTCAACGTTAAGACAACTTACATTTGAGACACAGGTCTAAAGTTGCATTTTTGTCAGCGGCACACACTGTATTCTACAATCGTATATATTGTCGCACACCAGGCTCAAGGAATCCGACCTTAAGGTTCACTTCTGCACCAACGAGACCCAGGCCCATCGGGAGAAGTTTGTGGCAAAGCTTCAGAGGATGGGCTTTGACATTTCAGTCTCTGAAGTGTTCTCCCCAGCTCCTGCTGCTGCGGCTGTGTTGAAGGAGCAGGGACTGCGGCCCCATCTGCTGGTTCATGATGGTACTACATAACCAACCTACCAAATTTAGCATAGCATTATGTTTGCAACGTGATTGTGAGCACATTTTTGGTGTATTGCAGGTGTTGTCCCAGAGTTTGACAGTCTGGACAAAACCAACCCCAACTGTGTGGTTATAGGTGATGCAGCAGAAAAATTCTCCTACCAGAATTTGAATGGTGCTTTTCGGGTCCTCATAGGACTGGAGAAACCCTTGCTCTTTTCTCTGGGAAGGGGGTAAGGAATTTGATGGAGCTTTGAATTAATGTTAACATCAGGTGACATTTAGTAGTATCATTGTAAAACACCCTGACTAAAACAACAACAATTTGGCTGGACTCAGCAAACCCCAGACTAATATGCTAATCCTGTTTAACAGGAGGTACTACAAAGAGACAGATGGCTTGAAATTGGATGTTGGTGTCTACATGAAGGCATTGGAGGTTGGCCCTTTACTTACTGTACAACCTAAATAGGCTACATGCACAGTTCAATGCAATGTCAATGTTGGCCCTTTACATTTTTTATCTCCTTTCAGTACGCATGTGATGTCAAAGCTGAGGTCATTGGAAAGCCTGCCCCCATGTTTTTCCAGAGTGTTTTGAACAACATGGGAATTCAACCACAGGAGGTGCATGACTTTTTTTTTCTTCAGGGAATACATGTAAAATGCTTATAGCAGTATATAAGTAATCTCTCTTTTTCACTCTACCTTCCTTTCTTCACCCCTATCTTATCGCTGCTCTCTTTCTCTCCATCTATTCTCTCTCACCGTCCACCTTTTCTCTGTCTACTGACTCTTCTTACCTCTGTCTCCACCTTTCCCTCTCTATCTGAAAGGCTCTGATGATTGGTGATGACCTGGTCAATGATGTTGGAGGAGCCCAACACTGTGGGATGAAGGGCATCCTAGTCAGGACTGGCAAATACAGGTCGGTGCATGACCTGTGTATTTACTGTACGTGCCTGCAAGTAGATAAACAAATTATATCTAGCCACTAGAGCGCACTCGGTAACACTTTATTTGAAGGGGTGTGAATAAGAGTGACATGACACTGTCATGTCACTGTCGTAAACATGACATGACACATGAAAGGATGTTCATGAATGTTTATGAATGTTGTCATTAGGTGTCATTCGGTAAATTATGTCATTTCTTAGGCAAGGTTAACATTGTTTGTGATGTCTTTGTTATGACAACTTGACATTAGCTTGGACAACATTACCTGTCAATGTCTTTGTCATGACAACTTGACATTAACTGAGACAAAATAACCTGTCAGTGTCTTTGTTATGACATCTTGACATTAACTGAGATAGAATAACCTCTTATAAACATATCATTGAAGGCCTAATCATCAAACTTGAATAAGGGTTAGGGTTATAATTGTGTCATGAATATTTTCCTTGACCTCAACTACAGTGGTAACATTTTCACTCGTCATAAAGATGTCATTAAGTGTTGATACACTGTCATATGCTTTTATAATAGTGTCAAGAACATTTTCCTTGAACGCAACTAGTGGTAACATTTTCATCCGTCATAAAGAAGTCATTAAATTAGTCAAATGCTGTCATAAAGGTGGCATTAAGTCTGTCAAATGCTTTTAAATACAAGAGATTCCCTTTATTGCAATAAACCTTTCGTACAATATAAAAGGACCAGCAAAAATAGAATGTGGGCCATTATGGCTAGCAAACATTACCGGGAACAAATTTAAGCAAACTAACTTGCTTTCCTCAAACAGAGGGTTCCAATATTGTCCTTACGTACTTTTTGTACATAACATGTTTTAACAATTATCATTTAGCAGACACTTTTACATGTATTCATTAACCCTAACAACAAAAAAGCACACTAAAACAGGAGAACCATGTTCTATCAAAGGTTCTTAAGTGTACTTGTACATTATTGGAAGCAGTTTTCCACATTTCTTTTTTGCTGTGATCGTTTCAGACATCTCTTTCGTTACAGCCCTCCTGCAGCGCTCTGCAAACTATTTTCGTCTCCAGGGAGCGGGGTCTCGAAGATGTCCGGAAATGTGATGGCTAGTTTAGCAATTATAGCTGTTCTTGCAGTGGTGTTGCGGTCCACGTTTATCTTGGCGAAGGCCTTTTTCATTGATCCAAATTTACTGAATCACTTCAGGGCATTCTTGTAGCGGAGGATGACTCCATCCGTTGTGGTCACTTAAAATAATAATAAATGTATTGTGGATTTGGCACTCAATACAAAGTAGCAAGAAACAATGTGAATATAAAGACAATCAAAGCCTGTACGTACTTCTTGAACGGCTGTGTGAATCTTTGTGTTTCTTTGACTTCTTGGTCTTCTTTTTCCTCCTCTGAGGATGATGAGGAGCTTGAGTCTGAGGAGGGGGCAGGAGACGTTGAAGTTGAAAATGAGGAAGGAAACTGAGCAGTCTTTTTAGAGCCTGTGAGAAGGGGTGGGGTGAAGGGGTAGGTGGACAAGCAGACAGGTGTATAAGTAAACAAAGCTCAAAAACCTCAAATTAAGCCTTTTTTATGTAGGCTCACTCTATATTTATTTATTTATTTAGCAGATGCTGTTATCCAAAGCGACTTCCAAGTAAGAGTTTTACATACTATATGTAGACTATGATCATAAACAATGATCCATATTATTGTCTATTGGGTACTATCTTAAGTTTAATAATATATAATGAAAACCCAGATTATTTTGCTCTCTCATCCATCCTAACATCTAGTACTGCATGAATAACGTTATTGCCATAGTACCTGACTTGCTAGTTGATGCAGGCACCCCGGGGGCTCCCTTAATTTGGGAAAGCAAAAAGTCCTTGTCTGTTTTTAGGTCTCTGTTGGCCTACTTCCGGTTTTTAACATGGTCTTGAAGAATTCTCTGGTGATCCAGTTTCGCTTGTTCTTTGAGTTTCACCAACTCCAACGCTCCTGTTGGTGCCACTGCTAGACTTTGGGGGGTAAACAGATCTTACTGAATATATATTAAGCCTTTTCATAAGAACGTCTCTTGCCGCATACAGTGCAGGCAGAGAACTGTACAGTAACAGGGTAACAAGCTGTTATAAAATGTAGTAAAATAAACAACATTGTGTTTATGCTTTTCTGGACTAAACCAGTAAATTAATTACTAGGAATGGCCCAAACTATGACTTGTGGATGTGCTACTGTCAGCCAAAGGACTTCTTAATAAATGAAAATATTAAACACAGGTTGGCTGCTGCCAAAGATTTAACAGCCATAGACAAAATATAAGCAGCTCGCAATTTATTTATTTACTGAGCTAGTGGCCGGTTTTAAATTTAAGTTTTGCTGGATAGTACTGTAACACAAAATGACTTACATTATTTCCTCTGGGAAACTTTCGCCTGCTTGTTTTTGCCTGGTCGAACAGAGACATCTTCATGTGGCTGGTCCTCTTCCTGTGGCTGGTCCCAGTTCACTTTCTCCACTTCAATCTCGTCTTAATTTTCCTTAAAGGGGAAATTGACTGCAAAACCGATTTACCTTGTCATAGTTGAATAACGACAGTTCGGTGGGTAAAATGAACATACCGTGAGTCCATTGACACCTCTTTCCTATTCAAATCTCAAAAAGAAAAAATTTGGCTGTAAAACGCTAGCTTTTCTACAAAGCTACCAGTCCTACGTAGGACCGGTGATCGCCCTCTTATTGGCTCTGGTCTGTATCTTTGTCACGCCCCAGAATTTACATCCAGACCAGCCCGAGGTAGCGTCTATCTCCGATACTAGTTTAGCTGCGCGCTGCTCTGTGTAAGCTACTTATAAGGAATTACAAAGAAGAACGTTTTGAATTATAACAAGGATATTGAAAATGGACCACGGCCGTAAATGCTGTGTTCCAGGCTGTACAGGGAAGGCTAACACTCACAGTCTTCCCAAGGAGCCAAACATTCAACAGGTATGGCTGCTGTTGTCTTATGAGAAGATCCCGGCGAAGTTCGACACACAATCATTCATTTGCTCTGAACATTTCACCCAAGACAGTTTTGACAACCTTGGACAATTGCAAGCAGGATTTGCTAGGAAGCTGAACCTGGAAAGAGGTGCTGTTCCGACCGTATGCTCATTGCAACCGCCTATAAGGACAGTATGATGGTGTGCTAACAGTTATTAGCAATGCTAACGTTTCCTGTATGATATAGCATACCAGGTAGAATGCTAAATAAGTTTCTACACACATCAAATGACTCTAGCTAGACTAGCTGTAGTCGGCATTAGAAGGGAAGCTTCCGAAAAATAGCCAGAAAACGAACAGCAGTCTGGCTTATTGCTAACGCCTGTCTAGGTAATCTATTTGAAAGAACTGGAGAAAGGCAGGTGCTTGATACAGGATACGGTAGCATTGCTAGTAACTTTTACTAGTAACACCTAGACTGTAGGCATGTAAACAAGTTTAGCTTGCTAGTTAACGCAAGAGCATAGGTAGAATGTGTGATAATTTAGCCTAGTTTATTGGCAATGGGGCTAACGTTGATTCATGTTCCTGACTGTGTTTCATTCAAATAAATAACCTGTGTAATGTAAATCTACAATTCACGATGTATGTTTGTCCAGAACTTGGTCATGTTACTTTTCAGCAAGTTATTTAGAGCTAGCTAGCTAACTGAAGCCGAGTAGAATCAGGATATGGTTTGGTTGCTAAGCTGTAGCCTAACATTCTACCCACCCAAGTCAATCCAGTTTGCTTCAACAACAGAAGTGGAAACAAGTAATGTTATCATTTCAAATGATATATAGTCAATATGTTGAAAACAGTGTTGTGTAGACACAATAGATTTATTTGCACGTTTTTATTTAAAGTCTCCATCTTCGGTGTTTCAGTGAGTGCTGCTGTTGGCCGTGTGGCGTTTTTGCTCCCCAGCTTCACTCGTTGAAAACCAACCAATCAGCGTGCAGCTCATCTAAATGTTAATGAGCATACCATAAAAGGAGAAAAGCTAGTGTTTTTTCCCGGGAACATTTCAGAGGATCTGTCAGTGGGCATAGAACAGCACCCGGGCCATTTTCAACCCAACCAATGTTACATACCCTATTTGGAGACCTTAAGGAACAGTGTGAAATACCCCCAAAAAACAGTCAATTGCCCCTTTAACTTTTTCCTCCTCCACCCTCCCACCACGTGGTCGTTTATTGAAACGTGTTTCCATCTAGGTAGCAAGAGTTGTACAAAGTGAAGAACACAATCATTGTGTAATGTCAGCTCCATTAGTAATCTTACAGTCCCTCAGGTAACTTTGGCTAACCTCGCTGTTTAAAATGAGCTCGCTCGAAGAGGAAACAATTAAGCAGAACTACTAGCTAACGCCCGTTGATAAGGCTTACAGAGTTAGCTTAGCTAGCTAGCCTAATGACGTACTTTCATGTCAAACGGATAGACAAACATTTTGGGTGCGACATTCAAGGAAATCCGGATCAGAGACATATAGGTTTTTGGATTCGAAATTACTGTTTTAATGGCAGGATTATTCCAAGCACTTCAAAAAAATATAAGGCATTCTGATACAAAGAGGAACAAAATAAAAATAGTTAAATGGATGCAGAAATGGGGCATACTGAAGAGGAGGATGAGGTGTGCAAAATGTAATCTAAGCATGCATTTGGTGAAATGCAATCGCAACAATGGGTTGCGGTGGTAAATTAAGCATGTCTCTAATTTACGTTAGCTTGCTAGATTTAGGGGTAGCCTACTTATTGTACTTTAAATTTGGTAATGATGTTTGACAGCCATTCTGACTTGGCCCACATTCTATTATATTTTTATCGGTAATGTAGCTTCAGCATACCCGAAGCCAGCATGTATGTTTAAATGTATATTGATTTCCGGACATCTTCGAAACCCTGCTCGCTGGAGACAAAAATAGTGAGAACATTTCTGCGTTTGCAGAGCGCTGCAAGAGGGCTGTAACAAAAGAGATGGCTGAAATGATCACAGCAAAAAAGAAAAGTGGAAAACTGCATCCAATAATGTACTTAAGAACCTTTGATAGAACATGGTTCCCTTGTTTTTGTGTGTGCTTTTTGTTGTTAGGGTTAATGAACACATGTAAAAGCGTCTGCTAAATGATAAGTATTGTTAAAAATTATGTACAAAAAGTACGTTAGGACAATGTTGGAACCCTCTGTTTGAGGAAAACGAGTTAGTTTGCTTACATTTGTTAATTATGTTTGCTAGCTATTATGGCCCACAATCTATTTGTGCTGGTCCTTTAATATTGTGCAAAAAGTTTATTGCAATAAAGGAAATCTATTTGACAGACCTAATGCCACCTTTATGACGGCATTTGACTAATTTAATGACTTCTTTGTGACGGATGAAAATGTTACCACTGTAGTTGCGGTCAAGGAAAATGTTCTTGACACTGTTATAAAAGCATATGACAGTGTAATAACACTTAATTACATCTTTATGACGAGTGAAAATGTTACCACTAGTTGCGGTCAAGGAAAATATTCTTGACACTGTTATAAAAGCATATGACAGTGTAATAACACTTAATGACGTCTTTATGGCGAGTGAAAATGTTACCACTGTAGTTGAGGTCAAGGAAAATATTCATGACACTGTTATAAAAGCATATGACAGTGTAATAACACTTAATGATATCTTTATGACGAGTGAAAATGTTATCACTGTAGTTGCGGTCAATGAAAATATGCTTGACACTATTATAAAAGCATATGACAGTTTATCAACACTTAATTACATCTTTATGACGAGTGAAAATTTTACCACTGTAGTTGAGGTCAAGGAAAATATTCATGACACAATTAAAATGGTCTCATGACAGCGTGTCAAAACCAACCCCATTGTCAAAACCAACCCCATATGACAGTAGTTTTTAATGCTAACACATAAAGCTAAATACACTGCTCTAAAACATGTATGGAACAGGTAATCACCACAATATAAAATTGTCATTTAAACTTCAGGGATATCAATCTGTCCAGTTAGGAAGTATAAGCAATTGTGAATCAATTGTCACCTGTTTTGGTGCAAATTAAAGTGACAACAGGTGCATTGGAGAGGCAACAGCAAGACAACACCTCAAATAAAGGTAAATTATTTTTTCAAGTTTGATAATTAGGCCTTCAATTATATGTTTATAATAGGTTATTTTGTCTCAGTTATGTCAAGTTGTCATAAAAAAGACAGTGACAGGTGATGTTGTCCAAGCTAATGTCAAGTTGTCATAACAAAGACATCACAAACAATGTCAACCTTGCATAAGAAATGACATAATTTACCGGATGACAACATTCATAAATATTCATGAACATCCTTTCATGTGTCATGTCATGTTTACGACAGTGACATGACAGTGTCATGTCACTCTTATTCACACCCCTTCAAATAAAGTGTTACCGAAACGGGCAATTCCATGAATCCCATGGAAACAAAGGCAAATGTGTGAGATGTACTGATGTGGAGCACAAATCATCCAAGAAGCAGTACTTCTCTTGAGGGGTTTTTATTCAGATGACTAATCATTGGATTCAAGTCAAAAGTCTATAACTTGAACTGGTTTCATTACTTAAGACACTAAAAGTCAGCAGCTTGGCATGGAAAGGATTAAACATTTAGACCTTCATCAAAGTAAAAAATGCTGGTTTGTCCTTTTTCATCGATGTCCTCAAAAAAGCAGTCTGCAGAGCTACTGTGTCTGTGGGGTGACTGTCTCTGGAGGGGCAAGCAGGGCCTGCAGGCAGGGGCAAGCAGGGCCTGCAGGCAGGTGCAAGCAGGGCCTGCAGGCAGGGGCAAGCAGGGCCCACAGGCAGGGGCAAGCAGGGCCTGCAGGCAGTCAGTCAGGGCAGGCCAGCTGGATGAAGCTGTCCTGGGGTCAGGGCTGAAGAGAAGCTGTCCTGATTCTGATTCTGTCCAGCTAGAGGGGGGCAGTCCAGCAAGGGATCAGTTTTTCTCTCAGCATCCTCTGTTGAACTCTGTTGAGCAGGCCTCTGCATGACCCTCCAGACCTGTAAAAGTGAAGAAAGGATCCATGTCAGTTGTGAAAAATGAAGCTTTTTACATCTACACTTGACATAAACTACAGTTTTGACTGTGAAATGCAATGGCATTACTTGAACTTGAATTCAAATGTGTTGAACTGATGGAGATCCGGCCATGCAAAGTCACACCAAACATTTGGCTCGATTCCAGGCTCTGGCAAGAGTATTTAGCTTTAAATTGGTCAATATGATATATAAATATATGAGTCTGCATACCGGAGGGAAGTTGAACATCTGGCCCTGTGGTGCAGTCGCTACAACCTGGAGTTGAACTCGCTCAAAACTGTAAAGATGATAGTGGACTTCAGGAGGAGCCCCCCATCACTGCCCCCCCTCACCATACTGAACAGCACTGTGTCTGCTGTGGAATCCTTCAGGTTTCTGGGTTCCACAATCTCCCAGAACCTGAAGTGGGAGCCAAACATCAATACAGTCCTCAAAAAGGCCCAGCAGAGGATGTACTTCCTGCGCCAGCTCAGGAAGTACAACCTGCCTCAGGAGCTGCTGATCCAGTTTTACACTGCAGTCATTGAGTCTGTTCTCTGCTCATCCATTACTGTCTGGTTTGGTTCTGCCACTAAACTAGACAGGAACAGATTACAACGGACAGTCAGGTCTGCAGAAAGGATTATTGGTGCTGACCTGCCCACCATCCAGGACCTGTACACATCCAGAGCCAGGAAACGGGCAGGGAAAATCATTGCAGACCCTCACACCCTGGACATCATCTGTTCCAGCTCCTCCCCTCTTGCAGGCGCTACAGAACTATGTACACAAAAACCACCAGACACAGGAACAGTTTTTTCCCCCTTGCCGTCACTCTAGTGAACAGTTGACAGATTATAAAATTTTATTATTATATTATATATTATATTTATTTATTATCCTAAACTGTTGCATGCATATTTTTCAGTTTAAGTACATTGAGAGCGATTAAACCCAGGAAAAATTCCTTGTATGTGGAAATGTACTTGGCCAATAAAGATGACTCTGATTCTGATTCTGATATACACATCTGACCAAAGACCAACTCGCCCTTTGCCTGTAAACAGTGATTCTGACTGTCAGAGACCTTTAAATACGCTGACCGAGTGAAACGAGCCTGGCTAACGTAGGTCGCTTTGTCAGGAAAATGACAAATGAAATGGGCTTGGTTTGAAAGATCCTATATACTGGCTATCTTCAGCAGACTCTTGTCTACAAAAAGCAGCCCTCCCTGACACATTCCTCCTCAACATTGCAAACCATTACAAAATTGACATGACACAGACTTGTATTTCATACATGCTCACAACATTTCAAGACAGTTGGAGCAATGGCTGATTTGAAGTCATTTTTTAATATTCTTCACAAGTTGTCACTGTGGAAAAACCCCCCCCAACAAAATTCATGCTGCCAACATTATGGGTTCTTGAGACTTTTTTTGTTCCCCATGAGCAATAACGCAAGCATTCCAACTTTCAGACATGTTGGCCTGATGTGGTCAAAAGCCCCCCTTTTGAAAGTGATAACTTTGAAGCGTGTTCTGTAAGGCCACCTGTGCTCTCGTTGGACCAGAGATCCATTCTTTAAAAGATTTGACTCAGGACTGGGAATGACATCCCACTTGAGTTCAGGTTGCCAGTTCTGGCAAACATTTCCAGTCCAACTAGTGCTCAAAACCAGCCCAAAATGTTTGAAAACTCGCCCAATATTTTTGGGTGTACAACGGAGGAGTGTACACATGTACCACATGTATCCTATGGATGCCTCCATAGTTTCAATGTAAAAATGACTGGTGGATTAATATATTCCTTGTCTTCTGCTATCCTCACGTTTCGTTGGTTCATTACAACAAATTATTTAATCATCCCGCTTCCTATCACCACCGAACAGAGACACGGAGCAACAATAACTTTATGAAAGGGAGGATACACTTAACTCAAGGAAGTGTGTGTAGGTTATGAACTACTACTGCTTTCTCTGCCCACACACTATCCCCATCCATGCTGTTTCCCTCTCTCCCAGCGCAGACCATACTAAGGTGTGGCGGCCGCATGAGGTTTAGAAGTAGTCCCAAAACATATCACCCAACATCAATACATTTGAACCGCGACACTGTTTTCAAAGTTGTCCATAAATGTTTTGAAATCCATGGATATTGGAACCGTCCCTAAATTAATCTTTTTCTGGAATCTCAGTCAATGAACAATTGACAAGAGTTATGTGGGCAACTGGGCTAGGGCAAAGCTCATGTAAGTACAGCAGGCTGACTACATATAGGTGGTTGGCCGACGATCAAAATCGTGCATTTGAATGATCCCTGGCGACGGAGGAGCTGGATTTTTCTGTATCGCTTTAAAAACCTTTCTACAACCCTTAAAAAAATGTATTGGCATGTCCAGTTCTTGCACATTTTTCAAGGAACAAACATTTTGTTTCTTTATCGACACAGGCATGTTTTCCGGACAACTATGGTCCGCATCCAATAAGAGCTCATATACATGACACCTTCATAAAATCCACCAATCTTATACCCCGATATTCAAGGCGAGTAAAGTAGGACGTAAACATTCACATGTGGATTTTGGTGAGCCGGTATATTGTCAGTGGGTGACTGGGTTTCAAATGTATGGAAACAAGTAAAACAAATGGGTGATTCAGTTATTTTCTAAAGAAACATTGCAACATTACACTTAAACTAGCATATTTGTTATATTATTGCACTGCTATTAGTCATCAGAGCAAGTCAACAGTTAAGTGATAATGAAATGTGCAGAACATTGTTCAAATAAATGTACAGTATTGTTGAGATTGTGTTGCCTAAACATATAATAATGACATGAATCAATGACATACGTAATTGTTTTAGCCAAGAGTAGGTATACCACATCAGTAACACCTATCAATACATATTGACATGTCTACACACTTGGCCAGTTGGAAAACAAACCTCATTAGCATAATACACGCATGTGCACAATTCATTGTATTGCTAGAAGTGTATTCAAGGCCACAAGTAGTTGCAATCATGCTGTATGCATGTAGGTAGCAAACCAAACCATCTACCCATTTACTGAAGCTTGTTGGTCAAGTTTGTTCAGAGTGTGGAAGAAATTTAGATTTCCTGTGTGCTTACATTATTCACTAATCAAGAGAATTGGATACTAGTTAGTATGTTCTCATGTAAGCTTGCTATTAATAAGAGTAGATTGTGTCTGTGTCAGGGTTAATAGATGTTTGAGATCAGGAGAAAGTACTGGCTAAATGGTCCTTGTCATGACTACAAGGAGAGCTCCAACTATGAACTCTGTAGTTTGAGTGGTCATGTGTTGGGAGCTGTGAATCTCTTTCTCTGAGACTGTTGTAACGTCATTACTGCCTGACTGTCACTATCTATGTTTACATTCTTGTGCCCTATAAAAGATGGTCCTCGGGCCTTCAGAGCGGAGAGAGACTTGATTGAGACCTAAGCCTGGTGTTGTGTTGTCATTTGAGGTCTGGTTTTCTCTCCCAATCTGCAGATTGATAAATACTTTTAAAAAAATACCAGAACTCAACTGAACTTAGTCACTCCGTTTATGAAGAGACGGACAAAACACTTTCTTCATCAAGAGTCAATTGCAAAATGTTGACAGCAAGGAAAGCATTCTTGCAGAAAAAGCAGTGGAAAGATTCAACTTAAATTCAGCACCTCAGGACAATATGCTAGGTAATGTTGGATTTCACAAGGGTGCTACAGTAACTTCACCAACACAACAAATATAGCTTAAACACGTAAGAGGTGTGAAAATGCAGCTCGGGAGAAGGTTTTCCAAACAGAAGGGTGTCTATGAAATTCTGTATTTTGTATGGCAAGATATAAAGTAGGGTCAGTGTATACAAATAACCTACAGCTAAATCAATTTTGCTCACATTTAATTTGAAAATTAGTTGACATACATTGCATGCTTATTAAAAGCACAGACAGGACGGGCAGGACAAAGAAGACCTATAATCTGATGTGGAATACCATGCCCCTTGAGTCGTCTGAGTGTCTGCTCCCATGTTTTTTTTTTCTCCATACGATAAGGTCAACTATGCAAGATGCCTTTCTTCTTACAGTCTGGAGGACACACATTTAGCATATACCTACAGGTATAATATGGGGATTTTGTTGCTCAGAGACAACAGGAGTATGGTTTTGCAAACACTGCCTGTGATCAAGTCATAGATCAATCAGCCAACAGACTCCAAAACTAAAGTTGGACTGACTGGATTCCAGTGTTGGGACGTTACCGAAAATGAGTAGGCCTAATTAGTTACAGTTACTAGTTACTTATTTCAGAAGTAACTGCATTACTTTACTAGTTACTGCATAGAAAAATAATTTGTTACAAGGGAAAGTGACGTTTGCGTTACTTTGAATTCCCTGCTTCTATTACCAAATTAATGCACACAGATAGCTATTTTAGCGTTGCAGTGGCACAGTGTGTGACAAGACAACTGTAAAATGTTATATCATTGTATGTTGCTAATTAGTTGCCTGAAGGCAACGGACCCAACTGTTGACATAAGTCGCATGTCTTGACAACATACCTGGCAATCAGTCTGTTTAGTTCTGCCTGGCTTAGAGACTGGAAATACTTCTGTTTAAAATCAAGCCTCCGCTGTTTTGATGGAGTGTCTCCGACTGCTTGATCAGCGGAGCTAGCACTGGGTTCTTTCGCGATTAGCTTTGTAGAAGCATGTTGTTTGACGAGGTGCTTGTGGAGATTATAATTACTATTCTTTGCAGTGGATAAAGTTCTCGCACCTGCACACACACTACAACTAACCAGTATATTTTTGTCCTTGATCTGGACAAGGGAAACATTTTGTCGATATTTCCATGACAAAAAGCTTGCACGGTCCGAACTGTCAGCCATTGTGTGGGCTAGTCTAAAATCCGGGTTGATTCGTTCATGCACTGCGTCGCCGTAAACTTGTTGAAGTTAGAAAGAAAAACAGGAAATTGGGGAATTCATGCAAGATAACGAGCCATTTAAATTTCAGTAATGTAACTGCCTTATTTAATTGAAAAAAGTAATTAGTTACATTACTAGTTACCGCCAAAAGTAGTGGAGTTATGTTATTCCCAACACTGCTAGATTCTCCCTAAACAAAGATGCAGTGCATAGATGCACCACATCACTCAAACACAGTGAACTGCATGAATCATAAAAAGATCAGAAGCATATTCAAAACATAATGTCAACAGTGACGGCTGGTCAATAGAGGGCGCTCGGGCGCCGTCCTCCCAGGTGAAAAGTGTCTTAGATGTTTGTTTTTCATGTAATATATAATATATACAATACAATAATTACTCATTTTAAGCATGACTGTGTTAAGAATACACAATAAAGTGTTGTGTATATATGTAGTAAAATTCTGTTTTGGGATCAATTTACTTCATGCTCGACATCTGGGGCGCTAGAAAAAGCATCCATCGAAATGCCTACAAACATGCTGGCGATAGGTGAATTGCTGACTGTTGCTAACAAGAAACACATATTTAACCAATCAGCATCCTCAAAAATGATGCCTGAATGGCGCTGGAATTTAGAGCCCCAAGCAGAGTATAGAAGTGATTTTGCGACTGATCAAATCAAATTCTGTCAGATATTCTCTCCAAAATCCTTTTGAGAAGAGAACTTTAGTGGAGAAAATAAAAATAAGAGTTTGGCTCAACCTGACATCAAAATTACATAACAGGCGAGCGAAAAGGGTAGAGGTAAATCATACACAGAGGTTTCTCCCACAATTGGTAAGCTACAACAGAAAGGCCTGGTTAGCTGGATGCAGTCATGTCAATGCCTTATTTTGGTTCCCGTGCTTGCTTTTTATAACATTCACAACAAAGGCACACATGGAGAATACAATCAAGCTAGCCATGCTAGGCAGAGACAATTGCTATGCAACTGGACGAAGGTCACCGGATTGAGGTGAGGAGAAACAACGAAGAAGTGGATAAGAACAGGCACGCTCTATCAAAGATAATTGATTGTGTTAAATTAATTTATAAATCCTAAATATTTAGTTTTACAGTAATAGTTGTGTTGTGTTTCCTAATAATAACAGGGAGTGGCTCAAGTGCCCAGATGTCCGTAGTTTTCAATATTTCTGAACTGAGTGTAATGATATTTATAGTCCATAAATGTGGACCTTTGCCTATATGTGCCAACTTTAGGAGGACTACGTTTGTGTGATGTGTAGCCTACCTCAAGCTAATCATAAACAAGGCAGCATTTCCATGTAACATTCAGTCATTTTATTTCAAACAAAGTGCCAAACAGTGAATTAAAATCTTATGTCAGTCCCCTCTACAGGTCCTGCGTGTTGGCCCTGACAATGACACAAAATAAGTTAAGTGTCCTATCAACATAATTGCACGTATGAAAGGGGCTATACAAGTCATAAGAAATCACATCTAAAATAATATAGATCAACAAAAATATTATGTGATTCTAGTTTTTTGTCACATAGCCATGTGAAAGATTGGATATGGACGCTGCAATCATGATTCATTCACCTGGCTTGTTTTGAATGGGCTGCCGGGGTGTGTTTGAGTGTCTCCACTATGAGGAGCTCCAAAGCCTTCTTTCCCAGTCTCGTCTTCCACTTGGAACTTCAACCAGTTCAGAACCCGGAAGTTTCTCGAGAGTGGCAGTTCTCTCTATATTAGACATTCTCTGAAACGGCTCTGCGAAGTCGGACATTCCAGCTTCTTGTGGTTTGCTGCGTTGATGTCAGTCATGGCCGATCAAGCGCTGTTTTGCTTACTTTACAGTTTTTATAATTAAACTCAGTGTTTCCGTTAGTGAAGAGGCTGACTAAAACCCTTTCTTCAACACATTTTTTATTAAATTAAACCTTTTTGAGCGTTGGCGAAAGGTGTCCGAATATTACAAAACACGCGTCAAAGTTGTCGTGTGTGAGTCTGGCCAATCATGAAATAGCTGTGTCGTCACTTCAACCCGTGCAGTTGCTCTTGAGAAAATGCGCTCGGCTACACAGCCGGCAGTTCTCGTATAGATCTCACGGTACTTTGATGGCGACGTCACAGTGACGTATCCTCGGCGCCGTCTCAAGTTGGACAAAAAGTCTAACCAGAATGCACTTTTTCAAGTCAGCCGCCTGCAGCCGGCTGCGGCGCCGCATGAAGTCGGGTCATGTCGAACGCACCTATTTTCTTGCGCCATTGCTGTGCATTCCATGACCAACCGTGACCGACCGTGTCATCGTCCAGGACAAGTGGATTTTTTTGTAGGGCAAGTGGAAGAGAAATGTACTTGCCCCACTGGAGAGTTGAACCTCAAACAAAATAAAATGCCATGTTCAGGGCTCTAGAGTGCGACCAATTTGGTCGCATATGCGACCAAAATTTGTAGGGGTGCAACTAAAAAATGTCCTAGGGTGCACCTAACCTCCTCGCATCCGCTGCCTCTCCAGGAACGAAGCGTTTGTTCTCCTTTGACGGAACTAACACTCATGGTTGGATCATATTGTGGTCTAAACCAATCAGAGACAGAGATTGGGCGGGTCTTTGCCTCTGATTGGCCGTGGTAATTGCCATTTATCTTTACGTTAGCAACAGTAACTGCGCTGTTAGCTGCAGAGCTAATGTTACAGCCACATTATAAGGGTAGCAAGCTAGGTAACCATATACAGTAAAGCAACAAAATGATAAAGCGTTAGTTAACTTACTTGTCCAAGGTTTGTAGCTTGACCAAGGAGATTTAGTAATGATCCAGAATTTAATTTCAGCAAGGCCAGCTTTGAGTTGGCTCAAGTTGAGGAAATGTTTGGTGCAGACATACAACACTTTGGGAAGTTGTGTCGGAGTTTCTCATGGCCGGGCTAGATGATCTGGTCGGGCAAAACAGAGAGAGGGGAGGTAACCTTCCCCCTATCTACGTCACTAGGGGGAGATTTTCAAACAGAGCCTTCATTTTGTCAAAGGCGGAGAAGAACACGCAGGGCTTGGTTTACACTTATCGAAAATTCTAGCCACTGGGGGACCAAAGGCAGGCTAGGGGAAATCATATTAATGTTAAATAACCTCATAAAATGAATTTTTCATGTCATGTCACCTTTAAAAATGAATGAATGAATAAATAACACACCATTGGCTAATCGTTTTCCACGCTTTGTATTCGATTATGTAGCCTTACATCCATCCTTGCTGTCATGGACAACATAGCCTACATGGACAGGCTGGCCGACCTTGTTGAAAACAAATTCACCATATATGATATTTGGATAAACAAACATGTTATAAAGATTTTACTACGTTAGTTGTGGGCTATCACTTAACACCCAACTTCACTACGCTGACCGGCCAACCATGTGTTTACCCCGATAAAAACGTAAACATTTTAAAATAAAAAATCCTGATTGTTGATTGTCAAACCAACACATTTGTCCTGTGTGTAAGAGCGAGATAGACAATCTGGCATATAGCCCCCAATCAAGCAGAAGAGAAATTTGTGAAGATTGACGACACAAAGTTAATCATCGAAGATGAAAAGTAGCTTAGTCCTAAATGGAGTTGTATGCCCCATAGCACATATTTTACAAAGACTACGGCAACAAAAGCCAAACGTTACCACGTTATGTTGGGAATGGGATGCCGTTGCGACGGTTATTCTTGGAGCAACAAGTTGCCTAAATAGCCTGTAGCCTATGCCATGTTTATGTACATGTCAGCTTTACATGTAGAAAAGAAAATCTCAGAGAAGGTGAAAGGCTTGGTGACCGGCGTGGAGAAATGCGCGTCTGGTGTGAACAGCATCGCGCCATTCGTAGTATATTGTGGCGCTCCAGGGCGCTTCGCAGCCAGTGTGTCCCAGGCGTTAGCTAGATTGAATCTATGGCTCTGGATTGATTGCAATGTCTGAACACCAGTTTCCACGCCTACTGGCCTCCTCTCATTATCATATTGGGAACAATGAATGAATGAATGAATAAATGAATAAATAAATAAATAAATATATAAATGAATGAATGAATGAATAAATCAATACATAAATGAATACAAAATAAATAAATACATAAATGTAAAATATATGTAACTATTGATTGACAATTGTGCATTAATTAATATATATATTCGTTTATTTCTGTCTAAATGCATGGATGTGGACATTTATTTATTCATTCATTCATTTGTAAATATGGCAGGTTTGGTCCTCCATAGATCATCACCTGCCTGCTGTCCTTCGCATATCCACGTCAGACATTCAGACAGATTTTGATGCACTTGTTCAAGCCCACTGGATTTCTCTCACAGAACAAAATGACCTATTGCTTTTTGTATGAAGTTGATCAATTGCATATCTTTAACATACTGCAAAACAACTTTTCAGTGTTTGTGAAGATTAACTAGTTACAAATTAAATGAAACACTGATGTAATGATTGTTTTTGTTTTTACTGTTACTTCTCTAGTCTTTTCCTATTTGACCTACACCAACATTTAAAATATTTAAATAAATATTTACAGAATATCCTTATTCTTCTGATAACCAGTAGCAGCTAATATATATATACTTTACACCTTTTTTCAATGGGAGAAAATGAATAGTGAGCAGAATTAGGTTTAAGTTATCATTGATGCGGCCCTCCAACACATTTCAGGTTTCATATGTGACCCCCTTGTAAAAATTAATTGCCCACCCCCGAGATATGGAGCTAACCCATGTAGCTGGGATTTTGATGCTAGAGAGAGTGTGGCAAGCTGGTTTAGCCAAGGCAAAAGGGCAAGAAGGCCAAATTACAGGTGTTGGTCATCTGACGGGCATGCGACAGCAAGGGGAAACCCGCTATAAGACTTTGAGCCATGAAATGTTAGGTCAGTTCAGTGAAACACTTTTAAACAGTAGCGCTTTCTATTTTTAAATGTTATATTTTGCTTAAAATGTTTTAGTTTGGCAGCTCAGTGAAGCAGTTAAAATATTAATATTTGTATATACAGTATTAATGTGCTTCAGATTAAAAAAATATTAACCTACACCTTATTGACATCTTAGTGATAAAAAGATGACCTTGAAATTGTGGCGAGGAAAAGTGGAAAAATGTGGGTGCACCAAAATTTTGTGCTGGTGCACCTAAATAAAAAAGTTTTGCGCACCAGTGCAACCAAGGTTAAAAGTTAGTCTGGAGCCCTGAATATTGCTTAACGTTATGTGCAGTGGCACTCATTACGTCTATTTAACAGATTTTAAAGTTGCTAACTTTCTCCATCTGTGTTTCGGTGTAGTTGATAATTTCATCTCGGTGAATTCTGCACCAAAAAGGTCGAGGAGGACAGCCTTTAAGAGAAAAAACAATTCCCATCAGAATTTTGATTTGGGTCACAAAAGTTTTGAAATTTGAGTGAGAATGGGTCGCCCGCATAGGCTTAAGCGGCAGCCATGTCTTGGTCCCCCGTTCCACTGTTTTGGCATTTGCCTCAGAGTCAGACTCAGGTCGCTCACTGGCAGTGTGTTCACAATGTTGTATTTCACTGCTTTTTGTAGATTTGAGCCTGCTGAAGATAGCCAGAATCTCGGATTTCTTTCATCCATCCAGCCACAGCATATTGATAAGCATCCGTACTCTTGAAGGCCTTCAAGCTATCCCCACTGTATGGGGAGGGGTTATGCACAAGATAAATGTTTGAAGATCTATCATGGAACGCCAATTGGGGCAAGCCTGGGGCAGATAAGGGACAAAAGAAAACAAATAAGGATCGGAGCCTAAAATGGAAATTTTCTCAAGATATCTGTCTCTTTCTCATTCAAATGGGTAGTGTGGGCGGTCATACCGGGAGAGATCGGTCTTGAATATGGCGGCGTTCTATTTGGAAGTAACGTAGGTGGCATCTATGAATTGTACCGAAAAATCCAATATGGTTCCAATCCAATATAGGTTCTTGAGGCTTTTTTGTTCCTCATAAGCAGAAAGGCATAAGTACAACATTTCTGAATTTTGGGACTTATGGCCTGCAAATGGCATCACTTTGAAAATTGACATATTGGGGCATGGCCTGTAGCGCCACCTACTGTCTCACATGGCCCATGTTTGCTATGGTAGTTACTAATGCTCTGCAGTTTCAACAAACCAAATTTCACAACTTTTTACAGTACTGGTCTAGGGGCTGCCATTAGCTCCCAGAGGAAAAACATAATGAAAAAGTTAAGTTCAAAGTGCTTTATTTGTCATTGTCACAAAAACGAGACAGTAGAAGCAGCAACAGATAAAACTTAAGGTGCTGTGGACATTAACTGCAACAGCTAAATAATAATAAATAACAATTAATAAATAGATAAATAAATATACATTGAGGTGCATCAAAAGTTTCAGGATAGTGTTAAGGGTGCAGACCATGGGGGCGGGGCGGGCCGGGTGGGAGATGGATGGTTTGGGTAAGCTGTTGACAAGCCTTATTGCACGAGGATAGAAGCTCTCGAGTGAGTGGAGCCAGGTCTCTGCCACCAGCAGAATGCAACAGTCCTGCACAAGTCTGTTTGCTGCCATCTGCAGCTTCAGCTCATCCCCTTACCCACGATGGATCCGGCATTGGAGAAAAAAGCCAACAAATATTATATAAAAATAGAAACATATTTTTGGGGGAAATTATGTCCTTAAATTTAACTGTCCCTTTCCTCATTCGCGAGCAGCGATCTTTATTAACAGTGGTTTTGGCCAGAGTACTGGGTCATCATCTAGTAGTGTATTAGTCAAATCATGTTGATGGGAAAGATGGTCACTTACATTATGTGGGAGAAAGGCAGTTTCAACATTGCTTTTGTTATCGTTGGGTCATACAATATCGTTATGGATGTTGTCATCTGTGCCCGGGTCAGGAGATGCTATGGGAAGTGTTTAACATGCTAACAACACTTGTGCTAGCTGCCACATCATTGGAAACCAGAGGAGAGAAAAAGGACGTTTCCTTATGTAGTTTCAGTTTGGTAACTACTTGTTTACTCTTTTCTTTTGTCTTTCTCTTTTGTGCTCCGCTCGGGAAGTTGTGTTTTATTTAGCAAATTGGTTTTTGCATTCACTTCACTCTTCTACTGTCTCATATTAACTGATAAGACGTGCTTTGCTGCGCAGTCGCTGCAATCGATGACATTTTCCATAATAGTGTTGTGAAAGAGGGGAAGATTGCTTTGAAACAAATAGAATGGACGCGTTGGACTCATTCATATTGGTATATTTGCCGAATGTATTTAACTATGAATATTATTATATTTTACTTGAATGTTTCAGTTTTGGACACATTTGGGCAGATAATTACGACACTAAGGCCCAATCCCAATGTCTCCCCTAAACCCTAAGCCCTGAACCCTCACAGACTTGGGCCTACTTGATGTCACCTAGGAAGTTATTGAGTGGAAGAGGCTGCAAGGGGTCAAAATGCAATACATTGGAAAGGGACAGCACTTGGTTGCATTTTTGGCAAAAGAAATGTAATGTTGTTGGATCAAATCTGATGAAAGCATATTTTAAATTAATCATCAAAGGAACACCTACACACTGGCTATATTCACCATCAGTGAGCTTTGTGCTTAAATGTTAACTTTTAATTCTAACTATGTTTACGTCTGGGTTGGTTGCTCCTTTCCCGCATGCTTGTTTATTTACATTTATGCATTTAGCAGACGCTTATCTAAAGCGACTTCCAAGAGAGTTTTAGAAAAGGGCATAGGTCACTTATCATAACAACGAGATAGCCCCAAACATTGTGGGTAGCCAAACATGAAGCATACATTGTGAAACCAAATAAGTCCCAAAAGGAAGAACAATAATAGCATGTAGTTACAATTAAACAGCAAGAACCTCAGAAGTGCACCAGTAGAAAAAGCAAGCAATACTCCACCCAGCTGCTAGTCCAAGCACTTGTCCTCTCCAAGTTGGACTACTGCAACTTGCTGCTCGCTGGTCTCCCAGCATGCGCAACCCGCCCTCTTCAGAGGATTCAGAATGCAGCGGTCTGCCTGGTCTATAATCTACCCAGACGCTCCCATGTTACCCCGTTCCTCATCTCTCTCCACTGGCTTCCCATGACAGCCCATATTAGATTCAAAACCCTGGTACTGACCTTCCGAGCAGTGAACGGGCCTGCACCCGACTACATCGAGTCTCTCCTGCAGCCTTACACCCCCACCCGCCACCTACGGTCTTCATCAGACAACCGCCTGTTGGTCCCACCGCTCAAAACTGACCAGTCCCAACACAAGCTCTTCTCCTGTCTAGCCCCCCAGTGGTGGAATCAACTCCCTACCTCCATCAGAGACACTGACTGTCTCTCCACCTTCAAGAAAAATCTCAAGACGCACTCGTTCTGGGAGTGCAACGGTACTTAAGGAATGGTTTGCTTGACCCGATGTTAGTTTCCTCAAGGATCACGATGACTCTTGCTTAGAGACTTGTTGCTCTTGTGGTTAGTGGTAACTGATTCAAATTTTTGTACTATCTGTGATATATTGTTTTTATTGTTGCTTGTTTTTCTACAGGTACACTTGCACTTATAGCGGTTCATGTTGTTTAATTGTAACTTGTTTAACTACATGCTCTTATGGTTCTTCCCTTTGGCACTTATTTTGGTTGTTCACAATATGTGCTTCATGTTTTGGCTACTCGCAATGTTTTGGGGCTATCTTGTTATTATCAGTGACCTATGCACTTTGTAAAGCTCTCTTGGAAGTCGCTTTGGATAAAAACGTCTGCTAAATGAATAAATGTAAATGTATATAATAATACATTTCACAGCGAGTACATTAATTTAAAGACGGTTACAACAAACCAACAAGAGCAACAAGCCTCTCAGTAAGAGTCGTTGTGATCCTGGGGGATTATTTACTGTTCTTCTTCTCTCTTGTCTTATGATGCGGGTTTGATGGGATTTTTTTCTCGCTTCCAGGCTTCCCATGGTAACCCTCGTGTTTCATGTCACAACGCTGTGAATAGTGGGTAATTCCCTTAGCTAAAGTCTGCAAAAATGTGGAGGCCTACATGGCGTTGTATGACCCACAGCCTATTTTACAAAGACTAGCCTATTTGCCATAGACTAGCCTATGGCAAAAAAGACAAACGTTGCCACATTACGTTGGGATGCTGTTGCGATGGCTGTTGGAGCAGCAAGTTGCCTAAATGAAGCCTATGTCAGCTTTCAATGTAAAAAAGGAAAGAAGGTCAAAGGCTTGGTGACCGGCGCAGAGAAATGCACGTCTAAAGTGAACACTGATTCGTAACCGATCGTGGCGCTTCCGGGTGCTTCGCAGTCAGTGTGTCCCAGGCGTCATGGATGAAAATGGGCGCAGAAACATGTGTATGGGTGTTTCTACCATATATTGTAAAAAGATGACGCGTCTCCTCTTCCTCCCACTGTACAAAAATGAAGCCAAAATATCCTGGATACGGGCATAGCCGCAGGAACATATTTTATCAGGGGGGTGCTGGGGGGCTCAATGTTGCGGGGAGGTGGTGGATTTTCAAGTCATATCATTTAAAATTCTCGTGCGGTCAGCAGGGGGTGCTGCCATCTTGTGCTGGTGTTGTCATTTGGAGCCAGAGTCTGGGCAATAGTGATGTGTGGTGGAGCCGCAGTATCAAGGTCCCACCCATACACTTGCCCGACCCAATAGCAAGTACACACTAACCCCTTTTTATGTTGTCAAATAACAAATTAAAAACAGACAAATACGAAAAATTGGTATTTGAACAAACATCAGTGTGATGAGAACTACCGAAAATGACAGAAACCATCTTTGGGAAAAATAATAAGTGACGTGCAATTAGATTTTTTTGTTGGGCCACATCCGCTAACATGGAGTGGGCGGGACTTATGACCTATACTGCAGCCAGCCACCAGGGGGCTATGTTTTGCCTTTTCAGAGCCATTCTATTTACAGTCTATGGTTTCTACACAGAGTATCAGATTTATAAAGTGGCTTGAAAATCTTCGGACCTTCTGCGCACCTACGAATGTTTTGAGATGTGATACCGTAACAGAAAGTGACCAAAAGGCAGAGAGAAAGTGCATGCATGACAAATGACAGTTTTACTTGATCTTAGGGCTGGGCGGTATGGCCTAAAATGTTTATCACGGTATAATTTGTAAGCACTGACGGTATCGGTATTTATCAAAATATATTAGTTATTCTTAAAATGTCATGACAATGCAATCCGCACTGCAGCGGCTAATCTACCATACACTTGGACGGATTTGGATTGGGTAACTCCGGTGTGTCACTGTCACATGAGTTGAATTTTCCAAATTTTGCAGTGTTTAATTGCCACAGAAGATCGACTTCTCAGTAGCGTATGCATTCAACAGTAGCCTACGTTTATGGGATTGCAAAAAAAATGAAAATATTTGTCGAGTTAGCTCTAGCTATAAACAATTATTACATGGCTGATTACTCGATTCTGTTGGCCTACAATAAACATACATTTCACAATTCTAACCAACCTGGCATTGGATTTGTCAAATGCATTCTGGTAGATTCATTTTCACGCATATGCATGGCTTTCAGGGGCCCGTTCGTCGTAAGAGTTGAAGCTAAGCTAATCCATTGTCCCTTTAGCCCGTTAACATTAGCGAGCTAACTGAGAACCGCAAATATCGGTTCGTTGACGGCTGATCCGCATCCAAATCATGTGGTTAATTTTTATCAGGCTAAACTTATCAGGGCAAGTGCACGAGCACGCCACACTTCAAAAGGCAGGAAAGGTCGATCACCAAAACCGTGATTTTCTAACGGTATGATGGCGGAAAAGACGAAAGAGAGAGCGGTGATATTCTCGCCATCTGAGCAAACTATTATAATGAGTCTCTACGAAGACGCATAAGTATATTATCATGGCTAAGTCAAACACCGCCACCGCTGCCAGAGCAAGACAGGCATCTTGGCAAAAAAATTGCCGATAAACTAAATGCGTATTTTGGTAAAATGGCTCATCTTTAGTGCCTTATTACCCCGATCAATCAGATCACATTTCTTTAAATGTGCCTGCTGGCAGTAGGCTTAATGGAAATTAATCATCGAATTAGATCTTGCTAGCGAAAATTATGATATCAACTTTTTCAGAATAAGTATAAAAACAAAGAGTATAATTGATACAAATTCATAGACACTTATGAGGATATATGTAGGCCTACTGAAAGCGCATGTACTAGGGTGATATCAGGTAAAATGGGCCACTTTTTGGTAAATCGTTTGGGACAATAATACAATACCATATATGCCTTTTGCATGTATTTTTATGATTACTAATGACTGTTTTTGATCTTTTTTTTTTTAATGATGTAATAAAATTATTTAGGCCCTACAGTTCTTGAAACATCAGCTGTGCCAACTTTTTTGGCACAAGCATTTTCAGGTAAAATGGACCAGCTGTTCAGGTAAAATGGGCCAGTGAAACTGCAAAGGGAAATTGTAATTTATCATCAAATTTACTTTTAAAACACAGTTGCTTATACAGCCACAAAACATTTAAACTGCATTAAACAAACATATTCATATGTGCCATAATTTTAAAAAAATGATCCTGAAGCCAAGACTCGTCACAGTTTCATATATATGTGACGGTGTGCCCTCAATACCCAGCTTGACCAAAAGGCTCTCATACTGGTTAAACCACTGGCTAACCACCTCTTTGTTGAGTCCAGCAGCCCGTGCTGCAGACAGGACCTCTGGCTTGCACATCCAAAGCTCTGGGTTGTGCTTTAGAAAGTTCTTAAACCAATAATATCCGGCCCTCCCTGCTGTCTTGGAGAAACCAGAAATGTTGTTCTTGGCTGCAAAATCAAAGGCCACTTGCCGGACATCACGTTTTGTGAAGGGAAACCCCCTCTGCGCCAATGTGTTGATGGTGGCAGCAAGCTCCCTTTCTGCCTCCTGTGGAAGGTAGGGCTTCTGCCCTGACACATGTTCACTGCCAGTCACCTTTCCACTGATGCGTCTTTGCAGTGTTGATTGTGGCACACCCCATGCTCTTGATAAGAGGTGCACACTCACTGTAATTCCTTTCTTCTCTCCCTCCATGTACTAATCTAAGGCCCCCTTCATCCTCTCCTCTTTCCACAGATTGTAATTGTTTGGCCTTCCTTTCCATCCCTGTTTCATCTTTGTATCCTTTCCTCTCTGGTCCTTGCTCCTACTCTCTTTTTTGTCTCTCTTTCCTTCTCCCTTTCTCCTCTCCTCTCGCTTCCTTCTCCTTCGCCATACTCACTGTACATAAAATATCTACTACCATTATTACTGTTGGGGGGGGTCATGGTGTGACACACACACACACCCTCACACACACTCCAACACGTGTATGTGTGTTTGTGAGTGACACAGATGATGGCCCATTTTATCTGAAACCATGTTGCCCATTTTACCTCAGTGGGTTAAGGTAAATTGGACCACCAAGAAAAACATAACGTTTTCAAAAAATATGTTCATATACCAAACTAACAACATTATTTGTGATTGATGCCATCAAGACAGATATTCATAGTTTTTTTATGTGCATGTTTAAAAAAAAAAAAAGATTTATCATCCTTATAATAGTTTAATTAGATTTGGTATGCCAGGCTACTTACCATGCAGCTTTCTGGTGCAGTCTTGTTTGAATTATTGGCCCGCCCACCATAGCAACCATAAAGCAATCAAATCCCCTGTTACTTGTCAGGGCTGGGACCCCCAAACCTTAAATGGCCCATTTTACCTGATATCACCCTATGTATGTGTATATGCATGTAGGCCTATGTGTAAATCCCTCTTTGATTTCATTGACTGGGGCATCGCCAGGAATATGATGAATTGATTCATCAGCTGGTTAAGCGCCAAGTACACTTTTCTTACAGCAACGCATGCTGTGGCTTTGCCAATGTTTTCTGCATCGCCTATACTGTATAAAAATGTAGCCTACCTGACGCGAAAAACCTCAAGGCTATGCAGAGAGTCTGAAGCACAGTAAAAGTTTCAAGTAGCTTTATTGTCCATTTCTTCACGTCAAGACATAAAAAGGAATCGATATGACGTTTCCCACTCTCCCACAGTGAAACATAAAAAGCACAGGCACAACAGATAAGACATTTCTTAGAACATAGCGTTACATATTCACATACAGCAGCCTAAGCTCATAAAGCATAGCTTGCTGCGGCGTGTGATATTTGCAATGTACGGCCCGAGAAGGTCTTGCAAATAAATGAGTCCTTGTCGGCTGAATCGATATCGCTCAAACAAGAACTCATCCGTGTGAAATAAAGGATCTTGGCGATCGTGAAGAACTATATTGGTATGGAAAGTTAATCGAACTATATCTCCTTGGTCAGCTGGGTCTCTCAAAAAGGGAGCTGCCAATTATTTTCCGGGGGTGTGGCAAGCTCATCCAGCTACACTTACGTTAGCCTGCTCTCGAGCAGGTTAGTGCTAATTGATATGTTACTATGGTGATTTATCTAAACTTGCTTCCACGAACCAAAAATAGGGGCGTGTTTTATCTTAGCCTGAAAATTAGCTCGCTAAACTGCTTAGCGAGCTACGACGAATACCCCCCAGGTGGTGAAAGAGATTGCTTGCGTTTCCACCTTTCGCTTGCACAATTCGACGACACAACTTAGAGAGTAGGCTACTGTTTGTTGGTCGATGTTGGATAACTTGAAACCAAATAATTTCCAAACGACAGAGGCACAATTTCTTTTTAACCAATTCTTCTTTGTCAAATCAACCCCATTATTTGGCGTTATTTTCAGACATCATTAACGCTTGCTTACACTTGCCAACAAAAGCAGTTTACTCATATGAATGTTTGCTTCCTCTGAAGTTGCGACAGCTTGTTTGTTGACTTTCATTGGCTGGCACAATGCGTGCTGCGTCCATTCTGCGTGTTTTTTTTGTAAAAGATACAAATTTGAACTAGCCCACTAGACAGTATCACTTGACTTATATTTTATACCAAACAAAAACACTTTACTAATACATTTATTAATATATCGTGATATCCATGATATGGCAAAATCCATATCATACCACAACGCAATACCGGTATTTGCGTTCATACCGGTATACCGCCCACACCTACTTGATCTACAATGGGAGTAAATTGTATAGGCTATCTACACATTATGCCAATTATCTCGCTTTAGTCTATTTGGCCAGAAAGGGCCACAAATGGAAAGGTCTATTGGGCCACAAATGAGATTCCAAATGTGATTTGTCATATACTAACGGTGCACAGTGCTTTAGAGCTTTTGGAAGACACTGCCAATGGGAGATTAAGGCGAGTGGAAATTCAGGGATTGTGCCATTTAATGGCCCACAGTGATGTCAGGTTGATAAATCGTTATAGATATCCGAGAGCCATTCTTTTGGATCTCTGTACTTAGTGAGCTGGGCCCTGTTTTGGAATGGCCAACAAAAGTCAAGCAAATCAACTGTAAAAGTTCTCTACAACTGGGAGCTGGCAGACAGGTCAGGGATAAGCCAATCCACCCTATTGTAATCACAATTCTGATGCCAAACCAGTACTTTTAAAACAATTCCTATTCTTGAAAAAATGAAAAATGACATAAAGAAAGGTTATTTTATTGTTTTTATTTTATTTAAAATTATTTAAATTTAACAATACGTTAAGGTTTTAAAGTAGCCTACTTAAATATAAAATAAGTATATCTAAGTCACCTAACACACAACTACAATAATTTAACAATAAATAACAGTTACACTATTAAAAAGTAACAACAAAATAAATGTTGAGTTGGTGTGCTAACTAAACCAGCTTCAAACTTTAGCAGTTCTTTTGCAGAAAAATGACCATATTTGCCTTCTCTGTCAAGATACGACACCTCTCCTGACTTACGGCATGTCACTGGCACAGGAGAAAACTCTCAGATGGTGTCAAAAAAGCCTGTACAAACAGGTATGAGTTTGAAAGTGCAGACAAATTGGGGAGGCTGTCCCCGGGACTGATGTTCGCAAGCTGTCGAACACATAGCTGTCAACCCTCCCGTTTTTTCCAGGTTTCTCACGTATTTTAGCTCTTTTCCCGCTGTCTTCACGTTTTAGTATTTTCCCGAAAAATATCCTGTATTTTTACGCTCTGATTGTTCTAACTCAGAACAAGCAACTATCTGTGTCCGTGAAGTGGCTTGCACTTGGGTTGCTAGACCTCCAGTAAGCAGGTGACAGAATACAGACAGTAGCTTAGGCTACTATCGAAGAAGAAGACAGTTGCAGTGGCGGGCGGGAGTAACAGGGAAAAAGTAGCAGGAAGTGAACTTCAAGTAGAGTAGAGTCGATGTGTGATGTGCGACGACCGAAATCACAGAATTACCCACCAACCAAAACCGAGGACATTATGCCGATATTTGACTAAATGGGAGACCACCTTCCACTACCTGACAAGCAGCCATGTAGGCCCAAATTATATGTAACCTGTCACGTTTGTGACAGGGTTAACTCACCATCAAAGGTGTTGAATGTTCAAAGATGATCAGCTCCCAAGAAAAAACCCCAACCTTTTATATAAAACAGGAATAATTATAATCAACATTATTTAACATACGAACATCAATTATCCATTATCTACGATTATTTTAATACACAACTGCACCAACAGAGCACGTTTTCATTAACAAGACGAAAGCTCACCAATCCAACACCGTCCGATTTGTGCCTTCACCCAAGTACGTAATGGCGGCACACACACATGCACACATACTGCACACGTGATGCAGAAAGAAAAGAATAAAGTAGGAAGAAATCAAGTTGCAATTAACATTACGCATCATGAAAGTAACTAAATAGGCTTACTACACAATAGAATACTGACTACACAATAGAATATTAATATTACATAATATTAATTTTCACATTCAGCAAATTTATAGCGACGTGGTCGCTCTGTTATCTAGCTTGAGCTAGCTAAGAAATTGTATGTGGCTAATCTTTCATCTAGCTTCAGCTAGCTAAGAATTCATATGTGGCTAACAACTTTTGTGAGTTTACTCACCGATTCAAAGGAACAAACTATCACTGGTAGCCTGACGTTGTCATACTCATAATTCTAGTCAGAATAACTCTCCGTTGGGCTGTGACTATGTGGCGTGTTTCAACCGAACACGTAAAACAAATGCCTCTTCGCTTAATTGGATAGACCTACAACCAATCAGAGCAACGTAATATGTTGTTTGTTGAAAACAAATTCAACCCAAGCGTTCTTTGGTGATGTTGTTGATTACGTTACTGTTGATCATCTGTCCATCATCGTATAAAGCCCGCCCTGACAATTTCATTGGTCCGAACAGCTCCTGTTCGTACATAGTTTTTCCCCAAAAGTGCCCCCCCAGACCCAACTTCCCGACCACATTTTTTTGTGGGCGGGGATGAGTTGGTCTGGAAGCCAGGCTATATCACTGATATTAAATCACCGTTTTAATAACATTAGAACATTAACTTCTGTTTCTTCGGTTTAGGTCTCTCGTAATCGGCTGCTTTCTGCACACTGAGCGTGAGGGGAACTTAAAATTAAAAGGGTTTGTCTAAATTAGTGCAGCGCTGATAATTGGTTGGGCTTTTGACTGACAACCAATTATGCCACTAAAATAAGGGATTTGTGTTTGCATCATCCTTCGGTTTTTCTTGTAGATCACATTATTATTATTATTATTACACATACATTTTGTTTCTGGTGGAACAATGGATTCCGGGAAATCTCCCTTATTTTCATTGTTCAATGTCAGCTATGGTCGAACACGGTGCATCCCTCTGCTTTAAGAAGTATCCTGTGTGTCGCCGCATGTTTCAATAAATTCGACATGCTTCCCCTTTGCATGTAATCGTTTTGAAACATTTGTTACATTTTGTGATGTAGGAATCCTTGCCTGTGAATACAGCCACACTTTCGACCGCTTCGCTTTAGGCATTTTAAATGCACTAAAAGCTAGCTAACGATATAGCAGAGCAAGTGTAATATTTTTACAAGCAATCACGTGCAGTGAAAGGTTAATGCTTCAACATCCGTTTTGGTGAGCCCAGAGGGAAAATATGGCATTTTAAAAGTATCCTACATTTACGGTAGCTAGCTAATGGTAGACTACAGAGAAAGTGTGATATTTTTACATCTGTTTCGGAGTGACAGAGGAAAAATATTTCAGTCGACACTAGGGTTGCCACCTTCAATACAGAAAAACAAGGGACGCTTGCCGCAGCGGGGGCCACACCTCTCGGGGCCACAATGACCACAGGACTGATGACGTGGCAGTGCTGGTAAATCACAACTTAAAGCATGTTTTCATAAAAATATTAACATTGATACGTGGACATTATAAAAATATATCTGCTATTGAAATCAGTGTGAATAGATAACCTCAGTCTCTCTCTATCACAACTCAAGTGGTCATATCGTCATAGCTGAATACACAGCTATGACGATAATAAACATAGGCCAACAAAGTTTGGGGAGGGGTATCTAGAGCTGCCTCCGGCATTCTTTCAAATCGACTCTCCGCCAGTAGACCCGCCTTCCTCTGACTGATGTGATTGGTTTGTTTCAGGTTCACGACCAAACCAACAATGGCAGCGTGTATGACCCAATCAGGGGCAAAAGGGATGCGTCTTTACAGAAAGCGGGTGGGATGATTTGCATGGGACACTGCAGTGAAGACAACTCGGAAAATACGGGACAACCATACATTAAGTGGAACCGAATTGAGAAACCAAAATTTGCGTTCTAATCCGGTCCAATTCCTACCGGTTGCGTAGGAACCGGTTCCATAGTGGAACCAGGTTTTGGTACCTAACCCTAATCCACCCTCAGTCGTGTGATGCCTGAGGTGTGGAATCTTCCTGTCCCCAATGTACATCATTCCCTTACACTGCGGTTGACCAGGCCAACATTTCAGCGCAATTTGCAGCGAAAATCGGTCTCCCAAATGTAAAGAAAGGCACCCTGGGTTGATATTTTTTTGTAAATCCAAAACATTTAACTCCATAACTGTTAGCCTAAGGCACCAAACAAGATGCTCTTCCTATTTTGCTCATTAAAATCTCCAGCCCAGGCTCATCAAGGGATGTGTCTTGGAGGCAGCTGGAGGGATGTAACACACAGCCGTAGGTGCCAGGGGAGTAGGGGAACAGTCACACACAGACGTGGGGGGGCCGGGGCGGCCATGAGTCTCTGCTGCTTTAACCGTTGGAGTGAAGGGTTCAATGGATTGAGTGAATGTAACATTAGGGGGAGCCATGGTGACTTCTGGCCCTTCCTGAAAGCTCAGTGTGCCCCCATGTAGGTCTAACTGGCAGCCTGTAGCCCTAATAAAGTCCAATCCCAGGATACAAGGGTCCTGCACAGGTGCCACCCACACAGGATGACGCACAGACCTGCCCCCACTGTCAGAGTCATCACTCCCTTCCCTTTCATGGGTGCCAGCTCACCTGTGACTGTGCTAGTGACACAGCCCGAATCAGCTCTGTCATCTCAGGCACCCATGCAGGCCTTTCCGGCTCTGGGCTGCTCTTACCCCCAGCCCGCACAGAGGGTCTGTCCCCGTGCAACCCCATCACAGCCCCAGCTGAAGCCCCAGCCCCCACCAGTTCCTTCTCCAAAGCCATCTCCAAGGCTACCTGCAGTGACTCAGGATGAGCAAGCTGGGTCTGTATGCGCAGCTCCGTAGGAGAGAGCGCCTGTATGAACTAGTCGCGTGCCAGCTCGTTCTGCACGGAGGGGGGCATGTGAGCATATGCCCGACGAGAGAGGCTCTCAATGTCATTAGCCAGCACCCGCAGAGACTCTCCAGGCTGCCTGCGTCTACCACTCAGTTCGGAGTGCAGCAGCCCAGGCTGTACACACTGTCCATAGCGCCTTCTCAGGGCTCCAACTAAAGCGCCATAGTCATGTCTGTCCTCGGGGCCAAGCAATAGCAAACAGGCCAGAGCATCATCCGTGAGGCATAGAGCCAACTGCAGTGCCCTATCTTCATCTGACCACCCCAGAAAAAAAGCCAACAGTTCAAACTGAGCATGAAAAGCTTCCCAATCCGCTTTACCGGAATACTTTGGGGTCTAAACAGACACGGAAGATAGCGGGGACTAGGCGCCGCCATGTTAGTTTACCATCCGAGCCCCAGATTCCTCGTCCCGCCGAAACGTCGACGTCAACACTTCAGTCCGCCCACCAGAATCCGCGAAGCACAGTTGAAGAAGCACCCATGCCCGCTTCAGCCGCCATTGCCCTAACGTCCTCCCTCAAGCGGCCTCTGAGTTCCGACGCCGCGGCGATCTTCTCAGCCATATCATATCCTCCAACGTCCATGCACACGCACCTCCTTGGCCGTAATCGTCCGCCACTTTCACTTTCGGAGTCCCTCGAATAGGGATGGGTATCGAGAACCGGTTCTGTAAGGACCCGGTTCCAAATTTCTCAAAACCCGAAGATCAATAAGGTCCAAGCTTATCGATACCGCTATCGAGACCAAGTAATATAATGTAATGTTGTCTCGAGAAATAAGTAATGTTATTTAAATCAAATCGCTGGTGCACAAACATACAACGTTTGACTAATAAAATGACTAAATTCAATTGAATGGCCTGCCAACCGCCTTTAAACTAAACAAAGAAGAACTTTATTGCCTCACGCGCTACCTCGCTTCATTTATCATTTTGTTGCTAGCTACGATGGCAGAGCGCACAAAACGGTCAAAGGCTTGGCTACATTTTATTAAAGCCAAAGATAAAGACGAAACAAAGTGCAATATATGTTCCAAAGTAATTTCTTGTAAAGGGGGGGGGGGGGGAAGCACCTCAACATTGTGCATCAGATAAAGATAAAAAGCAGTACTTCGACTGTCTCCGAGTCGCAATGGTGCAAACTCCAGCTGCCTTTGCAGGACAATCCTATGGTGAGCGCACCACAACTTTGTAGCGATCTCTGTCGTTGACAATAATAATCCAATTCAGGGCTCAACAGTGCAACTATTTCACTCGCATATGCCCCTAAAATGTGATGTGTGCACAAACTGCAAAAATTATTTACGAGCACAGTGTGTGAGTATAGACAAGCCTCCCCCCTCACTGTTGATCATTCAAAACATAGCCACCGCGAGCATGTCTCTGTGAGATGCTTAAACATCGTGTTGAACAAAAACAGAGACAGAAGAAAATAGGGATAAGATAAGGAAGGTTTGGTTAGCCGGTCATTTAGCTATATCAGGTGCCTTTTGTTGAAACGTGTTCAACTTTTCATAAAGTCGATGAGCTTGACATTGTCACTTCGTCAACCAACCAATCACAGTCTAGTTACTCATCCAGGTTGTGGACAGATTTAGATATAGCCAGAGTCAGGATCCATTGTGCCTATTTGCTCCTTTTAGCCAGCTTCCTCCTGAGAGCAACACGTTCCCCTTGAACGTTCCCCTAAGAAATAGAAAAGTATCGATAGTGGTATCGATAAAGACTCGAATCGTTAAGCAGTCTCGAAAATGGTATCGATATTGATAAAAATTAACGATACCCATCCCTACCCTCGAAGCATAATCAACTCCTGTTCGGCCACGGCAGCTAACCACAGAAGTCAGCTAGCTAGCTGACTACATTTCCCTACTTTTTTACTTCTGACACCAATGTAACAACCAGCCTTGATCCGAAAGCAACAGGCATGCGATGACGTTACAGAATCTATATCAATTATTAATTATTAAGTTTACACAGGCTACTGTTTGGCCGTAGCCTATGCCAAATCAACTAACAGAATCGTAGGACACACAGAACAATCGCGACCAGCTCTCTTGAAACCCAAGTGTAAGAGAGAGCTCAAACTCAACAGCCCAACATGCCACACACATCTGTCTGTGCGGGTCGCTACAATATTGTGAGATTTACATAAGAAAGAGGTGTCAATGGACTTCACTGTATGTCCTTTTTACCCACTGAACCAGTGCTCGAAGTGGGCCGGTACTCACCGGTACGCAGTACCGGCACCTCTACATTTTACTCTTAAGCGTACCGGCACCTTTTCTTGCGTACCGGCACCTTTTCTTGCATGCCAGTACGCTAGATTTGAAAAAGTTATCTAGACAGCATCAACTGATGCCTGAGTAAAACAGATTTTTCACTGCTGCTTTCAAACCTAGAAACTAAACAACGTTGGTTTGTAAGTAATTATGATAGCCTGGCTTCAGAAAGGCACTAAAAGAACGCGTGTGCCAGAGCCAGACACGTCAACAGAGGTCCAAGTGGGAGTCAGGTGGCTGAGCGGGTAGAGCATCGGGCTAGTAATCTGAAGGTTGCCAGTTCGATTCCCGGCCGATGCACATGATGTTGTGTCCTTGGGCAAGGCACTTTGCCCTACTTGCCTCGGGGAGAATGTCCCTGTACTTACTGTAAGTTGCTCTGGATAAGACTGACTAAATGTAAATGTAGAAACGTAGAAGTCCAACCAGAAACATCGGGTAGGCTACGAATCATGAGCTTCAAACTTGTTTAAATAAATACATACATTTATGCATGGTTGCGGGAACTAGTTGTGCTGAGGGTGCTGCAGCACCCCCTGACAGCACGAGAATTTAAAATGGTATGACTTTAAAATCCACCACCACGGGATAGCCCCCCAGTAACGGACTGGCCATCGGGAACACTGGGAGAAGAATAACGATGGAAACGAGGATAAGAAACATAAGGGTGGGGGTGAAAAATAAAGAGAGAAAAAATACATCACTTTTAATAGACAAGGATTTACCAATTAAAAAAACAGGTTTTACCCCCAAAAAATGTTTGTATTTTACACAAGGCTCAAAAAACGATTTTGCGCTCAAATAAAGGCCAAAAAAGTTGGCCTTTAAGTATCAAACTCCCGAACTAGCATCACATCAAACACAGACTATGCATGCATTAGCAGGCAGCTGTGGTGGCGTAGCTATATGGGAGCCGATTCTGGTGGGCTGGTCTGGATAAAAGTCCAGGGACTATTTTTACTCCCAGTCCGTCCCTTCCGCCGCGCAACATTAAGCCAACCCCCTGATAAAATATATTCCCGAGGCTATGCATTTATGTTGTTAATAAATAGGCAACAACAATTTACCAGCAATCCAAGTTTTGTTTTTCACTGTAGAAATCTCCAATTTCATAATGATTTGCCAATGCAAGAGAATACCGGCACCTTTTTTCTCTCTACTTCAAGCACTGCACTGAACTGTCGTTATTCAACTGTGACAAGGTAATTTGGGTTCTGCAATCAATGACCCCTTTAACGATTATTTACCTTTAGACACATGAGTCATAATATTTCCGACGGTCATCAAAGCGCAAGTTATTTTTCCGCAACGGTAGCTAGCTTTAGTTAGCTTCCGGTTTAAGTTAGCTAGCATAATACACGTAGCAATGATACGACTAAGTTAGTGTTACTTGTTAGCCTTCTCATTAGTACATTTTGAAGCCATACTAAAGCGTTTGTGGTATTGTTTTTGTCCATCGGAAAAGATTCAGTTGGAATGTTCGAACACTGAGACCCGCATTCGAATGATCACGTGTGACGCTACTCCGGGTGAATGCTATTCAACGGGTTCTAGCATTCACGAAAAGTGTTTCTACTGTTGTTTTTATAAAAATATGCTATAAGCCGCTTTGAAATATAAACCACACCCCCACAAGAACATTTTTAAATCGGGTATTAACCGCAATTTTATTTCCGAAAATACGGTATATTGTTTTCTTGACAAACCTGTTGCTCTTGGTATAGAACAACCTCATACCTCCATTTGACAATTTAAACAAATTCACCATGAGATTGTGTATTTTAGTGAGTCTAATCCAACTCCATCCCAAGTCCATTTCCTTTCCTTCCTTGCGTGGTCCGATTCTCTAGCGATAACCCAAACTAATGCTCTCTGAGATCATCATGTAAATGTACAGTTCATGCATGTGCATGTTTAAAGTTACCCAGATCCTTGAAGAAGATGGCAGTTACAGAAAGGCTGTTCAGATTGCGAGACCCCCTAATTGGAGGGGTGTAGCCATGTGTGTGGGGTGTTCTCCTAAGTTTTCTCCTGAAATAAAGTGCAACCCAAAGTTACCCGTCCCACAACAAAGTTATCCTTCATGTAGAACAGGTTCGCACCGGGGCCAATTTGGATACGATATAATAAGAGATAATACTTCTATCAACTGCATGGGAACTGTCTATGCAAGTGTCTGAAGTGCAAACCCTAGCTTCCCTGTTGAACTGTGCAGCAGTACATTGAATCATGGCTGTCTTTAGTAATAGCTAAACTGTTAGTTAAGTGAACAACACAGGACCAGATGGAAGATGGGAGGCACCATTGCCCTGAACCACACTTTCTCCCTGTTTTTTCTGGCGTGAACCGGGCATTGATTTTAATGCTGTCCTTTCCTCTCGGCATGAAAGGCGAGGTCCACAGGGGCCTGTTCTCCGTTCCTGGTTTGGGCCCTGCCTGCCCTCTCATCTTCAATGGACCAGTCCGTAACACTGTGTGTGGAATAAATACAGGGTGTTAGGTACTCTGTGATTTTAACATTAGCTTTTGGCAGTCATATTGAAATGTTGCTTCCTTTCAACCACCTTATTGGTTAAGTCTATTGAAGGAGACCAAATTATTGACTGCCATTATGTAGTTGCATTATCATCACTTGGCCTACTTAGTATGGTAGTATGAGTTATCACATGTCAATGCAAGTCTCATCCTTGTATCAGTTGAAACATGTGTCCCAAGAACAGAAATCAGGGTAAACATTTCAGCAGCCATCTTTGCTGATTTGCTCTGTAAACGTCAGCCAACAGTATATATGTGTGTGTGTGGGGAGGGAGGGAGGGATGGAAGGGCCAGTCATGGTCTCCTTGGCAGAACAGGCCAGAATCAGCTTCTGCAGATGTGTGATGATTGTGTTACAAAGTACATCTCCGCCTGGATGACCAAGTACCACCTCCAGCTGAACCTCGCCAAAACAGAACTTCTCATTATCCCGGCCAAACCCTCCATCACCCACAATCTCTCAATCACCCTGGGGTCTGCAACGGTGACCCCTTCATCCTATGCCAGGAACCTCTGGGTTACCATGGATGGCAAGCTCTCCCTCACTACTCACATTGCTGCAGTCTCCCGGTTGTGTAGATTCTTCCTCTACAACATCTGGAAGATCAGGATATACCTGTCTGAGCATTCCACCCAGCTGCTAGTCCAAGCACTTGTCCCCTCCAAGTTGGACTACTGAAACTTGCTGCTCGCCGGTCTCCCAGCATGTGCAACCCGCTCTCTCCAGAGGATTCAGAACGCAGCAGCCCGCCAGGTCTTCAATCTACCCAGACGCTCCCATGTTACTCCACTCCTCATCTCCCTCCACTGGCTTCCCATCATGGCCCGTATCGGATTCAAGACCCTGGTACTGACCTTCCGAGCAGTGAACGGGACTGCACCCGACTACATCAAGTCTCTCCTGCAGCCTTACACCCCCACCCGCCACCTACGGTCTTCTTCTGACAACCATCTGGTGGTCCCACCTCTCAAGAGCGCCCGCTCCCAACCCAAACTCTTTTCCTGTCTGGCCCCCCAATGGTGGAATCACCTCCCCACCTCCATCAGACACACTGACTGTCTCCCCACCTTCAAGAAAAGGCTCAAGACGCACTTGTTCCGGGAGTACAACGGTACTTAGGAATTATTTGCTGGACCTGATGTTAGTTTCCTCCAGGAACACAATGACTCTTAATAAGGTACTTCTTGCTCTTGTTGGTTAATTGTAACTGATTTAACTTTGTGTACTCGCTGTGAATTATATGATTGTTGCTTGCTTTTTCTACAGGTACACTCTTGCACTTTTTGAGGTTCATGTTGTTTAATTGACTACATGCTTTTATTTATTATGCTTATTATTGTTCTTCCCATTGGCGCTTATTTGCTTTTCACAATGTATGCTTTATGTTTTGGCTACCCGCAAAATCTCGTTGTTATGATCAGTGACCTATGCACTTTTGTATAGCTCTCTCTCTTTAGTAAGCGTCTGCTAAATAAATGTAATGTAAATGCGGTTTGGGGACACCAACATCTTTCCCCATCCTCACCATTGTTAGAGATGACAGGTTAGACGTCAGATTCAGAGTTCTGGGTGGATCGTTGTTCTCCCTGTTCCAACCATGTGACCTGACCTTCCTTATCAACCCAATAACCGGAGTAAGATCTTGGATGGAAAGACATTGAACGCTGATCTGTTTCATTATTGATTTGATGCTTGATTCAAAGGATTCAGGCTTCCTTGCTGAAAAATACAATACATCCAAACCTCTCTTTGTTGTCATCTTGTTCCCATGGATTGGGATTGGCAGAGACACCCTGAATCTACACATAATCGATTCTGAGAATGTCTCTCATCCAGACAGCAGTCTTATCAGCAGCCCATCGGGGTACCCTTCCCAGGATGCACATGCACATACTCCCATGTCATTCTATCTTTCCCTGTCTCTCCCCCTTCTTAACCTTATCCCTATATGTCTAGCCTTATATGCAGTTATTCATGCAATGCCTAAGCAGAGATGTGACCAACACCATTACCGAGATGCTCATTAAACATGGGCAAGAGAGAGCGAGTTAGCGAGGGGCGAGAGAGAAATGAGGGAGGAAGAGAAAAGAGAGTAGTAATAGACTTATGGAGCTTCTGTCTGCCCTGAGTCTGACATCATCGCTCCGCGTCCTGGGGTATGCTTCCCAGTCTCGGACGCTTCTCTAAAGACCGACTCACATTATAAGTCTATGACTTATCAATAATTTACCGCAGCCTTTTCACAGGGAGATGAGTCTCCCACGCTGAGACAATGAACCAGCCCAGCCAACCCCAGCTTTCCCAGACGGTCATTTTCCACTCCTACCATAAAGAAACACGAGAGAGGAAGAGAGAGAGCGCTAAAGCCCACAGATGGCAGGATGAAAGGTAACACTGTCCACCCCTCCAACACCACCCCACCCCTCCTTAAATACATGGCCTCGGGCTATTAGCCTTTTCAATGGGGACCCCGGTCCCTCCCCCAATTAACCACAGGCAGGCTGTTTGGCTTGAGCTGCTGAGGACTGGGGCCCTGCTTGGTCTCTGCTGGGGCCCTTTTTTCTCTCTCATCCCTCTGCTGTGTGTTCAGGCTGCACAGGAGGTGTGCTCAGTGACTCGATCAACACTGCCTGGACCCTCACCAAATTGCAAGCACACACATACACAAACACACTCATGCATACACACACTTGTCCATCAAATTCACTTATGTCTGAATTAGATTAAGAAAAAAAAAGTTGTCAACAAATTCTACTTTATAGTGCTTCACAACTTTTGAGGATTTGAAAGTGGATGGTTGGCTGACTGAGTTCAAACTCAGATGCTGAGTGGTTAAGTTTACATGTAGCACACACACGTGCTCAGATGTCACAGGACTTGGGATTGTGGTTTTATTTATGTTGTGTGTTCGGGGATTCCCCTGTGTCCTCTGATCATAAAGATGTTTTCTGTTCTCTGTAGGAAGCCTGTTCACTGGGTGACTCAACACTATTTAACATTTTCCTTGCTTTTACCTCTTTAATGGCTACATAGATAGAAGTTCCATCTTGGTCAGTGGTAACATAGGCCTACCTCTGAAGAACACTGGAGAAAGATGGAGATGATTGCCCTCTCCCCCTCTTGTTTGGAAGACATAACTCCAGGTTATCATCAGAAGGAAGTGGTTACTGTATATGTGTGGCTGTTGTATAATATGTATGTTTTATAGTTGTGTTCCTGATTCTATTATTATCAGGTTTAGTGAATGAAAGGGGAGAGAAAGACAAAGAGGGAGAGCGAGAATAAGCGGGAGGATAATGCTAAAAACAGCTTGAGGCAATTTAACTGTCCATGGTCTGGTCTCTCTCTTTCTGGACCCCTGTACATCATCAATCACTATTCTGCTCCTTTATTTCATGCAAGTTAAACTGATCCTATTTTAGCCCTGAAGGCCAAGACGCTCAGACACTCGGTTACTTCTACATGCACACTCTTCCACCCACCCACACACAATACACACGCATACAAGCACGCACACACTTACAGAATCAATCCCACTTCACGTTTCCTTTACCCTATTCCAAACCTTAAATTCTCATGTTTTTAAGTTCTCATTACTCCCATGCATTGGCTTGTTTCCCCTTGTTTAGTCTTAAGGACTCAAGCAACACTGTAAATTGTTGGTTTCACCTCAGCCCCGTGGGGGAGTGGCCCTGGGTCTCACGCTCCCTGCCAGAGTTCAGCCATGCAATCAAGTGGAGGATGTGTTTTGGCTTCACGTTCCCTAACCAGTCTGATATGAAAAACATACTTCGGAAACAGACTTGCTTGAGAGTTTTCCCCTCTTTTTCGCTGGCAGTCACTTTTAACCCTTGTGCTGCCTTCGAGTCACATGACCAAAAAGTTCATAACGAACCATCGTTGTGTTTACCCAATTTTACCCGATAAAAAAGCAAATACAAATAATTTTCTTTTAACCTTCGCAATGTGGGGGGTCTGAGACAGCCCAACGGTTAAAAGAAAATGCTTCACTTTGTTTTTGTATGCGGTGAAGTTGTCGCAAACGAAGGTGGGTCACAATGACTGATGGGTCAGAATGACCCGAGGAGAACACAAGGGTTAAGTTCTCCAAATCATTCTCCCAACACAAGAGCTGCTTTTAGGAAACACACAGACAGTATGTCCTTAAAAATATAATCAACATAGAATTAAAAGTTCAGACCTAAATTGAGTTTCCTGGGATGGAGCACCCACATCCCACAATTGACTGGATGGCCTTCAGGCCTACTCAACTCCCCTTATCTGCTGTAACATCACTGGTGTGTGAGGTCAGCTGTGTGCTCGGTGGAGCCCTTTCCCCCGAGGTGAAAAGGCTGAAAATGGGGAAGACATACGGTGAGTGTGACAGCTCTGCTTTCACATACGTGTGAGATGTTAATCCCCGTAGTTGGGAACGGTGTGTGCGTTTGTGTGTAGAGCAGACAAGTGACACTGATAAGACAAATAAAAAGCTGCCATGCTATTCACCCTGTGATAGGACACCTTGACCGATCCTGGGAAAACAAAGGAGGATGTGCCCCAGAGCTGTTGAACACAACCACCACTTTCCCCACTCTCTATTTTTCTGCCATCCATTCTCTCCTTTCCCCTCCCTCCCCACTTTGCCTCTCTCTCACTCTGAGATAGAGACACTGAATACTTCATCAGGACATTAATATTCTGTATTCTACATCTCCTCCACAGATACGCATACATCCACACAAATGTTTGACCAAGCACATGGAGGCCATTTATTCCACTACATACACAGCACACAGCCTTGCCAATGGTGTGCGTACAGTTGGCCCCTGCATGGCACGTAGGCCAGTTGGCATAGCCAGTCGATACATTATAATATTAAAGCCATCAGAGTGGATTAGCAGGCGTTGGTGAGCAGCATTCATGAGGACATAACATAATGACGTGTGGTGATAAAGCATTATCTGTGTGGGTGTGCATGGGGGGGGGGGGGCTACAGGGTGGAGGGTGGCGAGGTGACTGCCATTTTAGGATGAGAGGCTACGTACGGTAGCTTTCGTGTCGCTCTATGTAACCGTGGGTCTTAGCTGCTCCATACCGCCATACTGGACATCACACTTATGCTCATCTATGCATTCATAGTATGTCTGTGATGGGATATGGACCATGCACCTGTAGAGGGTTACTCTCTGACCTGGGAGACCTGGAGCCGCCTCAGAACATTACCTCAAATGTAACACTATCTGTATCGTGCTGAATTTTGCATGGTCACATTGACCTGCTTACTCTTTCATTATTCACGGAAAGAGGAGAAAAGCTTCAAAATGAATACACACACAAACACGCTCACGAGCAGACATGCATAACTAGAATAGAGAAATAGAGAAGGCGGCCACTGCAGGTTTTGGATAAACATTGTGAGCTTTGGGGGCCAAAGAGGGATGGTGTGATTGTCTTTCAGCATCATTGGCAGTAATGCAATCGGCCCTCTGTTCATCTGGTGCTGCTGGGTAAGTGTGTGTGCTTGTTTGGTCAATCAGTCCCCGGGTGGAGGGTGTGGGCCCAGTCCCCAGGAGACACAACACCCGGCCCATTAGCTGACTGGCTCATATAACCCGAGCGCTGGTGGCTGACAGACGTGTGTAAACATAGCGCCCAGCATCTTAATATTCAGCTTTCTCTCAGCGTTCAGCACCCCCCCCCCCCCCCGCCCTCCTTGCCTTTTCTCTCCTCCTGCTCCCTCAGGTCTGTCCAGACTTCTTGTGGGGCAGGACTGATGGAGCTTTGAGCGGCATGCCTCGACCCTGACAAAGCCTAACCCCCATCTGTAGCAGATTCATGACTGACTGGCGGCCCGTAACCGGGGGTGAGGGGCTCCCAGAACTCTGAAGGAGGCGTGGCCCTGCTTCACACAAGTGAGCAGTAGACCCTGGTCTAACGATGAATTGGATAGGCATAGACATCTTTTGATTTGATAGAGAGAGGGGGAGACCATGGCATTCTGCCAAACCCCCCAAGTGATTGAACAACTATATTTGCATCCATCAATGAGGGACAGAACTAAACAATGGCATCATAGAACAAAACTGGTGGCCCCCCCACACTAAAATAGGCAGGCCGCTAGATGCCTGCCACCATTTCACAAAGTACTAGGAATTGAAGCAGTCAAAAACAGCTGTTTTCTTTCCACCCTATCCAGAGAAGTACTCTTGTTTGTGCTTCTCTTGTTTTCAGTGTTTTTGTTGTATGTAGTCTGTTGCCTGCGGATTGCTGAAAAAACTAGAACACAGTGTGGAGTGGGTAAGCATGTGCTATGACAGAAAACAGACACACAGGATGTTATTTGGCAGACGGGATCATAGGCACCTGGGGCCAAATGTATGCATGCATGTAAAAGTATGCAAAGTTTTTCTCAGATTCTCACGTTTGTCTCCATAGATTCCACTTAACTTGTGATTGTGCACACCTGAATGAGCTTGTTGTCCACAACCCGTTAACTCCCATATTTTACCTTAAATGCCCATACTTTGTCAGGTTTTTCAATAAACTTCTCAATTAACCCCTTTGTGAGCAATGAATGAAGTAAGTAAACTTTACTGAATGTGAAAGAGATCTTAATGAGTGAAATAGGAGGAGCATCTTGTTTGGTGGCCTTAGGCTAGCAATTATTTGAAAATGTTTTGAATTTACAAAAAAATTATTACTCAACCCATTGTGCCCCATTATCATAACATGTTTGCAGTCGAAAACTGGTTTCCCAATTGTAATCAGTGTTTTTGCTGCATATTACGCTTTAGGGTTGGCCTGGCCAACCGCAGTGTAAGGGTGTCTAATGTACCTTGGGGACAGGCGGATCATGTCATCCCACACCTCGGGCATCACACAAGGGTGGATTGGTTCATCCCCGACCTGTCTGCCAGCTCCCGCTGAAAAGTCCCAGTCCCAGAGAACTTTTACAGTAAATGTTCTTGATTTTTTCCATTCCAACACAGGGCCCAGCTCACTCAGTACAGAGATCCAAAAGAATGTCTCTCAGATATGTATAACGATTTATCAACCAGTCATCATTGTGGGCCAAGAAATCTGCACGATCAGTGAACTCCTGCTCGCCTTAATCTCCCATTGGCGATGTCCTCCAAAAGCACTCCACAATCACATTTGGCATAACTCATTTGTGGCCCAAATGCACATGTTTTCTTTCTGGCTAAATACGCTAAAGCAAGATAATTGGCATAATTTGTAGATAGCCTATACAATTGACTCTCATTGTAGATCAAGTAAAACTGTCATTTGTAATGCATGCACTTTCTCTCCGCCTTTCGGTCACTGTGTCACCGTATGACATACCAAACATGGCATACGCACAGTTTCTAAAGTGCACAGAGGTACACAGAATCTCACACTAAGTATTTTTTTTCTCATAAATCTCAAACTCTGTGAAGAAACACCTGTAGGCTACAAATGTTTCTGCGCCCATTGTTATGGGTACGATCCTTTGTACATTCGGCCCCTGGAAAGAAATATACATTTAGTAATTTAGCAGACGATCTTATCCAGAGCGACTTACCGTAAGTACAGGGACATTACACCCCCTCTCCCGAGAAACCAGTGTTGGGAACAAGTTCACAGGCAGTCTCTTAAAGGGGCAATTGGGGCAGATTTTTGGGGGTATTTCACACTGTTCCTTAAGGTCTCCAAATAGGGTATGTAACATTGGTTGGGTTGAAAATGGCCCGGGTGCTGTTCTATGCCCACTGACAGATCCTCTGAAATGTTCCCGGGAAAAAACACTAGCTTTTCTCCTTTTAAGGTATGCTCATTAATATTTAGATGAGCTGCGCGCTGATTGGTTGGTTTTCAACGAGTGAAGCTGGGGAGCAAAAACGCAACACGGCCAACAGCAGCACTCGCTGAAACACCGAAGTTGGAGACTTGAAATAAAAACGCGCAAATAAATCTATTGTGTCTACACAACACTGTTTTCAACAGATTGACTATATATCATTTGAAATGATAACATTACTTGTTTCCACTTCTGTTGTTGAAGCAAACTGGATTGACTTGGGTGGGTAGAACGTTAGGCTACAGCTTAGCAACCAAACCATATCCTGATTCTACTCGGCTTCAGTTAGCTAGCTAGCTCTAAATAACTTGCTGAAAAATAACATGACCAAGATCTGGACACACATGCATCGTGAATTGTAGATTTACATTACACAGGTTATTTATTTGAATGAAACACAGTCAGGAACATGAATCAACGTTAGCCCCATTGCCAATAAACTAGGCTAAATTATCACACATTCTACCTATGCTCTTGCGTTAGCAAGCTAAACTTGTTTACATGCCTACAGTCTAGGTGTTACTAGTAACAGTTACTAGCAATGCTACCGTATCCTGTATCAAGCACCTGCCTTTCTCCAGTTCTTTCAAATAGATTATCTAGACAGGCATTAGCAATAAACCAGACTGCTGTTCGTTTTCTGGCTATTTTTCGGAAGCTTCCCTTCTAATGCCGACTACAGCTAGTCTAGCTATAGTCATTTGATGTGTGTAGAAACTTATTTAGCATTCTACCTGGTATGCAATATTATACAGGAAACGTTGGCATTGCTAATAACTGTTAGCACAACATCATACTGTCCTTATAGGCGGTTGCAATGAGCATACGGTCGGAACAGCACCTCTTTCCAGGTTCAGCTTCCTAGCAAATCCTGCTTGCAATTGTCCAAGGTTGTCAAAACTGTCTTGGGTGAAATGTTCAGAGCAAATGAATGATTGAGTGTCGAACTTCGCCGGGATCTTCTCGTAAGACAACAGCAGCCATGCCTGTTGAATGTTTGGCTCCTTGGGAAGACTGTGAGTGTTAGCCTTCCCTGTACAGCCTGGAACACAGCATTTACGGCCGTGGTCCATTTTCAATATCCTTGTTATAATTCAAAACGTTCTTCTTTGTAATTCCTTATAAGTAGCTTACACAGAGCAGCGCGCAGCTAAACTAGTATCGGAGATAGACGCTACCTTGGGCTGGTCTGGATGTAAATTCGGAGACGTGACAAAGATACAGACCAGAGCCAATAAGAGGGCGATCACCGGTCCTAGGTAGGACCGGTAGCTTTGTTGAAAAGCTAGCGTTTTACAGCCAATTTTTTTCTTTTTGAGATTTGAATAGGAAAGAGGTGTCAATGTACTTTGATATTCACGGTATGTTAATTTTACCCACCGAACTGTCGTTATTCAACTATGACAAGGTAAAATCGGTTTTGCAGTCAATTGCCCCTTTAACTTTGCTGTTCACCCAGAGTGTGTTAGTGCTTGATGTTACCACATTGGTTTAATGTGTGAAGGAAAAGGCTTTCATTAATTTGGCCAGGACAGGCATCCATGCCAAGCTGTACTCTTTCTCCATTCCTTCATTACAGTGTTGAATGTGTCTGATACCATCTGCATGCTCAGCCCACTTGTTTACTAATTGCTATATAATGATGCTGTTTGTTCCTGTCCACCTGAGGGACTGAGCTCATGCTTGTCTGTGTGTGATTTCATGCAGGCCCATTGACGAGAGGCACCCTACGGTGAAGGCTGACGGCTACGCCGACAACCTGGCAGCTGTTGTGGACATGATCCTGACAAAGCGGGGACACTAAGATCCAGGAAGTAGAAGCACTGTGATCACTTCTTGAGAAGGCTCAACTAACAATGAGAGGGATATATAGTGGGTTCATTAATGTAATGTAGACTTAAGTTGCTTTGTATTCAATTTGTCTTCCAAATGACTAAAATGTAATACACCCAGTCGTCACTGAGCCTCTTGTCGGAAGCGCAAAACTGTAACAACAGTATAACATACTAACAAAGACTTTCCTCCCCAATCTTCTCTGGTTCTAAATGGCTAGTGAACTCTTTCTTGTATAGCCGGTTGGATTACCTGAGATTGAGAGGATGCTTGCTTGCTGGCTTGCCATTATGTGTTATGTCAACTACTAAGCCTCACAAACCCTCACACTATTGATACTGAGCTTTGTGGTAGGTATGGACCAGTGTAGAATGAATCCTGGACTTAAATAAATAGTGTGAGCTATGTCAAAATTGTAATGATGAATGAATAATGAATGAATAATTTGCATTAATTTCACATTTCTGTCCTGCATGGTTTCTGGAAGCAAATTAAATTAAAGCTGAGTCTGCACTTAATCTTTGATTACAAAGCCAATAAAAAGTACAAATCCAAAACAACAAAACCAGTGTAACTGTCCAAATACAAATACTGTCCAAATACAAGTGTACTGTATGCTACTGAATGACAGTATTATTAAATTGATGTGTAAAGGGACAAATGTGCATTATTTAATATCTGGCTTGTCCTTGTCAAGTTGACATAACTAAGTCAAGAGATGTTTGTAAAACAGAAAAATCTTGGTGTACTGTAGGCAGCTTACTGTAATAGAAACCTTAATGAATATGTCAACTGACTTTTGCAATGCATTGGTGAACAAGCCTTGATAGGTTGAAAACATTTCTGTACTTCTCAATCATAAAGTTCTTCTAAATCTGTGTGATAGTCAGATTTTGTGCCTATTCCGTCTTGACTCCTATATTGATAGAGACATTTCAAAGAGAGAGCGAAGGGAATGCAGGAAATGGCCCGGCCTGGAATCAATCCCGGGCCCCTGTGGTAAGGCCTTGACCCATGTGGAATGCAATCTACCCAGTAAGCCACACTTGTCATACTTTTGAAGAGCTCAAGATTTTTTCTAAAACTGGTTGTCCCCATCCTTGATTGTGATTGGCTATATCGCGTTCCATGGCGTTGTAAAATCCAGCATAACCTTACAGGTTTTCCTCATAACATTCTTTAACATTCCATATTACTCCGCATCAAATATATTTCAAATTAAAAAAGACGGTAAAGGTGTCCATCTGGCTGTTAGGCACGACGCAAAGCGGAGTGCTGAAAACCCCCTTACCTGTTCTAAAATCAGCGCAAAACACGGACTCGCGGGGCTTACTGCTTTTCTAAAACTGTTACTACAAATATTTGATATGGTTTCATAAATAAAAACAATTAGAAACAAAATAGTTTAATAATAAACCGCCATTCTTCCGCCACTACAAAGTATAATTCCTACATAAATCGTTGCCACGCAACAGCCAGATGGACACTTTTGCCGTGTTTTTTTTTTTGAAATATTCGATACGCAGTAATATGGAATGTTAAAGAATGTTATGAGGACAACCTGTAAGGTTTTGCTGGATTTTACAACGGCATGGAACGCGATATAGCCAATCACGATCAAGGATGGGAACAACCAGTTTTTGAATGCTTAAGTACCAACATGCAGAATATATAGCTATGAGTCATTAATGAGAAGCTTTTGATTTACAGTAGGAAATGTTTGGGGTGAGAAATTAGTTTGGACTCATCATTTAGACTGGACCAGTTCATGCACCCTCCTCTGAAAAGAAGGTAATTTGTCATCCATAGGGATGTACGATTGTTGTCTTATACGTTGAAGCACATCTGCTATGATGTGTTCTCAAAGCATTTAAATATTTGTTTTCCCACAGTTTTGTCAAAAAATACGGGTGTGATTATGTAGGCTAAATTTTTGGGGGGGACTTTTGCTGTGACAACTGATTGTTGAGACTTTGGAACTGAGCAGATGTAATTTATCGAGGTATTCCGGTTCATGTAACCGTTTGCTTACTCGAGCAAAACTACCTACTGAGGTCATGCCAGGAAATATCAAACTGAGGCTTTAAAGATCCCATGACATGCTGTTTTTGAATGCTTTTATATAGGCCTTAGTGGTCCCCTAATACTGTATCTGAAGTTATTTCCCGAAATGTAGTCTTGGTGCAGAATTACAGCACTACGAGCAGTCCCACAATGAGCTTTCCTCAGGACACACTGTTTCTGTGTCTGTAGCTTTAAATGCTGCGAGGAAGAAAGAGGTGGGGCTAACTGCATTGCTTCGGTTGTTTGCTAGCCATGATGTCTCGAGGAAAAACCAATGTCGCGCTCGCACGTTCGCAGCTCGTTTTTTCATTGGTGGGCCAAATTCTCTGTGCGGGCAACGCAGAGAAAGCGAAGGTAACCTTCCCTATTGTGACGTCACAATAGGAGATTTTAAAAACCGAGCGTTGGTGCTCTCACTTTCTAAAAGGCGGAGAAGTGTACCCAGGGCTTGGTTTACACCTATTGAAATGTCTAGCCACTGGGGGACCAAAGGCAGGCTAAGGGAACTCATGGCCTCTGATGAAGAAAGTGTTTTGTCCGTCTCTTCATAAACGGAGTGACTAAGTTCAGTTGAGTTTTGGATTTTAATAAGTATTTATCAATCTGCAGATTGGGAGAGAAAACCAGACCTCTGACAATAATAAATGACAACACAACACCAGGCTTAGGTCTCAATCAAGTCTCTCTCCACTCTGAAGGCCGGAGGACCATCTTTTATAGGGCACAAGAATGTAAACATAAATAGTGACAGTCAGGCAGTAATGACGTTACAACAGTCTCAGAGAAAGAGATTCACAGCTCCCAACACATGACCACTCAAACTACAGAGTTCATAGTTGGGAGCTCTCCTCGTAGTCATGACAAGGACCATTTAGCCAGTACTTTCTCCTGATCTCAAACATCTATTAACCCTGACACATAGACACAATCTACTCTTATTAATAGCAAGCTTACATGAGAACATACTAACTAGTATCCAATGACTAGTTCTCTTGATTAGTGAATAATGTAAGCACACAGGAAATCTAAATTTCTTCCACACCTCCACCGAGGTTAGTAAGTTGTTTTTATAAGCCATTTTTAGCTCTTTTCATATTGTAAATAGTAAACATGTAGTTTTCTTCAGCTCTCAAGGCTTCTCACAGTGTGTTTTAGGTGTTGCCTAGTAACCAATTACTTTTGATAGAAAGCGGACCACACGGTTGTGCTAAAATGGCTTTAATTCCAACACAAAATAACTAAACTTTTAGAAAGTTAAGAATTTCCTTGTCGCTGTTGATGTCTTCATTATCATCTGGATAGTAAAACTCTGACTCCTCTATCGCTCATTTTGAAGACCAGCGATGAGGTCAATACGCGGCTGGCTTGACTACCCTTTAGCCAATCAGAACGCTCGTACTGTCTTTGCCATATAATAATACATTTTATTGTCTAATAAATTTAAATGCTAGCCACAAAGTGAAACATTGGTTTAGCCAGCTCAAACAAACTCAATAGCGCATCACTCCTGCGAGCGTGACAATTATTTTTGGCCAAGAAACTACTGGTAGTTTTATGTCAATGGTGTAACAAACAGCTTTTTTAACTAGAGTTATTTACGGTGTATATTATAACCACAACTCACTTCATAGACAACGTCAAAGTGTCTAGCAATCCTATTGTTATCGGTCACTGTTTTCAACACAGCTTACTGATGCAGGTTCGCTCTGGTATTTCACACACACTGCTGGGTTCACACCAAACACCAACATGCAAATTCGAGCTAATGAGGCGAATTTTCCCTATTCGCGTAACGCTGTGTCACAAAAGTTTATCAATGTTGAGATGTAACTGACGTTTTAGAATAAATGGAAGGCAAGAGTATAGCTGTCTGTGGGCACCCTCTGCTATACGACACTCCTTCTTATTGGTTTATAGTAGTAATTTCGGACATGGTTGACGAAGAAAAAACATGGTTGGCTCCTAGTAATTCATGCAAATGAACGCAAAGCGAAAATTCGCTTCATTCGCGTGAATTAGGTGAATTCGTGTTTGGAGTGAACACAGCATTAGACACCACAGTCGAATAGGCTTTTTTCCTAAAAGTTTACTCATATCACAATGAAACTTTACAAGTTTAAAGTATGCATACATACAAGCCTTTTTTGAATTACAAGTTTTTGAAATGGTATTAGCATATTCGCAAATTAGGCATTACCTCATTAACCAATATAAGTACTCATTTTGTATTATTTTTTTCCTGTTTTTCTGTGATTACACACCAAATGGTTAGACATTTACAGAGCAATTCATCAAAATTGAAGAAAACAAGGTCTGCACATACAGGATTTCATCTCTGGGTGTGGCAAACACAGACAAGTTGGTTTTTTTCACATCCAACACTTATCACCTAATTTCAGAGGATGTCTGGACACAGGTGTTATCGGGAGGGATTGACAGCCGCCACGAGAAAGCCAATCATTTGCTGACTACAAGCCCTTTCTTGCTCTGACGACTCTTCTTCCTGTGTAAATGACAGTAGCTCTGTCACATTGGTTCCATATTTGTGGACTTGGGGTGCATTATTTAGTGTAGTGTAGGCCTTATGTAGAGTTACATGTTGTCTGTGTGTGTCTGAGCAGAGCAGCCTGCTTTTAAGGGGCCCAAAGCAAAATTAGGGTTTCAGGGTTTGGCCCACTAATCTCTCTAATAATGACAGAAATATATCTGTGTGTGTACAAATTGGAATGGGTTTAAGTTTCCAACACTCGACTAAAGAAACGGACACTCTGCAAAGTTCATTATCTGCATACGTCCTCTTTATAACCCAACGGAGTGCAGCTATTAAAACAGCTATCAAAAAATTCAAGGGTGTCCAGCTATGACTTTTCAGCTTTCTATCTTTTATGCTTGAATTAATATAAATCAATATTCATAATATTTGTGTTTTTTGTTTTTTTTTGTTGTTCAAATCCTCTTAAACTTCTTAAACTTTCAAATACTTTTTCTTACTCAATCTTTCAGCTACAGCCACCATTTAAACTTTAAAATGTTGACAAAACCCTAAACAATTTTTTTTTATCAGCTTTTTGATATCTATTTAAAAATTCATTTCAGCTTTCAGCATTCCAACGCATTTTCTGCAGGAAATGCACTTTCTAGTTATTCTATTTCTTCCGTCGCACTTTTCAGCTCCTTCAAATGTCAGCAGTTTCAGTGGTTTCCAGCTATGACTTTTCAGCTTTCTACATCTTATGCTTGAATTCGTATTCATAATGTTTGTAACATGGTTTTCCAATTGTTTTTTTTTTCCAATCCTCTGAAACTTCTTCGACTTTCAAATCCTTCTTCCTAAATCTTTCAGCTACAGCCACCATTTAAACTTTAAAATGTTGACAAAGTCCTAAAAAAAAAAATTTATTCAGCTTTTTGATATCTATTCAACTTTTTTCAATATCACTGATTATGTTTCATGAGTTTTTCAGACCGTTTTTGAGATTTACATGGATGTGTATTTGAGAGCCTAGATTGCGGACTGAAATGCTAGAGTGGAAAGGAGCTTCAGAATCTGGTTCAAAAATATTTTTGGTTTGCCAGCATTGCCACAGTTTTCACTCTTCATGCTTAATTTTTGGATCAATAGATATGAAAAGTTGTGCTGGTCGTAGACAGTTGTCTGTGGAATCCAACAGACTTACACATTTGTTCAGAGCCAAAGTCTCTGAACAACAAGCGAAACAAAGTCCAACTCTCACCCCATAGAGACCAATGCAAATCTGGTGACACTTTCTCAGAGAATGCAGAATGTACGTGTTTTTGAAACTGCCAGTAGAATCGTATTTCTGACCGCACATATATCTCTGCTTCGGCAGTCTTGGGTCTCTGAAAATATCCTTATTTTTTGTATTGGACGTATAGTTTTGTTTCTAGGTTAACTTGTTTGAGGTGGATTCTAGGTACATTTCTGTTATTCTCTCTGCCCTTTGATTAGCTTGTTAACGATCACAGCTGCGCCATCATTGTGGCAACCACACAGACACGCACTACTCAGTCTCTCTCACAGGTGATTGGTATTTTGATTAGTGGAGTCACATAACAGAGCTATTCAGTCAACTCAGACCGACATCTTGCAAACCCCTCGCTTGTCCCTCCCTCCTCCACACTCTGGTATTTTAAGAGGGCGTTCTCCTCTAAAACCATAATTTTAAAGCTTTCTGCTTCTGCATACCTCCGACATATTGGAGTGGCATAGTGGCTGCATACCCACCACCACCACTACCACATACACACACACACTTCAAAATAAAAGCCCTTTTGAAGGAATTCTATATGTAATTCTTGTGATGAGGTGCATAATTTCATAACTTTTTAGTCTATATACCAAACATTCTGAATATGTCTCATCACTCCCTCTCCCCCCATCCAATCCTGCAGTGACGTGCAGTCAGGGTAGGCAAGGTAGGCTATGCCTACCCTGCCAAAATTCAAACGTAAAAATGTTTATTAAATCATTTTATTTAATAAACTTGTATTTGTATTTTTACTGATTATTCTTGTGATTTATATATGCAATATGTGTGTTATTCCAATTGTTTAGACGTTACGATGACAAATGTAGCAGTTACATAAGCAGTGCTTTTACTGTCCATTCATTGCGGACGACAACGAAAAACTCATGTTGCGCATGCGCACTTCGATCCTGTAGTCTTTAGCATGTACGTCGAAAAGCACAACTCTGCTGTGCCTTTGCACGTAAATATGTTATGCCAGTAATCATCTGCGTTACGTATAAAACAAGGACCAATTAAAATCGAGATATTACTGGAAATTTGCGCAGCTAACGTCATTACACTGGCTACGTTGTAAGCGTAATCCCCGCAAAATTCAAGTCAAAATGACAGCAGCGGTGTCTGCCGATATCAGAGTTGAGGAATTTCTAAAAGCTTGAGTTTATTCAAAAAAGGAGTAAATAGCAAGAGGGAGGTCTATGCCTGACTTAGATGGACTACTGCAGCAAAAGGGACATGTTTTCAATCTTTTCAAACAGACTGGTATGAAAAGATTGGCTGTGCTAGCAGCGGCTGTAAACTACTGCCTACTGTTTACTGCATTTACTGTTTTGACATATTAGCCTAACAATAAATTAGGTAATCTGGTTTTCATAACTCGGTGCCTACCCTATTACTGACATCACCGCACGTCACTGCAATCCTGTGATTACAAGGGAGTATCACCTCCTTTATTGGTTATCAGGCCCCTTGCATCCCTGCAGTTGCTGTGCGGGGTCAGCTGAGGGGGGTGGATCAAAGCTTCATTTTTTTTCTTTCCAACACATTTTCTGCAGGACATGCACTTTCTAGTTATTGTTGGAACGCTGTTGGTTGTGATGAGCATACGGTCGGAACAGCACCTTTCTACAGCAACAGCAGCTTAGCAAATCCTGCTTTAAATTTTTCAAATTTCAAAACTGTCTTAGGTGAAATGGTTCGTGCAAATTAATAATTGAGTGTCGAACTACACAGGGATCTTCTTATTGACAAAAATCAGCCATGCCCATCGAGTGTTTGGTTCCTTGGGAAGACTATGGAAAGTGTCAGCATTCCCTGTACAGCTGGGAACACTGCAATTACGACCGTGGTGAATTTTTCAATATCCTTGAAGAACTTCCAAACTTTCTTTGTAATTCCCATGGAGGTACACAGGGCAATGCACAGCTAAACTGTCTGTGTCTGAGATCTAAATTTGGGGGCGTGACAAAGGTACAGACCAGAGCCCAAAAAGGTGAAGCCACCGAACTGACATCATTTTTTGATACTGACTGTTTTATAGCTACATTTTTTAATTAGGTAAAGACGCACTTGTTGCGGGAGTACAACGGTACTCCCTTAGGAATGATTTGCTGGATCTTATGTTAGTTTTGTTTACTTCCTCTAGGCAGGAATGGCGCAAGCACTTTCGCCGGCCTAGGCTAGATGTTTCAACAGCACCCCCCCCACACACACACACACACATAACTTTAACTTGTGAACGCTTTGGGAAAGCAACAACAAAGATGACCGTGGTGGTAAAGTTATCTAGTTTGAAGTTCGATATTCAACAGATATTTGGACGCCCAGTATTGTTATTTTAACCGTTGTTTAGCACTGCTACGACCGACCGCTTAGCCAATGCTTTTGGCTGCCTAATCAAAAGTCAATAGCTCAATAGTCAATAACATGAACTAGGAGCGTCAAAATAATGTTAAACTGTTGAATATGTATGCATTCATGCTATACAGCATTTATTGAGTTCATTTTCATCTCAGGTTATTAAAAACTATTTTTTTAATTAAAAAAATACATCTTCAAAAACTTCAATAGCTTTTTGTTCATGGGACCTATAATCCTCAAATTCATTTCAGAGTGTTCACTATGCATACATGTTGCACAGCCTTGAGTTTTTTCATTTTTATATCACACACTTCTGCCACGGGGTGCCACCCCTCAAAATCTCTTGCCACCCTCTTGCCACCCCATCAATATTTTTCTAGATCCGCCCCTGCCAGGTTGCGCTCTATGTATGTAGCACTAGTTAGCTTTCCACAGGCATTTCTCATTTGGACAGATGGGGGGGAAATTTTTGTCTTGTTTTCGCTCATTTAATCCGTTCAACCTTACCCGTTTCCATATAGTTGAAACGTAGGGCTATATCTACGAATGTGTGGACTCAAAGATAAATAAAAATGTTTTTCATTTCCGGCACAAACAATCCCCTCAGTGAAGTTTGGCTAGCAACAGCAGCTAGCTTGCTCGTAGCACAATTTACCAATAGTATTGTAGCGACCCTGTGTTATTGGACATTCATTGGTTGTTAGTGTTCATGTTCTTATTGGAGGGTTTGGGGGGTTGTGGGATAGCTGGGGTGGTTCTCTTTGGCTGTAGCCTATATATAGGGGTGTTTTGGCGGTTATCTGTCTCTCTGTTTCCCTTCGTGTTTAAGGTTAACAACTGTGTGTAGGTAAAGCAGCAAAACCGGAGCCATTAAGCATCATTGTTAAGATTGTTCAGATTGTGAGATTATTGGTATTAGTTATAAGGCGTAGACAGTGGCCCACAACTGTCTGTGTAATAAACACCCAGCACGGTTGACTCCCGACTCCTCCATTAGCATCCCGGCTAGGGGTGTTACAGTATGAACCTGCAGAGCCGGAGACCCCGGAGAGCTGGGAGACCCCGGAGAGCCGCAGTTTCAGGCCCGCAGTTCTAGGACCCTGACAGCCCCACCTAACAATGTCACTAGATGCAACAATATATTTGAATGGTTTGCAAAAGGCAAGAAACAAGGAAAACTCTGGCATATGTGATAATGTTTGATGAGACAATTATATAGAAAAAGGTATAATATTTGAAAATATGTTCGAATAATGAACATAGGATAAGTAAAGAAAATTAAATTATAAGCACATAAAATTAGAAACAAATTTACATATTCCATATGTGTCAAGATCCAGTGTAATTTGATCAAATGAAGTAAACAAATTAAGGAAGATAAAATAGCCTAAAGAAAAGGTGGAAAATATATCAATGTGGACAGGTGTGATGCCTGGGACTAGAGAGAACCAATATACACTTTGATGGGCTTAACTTCACTAAAGTGCCAAAGTTAACAAAGCATGTCCTGAGAATGTAACCACATCTCTTGGGAATACAACTACTTAACATGAGTAAATTCTTGATTCATACTGCAGATAATTCAATTCCACACACACACAGGGTCCTGTCTTCCCAGTCAAAATGCTTATGCAATGTTTGTATTCTGTGATTCATTTAATTATGCAATTCTATCCTCTATTAAATATCAAAGTTAGCTGAGGAAATTTAAGTTAAACTGTATTCAGTTATACTTTATTTTATTTCATGTCATCATCACAAATGTTTTTGTCTTTGTGTTATGTGGGATGGATGGGGCTGCAGAGGATCCACCGCTTCCTTCTCTTCTGCTGCTGGTGGTGAACCTCTATGGTGGATGGATGGGCTGCATGACAATGCTTCCTTTGGTGTGGATGGGCATGCTAGGATGAACTGTTTTGTATTGGACATGACTCAAAACATTGACCACGTCAGTGGATCAGATCATCTTTCATATACTTGTAAATGCTGCACATGCCTGTGTGCATGCTACATTTTGTATGTGTCTGACACAACAAAGTACTGGAAAAGTTAAGTTATATTCTATTCTATTTGCTATGGCTTTTACAGTCACTCAATCTCAACCACAAATGTGTAATGTTAGAGAGGCAAGACACAAGGTTGACTCTCGGGGCAGATTCAAGATATACATTATTTTGAACAATTGTCAAACAATGACAATCACCCCTCCATATCACTCCATCCCCCTCCATCTAGACCTCCATATCGACCTCCATACGACTTCATCCTTCAATATGAGACAGAAGCAAAAAAAACAAATATTTTAAAAAATATATGGATATTTGACTTTTCCTGACCCTTCAATATTCAAACCCCAGATTGTGAAGTCAGCACTACTTACTAGTTCAGTGGTCTCCCTTTTGTGCACAATTGTTTAGATATCCCCCTATCAAACTCCTCCACTTCACTGAAATAGTACAGACAATGGCCGGGTTTCCCAGATTCGTTAAGAAGCTCTTAGGCCGAATCCCAATACTCTCCCTTACCCCTAGCCCTTGGCCCTCGAAACTGAGGGTTAAAGGCTACATATCCCTAAGAAATGGGACGCCACTTGGTTACAGGTACGTCATCTAGCACGTATCGATTTATCCAAAGCAAGTAGTGTTATGCACTGATATTAAACAAAATTCGCTGCTTAAAACTGTAGACATGCTAATCAAATAAATGCGGGACTGTTGTGCAATTCAGCACTGTAACATTATCGTAACAAAATAGCGATTTTTAGAAACGTTTAAATTAGGAAAATGGTTGCAAATATATATGTTCAGGACTGTGTATAACACAGAACGAGACTGTCATCATTTTTAATTAATGAATTAAGCCGAAAAGATTACATTTCTCTGACTCTCTGGATGATCTGGCCGCCATTGTTGCCGGTCGCGCAGTATTCACATAGTAAAGTCCATTACCAGCGAATTTCGTTTTATATCAGTGCATAACACTACTAGCTTTGGAGATATCGATACGTGCTAGATGAAGTACCTGTAACCGAGTGGTGTCCAATTTCTTTGGGATATGCAGCCCTTACCCCTCAGTTTTGAGGGCCAAGGGCTAGGGGTAAACTAAGGGCGAGGGGTAAGGGGAAGGGGAGTATTGGGATTGGGCCCTAGGTTTCAAGTAAGGTCCCGATCTTACTTGGTTTTAAGGAGTGTATACCCATTAGTCTTAGTCCTCCCCCTAGCTCAAAAAGAGTATTGGGACACTAGCTCTCACAGGAATGCCCAAAATTAAGGGGAAGGGGAAGGGGGAGTATTGAGATTCGGCCTTAACGCTAAGAGCTTCTTTGGAGCGTTCTAAGAGCGTTTACATTCTCTACTTACCTCCGATGATAAACTGGTCCAGAGATTAAGACCTTTTCTGCGTCCTACAGGGACAGATTCCTCAGCATATTCAGGCCGTGTATGATGGCCTACACAAATTCTATGATTATTTTTTAAGACAGTAGGCTGCAGATTTCATTTTGCTGACAGATAAAATCCACTTGCTTTTATCATAGTTTTTTTATATAATTCATATAAGACACCTACAGTAGTTGGGCTTGCCAAAATCAAACTATGGTTTCAATAAAACGACACAAATAGTCTAAAAGTTCGTATTGCATGAAATTATCATAAGTGAACAGATAATTGTACCAGAATTGTTTTAAATGTTTCGCTAACTTAAATATGTTGAACAATACTTGATTACATAAGCTACGTCGCTCTACTGTTTCATTAAACAAATAAATACAGAGTAGACGAACAATTTACAGTTCGTTTTGAAGCAACCTATGTGTGTAGCTTGCTTGTGCTAAAACTACTGAATGTTAGCTTATCAACTCATTTGTTTGACGTTGAAAACCACTCCGGTGTCGTGAAATGATTTTGACAGCAAAGTTGAAGTTAGCTAGCTCATGTTAACTTTATTGTCCAATTTAAGACACCAGAAATCACATTAGCTACTTACACTCTGATTCTAGTCCATCTTGTTCTGAGCCGTAATCCTACAATATTCACGAATCACTACTGCAGGAAAATATTGATAATCTTGTTCCGGTCCATGTTTATCCAATTCGTTACGTGGCGCCGTCAGATAAAACAATGGTCCTGAAACTGCGGTCCTGAAACTGCAGCTCTCCAGGGTTTCCGGGGTCTCTGACTTTGCAGGTACATGCTACTCCAATTTAACGGGGTCAGCTTCTCCACGCAGGGCTCTAGACTGAGACCAAATGGTCCCATTTGGCATTGTCACTGACAATGATCGCTTCCAGCAAATTTATTTTGAATGAGCCATTTCCCCCTAAAAAATGCTTATTTAATTTTTTGGGGGCATATTTTCAGTTAGCAGATGGTATGTACCATCTGCAGTATTTAAGATGGAATCGCGATTGAATCACAATTCCATCTTAAATACTGCCGGTGACAATTGTTAGAATAGCTTGTTTTAAAGGGGGTTCTTAATGAATGAATGCAAAATGAGTATGCTTAATGCTTGAAAATATCACTAGAAGGGAAAAAGGGACGTTCGGTTAAATGGTTAGGACCATTTTTTTACCGGATTGCCCAACATCTTTGTTCAAACTTTTCAACTGAGGCTGCTATCACTATTCCCTCTTGCAGGGGGAAGGAGAAGACAACCGTTTCATTCTACACTTCACTCAGGGGCGGAGCAAGGGTTGTGTCTCGGGGGGCGGAAACTGATTGGGGGCCCCCCTGTTATTCACATTTTGCAGGGCAATAAATTATAACAATAAAAAGTAACCAATGGCAACCTCTATTGTGAACAGCACATATTAGCCTATATAATAAATGTGTTCAGTCATCATAGCCCCTAATGTGCGAACAAAATGTAGGCCTAGGCCACTACCCTCGCATTCATTAGAATCTTTCACACACTAGGCCTACACAAATCCATGCATAACATGGGTTTAATTATGAAAATGAAGTTAAAGACAGGAGCCTATAGTCATCCTAACAGTGATAACTAATAATAAACAAACATAGGCCTATATAACAATTCTTTCAGCAACAATTTGGGCAAGAAACATGCAAAAACAAGCCCCCATGAAAAAAAACAGAGTCTGGGGGCATGTTCCCCCAGACTACATTTTTGAAAATATAATTTCAAGTAGTGTCCTCTAGTGGGTTTTAGGAAGAGAAATTAACAAATTTAGATTTAAAATTTGAAAAATAAGTACTTTTTTGGGGGGGCTAATGAAACTTTTGGGGGTCCACCCCATTTTCTTTTCCGAACTGACATGTATGGTGCATCTCTCAAAACCAGCAAATTCATAGCCTACACACAGATCAAAACACAAACACATTATTTATACATTTCAGACGGCTGAAAGTTATCGGAAGTACCTAAATGCGATAAAGAATTGCAAGGTTGGGGAAAGTACGGCCATGTTGTTGTCAATGAGAAATGGTAGGCTGTGTGTGTTAAATTCATGGTTTTCCATGCTGAGCTCACGGTACATAGTACGAAGTGTAAAAATTTTATCAACCACATCATCGGCCTTAGACAGATATTCCCAATAGAACTCCGCTCTAATTTCCCTAGCAGCATCAGGTTGACAAAAAAGTTTCGGGTTCATCACAGCAAATTTCTCAGCCATTCTCCTGATATCAGCAAAGCGATGCTCAAACTGCAAAAGTTTATCCTACGTCCACTACGTCTCTACGTCATGTAAACAAATAAAAAATGTATATATATTTAGTAAAATTGTCTTTTAGTTAATCCCCATGCTTGATGGAGTAACAGGAATGAATGAGACACTAAAACCAACTGATGATCACGATAATCCTTGTTGATACAACTAGCCCAGGAACACTGCGCCACAATAATAATCTCACCTGCAAAGAAGGAATCTGATATATTTGCGAAGAGATTGCACACAACTATATGGAAAAACTATATTTAGTAAAATTGTCTACCATGGATACAATCAACGTTTTGTTGCCAAAGAGAAATTATGAAAAAAAAAAAATCTTAGATTGCGGGGCCCCCTCGGGTGCGGGGCCCAGGGTTTACGGCGCCCCCGCCCCCATCCCCCCTCCGCTACGGACTTCACTTTTAGTATTTTGAACTGTGAATGAGCAGCAACAAATGTATGCTTTTAAATCGATGCAATCTTCGTAAATAATAAGTATGCATTTTTATATAAAATATATGGCATTGAGCCTCATGTGAACTGGTCTGTGACATGCAACAACTGTATTTATATGCTGCTGTTTGCAAGGGATTTTTGTATTTAAATGCTAACATTTTTATATGTGCAATATCCATATTTATTATGTGCAATATTTATATTTTACATGGTTATCTATTGTATATTATTTTCCTTTATTTGTATTTACTCTGCACAGGAGTATTGTTTTTAGTTATAGCACTAGCCTACTTAGGAGCCAGTAGAACACAATTTTGTTCATATATGCACTCAGTGGTGGATTTAGTGATTTGGGGGCCCCAGGCGAAGACAGGCATGGGGCCCCCTTAACTCCGATTCTTACTCTTTTCAATCCATATTATAATTATGAATATATATATATATACATATATGTATATATATATATTCATAATATATTATATATATATTGATAAGCTATAGCAGCCTCCGTTGAAAAGTTGGATCAAATGAAGATATTGGGCAATCCGGTGTAAAAATGTTCCTAACCTCTATGACTTTAACGTCACTTTTTCCCTTCTAGTGATATTTTCAAGCATTTAGCATACTCATATTGCATTAATTCATTAAGTAGCCCCTTTGAAACAAGCTATTGTAACAACATTGTCACCGGCAGTATTTCAAATGGAATCGCAATTCAAACAGTAGGCTACAAGTACCATCTGTTAACTGAAAATATGCCCCCAAAAACGTAAATAAGCTTGACAGTTATTTAGGGGGAAAGGGCTAATTCAAAAAAAGTTTGCTGGAGGCGATCATTGTCAGTAACAATGCCAAATCTGGTCTCAGTCTAGGGCTCTGCGTGGAGAAGCTGACCCCGGTAAATTGTGCTTCGAGCAAGCTAGCTAGCCTAGCTGCTGTTGCTAGCCAAACTTCACTGAGCAGCACTTGTGCCGTTGGATACCAGTGGAGAAAAACTATGTTTCCTTCTGTAGTTTCAGTTTGGCAATTAGTTGTTTATTCTCCTCATTTGTCTTTCTCTTTTGTGCTCCGCTCGATGAGTTACATTTAGAAAATTGTTTTTTGCATTCACTTCACTCTTCTACTGTCTCACATTAACCAACTGATGTGATATGCTTTGATGAACAGTAGTTGCAATCGATGGAATAGTCCACAGTAGTATCGGGTGGGAGGGGAGCCTGCGTTGACACAAATAGAATAAACGCTCTGTTGGTATCTTTGTTGATGCTTTTGTGGAAGGTTATGAATTGTAATTGATTTGTATTATTATTATAGTTATTATTGATCATATAGTAATTTTATGTAGTCTTTCAAGGGCACCCCTGGCATCTGGGGGTCCCCTGGTAGCTGGGGGCCCCAGGCGGTTGCCTACCTTGCCTAATGGGTAAGTCCGCCCCTGTGTGCACTCAGTCTGTACTGTTGAATGACAATAAAATCTATCTATCCATCCATCCCAAACAGACATTTGGAACAACACAAACTAGAGAGGGTACAATTTCTGGGGAAATTGTAGGGTGTGCTTGCGTCGGTTGGTAGGTGGGTCCGTCCCCTTACATTTTTCCCTACTAGAGATATTTTCAAGCATTAAAGCCTATTATTATATGGCAACGACGGTACGAGCTTTCTGATATCTGATGCCAGACGCGTATTGCCCTCCTCAGCGGTCAATACGGCTCAGTATTGCCCTCTGACGTGTTCTTCAAAATGAGCGACGAGTCAGCTGCTGAGTTTTACTATCCAGATGATGCTGAAAAGATTTGTCATCGAAAGCGAGGGTGAAGACTAGACTTTTTTAATCACCTGTGTCGTTATTTTGTGTTGAAATTAAAACCATTTTAGCAGAACCATGTTGTCCGCTTTCTATCAAAAGTAATGAGTTGCTAGGCAACACATGAAACACAGCATGAGAAGATTTGAGAGCTAGCTACAATTAGCCTAGAGGTACCATTTATTTTCGTTTACAAAATGAAAAGAAGCTAAAAATGCCATATAATAAACTACTTACTAACCTCGACCGTTCGGTCATGCCGGGAAATATCAAACCTCGGCTTTGCCAACTCTTTTGGCAGTTTCAAAAACATCACCCAATTCTGCTTTCATGGTGCGTGTCTTTTTTGTTGCCACGGTGATGGCGCAGCTGTGATCGCTAACAAGCTGGGCAGAGAGAATCACAAATTTAGCTGGAATCCACACCTCAAACAAGTTAACCTAGACGCAAAACTATACGTCCAATCCAAAAAATGAGGATATTTTCCGAGACCCAAGACTCTCCCGAAACCAGACATGTCATTTATATGTCTATACAGTCAAAAATACGACTCTACCGGCAGTTTAAAAACACGTCTACTTTCGAAATTCTCTGACAAATTTTACCCACCTTTCCATTGACGTTAGTAAGAGAATTTGAAAGGTTGCTCTCGCTTCAAGGCTCAAAGCTGAAAATCTGTAAATGTTAGTAGTTACATTGGCTGAAAGAGGACACATTTTCCTACATTTTAAGGTATAACTTGTTTCTGTAAGTTAAACTATATGAACGTCAGAGGAAATTATTTGACAATTTAGTTGAATAAATTTAGCAGGCAGCACTGCAGCAGAGTGTGCCACTCTGCTGGCTGGCTGCTCAATCATAAAAATCAAGAAGGAGCGACATTTTTCATGTATTTAAAACTGTCATAATTTAAAATTGGCTGAATATATTTTAAAAAGCTGAATCATTTGGGAATAGCTGAATGTCTTGTGAACATTTTTAAGGTTGAATGGTGTCTCTAGCTGAAAGTATTCTGAAGTAGTTTGAAAGAGGAGAGGAAAGAGAGGAAGCTTTTTCATGATTTGAAAGGATTTACCATTACTTTTAATGGGAGAATAATTTGCACAAAAACCTTAATGTCTTAAAAAGTATAAAAGTGAAAAATACCAGAAGTCATAGCCAACATCCCCTGAAGGAGCTGAACGTTTTGATACAAAAATTGTAAGAATTGGTGAAAGTATGGAAGACTAGTTAAAGGCCAAAAAACGGCAGAAGAACTGAGAAGTTGAAAAGCAATAGTGAATGCTTAACAGCATTCTCACAATAAATAATGGGGCTTCCCCAGACTAAGATTTTCTTTGGTCGACCAAGACTCGACTAAAACGTCTGAAAATCGACTAATCGAAATTTGAAACGCTTAAAAAAAACGTAAACATTTTTGCGATCTGATCAATGGCTGCTGGACATTGCAGATTCAGCCGCTAATAGCCTACTACTAATAAGACGTATCACCAGTCCTGTTGTAACCCAATGCAGATGGTATTTAGTGTCTCTTACAATGTACTACAAATTAAAAATATTGTTTGTTTAACATGCAAATCATTAGAGCGCGCTTATCACTGCCTGAACTTGCAGCATGCAAACTTACGTAGAAGCTGAGTGGGGAACGGTGCAACAGAGAAAGATTTTGTTGTCTTGGCCGGAGAAGATAATGTCATTCTATTTGGATGTGGTTCTTATAATAGGCATATTCATTTTTCAACCCAGCGCGTTAGCATGAGTGAAGTAGGGCTAGGCCAACGTACGTTTGTCAGGTGGTAAGTTACATAATATTCAATGTCGAACTATGGAAAATAAACCGCTGTTGGCAGAGTTTGCATTCAACGTTTTTCGAGTCACCCAGTACTTTGTAAATGTAAATGGACTTTAATGAAATGCTGCCATACCACAGATTTCTTTACCATTTCGACTAATAACACCAACAAAGTAGGTGTTAGGTATGGCAGAGTTTGTAGTTCTGCAGCCAATTGTGCTCGTGCCATGTTCAAAATACCAAAACAAAACAAAGTGCAGATTAACGAAAGGGAAAATAGTAACCTTTTCTTTAAAAAATTTTTCTTTTAAAGTTGCTTTATTTGTCTTAAATAATATAATATACAATTTCTGTAGAACATTTAATTAATTCATCAATGACACAAGCGGGAATCAGATCTCACACTGCCATATGGCAGCTCGACTAAAAAAATCCTAGTCGACTCGACCAAGAGCATATCGACCAGAAAATTGACTAGTCAACTGAGTGGGGACAGCCCTAATAAATAATCAATATACATCATAGAAATCAAAGGTTGTGCCCTTGCCAAAGGCAAAGAACACCCAATTACCACGGTGTATGAATTGTGCTATATAAATAAACTTGCCTTGTCTAAATATTAAGACTGCCTTAATTTGGGGTAGAAACATTAGCCACCTCTCTCCCTGGCTTAGCCTTGCGGTAAGGGTTTAGTTGCTATGCCAACAATCTGTTGGAGTTGTTGACAAATGGAAGTAGTGTTGGGGTTAAATTAGGAATCTTAAAAAACGCATACATTATTTGTTAATAAGACAACTTTTTTTCAATATTGTATTCCTCCAACAGATATAGGTTTTCAGCAGTTTAAATGTATCGATCTTTCGCCATAAGTGTTGCTGATTTGTCCTCCATCTTCTCTTTTTTTCGCGGTGTCTCATTTTACCCATAATGCAAAGCGCAACAGGCTATCTAAGTCAGTCTTACGTGAAGCTTTATGCAACAGATAAATTGAAGTCAGACTTTAGATTTAAGTCTAAGACTAGGTCTGTTTGTATGCAACTGGCCCAGGGGTCGCCGTTCTAATGGCTTGCCATACTGTTCAGCAAATGTTCTCACCCTAACATTGGTAAGTCACTAAAACAGCAACCCTGGGTCAAAGTTTTTGATAGGTCATCAATTTCTGTACAACACCGGCCCTGCGACAGAGGCACAGATGTTCATTCAGATCCTTGACATATTTATAGATAGGCCAAATGTTCCAGACATTGATTTAAGCAATAAGCCCCAAGAGGCAGTGGTTTACACTGATTTTAGAACAGGTAAGGGGAGTTGTTAGGCACGACGCGAAGCGGAAAAGCTTATTGCTTTTCTAAAACTGTTACTACAAATATTTGATTTGGTTTCATCAATAAAAACAATTAGACACAAAATAGTTCAATAATAAACCGTCATTCTTCCGCTACTACAAAGTATAGTTCCTACATAAATCGTTGCCACGCAACAGCCAGATGGACATCTTTGCCGTCTTTTTCAATTTGAAATATTCGATGCGCAGTAATATGGAATGTTTAATAATGTTATGAGGACAACCTGTGAGGTTATGCTGGATTTTACAACGGCATGGAACGCCATATAGCCAATCACAATTAAGGATGGGAACAACCAGTTTTAGAATTCATATTGTTAGCCAGATGTAATTGACCTTCTTATCCAATGTCACCAACATTCCATGCAATGTTTCATCATAATGACTTCTGCAAGATGTTTATGTTACATTATATGTTACATCCAGGACAGGATAATGCTTGTGCCTGAGGGAGATGTCCACACCCTCTCTTTCCATTCTGCAAAAACCTTGGGTCACAAAGCTGATTATCTCATTTTCATATTAGTTTGATTGACACGTTGTTGAAACACAGCCTACTATAGTTTGTTTCTACTGGCCTCATAACTCCCCAGCCACACCAACACACTGCTCTATCCAGGAGGCATTGAATCTTCATGGTGCGCACATGCACACACACTCAGCTCCATAGGTATAGGTTTCTATGTCATGTTTGCATAAGACTCTCCTTTTACTCAGAGCACACACACCGCTGCTCTTGTACACACCTGCGTTTTACCATCTACTCAACGGCCAGCTGTGTTACCTTGAGCTTTCATCTGCACTCGTTAAACTCTTCCTGTTTAACAGGAAATGGTAGGTGAGCTGACCAGACGGTGCTTGTACACCTGCATCTCAGATTCCACTGTAACCGGTGGAAACAGTCTTTGTTTTGATACAAGCTTGTTATTGTACCCACCCAATACTACCTACTCTCTTTTGTGTGTGGAGCAATGGTCCAGGGGAAGGCCTACAATGTTGGCTAAAGTCCCTTCTTTTCCCCTTATTTCATCACTGTCTCAACCCCAGGGGCAGCTATGCCAGTAGCACTTGACTTTATAGTGTGGGAGGGCCCATGGAACCGAGTCCAGAATTCGCACCACTCCTCTCTCTTTCCCTCCCTTGCCCTCTGTGTCTTTTCCAAGCAATCTGAGAGGAGTCTGGGTTCATACAGAGAAGGCTCTGTACTGCGCTTACATAGACACTGGCATCACATGCCTCTCCAGAGATGCAACTCTTCCGTTGCCCCCAAGCGGACAGTCCACTGAAGCCTGAGAGTTTCCTTCCCTGACACAAGGTTGCAACCCCATTATGTCATTGCAGGGTGTGTGTATGGAATGGTGGTGGTGGTGGTGGGGGGGTGACTGGGTGGTCACGTGTCTCTCTGTAGCCAGCAGGTTGGATGGCTTATCGCCTGAGCAGAGCTGGCTGGAGATCTGAGGCTGTATTTACTCCAGCAGAGCTGAGCTGTATCAGTGGAGGTGTCTTTTGTAAAAGGCCAGCCATTGACAAAGGGCACAAACACCCCACATCTCATAATCCCAGCACTGATGGGACGCCTCCGGGACTCAACCTGACTCACCAAATCAAAACTTAACTGCGTGTCTGTTAACCCTGCTTTGACGTGAGCAGGCTTGTGTGACCTTTACATGTTTCTTGCCGTAAGTGAGAGGTTAGGGTGTTCAGCAATTACAAGAAAGTTTTAGTAATGGAGGCATGGTTGGCTGAGAGTGTATGTTCTGAACTAACAGAACTTTTAATAATAAAACTGTAGAAATGCATTAACAGAAATATTATCTTGATTAACTTCAAACATCCACATGGTAAACTATTGTGAAAGGGGATCACAACTAGAGATAAATTGGCCACCAGGCAGTTAACGCGCTATACATAATGCATGGCTACATAAACGATGTGTTATGCCACCCACAACACCTCCTGTGGCATACCCAGTTCTTTGTAGGTTTAGACCAGGTAGTGTGTGTGCCACATCCCAGTAACCCAGGAAACGTAGCAAAACACACCCGAGTAATGTTTGACTTGATAAAAAAGGAAAGAGCCCTGAAATGGCATGTACAGGGCTGGAAATGTTCTGTGGCTGCATGAGCTGCAGTAGATGAGTGACCACATGAAAAAGGGGCTTAGCTCCCACCAAGGTAGATATGCACAAACTGTCGCAGAGAGAGAGAGAGTGAGAGAGATAGGGAGAGAGAAGAGAAGAGAGAGGGAGAGAGAGGAGAGAGAAGAGAGAGACGGAGACTGTAACCAGGGACATAGGCGCACACAAAAAATGCATGCTGGGAAGTTTCCGTGTTAGTTTCCTTGCAGTGAGACTTTAAGTGAAAAGCACAGCAACACATGGCTGCCAACTAGACTTAACGGTCCACAGACACAGATGGGGTCAGATGTCATGTTATGTCAATGCAGGTTCTGAGGGTTCAGGACAGGCAGAGAACCTTCCCCCTCCTGCTCATAACTCCAGTGCAGAACACACTGCTTGAAGGGTCGAGGTGGACTGTCTGTCTCTTTCCACAGTCTGTTGCCCTCACCCCCATCATCAGCAAGTGTTTTGAGAAGCTAGTAAGGAACTTTATCACCTCCATGTTACCGGCTGCTCCTGACCCATTGCAATTTGCATACCCTCAGAATAGATCCACTGACGATGCAATTGCCATGGCACTGCACACTGCCCTCTCCCATTTTGACAAAAAGGACTCCTATGTGAGAATGCTGTTTGTGGACTAGAGCTCAGCTTTTAACACCATAATCCCTGCCAGACTAGACACCAAACTCAGGGCCCTTGGCTTATACTCATCCCTAGGCAGCTGGATCTTCAACTTCCTGTCGGACCGCCGTCAGTGAGAATGGGCAACACCACCTCTACAACACTGACTCTAAATACGGGAGCCCCACAAGACTGTGTGATGAGTCCCCTCCTGTACTCCCTGTACACCCATGACTGCACGGCCACACTCCAACACTCCAACAGCATGGTCATCAAGTTTGCTGATGATACAACGGTGATAGGCCTATCTCCAGTGACAACGAGACACACTGGTGCCAGGAGAACAACCTTTCCCTAAATGTCAGCAAAACCAAGGAGCTGATTGTGGACTTCAGGAAGCAGAGGGGGGAGCACTCCCCATAACCATCGACAGAGCGGCAGTGGAGAGGGTCACCAGCTTCAAGTTCCTCGATGTTCACATTGGAGAGGACCTGACATGGGCCACACACACCAAACATGTGGTGAAAAAAGCCCAACAGCGCCTCATCCACCTCAGACGACTGAGGAAGTTCGGCCTGAGTCCCCCCATCCTAAAGTCCTTCTACAGCTGCACCATAGAAAGCATCCTGACTGGTTGCATCACTGCTTGGTATGAAAAACTGCACTGAGCTGATCCGCAAAGAACTTCAGAGGGTGGTATGGTCAGCGCAGCGCATCACAGGAGGTAAACTTCCCTCCCTACAAGACAGCTTCTATCTCCAGGCCATCAGGCTCCTGAACAGACCTCCCTTCTAATTCCTGCACATCATTACTTTTTCATTTATGATTATTTTTATTGTTATTTTTGTCCGTACTATTTGACTATTTAAAAACTGCAATATTGTAGGTAGCTCAGCGGCAGAAAAGCCACTGTACCTGTATATTTGTGTATCCTGTACATGAGAAATAAATGGAATTGAATTGGACCTGTGCACTGGTCCTAAAAAATCTGGATTACAATATAATCCAATTAATTAAAGATAATTGTTTTTACATAAAGATCAAGCCAACAGTTGTTCTGTGTGAATTCAAGCCTAGGGTAACATAGCATGTCAGCCTCTCGTTAAATTGTCTCTTGTCTGTTTCATTGAAGCGAAGATGTACTGTAGCTCACACATTTGAGGAATGACTGACATTATGGCAAGTCTGAACTACGAAGCCAGGCCCCTTAAGCCCTGGCGACATGCAGCTGTCGAGGAGAGAGAAAGAGAGCAGAGAAACAAGAAAGCAGAGATGATAAATATAGAAGATAGAGCAGAGAGACAGAGATTCACAAAGGGAGGGGAAGCAAAGAGAGTAGCAGAAAGCAGCGGCAGTAGCCCTGACACATGGCCCACATTCACAGCCACCTCTCACGTCACGGTGCTCCTCAAAGCCCTTTTGTTTCCCAGCAGAGGGAGGGAGGCTGTGAGAGAGGTCTCTGGGGTGAACCACCGCTCCACCACTTCACCCCAGCCGCCATTTAACAGGAACAGAACTTCCTAACCCAGGTTGTTGTCCCTGGCCTGACTGTTGACTCCCCCACTGTCTCGGCACACAAACGCAGGGTCATCAAAGTGTATCCACCAAGGCTCCTTTGGTAGACTGCTGCTTCCTGCCACTGAACTGGGTCACACTACAGTACTGTCTTAACTACTAGTCAAACAATAACTTTCAAGAGAACATTGTGTTTGTTATCCTAAGCCCTCCAAGGGCAATACTGTATCTGCTCTCAAACATCTATGACTTGCTGAGAAAAAGTTATTTACTAATCGGAAAAAGGAACAAAAATGACAGGATCTGACAAATGGCACACATAAAGCTGTGTTTATTTGTAAAGAAATATGTTCATGTTTTACATACTTTTGCATTTACAAACTGTAAAAAGAAAGAATATAAACACTTTTACCATCACTAATGTTATCTCAAACGGAGAGGAGAAAGATGTTGGTAGCCCAAATGTTATAGTCTGTTGATGTTAAGCCCCAGTGGCACACTTCAGGCTGCAGGTGTCTGTGCATTTACAATTAGACAAAGGAATCTACAGCAGCTCTCAAAGTAGTCTCCATGCACATTGTCATGTACCCATTGTGTACTATTGAAGAACGTCACCAGAAACATCTGCTGTCCCTAGGTGTAGAGAGTTTGTACAAGCCTGCTGTGTATCCTCTCCATATCCAAGTACAGGTAATCAGGGCGAACAGAGAAATGCTTTAAGAAGTCAAAACAACAGAGCTTTCCCAGCTCTTCTGTACCCCACCCACACCCCTCCAGAGCATGTGTGTGTCTCCAATCTGTGCTCTTGAGATACAGAGACATGATATTTGACAAAGGCGGGTGGGAGGGTGCACACAGGCCCAGCGAGAGACACTCTGGGATCCTTCTCAATGCTCTCCATCGTCTCCACAGTGTTCACAGTCAAAGCAGGTGTCTAGGCACTAGCCCCATTAGCTATTCCACTTAATCCTTTATGACTATTTCCGTGTTTTTTCTTCTTCCTATACCCCCCCCCCCCCCCACCCTGAGGGCACTTGGTAGGGGTTCAGTTCCTCTCAATCTGCTCAATGTCAAGCTCGCCCCCCAACTGATCTCTTCTGGTGCTGCATAAGCCCGTCCATACTGGCTCACGCTCCTTGCCATTGGTCGTCCCCACTGTCACGTCATGGTGGCCTGGGGGGTCCGGGTCCAGGTCCTCGATGGTGGGGCATGACTTGGTGCTCAGCATGACACCATCCTCTTTGGTGTCTGGAGGTAGGTCTGATCCCTGGTGGCTTGGAGGTTGGGAGTCTGTCTGGTACTGGGTGGAGCTCCTGGCGATGGGTGTAACCTGGCTTGACTGGCAGCAGTCTTCCCCGTGATCCCAGGGCAACTAAGGCTATGGAAATTCTGGAGTTTCTGTGGATCAATGTAAAGAGATCTGGTTTAGACTTTTCATGTACCAAACAGAAACACAATCCCAGACCCAAGTCAACAAGTGTAATCGCTGGACTGGAATGAGTCGAAAACAGGAATGGAAACCTAACAAATATTGTACTACTGGCAGTTTCCGCCAATCGATCTCCGTGGTGATGGAATATTTGGTCATCAATCCTCTCCCTGTCAGACCCCTGAGCTGAACACAGGCCCTCTGCTAACCACATATCCTGCTAATACATCAGGCCACTATGTTTTGTGAACAGTATAGAAGACCAACTGAGTTACAGTACATTGCTGGCTATGAGATCAGAACCATACAAACCAAAAAAATGACAGAAAGTGGAATTAATTAATAAAACATTTTAACATAGGAGAGCAACTGGTGGCAAGAAGGGAAAGGGAGGTAGAAATAACGAGAGAGAAAGACAGATATTAAGAGAGACAGCGAGAGAGAGACTTAGGCAGTGAGTGGGGGGGTGGGGGCCATCATTCATGTCACGCTGGCCCCTGGACTGCACAGCCCTGCCACTGGCGGTGCACAATGAGCGCATACATCTGGGGCGCCATGTGAATTCCTCTGGTAAATCCACGTGCCAGCGGCACAGAAGGCGTGTCGGGCCTCTCGACAGCTGGTGCCGTTCGCTGGAGCCTGGATCACTGACGCCCCCCTGCTTTCTGGACAGGTGGCCAGGAGGCCAGGGCAGCTGTCCCTGATGTTTGACCTCTGGAGGGGAGCCAGAAGATCTTTACAGAACAGGGGGGCCCTCCACATCTCACCCCCACCGACAACCTCACCTGTGCTACCATGCCTTTTACGTAATGGGGTTACACTCACGGGTGGGTATTTAACCACACACACGCCATGTCTGTATCTTGAGCGGACGGACAAGCCCGCCCAGGATACAACTGAGCTGGGAACAGTATGCAGAAGATGAACAGTCTGAAAGAGAAAAGGAAATGCTGACTTGAAGCTGATTTTCTCTCTTCTAGCAGCCCCGACAGCAGAGGAAGGCCCATGTCAGAGCTGCTGGAGATCAAAGCAGATCTTTCTGCTGTTCCTCAGCTTCCAATCTCCAGGCCCATTCCTCAAACACCAGTATGACCTGTGCCCCAGTACTGTCTAGCCCAGTCTGGCCCTTTCATTACTGCTTCACTCTGGATAACAGGCCCTGAGACAAAGTGTGTAACAAACTAATAATCCTTGCTGGTCTTGCTCAAACTCAAAACTATATCAGCACAAAATCTCCAAGTGTTTGTCAACAAATAGGATATTGACTATTTGAACTTAGTTTTAGTGGTTGAATCACCCTGGGATCTGCGACGGTGACCCCTTCATCCTCTGCCAGGAACCTCAGGGTTACCATGGACGAGCTCTCCCTCACAGTCCACATTGCTGCTGTCTCCCAGTCGTGTAGATTCACCCTCTACAACATCCGGAAGATCAGGAGATACCTGTCTGAGCATTCCACCCAGCTGCTAGTCAAAGCACTTGTCCTCTCAAAGTTGGACTACTGCAAGTCGCTGCTCGCCGGTCTCCCAGCATGCGCAACCCGCCCTCTCCAGAGGATTCAAAATGCAGCAGCCTGCCTGGTCTTCAACCTACCCAGACGCTCCCATGATACCCCTCTCCTCCCTTTACTGGCTACACATCATGGCCCGTATCAGATTCAAGACCCTGGTACTGACCTTCTGAGCGGTGAACGGGACTGCACCCGATCATCAAGTCTCTCCTCCAGCCTTACACTCCCACCCGCCACCTACAGTCTTCTTCTGACAACCGTCTGGTGGTCCCACCGCTCAAGAGCACCCGGTCCCAACACAAGCTCTTCTCCTGTCTGGCCCCCCAATAGTGGAATCAACTCCCCACCTCCATCAGAGACACTGACTATCTCCCCACCTTCAAGAAAAGGCTTAAGACGCACTTGTTCCGGGAGTACAACGGTACTTAGGAATGATTTGCTGGACTTGATGCTATGCTCCAGGATCACAATGGCTCTTATTGACAGACTTGTTGCTGTTGTTGGTTAGTTGTAACGGATTTAAATTCTTGTACTCGCTGTGAAATATTTTAATGTTGATTGTTTTTCTACAGGTACACTCTTGCACTTTTTGAGGTTCATGTTGTTTAATTGTAACTTGTTTAACTACATGCTCTTATGGTTCTTCCCTTTGGCACTTATTTGGTTTTTCCCAATGTATGCTTCATGTTTTGGCTGCCCACAATATTGGGGCTATCTTGTTGTTATGATCAGTGACCTATGCACTTTTGTAAAGTTCTCTGTTGGAAGTCACTTTGGATAAAAGCGTCTGCTAAATGAATAAATGTAAATGTGAAAAAACAGGAGATAAGTGGAAGGAGTTTACTAGTTATCAGGCTGATCCCCCCCCCCCCCCCCACTCTCCCTCTTCGGCTTCTTTACTGCCTGGGGATCCAGGGAGGTGAAGTGGAGTGAAATAGAGCCCAAGAGCAAAGGCACAGATCTCATCCATAATGACCTTAAGTCCCCCGGGTTGATGGTGGCTTATCAATAGCTCATGAGCAGAATTTACGGAGATCAATAACTATTTACTCTACACTCAACCACCCCCCCAGCCAATCTATAATCTCTGCTCCACTTCCTGACTTTCACATTCCCCCTTCCTCCCATCCACCCCACTTGTGAGTTCTGGAAGCGATTTTCCTCTGAGCCTCGGTTCTAAACCAAAGCCACTGGATACGAGATGGGAAATGTCAACAAACATTTGGACTTTTTGTGCTGATATAAAGTTTTGATCCTCATCTCCCTCCACTGGCTTCCCATCACGGCCCGTATCAAATTCAACACCCTGGTACTGACCTTCCGAGCGGTGAATGGGACTGCACCCAACTACATCAAGTCTCTTCCCAGCCTTATACCCCCACCCGCCACCTACGGTCTTCTTCTGACAACCGTCTGGTGGTCCCAACGCTCAAGAGTGCCAAACACAAGCTCTTCTCCTGTCTGGCCTCCCACTGGTGGAATCAATTCCCCACCTCCATCAGAGACACTGACCCACCTTCAAGAAAAGGCTTAAGACGCACTTGTTCCGGGAGTACAACGGTACTTAGGAATTATCTGCTGGACCTGATGTTAGTTTCCTCCAGGATCACAAATGACTCTTATTGAGAGACTTGTTGTACTTGTTGGTTAGTTGTAACTGATTAAATATTCTTGTACTCGCAGTGAAATATATTATTGTTGCTTGTTTTTTCTACAGGTACACTCTTGCACTTCTGAGGTTCATGTTGTTCAATTGTACTTGTTTAACTACATGCTCTTGTGGTTCTGGCCTTTGGCACTTATTAGTTTTTTCACAATGTATGCTTTATGTTTTGGCTACCCGCAATTTTGGGGCTAGCTCGTTGTTATGATCAGTGACCTATGCATTTTGGTAAAGCTCTGTCTTGGAAGTTGCTTTGGATAAAATCTTCTGCTAAATGAATACATGTAAATGTTAATAAAGATTTATTTGAATAATCATATTGATGCTGTCAAAGTGCATTATTTCCTGTGTAGATACTATGTAAAGCTTGTCCAGGAGGAGGTAAGGGTTAAGGGTGACTTGAATCCCAGAAGGATGACACAAACAACAATGGAGATGGACTGGGGCCCTGCATGATGAACAGCAGGAAATATGCATTCTTAACAAACTGAGACCTCTTAAGTCTCGCAATGAAAACTGTTTTGTTTCCCTGAGTGGAATACTCCTTTCTTCCTGCTAACCAGGGCTGATTGTGAGTGCGTGTGTGTCGTGGTGGGTGTGGGCCGGTGCACAGTTGAACTCTGAGTGACTCTCTCATACAGGCCAAAGCCTGTAAACGTTTGCGGCCTTGTGTGTTTGTGTGACAGGGAGGATGTGTGTATGAGTGCTTGTGTGGATAAACCCTTCTGAGAAGAGTAAAGCCTCAGAGATATGGCGTCTCGGGGTTGAGGCATCGTCATAGTAACGGAAGCCAAACAGTTGTAGTCTCAAACTGTTGACAGGTGTCATGTCGGACACCACCAAAGACAGATCCACAGGTGGATTCAGAGGTCTGTCCCTCAGTGGGGTTAAGGCTTGTTTGGGGTGAAAGTACACCCACCCTCTTCTCTATAGGTGCAGGTCTAAAATTTAGGCCGTCTATCAGCCGCGATTGCATGTCGGAGAATAGCACGGACACGCGCTTCACAGCGCAGTTGAGATTGTGTGCGTGCATCCTTAAGAACTGTAAGTCGTATAACTTATGTTGTCAGTTCATTTAAGCCTGTTATTGTATTAGTGTATAGTTCTTGCAAATCTAAATTAAGTTAATTGGTGATATTCGTTGTTTGTATTCTTCTCCTGCCAGCAAAATTTTGTCTGTTGATTCGATAGTGATTGCTGCCATTGCTCACGTTTGTATTTTAGGTGCGTTATTATGCTGAAGTAGTTTTAATTAATAAATAGTGGGTATATTGTTATTATTTGCTACATAATGCTTCGCCTATCAAGATCAAATGAAGCAGACAGTGTACATGCTTCCGAGAGGCCTACCTTAATCGATAGGCTAGGCCACTGACGATTAACAATAAGCTGTTATGTGAATTATTAATTGGTAGCATTTATGCCATTTAGAACATACTTGAGTGTAAGGTGTAAGTAGGCTAACTTTATTTCTTTCGGGGAAATGGTTGTTTTGGCTGGGGCGAGGGGGGGACCTTCCCCCACTGCAAAACAATATCCTAGAGGAAACACTGAGTTGTGTGCCTGTGTCTCTGGTAAGATACTTTGCTTGGCCTCGTTAGACCATCTAGCTAAGGATTTCTTCAATGAAAGGAAACAATTGCTGAGAAAGGCGTGACCCTGGACTTGATATGAACAGAATCGTCTTTATATCGCCAGCAGGGACACTTTCAAATGAAGTGGATTGAGACTTAAGCACACACACTGGCTTGAGCTTTTAAATTGTTTTTTCAACAAAGACTAAAGTGACCTACAACTTGTGTCCCTCCTAACAGCTGATTGGCCAGGCCAGCTAAATGTCTGTTTCCCTGTACACTGCTGTCCCTAAACCTGTGATCAGGCCCATAGAGTGACTGTGAGGGACATCTCAACCTTGAGGGAACAGTCTGAAGGTGACTTTACTTTACACACAGTGTACATAACCTGTACACTCACTGACTCAACTGCAATGCTTTGGGAGATGAGGGTGAGTTGTTGGATGGTTATCTTTAAACAGACAAAGTTTGTACCAGATGATGTCTTTCTCCTATGGCTAAATTGGAGAACAAAGGCTTTACTGTCTGCATTTTAAAGTGTGTTTCATGTCGATGCCAGGGTTTTTCATATCCTTTGTATATGAAACATGACTAACAGGCTCATGTTTGTTTGATAGAACAAGACTCTTTTAACCCGGTGCTAATGAACCATGATCTCCAACCCTGCTGTACTGACCTGGGTCATCTTGGCCAGATCCAGGGAAGGCCTCTGCTTGTGTGTGTCGGCTGGTCTCCGCCGCTTCATGCCAATCTTTTTGTGGTTGAGGACGCAGGGCTGCGAGCGGCTCCGTGCCAGTCCCCCTTGCCCCGCACGGCGCTCCAGCTCGGGGGTGGATTCTGGGGAGCTGGGCGGCGAAGGCCCGGGGAGCTCTTGAGGGAAGATCTGTTCATGGGAGAGGTAAAAAGCCTGGGTTTGGGGTTCCAAGGAGGACGGGGAGAAGGAGGAGGAGGGTCCGAGACCGACGGAGGAGGAGGAGGAGGAAGAAGGGGGGCAGCCAGCCTGGGCGAAGCAGGGCAGCTCCAGGGTGTTGGAGCGGGCGGGGAGGCTGAAGCTGGAGCTGCGCTGCATGGCTGGAAAGTCAGCCTGGTGCAGCCCCCCGGCCAGGCCACGCTGGATGCTGCCCCCGCTGTGGCAGCGCCTCTTCTCCACCGCCGTCCACACCCGCGATCCCTGAGGACGCCAGCTGGAGCGCCAGCCCCCCAGCTCGTCCGAGCAGGACAGGGAGCGGCACTGGCGCTTGCTGGGTGGAGCGGTGGTGGAGGAAGAGGGGGTGGCGGCCTCGGTCAGGCTCAAGTCCTGCAGGAGGCTGCTGATGGCGCCCGAGTTGGCACCCACTTCCAGCCCCCAGTGAGTGTGTCTCTGGTGGGCCTCGGGCAGCGCGTCCCACAGGCTCTCCAGACTGGAGCCCACAGCCTTCTGCTGCATGGCGCAGCCCCTGCCCACGTCTCGCCACCTTCCCGTCTCTGCAAACACCACCGGTAGCCGCCATTAGAAAAAAAACTGTTAAACATTTAAAACAAACAGGCCCCCCTCTCTATGTATTTAAGCTTTCCCCTTTTATCTGTAAAATCTCAGAAGAACCCTTCAGGCATGAAGTTCCAGCAGACGTCCCCTGAGAACCATTCTCTTCTGAGAATAGAGAGGCTGGGAGCCAGACATAAGCCCCAGGAACAGCAGTTCCTGGTGAATGGCTCTCTGCCATGACCTGGGGAGGCCTACTGCACTCGAGCCCTCCAACATCTGTGGAGGCTGTGGTGTGGAAACATCCAGCACACACAGCACCCTGCTCTGAGAAACAAAGTGAGACAAAGACACTGAGCAGGAGAGAGCTCAGGGCTACCCTGCTTTACAAGAGTGTTGATTTTGGTGCTGGTACTCCATTGTACTGTATGCATTACACCTGGAGGACTGAAGCACTTCTTGGAGAAGAGGGATCTGTCAGCAGATTGGGGGAACACAGCTCAATGTCTGACCTCCCCAAGCTGTTCCAAACAACCAAAGACATACTTGGCCTCTTGACAATCGCCCCTGAGGGGAGGTGTTGATAGCAGACAGCCTACAGGCTTTATATCAGAGAAAACAGGCACAGTTCCAAATCGGTAACCTGGCTGCAAGCTGCCACACACAACTGTAACATTGCAACTGCACAGAGGTACAGCTATCATCCAGCAACTCCCCATTCCCCCCCGTTTCTGTGCTGTGCTACAGGTGCTGTGGTCACACTAGATGGATGACTCTCTCTTTTAGACTAGATTTACAGAGAGAGGGGGACCTTGTTATACAAACGACACATTTTGGGCTGAGCTGGGCTGACGCCTGGTACGGAGGAGGAGAAATGATTTTTCCTATTGGAGGTCAGAAAACAAAAATCCCAAAAATGCCTTTGGTCGGAGGAGCTGAGGGGAGAACAAAAGGCACTGTGCAAGACAGCTAACATGCTGTGGTGGGTGTGCTCTGTCAGGCATGGGGACCCATGCACCCAGCACCAGGCTGAGGCTTGCACAAACTCCCTATTGATCTACGAATTGGCCGGGGAATGGGCACTGGGTTAACGGGGGATACTAATCAAGATTGGGCTTTGGTCTGTTTTCCCAGTACAGAAGACAGGCACGCACCTAAAGCTCTTTCTCCTTCTCTTTGAAATCCATTTGACCCCTCTGTAGTACATTTTATGAAGTTAAAAAGTCTGTTCAACTCGGCAGATTCTGAAATGGTGTAAAGGGCCGCAGGCATATGGTGCAGTGTCGAATGTGGCAAGAAAAGAAAGTCTTTACAAAATGTTAAAACACAAACTAATTGCCATCATAAAAGAAACACCTGTTAGGCATAACACCATCAACCATTATGTTACCTTTTACTGTGAAGTGACAATTCCCTCACCCCCGGCACCTGTACATGTCACCAAACGTATCCTTCCTAACAAGCTGCTGAAAGGTGCCATAAGCACATACTTGTAGTTCGTCTCCCCAGTTTGCAATGTTGAATAAAGCCCAAAGAGTGGCAACTATGAGCAGATAAGAACATAAGGAGTGGGGCTGAGGTAAGTCACTGGGTCGGGACTGCTAATCAACACAGGGAGGTCACAGGAAGCTTTGGCTGCACTAACTCACCCATGAGTCCGCAAGAGAAAAGTGTTGTTCCCTGGCTCATGGTCTGCGCCTGGCACTATGGAGAGAGAACACACAAACACGTTAGAAACATCCTTGAAAGTTGACTGTCAGACAAGTACCAAAAAGTCCCCTCAACACAGAAGCTCAAAAGTGTAGCAAAAAAAAACTAAAACAAGGAAGTTGTCAGTATCCCCTCCCTTCAGCTCTTTACGCAGGAAAAGCAGTCAACAGAGACGGGTCTGTAAAAGCATGCAGGACAAGGAGTGTATGTGCGGTATGGAAATGTGTAGCAGCCACAGATGGCGAGACTCTGTAGACAGACTTTACCCTGTGCCAGAGACGATATACGGCACACAGCCCAAATTCAAACCAGATGATGCACCCTTGCAGCAATAATTTAAGCTTTTATTATTATGCGATCACTCCTAATTGGGGGAGGGGGGAATTCAGTGTTTCCCACTCAAATGATTAATGTTGAAATAATGCAAAAGCTTTTGCAAAAATTCCTTGGGATTTGCTAAACCAATACTTGAAGTTTTTCAGCAAACTCAACTTTGGGGAAATTAAGTCGATTACTGGGGAATTACATCAAATGCACAAACTTTAATCACAGGTTAATTTGGCTGCTGATTAACCAGGCTCAAACTGCAGAAAAACTCAAGACTAGTTCATGAACCGATACGTATTACGTAGTACGATTGCTGAGAAATCATCTTACAGCCCCAAATCTCTTAAGGATCTTACATCATCAGTGCCCTTCTTTTCCAGTGTTTTCTTGTAAATGATCACCATGACAACACACATCTGTGCCACAACTGGATCCAGTGCATGCAAACGTGGTCGGAGGCCATCTTGGTGGGCATGGTGAGAGTCAGCCGGATCCTCATCTGTAGAACCACCTCAGGTTCCTCCAGGAACGCATGTCTTTACAGCTCAAACCAATCCTGTGCAGACACAAACACGCAAGGATTAGAATTATACACATTTGTCAGTTCTGTTAACTCATCTGAGCTGAGCAGGACACAGCTGAACTTTGAGGGAGCCAGCATCTCCCCAGATTGACCCAACCCACTCTGGTGAGGTGTCTGGCAGCTCAGAAAGAGAACTCTGAGCACTGGAGGTGGTTGAGCCAGCTGCACAGTCACCACCATGCAAAAGTATCTTGCAGCTAGCTACAAGAGTTGGGGCAAAGCACAGTGGAAAGTCAGTGTGGTTTAACACTTTCCTTTAATTCTGGGGTCAGCAAGTATTGCACTTCTTGTACTTAATGTTTTCTAGGCGTAGCGTTGGCATTAGGCCCGTACAGGATTGTTTTCACAGTTGGGACTTTTGATTTTATCTGCCCTCCCTCACAACTTTCCATGCAATTTCCTCAACATGCCATCACAGTTGGTAATTTGAACCATGTTATTGTACTGAATGTCCATTAGTGATCATTGGTCATATGAGAAAGCGAGAGAGCGCAAGTCGCGAGTGTTCCACAGGAATAGGGGATTGTAGCAGAGCAAAGTCAGAGTTGTGTAATTGAATCCTCGGGGGCTCGGAATAGCACCGCTATGACCTTGTGGTTATCAAAACAACCCCTTGCACATTAGCGCTGCATCGATGGATGCAAACCAGCTGATTAGTGCCAGATGTGGATCTATGGAGCGTAATCAGAGTCTGATTAAAGCAACACTTCAGAGATAGAAAAGGGTGGATGGATAAATGTAGAGTGATGGTGGACTGAAAGTGTCAAATAAATGACACAACAGAGAAAGAGAGAGAGAAAGAGAGAGAGAGAGAGAGAGAGAGAGAGAGAGAGAGAGAGAGAGGGAGAGAGAAAGAGTGCTGTTGTCCGTGAGACAAAAGCGTGTTGTCCCATTGATGAGAAACGTGGGAAAACAAAGAGATTACATCAGAGATGTCAAAGAAAATATAGAAAAAGAAAATTGAATCACAAGATACTGTGGCTGACTGCGCTGGGCCAGGCTATGTTTGCAGCATATGATTTCCATTATCAAACACTTATAACATCACAACAACAACCTAAGAAACCAAGACCCCTTTTAAAACACAAATGTTCCTTTTAACCCCAGAGGAGAAAATACATAAAGCAATGCAATGTTCTTGACTGAATTTACATGTGTAAATATGCTTCATTAAGGCACAAAGATAGGACAGATAAGATAGAGCAGCAAGTTTATCACGTGTGTGACTGCTAAATGGCAACATGTTCCCAACCGGAGACAACCAGAGATATTCTGTAGCCTCGCACACAATTAATACATTACCCATAATGGCGATAACGCCTAGAGGACATGGCTTTTTAAAACACCATCTAATAGACCAAGTAAGTTCTCTGATCAAGAATGAGTAGAAAAGATTTCCACTACACCTCTACCTGACACATAATAATAAGTGGCCTAACAAGAAAAATTGTAGTAGACTAGATTTAGGATATCTTATATTCATTGTATAGCTCTATGCATGTATGACATTAAGAACAAGTTAAACCAAGTAAAAATCCCATCCCCTGAAGGTCCAGTGATTCGGAACACACTCCCCAAATGAAAGGTCTACAGGAGAGGAGAGAAGGCAATACAGTATATTTGAATACTTCTTTTGCATTTAAAGTGTTCAGACAGAATAAAAGAGAAGAGCGCTCAGAGGGTGAAAAAAAACGTACCTTGAGAAATTCTTTCCTTGACAAGAGTAGGCATTGGCAAGGACTTGGAGTTTCTCATGCAAGGACGAGAAGGTAAAACAAACGGCAAGGCATACCTAGAAACTCTCTCAGATGAGCTGGTCAGAGACATTCTGTCCTGTTTCCACAGATATTCACACTAACAACGTCTCGTGATTTGGAGATGTTGATAAACTGCAAGTCACCTACTGTCCTTCAGTGGGCTTTTAATAAATGGCCAAAAAAAAAGTGGTTACTATTGTAAATAACCCAGTGCCTCTCCCTCCACCATAATCCTTTATCTGTAATCTGTGAAAACGTTCTGACAACTAAGAATCCTTTATCAGGGTCAGGGTGTCAGCAATAATGACAGCTGAGAGGACTGATCTCTCGGGGAGGGACAGGGGTGTGGGGGGTGCAGAGCAGAGCAGCGCTTCCTCATCTCTGGATGGTTGTGTTATGCTGTGGCTGACTGACAACAGCAGTGACATGACCATTTATTAAGGGTTGCCACACAAACATTTTGTGGTAATTTTTTAGAGCTGCACGCTTCCTCTGTGGTCTGAGGCTTTTAATAGTGGAATTACATTAAAAATAAAATCTTAGTCGGGGACAGCCCTAGAAAAAAGAGGATCCGGGAGTGTAAGGTCGAATCCCCCTTACCCCTAGCCCTTAGTTTACCCCTAGCCCTTGGGCCTCGAAACTGAGGGGTAAGGGCTACATATCCCTAAGAAATGGGACGCCACTTGGTTACAGGTACGTCATCTAGCACGTATCGATATCTCCAAAGCAAGTAGTGTTATGCACTGATATTAAATGAAATTTGCTGCTAATGGAGTTTACTTAAAACTGTAGACATGCTAGTCAAAGAAATGCGGGACTTTTGTGCAATTCAGCACTGTTAACATTAGCGTACCAAACTAGCGATTTTTAGAAACGTTTCATTTAGGAAAATGGTTGCTAATATATACGTTCAGGACTGTATATAACACAAAACAAGACTGTCATAATTTTTTTCAATTGATCAAGCCGAAAATATTCGGACTGTTTGGATGATCTGGTCGCCATTGTTGCCGGTCGCGCAGTATTCACATAGCCCTAGGTTTCAAGTAAGCTCCCGATCTTACTTGGTTTTAAGGGGTGTATACCCCTTAGTCTTAGCCCTACCCCTAGCTCAAAAATAGTATTGGGACACCACTAGCTCTCATGGGAACGCGCAAAACTAAGGGGAAGGGGTAAGGGGAAGGGGTAAGGGGGAGTATTGGGATTCGGCCTAAGTCTCCTCTGCCAGTACATAGCCTCTCCATCACCAAGTGCCTCCTCACGGCCACACATGGTAACTGGGTACCCTGCGGTCCCAGGCTAAACTGCAGCGGATCTCAGAGCAGCAGTGGACCCCAGAGATGTGGTGTGTAGGCCCACCATTAGGTGAACACGCCCTGGCACCCGTCAACCACTGCCCCAGCTATTGGTAAAAAGCTCCACTGCCTTGTGGGTTAGCCTCTCGAGGCAAGGCTAAGGGAGCAGACCCAGACAGAAAAGCAATGCGCTGGCGGTGCGCAATAGGCGGGTCTAAACAGAGCCAGGACCAGGCAGCCTCCTGCAGCCTGAGTGGGGAACTGGTCCTCCTGGCAATGGGAGCAGGTTTGAATGGACTGGGAGCTTTTTAGTCAGAACCCCGCACGTCAGCGGCACAGGGTATTGGTCGCTATCAGCTGGGACTCAGTGGCAGCCGATCTCAGCAGCACCCTGTGTGACTGAGCAGCCCCTATTTAGGGACCACACTGCTCACCTAAAACTGAGGAGGGGCCTAGAAAAGGTGGCCTTAAAAATGCCCACTCAACTCACACCTGGACAGGATACCGCAGCTGTCGGGTCATTCCATTTCTGCGGTCGAAATAGAAGAAATAAATCCCAAAACCTAAAACTGGCAACATGGAATGTGAGAACTCTCCTGGACTCCTTTGGCAGGACCGAAAGACCTCACAGAAGAACAGCACTGATTGCGGATGAGCTTAGACGTTATAACATCGATATTGCCGCGATTAGCGAGACCAGGCTCCTTGATGAAAGTTCGCTGATAGAGAAAGGGGCCGGTTACACCTTCTTCTGGAAAGGCTACCCCCTAGGTGGACAACATCTGCACGGTGTGGGACCTGCCATCAGGAACACACTGCTACCAAGACTCACTGAAACACCTGTGGGCATCAGTGAAAGACTGATGACCCTCCGTATCCCCCCTGGCGAAGAACCGCTTTGCTACACTCCTTAGTGTGTATGCGCCAACCCTGCTATCCGACACTGAGGCTTAAGACTCATCAGTAACTGGATGAGGCTCCCTACCGGATCCCCAAGACCGACAAGATCCTCCTTTTGGGGACTTCAATGCTCGGGTGGGGCAGAGTGACAGGATATGGAAAGGAGTGCTTGGCAGGCATGGTATTGGTCAGGCCAACTCAAATGGCATGATATTACTTACTCTCTGCTCTGAGCACAACCTGACCATAACCAACACCATCTTCCAGCAAAAGACCAAATATGAAACATCATGGATGCACCCACGCTCTAAACATTGGCACCTGATTGACTATGTCATCATGAGACGATGCAACATCAAAGATGTTCACATGTGCCGGGCCATGAGAGGTGCAGAATGCTGGACAGACCACCGGATGATCATGGCCAAAGTCCACATGCGCGTACGCCACCCCACGTGGAAACGTGGGTCCAGTGGGAGACGCTTAGACTGCGCTCGTCTGGAAGATACCAGCACAAGAAATGAGTTTCGATGTTCCCTGGCTGAAAAACTTGAAAAGCTAGAGCTCATTCTTAGTGGAGAGAATGCCACAGACAGTAGTGGACCACTATCAGCTCAGCCCTTCATGAAGCAGCAGCCCACTCAATCGGCTATAAGACCAAGAATCACCAGGACTGGTTTTACAACAACTCAGACACCATCCGTAACTTGCTGAACGCCATGCACAAAGCACACCAAGCAACCCTGAAAAAACCCTCATCGAGCACCGCCAGATAGCAATGGCAGAGAGCGAGGCGTGAAGTGCAAAGGACCCTGCGGACAATGCGAAACAAGTGGTGGACAGCGAAGGGACAGGATATCCAGTATTTCACTCATAGAAATTATATGCATAACTTTTACAATGCAGCCAAATCTATCAACAGCCCAACAAACCACTGCATTACACCCCTGAAAACAGCAGATGGGCTCAGAGTCCTGAAAGACCAGAGCAGTGTACTGGAGAGATGGGCTGAACATTTTAAGACCCTGCTGAATCAGGACTCTGAAGCAGATCACACCATCCTCGATCAACTGCCTGAACTTCCACCGATTGACAACCTTAACCCAACCTTCCTGGAGGTTCTGTCAGCCGTCCGCTCCCTGAAGAACAACAAGTTTCCGGGCATTGACAATATTCCTGCAAAACTGCTTAAACAGGGTACTTACTTCTGTACAAGAGCGTTACATCAACACATTATGAAAGTATGGGCTGATGAAAACATCCCACAGCAATGGAGATATGCCAAAATTGTCACAAAATACAAGAACAAAGGTGACAAGACCATATGTGGCAACCACAGTGGAATATCACTCCTTGCTGTTGCTAGTAAGGTCCTGGCCAAGGTGTTGCTGCAGAAGCTATTCAACAACATCACATAGTCACTGCTCCTAGAATCATAGTGTGGCTTTAGAAAGAACAGGAGTACAGTCGACATGGTCTTCATAGCCAGGCAACTTCAGGAAAAGTGCAGGGAGCAACATTTTTGGCTTTTGTCGACCTCTCCAAAGCCTTCGACACTGTGCAGAGACCTTCTGTGGGACATATTGCTCCGGTTTGGATGCCCTAGCAAGTTTGTCAACATCCTCCGTCAGTTTCATGATGGTATGAATGCTAGGGTGACAATAGCAGGACAAGAGTCTGCCTCCTTTCCTGTGTGCACAGGGGTCAGGCAGGGGTGTGTACTAGCACCAGTGCTCTTTAACATCTTCCTCCTTTGCGTCACCCAACTTATCCATAAGGAAGTTGAGGACAACAGCGGGGTGACAGTAGTCTATAGACTAGATGGTAATCTCTTTAATATCAGAAGGCTGCAAGCAACCACCAAGCTGCACAGAGTGAGGGTCCTCGGGCAGCAGTATGCAGATGACTGCGTTCTTATTGCTCACACTCCACAAGACCTTTAGGCTGTCCTGGATGCAGCTGTGAAGGCTTACAGCAGGATGGGGCTGACTATCAACATCACCAAAACAGAGGTAGTCTGTCAATGGAGCAACAACATCCCATTCATTTCATCCATCTTCAGATCAGAACAGAATCCAACAAGAATCCAACAGAATCCAACAAGCATCAGTTGCATTTGGGAGACTGTTTGTCAAAACAATAACTTATATCTCCATACAAAAATCTCTGTGTATCAAGCCATTTGCATCACCACCCTCCTCTACAGTTGTGAAGCCTGGGTCACTTGTCATGTGAAGTTCCTGGAGCATTTTCACATCCTCCGCTGTCTCAAGCGTATGCTAGGAATCACTTGGTGTGACCGAGTGCCACAGGATGTCCCTGTAAGAATGTACAGGGACATTCCCCCCGAGGCAAGTAGGGTCCTTGCCAAAGCAAGCAAGTGCCTTGCCAAAGGACACAACGTCATTTGGCATGACCGGGAATTGAACCAGCGACCTTGTGACTTGTGAGGCCCAATTCCTTAACCGCTCAGCCACCTGACTCCCTACAGAAACAAATCATAGGGAAACACAGCTGACTATGGAAGAACATAGCCTATTCTATACATTCAATTCTCGTTAACAATTCCAGGTTAACCAGCCAGGTTTCAAATAAGGATGTTGGATCTGTGGTCTCCTAGTCACATAGTGAACAATCTTGGGATTGAGGCCGTCTCAGTAATCCTTGTGTCTGCTTGCCACCTGAGACAACAGGCCCAGACAACAGGCGATTAAATCCAATTTAGGGATTTGAGCCTTTCTGCTGGTGATCACTAGTGCCTTAGAAGACAATACTCAGCTCACCTCCCAATGGTAAAAACATATGCATGTTCTTCAAAGTGGAACTGTCCCAGAGTCATGGGTTGTGCTGAGCAATAGGCCTGCCTAAATGTCTTTCATAAGTCTCAGCTTGATCCATATTTGGCTCACTAAGTTGAAAAGGGGTGATTTTGCTCCAACTATACAAGAGTAGGACTGTGATTATGATGTGAAAATTACCTTGTGGACACAAGAAAAGACAGACTGAATCTATTTGTCCACTTCTGAAATGACCACAAACACGTGAAGAACACTCAGGGTTATGGTGCCTGGGTGTGATGATCTGATCAACATAAAGTTGAGTGAAAAGAGTGCATAGATGGGAGGCTTCTATAGGTTTTGGAATTGAGGGTCTGGGGCACAGAGATGGTTTCACAAGCGTTGCAGCTGCCCACTTATCATAAACACAAAGCCCCAGCAAGGCCATGCATAGCAGCAAAGGACGCCAGCTTTTTAAAGAAGGCCTGCTGTTTACATAATCTCCTGCTGTTTCGCGCACATAATCACTTGCACTGTATACATTTGTTTGGAACAAAAGGTTAGTTGATGTCTGTAAACATGCCTTTGAGCCAAACTGTCCCAGCTCTGGAGAAATGTTGTCCACATGAATATGCATGTCTGATATGTCTCTTAACTACAATGGGGCTAAGATCAAATGTGACATGTCTCTGCTGCCACTGAAGACATAACAATTTATAGAAATGAGTATTAAATAATAATTGTGTCTTAACATGGCCATCCCTTGGATTTCAACATTTTACATAAGGGTTACATTAAAGATCCCATGACATGCTGTCTTTGGATGCTTTTATATAGGCCTTAGTGGTCCCTTGATACTGTAACTGAAGTCTCTTTCCCAAAATTCAGGCTTGGTGCAGAATTACAGCCACTACGAACAGTCTAACAATGAGCTTTCCTCAGGATGTGCCGTTTCTGTGTCTGTAGCTTTAAATGCTATGAGGAAAACAGAGGCGGGGCTAACTGCCATGCTTGGGTCATTTGCAAGCCATAATGTCTTGAGGAAAAACCTTAACTCAACCGTAGCTAGTTTTTCCATTGGTGGGCCAAGTTCTCTGTGCAGGCAAACCAGAGAAAGGGGAGGTAACCTTCCCTATAGTGACATCACAATAGAGGGATTTTCAAAACCGCATATTTAAAATAATTTTGTAGACATAACAATGGATTTTGCCACTAAATGTGGGTGTTAACTTTTTTATTTTTTCTAAAAATGTCCCTTTCTACCCGGCAGAGGCTGACCTACCAAGGGGTCCTTTAAAAGGTGTATACTTTACAGTTGAATATTAGCTGATATTTAACTACGTACTTTTAACCGATACAAATGCTGCAAATGCTTGCTAGGTACACAGCTGCCGACGCTAGCTAGCTGACGTCAACACAAAAATATATATAAAATGATCCGTTATCTATAACTAGCTAGTATGTAATTATCTGTGCTGTTGTCCAATAACTCCAGTTGGAATATTCTCTCCACATTGGCGGCGCGCTACAAAGCATCATCTTGTGATTGTTAAAATAAAAGCATCCGAGTTTCGCCTCTTGTGCTTCTATACTCTTTGTTGAGCTCTCATTTTCTCTAAGGCGGAGAATAATACCCCGGGCTTGGTTTACACCTATCGAAATTTCTAGCCACATGGGGGACCAAAGGCAGGCTTGGGGAACTTATATTAATGTTAAATAACCTCCTAAAGTGAAGTTTTCATGTCATGGGACCTTTACTACCAAGTAACTACACAGCAATACCGTCAGTTAAAACATTATACATACAAAGGAATTGCTCATGTATTTATATGGCAATATCAAAAAAGTGTTTGTGTTTTAGGTTATCACAAAAGTGTAAGAAGGCACAGTATGGGGGAAGTTGAAGACTTCAAGATCATCAGTAACATCCATTTAACGCTGAATAACCCCACCTCCCTAACACCCCTTGTGTAATAAATTGTACTGCTAAACCGTAATGAAGCGTACATTGCAATTCTGTAACTACAATGTTGTTACGATAGGTATCTGGCTATGCAGTTGCATGGTAGTAAATGTAATTGACCTAGTGACGTAGCTAGTTTTTTCATTAGTTACAATGCACAATGCTTACAGAAGGTATGATATTGATCTTTGCTGCTGTTATAAGGTATAAGTTAGAAAGAGGTCTTTATTTTTGGCATCGGAAAACTTTTGCGAGTGTTAAATTGCGACAGTGGGCAGGAAGGGTCAAAAAGGAGGACAAATGGCGAAAAGACGGACACGCAACAGCGGTCAGGACAAAAGGCTGGAAAACCGGACTCTCTGGCCAAAATCCGGACGTCTGGTCATCCTAGGTACAGACCGCGGCTTTATTTCGGAAAAACACGGTAATGGTTTTATGCATTGGTCCTGTCTATCTGTCCAATCACAAAAAAAACTAGTAAGTTTAACAGTGTTAAAATACCAGTGCAATCACAGAGTGAAAATATGGTCAGTCCAGTTTAACTGAACCCAAGCAAGTTTAAAGCTTCTGTCTTAGGGAGCTGCACCATAGAGAAAGATTCTGTTAAATAGTATGACAGTCTAACCTGAGCGGTAGGGGATACTAATAAGATTGTCAACATTCCAGTGAAACTGCATTGTAATATAAAAGGCACTAGCTGGCCTAACCAATTGCTGTAGTAAAGGCTCAACCTACCACACCATGAATGAAATGCAAAGGAAAAGGCCTGTAACAGCATATCAGTACAACCACTTGCTATAACCCAACTCTGACACTGTTTGGATTGGCGGATAAGACTGCAATGGACTAAGAGTGGGTAGGACTGCAATCGACAAAGACTGGCTAGGACTTCAATGGACTAAGATTGACTAGAACTGCATTGGACTAAGACTGGCTAGGACTGCAATGCAGCAACCTGGGTAAAGCCAACTCCAGACCCAACTGGCTTAGTTGCATACTACTAAGCAAGTCCAAATCCAAGCTTGTGGGTTGAGTGTAGGACGAAACAAAGCAAAACATTCTCGACAACTAACTATGTAATAACTAGTGGATAGCCAACTATGGTCTCCCTAGTAAATAGTCTAGCGCTCTGCTACCCGAGTTGTTATGCGCAGCCAATAGCTTGCCACAGCACTGCACAAGCGCAGCCATACTTACAGCTCAATGTACGAGCTTGTTCTTTAACTAATTAGTTAGCTATTTATATAGGTGGCAAATTTATGTTGAATACTCAAGTGTTCAAAGGCATATCGGAAATTATTCAACTATAAACTTGGTAGGACATGTTAGTTTGATAGTTATTTTTGCTTATAGAACAATGAAACAATTTCCATCATCTAACAATATAAACTGTAAACACATGATCCAGTACTGTACATGGTGAGGTTCCTTAAAGCACGTATCTGTCCATTAGCTAAGTTACAGTCTAGTTAGCTACACAACCTTCTTTTGCCAGACAGAAGTTGTGAAACTAGTATTTTCCAGCTTTAAGGTTCTTCTGTCGGTCAGACAAAGAAATGGGGTACAAGAAAAACTTTTTCAAATTATTATTTTTATGGCTCAATGCAGAAGCTAAGCCAAAATACAGAGCAGCATCATAATACTCACATGTCATCGAACATGAAATAACCTCGTTTGTACATGGCAATGAACTCTGTGAACTAACTAGCAAATCATCATGATTTGCCAGCAAAAAAAACAGTGGCTAACTAGAGAACTCACAATTATCAGGCTGTGCATCTTTTAAGTCCAATGCCTCCCTGATTCCCACAACTGGTGGTTAAGCCTGCCAGACCATTTTCAGGTTTTCACGTAAAGATTGCAAAAACAGGTCATGGAGTGCCTGAACCAAGGCAGCTGAAAGTAACTCCCACATCCACTCGACGGGAATGAATAAGTTTGCAATCTGTGACAGCGCGAACTCAAGGGAAAAACCATTGTCATAGGGGTGATTGTTTATTAGATATAATTATGAGTGTATTGTTTTTCGATAGCACGCACGTCTGGGTACAACTGTATAAAATAGTACAACGTATGACATTTTTTATAAGCAAAGATAAAAACGCACTTATTTTATTAGAGCTGTGGATAGCCAATGAACCTTCCTCTACCCAAGTCATGGTCTAGTCTGCTCCGCAGTAATCGAAAGCAACAATTTGTTGTGTTTTGCCACAGGCACCTACAGAACCATGCTGAGAGGGTGTAGTTGTACATAAGTAGTCATAATTATACAGCCATGTGTGATTTGTAAATGGGTTTTGAATATCTAGAGGTATACATGAATAATATTACTCATATCAGAAAAATGTTTAAATGATTAATAATTGGTAGGTAGGTATTTTATTAATTCCAAAGGCAAATTGCGGAAATACTTGTTCGTTCAAGCAGCTTAACAATAGTGAGCTAAATAATGAGTAGTTTTTTAAGTTCATATTTAAAATACATTAGTTCTCAAATCATAAAATGTGTGAGGTGCATGACTCAAACATGAAGTTAGGGGGTTGGCTATGTATCCTACAAGTTTTCTCCCTCCCTTATGTATTGAGGGAGACAAATCCTTGATGTCCTTTAACACAAGTAGCAGACAGTCTGAACCTTGTAGGCAGACAGTCTGCCCTGCTAAAAGAGATTAGTGGCACACAGCAGATGTTACCCCCTGATTAACAATGATGTCTGCCAGGGGTGAGCCTCGGTACCCCACCCCTACAAGGCCTCAATATTAACTTCAATCCATTATAGTGAATTAACTTATGTGATGTGACAGCTAAAGCAGCAATATTGTTTAGTCATACAGTGCCTCTTTGTTGGTCACTTGGATGCAATATTTTAGGGTGGTATATAGCCTCTCATTTTGAAGCAAAAGTTAAAAGCATTGACAACGCAAAGTGAGCGTGTCTGTAGGCTTCAGATGTTAATGCTATCTCCTCAGAGACATCGTCCTATTTTTTTTCATCTGTTCATATTAGTATCACACAATTTTCTCTGTGCTGTGTTTCATGAGACCATAGGGGGCAGTATTAATCAATTATACATGCACACCATACTGAACAGAATAAACCTAGGCCCTGGTGCAATTAGGGGGGCTTTATGACCACAGGGCAGATGGCTAGATGCCTGGAGGTGCCAAATAATCCTAAATGCCAAAGGGTTTTAATAAACCGTCCACCCTGGCCCACAAAGGACAAACAGTATTGATTGATTGAGTGTTTGATTGAGCTTGTGTATTGTCTATTTTCTGAATTAACTGAAGACTTTGTCACAGTTTAATAATTGTCATAAATGTTTAAGATCAATTAATCGTTCATATCAACAACTGACTTCTGCTCAGTTAATATGACACCCAATTTACTAATTGTACAATGTAATTACATACATTGTGATATGTATAAATGTGCAAATACATTAATCTAGGCTTCATGGCACCTGTACAATGACCAAACTGAGAGGCTGAATATCAGGTCCTTTATTACTGGGAGTGACCAATAAATCATATCTAGAATAAAGCATAAAAGGGACACCTGGCTTCTGGACCCCGAACGTGATGACAAGGCCACTGTCAGACTTCCACTTAGATCCAAGCTAATTGAGATTCAAAGTCTACAGTAATTCATACCAGGAGACTCCAGTCCAGAGGACCAATACATCACAGTACTGTATATCCCACCACTAACTCTTCATGAATTTCCAATGCAGGTGCAGCCATGGAAATGCATCTACATTTTACCATGGAAGCTGAGGTTCATAGATGGCTACCATTTGGTGTACATTTTTTAATAGAGGTTTAGTCTTGGTTGAAGGGCACCGTAATCTTACAGTTTCAAGGTGTGGATAATGTTTTTCCGCCCTACAGTAAGCCAATGTCAGTGTGGCACTGTTACATCAAGATGATTGTTCAGACAGGTTCTAAAACAAGAACAAATGTCTTTGAGAGTCAAGGGTATGGCAGCTTAGTAGTCATGGTATATAATTATAGAAAGTACTGAGACATTTTGGATGACTTCTTGTGGTATCATTTTATTTAGTATGACAAACTCTCTGGTCAAGGCAACCCACCAATATATTTGTACCATCAGATTATAATTTAACACATTTACAGTACATGTAAGATTTTTTTAAGTGCTTTACCAGTATACATTTCTCATATTTAGAATCAAATGGCTGTCAATGTTGACCAGTTTGCACAGTGATGTCATGAGTGTTTTGTCTTTGTGGCATTGCACTCTCATTCTCCATATAGGCCTGCACTGACCTCCACAAAGCCCGAATGTTACCCTCCCCAAATCCAGATGCCCCTCTTCTCTCTATCAGCTCAAGGAAGAAGGTGTCCTCTGCAAATATTGGCTTGGTGAAAACCTGGAGAAGGTACCTGTTTGGACAAAATCAAATACAATAAAGACAAACTGATTAGCATTGTGTGTGTGTGTATATATATATATTTAAACTAGATACTGATTGTTCATTGGGTGGTGAGAATGAGAGAACAAAGGAGTATGTTTAGCTGTATGTATATTGAAACACACTTCTTGATCTCTCACCGTTTATTCTGATTAGTTGTTGTGTGAGAGGGGGAGGAGTCTTGGCGCAGGTCTGTGTCCAGGAGGATCCCGTGCTGGGACAGCATCTGGGGGTCGTAACCTGCATCCTCCATCTCCTGCTGTTTGCCCACCTGGCAAGTACAGAGGATATAGATACAGTGGCCACTGACCCCAGGATCAGGAACAACCATCACAATGGTAGGAAGTCTATTTATTAGAAAAGGAGGCCAACCTCAGTGTAGTAGGCAGGAGGAGGGGAGAAGAAATGCACGCCAGCAGTGGCCATTGTCTGCGTAGTGCAGACTATGTCTTGTGTGTACAGACCAATGTGCTGGATTCCTGGACCTTTGTGTTGCTCCAAGAAGGTATCCACCTGGTTGCTACCTGACAGACACATAATAATGCACACACATTTGTAAGTGTGGATGTACATTAAGGCATAATAGTGGCACAATAAATGTTGGCTACTTTGTATATATTTTGTTTTTTAATTATAAATCCCCTTAATATTAGTTAGACTTTGTACCTTTAGTATAGTTAGACCACGTATTTAAGTTTTAAGATTCCTATATGTTTAATGTATGCACCTTCTGGCCAAAGTAAATTCCTTTTCTGTGCAAACTTTCATGGCGATTAAAACCCAGTCTGATTCTGACAATTTGATACATGCAATGTTGCTGTAGGCTAGTCCAAAATATTCACATACATTGAGGAACTTATTGAGGAAGTATAATTACTTTGTTCAGGTAGAGACTCTGCAATTACAAACTTGCAATCGGGTTCTGTCACATCCTTGAAAGGAAGCTGAATTCCTTCTTCACTGCATTTCCAAAACTCCATTGCAGTAAGACGTAGTCCGATGCCATCCTGATTTAGCACATAACCCTCATCAACATCCTCTTCACTAAGAGGAAAAAACAACCAAATAACAAGGAAATAGTTACAGAATGAGTATGTGACTAGTCAATACCTACAGTAGATTCAGTAGTCGTGTATATTACCTATCGATGAAGAATCTTTGAAAACCGAAGTGCCTCTCATACCACCGCATAACTTCGGCTGTACTTTTTCTTGGGCATGCATACGTTATATGATCAAAATGGGTAATCGGACAATCTGGAATTTGGTCCAAGTCACTACTGATCACATTATCAACGTCATGGAACCCGGGCAAAAAGATCCCTTCGTATTTACTCCTGTCAATGAGCGTATGGCACACATTTCCTACGATCGACTTTACAACCGAGAACGTGACAAGCCCTCTCTCGTCATGCACCACAGTGGGGGGCACCAGAAACTCACAACCTTGATCGCGAAGAGAGTCGAATGACCTTTCTACATCATCGACTTCGAAGCACACATTGCATGCGGTATCCACGGTGTACTGAGGATGGACATCGTAAAGACACTTGTCATTAATGTTTTTTCTGTTGCGCTTTATCGAGTCGTTCCATATTTTGTGTGAAGAAGAACTGCTTGTCGTGGGAGACGCTCCTTCATTCAATGTGTGAAGTGTCTGATTCGATCTCTCGTTTACGACGAAAACCGCCGCTCCTTTCCTGAAAGCAAGCTGTCTTGACTTGTCAGTTAGTCTCGCTGCAAATAAATTAAATTTAAATTTAGAAACTAGATCATAAGCTATTTTATCCACGCTTGTAACATGGAGTGAAATGTGGTGCAACCGACTCAAGTAGGCTGCCATTTTGTCGATGACGTCAGATGGAGTTTTGACAGGTGTTTCCTAATGTTCGAATCAGAAAATATCTTCTGTTCAGTGTCATTACATGTTACTTAATGCCAAGTGTTTTGATTGACATTAAGATAAATACATCTGAAAAATTAACTAGGCCTTTAATATTCCATAACAAATAGGGTGTTAGACAGTTGAAATAATTGTGTAGAATACATTTAGCTTACAACATTAGGTGCATATGAAAAACTTACTATTAAAAATATCAAGTGCATGTCAAAGATACAATTAAACAAACAGTACTACCCAATCAACATTGTGTTCAGTAGCCTACCAGATGGTTCATGACGTTGCCTGCCTTTTCTAACTGCAGGTTTATTTTGGCTCAGCCACAGTAGGCTACTGTCCCTGTCGCCGCCATTAATAACCGAGGCAATGTAAACCATGGAGCAACTAACATGACTCAAATAAAAAGGTGGATATTATTACGTCGGTAATTGTACATCTAATCGTATGCAAAACGGAAAATATGTGAAAGATAAAGGATCGACAAAAGCACTGTTATCGGGAAAAATTTGATAGAAGGCGGAGGAACTGGACTCGAGTGGACTGACAGCCCTGTTTGTTGTGGTTTCGGCTTTCGGAAAACGCACTAACGAACGGTAAGACCGCAACTGATGAAAAATGAAAGAAACTGTTATCTAGTGTACCGACGTGGGTCAACACATGCAAAAAACCGCAGGACTATTCCTGTTACTTTTCTATTTTGATTGTTAGCTAGCAACAGCTAACTAGCAAAAGCTCAGTTTATTTGCAGGAATACAGCCCTTTACCAGGGGTGTAGCTAAGATGTCCTATAGTTACTTTTTTTGGTTGCCAAATTATACCATCTGAATTGAATTGGTTTCCTTATTAGGTTAATTAACTGTTATCGAAGGCTACATTCGACCCAGAAGTCAATTTGTTGTCTTCGTTCTATCTTTTTCAGGGAGCAGTCTGAGCCATGCTCAACGTTCGCATCAACTTCTATTCTGCTTACCTTTTTAAAGGTGTTTACTAGTTGTTAGAACTGTTTATCTTTTATTTCTACATGTAGTCAGAAATTGTATGAAATTTGCATACGGGACATATTTATTCAAATGGAAACGTTGGTAGGATACATTTCACTTCCTAGCCTAGTGGTGTGTGGTAGTATGACAGCGGACAAAGGGCATTGTTTATTTGTCGGAAACTCAAGTTTGTTGGGCCCAAGACTTCACAAATTTCACAGAGACCAATCCCAATTAGTTTTCCCAATCAGTAAGTAGTGTTATATGGTGTATATATGTACAGTTTGGAGCTCTGACATTTGTCTCTTTATTTGAACAGCCTGTCAGCCTGTGCAGCCTCATCCATGATGACGGAACAAGGTGTAAAATGGGCCTGTGACTACTGCACCTTTGAGAACTGGCCATCTGCCGTCAAGTGCACCATGTGCCGTGCTCAGAAACCCAGTGGACCCATCATCACGGAGGAGCCCTATAAGAGCAGTCCTACTCTAGAACCAGGTCCAGAGTGGGACCCCTCAAGGACTGAGGGCAGCAGCAGCCTCCTCATCTGCCCAGATTCCAGTGCCAGACCCCGGGTCAGGCCAGTCACCACTGCTGAAACCAGCAGTAAGTGGTCTTGTCAGATTTGCACTTACCTGAATTGGCCCCGTGCCATCCGCTGCACGCAGTGCCTATGTCAGCGCCAGAGGACCCGTAGGTCCACAGAGTCCTCTCAGACTTCAGGCTCCAAGGGCGGCTGCCGTCCTGCACCATCCTCCCCCGTAGACCCCTGTGAGGAGTACAATGACAGGAACAGACTCAACACCCACACACAGCACTGGACATGCTCAGCCTGCACTTATCAGAACTGGCCTACGACCAAGAAGTGTGTGGTGTGCGACCACCCAAAGCCCAACAACTTGGAGGCTATAGAACTGGCTGAATCTGAGAATCCCTCTTCCATCACCTCCATTATCAATGAGCAGGACCGGGCCAGGTGGCGGGGAGGCTGTAGTGGGGACCAGGGCCAGAGAAGGTCCCCCCCTACCTCCAAAAGGGAATCAGATGTGAAAATGGACTTCCAGAGGATTGAGCTAGCAGCTGGAGCCATGAGCAGCAGAGAGGATCAGGAGGTGGATTTCAAAAAGATGAAGCAGATTAAAAACCGCATGAGGAAAACGGATTGGTTGTTCCTAAATGCTTGTGCTGGTGAGTTGGTTTTTGGAGGACAGGAGGGACTCTTGCATGTTCCCTTTCGCTCTGCCACCAAAAACTGTCAAGCACCATATCAGCTGTTAGTTCATGACCCTGATTCTGCCAACACAGATATTTGCCAATTGTACATGATTGAGAGTTTGAGATCTGATTGTGTTTGGATACTTTCACTATAATTACTCTCTGTTAGCCCTTCACCTGAATAGTTGAACTGTAGTTAGAGCCCCCACATCCCTTGTCCCTTCCTCAACATAACAACAACAGTGGTATTGTAACGCTGCCTTCTCTGGCCCTCTGTGATGTCATGGTCAGTGGTGACGGAGAAGGGAGGCTCCAGAGGCAATCATTTCTATGGTCATTGTCCTTATAGCACTGGGTTCAATTTCCCCTCAGTGCTTTTGTTACATAGAGGATGACCTCACTCCTGTCAGTGTCCCTGGCCTACTGTAGCCTGGCTTTTCTAAGCCAGGTTTTGGTATTGAAAGAGAGCATTTCTGTGCCCTGCCAGCGTTTTCCAGTTCTCTTTGCTGTCGCTGAATGCACAAACTGAATAGTGCGCTTGATCTGTAAGCTAAATAAATGGGGCCGAGTTTGTGGCATAGTCTGGGCAATGGAGCATTCTCGAGAAATGTGTTATGCACAGAGTTTATTAGAAGACTAGAGTGCAGTAATGGCATGATATTTTATTTTGACATGATGGATGGATTGCAATATAAGGACAAATCAGTGATATGGAATTTGTGGCCCAGACTAACATATTGGAATCAAGTTCCTTTGAGACTTGGGAAACTACTAGAAGTAGTATTTGTGTGTGAAAAGCTTTGCCAAGTAGATGGGACTAATGGGAGCACATCATAGACCTTGAATATGCATGGGCCTGGCAAGACTCAGCAGAGGTGCGAAAACTCCCCTGACTGGCTCCCAGTCAAAAGGGCCTGTAAACACTGCTGCTTAGAGTGAGTTTTAAGCCAGGCAGCACACAGCTGTAAAAATAGACTTGACAACACATGGAAGCAACAGGCAAAAAACAACAACACATGACCACAAACCTGACCTTCGTACGGACTGCCCTCCCAGCGTCTGGTGTGTCTGTCTGACCATGGAGAGTTTGTACACGGGTTGAGTAACAGAATAGGCCTTGTGACACCAGCAGTGAGTGTAACTTGATGCTACAGTTAGAATTGCTATTGCCAGTGTGTTAGCTTAGCTGACATTTCAACCCTTCAACGATTATTAGAAAACTTTACTTGCAGCATAGAAAACCTTCTAACCTTGACACTGAATTCCAATATGGGGTCTTGAGATCCTGTTGGTTGTGTGATAAGCAGCCCATTGGAGTCCTCCTTAATGACATTAGTGTTTGTCCATGGAGTATATATGTGAGCCAAGCATCCTATTATAGCTGCTGTAAAGTGGAATTGAAAATGAGTTTTATGTTCATCACACCACAGAAGAATGTGTTCTTAACTACCCAAATTCGAATGGGGAAAAAACAGACAATTATGTTAAATTAAGGTTTGAAATCATGAGAAAATCAGCAATCTTCTCTGCTTGAGACTGAGGGGGCGTGTCGTCTGAAGGAACTGAAGCTCCGCCCCCTAGAATTTATTGAATTCAGCAACAACAGCAACACTAGCTAAATCAGTTGCAGATATCAGAACAGACCTACCTGCTGTTTCTGAGTGTTTTATGTGTTAATTAGTGCTGTCAGTTAAACACGTTATTAACGGCATTAACGCAAACCCATTTTAACGGCGTACATTTTTTTATCGCGAGATTAACGTTCTTCTTGGCCTAGCAAACTTTGTAGTTTTTTTTACATGCTGTTACAACAACTACTGACGTTAAGAAAACTACAACACCACACCGGATCTAGCTAGACCGGAAACAAAACAGGCACGTCGCACACTTGTTAGGGCTTGCGAGCCGGCTAAAGAGCATAGTTGTCAACATTGAACACTGAAAATAAGGGAGATTTCCCAGAATCCATCCCCAAAATCCGTTTTTTTTTTTTACACGATTATTACCCCCCCCTCCCCAAAAAAAGCACAAATCATTAACAGTCTAAAGAGTTTATAACTACACAATATATATTAAAGAATGACGGACCAATGGATATGTTTAAAGTGCTTTATTTATGAACAAAGTAAACATTACTTACTAATTTTCATTTGCTACAACGTGTTTTAGCTTAATGTTGGGGGTAGGAGTGAGAAATATGTTGTGTGCCTAGCTGACTCACTCGCGCGCTTGTGTTTCAGTGATTTGTTGTGCTGCGAAACAACAAGCTCTGTGGAAGCTGGCTAATGACCATTCATAAGAATCAGGTGTGTTGGAGCAGGGAAACATCTAAAACATGCAGGACAGTGGCCCTCTAGGACCAGGGTTGCCTACCCCTGGTCCAGGGCATGACAGGGTGTTCTGAGACATCCCAGCACTCTGAAGAGGTAACTCGTGGCTTCTTCCCTACAAAAGCATGTTCTTCCTCCGTCATGGAGTCAGCCTGTTAAAATGATCCCAACTTTTCCAGTGGTCACTGAAGTACTATCTCCCATTGGCTCTCATTTCCACAACAACAGAAAATGAGACTGGTTAACAGCAGGAGTTAGCTCCTAAACTGGAGCTTGTGTAATGCCTCTCCCCAGATCATGTTCTGCATTGTAGAAGAAGCTAAGTGGAAGCGCACTTGTATCAAAGTCCACAAGAGGGGCTGTGTGGACTAGAGGTCATATTTGAGTTACTCTTTGATGTCAGGGGCCTGAGGAGAATCCACTGGCTTCATGCACCTGCCATGTTTAGATATTTTACTCTGCCTCTCCGAGACTTTGCTCAGTCATCGGCACGAGAATTAAGTCGCCAAATTCAGAGAGTGACTAGGAACAGCATGAAGCACATTCAGACTTGATGGATGGTGTTGTGTGGCTTTAATGAACATGACAGGCTGTCAATTATATCTTGCATTTAATTACTGACTAGGACTTTTCTCTGGAGCTTTTCCAAACACTAAGGCTCTTATTCAAACTTGCTGGCGCTCTGTCTCTCTCCTCTATGCACACTCTCTCTCTCTCTATGCCCTCCAGGTGTGGTGGAGGGAGACCTGACAGCGGTGGAGGCCTACAAGTCGTCTGGTGGCGACATTGCCCGCCAGCTCAACGCCGATGAGGTGCGCCTCCTCAACCGACCCTCGGCCTTCGACGACAGCTTCACCCTGGTCCATCTGGCCATCCGCTTCCAGAGGCAGGACATGCTGGCCATCTTGCTGACAGAGGCGAGTGTTCTCCATCAGGCTGGGAATGAGGAAGGGAGGAGGGCGGACTGGAGCAGAGTAGGGCTCTCAGCAGTAGACTGAGAGGGGATTAAGGGGGGTCAAATCTCGAATGCGCAGTGCCCCATATAATATCCGGTAATACCATCTCCTCTGAGGTACCGAAGCCCATGAATATAGTACTGAGAAGATTAACGGGGCAGTCCATTCATTCCACTGCCCCAACCCAAACCTAAAACATAAAGTTCTGGGGTCTCATTTCTAAAACTGTGCGTAGGATTCTTACTAAAAGTGTACGTACGTCCTAAAGCCTAAAATGGTGTACGCCCCCAAAAATTCTGACTTCTAAAACTGCGTATGCAATGTTTTGGATCAAAGATTACCAACAAGTGTGCGTACGTGAAGCAGCATCTTACCCCTCCCTGACCACGCCTTGAAATTGAAGTACCCTACTTGTAGGCGAGGTTGAGGCCGGAAAACCCACATTATTTGGTGGCCACAGCAGCAGGACCACCATTAAAAAAACTGTGACAGCATATTCACACGTTTTATCATGCCGGTTTTGTTATGAAAAGTATTAAAGTTTGGACTGATAACAAGGACGTAGAGTCTAGCGATAGCTCTGGAGCTAAACAACTGTATTTCCAATTTTTGACATGATATACTGTCTTACTGTGACCAGTTTGCCAACAGTGGTTGTTATTGAATTTGTCTAACGTATTCATATTAAACAGATAGCCCTGTGTTCTATGCATGCAAGAATTCCAAACAGTCCTTGAAGCAGGCCACCCCCCATCCCTCTAAGATCTGCCATCACTCTCTCTCTGCCTCTCACTACCTCTCTCTGCCTCTCTCTGCCTCTCTCTGCCTCTCTCTGCCTCTCTCTGCCTCTCTCTCTTTCTCTGCCCTCCAGGTGTGGTGTGTAAATCACAACCTTTGCGTGGGAAGTGGCGTACGCACATTTTCAGCCCCGTTTTGTGCGTATGCAACGTTTAGAAATGAGACCCCCAGATCATCGGAACAACGCTCTAAGGAAATTAAGATCCACCAGACTTGAAACAGAAAGTTGACTAATGTTTGCTCGGTAGAATACAGAAACTAACGCAGTCTCTCACATTATCCTTGTTACTTAAGTGCAAATAAGTGGTCTCCCAAGTAAGACTTTCTAAAACCGATCTCATAGACATTAAGTCTTGCTTCAATCGTTTAAGTTTTTAGATGCTGTGCTTTAGAGACACGACAGACTGAATGATGACTAAATGCGGGAGAAACGCTCCCTCAGGATTAGGTTGAGGATTAGCCCTGAATGCTGCCCTGTCATTGGTCCACTGCTGCCACAGAGCTGCTGTGAGGTGGTGCCATACAGAGCCCTTATTAGCTGAAGCCCAGAAAGGCCACACACCCAATGACAGGAGTGAAGCCGAAAGGATGGGATGTGATGGGAGGACGGTAAATGGGGACAATGGGGTGTTATGCTGACGCGCTAGCCAAAAACATCCTCCACATGTCTTCTTTTAAGGGATATTGTATGATAAAGGCCTTTTGTATGCACAACAAGTTCCACAGGAAACGCCATTCAGAATGTTTTTTTTGTGTAGTCATATAGGGTCAGAGTTGAGGCCCAGTTGTTGGGCTATGCCCCAGCATGTCGTGCTGACTCGCGAGTGCTCTTCCTTGTAACCTGGTTGTCTCTGTTCCCCCCAGGTGAGCCAGCAGGCAGCCAAGTGCATCCCGGCCATGGCATGCCCTGAGCTGACGGAGCAGATCCGCAGGGAGATTGCCGCCTCGCTGCACCAGCGCAAGGGAGATTTTGCCTGCTACTTCCTCACTGACCTCGTCACCTTCACGTTGCCTGCCGGTCTGCACGCACGCAAACACACACACATCTATATAATTGAACATTGTGCAGCTATAATATTTTGAGAGACAATAAATTAATCCATATGTGTGTTCTCACCAAAACGCGAGTCTCCCCCGGGTGGGGAGCGCAGTAGGTCAGCTCGTCTCAGGAGGGCGTGTCTTGCCCTGTGGTGTAACCATGACAGCATTTGTGCCTCAGTGAGTCCCTGGTGGTACTCTGTTTATGGCCACTGTGGGGTGACAGATTATGTAGTTTAAAAATCTTTTTTATCATGACAAGTATTTCAGGAGGCAAGACTTGGCCCTGGACCACCACGAGGCCCATGACAATGTCAAAGCATTCACTGTCGAGTCAGAAAAAGGTCACCAGTGTTCTGATGTGTGTATGCGCGTAGTTCAGTACCGCACAGTCAAATGACCTTACCACAGAAAAGTTCATGTTTACAGTTGATAATATTTTGCTTCAGTTTCAGATGGGCACTGCTTAAAGTGTTATTTGTTTGACTGCTTTCTGAGTTTTGTTTTGTTTTGCAGACATCGAAGACCTGCCCCCAGCTGTCCAGGAAAAGCTGTTTGATGAAATTTTGGACCGAGATGTACAGAAAGGTAAAGATTTCTCACACAATCCTATGGTGGGCTGGTGAGTAGAAGGGAGAGCTTGGGCTTAAATCTGCCATTCACTGGCCAGCTACCAACCTTACCATCCCCCCCCATCTCCTCAATCCCCCCTCTAATTACGCTAATTGAGCTTTCTCATTTCCCCTTCTATGCACTTACCCAATGGCACGTCCCTTGAACGCTACGTGCCCGCCTGGGCTGGTCATTACTGGTGCAGTTCTCTGAGGTGTCTTGTGACTTATTTAATATGCTGTAATTGGGTTACAGGACAGATGCTCCAGTTGGTTGCTGCAGAACCAGAGAGTAGTCATTAAGTGACTCGACTGTGTCCTTTGCACCCCTCGCCCCCCCACCCGCATACACACACTCACGCCATTCTCTCCCTCCTAACGCTGTTTCCTCTTTTCCTCCCACTGTCCTCTCTCCTCTTCTCCCTCTGTCTTCCTGACGTGAGCAGAGCTGGAGGAGGAGTCCCCGGTCATCAACTGGTCCCTGGAGCTAGGGACTCGTCTGGACAGCCGGCTTTACGCGCTGTGGAACCGTACGGCCGGGGACTGTCTGCTGGACTCGGTCCTCCAGGCCACATGGGGGATCTATGACAAGGACTCGGTCCTGCGCAAGACGCTCCACGACAGCCTGCACGACTGCTCCCACTGGTGAGCAGTCTCACAGGAGATTCAGTCATATCCTGTTCAGTGAAGACTAGGGTCGGGTATCGTTTGGGTTTTTACAATTCCGGTGCCAAATTGATACTTTTAAGACTGCCTAAATGGTACCTGAACCGATACTTAAAAAAATTGGTTTTGCCACAAAATGACAGTGGATGACATGTGCGGTTATGATGCTTATTAAATCCATTTCGGAGCACATAAGGCTAATATTTCAATTGACATCTTAGGTTTTTAAGTGGCAGTGGCACTGAAAAGGAGGCACCAAAATCTGTGTTCTGCTTTGGTCCAGTACATACTGGTCATATAGGTACCGGTGCCATATTAGCACTGGGTTTTGGTACCCAACCCTAGTGATGACCTCCACAACCCATCGACACAGATTTTACTGTGTGCGCAGGTTCTACTCTCGTTGGAAGGAGTGGGAGTCATGGTACTCTCAGAGCTTCGGTCTACACTTCTCCCTGAGGGAGGAGCAGTGGCAGGAGGACTGGGCCTTCATCCTCTCATTGGCCAGCCAGGTACACACACATCCTCTCACTGGCCAGTAAGGTGTACACACACACACACATCCTCTCACTGGCCAGTAAGGTGTACACACACACACACACACACATCCTCTCACTGGCCAGTAAGGTGTACACACACACACACACACACATCCTCTCACTGGCCAGTAAGGTGTACACACACACACACACATCCTCTCACTGGCCAGTCGGGTGAGACACTCCGCAAGACTATTCTGTACTGTACCCTTTATTTGACTACATTGTACTACACAGTCTTATTTTGTACTAGACCACACAAGACTGTACTGTAGAGCACCAGACTACGCTGTTCCACATTACACTACATTGTACTGTATTACACTATACTAGACCACACTGAACACTAAACTAAATGTCATTGTATTGCGTTATAATATACGACTAGACGACACTGTACTGCTCTTATGTTATTACATCACAAGATGACTTTAGACACTAGTCTATTCCGGAGCTCTTCCTCCCCCACAGCAGTCTCTAGCCACACTGAGCCAGGGCTCAACCCAACCCTCCCGTCCTGTTTGGATTACCACAAGGGGCTTGTCTCTTCTCATCAAATAACTGAAATGTTGTCACTCCATTCACCCTGTGTTTAGGTTGAGTATCCACAATACGAGAATCCTGTTAATTACTGGCTCTCCTCCCCTTTTGAACACGTTATTTGCTTATTAGTGGATCTGATGGGTATGGTGTGTTTTCTGTTGACCCCTGGCTACCTCTGCCTCCCCTTCCCCCAACAGCCAGGAGCCAGCCTGGAGCAGACCCATATATTCGTCCTTGCACACATCCTTCGCAGACCAATCATCGTCTACGGAGTGAAATACTACAAGAGTTTCCGAGGAGAAACATTAGGCTACACTCGTTTTCAAGGTAAGCGCCATTCAAAAATACCACCTAAATGAAAAGGTTATAGTTTGACGCCAGCGGGCTGTAAATATAGAGGGCTGGATATGCTGGACATATGCCAAGGCTTTGTAATTGGAGCAATAATAGATATTTCTATACGGCTTGGCAACGTTGCACCACCCAGACCTGTAAAAGCTAATAAATCCATTGTTGCACCTTATAACAGCTTTTTCACCCTTATTCCCCTGTCATGGAACAATACTGCACCTATACAAGAGTAGTCTGGACAGTGAATCTTAACCCTGCACACCATGAACCACAGGTTCACTCCCAAATGCAAAACACTTTGTGTTCCCTCTAGGAATCCGTGCTGCCAGCAGGCCGTGTACAAATCTAAAAACAAAGCTTTGGATTCTGAGAAATCAGGGCCCTGTACTACGAAGCAAGTTCAACACGCCCAGGATAAATTATATATCTTGCTTCACTAAGCCTAACAACTGCATTCATACTAAGCAGTATCACAACGGTGGCTATCACGTCCTTAACTCAACCCAGGATTACACAATTGAGCGATGGGCACGTTCACATAAAATGGGGCATGTTTGCCAAATATGACCAATTACAAACATGGACAAGTTAGCTCGCCGTACTTCACACAAGAAGAGAACATTTATTTTAAACAAGTATGAAGTTTAAGAGCAAAATTCAAGCGAAAAGCAACACTGTTGCTGCTTCCAAAATGGAATGTTGGGAGAAAATTGATGACTGTGAATGTGTAAATTAATGGCTTTCTCAATATCATTAAGGCAGTAGTAGATCTTACTCTAAATACAATAGTGTTTTCCATCAAATTATATCTACAGGATCTTCGACAAATGGTAGTGCCATTTTCCAAGATGATTTTGGTTGGTTAGTAGGCGGTGCTTTTATACATGTTCAGTGTTTCTCACAGATTAGAAAGCAATTTGTGGTGGTGGTGGTGGTGGTGGGGGGGGGTCAAAATAATTCCTTCATTAAGAATTCGTCACACAGAACTTTATTGTATTAAATATTAATCAAAAAAGATTTACACCTTACCAAAAATCCACACATTTAACACCCTATAAGGGAGCGAGACATGGTCCTCATCCTCAACATATGCCTTTTTCAGTCGCAAAAAATACTTTGTAATACTCATCTGGATTGAAGCAGCAAACATTCAGTGTAAAAGTGAAAACATTGACATACCTCTTTATAATAAGTTTATTTGATTCACAGCTAATAGTTAATAGTTCAGAGCATATCGTTTTTTGACCTCGACAACCCAACTGCATTTTACCGCAAACTTGCGACTAGTTAACTTTCTAAAGAAAGCGCTTGTTTGGTAAGGGTTTATGTGGTGTATGTGAGAGAGATGCGTGAGTGACAGAGAGACGGAGGAAGAGCAGGGAAAGGAAATGCAGCTGAACGAATACGCTGCGTGTTTTAAATAGCTTAAAAATAACTAAACGCAATATGTGTCAGCCAGTGTTGATTCTGTGGCGCACCGCCACAAATTAGTCTGTGTTGGAAACACTGATGTTGATCTGTTATCTCAAACAACCTGCTATGGAGCAGGTTAGGTGTGCAGCATGAGTTACCATGGTGATCTATCCTGGTAAGAAGTGAACCACCGTTGTGACACTGAAAATCCAGAGTTAAATCTGAAGTTACCTCGCTAAGTAGTATTGGGCTCAGGGCCTGAAAAGAGCTTGTTCAGTTTGCTTGTCCACAGCATGTGGTTTGGAGTCTAGAAACAGGCACAGGGTGGATTAGTGGAACAGTTTGATGGACTCATCTTAGGTATGTCCTGGAGTTTCAAGTGGGAGGCAGAGCATCCAGAAATGCTGTGACACAACCCATCTATCCAAATTCGTATGGGAGGTAGAACCGAGACCTAAACCCTCAGCCATTGAGTCGAAGTTGTGTTTCAAATGTAAGGGGTTAATACCGCAATCATTTGCAACTTTTGAAAGGCAGTGTGTGCTATGTTCGTAAAGGAGCTTCCTATCCTCTTATCCTAACAGAGCAGGCAGGAATTTAGTCCCAGAATCATCCAGCAACCCCCTGGAATAGGCAGGAGGGAGGGAGGTCATATAAACCAGGGCAGCAGGCTGCGCCAGACGGAGAGAACACACAGCAGCTCTCCACCACCTCCGCCTCCATGTAGCTAATTCCCAATGGGTCAGTTGTCCACATGCGCCCCCCCCCCCCTTCTGATCCCCACCCGCCCAAAGCTAGCATTACTGCAGGGTCTGGTAGTAAATTGTGCTTGGCCTCAGTGTTCACACACAGTGTAATCTGAGGTCTGGGCTGTGTTCCTTGCGGGGCTTGTGGGATGTGGATTAAAAAAAAAATTAGGCCTTTTTTGTTGTCTTTCTTGCTGGACTGACCCGTGTGTATTCGCAGGTGTGTACCTGCCCCTCCTTTGGGAGCAGAGTTTCTGCTGGAAGAGCCCCATTGCCCTGGGTTACACACGGGGCCACTTCTCCGCCCTGGTTGCCATGGAGAACGACGGCTATGACAATCGTGGCGCTGGCGCAAACCTGAACACCGATGATGACGTCACCGTCACTTTTCTGCCGCTGGTGGACAGTGAGAGGAAGCTGCTGCACATCCACTTCCTGTCCGCGCAAGAGGTACGTTTGGCCGTTGGTGTCTAAGCCTGCTCTGTATTGGTGTATAGAACTCAGGTTTGACAGTTTTTTTTTTGTGGGGTGTTTTTATTTGATTAATATGAGGTGTGTTCTTTGAGTGGGACTGAGTCTTTTCTGTGGGGCTGTGAGGATTCTATCCGTTATTGTGAGCCCCTCTCACCCTCTCTTCCTCCCTCTCACCCTCTCCTCCGCCCTCCTGCCAGATGGGCAACGAGGAGCAGCAGGAGAGGCTGCTGAGAGAGTGGCTGGACTGCTGTGTGACGGAGGGAGGAGTGCTGGCCGCCATGCAGAAGAGCTCCCGCCGCCGCAACCACCCCCTGGTCACTCAAATGGTTGAGAAGTGGCTGGACGGATACCGGCAGATCCGTCCCTGCGCCTCACTCTCCGACGGCGAAGAAGACGAGGAGGAGGAGGAGGACGAGTGAGGACCGGGGGGGGGGGGGGGGGGAGAGAGAGAGAGAGAGGGCGCTGTGGGACTCAAGCCACGGAGGTTGGACTACTCCTCCCCTAGTCCAGGAGGACAGAGCACACGCAGGCAGAGTTCCTCCTCATCCTTACGAAGGATGTGGTGTGGTGTGCTGTCACCACAGACGCACTGGAGAGGGCGAGCTGCCTGAAGGACACTGGGGAGGCGCTGATCATGAACAGGGACAGCCAACATCAACAATCCACCAGTTACAGAGGACAAAATGCTAGATACAGAATTACTGCTTCAAAAATTGTATCTCATTAGTACAAATAAAGGATTACAGTCGCTTATGTAAATCCCGACAAGATTTTCAGTTTTCCTACCCCCTTCCCCTTAACGAGTATACCCCCAACCCACCCACACAAACACACCCCAGTTTAATAATGCATGTGTTCTGCGATACATCTAACACAATCTTTTCTGTTTGCGAACACTTGTGAGCAAACACAAAACATCTTACAGTTTCATCACCGGTCTCATCCTCTTCAGACTCCAATCCACTCTTTTATTTTTGGAATTGAGCTAAAACCAGAGGTCCCTACCCCCACAGTTCATAATTAAAGAATCCTTATTGCTGCACTTGTTGAGAAATTCTATTTAGAGATATTGCCTGACAGAATTTGCTTATAAGCCACAAGCATTTATCCCTGTGTGTGTGTGTGTGTGTCTAATGAGGTTAAAGAGCATCTATTTTTCTTGTTTTTGTAAACCTTCTAACTACTTCAGGAGGTTGGACAATATTTATTCGTTTAGGAGGGCTAGCGTGCGAAGGTGTTCAATACTTAATTCAGTCTGTAATTGGATTGTTTGTTTTGTTTGCTTTTTCTGTTTTGATTGTCTTGAAGACATTGTACGTTGCACAAAAAAACACCCTTCCACATGAGGGGAAAAACCTTCAGTTTACTGATTTGTATCAGTTTTTTTTTTATGTGTGATTTAGTACCTCGTTTTGATGTTGATGTGGGTGGGAGGAGAAGCAAAAACCAAACACCTCTTTCTAAAGAGTGCATTAACATTAAATTGACTCACTCATATTGGGATTCTCGTGTGTTTATGTTCCTCTACCTGATGTTCATTTGTGCTATGATGAGTGGGTTCTCAGTGCTCCAAGCCCGGTTCTGTGTCCTTGAAGCTTCATACCTAACCAAAGGGGGGGCACCTGTCTCACCTCCTCCTCCTTATCCTCCCCTACCCAGCTGCCTCTAATCCTCCCGGCTTGGGTTTTCGGGTCTGGTGCACCTCTCCGCTTACTCAGCAAGACTACAGGGAAGCCACACATGCACCCAGGTTGTATATCCATCTTCCTAATGTGCCAAAACCGCACCTCATACAGTTAAATCGTGACCTACATTGACCCATCAAAGACTATCATTGTATATAATAAAACCTGTATTAGTGCCATGTAAATATACAGTCTGTGTGTGTGTGTGTGGGTGTGTGTGTGTGTATATATATACACAGTATGTAAATATGCAAAAAATATCCTGTTGCTGGTCTACCATTCTGACATTCTTCTGTTTCCATTAATGATCACGTCACACTCACCAGCCAGACCAGTCTAGAATGGTTGACTTCCAAGACTTTGGAGTGACTTTGGAGTGAGCTGTTCATTGTAATTAACTATATCAAGATAAATGCCTTGACCTAAACCCTTTCCATTTGAGGAGCAGCAATGATTCAATATTTGTCACAGGGTGCTCCCTAGTGGCAGTCGCGGAGTATATCACAAGGACAGAAGTTAAACCTAATGATCTTGAAATCAATTGAAATTCTCCGAACAGCGCAAATGTCCAGTATTCATTTTGATATCTGTCACCCAGTCAATCATTCTCACATGGAAACTGACGGACAGTTGGTTCTCAGAATTGTATATTTTATTTGAACTGCACTGAATGCTAAATGTTCACCTTGTACAAGAAACAAATACAAATACTCACACTAAAAACAAAAACATACTGCTGGCTGCCTCTTCGTTTGCTATTGGTGGGACACTAAGTAGGAGTTTTGCTATTGCTCTTACAGAGTACATGACTCCTCAAAGAACCTGGCCTTCGATAGAACAAAGAAAATATAAGAGAGAGAGAGAGGGATGGATCACAGAGGACTATGGTTATAGGAACATTTACCTAGGCAATACAAATCTAACAAAACTCTTCCAACACCAGAAACATGGGATGCATCGTGTTATAGAAAAATACCACAATGAAGGGAGGGGGATACAGACTAACCCGATTATGCTTTTTTTTCTTTTCTCAAGACAGTTTTTTGGGGGAAAAGAACTCTCTGCAAAAAGGTGTTTTCCTGAGTCATTAAGGAATGAAGTGTTCTTTAACCCTTTCCCGCTCACACTCAATCGTAGCAAAGGTACAATTACTACCACCCGACACGGTGATTGGTCGCCATGGATAGGTGGGTATCTGTGAGGAGTCACACAAACAAAAACCGCAGAGACCCAGTCTCTCCACCCGCTTTCTGGGGGGGGGGGGGGGGGGTTGGGGGGGGCAGCCGAACACATCCCCTTTTGTGATAGCGAACAATATTCTACTGACAGCTGCACATAAAATGTCTGCTTTCCTTGTGTGATGACAGGCACATGACTCACACTCTCACTACCCATGAGACGTTGTCTATTGGCAGATAGTGTGAGGTTCAGACTTACGGTAGCAGAGACAAAGGAAACATCTCCACAACAGAGTTCTTCCCTCTTTCTAACTCCAGAGCCACGGGGCAGCAATCAGACATTCAGAGTACACGCCTACTGAACACTGGACCAACACACCAAATGTATTGGCCAATATTTACTCTATTGCACCAATAAGTTATGATCTTGCTTTTCAGTACCAACTGTGTTGCAGCCAAGAGGAATCAAAGAGTTGGACAATGATTCAGGACTTTTGTATTTCACTCAATTCAAATAGGCCAAGGGTTTGTCTCAGTCCTGGCCATTGTTAAGTGATCAGCTTGCAGCAAATACATTTGTTTGAAAATGTGACCTATGTGGGGGAAAATGGAGGAGATTCACGCACACACCAACTGTGTAAATGCGCCCTCTGGTGACCAACTTGTTGAACTTACATCCGTTGTAATAATAGCAATAGGTTACCTCGTCAGGAAAGGGTTAAAGTTTACTCACTAGATTACTGATACTGATGAGCAATCTTGGTTTTTCCTTTTGTTTGATGAATGATAAATATATATAGTTTACAATATTTTTGTAGTCTCATTTTTGCCTTTCACACTGAAGATCAAAAGAAAAATATTCTCTTAGCTCAAGGGGAGGGGCAATACAGAATGAACTTGAGGAGGAAATCTAACAACACACACAGTTACATAAGAAAGGGAGGCTGGCGGGGAGTGGGTTGGATTGGAGGGGAAGAAGGAGGGTGGGCAACGTCCAGTAGCACGCAATCTCACAGTTCCTGTGTTTTCCCCTTGGTTGTGTGTCCAGAAGTGAGCCCAATCAAATTAGCTCAGGGGGGGTGGTGAGGAGGGGGTGGGGCACTGCCCCGTGGAGGCTAACACTGGACTCAGCCCCGGATACCACGGGAAGAAAAAGCATCAGCATTAAAGAGTAGAGGTATTGAACCAAAAGGAGACGAGAGAGAGTAGAAACTAAACAATAGAGTACATATCCATGGAACACTTCACTGTTCCCAGAGCTGAACTGAGCCAGCCTCCTCTGTGTGTGTCTCTTGGTCCCAAGTGGATATGGGGTTGGTTGTCGGAGGGTTCAAGTGTGTGTGTGTGTGTGCCGTTTCCTCTGTGCCGCTATTGCTCAGTGAGGTGCTCTCTGGTATCGCCATGTTTGGAGGGCTGGTTGGGCGACGGGGCCTGGGAAGGGTGTGTCCCGGAGGGCAGGGTGTGGGCAATGGGCACCCCCCCTGGTACCATGCCCTCAATCGTCCCCGGGATGCCCCCCGGAGCCACGCCCACCACGCCTGGTGGGTACCTGTGGGAAAAGGGGGGGGGGGGGGGGTTAAGACAGGTGGAGAGAGTGACCGAGAGAGTGAGCATACCCCAGCTGGGTTCCTCCCTGTGGCTCAGATACAGGTCTGTGTATTGCCCTTTCATCTCCACAGCTGCTCTACAAGTCTCCTGTACCAACCTGTACCATTGGACGCTTGTAAGCATTGTTTTTACTAAGTGGTGGGTGTATAGGTGTATAATGGGTAGTGGTGGAGGGTATTTCAGCATGTGTATTGAGGGGGGCACACAAGTGGCACACAGCAGATCAGGACAGAGAGAGAGAGAGAGGGGTCAATCCAGATCCCGTTGAGGGGGAGGGGGTCAATCTGGATCTGAATTAAAGGGAGTAGTTACCTGCTCCTGATTTTAGGCATTAATTTTGTCTTGGGGTACACCGGTTGTTATGGCGTGAAGAGTTTGGTTCACTTGGCTGTGTGAGAGAAGCACATGGAGGGTGGGGAGGGGGCAGACTGATCAGTGGACCCAGAAATGTGGGGTGGGGGGGGGGTCACTAAAGGATCTACGCATGACAGCTACACTACAGGAGAAGGTCTAGAAGGCAGAGGCATACACCTGAGTCACTTGCTTTCTTTCTTACTGTTGTGTCTCAGGTCTATCAAGTATATTTTCATTCTACGAGACGTTTGGTGAAACTGCAGTTTGAAGCAAATCATGGCAAAATGGGCAATGACGGAGTTGTATATGAATATTCCTGAAGTGAGGGGAAGGGGGGTTAATTGATGGTTCCTTTCCTCCTCATACCTGTAGGCTGCACCGTTGAGTTCGGGGTGCACCCCCTGCTGGTCCATGACGGCCCATGGTGCTGTTGTCACAAAGAACTCCTTGTTGACGCAGTTTCGTAGGCTGTCAGGTATACGGCCTTTGATAAGGGGAGAAGAAAACCGAGGCACAAGGACGCACACACACGCACGCACACACAGAAGAATTAAGTGACAGTTTAAACAGAGGCAACTGAAGGCCATAAAGTTAAGAAAGCCATCACAAGATCTTTTGAAGTGGGAATAAGACAGCAGGGGTGGGGTTGGAGGGGGAGGTTTACCAGTGATGGCTCTTCGGATCTCAGTGGCGGCAGCCTCTCTCATCTCCAGTGAGGCCTGCTCGCTGTACCAGGCTGTGTGTGGCGTGCAGATCAGGTTTGGGGCGTCTTTCAGAGGGCCCTGGGCAAAACTGAGGTTGGGGGAGGAGGATATAAAGAGACAGAAAAAAAAGTTGCTAAATCTGCTCCTCTCCACCCGCCTTCCTCTCCTCTGTTCCCCCAGCAGTCCTCCCTCCCTCCCTCCCTCCCTCCCTCCCTCCCTCCCTCCCTCCCTCCCTCCCTCCCTCCCTCCCTCCCTCCCTCCCTCCCTCCCTCCCTCCCTCCCTCCCTCCCTCCCTCCCTCCCTCCCTCCCTCCCTCCCTCCCTCCCTCCCTCCCTCCCTCCCTCCCTCCCTCCCTCCCTCCCTCCCTCGCTTCCTGCCAGCGTGCCAGATCTGGACCTGGTATCTGATGTAGTGCAGTTATGAAATGCTCAGTGGCAGTTGGAGTGTCCTCCCTCTGGTCCCGCACCTAGTTTACAGAGGCCTGCACCAAAACATCAACACTAGTTGTTTCTGATGCTCGGCTGATGGGAGCTGTGTCTGCCCGTTTAATTCTCTACCCTCAACTGACTCACTCCCTTTAGCACTGAAATGCAGGAGCCCCCACTACCAACCCCACCTCTACTGTCTAAAGTTGTTTCTGACTGTAAAGCTCAAACCCCTTCGCAGAGTGAATCGTCTGTCAGTCCGTGCATGTGTGTTTCTCACCTGAAGGGCTCTGTCTCGTGGACGTCCAGAGCAGCCCCTCGTATCCGGCCCTCCTTCAGGGCCTGGGCTAGGGCCTTCTCATCCACCAGACCCCCCCGCGCTGCGTTCACCAGGAACGCCCCCTGACGCATCTGCGCACACACACACACAAGAAAACGTAACAAGATACAGTCAGATTTAAGGAAACTCAACAATAAATAACAAATATCAAATTAATACAGAGATGAGTGAAGGGGAGAAGAAAGAGAGCGAAAGAGAGAGAGAGACAGAGAGAGAGAGACAGAGACAGAGACAGAGAGAGAGAGAGAGAGAGAGAGAGAGAGAGACAGAGAGAGAGAGAGCAAGAGAGTAGCCTTGAAATGTAAGGATTCCATCAGTGGGGATATTGATCGTCAATCTCCCTTGGAGGGTATTGCACAGGGACAGAGATGGAGACAGCGGTGAGCCACTGAAGACCTCACACCTGAGTGCGGACCTGTCTGTCTGATCCCTGATGGAACGGGGAGGGGGGAGGTTTTCTACATCCAATTTGAACCCTAAAAGATGAATGCCTGACTGTAGGATGATTACATTAGAAGCCATGAGAAGAAAAAAAACGCTTGAATTTTTTTTTATTAAGAATTGGTAGTTATGAAAAAATTATAATAGTCCAATGAATATACTTGGATCAAAGTATGTAATGTCCTGTATTGTCCAGCAGGTGGCAGTATACCAAGTTGACACAAAGACCCCCATCCACCCCCCCTTCCCTCAGTGCCCTCAGCCCCCCGCTGTGGAGCCTAGTCGATATATTTGCACTAGCCGTGGGCTTGCGCTAATTGCGTTTGACAGAGCTGGGGAATACATTTGTTTCCAGCTTTGGGGAGCTCAGGATGAAGAAGCTAAGGGGGTTGCTGCTGCTCTGGGCTGTGTGCAGCCTGTAGTGTAGCAGAAAGACCGCACCATGTAGAGTGAAGGGGAGCGTGTGGAGTTTGTAGAGTGTGTCTAGACTGTGCATAGAGAGTGCAGAGTATAGATGTGGTGTATGATAGAGTGTGCAGAGTATAGATGTGGCGTATGATAGTGTGCAGAGTATAGATGTGGTGTATGATAGAGTGTGCAGAGTATAGATGTGGCGTATGATAGAATGTGCAGAGTATAGATGTGGTGTATGATAGAGTGTGCAGAGTATAGATGTGGCGTATGATAGTGTGCAGAGTATAGATGTGGTGTATGATAGAGTGTGCAGAGTATAGATGTGGTGTATGATAGTGTGCAGAGTATAGATGTGGTGTATGATAGAGTGTGCAGAGTATAGATGTGGCGTATGATAGTGTGCAGAGTATAGATGTGGTGTATGATAGAGTGTGCAGAGTATAGATGTGGTGTATGATAGAGTGTGCAGAGTATAGATGTGGTGTATGATAGAGTGTGCAGAGTATAGATGTGGCGTATGATAGAATGTGCAGAGTATAGATGTGGTGTATGATAGAGTGTGCAGAGTATAGATGTGGTGTATGATAGAGTGTGCAGAGTATAGATGTGGTGTATGATAGAGTGTGCAGAGTATAGATGTGGTGTATGATAGAGTGTGCAGAGTATAGATGTGGTGTATGATAGAGTGTGCAGAGTATAGATGTGGTGTATGATAGTGTGCAGAGTATAGATGTGGTGTATGATAGAGTGTGCAGAGTATAGATGTGGCGTATGATAGAATGTGCAGAGTATAGATGTGGTGTATGATAGAGTGTGCAGAGTATAGATGTGGTGTATGATAGAGTGTGCAGAGTATAGATGTGGCGTATGGTAGAGTGTGCAGAGTATAGATGTGGTGTATGAGAGCAGCCCTCTGGGCCAGGATGACATCTCTGTCTCACTACGTGTGGGTGTGTCTCTGCAGCAAGTTGAAGCGGTTTGATAGGATGCTCAAGGAGATGGGGTTTGTTTACATGTGTATACTGCGGCTTGTTTACACACGTGTGCATCCTACACACCCCCACACACGGCGAGACAGAGAAGTCAGCCGGGCCCACAGTGCGTGTGTGGAGCCCTTACCTGTTTGATGGTGAAGTCGTTGATGAGGTGGTGGTTGTGCTCGTTCAGGTTGCAGTGCAGGGACACACAGTCGCTCTGGTAGAGCAGGTCCTGGAGGGTGTAGACGCGCTGCACCCCCAGCGAGCGCTCCAGGCCGTCCTGCAGGTACGGGTCGTAGAAGATCACGTTGAAGCCGAACACCTTGGCCCTCACCGCAACCGCCTGCCCCGACCGGCCTGGGGAGGTACGCACACACACACACACACACACACACACACATGTACACACGCAGACGCATGCACACACACACACACCAAAGAATGTGAACACACTGTTAGAATGGGTACTGCATGGCTGGGGGCTTGCCCTCTCTCCTACACACACCATTTGTTGTGTGGGCTGCTTGTCTGTCTGCCTGCCTGCCTGCCTGCCTGCCTGCCTGCCTGCCTGCCTGCCTGCCTGCGATGTGAAAGGCATCAATAGAGCTCTTGAGTCTCTCTCAAGGTCCACTCTGGGATGGTGGCGTTTTAACCCAACATTTCAGCTGTCACTTTGCCAACACACACACACAGCTGAGACCTTACTGTAGGAGACAGTTCTACCAACACACACACAACCAGACACGTAAACACTTTCTCTCTCTGGCCCTCTCACACTGGGTTGCTATGTGGGTTTCCTGATGATTCTGAGGAGACACAATGGGACTGCCTGTATTGACTCAGCAATGTGTCACAGGGGAGGGCTTCTGTACAGACACAAAGCAGGATTCTTTAAATAATAGGAATGTAGTTAATACAAAAAAAATCACTGACCAGTTTTTTTTTTTTTTTACTAAAGAATAATGAAGAATGTGATATTTAATGTAGGACACCTTTGTAAACACCCCAATTTGCGAATTCAGACTCTAATTAGTCAGTGGCCTTTTTTGTGTGTGCATGTGTGTGTGCCCCCTCGCACAGGGATCTTCAGGGACATTCCTATTGTAAAGAGTGACTCCCCGCTCTTCCATCAGAGCACTTTTCCCCACCACCGACTGTGGAAGAAATTTAGATTTCCTGTGTGCTTACATTATTCACTAATCAAGAGAACTAGTCATTGGATACTAGTTAGTATGTTCTCATGTAAGCTTGCTATTAATAAGAGTAGATTGTGTCTATGTGTCAGGGTTAATAGATGTTCGGGGTCAGGAGAAAGTGCTGGCTAAATGTTCCTTGTTATGGCTACAAGGAGAGCTCCAACTATGAACTCTCTAGGCTGAGTGGTCATGTGTTGGGAGCTGTGAATCTTTTCCTCTGAGACTGTTGTAACGTCATTACTGCCTGACTGTCACTATCTATGTTTACATTCTTGTGCCCTATAAAAGATGGTCCTCCAGCCTTCAGGGCTGAGAGAGACATGATTGAGACCTAAGCCTGGTGTTGTGTTGTCATTTATGGTCAGAGGTCCGATTTTCTCTCCCAATCTGCAGATTGATAATACTTATTGAAATCCAGAACTCAACTGAACTTAGTCACTCCGTTTATGAAGAGACGGACAAAACACTTTCTTCATCACCCCCCTCCATCCCCTCTCCCTCTCCCTCCCCTTCCTACCCCATGCCCCCCTCCCTCAGTCTGCGAAGCTGGCATTTCAGGGGCTGGTCTGGGCCAGTGGAAGCACAGACAAAAACACAGACACGCAGACACACACAGAAAAACAGTTGTGCAGACAGACCGCAGCCCAGCCCGTGTTTCAGAGTTCTCTGGTTATCTGCAATGTCAGGCTCAGTGTCACCAGAGCCCCCTTGCCCCCCTCCTCTCCAGACCCCACCCATCTTCCAATGCCCGTTGTTCCGTCTGTGTGTATGTGTGTGGGAGGGGGGGGGTCTGGTCTGGGAGGAAAAGGCTGGGCCCAGGGATGTCTGGCACCAACAGAGAGTTGAGGTGGAAGTGAAGGTGGGGGGGGGGCTGAGGGGGAGGGAGGTGTGTGTGGTAGATAAGGTGCACTTTGGAGAGGCTTGTGAGGGAGCAGGCCTTTCCTTCTGCCGGCCCCATGTTGGACACACACACACACACATCTGGTCAGAAGAAGCATGGTTATGGCAGAGAGGAGAGAACAGGGAGTGAGAAACGGAGAGAGGGAAAGAGGAAGAGAGAGAGAGGGAGAAGAAGGGAGGGAAAGAGACTGTTAAAAAGAGAGGGTAAGAACAAAAGAATGTCTGGGAATGAATGAGGGAGAACGATAGAGGAGTAATGTGGAAAAAAGGAGAGGAAGAGAATGGAGATCCCCCACCCCCCGGGTCTCCCCCGCCCCCCGGAGAGAAGAAACAACCTTGAGATAATCTGTGACAGACAGAGAGACGGAGAGAACAACCTTTTAAGAAAAGGAGACAAGAAGGAAGGCATATGAACATGAAGAAAATAAAAGAGGGATGGAGAGGGGAGCTGCATAGAGAGAAAGAGAGAGAGAAAGTTGAAAGACAGGAGAGAGCAAGTCAGGCGATACAGACAGAGTAAAGATTGACGTGGAAGACAGATCTAAACAGGAGAAAAAGATAAGAGTGCGGCTCAGTCTGTTAAAGTCCTCCGCCCCACACTCCTTCTTACCGAAACCGATGAGTCCCAGGGTCTCGCCGCGGATACGGGCGGCGCCGGAAGCCACCTCGCGGATCTGTTCCACGCTCTGTACCCGCGTGCCTTCACGCAGGGCCTGATACAGCCAGGTGTTCCGTCGGTACAGGTTCAGGATGTGGCACAGGGTGGAATCAGCCGTCTCCTCAACTGCTGCCGACGGAATGTTACACACTGCAATGCCTGCCAAGGACACACGGAAGTTAGATTGGCATGGCTAAATTCTGTTTTTTCAAAACAGCAGTTCAAGGTCTCCCTATCTTCCTTGAGTGTAATGATATCATCTCGTGAACTTCATCAAAGGCAGATTCCGTTTGGCCTGAGGTAGCCTGACCTGCCGTATGGCACTGCTCTCTTTCTCCCCCTTTCCCTCTTCCTCCCTTTTTACACCTCTTCCTCAATCTTTAGTCCTGCTTTTCTCTTCTCTCCTTTCATCTCTCTCCTTCGCTCTCTTTCTCTTCCTCTCTCAGATTGGGTTTGAACTTCTCTCTCACCTCGTTTCCCCTCTGGGCGAAGCTGGATGATGTCACCACGGAGACATCGAGACACACACACACACAACTTGCCTCAGGCACACAGAGTCTATTTGAACTGGCTCAACTGGGGGGGGGGGGTTGCTTTGAAGCTGACGTCGTACAGGAAGGGAGCCTCAGAGAGACAGCAGTGCACTCAGATCTCAGCCCACGCGGACATGCTTCAACTGGAAGTGTTGCATGTGTTGCATGCAGTGTTGCATGCATGACCATATGCTTGACCAGTGTGGTGAGCTAGCAAGGGCTGGGGTTTTGCGTGAGTGTGACGGAGGTTTCTACCCAGCTCTCCTGCAGCCTTGATGTCGATGTTGTCGTAGCCGCTGCCGATGCGGATGATGATGCGCAGGGCCTTGAACTTCTCCAGGTCCTCCCTGGTCAGGGTGATGGTGTGGTACATCATGGCCCCCACCGCCTCGTTCAGCACCTGGTGACACACACACACACACATTCAACGTTTTGGGGAAAATGGTTCCTTGCACTGTTACTGTACACACACCCGAACACAAGCACACCCACACACTTTAAAGGAATAAGATACAACCAGAACACACGTGTCTAAGCAGTGTCACTCGGAACTGCTGAAAATGCCATGTTGATGGCTTTGTTAATCTCTAACCCAAGACCGTTAGATAGCAAGGGTGTCACCTCCAGTCCACGCGTCACACACTGCTCACTTGCTGGTTGGACCAGAAGAGACAAGCTTGTCTGTGATCCAGACCGTATTCAGCCTGCTAGGGTCTACATCTATCCTTAGCTAGGCTAACTGCATTAGAGCTGATTACTGAATTCCAAATACAGTTCTTATTAGAGTTGTGTCACTGGCCTGAGAAATGCTAATTCAAGGTTATAGCGCTCTTGGAACGCATGTGGATGTACACACTCACTCTTACATACACACACACACACACACACACACACAAATAGTCTTTTTCTCCGTCTCTTTCACTCTCAACAACTAGCCGTAGGGCTCCATTCTGCCAGAGACAAAGCACTCTTGCAGACAAACGACTGGGCCAATTAAAGATTTTGCGAGGGAAATTGGTTCTGAACATCATTTACTTAAAGGGAAAATGTGACTTAATCTGCCTATTTTTCCCCCCATGGTCCACTGAAACTGGAGCCTATAGGTTCGGACTAGTATTGTTTGAGACAGGGCTGAGCTATTCACTGACACGAAGCAGAGCACTCCATTTTTGAGTGGGTGCGTGATGACTCCATGGTGTTCAGGGAGGGATTTAATGGCTCTGATGTCATCCTGCCAGGGAGCGGGATGACAGCGTGTGGGATACAGAGCGAGCCGGGTGAGAGATGACATTTACACCAGCTCTGTCTGAACACAGCTGGCACACGGACTGGGGAGTCAGAGGGCTCTTTACAATAAACACACAGATTGTAACAATTTAACAAGGAATGTAGAAGTGTAGTCTAGAACATTAAACCATTCACTTCTATACAAAGTCAACGCTGATCACTGCAGTGAGTGTGGTGGAGTGAAAAGGAGTCCAAATTCTTGTTTTGGGTGCTTGCCTCTTTACCATGTTAGTCTCACCCATAAGGTCTGGTACATAAACGTGTGTGTGTGTGTGTGTCTGTTCTTTGAACATCGAGGAGCCCTTTCCTCCTTTGATGCACATCTCAAGACCTTTCTGGTTGAGTGGTCAGAGTGACTAAATGAAACAGTGCCGTCTTACCCAGTAGCCAGTTCCAAAATGACCAGCCTGTCGGGGTGACCCTTGAGAAGATGCGCTATGGAACAACAATGCTGTCTACAGTGTACGCCCCCTCCTTCCTTCCCTTCCTCGCCTCCTCCCCAAGGTATGAGATTGAATACTGTAGATCTTGTAGACATGATGCAAATGTGTGTTATTATTATTTCATTTATTTATGTCATTAACACCTCTCCAATTTTCCCAAAGGCAGAGAGAGGGGGAGTCAATCTCCTTCCCTCCCCCTCTCTGCACATGTAGATAGCATCTGGAGGAGATTCCCATTGGAGTTGCTGAGGCCCTATACAGTTATATATATATATATATATATATATATATATATATATTCAGCAGCCGCTTGCGCTGCATAAAAAGCAATAAAGAGCTCCTACAAGCTGGGGCAATGTAATTACACCGCACTCCCCTTATGAGACTCTCCGTTAGAACAATGGCAGTGCTATAGGCACCGCGCACTTTGCCACCAAGTGACATTGAAGCATAATGAGACCACTTTATTTTAACAGGCGAAGAGAGCGAAAGGCCAATACAGTGCACTTTATGTATTAGCACCATGTTACGGAGGAGTGGAGGGGGTCAAATGGAACGAGACACTGTGAGTGAGTGACGGCAGGGCGGAGTTTCAGCTGTCTGTCTAGCTAGCTTTGCTCGAGGTAGAGTGTGTGTGTGTGTCGGTGTATGGATATGTATGCCGAGCTAGCAGTTTGTGCGCGCAATGTTTGGATGCCTGCACGCGGGCTTGCGTGTTCTTGAACGTGTCGATGGCAAGCGTGTGGTGTACACGCGAGGATGGCGTCCCACCTTCTCGTGGATCTCCTGGGTGGACTGGGCGTCGCAGAAGGCCACGGTGGCCAGGTCTTTGAGGATGGGCATCTCCACGGTGCAGTCGCGCCCATCCAGCAGGGCCACCAGGGGGCGAGGGTGCATTGGCCCGTTCATGATCTGGGGCCGGATACCTGGTCAGAAGGGGAGGAAGGTTAGTCTCTATGGCAGGATCAATGGATGAATACATGTCCTCGTCACACAGCAAATATGAAGGATAACCCAACAAACAGAACCCACTTCCCACACAGACACAACACACAGCGGTACAAAGAACCCCCCCCCCCCCCCAAAACCCCCCCCCCCCCCCCCCCCCCCCCCCTCCATGTGTTGTAGTGTGTAGGTTATGGAACTGAACGGGGCTCTGCTGAGCTCACCAACACGGCTCGATAATTCAATGAGCTGACTGGAGACTGGATTAGCCAACGCGTCTCGTTTTACCGGAAACCCCACGAAGCTCACCTTGCTATTCCTCCGGGGCCCTGTCCGCTTAGCCACCCGCATTGCAACAGTGAGCGCGCTACCATGCATGCACAAACACATGCGCGCACACATTCAGCCAAACCATATGCACACACACGCTTGTACAGACACAGTACAAGCGTCTCAAATTGATGCAAGCGTATACATGCATGCAGACCGAAGCCCTACCCTGGAGAAAGATGTCAGCTTTTGTCAGCCTTTGTTTGTGCAAACAGAAACAAAAACTACTCCCCAGTATAAATCCCCAAACGAGCCATCGAAGACCTTGTTTTTGGGGGGCACAGCTGGTTAAAGCGCTGTCTGTAAAGGTCGTATTCGTGTTTGTGAGTCAGAGGACCCGAGTTTGAATCCAGTACGGGAAAGATCAGGAGGAGGAGTCACTGAGGAGCAGCGCGACTACACCTGTTACATTTGCAATGATGCGAGAGGCAGCAGCTGCTGCTCAGAGAGAGCAGGAAGAGAAGGTGAGAAAGAGATAGATGGAGAGAAAGAGACGCAGGAGAGTGAGAGAAAAAGATTGACAGGAACACCGGAAGAAAGAGGAGAGAGAATAGGACAGACAGAAAGCTGATGGTGACGTCACTATAAGAACAGATTACAAGTTGTCTAGTCTGGTCTATTCAAGAGATCTAGTGTCTGCATGTATTGTATATGTACTATAAGGCAAGACGGCCCTTTAAAGAGCACCAATTTGAGAAACAGCAGCTGCATTATCTCAGCCCCCGCTTGTTGTAAGCGGGGGCTGAGCCCCCCAGGCGGGACGACTTCGTCACACCTCCGCGATGGAGACGTGTCATGCTGCAGGGACAGACCATTACCAGGCAAGCTTCATACGGTGTTAACAAGCTGGGCGACATCAATATTCATGTTGAGCTGTGCTGTGCTACGCTGAGCTAGGCGACAAGAAATTGTGGTTGTTCGGGCAGGAGAGTGACTGTGCTCAACAGCGTGGCAACGTCCTAGATACCTAGCAGGACCAGAGGGAGAACATGGCTGGGCGGGGGGGTGTAATTACAGGTATAGATCTGCCACTGATCCTGTCAACAGTGCCTACACACTGGCTAGGTTGCACCGGTCCCTCAGGAGACAAGAACAACCCTGATGTCATATTCTTCTTCCTTATCTTGAGTGTGTGTACGTGTGGCTTTCTTTGTGTATCCAAGAGTGTATGTGTTGTGTCTCCGGTGTCTTGTCAGTAAGATCATTATCTGTGTGCGTACAGATGAGCTCACCACGAGGATGTGTATATTTATTTCCATGTGTGTGTTAGACTACAGACACTGACGTCAGCCCCCCCCCCCCCCCCCCCACATGCACTCTGGGGAGAGGAGATTAAGAGAGAGGAGAACGAGCACGCTTTGGTTAGCTATATGCTTCCCAGGATGAGAGGGGGATGGGGTCAGGTTAAAGCAGATTAAGGTTAGATTAGGAGATTGAAAGGTGAAGGGGAGAAAGTTCTACAGACGCAGAATGAAACAAATCTTTTTCTTCTTCTGATAAACTGTTGCAGAACACAACAGGCAGAAAAGAAAATAAACACCACATTCTTTCCCAAGATCCTTCCTGCTAAATATGGTGACTTGGGGAGGGCGTTGTGATTGGCTGCCCCTACCGAGAAGCTCAGTTGTGTCTCCCACCTCCCTGCATATAAAAATGATAATAATAAAAATATATTTGAACTGTTATGTGCCGTTCCTGCACTCACAGTGCAAATATTCCCAAGAGGAAGCTGGTGATGACAATGCATGCTCTGGAGAACATACGGTGTGTGTGTGTGTGTCTATATATGTGTGGGGAGGCGCAGGTGGTTAGGAGGTGCCCTGGTGGCTGTCTTACTGAGTGTGTGCGCGAGAATGTGTGTGAGTGTGTATGTGTGTTTGGGATCTTTCCGGCAGGGACTACGAGTGAAAGAAGAAAAGTGAGACATGAATGGAGGCATAGAGACTAATTTCCCCCTCGTGCTTGGGCATAAAGACTTTACCCCGATCACATGCAATCTTCACACCCAACCGCCTACTAAGACGCTGCTATTCCACCTCACGTTGCCCCTTTACCCCATGTACAGTAGGGGAAGGTAGACTGTGGTTCTGTTGAGTGTGTGTGTGCGTGCGTGTTTCGGGGGTGATGGGGGCAGCCATAGGAGGCTTTGAACCCACAAGCCTCAGATAGTGAGAGGAGAGTAAATCATGTAGCCTGTGTCACACCCTGACCTTTTAGACCAAGCAGTTACTGCTCCCTGTATCTCTCCGTCATCTTTGTCTATCTCTCCCCTGCATGCCCCCCAATGCTACCATTTCTGTATTGCATCCGCATTACCCCACCACTCTTTCTGCTATGTTTGTGCTTCTCTTTCTCTTTTCTCTTTATTCACAATTATTGGGCCATAACTCTCCCTCCCACTCTCTCTTTTTTTTGTCAATTTCTCTTTGCTCTTACACTTTCCACTTTATTCCTCCTCCCTCTCGCTCACTCTCTCTCTTTTCTCTCCACTCTCTTCAGAGCCGGTGCTCCAGTCTCTTCTGGTGTGACAGATTGATTCTCACTCGGCTGGTTTTTGATGGAGAGAAGATGATGGCGGGAGTGTGGGAGAATAGAGGGATGGGAGGCGATAAACTTCCTCAGCGATAGACCAGTGGCCAAGATATCAAGCGATCCGAACCAGAGATGGGGTGGTAGGAGGGGGAGGAGATAGAGAAAGAGAGAGAGAGAGAGGGGGGCTAGATGTAGAGTTAGAGGTAGAGAGAGGGAGAGAGACAGAGACAGAGGGGGAGAATGGGATAGAGAGATGTAAAGGGATATGGAGAGAAACAGAGAGAGAGCAGGGGAAAGCAAAAGAAAGAGCAAAAGATATGGAAACTGGTATAAAGTAGGTGGCCATTTAGGTTGTCTAAGATTAGAATGACTTGTTATGGGTTTCGAGGACTGTAATGAGTGACTTGAGAGAAAACACATGAAATGTGACAGTGTGATAGTGTGAACCCAAACAGACAGACAGGCAGACAGCATGCAGCATGCAGAGTGGACAGTGTTCTGACAGGCCTCATGTTTAACAGCCACAATGCCCATTGAGGATATCATTGCTTCTTCAATGCCACTTCACGGCTGCAATTTTCTTTCCCCCCTCCCTCTCTGTCTCGCCCTATCTCTCTCTCTCTCTCTCTCTCCCTCTCCTGGACAACGGCAGCGGCTGCCCGGGCTCATTCTCATTCTCTGTCTGGCAACGACATCAATGAAAAAGCACATCAAGCGAGCCCCCCCACACTCCCTTCCATCAAATCGGGGGGGGTTGTCCGTATGTTGCGAGACGAGGCCCTCTTAATTTCCTTCTCCTTTAATGAATCCCCGCCCATCGACTCTCCTCCCCTTGTGCCCTCCTCCTCTTCACTGGCTCTCCAGTCCTCAGACTGAGTGTTAAGGGCTGAGGAGAGACACTGAACAGGCCGCAGCTGTTGTTGCTTTATAACCTGCCAAGGGAACACACACACGTACGCGCACACTTTTGCACGCACACATTTACACTGGAAAAAAAAACATTTACACACACAAAGCCACACATACACTTGGAGGACTGGTGATGTGTATAATGATGTGCACTCCAGAGGCATGCTCTACTCTACATCCTGGACTGCCATTACCTTGACCATATTTCATGTCTCAATTCTTTCTCTCTATGTGTGTGTGTCTGTCTTATTATTAAACACATAACGACAACCAAATAGCTCCATTCTCATAGAAAAACATGGTACGTGTCAAGACAGAGGATAATTCCCTCTCATCATTTCTAGCCATAACAACAGGATGCACACACATTCAGCAGAGAACGCAAGATATCTACCGACAGAAAAAGACCAATGATTATTTGGTGTCATGCAGAATATGGAACATGGTTTGAGCTCAACTGTCACTCCACTGAGGGATACTCTAACGATGGTTGTTGGAGCTAGCCTAGTGACCTGGTGGCTTAGTGGCCTTGCACATCTCGGAGCTTAGCTAGCCTTGCTAGAAACTAGCTGCCTCTCTGTCACCCTTTAGCAGCACAGACAGAAGTGATTAGTAGAGACAGCCAGATTTTCCATGCTGTGGTGGAAATCCCTCGTTAGAACAGCTGCTGTTGCATGGTCTCTACTGAGAGGAGAGGAGAGGAGAGAACCTCCAGACTGTCAACTGGTGACCAGTGAGAGCAGACCAGCCTTCCACCCCTCCGCCGACAGCTGCCTGCCTGGTTACCTAGCAACCCCAAGCTGCCGTTGGCGGGGTGGCAGGTTCCTTGACAACAGACGTCTGTCTGGAGCTCCCGACTGGCTGGAACTGGCCACACGCTGCGGCACCTTGAAGGGAATGCCAGCGTATGGACACTCACCAGAACTCCCCCGGCCCACCACACTCACAGTAGGGTTGTACGTGAGAAAGTGCACTTGAAGCCGGTGCATTTATCCTTTGGATCTGTGTGATGCAAGAGTGTGTGACGACAAGCATGTGGGCGTAAAGCAGCCAGCACACATGCATGCGGACACACAAACATACACATACACACACACGCATAGTAGGATGCACACACCAGGGGCATGACTGTGGAGTAATAGACTGCTTTGGCATAAAGCACAGATGTGCTGACGGGTCACACTACACTCTGGGCTTTCTTCCCGTTCTGCTGGCACGCTGCCTGACCTGGGGCACCGTTCTGGGGGGGCTACAATACCTCTTTGGAATTACACACAAACAGTTGTTGTTACGGTGCAAGGTCACTACACAGGAACTGGTGGCTGTTGGTGTAAGCCCCATTTGTTGGCAGCCCTGTCCTTGCCCCCCACCCCCACGAAAAAAAGGGTAGACCATACAAAGGCCACTTGTCCCGTTTGTGCTCGCCCCACCTCTGTCACTATCCGGCTGTCAGCCACAGCCCCACCAAGCTCCCCCTTTGCCAGGGGAAAAAAATGCCAGGGAAATGCAAGCATGCCTGGCCCCCCGTGCCTGCCTCTGTGTAAATGGCAGCCTTTGTGCTGCCCAGGAAAGGCCCAAACTATCCACAGGACAAAAGCAGGCGTCAACCGGGGCCAGGGCACACACCCCCACTGGACCTCACCCTCCCTCCCTCCCTCCCTCCCTCCCTCCCTCCCTCCCTCCCTCCCTCCCTCCCTCCCTCCCTCCCTCCCTCCCTCCCTCCCTCCCTCCCTCCCTCCCTCCCTCCCTCCCTCTCTCCCTCTCTCCCTCTCTCCCTCTCTCCCTCCCTCCCTCCCTCCCTCCCTCCCTCCCTCCCTCTCCCTCTCCCTCTCCCTCTCCCTCTCCCTCCCCCTCCCCCTCCCCCTCCCCCTCCCCCTCCCCCTCCCCCTCCCCCTCTCCCTCTCCCTCTCCCTCTCTCTCACACACTCACACTCACACTCACACTCACACTCACACTCACACTCACTCACTCTCATTCTCTCACTTTCTCGTTGCTCTAAAAGGTGCAAGCCTGACAGATTATGGACAGCAAGGAGTAGAAAACAAAACATAAAAAATGCCAGTGCGCACATGTGACTAAAAGAGAACATTGTCAGTCGACAACACACCCACCCACACACACACCAGCCCCTCACCTGCCTCCCTCCCCCACATGCCGTACTTTATTAGACATTACAGAAAAAAAACAGAAAACATGCTCCTTGCCTGGAAAGTGTTGTCTCCACATCCTTCTGCTTAATAACTACGCATGACAGCAAATAAAGAGAACAAGTAAAAACAAAAGAATGCAAATTTCCAATTACACGAAGAAAAAAAAAGTGAGTCTCTCCAAATTAGACTTGAGTTGTTTTTAGGGGGGTGGGGGGGGGGGTAAGTCCAAGTCCTCTTCCTCCTATCTTTTTCCTCCCCCCTCCCACTATTCACTCCTCTGCCCCCCGCCCTCTTCAGCTAAGAATGGGCACAAGCCCACAGTTAGCCCCTGGCAGCACCATCTTAACACCCTCCAGTCCCTTTGAGAGGAAAGAAAAAAGGCATCACACACACATACACTTTCCTTCCCTTTTCCTCCCTCCCTTTTTCTTTCGTTCTTTCTTTCTTTCTGTCTGTCTTTCTTTCTATTGAGCACGGAGACGAGCGCAACCCAGCGATGGGACAGCAACACTGTCGGGAGAAGCTGTTGTTCCCTTTTAATCTTCCAGGAAGAGAAGCCGGTGGTGGCGAAGCACGGTTGCTGTTAAACTCTTAGCCCTGTCAGCCTGCAAAGCCCGGCCACTAGGTCTTTCTTTCTATCCTTTTCTTTCTTTCTTCCTTTCTTTCCTCTAGTCTTTGTCTCAGCTTCCGTGAAAAACAGAGCTCTAGCTTAAAGTGGATGGAGAGAGACAGAGAGAGACCAAAAATGCTGGTTTAAATTTTAGGGAGCTGAGCTCGAACGAGTCCTGTCTGCGTCCGCTGCGCACTCTCATCCCCCTCCCTTCTATTTTTTCCCTCCCCTTTTTTTGCTTTATTTGTTATCCAGCCTCCACAGTGTTTTAAGAATGACTGCCCATTTTCCCCCTCTCCCTCCCCTCAACTATTGCGTTTCCTCCACTACATCCCCACATCATTGGCGCTTAACAACCCCCACTATTTCCATGTTACCAGGGAAAAGATTGGAATACTTACATGCAATCCGCTACAATACCAGCACGCACATGTGCACATGCTCACACATACACTGGAAAACACACTTTCACAGCAGAACAATGGGACATTCAGACCATTCCAGCAATAACACCAGGGGATGTGGGGCCGTGTGTGTTTGGTTTGGCACCAACAGCCCTAAGATAGAGAGTGTGTTGGGTTCATAGCTTGGGCCCCAAGACTGACAGCCTGGGAGACTGACAGCCTGGGAGACTGACAGCCTGGGAGACTGACAGCCTGGGAGACTGACAGCCAGGGAGACTGACAGCCAGGGAGACTGACAGCCTGGGAGACTGACAGCCTGGGAGACTGACAGACTGGGAGACTGACAGCCTGGGAGACTGACAGCCTGGGAGACTGACAGCCAGGGAGACTGACAGCCTGGGAGACTGACAGCCTGGGAGACTGACAGCCAGGGAGACTGACAGCCCTGGCTAAATACAGGGGCGGGTGCATGTGGGGTTGGGATGTCCAGGGGACAGGGTGGCTGACTAACTGCCTGTTTAGAAGAACAATGCAGGGTAAACTCTGCTGTATGGCCGAGTCGCTCATCCCAGACCACAGCACGCACACACACACACATACACCTCACCATCTGGGTGACAGGCACAACCAATAGACAAAGAGTCTGGCTCCGTCACACGCCCAAAGTGATTATCCCAGACAGCAAAGTGGAGAGGTGGAACGGCCCTAGTGGTTAGGATAGCTCGCCTGGGTGTGTGCGGGCATATGAGTGTGTTCTCCTTTGGATGTTAGAGAAAGTGTTTGTTCTCATATTGTGTGCTTGTGAGTGTGAGTGAGTGGATGTGACTGTCATTTCTCGGTGGTTAGCGATCCTGCCATGCCCAGACACGCCATGTCATCTCACAGCCGACCATGGCATCCTGCACCGGCACATGCTGACACAGCGTGACCATCAAAGACACCAGCAGCCAGCCAGCCAGACAACCAGCCAGACAGACAGACAACCAGCCAGCCAGACAGCCAGACAACCAGCCAGCCAGCCAACCAGCCAGCCAGCCAGACAACCAGCCAGCCAGACAACCAGCCAGCCAGCCAGCCAGACAGACAACCAGCCAGCCAGCCAGCCAGCCAGCCAGCCAGCCAGCCAGACAACTAGCCAGCCAGCCAAACAACCAGCCAGCCAGCCAGACAACCAGCCAGCCAGCCAGACAACCAGCCAGCCAGCCAGACAACCAGCCAGCCAAACAACCAGCCAGCCAGCCAGCCAAACAACCAGCCAGCCAGCCAGCCAAACAATCAACACAGTCGACTAACTAGCTATCCAGCAGCCCAAACAACAAACCAGGAAACCAGTCATAAAACAAGCTAGTCAGTTAATCAGTTAACTCAACAAACTGGCCAGATGACCAGTTAGGTAACAGCACTCCCTAAAACTCAGGCCTTCATGTACGTATATTTGCAAACGTAGCATTATCAGTGCCATGGCCAACCCAAAATGTCATTCGCTATCCCTGGCAATTGGATGCTGATTGACATTTAATTTATCTTGTAAAAAGAAGCGTTTCTTTTGACATCTGGCAGAGCATTTTTTCAATCGAGGATATTTCCACAGTTCACCAGTCAGTCTCAAATCACTACGCCAGCATCTGATACAGCGCCAGCGACTGAAGACTAGAGCATCATATTACAGTTATCGTTTTAAGGTTTAGCATTGTACTTTAACTTATTTTTGTACTTTAACTGCTAAGATTCCTTGATGATTGTATATGACTGTTTGAAATACGTATTTACTGGGCTCTCAAGTTTTGAAGACAGGCAAGAGTGACATTCCCTCCCTCCATATGACTAGGCCTATTATATGTAACAGACAAAGTATTGCAAGCTCCGTCAGAGGTATCGGGCCTATGTTTGTCCCGCACTGGGTTCGAACCTGCCACCTCTGACATCCCAAGCGCCACCACTACCAACTACGCCAACGAAAAGCTAGCAATCCATCGATGCGGGTGGCCTGTTAGTTACCTGAGGAGTGAGTTTCACTGATACACACCAGCTACATCTATTAACTACTTGTTCTGAGCAGGTGTCAGTGAACAGGCTGTAAAACTGTTTGTTAAGACACTCATGAAAAACTGATGCTAATTATCTGGGACACATTTTCTAACAGCAGTCATGTTGTCAAGTTGTGAATTTGTTGTAACATTAAAACAGGAGATCATGACTGTGCTCAAAGTGATGCTCGAGCTCCAGTGGTTTGCTTTGTCGGTGAACAACAGTTTCGGAAGAAGTAGCAAAATCACGAAAAATTACAGGACATGCTTTTTTTTCCATTGGTTAACTAGATACAATGGTGCTATTTTCCGATTGGCTATTATATAGACCTTTTCTTTTTTTGGATTGGCTGATAAGTGGCAGGCTCAACTAAGAACTCCAGGGGAGACATGCTTGATTCCTGCCGGTCCACAAACCACACAATACTACCAGTCATTTGTCAAAGGCACCATAGAACACAAAAGATTTCCGCCAGAGGTCAAATGACCAATTGGTATCAACTGGTTTCTGCTAAGCCGTAGATATAGAGTGCCAACCTAAATCAAACTCACATGTCCCCCCTTCCCCCAAGTGTAACTGACTAAGTATACCAGTGCAAGAGCAGGCAGGTCGCAGCAGGCATCCTGTTCAGAGGCAAGGCCGGGTACAACCTGCCTGACACTGCCAAGGTTTGCCTTCTGGAGAGAAGTGTGTATGTGTGTTTGTGTGTGTCCTCTCATATCGGTGCACCTTGATGGGGGCAGATAAACACTAATGAGAACAGATTGGAACAGCGGGCGCCCCTCTGACAGTGTGCGTCCAGATTTGGGCCAGCACAAGCACTCTGCGCTACATCTGTTCCTCCTTCAGCCCCAGCATTCACTTGCCAGCAAATGTATTTAAATTCAAACGCATGCAATCGGAACGCATATGTACGCAGCATAAAAACACACACACCCTCCACACTTAACCCACTTCAATATACCTTCATCACACTTGATTATATCAGATCTCAAAGTCTACTATTCGTCATAGTCTGAAGAAAACTGAGCAGATTTATGTGGATGTCTGATGTCCGTTCTGATCGCCAGGACTGTTAGGTGCTGGGGTAGCCGCTAGCCTGCTGATAACAGAGTGCCGGTTCCAGAGCATCTTACTGGTGTGGCTGCCGTTGAGTGACCAGGTTCTGTTGGTGTAAATGGGGGCCATATCTTTAGAAACAACCATCTCCTTAGAAACAACCATCTCCTCAGCACGGCGAAATGCTTCATGATCTGTAATCTTATCTAAAAAAAAGGCCATGTTGTTTTTCTGAGTGTCTTGGTTTAAGTGTGTACGTTAAAAGCGGGAGCTACACCCCTGCCCCTAATCCCCCCCCCTTTATTTTACTAACACATGGCTCTATGAGATAGCGACAGATACCAACACCATCTGATAAGGGATATAGGTTTTCTTATTAGAAATACTTATCGACCTCCTCTACCTAGCTCACTCTAGAGTTTTTCCTCTCCATCTCTCTGTTTAGCTCTGTTTTTCCCCACATCCAGTCTTATAAACAGTACCTGAGGTGAGTAGGAGAATGAGATGGCTTCAGCAGCTCTGGGGAGGGGGGCCGACTATATAGGGACTATATTTTTATGGGGGAGGGTCAGTTCACTGATCTAGAGTCACCTGTGGTGGCAGCCAGGGGTCAGGGTAAATAAGCCCTCTGGCTGGCATAACCTGTAACCAGCCCCCGCCCCCCACTGCGCCGGCACCAAGGCCTGATAACAGACCCGAGTCAACATTACCACCTCCCTATCACTTTGTTTTCTCTACCTCCTCCTCCATGCTCTGCTCCTGACAGAAATGGAGGGGTGAGGGATTGCGGTAGATGATGGCTAGAGCACGCAGGGGAGAATGCAAATGAGCGTGATTCGGCTGGGGGCTGGAGTAAGCGAGGCACGAAGAGGCGGGCTTGATTTGCATGTTGGTACGGACCCCCTTGGCCTCTGGGGTGGCGTAGAGAGCAAAAGGGAAATCTCAGCTCCGCACAGGGAGGGGCGGGGAAAGGAACGTCCCTCATCTTTCATTTCAACCAGTGGAGGGAGGGGAAGGAGAAAACACAGCCCACCAAGGCTGACGCAGTCATAAAAGAAAATGATGCTTTGCTACGCTTCTTGTTCCCCCCCACTCTCCACCCCATGTGTACACCCACCCAACCTGGAGGCATGTTAAACTTGCAGAAATATGGGCATTACTGCCACAAATCCCAGCCAAACAGCCTACTGCTGCACGCAAGCACACACACACACACACCAACCCCCTCCTTTCCCTCTCTTGAAAAATAAAGCGAGTGACAGAGTTGGAGGAAAAAAAGAGTGTTTCAGAGAGAGGGAGAGACAGAGAGAATGCAGGATGGAGGGAGCATTGGAGAAGGATGGAGAAGAGGCCAGGAGGGGGGGGGGGGTTGCTGCAGGTGGGCTCCAGATGTGGGGTCTCTTAGGGAGAGCCAGAGCCACTCTGGCAGTGTTAAGGGGGACTCAGTGCTCCCCTCCTCTTCTCTCCTCTCTCCTTCCCTCCGTTCTCTGGCAGGAGCCATCTGGCTTGGCTGAGAGAACGGGGACAAGGAACACGGTCCTCTTGCTGGGGCCCCCGTACGCAACGCAACCGTGTGGCAAGTCACACACACACACTCGTACACACAGGCATGCATATTTGCACAAACCACCCCCCGTCTCCCAAAGTTGTCACATGGCTATTAACCCGTGTCAGCTCTGGGCCAGCTGTGCTCCATTATACAAAATACACCAGGGTCCAGGGCTCCTGTCCACGGTGGGTCAGCCCTCACACACACCGCCGTGTCTCGTTACAGAGTGTTCTAAAGGACCGCCTCTTCCACGCCGACGCACAGTTACAGCCACTTTCATCATCGTAAAACCCAGCCCCTCCCACTCCCCCCGACCACACATCTTCTTCCTCTGCCAGATGATATTTCACACTTCCTGTGGCCTCTGGGCTCTGGCCCACCCCCCCCCGACTGTAATTGGAGATGGCCACATAAGCCACTCTATCCGCTCCTACCCCCACCTGAGCCTTTGCTCGCTCCAACCTTCCTTCCTTGCTTGCTTCCTGCTCTTCCTTCCTTCCTCCCTTGTTTCCTCCTCTTCCTTCCTAGCTTCCTCCTTGTACTTCATTACTTCCCTCTCACCACATACGCAAAAGAGCATGGCAAAGTGTAAAAACTGCACAGGGAGATCAGGGTAAATCTGCAAGTAAATGTATTTGCGACAAATGATCATTTTGATAGTGTTTTTTGAGTAACAACCCTAAAACTCTAAAACCTGGCGGTTTCTGTCCCCATGACTCCAGGAGAGACTCCATTTTGGTGTCCTGCGTGCCTTTCAGAGCACCGTTAAAAGGATTCCTGGATAATTGTCTATCCGGAACTAGAAATGGGAAATGGCCAGAAACAGATACAGCTGCAATCATGTAATGAGCAGTGTAGAGCGGCATGCTCTCCCGCAAACATGATAATGCCCATCATATCAGGGACAATTCATGTATAGTTTCTCTTTTTTTCACTGTATTTTTTTTAATTACTTTATTTAAGACTTTCTGCCGGGGTGACTCACTGCATGTTTCAATGTTTCACTACGCTGAATCCCTGAGGCATGGCACTGTACCAGGCACTGACGAGCGGTAGAGGAGAGCAGTTTTTGTTAACACATACAGTATTAAAGCATTTTTGGGGGTTGTTTGGTCTGAGGCAGCACTGATTTGCCATGTGACTACAGATCCATGTCAGGAGAGAAAAAAAGAAAGACAAGGAGAACAAGAAGGGGACCAACAGAGCTAACATGCCCAGAGAACAGTGAGCGGTTGAGATGGAAGACCACAATGAAAACCACAACCGGGCTCTTCCTCCTGTGTAGCAGCTGGCTGGTACAGCAAACAGGTGTACTGTGGATACACAAACGCGTGTCAAGTTGTTGCAACTGAGGTAACGCTCTAATGCTCTCTACCAACACCCCCCCCAACCTACTCTGGAAATAAACGATAACAATTTCTTCCCCACTTTCTCTCTGCCCCCCCATCCCTTTTCTCACTTCCTTTTCACACAGAGACGGAAAAGTAAATATGTGAGGGAGGTGAAATACTGAGGCAAAGAGATATTCTGCTCTTCACTCTGTTATGGGGAAGAAGAAAAAAGAAAAAACGAGGTTGGCGGCCACTTCAGAGGCCGATATTCAATATCCATGAGCTTTTTCATTTCGCACTGATGAATAATTCAGGGTGACCTGTACACCACAGAGAGAGAGAGAGAGCAAGAGGGGAAGAGGAAGAAAGAGAGAGAGGGCAGGAGAGAGGGAGGGCAGGAAGTAAACAGGGACGTGAAATGAGATAGGGATGTGGAGAGAGAGGCAGGGAAGGAGTGCGAGAGAGAGAGAGAGAGAGAGAGAGAGAGAGAGAGAGAGAGAGAGAGAGAGAGAGAGAGAGAGAGAGAGAGATAGAGAGAGAGAGAGAGAGAGAGAGAGAGAGAGAAAAGAGAAAAGAGGTGGTGGGGCATAAGAAGGCTGGAAAAGCGTGGAGGGGTAGCTGTCCGTATTTGTGCTGGCAGCTGTTCCTCTGATAGAAACAGGAACCATTCTCTTCCTCTCTGAACAGAACCAAGGGGGGGGGGGGGAGGGGGGGGCTGTGGCACTAATCAGCGGAGCATTTGAGGACAGATAATTGAAGAGATTACATCAAAGGGGCCGCTATTATTTCTGCACAGCAGTACACAAACAAGCGATTTGCTGTAAACAAAACATCCACAAACATAACTGTTCCGGACTGCCACGTGTGAAAAGGTGGTATTTCCCTGAAGAATTCACAAGTCTAGTATGTATCTAAATATCTATTGATATATATATAGATATAGATCTATATATAAATAGATAGATATATATGTATATATTGTGGTCTCACAATATCCTGGAAACCCTTTTTGCAAATCTCTACCCCTACCCTGATTGACAGTGATGGTGACCTTTAGGGTGGGTGGGTGGGTGGGTGGATGGGTGTCTGTATCGCTCTCTGGCTCTCTATAGCTCTCTGGCTCTCTTTCTTGCTTCTTTCCCATCACCACCTGACCCCTCCTGCCTCCAGTGGTAACTGGGGTGGGAGGGGTACCTGTACAGCAAGGGATATTTCCTATTTGGCTGGCTTCACTGAAACCATTACTCCTCATGCTAGCCTACACTGATGGGATGGGGAAGGATTAGCGTGAGAGTGAACAGACAGTTCTGAGAAAAACTATCGTGGAAAAATATAATAATTTTTCTGTATTTTCCCCAGGGTGCACACAATGTAGATACATGATGGGATGGATCCACAGGCAGTCCATGTACAATTTCCTAAGTTTTCTGAAGCATTACAACATGCGCACACACACACACACATGCAGGTGCAACAAAACACAGGCATAGGGACATGTACAGGGAATGCATTGTCGATATTTGCTTGTACTGGTGAACACTTAGAGATCATAAGCCAACTTCAACTGAGATGGAAGAACTGACATTACTGGTGCAAATGTTTGCCATTACCTGGACATATACTATATTTACACATAACTATAAAGTGACTTCTTTTCATTTATAACATTTTTTCCCCAGTGGTCTAGTGACCTTATGATTCGTTTATCAAGTGACCATTGCTATGGCGGAGCACCCTTTCATTAGTCACGCTTGCAGCACCAAACTTTAGTTACAGCGCCTGTATTCTACGAGTATTTCTGTATGTGTGTGTGTGTGTGTGTGTTTGTGTGTGTGTGTATGTTAAAGCTAAAGAGATCAGCCCTGCTGTCTATAGATTCAAGTCACAAACATTTACACTCACACTTACAGATGGCTGTTGGGATCTCTCTTGTTTTAATCCCTTACCTATTTCTGGACAGGTAACATAAGGCAAGCCTCCACAGTGAGCTGAAGTTATACTTCACAACACACAAAACATTTATTTTCCTTCCTCCTAATAACTCCTCTCACCCCCATCCCACCCACACACACCAACACAGAGAACATTCAAGAATAGCACATCTGAATCAATGTCAGCCACAAACACCTGAGCATACCCCTTCCAATCAAGGTTATGAGGACACATTAAGCATGCATCCCGATGACTGTCCTTCCAAACCTGGACCGGGGACCATTTAGATCCTATTGAAGGCCCCCTCTGGGCACCATGAGCTCTGAAGGTTACGTAACTGTCAACCAAGAGATAAAACAGCCCCCCCCACACACGCACATTCGGGAGATTGGGATCTGAACAGTTTTAACCCCTTCTTTTTCACACACGACACAAGATACACAGATTAACAGATCAAATACAAACCTTGTAGATCCCATCAAGCTTTGCGGCAACCCCTGTGGGCTCCCGACTCCCCGTCACCCTCACTCAATGCAAAGCTCCTCCCCCTCCCTTCTCCTGACAACCCAACCAGCCTCCTGAGGCTCTGTCCCGGAAAAAGCATCTGAAGATGTTCTCGTGACACATGCTGGATTATCCTTAGTGCCGGGCCATGTGCACTTTACACAGATGGCGATCCCACCTAACTAATCTAGCAAGCACACCCACACACACACACACGTCAGCTAAGACGGCAGCTAGGCTGCTTCACGTGACGAGTACCGACCTGCAGCGCTCTGAGGTACGCCACTGACAGACAACTCCATGGCCAATGCGAGAGCGGGCACCAGTGCACTCTCCCTACATTGGGCAGAAAGAGAACTGCCGCCAACGAGGCTAGCCTGACCATTTAATGCCATTATTAATGCTACTTATGGCCTCAGCCAACCAAGAGAGGCCCACGGAGACGGAAAGGCCCTCCCACCTGCCGTCCTACATAAAGCTGCAGTGGAAGATCTCAGTTCAAAACCTTTTGTTTGGAAATAAGGAAAATATGGCTGTTCCAATAACACAGTAAAATATGTAAAATACATCATACTTGAATCTACTACAATGTTATAATATAGTGTAGAGTTTTCCATCTTCAATGTAGCAGGATAAATGGTTGTTTCTTTTGACTGTAGGAACACTACTAAAAAAACTGCTTTGGTGTATTCAAAAAGCAGTGTCAATATGCATGTTTGATCTTAAACACAATGCGTGTAATAAGATGGATTTTCAACAGTGTGATTGTCTTTACACAAAAAGGAAGGCAATCTCTTGAGACGGCGCTCAGAGAAAGACGCTGGTCTTTTCACCAAGTGGCCCGCAAAAACACATTGTTATTTTCCCTCAATTTTCTCTGTCTCTCACCAAGTGAGGCTTTTTCTGACACAAACATGTACACAATGCTAATTTCTCCGCGCCGCACAGGTCTCCAGCTCAGAACCTCTCTCTCTCTCTCTCTCTGCCGTTTCTTAAATGTGAAGATAATCTTGCACTGATTACCACCAAAACCTCCGGTTGCCTAGCAACACACAATTAAGGGGCACGCTTTCAGATGTGAGGCAAGGGGCTGGCCATTATTAGATGAAATTACCTAAGCAACAAATGTCAGACAAATGCAAATTAGATTGACATGCCAAACCTTTTCTTTCTTTCTCGAGGACCAATAATGCGTTCTGAAGGCGACCTTGTGAGTGTGCGTGAGGAGAGGAAGGGGTTGTGGGGTGAGTGGGGAATGCAGGAGAGTAGAATGTAAGAGAAGTTCTCTAATAACCTGGCCTAGCTCCCTTACCTTCGATTTCATTGACACAAGTCAAGAATAAAAACTAAAAATACAGGAGGATAACCCATTATCCCTTTATTGGAACCAGAAAACACAGAACCATTCACACGGACCTCCACAGCCAGCTCAGTGTCTGGGTTGCTTGGCCAAAACACAAGGTGATAGGATTAAAACCCTTACTGAGCTCATCAGCTCTCTTCATCAGGAGAATAGCTCTAGCTGTACTGGTGTCTATTCAAGCCCATTGTTTACAACACAGGGTATATCCTACAAGTTATCATGGTAAATTGAACACAGACATCTTCTGCAGAAGCTTACACTATTGACCTTCAGATAGTTGTCTCCCTCCTATTTTATATACCCGCAGAGAACATGATGAATATGAAGGCAATTTAACAACTCTGTCTAAATAGACATGCACAAGAACGTGAAATGAGTAAACGCCTGTTTCTTTGCTGCACTCCATGGCATCAATTAGGCATCTAAGACCTTCAAAATAAAATAAAACATTTTAGCTTGACCTGGCTGATACTGCATATCCATGTAAATCTTAAGAATTTCTCAGCATGCTTTTCAAACCTTTGATGGGAAATAACTAGGCAACTTGTGTGGCTTAAGACATTCTACTGCCTTCACTGTGGAATATTCTAGAGAAAGCTACTAGAGAACCCATGACAGCTTCCTGTAGCTATGGAGATTTACCTTAAATTTAAGTTTCAATTAAAGTAGGAGAATCCACCACCCTCTGTATCCCTGCTTGAGGGTGGTAGAATTAAATTTGGGGTCCAAGACCAAAATGCACATAATGAAACTGACTTATATCTGCTAAGCCAGCCGGATATTGTTTGGCCAGTGTGCAGAATGTCTAAAAAAAGCAGCTAGCTACCTCTTACAATCAACTCCATGGAAGAGCCACACATCCAATTACTGTAATTGGATTGGGGGGGATATTAAATCCCAGATTAGGGAAAGAATTGTGTAAAGTAGAGAGTGACAGTGGTTCTCCATCCACCTCCAACTGTAAACCCCACGGCCAAGTTACCTTTATTGTCATTCAAATGTCTCCACATACTGTATGTTAAAACAAATCCAAACATAAAAAGGTTGATTAAAAGTAGTGTCTCAAGAGGTCAATTAGAGGGAAAACAGCGGGACCATCAGTGTGGTCGATGAAGATGTTTCTCCAACACTCTCTTTTTACTCTTGTAGGCATTCTTTATTTGCGTCCAGCTGTCTTACATGTAAACAAATCCCACTTGTCATATGAACACAAAACAATATGTGGAGGGTTGTTTTTTTCTAGGTGTGGGGCGTGGGGTGGGGCTAGGCTGTGAATATTTTGGCAATATTGACCCATATTTCTCTGAAGTAAAGTAAAGGCAACACTCATTCGTGGGGTGATTTTCATTTAAAACAGTTCAACAGGGATCACAGCAATGCTATCCCTCAGGCACATTGCACACACACATTGCTGCGCCGAATGTATAAATACTTGACAATTTAAAAACAGACCTCTTAGTGAAAGCTGCTTAACATGTCAGATATATCACATGCTATTTTGTCGCTCGATTGAAAATGGTACTCCATGCCAAATGCAAACATCTCCATGAAGACATTTTTGCGAATATGGCTTGGCATTTAACCCAATCAAAAGCACACACATTGTACTAAATAATATGGATGTTAACAAGAGAGCAAAGCACAGACATGAGTGCAAACATCGCTAAATGAACCAAACTAAATTAACAAGACAGAAAAGCGATGCAGACGACACATTGAAAAAATTGACCACATCCACAACCAGGACTCCTATAAAACACAATGCGTGAAAGCCAGGAGAGATGGGAGGAGGGAAAGAGTGAGAGATCAAGGGAGGAAGGGGACGTTATAGCGGTTACTTGTGTCAGGCGATGCCATGGTTGAGACAATGACGGGTGGTCCAGTCCGACGCCCCACCATCTTGTTGTTGTTGAGGGCCTGCCCCTGGAGAGAGGACGATGCCGTCGGGACCACGGCGTTCTCGGTCGCTGCGGGCCCCTTCCGGAGAAGCTGGGGGCTATGCAGGGGGCTCTGGGCAGCGGGGGACATAGGAGGCAGGTTGGGGGCCCTCTTCATCAGTTCCATGGGGGAGTAGGAGCCAGAGAATGTCTTCGGGGCCGCTCCAGGGGTCCCAGGGGCGGGCGGCTGTTGATGCTGCATTGCTGACATGGCAATGCCAGTGTGAGCATTGTACATGGACAGGGGTCTGGGCTGGGTCACCGCCACAGCATTGGTGTACCCTTGGCTAATGGGGTAGACTCCTCCCATGGACCGGGGAGCTCCGGGGTAGGTGGTGGTCTCCAGGAGGTGTTGGGAGGGGGCGCTGCTGGGTCTCCTGCCCAGGAACTCTCCCATCCTGGGGGAGTAGGTCTGGACCGTGGTGGGGGGCTGCTGCATGACGTGGGGGTCCATGGCCATGTTTTGGGGTGGCATGTACATGTCGGTTCGGTGGCTGAAGCTGTTTGAGCGGCCTCGCATTGCCTGCTGGCCTGCCCCGCCCTTACAGTTGAGCACCACACGAGACAGGACCCGGGCCTGGCCAAGGTTAGAGGCTACAGAGCGCACATCGTGGTCCTCCATGACTCCTAGCATGGCGGTGGAGTCGAAACCCTGCTGCAGCAGCAGTGTGATGGTGCTCTCCGCCAGACCCTCCGAGCGCAGGTATGCCAGGAAGCCGGGGTCTGCCATTCTCTTGGGGTCGGCTCCGGGGTGGTGCAAGGGCATGCCGGCGCTCAAGGGCCCCGCCGTGGATGCCACCATAGCCGAGCCGGAGTCGTAGCCCGGGTCATAGGGCAGCCGCTGGGCTGGCATGGCACCGTAGCCCCGGGGGAGAGATCCTTCCATTCCCTGGGAAGCCGGGTCCACCACTAAGGCAGTGGCAGCAGTCTGGCGCGGGTCCAAGAGGTGGCCGTTGAGGTTGCTTGTGTAGGAGGGCGGGCAGGCCGAGGAGTAGGAGAGGACGGGCTGCTCGGTCGCGTAGATGGGCAGCGGGGGCTGGATCCCGTAGCAGGCTGGAGAGGGAGAGCTGCCGGCAACGCGCTGGACGTCTGGGATCATCTTGGTGCCCAGCGGATCCCTATACAAACGGCTCAGCTCAGCGTGAGAGGGTTGGGGAGGCGGGGGGGGGAGGAGGCGGGGGAGGAGGGGGAGGTGGAGGAGGAGGGGCAGGGGCCAGGGCTGAGGCCAGGTGGGAGGGCCTGCTTTGCCCTTGATCCCAGGCAGCTCGGACCGCCCCTCCTCCTCCCCCGTCTCCTCCCACTCCCCCCACACCAGACAGCCCGTAATGATGGGCTGATCTGTTGAGTAGGTGCTGGCTGGCCCCATAGAAGCCAGGCCCTTCCCGTTGCTGGCCAGATAACGCGCTGTTGGCCTGGTAGTAATCCTGTGGGGGTGCCGAGGCTCTGCCCGCCATCAGCTGCTGGAGGTACAGGCTGCCCAACTCGGGCACAGAGCTCTTCCTCAGCAGTGGGTGCAGCCCATGCAGGGGCCTCTCTGGGCCTGGCGCTTGATAAGGGTACGTCTGGTACGTAAACGTGGGGTACGGCTCCTCTTTCGGCCTGAACTCCGGTGGGGGATGTGCTTCAGGCGGTAGTTGATACCAACCCTCGCTGCCCTCTTCTCCGCCCAGAGCCGCCACGGAATTCCGGCGCCCCGCAATGGTGGCGCAGAACCGACAACGGGTTGTCTGACCGTCGTCCCACGGGCCCTCAGTCCATACCGGTGGTCTGCTGTACAGAGAGGGGTTCGGACGCGACTGCTCTCCTGGCGCGGGCATTGGGACGGACGGACTACGAAAGGCAGTTTTAAAGGAGGGGACAAAAGAGACGGCGTCATGTTTCAGGCCTCCGATTTCACGCACCTCCACAGGTAGACAGAAGGGGTTTAGGGATGGAGGGAGGAGAGGAAAAAAGGTGAAGCGTGATGAGGTATCCTTTCACCTGATCTGCAGATGGAAGATGGTTGGTGTCTTGTCCTTCCTTCAGGCTGTGCTATCAAATAGCTCCCTGCTGGCAGGAAAACGTTAAATAATTCAGCTCTAGAAACATTAGACTGCTATTCAGAGTATACATTCTGACACACACACACACACCCTCAAAAACATATTCTGGCAAGTCCAGAACACCAAAACGCACCTTTGGAGATCTGCCGCTTTTCCATTGTATGGTGGGCGTTGGGGAGCATGCTTGTGCAGTGGACCACATATTCACATTCTAAAATCTGACTGAGGATTGAGGCAGAAAATGCTCATAAGGGAAAAAATACTCAGAGAGAAAGAAAAAATCCACACCATACAATGGAGGGCAGTAGAGGAGTGGGGGAGGGGTCATGGTAATCCAGTAGGGCTGATCCCTTCCTTTGGCAGGCCTGCTACAACACACACACCCCTTGTCCCCCCAACCACCCGCCTACAGACTACACCACAGGGGATTATAGTCCAAATAAAACCCTGCTTAATTCCACTGGCCCATGTGACATCATCTGAACCAGTTTGTGCAGCGTAGACAATTGACCTTTTGCCTAAGCCAGGCCCACCTTAGTTACCGGTGTTAGTCTGTCAAGTGTTGTTTCTTTGTAAGCGGATACTACTGTAAACTGCTGTATAAGTAGCATACTGTACCGGTCAGTGTAAAGGCCGAAATATACTACTCTGTTTTCACGGACATGAACACAGGGAACGCCCTCTCCGATGTGGAACGCTCTCTCCGAGCCCCTCGGAGAGCTCTACGTGCACCTCCTGATTTTCCTGACTATCCATCCGCTTGTCGGTCATGTTACGGATACCCCTTGGCTGTGATTGGTCCACGCAATTGGTTCCACACACAAAGACGTCATTTGGCAGGCTTCAAAAACGTTGCTCAACCTACTTTTCTGGCGGTGAATTGTTTTCAGCACCCACAGCCTTCAGAGTACTATAAATGTAACAAATCCGTCCGACTCCGTTTGTCTGTCTGTCCATAATTCGGCCTTAAGTGATATGATTATGATGTGATATTTTTGGTGTTTTACTTGTGTAAGTGATTCTTATACAAGTAATAGGGGAAACAGTGCAATATGCAGTGGATATATTCATGATATTCAAATCAACAAGGAAGGGGACATATCAATAATTAAAGCAAAGCCTACTGTACTACAGTACAGTAGTACTAGCAGAGGGTCATGGTTAAATTGCTTCTCACGTTGTTATTTTGTTCTTCAGTCAATATGACAGTATAACCTTCAAATGCATAACGCAAACCTCCTGCCTGCTTCTTTCTTAAGTAGCTTTTTTGTTTTTTCCATTAATACTGATAATTATTAGTATAGTATAAGAGTATAGGGCTTCAAATTTTTCGGGCAGTAATTAAGGTTACAGCTTCAGTAACAGTTGGAGTGTAGCTGGCTAGTAAACTGCTGTCATGGTCTAGCTAGAGCTAACGCTATGTTGGATAATATTCACAAAACTGGATTTTAAATTATTACTTACTAGTATGATTAACTACTGCTAATATGATCATCCTAGAAGTAGTGGCTAGCTTCTATATAGCTTAACTTTACCGCAATTAGTTTAGTTTGTTGGTAATAGTATCTCTAAAAGATAGCCATTATTAAGATAATATTAGAAGTAAGCCTAATTGTACTAATAAATAGTAACCACAATTTTTTTATCCAGTTTTGCAAATGTAATCTCACGTCTAATAGCTAGCTAGCTAGCGTAGGGCTTCAGAGAAAGTACAATAGCAACACGTTGAAACAGACAAAAGTATGTTTTTTGATAAGATATTCAGCTCAGAATGGGGCATACAGTTTTACTCTTGGATTTTGGGATGTGGAAAGGGGAAAATTGACTCTCCCCTCTCAACTCTTGGGGTACTTGCTATAGGAATGTTCAGTATGGCATTTTGTGCCTAAACAACCGAAAGTTTGACGGAGGTTGTTAAGTATTCAAGATATTTATTGTCATGTATATGGTTTAACAAAGTTAGCCCATACAATGAAATTCTTATAGTGCAATGTCCTCCTTCCACATAATTACAATAAAAAACACTTAAAAGAGAGAAATATATAAATATAGAGTCAGAATAAAATTGATAAAAATATGGCACATCAATGAAATGACAGTTTCCTGAGTGTTTAAAGTGCGTTGCTTGTTTGTTTGTTTGTGCAAATATTGCAAGTCATAGTTCAGTATGTGTGTGTCTGTGTATGCGTAGTAGTGACCGGTAGCTAAGGTAGGATTGGTCAAAGTCGTTTTGGAGAGTGGCTTTCGCCATAGGTCAATTGGGGCTGAGCAGGCCTCACACAAGCACACACTCTGGTCCTGGCTGGAACCCTCTCTGGCCACCACTGTGACCTTTGACCCTGTACCTCTCTCCAGTGAGGAGCGTGGAGGGTCGTGGCCTTCCCTTGGTCGAGCTTGTGTCAAATGGGAGCCAAATGTCCTCCTACTTTACACCGCACACACACACACACACTCACAATATATTTTGCCTTCCGTCTCTGATCTCATTAACAGTCAAACACATGCCATCCTCAGGCCGATACAGTGCTACACATGAATATCAGTAAAACGTGCCAGAACTGTATGAACAATAGAATTAATGTTGTTTATTCAACATGAACAAATGCTGTCGCGCATGGGGAGAGACAGCGTCCCCATGTTTGTTTTCAGATCCAAGAAAAAGGTAAACAACCAGGAGGGAACCAGTAAGAGAACACAGCTGTTATGTGCATGCTGGGAATTGGGCAGATAAGGCTGGAGGCCAGATCCCCACTCCACCAACTGAGCGTTTACCTCAAGGACAGAGCTGAGCTGAGCCAGGCAGAGCGGGATGGGGGTAGAAGGAGGGGAGGGGGTGGGCAGGAAAGATATGAGTAGACTGCAGTAGTTTGTGAAGATGGGATCACAGTCATTCTCCCCCTCCTCCCATTGTCTCTCTCTCTCTCTTTCTTCCTCCCCTCTCTCACCCCATCTCAGCTCCTCAGCAGCAGTGGCGGGAGATTTGGGGGATTTCTGTTTCGCAAGTCACCAGTGACATCGTCTGGAAAGGAGCTGAGATACACAGAGAAGCTATTTATCCTTGGCTGGTCTGCTGAGGGCTACTGCTGAGACTAGTGTTTGTTTGTGTGTGTCAGAAAACGTTATCTCATGTCAAACTACAAACTGCCCTGTAACCAATGGAACATGATGGGTTCCACGTAAAAGTTATGAAATCCAAGACATACAATGCTAATAGGCAGCAAACAAGTATTCTGGACCCTAACTATCAAATTAATGTAAAACATTAAAGTAATCTTTTATTTGCTTTTGTGTGTTAGCAGTCAGCCCACTGATATAACTGTCATAATACTGTGTATCCATAGCTTCTTTAACAGAGGGGAAGGTCGAACCCACCCTTTTTTTATTTTATTTTACGGGGAGTGTGTCTGCTGTAAAACACACCCTTAATCACAGTGTCTCATCACTCCACAGCGACCGGCAACAATAACTTCTTTTAATAATCCCCTTTCCTGGCCGCGTGTCACTCACTTCACCACTTCATGCCAAAATATTAACACGTCTCAGGTCTACCGCTGAGTGCCATGACACCTAGGAACTAAGAAGGCAAATATTGCCTTCGCAGGAGGAAGCAAATGTATACATTTCTCAGGAGTTTTTTACAGGCTAGCTAAATAACGCCTGGCCAATCAGACTGCCACCCACCCTATCTAGCGTGTCACCAAGGCACCGACTATGTTCCACATGAGCAAAATTTTCTTCTTGAGCAGGGGGGGACTCTATAATTAAAGTAAAACACATCATGTTCCAGCCCAACATGTGACATAGAAAGACGAAGAAACCATGGTTTAGTTTCAATTTAGTCCTGTCATACATAAAAACTACAAAATAAAATAAACTACATCGACATGGCAGAGGAGGGGGATGTAGCCAGGGCGACGAAGCAGAAACTATTCCGACCAGTTCTCAGTGCTGAGTGGCCCTTCCCTGACAGCTCGAATGGTGGGAAAAGACGTCCAACAACATGTCTTTGGAGCAATCTGGCCATCTTTCTGGGGCGTGGGCTGCCGCAGGGTAGCACTTGGCAAGCGGCGGTGGTAGGAAGAGGAGGAAAAGCTGGAGGAGAGATAGCTGTGGAATGATTTCAATTGACTGTAGTGCCATTCACCCATTAAACTTTCATGGGGACTTCATAAATTAGAACCATGACGGAAGAACTTGAACATTTCCAGTCAATTACTGTGATTGTACAGTATATTAAACTTTTAACAAGCCTCCAGGCACTCCCCCCCCTCTACCCTGCCACCACAGTCTTGCTTAGAGAAGGGGATAAGAGAAAAGAGAGGGAGGAGAAAGAGGAAAGGGAACACATGGTACTAATTCAGGCTTCATGACTTTCTGAGGGTCCACATCTGCTGTGTTATCAAGTCCCCCACCAGCAGTCACCCTTCCCATAATGCATCAGTCTGAGGCATGACACAGCAGGTTCAGGGAAAAAGATAAAAGGAAAGAGAGATTAAAAGAAAGAGAGCAAGAGGGAGGAGAGAGGACAGTTAACAGTAGCCAAACACCAGCTCTGAAAACCATTCTAATTTGGTAATACAACTCCTTCTGTATCTTTTGGTAGGTTTATACTCCAATGTATTTGGTTTATTGCTTTCTCCTTGGTGTCATGCAGTCCTGTTATCCTGCCTGTCTTTCTCTAGCCAGTGCCCATACTGCCTCACAGATGGGTGGACAGAAGGGAGAGGCAACAGCACGCTTGGTTTTTTGGGGGGTGCGGGGGATGCAGCCGGGAGGGAGGCTGGAAGACCTAGAGGGAAAAGCTGTTCTCCTTATCATCCCCTCACCAGAAAGACCAACGATGAAGCCGGGTCCAGGTCCCTCATGAAGACGGGACACGGGTAGTGTTAAGTGTGAAGAGAGGCTTGGAACACACAGACCAGTGACAGTGGGGGGAGGCGGGGTGGGATGTGGGTTCAGCATTAGACAAAGAATGTGATAGGACATGAGGCCGGGGAACAGATTTCTAAGACACAGCTCCTCCTGTGATTGGAACGTCTACTTGCTCGGGTTCATGAGAGGTTTCAGTGCACCAGCAGTTGGGGCGGGGGGGCAAAGAGAGATCAGTCCCCCGGGTTGCTTAGATTGGGTTAACTAAAAGCTCTTGATAGTAAGTAAATAAAAACCATGCACTTTGTCAAGTCAGATTATGGTGAACAAGTTCATCTGACCAACCATCTAGTCGCAGAGTCAAATACATAAGGACGGGGAGAGGAGGGACGGACAAAACTTCACTGAAAGGGAACTGGCTTGTGCAGTCGTGACCATCTGTCCTAAAGACACATTCTGAAACCCAATTCTAGAAACTGAGTCTCACATGTAGTAAGACAATGGAAACATAGACCACGGCCTCACCACCGGGTTTGCCAAAGCTTCTCTTGGCATTTCAGAAATATGAAGAAAAAAAAACCTTGGCGATGGAAAGGATGGAGGACATATTTGAAATTGTGCATTTCTCCTTCTTTTGGGTTGTGATTGCTGGAGTCTGGGTGAAGTGGATGTTCGGAGGAGGATAAGTAAGGCCTGGCCAAACACAGGTGAACCCACAGGGTGTGTTTGGCTAAGACAACACAGACAATCGCCATGGCAGCCTTATCATGGTGCTACACACAATCAATAGGAAAACTTTGCCTTGTCACTGGCAAAACAAATCACACAGTGCGTTTCCCCCCCTTCTGCCCTCACAATAGCTGCCTGTGAGCCAGCCGACTGATCCTCAGTGGCAGCCATCTGTCTGTCCCTCTCTACGCGCTTGAATCTTGAGACAGTGCAGGTACGCTTGCCACAGCATGCCACACGCATCACAGTCACACCTGTTACTGCAAAAACACCCACATGCTGTGAGACACACAGAAAAAAACAGGACACACACATAAAGGGTAACCACACAATGTCCCCCTGTCCCACTCCTACACACACACACACACCAGCGAATACCCACAGGCAGGCACAGACGTCCAGCTGCTTGACTCATAGGTGCTAGAACAGCTGGACAAGACCAGTGGCATTCTGGGTGTGCAGGAAGGGGGCTGGAAACAATAAAGGATTCAGCAATGCTCATAGTGAAGTCTATGACTGTCTCAGGATACAGGCCATCTCAACACAATATTCTGTGACTGTCTACAGTCTGACTTTGTATGTAAAACGTTCAGTACCACCCTTGGCCTGCTCTGGTCCCATTTTTTAAAATAATTTGTGAAGGGAGGAGGGGGGACAGGAACATGTTGATCAATGATTTGGTGATAAGGTAGACATTTATACAGGCCCTTAACATCTTAAACAGACAACTAGTGGTGAGTAGAGGATTATCCCAGTCGATAGCCATTGATTATCAATAGGTCTTTGTTTGTGCTGCTAACAATAAGGACAATGAAGAGGGAAACACAGTGGAAGGACTTTGGTCCCATTAGGTTCTGGAACCAGTCTGAAGCAGGTAGCAGAGGTGGGCTTATGCAAGTAGGGGAGCCCAGAGAAAAAGGTAAATGAGGAAGTCAGTTCTGCTGTGAAATGTGAAAGAGTGAGTGTGTGTGTATGCAAGAAAGAGTGTGTGGAAGTGAGAGAAAGACAAGACAGAAAGAGGAGGGGGGAAATGGGTGGGGTAGCCTACCTTCGCAGATCCTGTCCAGTCGCTGCCTCTTCACTTTGTGTTTGTCTGTCAGAGACATGTCCTCTGCTGAAGCCAGGCAGGGTGGGGAGGGGGGGAGGGGGGGGGGAGGGGGCGCGGGCTGAGAATCCTAGAGCACTGTCCGCAGTCCTCCCCAGGGCATAACGCCTTGACACACACCTGCATAGCCGCACGCACACACACACACACACACGCAAACAAGACAAACATGCATGCAGAGAGAGAGAGAGAGAAAGATAAGAATACAGGTTAATCAATGTCTTCCTTCTTTGAGGTCTCGCGCATCGAAAAGCGCACAGCCAGAGTTGATATACAGCCACAAACACGCGCAGAGACATGGCGAATTAGTAAAAGGGTTTTTGACAACAAAGTCACACAAAGCAGAGCAGCCAAAGAGTCCAGGATGCTGCAGGCAACAGATATACAAACATCTTAAGCACACGTTCACGCACACTCACAAAGATGCCTTTGGTGACAAAAGTGCCCTATTTGCTCTAAAGGTAACAAAGATTCAATGCTACAAAGCTTCTTATTTTATTGGCTCTGAAGTGTGTTTTTGCCTCCTACCTCCCCCTCCACCCCCTACTGAGCTCACATCTAACAATGTTGTTTCTAAACTGTCAATCTTCAGGTTGCTTTACCTCGTTTTCGCCCAGCATTGTGGGGTACCTCTCACTCTTCAAAACTTTTCTATCTTACATCAGTGTTTCCTCTATGTTGATTTTGCCGGCGCCCCGCCACGGCTACATTTCTGCCGCCACGGTATCAGAAATAGGGCTGTACAAAAGGCCGTCTATAAGCAGTGATTGTTAGAGTGCATGTCGGAGAATAGCACGGACAAGCGCTTCACAGCGCAATTGAGATTGCGTGTGTGCGTATTTGAGAATTGTAAAGGTCGATTTAGTCGTATAACTTATGTTGTCAGTTCATTTAAGCCTGTTATTGTATAAGTCTATAGTTCTTGCAAATTTAAAATCAAGTTAACTGGTGATTTTCGTTGTTTGTATTCTTCCCCTTGTAGCTAAATTGCACGTCTGTTGATTCGATAGCAATCGCTACCCTTGCTCACGTTTGGACACACCTGCCTCCACTGCAAAAAAAACAAAAAACTGGACATATTACATTTTCAGAGAAATTTTCCTGAGTTGTTTCTAAACCACAACACCAGCACAAGAACAGAACAGCCGACAGGAACTGAGACATTTATGGAAGTTTGAGACAAATCTACAGTATTTAGTGCCATAGATGTCAATTAAGACTGTGCTGTAATGACACCTTCTGACCTATAGAGGGTAGTAACAACTTCTAATACAGTAAAGACAGAGTTCAGCACATTATCAATGACACAAGCTCTCAATTCTTACAGAGATACCAGGATATGGATAATTAATCAATCAATTCATTAGGTAGCTACACCAAACATACAACATATGGAGTTTATTGACATATAAAAGTCAATTGTTTACTGAGGCAAGATAAAGGCTACCATTTCACTATAACATTTTTTATTTTATTTTTTGCTCAAAGTGCTGACATCATTTCGGCCACAGCTTGAGTGTTCCGACTCTAGGTGCCAGGAAACAGGCCCAGAACGAACTCCAAGTCACCATAAATTCTTTGTAGTTTGCCTTTAGAGGGGACTAAACCCCTAATTCCAAACAGCAGACCCCTCTATAATCTGTGATTGATCTGTTGGCCTGAAAGTGGGCCAACCTTCCCACTCATCAGGGTTGATTTATCTGGGATGGGCTAGCCTGGTCTGAATCCCCCCCACACCCCTCTCAATATTCTCTTTTAACGCTCCCCAGTGAGTGAGTGAGTGAGTGAGTGAGTGAGTGAGTGAGTGAGTGAGTGAGTGAGAGACGGAGACAGAGACAGAGAGAGAGAGAGCGGGGCCCAGACAACAACCTAACATGCATTCAACATGGCCAACCCTGATACGGACCAGTTTAGGTCCTGGTTGAAAGCTCTCTCTCTGCTCTCTTTATGCCCCACCTTGTTTCTCCGGGACGGGTTCAGCCAGAGCAGTACCAGTTACTACTCCCCCTCCACCCCTCTCCAAGATGGAGAAGAGCAGGGCAGTAACAGAGAACAAAGTAGTTTGCAAAGAAACCAGCAAAACACAAGCCAACCAGCAAAACCCCTCCCCCAAATGACCATAAACATAAATGTGTTTGACCAGCACCACTGTAAGAGGGATAGGTAGAGAGAGACAGAGAGAGCAATATAGAAAGAACAGCAGAGCAGACATCAGAGAGCATAGCCCTGAGGGGACATTTAGAATGGGATTTCCTCAGCTCAGTCCAAACACAAAGGTCATATACATGAATCTTAATATTTAGGAAGCATAAAAAGTCAGATGATCAATAAAATGCTGCCTAAGGCTGAGGGAAGTGGGGCTTGAGAAATGTTTGTGTATGTGTGTCGACCTGGGTAAATGTAGGAATCCATAACTGTGATTGGTTCCCTTTCTCATCCTAAGGACGCCTCCCCCCACAGTGTCAGAAGACTCCACATCAACACACTGTCCTGAACATAACCTGAACCAGCATCAACACACTGTCCTGAACATAACCTGAACCAGCATCAACACACTGTCCTGAACATAACCTGAACCAGCATCAACACACTGTCCTGAACATAACCCGAACCAGCATCAACACACTGTCCTGAACATAACCCGAACCAGCATCAACACACTGTCCTGAACATAACCTGAACCAGCATCAACACACTGTCCTGAACATAACCTGAACCAGCATCAACACACTGTCCTGAACATAACCTGAACCAGCATCAACACACTGTCCTGAACATAACCTGAACCAGCATCAACACACTGTCCTGAACATAACCTGAACCAGCATCAACACACTGTCCTGAACATAACCTGAACCAGCATCAACACACTGTCCTGAACATAACCTGAACCAGCATCAACACACTGTCCTGAACATAACCTGAACCAGCATCAACACACTGTCCTGAACATAACCTGAACCAGCATCAACCACTGTCCTGAACATAACCTGAACCAGCATCAACACACTGTCCTGAACATAACCTGAACCAGCATCAACACACTGTCCTGAACATAACCTGAACCAGCATCAACACACTGCCGCAACATGACCAGCACCTCTGTTCACTACTGTTTATAATTATATTTGTAGACCACTTACAGTAGCTCGCTGACCTCTCTACCAGCCTCCCATTAAACCGGGTTTTAACACACTAAGACTTTCGGCATACAAAAATGAACATCCCCAAGTCAAATTAAATTAATTTGCGTAAGTCATCTTGTAATAGGATAAAACGCAAAGATAACGTGACTGTAGCACGATCCATGTTCCTGCTGGAAGACCAGAGAGACTAACAGAATTGCCTCCAATGTGATTAATTGACTTTGCTGAAATAAGAGAATAATTTGGTTTGGTGAGCAGATATAGAGCCGCCCCCGTCAGACGCTAATTAGTAGGGAACTGATTACTGACTTTATTAGACGTCGCCATGGTGCCGTGGGGGTGGGTTGATGCTGTTGAGGGAGGGAGGGGGGGTATTGATACATTGGCTTTTGCTGAAAAGGAGATGCTTCCAAACTGTCAAAAACACACCCTAGAAATCCAAACGAAATCCATTTTGTTTGGCACAATGTGCATGTGGCAGATTGGTGGAGTGGTTATTCAGGCAGCCCAGGGGATGGAAGAGGAAGAAGAATGAGGAGAGGGGCTATGGTGAGAGCTGGAACCATGTAGAGAAGGGTCTCACTTAAATAGTGTCTCTCGACTAGTTTGCGATAGTGAATAATTCAAAAGGTCAGACAAGCTGCTGTGTCTCACTTCACAAACGTGCACACACACACACCGACACAGCTTTCAAACACCTCTGTACTCGTACAACCCAAAAATGCACAGGGATGTCGTTTGGGGATGAAATACTTCACCTCAAACACAGTGTTTGAACTAATTGGGTAAAATCTATAATACATGTTTTGACATTAAGCCTGGGGGTCTTCTTTGACACCCCTCTTCAAGGAGGTGTTTGAGACACAGGAAATATGTTGCTTAGGGTGACTATATGTTTTACAGTTAAATAGCCTACATGTAAAATATAAATCATGAAAATATGTTATGATTTAACATGGGCAATGGGCCATTTCATATAGCTAAAAGTGCAATTCGGTATCTGAATCACATCGAAAGTGCTCTGTGACATTTAAAACCAGATGTTACTTTCTGATGCTGTTCAAGATTATTGCGGCGCTCTGGCGATATCCCTCTCGCTTCTGATATCTTTGACCTTTTCTGTTCCTTCCACGCAGAACAACGCTGTTATCAGACTGTTCGCTTGCCTGATTCCTGTCACCAGGCAGTCAGACTTCCAACACCCTGCCCTGGGCCCCCAAAAAGGAGCAAAAGAGATTCCCTCAAAGAGCGACAACAAGCCTACACCAACACCTTTATTAACAAACTATCAACAGAAAGAGCCCACTTGGAGACGAAAAAAATAAACTGTCTTGACGCTATGGCTTTGAAATAACAAACAAGTGTCTCAATATCGAGGTTGTGTTTTTACATCTTATATTGAAACCCAGTCTTTGCTTTACTCAGAAACACTGTCCATTTCCTTTTGACTGGAACAATGGAGGCCATTTTTCCTTCATCTGAGCAGTTACTCCAAAGGTAAATCTGTCAGTGGCGAGCCAAAACAAAGAACCAGCCAGAGAGAGAAATTAGAAAAAAATAAAAAATAACATGAAGGTTTAAGACAATCCACAGAAAAAGGCCCCACTATACTATTAATATCAGCTTACACTCTTCAGCCTTCAGGCTTTTGGTTAAAACCGGTTAAAAAGTTGGGTGCTGTGAATCATTTTCTTGTTTGCGTGTGTATATCTATGCATGTGTGTTTTTGATCAATTGGAAGTGATGTTTTAGGCAGCCCTTGTTTGTGCATTACAGGTGTGTGTGTACATTGTGTGGTTGATAAACTCCTGACAGTGGTCAAAGGGTTGAGAGGGCAGGCCAGTATTGTTGTGACACAGTCTTTTGTTTACCTTAATAGTAAGTGCTAGGGTACGCTCTTTTGTCAGCCACGTGGGAATACAAATCATTATATCCAATATGTTTGTGCAAAACTAGTATTGGACAGAATTGTACATTGTAGATACTTTGACCAACCTCCCTTTGTTTATGCATAGACAAAAATATATATATACATACACATTTGCCCAATGACATAGCAGACATTAAGCAAAGCGGGGGTGTCCACAATACTAATCTCCCCTGCAGTGAGCTGGAAAGGGTGTGTACAATATACAGTATGTGTGTGGCAGCGGAAAGGGGGGCGGGGGGGTTGTAGCCTAAAAGGGAAGGCTGGAGGAATGTGATTGCCAGTGTGCTGTCAGAGAGAGGGCCAGGCCCGGTACAAGCAGGCCCCATATGGGTCCCTCCCACCTCTCTCCCTCTGGGTCCTTCCAGGAAGCGCCAACATGATTCACAGCTTCCTGTCTCTCAAACAGAAATACAGTGGTCCTACACTCCTTGTTCGTGCCCACACAATCCACACACACACACACACACCTCCCACAGATACAGACCCTGTCATAGACACACACCCCACCCCAAAAATCTTACTCCCACTGGACAGTGAGACAGCCAACTTCAACTATAATTCAGCTTACATTGGGTGGGGGCCAAGCCAAACAATGTGTTGATAAAGTACAGACCAGTAAGACAGAAAAACAGAGGAATGCACACACACATACAGGGAACCTGTTCACACATACGCACACACACACACACACACACACACACTCACAGATTTTCCAGTCCCAGAATGTTTTTCTAACTGGCTTTATTTTGGACTGTTTGAGCCAATTGATTGCATTTACAGGGAGAGCTGCTATCAAACCCCTCTGAGCTGGTTCAGAGCTGGTCCTCCTCCCTCCCTCTCTCTCCACTCCACCTCCTGTCCTCTGTGGCTGTATTATACTCACTGTTTCCAGGGACCTGGAGTACCGCACACACACACACACACACACGCACGCACACACACACACACACGTGCAGGGCACAGTCAATTAGTCCAAGCCCAACCTTGCAGCTGGGAGATAAATGGTGGAAGAGTCTCAGCAGACAGAGAGAGGGGCTCTGCTCCTTGTGTTGCATATGTAGAACAGGCCTCTGGGGGAGGAGGGGAGGGGAGCAGGGGGGAGCAGAGGATGGAGAGGAGAAAAGAAAGAGAGGTGGCTGCTGGGAGAATGGTTGAGACAGGGCTGACGTGTGTGTTTGTGGGGGCTCTGACTGAGAACATGCCCCTGTAGGCCATAGGGCCCCTTCCTGATCCCTCCTGATAAAAGAAAGATAAGCTGTCAGCAGGGGATTTTTGTTACTTCAAACAATCACTCTATCCTACGGTAGGCTACTGTACAACATTAACTTGTACCACCAGTAGTGAAGAGAAGGAGGGATCTTCCTAGATGGCTGACATGCCACTGGTGATGGAAAATAATCCAGGAAGCATGTTGGAGGGGGCTTTATCTCCATAACAGGCAGTGAGATAAGTGTCGTAGCTGCATCAGTTTATGTAATATGACAATTCTTTTTACCACCTGACACCCCCCCCCCCCCCATGCTAACAAGGCCAGGTTGACAGGTCAGGTAAAATATGGACTGGGCCTCATACACTCATCACATTCCTTCGGCCTGCCCTAAAACACGCATGCACACACTGCACAACAAGGTGAAAAATCACCGCAGGGTAACTGTGCGCAGTGGCCTTGTGGATTAACGGCAGAATAAAACTGCTGATCGCCAACAAAAGAGGCAAAAAACGGCCATTCATCACCCTGGCACCGGATCAAACTGAGGAGGAACTCAAATGCCCTCCTTGAGTTATTATGCTGTGTGGAAATCCTGGCAGCACCACTGATAAGGCTGCTCTCTGTGATTTGATTGGGCCAGATATCCACCATCAGAGGAACAAAAAAAAAACGAACAAAACTATTGGATGGGACCGGTGGGGACCACCTCTTATCTCTCTTTTGACCTGGAAGAGGGTTTGACCAATGTTGCCGTCGCATGCTAAATAGGGAAAACATTTTCTCTTTTTGGGGGGAGGAGTGGAAAGGGGGGAGTTGTATTTTTTGGACATGTACAGTACCAGTCAAAAGTTTGGACACAAATGGGAAAACGTGTCCAAACTTTTGACTGGTACTGTATACAGCACTTAGGGTCTTTTTTTAAGGCACTTTGTGACACATGGCCTCACAGTCAGCTCTGTGCATTTTACACAAACCAGCTAGTCTGAGGTGCATGTAAATGGCAATATTAGTGGAATATACATTTTTACTTGTCATGGAAACAGATGAGGAATATTTTCTTTTTGGAATAAGGGCAAAAACTGAATATTCAGTGCATGTAAACGTAGTCACGTAGACAGAAAGAGACAGAGACGGAGAGAGATAGTACTGGCCTATACCTATAAGGTAATTTTTTAATGAATGCTGTGCTTTTGTTCCCCTCCCTGAGGCTGGATTCTGCAGCTAGTGCAGTTTTGAAGGGTAAACAAAGGAAGGGCACTGCTGTGTGACTGACATCATCTCACCGCGGCCCTGGGGTCAAATAACTGAAAATCTTTTAAAGAAAATGTTAATGGGAAGGTCCCGTTTGTACAAATTTATTTTAGCACTGTTAAGCCACTCCTGTAACTCAGCTTCAGTACTTCTCCTGCAGGACCAGCCGTTTAATTAAAATTGCAGCTTTTCAGCATTGTATTGTATCTTAGCCTTAAAGAAAGATGAAAGTGATGATAGTGTGATCGTAGATAGTAATATTCAAAAGCTAACAATAGTAGATTCATCCAGTATGCTTGTCTTCACATCAGCACCCAGATGTGAGTGTATAGATCAGGCTTGTGTTGTGACTGCCTGTGTGAGAGACAGTATTTGTTGTGTGTGCTGGCCAAACAGAGGGCTTTCTGGTTGTCACACAGGAGCAACACAGAGCTCAGTGAAGCGGGCAGCGCCACTGGGCCGAGGGGCCGACAGTACACTCCCTGCCCCTGTGGGGAGGAAACGCCATGAAAAGGACATGAATCATGGGATTGTGTCCCGCTGAAAAACACATTGAGGGCCCGAGGGTTTAGGTCAAAGCTGTTGTCTGTGCCACAGAGAGGCTACCCCCCCCCCCCACACACACACACACACACACACACACACAGTCTCCACATGTGATCTTTTCTTCATGACCCCTAACCAGAAACTGACATCTCCCTTTGCTTTTTTCTTGATTGTTTTATTAGCGGATATTGTTGGTGTAAGCGACAGTTCTTTCAGTAAGGCCATGAGAGTAGGTGGTGTCCTTGATTTCAACTCAGGCAAGGTCAGGGGGTCACCGAGGCCTTTTATGGAAGTGAAAAGCCCGTCACAGCCCTAAATTGGTGCTCCCTGCCTGCCACAACATTTATCCTGATACTAAGTCGCTGTTCGACTTGGCAAACTCCCAGAGCTTAATGCTGCAAAATCTGAAGAACAAAGACATTATGTTTTATAAAGTAAACTCTAACCAAAAATCTGCTAAAACAATATTTTCAGCCTTGCGACCAGACCACAAACACAAGTTTATGTATTTGTTGAAATGTTGTTCTTCTTCGATGTTTGGCTCAGTCAGAGCAAACCGAAGGTGATGTATTCAACTCATCTGCAGCTCTGTTCTTCGCCTTAGGGAAAAGCCTCTCCATTTTTTACTTGATCTTTTTGGCCTAAGCTGTGTTCTGCCTCTCTCCCCACCCCAACCCACCAAAAAAACAAGCTCTGCAAGATTGTTGTCCCGTAGGGACATTGATCATTTCTACATTTGCCTCTCTCCTGAACTCGAAGCCAATTAAGTGCTGCAGGTCCGAAACAAACATGACGGGAGTTATTTTGAGCCTGAACGATCAACAACCTGACTGCAAGAAGACAGTTTAGCTTTCAGATGTGCAGATTACAATCTTATTAATGAAGAATTACTCCTTGAGGTGATTCCCGATGAGCAAACAACAGCAATGTGCTGTTCTGTAGATCTGGGTGTATAACATTAGCTGGCATATTATGAAACAATATCTGATATGTTCACACCTATATCCTCCTTGTCCTCCTACGAGACTTAGTGACCCCTTCTATTGCCCCCCCCACCATCCCCCCCCCCCCAAGACATACACACACACCTCATTGTACCCTAAACTGCTTCAGGAATCACCCCCCCCACAGGCCCTTCCAGTGGAACGTCAGGCTCCCAATTAAAAGCACGGGACCTCCAACAGCAGTGGGAACGGCCTCACGACCCTGAACCCAACGGTGACCTCAATGGCCCCGGGGTCATGGGTAGAGTGCTGGCTGGTTGTCAGGCGGCTGGGGGGGGGGGGGGTATTGTCCAGGGAGATACGCTAGACTCTTTCTCACTCCAGAGGTGGTGGGAGGGAGGGCGGAGAGATTATTGTGGTGGGCTCGACCAAGCGGGACGTTTTTATAGGGGAACAAGAAACCTGATGCAGCATGAAATACCTCCTAGAGTAGGCGCTCTTTTAGCCAAATTAACTGACAAAGTAATGGAAAAAATACAACAGGGGATGGGAGTGGAGGAGCGGGGATGGAGGATGGAGGGAGTGGGGGTGGGGAGTGGGAAGGTGACACGGGGATTGCTGCTGAGAGAGCGGGAAAATGAGTGAGGAGAAAGGCGGGGGGGGCTGCAATATCGGCACAGAAAATTAACAATTCTGCACCATGCAGTGTCAGTGTGTGACATTAAATGTATGAAACACATGAATTACTGCATCGGCCATGCTGAATTAACTCTATATATCAAGCCTAGTCTAAACAGGGGGAGGGGGGGAGGAAGTGGGGAATGGAGTGAGTGTATGTATATACGTACGTGTGTTTGAGTGTGAGTGTTTTAGTGTCAACGCCATTGGCAGGGAGAGCAGGCGGAAATAAATAAATAAAAGTAACTGAACATTTATATCTCCTCCCATTAAAGTTAACCACTTCTCTCTCACCAGCCGCATAAAGCTGTCAGCCGGCCTGCAGATTTATGCCGCCCTTGCCCCGTTCCTGTCCTAACTATTGCACGCTTCCAATTACATTTTTTTGTGGCTCTCTCCCTTTCCCCTGTAAATGTAATGAGATAGCGGCAACGAAAAGAACGCTGACTGCAGTTAACACACAGTTCCCTAATAATACCTGAAAGCCGGACGGGCAAAAGCAAAAAATGAAAGGGAAGAAGCATGCTCTTCCAACAATGTTATTTTAAAGAAGGCCTGCTTTTGTCAGTGAAGTAATTAGCTCGATTAATCACAGTGTATTGCCATGAGCCCATGCGACTGAACAACAAAAACCAGGTAGCTTGCATTTCGAAGACTTGGCGTCAGCGATATTTTTTATTATCAGCTCACGTTGAAAAGTTAGTTCCACAGATTTGAATGTGTCTGATAACAGTAGCTTCATTTGGATAAAGATATCAGGGGCCGCAGGGGTAGGAATAAGGAGCGGGGCCTGTTAGAAAGCAGGTAAAGCTTATTTACTACAACACAAACTGCAGATGAAGCACTCTGATGGGTGAGAGAAAATGGCTGCCAGTATTTGCATCAGATTGCAGCAGATAGCCCCGCTGTCTGTCAATCACAGGGGTAGAGGAGGGGTAAGGGTGCTACCCTGTTTTTAGTCATTCCCGTTTGTAACATCCAGTTGGAGGCTTCTGGGAGACAACAGGACTGTAAGACAACAAACGGAGCTTCCTGTGGAGCTTGCTGGGTGGAAGAGGTTCTAGTTGACCGTGGCAGTGACCGTTATGGGTGGTGTCAGGTGTGTATGGTGGGTGGGCCGTTTGCGGTAAATTGAGTGGGGGCTCAGTGTTGGTGAGGAGTGGACTTTATTGGCCGTAAATAAACAGACAGGTGCTAAAAATCCCTTTAACATTTCTGTCATGAATAGACAGGGGCAGACAAGTGAGTCGTGTGAGATCAGAAAAACTGGCCCACCTGTTTTCTTTCCTGAATGAGGAAAAAGGCTAATTCAAATTCCCTCTCTTTATCTCTGCTATCTGTGTGTGTGTCTGCAGGGTGGAGGGTGGAGGGGCTACGAGCAGGTGTAATAAACTGACACTCAAGTCAGTGCCGGAATGTCAAAACTGAGCACACTTAATCCATGTCAGCCATTAACAATTCAACATTGTTTGTTGGTTGTTTCTGACAAACTACGATGATTGATTGGCATGTATTGGAGGACAGAGTCCTGAGGAAGTCTTCAATGTTTTGTTCTATTTGTGTGAGTGTGTGTGTGTGTGTGTGTGTGTGTGAGTAAGAGAGAGAGATACGGTTGTTTATTAGAGCAATGCATGATTTGGGCTTTGCCTGGTGAGAGGGACTCATCCTAAGTGAAGCATGTCTAATTAGCAGAGAACATCAAACTTCTGCCAACTGAGACTCATTATAACCATGGGAGGACACACACACACACCATTATATGTGAGTGTTTGTTTTAATAAAACTAAGGGAAATGATTGAGGGGGTGGGGCAGGACTAAGTGCTTCACCCCTTATTTCATCATACCAGCTGTTTTTACAAGGTGGAACATTGTATAACCCTCCAAAAAGACTTAATTTAGAAAAGTACAGTTGAGGGCAAGAGAAATAGTATTGTCTCTCTAACAGAATAACCGGCACAAGGGATCAAATTTCAGGTTGAAAACACCAAACTTTCCCACTTGTCAAACTCCCCTCAGAGGAAGTGTGTGTGGGGGGGAGGGGTGGGGGTGGGGGGGGCCACAGGAGAGTACAAAGCAGCACATTATGTCTATTACCAGACAAAACCCACTGCTGAGGGAGGGGAGGCAAAAAAAAGGAGAAAAGGTTGGGTTTCTGGTAATAAGCCATTCCAGCCAGCCGCTCGCTCTCTCTGGGGCGCTAGGGAGGGCGTTCCAGCCCAGCCTACGATACAAGGCCCAGGCACATTAGTCAGCAAACTTAGGGGGCATTCACCATGTCAGACCACTCACACTGCCACATGGGGTGTGGCTGGCAGATACAGGCAAGCCCTCATCCCTTGTACGCTCACTCCTCGACCCCTGGCCCCCTCCTCTCCCTGTACATATAACGCCTCTCTCTGTAGTTGCGGCTTCCTGTCACTGCCCCCTCTTTCTTCCTTTCATTCTTTTCTCTCCCCAGATAAATTCAAAGGACCAGAAGATCAAAGCTTGGTTGCCCTTTTTGAAAATGGACAGGAGAGGTGAGGGGTGTTTAGCTAATAATTAATTTAGGAGGAAAAATTTGGAAGAAAAAGTCTCTCTCTTTTGATCAGTTGATCTTGCAGTAAAACTGGATTTCCATCACTCTGAACTATATATACTCAAATAAAAGGTAGCTCAATGCAGTTGTCGTTGCTGGCTTTCATTCTGCTGGTGGGGAGACATTTGCGCTATCGCAATACAATAGTGACTCAACAGCAAACAGCAAATCATTCTGCTGCTCTACCTCCTCGGTCTTGGCCTTTTATTCTTCAGTCAGTTTGGCACAAGAAGGTTTGAAATACAGAGCACACACTATATATCAACTGGAGGCTATGTGGGCTGCGTGTGTGTGGGGCTGCGTGTGTGTGTGTGTGTGTGGGGGGGGGCGGCTTGGGTGATCCTGTGATCCATGTGAGGGGTCTGGGTACTCCAGAAGCCAGCGTCCTGTGCTAAATCACGTCCGACACATTCTTTAAGTGTTTACTGGCTTCCTACACACACACACACACACACACACACACACACACACACACATCTCAGCTGACTGCCCTAGAGCAGGAGTGGGTCACCCCGTCAATGGCTCCATCACAGCAAATGGGGAGGCGGGAGGAGGTTGCAGCTTCATGAGCGCACACACAAACACTGCAGCCTGGCTAGACATGTTTGACCGTGTGGTCACAAGGCACAGCTTGGCCTGAGGAGGTCGGTGCAGAAGGGAGGAAGTTGGGGGGGGGGGAGGAATCCTACATGATGTCCTGCCATCTCCTAGTAAACCAGTGATGGGCTGGCCTGGGACCAGCCTTTTTGCTTATTATTTCAAGTGGGATTAAAAAGATCTGGTTCCTGATTCAGGGGCAACGGGATCTGTTATTATTATTATTCCTCACATAATAATACACAATGATTGTTTCCGAGCAATAGTCGTACCTTTCGTGTTTACCCAAGATGCAAAGAAAATTCAGGGCCCTTCGCTAACTTCCTGCAAAGCTCGGAAGCTCAAATTGTCAGATCCTCTAGTCCTCTGGTAAACGAGGGGGGAACTTACCGTTTACCCCTGGACCTCTGTGGACCCTCGAGTCACCGTGATGTGATCTCTCTCTTTTTCTGTTCATCCCAATTGCTCTCTCTCTCTTCCTGTGACCTAGATGTACGTACACTAGGTGGTTCTGTACATGAGTCTTAGTTCCTGGCTGGGGGCCTGCACCATCTGCCCTGCAGCTCACCTGGGACACGCCGTGTTCTGGCATGTCCCTGGGGGGGAGGGGGGGGGGGGGGTAGTCTACATACATGTAGTGGGATTTATGGGTAACAGAAAGACCTTACGAGCTCTCCCATAGAGACGCAGTGAAAAAGGGTGAAACAGAAAGAGAGAGAGGCAAAGAGAGAGGCAGAGAGAGAGGCAGAGAGAGAGGCAAAGAGAGAGGCAGAGAGAGTGCCCAGATGAGACCCAGCAGCTCTGAGGACGTCCCATGTAAACTGCCGTCTATTCAGCCAAGCAGAAGTGGGACATGCTGGTGTTCAGAGTACAGGGGAGACACAGGCTGGATACCGCATCTTTGTGTGTGTGTGTGTGTGTGCGTGTGTGTGGAGAGAGCCCTGAGGAGCCCAGACACACACACACACATCCCTTGGCCTAAGGCTTTCCAGGATTCCATATTCTGACTGTGTGCAATCTAGACCAGGAAAGCCAAGCTTACTACAATAAAATGTACACACAAAGAGAAGGGTTAGTTTTGGACCTTATACTTTCTCTCAAGAATTGAGGCTGTGTTTTTACAGTGTTTTTGTGCTTCTCTTAGCAATGGGAGAGGGGGAGCAGGGCTTTTGTGTGGGTTCTGTGGGGTTGAGGACAATGGTGACCTCTCTCCATTGAAGGTTAATGAATGCTTTCAGGAGGCGCTCGTTTTGGGCCAGCTGAGGTTAATTACAGGAGCTGCAGACCCTGACAGGCGGCCTGTTTCAGCCCATGCAAGAGTGAGACAGGTAGGACTGCAGAGGCAGCTATTAGCATCTCCCGCTTCACCCAGCACCCTAACCGAGCATGTGTGTGAGGGGGCACACACACACACGCACACACACTCAATAACTGCCCCACGGTCATTTGCCAAAACGTGCAACCTTAGCTCAACGATTACAAACAACACAATTTTCCCCCTTTCTTCTTGCTGTTGCATTGTGGGACTTTCCCCTGTAATCGGGCCTTCAGTCTGAGCAACAAGATGCAGATTCCACAGGGTGCTCTTCCCCTCCGCCTCCAGCTGCTCTCTTTGTGTTTGTCCTTATCGTTACGGGAGGCCGTCGCAGTGACATTTATCCATTTTTCATGAACGGGGAGGCTTGGCACGGGCGACCAACAAACAAATCCATTTCTCAGCGTTAAATTGCTTGGGAGAAACAATAACAAGCACCAGGATAGGCCCCCGAAGCTGCATGGGAGAATTAATTGCAGATGTGGTGAAAAGAGGCTGGGGGCCCGAGGCCAGCTCACACATCTAGGAAGCTTCCATAACCCCTGACTGCACGTACCACCTCAGATCCCTTTTCTATCTATACATAACCTCTGAGATCCACGTTTTTATCTCTCAGCTACATCCCATCCAGCCGGCCAGAGCAGATAGACCTAAAAAGCTCCTATAGGGGTCATTGATTGTTGAGCTGTGCACATCTCTAGCCTCACATCTGTGAGGAGGATGGGTGGATGAGGGGGTTTACCATCTGGCTGTGACTGCTGCTCCAGTCAGAAACACACTTATGTGCACACACACATACCCACAAACTAGACAGTAGACAATGGCCCTGGTCCCAGTGGTAGTGCAACCCTGGACACCCAGTCTGAACAATCCTCCCCAATTTACTGCATCCAGGGGTTCCAAAGTCACAAACTCATCTAATGTAGCTGACTGATCACATTTCTCACCAGGCCAGGCAGACTGCCTTTCCCTGGCCCCAGAGGCTTCTCAAACTCCTCCCCTACCCCAGCCCCAGAACTGCAGACAGGAGCACACAGAGAGCAGGACACACACAGCAATACACTAGTACACTGGCAAGTGGCACGCACACACATTTATATGGGCATGTAAATGCATGCACGCTCAGAGAAAATCTGGTGCAAAGTGCAAAGAAAATCTGGGAATAGTATATTGCCTGGAAATAATTTTCTTACCAAACATGTGAAACAAGCACTGCAAGCTTCTACCTGGAGACAAGGCATTCTTTTCCACTAATAAGACACGTTCCCCACTTTATTTGAAAACAACTATAAACAAAATAAAACCTCCCTCTCATAAATCACTTACAAAATGTATTTTACAAGCGAATGGTAAAACTGCTTTATATGACAGTGTGTCTCGCCCCCTCTCATTTACTCTCAAAGAAAGCCAAACACTTAATACAGAAAATAGCCCAGTAGAGTTCAGCAGAGAACTGTCTGGCAGATATATTGTGTTAAACATTCTTTGACGGAGACGATGCAAATATGTAGACAAAGTTCAACCAGGATTGTTTGTTTATCTTGCTGCTTCCACAGGCTAAACTTCAAAATGGGCGGGCTACAGAGCAATTCCAGAAAACATTGGTTTAACACATGATGCATTATTAATTATTTTCACCCATCCTGAATACAGGTCATATTAGACACCAATTGAACAACTGACAACTACTGGGCCATTGATGCTGTAATTGGGAAGTTGAACAAGAAGCAAAAATCTGATAATTATACAAAAAGTTTTTGAGAAATTTCCTCTGGATTTACAGTGGGAAACTATTGGTGTGGAAAATAAGTTTTAAAACCCAAGCTAATTTGTGAGAAAACTTCTCTACTCCTCAGGAGAAAAAAGTTTCTCAACAACAGAACCCCCAGGACACCTTCTAGAAGGTTCTTTGTTCAACTTTCCTCCACCAAGTTGAGATATGGACAGAAATACATGTATATTATGTAGAGTGTTGCTCTAGCCTGAGGGAGATGGCAGCAGAACGGCATTCTAGGAACCTGGAGGCGGGCTTTGGCCTGTTTAAATATTCTGTTTTCAGCTCTTCTCTTGCTCTCCCATAAGCAATGCTCCTCATACGGTTTCTGAAGAGGTGGGCTGCAGAATGACTCTAGGCCAGGGTCCACATAGACAAAAGGAACATATCTTGCTCTGAAGACGTGTAAAGTGTGTAACGGTAATAATTCTAGTCAGAATATGAGTCTGAAACCTTTCCGTTGGGCTGTGAGTATGGGGCGTGTTTCAAACGAACCCAGAAAAAAATGCCTCTTCGCTAAATTGGATAGACCTACAACCAATCAGAGCAACGTAATATGTTGTTTGTTGAAAACAAATTCAACCCAAGCGCTCTTTGTTGACGTGGTTGATTACTGTTGATCATCTGTCCATCATGGTATGAAGCCCGCCCTGACAATTTGATTGGTCCGAACAACTCCTGTTCGGACATACTTTTTCCCAAAGCTAGCGACCCCACACCCAACTTCCCGACCAATTTTTTTGTGGGCTGGGCTAAGTTGGGCTGGCAGCCAGGCTAACATGTTTTGCTTGTTTTCTTATTTTCGTTATGCATTTCCTGTTGTAAGTCTGAAATTCCAGTCGATTGCCAATGCGTGTATGCAGGGCCGGCCCAAGGCATAAGCGAACTAAGCAACTGCTTAGGGCCCCCATGGCCACCACAGGGTTCCCAAGAGCACATGAAATTACAGTTTAATGTAAAAAAAAATATATACACACATATATATATATCTTTTTTTTATATGTATTAACAACGCCAAGGGGCCCCCCAATCAATTCTGCTTAAGGCCCGTAAAGGCTTGGGCAGGCCCGGCGTGTATGTTTTATGCAGAATTAGTTTCTTCAGAGCGTAATAGGATTTTGGGGGGATTTTTTATGGTTGATCAGTGTTGTTTTCATTTGTGGAAGAATGAATAAATGAACGAACGAACAAATGGTCATGGGTATAAGTGCAATTATTAATGACAAGTCTATGCAACACAGCCCTGCAACAACAAAAAAATATCTGCCTGTCTCACAGGCACTTTTACAGCCGCAGTGTATCACATGTAAAACATTGTCCGAGAGAAAAAGAAATGGAGAATACAACCTCGGCTTTGCCGTATCGCTCGGTCGATACGTTCCAGCCTCAGTTTGATATTTCCCGACATGACCAAACTCTCGGTTAGTAAGTAGTTAGCACGCGAAAGGCACCGTCTCCATCAGTTATATGCCCACGACTATGCTCACTCCGTATTTGGCACTGGAGCATTGACTGTGTCACAAAGTCACTGTAAAGGAACTCCCTATAGTCACGCCGATGGATGTGATAAACACCCTGGAATCAGACTTTAAGGACATTAAAGGAGAAAACAAGACAGTCTCACAAGAGGATCTCGTTTTCCTGAACAAACTCAAAGAAGGCATAAGGAAAAATGATCAGGGACATTATGAGATGCCACAGCCCTTTTAAGCAACGGCCTTACTTACCTGATAAGAAACTAGCTATGCCCATCATGGCATATACCACCCTAAAAAGTCTGAAAAACTATGTGTTGTGTTCGACTGTTTTGCAAGGTACAGCGGCACAAGCCTTAACGAACACCTTCTACCAGGACCAGACATGATGAACAATCTAACAAGTGTCCTCATACGGTTCAGAAAACATCCTATTGCTCTCATGTGCGATGTTGAGGAAATGTTTCATCAGTTCCACGTCCAAGAGGAAGATTGCGACTACCTGCGCTTCCTGTGGTGGAAAGATGGAGATACAAGCACACAACCTCAAGAATATCGAATGAAAGTACATATTTTCGGTGCAGTGTCATCTCCTGGCTGCACAAACTATGGACTGAAGTACCTAGCCAAGGAAAACAGTCAATCACATCCAATGGGATCCCAGTTTGTGGCAAGAGACTTTTATGTGGATGACGGAGTCACAAGTACAAACACTGTGGGAGAAGCCATTCAGTTGGCTCACGAGGCAAGGGAGATATGTGCCAAAGGTGTGCTATAGATGCCAAGAGCAAGGATCTCACCTTCAACGATATGCCACCTGAGCGAGCGTTAGGGATCCACTGGAGCCTAGAGAATGATAGCTTCAGTTTCAATAACACCTTGAAAGAGCAACCAGCGACACGCAGAGGCATATTGTCTACCGTCGCCTCCATATATGACCTTCTTGGTTTCCTTGCGCCATACATTCTCACAGGGAAGAGGATCCTACAGGAAATGTGTCGCCAAGGTACTGGCTGGGAGGATTCCCTGCCAGAGATGCTGAAGCCACGGTGGGAGAGCTGGCGTCAAGACTTTGCCAACTTAGAAAAGCTAGACATGGCTAGATGTTACTTACCAGACAATTTTGGAGAAGTTGTGGAAACAGAGCTCCATCCCTTTTCGGATGCGAGCACCAGCGGATACGGTCAATGCTCTTATTTATGAGTCATGAACCAAAGAGGAGAGATTCACTGTTGTCTAGTATTAAGAAAGGCATGTGTTTCTCCCACAAAGTTGACTACGATACCAAGGCTGGAATTAACCATGGCAGTAGTTTCAGTCACCATCAGTAGTATGCTCAGAGTACTTCTGGACAGACTCAAAGGTACTCAAAGGACTCCTAGGCTATATCAATAACAATGCAAGGCACTTTCACACCTTTGTTGCCAACCGAGTCCAGAAGATCAGACATAACACAAGCCCCAAGCAATGGTTTTACGATCTCACAAATGTAAATCCAGCAGATGGCGCATCCAGGGGAAAAACTGTGAACGAGTTGCTTGCTTCCAACTGGTTCACTGGCCCCACATTCCTTTTTGGAAAATGAAATACCTTCACCTAAAGATGTAGTAATGGAATTACCCATAGGAGATCCACAAGTCAAAAGGGCACAGATTGCAAACAAAGACCACAGAATCGTTGAGTCTTGCTGATCGCCTGTCCAAGTTCTCTTCATGGTCCCAAGCCACCAGGGTTGTGGCTTGCCTTCTGCGACCAACTAAGAAAATCAAGTCATGCGCACATGCTACAGTCAGTGAACAGGAAAGTGCTAAACATGTCATAATCCAAGATCTACAAAGTCAAACATGATAAAGAAATCAAGCTGTTAAACAAAGGTAGTCAACTACAGCATTGCTACAAACTGCACCACTTAGACGTGTTTATGGACAGTATCCTCAAGGTGGGAGGAAGACCCTTGCTGACTCATTCAAGCATCCAATTGTCCTCCCCAAGGAGCATCATGTGACAAAGCTAATAATAACTCACAACCATGAAAGGACAAAGCATCAAGGAAAAGGCTTCACCATTAATGAAATCAGATCTAATGGCTATTGGATTCCTGGAATGAGCCGAGCAGTTGCAACGTATGTTCCCCAATGTGTGACTTGTCGGAGACTCAGGAGATCTCCGGAAGGCCAAAAAATGAGCGACCTTCCAGTAGAGCGTGTTGAGTCTTCCCCACCCTTCACGTATTTTGGTATGGATTGGATTTTGTCTTTACAGAGGGAAGGAAACCGCATAAACGATAGGGGCTACTCTTTACCCGTTTCTGCTCATGGGCCATCCACATCGAGATGCTGGAAGATTTGTCTACGGATGCTTTCATCAACAGCCTCCGATATTTCATTGCAGTTCGTGGTGCAGTCCGTCAAATTCAGTGCGACCAAGGCACTAACTTTGTTGGTGCAAAGAATGAATCTAAGGCAGCTTTGCAAGAGCTTAACGCACAAAGACTCAATACATTTCTGTCACAGAAGCAGTGTGACTTCATCATGAATGCGCCCCACTCCAGTCATGCAGGCGGCGTGTGGGAGCGCTAAATAAAGACGGTCAGGAGTGTGCTGAATTCCACGCTAACACTTCCTCATGGCAGACTCAACGATACTTCACTACAAACTCTACTCGAGGAAGCTATGGCTATAGTCAACAGTAAACCCCTCACTGTGGATAATTTAAACACTCCAGACAGTCTGGAACCACTCACCCCCAATCATCTGATCAACATGAAATCTGGAATATCTCTTCCGCCACCTGGAACGTTTCCCAGAGAGGATTTGTATGGAGTGAAAAGATGGTGTCGCGTGCAGTATCTGGCCGAGCAGTTCTGTAGTCGGTGGAAACGGGAATATCTTCATAACATCATCACAAGGCAGCACTGGCATACACCAATGAGAAATCTGTGTGTCTGTGACATAGTGATGGACAATGATGGACTGTTCCTCAGAAGTGAATGGAGACCCACAAGAGTCGTAGAGACTCTTCAGTCTGGTCAGTGGTAAAGATGGACTTGTAAGGAGAGTGAAAATCTCAGTGGGAGATAAGAGACTGAACAATAAGGGTGAGCGCCATGGAAATCTCTCGATAATGGAGCGACCGGTGCAGAAGTTAGTTCTGTTGGTAGAGGCTTCTTAAGGTCATGATTATTATATATATCATTGAAGTTCCTAATTTGAAATTATTCATAGTTCATATGATGTAATATGAAGCATTCACAATTTGGTGGGAGTGTAACTAACCCAATTTTGCACTACTATGAATGTTTTGCGCTTGTTACATGTTTTGCTTGTTTTCTTATTTTTGTTATGCATTTCCTGTTGCAAGTCAAATGCTTTTATTCTGAAATCGGCTCGGGGTTAAATACGGTATCAGTCAGAGTTGTGCGCTCGAGAACGGTGAGAGAAAAAGGAATTGAGAATACTACTGTTTAAAAAGTAAAGACATAGTTACGGTATTAGTGCCCCTCCGAAGAGGCAAAGGATTTGTCAATGTTTAATAGATTAGATATAATAATCAACAACTGTAATAACTGTGTATTTGTTCTTAAACAGCATTATTAATGGCTAGTTATGTGTATAAGCTACTACAGTGGTGCTAACGGCAAGGAGATGCTAACACGTGATTGTTGGATTTATAATTAATTGTACAATTGTCAGTAAAGCGTCAGACCATCTGTCGGAAGGGATATGCTACAATCCATAAATATCTATATAATAGCCTTAAAAAAAGTGTAAAAAAGTTTCACACCGCCATGATAGTATGATTCTGGAATGTCATGGATAAGAATGATCACCATAGATGATCTTGAATGTTCTGTCTGTGACAGAGACCGTTTCCTCCACCATGGGAGAGGGCCATCTCTTTAGGGCAGAGGTCTTCAACCCTGGTCCTCAGGGACTCCCTGTCCTGCACATTTTAGATGTTTCCCTGCTACAACACACCTGATTCAAATGAATGGGTCGTTATCTAGTTATGCAGAAGCCTGTTAACGACCATTCATTTGAATCAGGTGTGTTGGAGCAGGGAAACATCTAAAATGTGTAGGGCAGGGGGTCCCTGAGGACCAGGGTTGAAGACCTCTGCTTTAGGGATCTCCTGCCATCTTCCCAACTTTCCTTTCTGGTAATGTGAGTAGCATCTGCAAACCCAGACAATTTCTCTCTCAGGCAAACACCCGGATTCATTAGCCCTAAAATGAGCTCATCATCGCCACATTCATAATTTTGTGTAATGGATTATGTAATTGCTCTATTAATCAGTGGAACTGTTCGGCATACTTTCCAATACATTAGTTTAATTATGGGAAATGCCTATGCTAAAATTGATGCTATGTTTGCAGAAGCTGGCAGAACCAGGCCTCGCTTAAACTAATCGGTTGAACTTATTGTAACTCCATTTGCTGACTCCAGCTCTGTCTAGCTTGTTGCAGAAAGCAAAGTAAGCTGAAAGCTGTCCAGAAATCTAGTTCTCAAGCCTATACTTAACACAAGATCAATAATTGATATTTGAGATATTTTCTTGTAATAGGGACGCTCCACACTCAATCCTCAGTGTTATTGTTGGTTCCTTGCTGTTCATCAGAGTGACCGTTCACAGTTGGTGCTATGGGGAAGTCCCTTTGGGAGGATTCAGGGCCTCCACTTTCTTATCAGCAAAAGGTCAATGGTGGGTACAGACCCTTGTGCTCTCTTAAGTGCACAAAAGGTACTGACAAGAAATAACTGGTTCTGTGCGGAAGGGGCGGAAGTGTCCCTAAAAAAGATTATTGTTATTTTACTTGTGTGCACAAGTACTACACTGTAGCTCCCTAGCCTGGATTTTATTTTGTGGTTAATTCATCTGCCCTGCCTCTCTCTCTGTCCTTTACTCTCTGACTAAGTCAGAATGTAAAAAGATGCAAAAATCCTTTAATGTCAAATACATTTAGTCCAAACAAAAGTCCACTATATTTGTAGGATCCAAGAGTTTCCAAAGAGTCTGTTTTTATTCACCGACTCACCAACACTGTAACCTAAATTAAAGACCAACATTTTATGTTTTCTTTTTGTTTGTAAAAATGTTGGCCCTTTTCCATAAACGTCATCAGCAGTAGAAGAGAGAAGGGTGAGGAGAAGGTGGGAGGAAACATATTTTCCCTTTGTGGGAAATGATCATGTAATGGTAAAAAAAAAAAAAAAACTATATTCAACTCCGCTGAGGTGACATTTAAATATGCAGGAGCTATTTTCTTAGCAACCCCCCCCCCCCCAATCACACACACACACACACACTCTATTTTCCCCTTCCCCTCCTGCTCTGTAATTTAAAGCTGTCACAAACAAATCCTCCTTACAGACCTTTCCAAATGTCAGGCTCCGTCAAGCGAAATGACGGCTTTCTCAAAGAAGGGCCCTCAGAAAATGTGTGAGGAATAACAGAGGTTTTTATGCATATTTATGGATACTGGCTGGTTCACCTCTTACACAGTTCCCAGGCTAGAGAGAGGATTGCCTGAGCAACCGATCTGACTGAACCACTTGACTTTTTTTTTGTGCTAGGGATTTTGACAATGAGTTCTTTTTGTCTCGGTATCTTTTTTCATTCTCATTCTTTGATTCTGTCGGTGGGGGAGAAACTGTCAGACTGATTGAAACTCAAAGGGGCAGTTAATTAATTAACTGCAATGCTATCGTGACACCTCTGGACTAATCCTCTTCCTGTATTTGGTTCACCCCCCAAAATACTTTTGAAGTAGAGATTTTTAACTAGACTCCCCCACCACCACCAACCTCTCTCCACTCAGTCTGGCCAGGAGAGTGTACTGCTGGAGCCATGTTGTCATTTTTGCAACAATGTGCCAGCGGTCAAGGGCTAAACATCGGCCACCATGGCGAGCAGTGCCCAGCTACCCTGACAATGCTCAGGGTAGCTGCTCAGCCCGGCAAAAGGAAACTGGTGTAGGACATCAGCATATTGGTGTAGGATTTACAGCATATTGTTACATTATAGTATATATATATTATATCAGGGTTTCCTGCAGCTCTTTGCAGTTAAGGCGGCCGCCGAAGTAAAACATGCCTGCCGCCTCTTTTTTTTATTTAAATGAGCGATATCCGCTGTGGTACTGTTTTCTCCCTTTCATTCCAAACCGTGACCCTATCACCTTAACTAACCAATTTTCTGTATATATATATATATATATATATTATATATTATATATATATATAATGTCCAATGTCCAATGCATATTTTGGATACAGAATTGGATAGGTTAAAACTATAAAAACAACTTCCTGCTTGAGAGTTGCTGCAACAGGTATTCAAATGGGGATATATTTGCAATTATGCCAGGCTTGAGTGGAGGAAAAAAATTGCACCCGTTATTAAAGGGACACTAAAGTCAAGCTGAGTGGGATGCATTAAATCATAAATTATTCAAATTCTCCTGAGCCTTTTTCACTGCTTTAAGCATGAGTGAGTGCGAGTGAAAGGAGCCCCTACAGTCTGCTGTGCCATGGTGGGTTCTCTGTGCCACTGATTCAGTGCAGAGGGCACTCCGCGAAGGGAAATCTGACCCCAAAAAGCCTTGAACAGTTTCCCTCCGTACATAGGTGCATGTCTACAAGTCTTAAATGAAAGTATGGAATATTTCAGAACACTACAGAGAAACATTTCCCCAAGAAATCAAAAAAGCAAGAGTTTATCCTGCAAGACCGACATATCGAGTGCAGCTAAATCTGCATTTCTTAAGATGAACAAAAAGCTGTCCTCTCGCTGCACCTAGCCTAAGATGCTGAGCCAATAGAGGTGGTGGGCGGAGTGGGGAAGTGCGAGGGGGAAGAGAAAAAGAGTGTGGGTGAGGGAGTAAAGAAACTGCCTTTTCATTTTGAAGTTTTGTATTTGCCATCTAATCTGTGCCATCGCAGCTGCATATTGTGTCCAGGCTTGTTTTGGAGAAAGGGGGGCTTTTTAAGGCTTTTTTCCCCCTCACCCTTCCCTTCCCCTTGCATCAGGCTGAGGATCTGGAGGCTTTAATATGGTTGCCAGTGTGGCAGCAGCCATTTAATAACAATGCAATAGTTCCTCTCAGCAGTGGCCGAGTGTCACTCAAACTCCCCGCCGGGTGCAGATGGTACATTGTCTGCCGTTTCCCCAAACACTCTCTTTCTGAGATGTTTTCTCCCCCACACACACAGGCCTTTCCCCGCTGGCCAATCCCCCCTCAGAAATGTAGTGTTTTTGTCCACTTGTGTCGCTACCAAATAAATAAAAAAAATAGCTAGCAACTAAATAAATAGAGCTAATATAACATTTTCAAGTCCAGGCAGAAGGTGACAAAGAGAGTGTGGTGGTACCCTGGCGCTAGTGTTTCAGAGCCTCCTGCTGTGGGGGACATCTGGAGGAGGCGTTGCTATGTGTTAGGAGGAGGAGGAGAGGAATGGGGGTGGGGGGGCGAGGGAGCAAGGGCTTGCAGAATCATTCTCCAAGGACATAACTAGGCCTTTATTACAGTACAGAGAAGGGATGAATGAGTGACTATACAGACTTGCGGGATTTATTCAAATCAACAGTGGCTAATGTCTCCATAGGCCAGCCTCCTTGCTAATACCAAACTAAATTATTTTCCTTCCGCATGCCCCCCCCCCTTGTAATAGAGAGCAATTAGACTGTGTTTCATCGAAAATGACTAGTCATTTAGAGTAAGGCAGGGCTCCAATATAACCACTTTGAAGGCTTGTTGTTCATCAGACAACAGCAGGATCTCACCCTTAATAAAGTGGCAGTTATAAACATGCCTCATCATCACTCATCCACCATTTGATCCCACCTCTGGGTGTGTGTGTGTGTGTGTGTGGGTTGGTTAAACTGGGGTATCTTTGTCTTTACTTGGGACTCTTGTCACCGTTGTTGTGTAATGGACTCCATAGACTGAAACTAGCCAGTGGTCTAATGGACAGGGGGCACCTCTGAAAGTGCAGATGGGCAATCCCATGTAGGCATTTGATGGCATTCCGACACAGCTCCGAGTACAGCTGCAAACTGGATCTCAGGTGGATTGGCCCAAGTCAATAAATACACAATATTCTAGCAATGGATTATTTTACCATCAACTATGGTAAACCATACAACTTGCCGAAAGTGGGCATTACCCAGTGTATCATGTACCTAACCTCTTTTACCAGGACACAGGGCTGCCACCTCATCTCCTCCTCGTTTAGCTGTGTGGGCACAGTCTATCTCCTGTCACAGCCTCTATTACAAGGCCGGGAACGAGGGTTCGCCATCTGTCCACCTTCGCGGGGGTTTGCGCTTGCCGACGTTGCACAGCTTTGGCACAGCCCACTTCCCTAATGCCGCACAAATGTTTAGAGAGACGTTACATAAATGTGTCGCACACTTGGGTGTATCACAAGAAAAATGTGTGTCGGAGTTGATAGGGGGAAGGGGCAGCAGCGCAGGCACGCAAAACACAGAAAAACAGGCTTGGTCCATTTCTGTCAGCCATCATGTTGTGATGATGGACAATCTACAGAAGCCAAGAATGACATTGTACACTAGTGCCGCCTGGTCAATCTGGGGCATTACAGCCTACTTAAGGAGGTTAGAGCAAGGCAATTGAAAAGAACCGTGAGAGGGGCACCTCAGAAAACCAAAGCAAAGTAAAAGACAACAGAAGAAACAACAAGTGCCAAACAATGCCGGGTGGTATCAGTATCGTGCAGGGCAAACAGAGTCTCAACATAACCAATGAACAAGTGCACATCTGAACACGTACGCAGCATGAAAGGCGAGAGGGTAAGCATGCTGTATGAACCAATGAGAGAAAGCTCTGGGAGGGCTTAGGAACAGCGAGGTGTGTTGCAAACCCACACCTGGAGGTGCATTTGCATGTTATTAATTCACTCCCCGCCCGTTTCACCAGGAACGAGATAAGGGTTGCGCAGCCGGTGCAGTGAGAGTGTGGTAGAGAGAGAGTGGGAAAAGGAGAGGGAGAGATGACATGCAAACAAATAGGAAACCCAAGAGAGGATCATCTGATCCCTCAGTTCTCATCACTCTGAAGCAGGCAGCTGATGTAGGAGCTGGGAAATGTACCCCGCCCTCACCCCCATTCCTTTTCCTCAGAAGTGCCCTCATGCTAGTCAAATACTATGATTGACTATACGGTTGCCGCAAGCTGCAACGAGGATGTAATGTATAGCTTTTTCAAATGTATGAATATTTCATGGAGTTCTGTAGTTACTACAAGAGAAGAATAATCGCTGCTTTGTGTGTGACAAGATGACATGCTTTTTTTTTTTGGCAAGCTAGACAGTGATTTTATACATCTGAAGATATATACGTGTAAGATTAAGATAGACAGCTGTTTGGTGGACCTCAGCCCTCCATCTCCAAGCCTGCCCTGAAAAAGATTATGCACTCTGATGTGTTCCTTGAACCCCCCCGCCCCCCCCCCCAAACACACACACACCCCTCCCTGTGTGTTTCTGTGCATGTGTGTGCTCGCGCTAATTTACCCTTGAACACACCAGCAGAGTAACCACAGAATTTGTATTCCGTAATGAGACACAAGCTGAGGGCGATAGTGAATTTGTAAGCACACGCCATTTCTCTTTACTCTGTTTAATATTTTCTGAAACACTCCTTACGGACACCCTCCTACCCCTCACCACTCGTCAGGAGCAGAGTCTCTGGAAAACCAAGGGCAATAAAGAAAGGAGATCTTCCAAATCACATTACGGGACATTAAATTAATCCAACCCCAACCGCCTCAACCACCCACAACTCCACCAACCGTTTGGCCTTTACAGGTTTAACCTTGAAACTGCTTCTTACTCTGTACATTAGACTTCATGAACACCCCCCCCACCCCCTCGCATCATTAAAGGGTCCAAAAGACAGACAATATAACAAAAGCGGTAGTGAGGTAATTATTCAATAGGAGCCTTCACTGTGCCCATGATACGTTGTAATTTCATTTCACTTCATGTCTGTTTCATAATGCAATACACAATTGAGCAGGGGTCTCCTTACAATCCCAGAAGACCACTTTCTCCTTAAGATAATAGAGGCTTTTGTGCCTTGCCTTTGAGAAATCCTTGGTGGATTACGCAAGTGTGAATTCGGGAGTACATCAATTAATACGCATTAAACGAACAGAGTATTAAGTTGTGAGGAAATAATTAATAACTCTAATTGCCTGCACCGGTCCCCTTGCTCGACTTCACACACGGTATCATACCTTGTTCTAACAAGACTACGCCTGATATTCACCACCCAGGGTCACAGCGCCAATACCATCCATTATACAAGGAGAATTCCTCTGGTAGTGCACAGCCTGTGTTATTACCATTGCAGCCCACGTGATACACGCCTACAGAATGTAGAAAATACTTGTCAAAGATATTAGCTGGTAGACATTATCACACTCAAGTTCTCACTAAGGAACACTAAGTTGTACCCTTTACGAACCAGTGTGTTATGTGATGCTCTTGACAATGCGCAGGTATCCTTGCCCAGTCTCTCTGAGAGCCACTCTGTTGTTGGGGTTCTCCATCTTTCCCCCATCTGGCTACCAACTAACTTCAACCACTTCCTGAAAAGGCAGCTTCAGAGGAGCTATTACAGTACGCCTCTCCTCTCTATTGCTGCAGCTGGGAGAAGAGTATCACTGCCACTGTAAAATGAAATAATATCAATGGAGAAGTCAGCAGTGTGAGAGGAGAAAGAAGATAGCAACAGCACTCGTTTTTCCCCACACACCCCCTCCCTCCTTTGCTCCCTCCACCAGTTGAAATGAAGACTGGGAAGAGCCTTGGAGGATAGAAAGTGAAGAGAAGGGAGTGACTCACTAAAATAAAAGTCTATGAGATATCTCCAACGCTATGAAGGGGAAAGGCGGAGTTATGAGTGTAAATCTCTGAGAGGGGTGAAGCATTAAGCAGTGGAGCATGGACAGAATGTCTTTAGTTTTGATTGGGTGGGAAGGAGGCTACAGCATTCTATGGTTACGCCGTCCTGACGCTGGTCAGCAACATGGGAGGGCAGTTGGAAGGACTTTGCAAAAACCACGGTCTTTGACAGTTTACAGCTTAGCCTCGCTGTTTAGCAGGGGTGTTGCTGCAAATTAGTCTGGCTTTCAGCTGAATCAATCTTGCCTTTGGTGGGAGATAATGAGCATGTAAGCCTAGCTTCAAATGAGCCCCTCTGCTTTGATACTCCAGAGCACAGCATACTTACACTCAGACTTTTTAGGAAATAATTTGTAATAATTGTATTTCCTCAAAAGTCTGAGTGTGACTGTGTTACACACAAAAAATTGTAAGAGAGAGAAAAAAATATAAGACATGGCCTACAGAGTCCAATGAAAAACCACATATTCAAAAGGACCAAAATGAAACTGTCAGGGTTTCATTTATGTGCTGTAAGTTCCACTCCCATCAAATTTCCTTTTTTTCAAGAGGGGATTTTGTGTTCTTGATCTTTAGTGATCTTATTGGCTAACAAACAATATCCATCTTGTTTGGGTTTTCCATTACAGATACATGTCCTCCGTAAATTCTCTCTAAAGGGCAGATATATGTCTCATCAGTAGCAACTGGAGAAGATGAGAGGATGATGTGAGTGTGTCACAACCATACAGAGCAGCAGGCTAAAAAACGCATCAAATCACTCAAACAGAGAAAGCCTCCATTGTCACTGCAATTAAGTAGATAGAGATACAAAGGGACTGAATGTTGCTCTACTCTGAAGAACTGGGTGTGACAATGTTTGGACCCCACTCAAGCTGCCCCACGTGGGCTGTACCAGACTAGTCTTCCTAACTTCACACAGACGTTTGTAGTACTGGGCTGGTGGCTAGGTTTGTGACTGTCAAACACCTGCCGTCTCCTTCCTACTTCGAGGGAGACCTGCCATAAATCCCCTGTAATGGCTACTGGCGAGAGAACTTTTTAACCTGGGGCTTAGAGAGGCCTGTTATTCACCCAGAGAGAGAGAGTCTGGGGATGATAAATGGTAATAAATATTACAGGGGCTTACAGAGGTCCCCTCTGAGATGTTATATTGCCTTCAGTGATAGAGCTTTGCTCGCCATTACAAGCAAAATGATAGAGAAAGCAGGCTCTTCAAGAAAGTGGTGGGAACAACAATCTTATCTCCTTGAGGCTTCCCTGACCACCCAAAACCAAAAGTGCGGTGACTTCAAACACTGTCAATGTTGTTTGGTGTTTGGCCAATGTTTGGGGGTATGTGCAGTGGGTAAGTTAAGACTAACAGGAACTTTTTGCCAGATAGAAATGGGTCATTTAATCAATGTATTAAATGAATGCACGGGAGATTACTGTCTCTCTGTTTAAGTTTGAGTATGAGTCTGTCACATACCTGAGAAGTCAGGAGAGGACTAAGTCTCTCAAGGAGTTACGAGTGCATGTTTCGCCAGCTCTTGTGACTGTTGCAGCTTAATGGGCTTTTCTGACAAGGGGGCTTTGTTGCACTGAGCTGCCCACCATTTTAAATGTTTCCTTGACAATGGTCAAAGAAAGAGCAGATGTCCAAGCTGCACACATCTGTAGAGCCCTTATTCCTTCAGGCAAATCACTCCCGCCCTTTCCCTCCCTGCCACACAATGGGGCGCTTTCCAAGGACGTCCTCTATTCAGTGCTGCAACATCCATCAATCAAATCTGAAAAAGATCTCCTTTTCTTCTCATAGCAATACTGTATCAGTGCAGCACCCCCATTTTACACAGAAGATGTATATTCATTATTCAACACACACTAACTAAATCATCTCATGACCACTTTAGAATCCTACAATAAAACAGATTTTGTATCCAACCTAGTTTTAACAGACTTGATTTAAAACAAGCAACAGATGTCTATCTTATTGCACATTCTGTCTCTATCATGTGGGGTTTCCGTTTAAGCTAAATGTGATGTGAAGCATAGGTTAGGCTACAGTAAATTTGATTGGACAACTTTTGTAGTCTAGCTACTAAGCTAGCCCATTAATATGGGCACAACTTGTCCTACAACTTTAAAAATAATAATATTGTTAGATATAGAATGGACAATGTCCGTTCAATTTACAACACTGTTTGACTACTGTAAACGCCACCTACTCCTGTAATCTCACATTTGAATTGAGCTTAATTGCACCTTTAATTGCACCAGGCTGTTTGATTAAAGTTTAAAAGCCGAACGCTCTCATGTCAGTTCTTCAATAGCAGGCGCAACCACTCGCAAAAAAAGGTTATTGGTTGGTGTTGCGGCGTCAAACATCCTGGCAGCAGATATGCCACATTGTAATCACTTATGTAAAGATAGTGTCGAAGCATTAGTAGCGCAGACGATTACAAATGTCGTTTTTGAAGCACTGCATCTCGAAACCTCTAGTAAGGCTTCAGCAAATATTATTTTATCGCAATATTCCGAAAAACACGCCAGCATAAGGAACTCGGCGTTGGCTAAAATACAGCGTTAACTATGACCAAAATAAAGCACTTCCTATTTTCTACAACTAGCACTCACACCGTTTAAAAAAAGAATCTCCACCCATGTGAGTTGTCTACAGGAGTCATTTTCAGGGGATGAGAGACTGTAAAAGGGGGCTAATCTTGGGCTATGCTTACAAATGTTGACAGTTGACACTGTGGTTTTACATGGTCAACTATGTACACAGCATTCAATTCACTCGACCATTCCTGTTCTCCATGGCGCAGAAAGGTGAACACACATGGCCATAGCTTGTACGGACATGAACATCGAACATTTCACAACCTTTTGAGACTAATCGATTACGGGATTATGAAAAAATACATAGTTTTCATACATTTCTATTCACATCTTACCTGGATAAATGATGTTTATTGCAAGTTCAAATGCCGACTTTATGCACACAGGACAACCATCATCCGGTTCAGAAAAAAATGAATTAGTAAAACTGGTCCACCTTTAAATGGCAAAACTTAATCCTCCGATTGCTAAGAGTAATCAGTAGAGATGAAGACGCGATTAAATTATTAGTTGAAGGGTTAGCTATGTGCGTTCATAAAACACGGTCTCAGACAGACGCCAAAAAATAGTGGATATCTAACAGTTTCAGTGGTTTATTCTCTTTCTCTCCCCCTTTCTCCCCCTTTTTCTCTCTCTCTCCCTCTCTCTGTCACAGTCTCCCTCATTCTCTTTTTTTTTTTAAATCAAGGCGGGGTCTTGGGTCGTTTAAACCAATGACATAAACCTATAAGAGCCAGCCTCGCCCCCCACACGTATCCACTTCTATTCACACAGAAGCATTCTCCCTGGATTAGCACGGGCTGAGCGAGTACTATGCCGCAACACAGAACGGCTGTAGGCAAAATAATTGTGCCTCGACTATCTAATGCACGTAGGCAACATTACTTGTTGATGAAGTTATAAGATCTAGGGTTTTTAGAGAGCAATTAGCAGATATACCTTTAACTTTTGTAATTCGAGTTATCAGAGAACTATTCACATGCAATTAATTGGCAATTCTGGTATTTATTGTTGTTCTGTACACACTACCAATGCAAATGACCTGGCGGTTTCCAAATGACGGGTTTTACAGATTACATCAGTGATTACATTTTTGAGAGTTCCTGGTAACCTGCCAGGGAGTCAGTGGGTGAACGCATTTGGGTAATACTAGCAACATCCTTTCCCCCCAACCAAATACAAATACAATACGTTGTCTGGCTAGATAAAAGACAGTGTTTAAAACCAAGAAATGCAGAAGGCCAGTTTGCCCTTTCTTATGTAATACTCTCTTGTACCCATAATTCTGTCCTTTCTGTGCTGTTGTCACATAGAGGTCTCACGTAACAAGAATCAGGCTGTGTTATGCCAGTGAGGGTGCTCAGTGAGTTCAATTATCTGTAGGCTATCCCATTTTCCACTTTTCATTTCTGTACCAAGCGTAGGCCCCATATGCTCCCATATTGATTTGTCCATCGACCATTGTCCACCTCTCATCAGACCAATGGTTACTTGTGGGGGGTGCTCAGTTTACTGCACAAAGGCAGAGAGAAATCCTCCACAAGATTTTTCTTTAACATGGCCCGTGAATATACATGAATGGGTTCATTTTTAGCAACTCTGGAAGACGTCTAACTGTAAGCAAAGCACACTTGATGTCTAAAAAAGTACAAAATGCCTTTGAATGTTCTATGGCATTGTAATATCAACTGGGTTTTCTAGTTTCTCAAATTTGTTGGTTAGTTTGTTTGTTGACCTGCCTGTGAATAAAACCCCAGGCTGCACATTGTGATAAATTCATTTACACAAACATTCACTTAAAAATAATTACTCAGCAAAAACTGGGGGGTTGACGTTTAGACCAGTGAGTCTCTTAGCCTGGCTGATATAAGCCTACACACAATGAGAATCACTGAAGGGGCCGTTCAATCTATCTGAAGAATCCAAACAGACATCCCTGCCACTCCCTCTCCTTCTATGCTCGTGAAGAGTGTTCTCTGTTTTCCTATGTCCTGATCTCTCGCTCAGCCACTGCCAACAATAATGCACAACCCAATAGTCATCATTTTCAACCGAGGCTAAGCCTACATCTTTTTTTTCTTTTCACCCTCTCTGCAATTTGGTGATAGATTTACCACTATAGCCTTTACAGACACATGCACAATGTGGTTGAGGGAAAGTATTAAAGCAATTTGACCGTGCTGTCAATGAAGCAAAGCAACAAGAATTGCCTTCCAAACAAAAGCTGTGCTGGTCTTATACAGATGCAATAGCTTTGTGACAGCATGCCAATACCTATTCAAGATGCTGTAGTATTATGGCAAGTCTCTCTATGTGGAGAGGGATAGGAGAGGGAGGTCTAGGGAAGGACATACTGCATCTCATTAGCCGGGAATGGGCACAGCGTACCACAGTGTTAGACCTTTTTATGTTGACCCCTGACCCTTATCTCCATACTCACAAATTCACAGACAGACTTCACAAAGCATCTCTCAGGAGAGCCAAGGCAAAGTATTACACATGCTCGTCTCCCTGGAGACAAACATCTATCAATCTCAGATGAATTATTGAGAGCGCTGCACCGCTAGCACGCTCTTACCCCACCACAAATTACCGCATGTACAGAGAGTGTGCTCAGCCACTTTCAGTATGGAATTTCAGCAATGAATTTGTTGGAATTTATAAGCTTTGCTCTCTTTGTGAGAGTGACTAACACAGTCATTTCTCAATTTGTCAATCCCTGTAATGCAACCCCCAAAGTCTCTTGAGATAACACTCACATTCAAACTCAACCACATTTTCCTTGCACTGTCCTGTTCAGCTGCTTCCAGGTTTAAATCAAATTTATTTGTATAGCCCTTTTTACACGCAAGCATGTCACAGAGGGCTTCACATACGCCCATAGAACTGCCCCTCAGGTTTAACCTTGCAACATTTCCTAACATATTGATTATTTCCATTTACTTAGTTGTGTTATCCACCAATTTGGTGTTGAAAACTCTTCATTTTCTCTTCTTTTGAAGATAATTTACACCTTGACATACCCTGTTTACACCACTGTATTTAGGGTGTACAGGAGGAGCTAGTTTACCATAAGAACGCCCCTTCTCCTGCTCTGATGGCCACACACACCCACACTACCCCTCACTCATGAAGAGGCAGGGTTCCAGTCTAAACGGGAGAAAAGGGGTGAATGGCATGAGACCCCCATTGGGTCTGCTTGAACTTGTAAAATAGGATTGACATCGCACTCAAATGAGCTCCCGCCATGTTGCAGAGCAAGACTAAAGCCCCCCCAGGAGGCTAACTTGAATCAATTCCGGTAATGATGTTTATAATTTAGGAGGGTAATGACATGCACTGTGGGTTTGAACATTATGTCTTGAAGATGCTACCTCTGATTAAATAGATTGAGTGATGCCTGGATCATTTAAACCCTCTACAGAGTACAAGAGCATAATAGAAAGTGTTTCCTCAGAAAGGGAAAAAACATTTCCAAATAGTTTTTATGAAGAAAAACGATCTGCCATAGAATAGTGAATAAAATAATTTTATAAGCAATGTACTGTATACAAGTCATTTCTAGAAGGAACCAAAAGAGAAAATGTTCCTGTAACAGACATGAGTTGTAAAGGTTATTGGGAGTAGATGTGTGTATCCTAACAGATGCTGTGTGTCCTCTCAGATTAGCCCCAGAGTACTCTGAAGCTGCTAATTGTGTATTTACCCTTTGGGTGTACTGATGCCTGCTTCCTGTGGGATGAGGATATCTCCTTTTTGTAAGAGACTGCTGCCATTAACGACAGTGTGTGTGTGTGTGCGTCAGCGATTAAGAGAGAGAGACAGAGAGACAAAGTGTGTGTGTGACCGTGCATCCATGCGTATTTGAGTGTGAGTGCACGTACTTGCGCAATGTGTGGGTGCCAGGCCCAAGCATTTATGGAACAACAGTCACCAAGGGAGAAAGGAGCCTATTTGGGGAAGGGGGGCAGCATGACGGAGGTACACAACATGTGGATATGATTACTCATAGGCCTGCTCTTTCAACTGTGTCTTGTACTGGTCATTAACAACCTATTTGAAGACTTTGTCAATAGGTGCCAAGACAACAAGCAAAAACATCCCCCCGACTCCCCCCAATCTCTTTTAAATTCTCATTAATATGTAAATGAGGACCCCCTTGTTGTTAGTTTGGAAGAAAGCTGTCATGTCGTTGGTGACAGGCTCAATGGATGTGTTTGGATTGCCAGTCGGCTATTTTTAAGGGAGAGCATGTCTTATCTTTGTTTAGGCAGCGATTCAAAAATGTAAACATCCCTTCATTAGCATCTGTCAAGGAGCTTAAAACTATGATTTTTAATACATGACTAAACCCAGTGAACAGGCAGACAGGCCTTGTTATTTTCTCTCTCTCTTTTATCTCCCTCTTACGTTGCAGTTAATTTCTCAAAGGGGAACTTACTTAATCCGCTTGTTTCCGTGTTGGGGAGTGGGAGTTGTGTCGTGTTGCTGACTCGCTGTCACGTCAGGGGTATCTTTGTCTCAAATTGTTTCTCTGTCCGTTTGTGGACAGTCACTGTTTACTTTTTCTGCAGACTTATGATTTACATTCTAATTTGTAATACACCGAAAGCTTAAATGTTATGAACAATATCCAATTTCCATAAACTAGAGATGGAAAATCAATTGCGATCGTATCCCTAACCTTGAGAAAAAGAGAAAGGCCTGTTTGAGGCAATCACTGCAGCCATCAGCATCACACTCACAGACACTTAATCAAGCCCTCCACACCCAGCATCTTCATTAAAGTATATCTTCACATCATGGGCTGGGATTTATAATTAAGGGAAGAAAGCAAACACCAGTCTAAATTCTTCATAAGCAGGTACTTGTTTCAATTAAGTGTTTTGTTTATACGCCAAGGCAGTCTGTATTGTTGAACTCTTACTTGTCAAACCTTTAGAGTCCTGTTTTCGAATCAATATGCAGATCTAATAGGGTGTGATACTGTGTGTATTTAAGGAACACCCACCTGCTGTGCCGTTATGTCAGAGAGAAAGAGAGAGGAAAGAGGGAGAGATAAAGAGATAGAGAGAAAGAAAGTGATAGATAGAGATAGAGAGTGAGTGACAGCAGCAAATAGAGAGAAAAAAACAGAGAGAGATGTGCAGCTTGAGAGGACCAGGATGTGATATGTCAACGTGAGTAAATGTCAGCCGGTCCTCAGGGAGGAGTGTGGATTTATGGGCTGGGATTTGAACTGTAGACTCTTGTGTCAAAGCATAGGGTCAATCTGGTTAGTGTAGTGTGTAGTGCTATCTCTCAGGAAAGAGGCAAAGGGGACGGGAATCAATGAGTGGTTGTTTGTGAGCATCTGACAACTGCTTCACTATAAAACGGTTGTGTTTACTTTGGTGGAGACAGAAGGGAGGAAAAGAGCCATGGAGGGAAAGAAAGATAAAAGTAAAAGTAAAATGAAGTGAATTAGAACTGTATTTGTCACCATAAAATAGAGCAGTTGATTGTGTAGTAAACACAAAATCGTGCCGTAAAAAAAACAAAATATCACAACACCCACAATATCACATCAGTAAAAAATGTAAATAAACAAAGATTTAAGCAATATTTAATCAACCCGGTGTAGTTTGGTGGTTAAGCTGATTACCTTTTTTTTACAGGAATTTAGTTGTGATAAAGCTGAGGGTATGAAAGAGTGTTTGTATCTGTAATTTTTGGAAAATGGATATTTGAAGCAGGAAGCCAAAAGCAAGGTTTGAAATTCCAGGTTTGAAATTCCAGGTGCAGAGGGTGGGTGCTGTCGAACGGGATGGATAATGCTTTCTTAAACAACTGCTAATAAATCAGGCAGACTTTTTGCTGAGTACCTGTGCTGGGTACTACTGCAGACTTTGATCCCCTTAGTTACAGCATTTTTCAGTTTAAGATTGAAAAAAGCAACATATAAAAGGGAAAAAAAAGACTGTTGCGTATGCAGTAAAAAACTAAAGGAATCATGAAAATGGAGGGAAGTGGAGCGAAAGGAAGGAGGTTAACTAGTACATGTAAGCTTGAAAGGATTGGAGTGATGATGTCTAAAATCAACATATACATATCTTTGTCACATAACATTTCCAAAATGACTCTTGACAACATTTTTTTTTATTATCCATGACGGACTGTTGGACACTTTATCCTTTTAGGAGGCTCACTATAAATGAATAATCTACAAACTTTACAATTTGATGGTTTTCAACCTCATTCATTAGTACACAGGATGTATAGGAGAAGTGAGAGACTCAGCCGTTGGGAGATGATGTTGAAGTTAGTCCAGAGAAATTATCCATTCACTCTCATTCTCTGAGACCTGGGAGCAAGTCCAAGATCCAGCCAGCAATGTTAACCATGAAGTGTAATCCAACCCTTAACAAACTTCTGAACCAACAGATTAGGCTGTATTGTATTAAAAGTCGATGAGAAGTTCAGAAACAACAAATCAAATTTATTTGTATAGCCCTTTTTACACACAAGCATGTCACAGAGGGCTTCACACATGCCCAAAGAACTGCCCCTCAACCAACCTAAACCCTCAAGGAAGACCAGGAAAAACTCCCAACGGGAGAAAAAATGGAAGAAACCTTGGGAGGAGCAATTCAGAGAGGGATCCCCTCCTCCAGAGACGGTTGGTGAGAGAGAGGAGCAGAACACAAGCTAAACATAATCATACAGTGTCAATGGGTTTTGAAACACCAAAATCCATTGTTCGGCTTTATAGATGTTGGATGGGACCGGGAAACTCGCTGTTGGCCGTCATGGAGACTGGGTTCCGGTAGATAACCTGGTCTAGCGTTGGTAGACCGACAACCAGGCAGGTCCTGACAGCTCAAACCCCCCACACCACAGGGGATTTGTGGGGGGGACAGAGAGAGGAGGGAATTAGAGAATGCCAGGAGCAGCTAACAGTTACAGTCATAATAGAATGAGATCCCGACCGGTCAAGTGTGGACTAGTGCAGCAATTTTACAGAGCTAAAAGAGTATTTGATGCAGCCCAACACACCAAACAACAGTCTGTGTGGTTCTTACTACCATCTAAGTGCTTAAAGGTGACATGACATGCTGTTTTTGGATGCTTTTATATAGGCCTTAGTGGTCCCCTAATACTGTATCTGAAGTCTCTTTCCCGAAATTCAGCCGTGGTGCAGAATTATAGCCACTACAAGTAGTCCCACAATCAGCTTTCCTCAGAACGCGCTGTTTCTGTGTCTGTAGCTTTAAATGCTAATGAGGAGGAGAGGGGCGGCAACATGCACTAATGTTTACAACGGATGTATCGCAATGGCTCGTAGCCCCCGTTGCTGTAAGATGCCTCAAATTTAGCCATTCTCTTCTGATCACCCTGGTTTGCAGAGGTGCACACTCATTCATTTCAATGTGGAGAAAGGCGGATATCGCAAGCCATAACACCAAAAGCAGAACGGTTATCCCAATAACAAAGAAGTGTACAACACTGGCGTTACAGCGTTTGTATTCACACACACACTTGATGCCATCTACCTTTACATTAGCAACAGTAACTCAGCTGGCTCGTAGCCCCGTTACTGTAAGATGCTTCGAATTTGCCCCTTCTCATCTGATCACCCTGGTTTGCAGAGGTGCACACTCATAATAATTTCAAAGAGGGGAAAGGCGGATATCGCGCACGCCATAACACCAACAGCATAACGACGGTTATCCAAATAACAAAGAAGTGTACAACACTGGCGTTACAGGGTTTGTACGTTAGCAACAGTAACTCAGCTGTTAGCTGCAGAGCTAATGTTACAGCCACATTCTAAGGGTAGGTAACAATGTTCAGTAAAGCAACACAATTATATAGCGTTAGTTAACTTACTTGTCCAAGTTTTGTAGCTTGACCAAGGAGATTTAGTAATGATCCAGAATTTAATTTCAGCAAGGCCAGCTTTGTGGTGGCTCAAGTTGAGGAAGCAGTAGTGGCTGAAATGTTTGGCGCAGACATGCAAAACTTTGGGAAGTTGTGTCGGCGCATTTCCAGCTAAAATAAAATTGAGATATTGTTTGTGCAGAGGCTCGGATGAAGGAATTAAATAAAGATTTGAGCTTGCATTTGTACATCCAAGCACTGAGCAACTGTTGTGCTTCGTTTGTTTGCTCGCCATGATGTCTCTCCAGCAGTGCCGCTTCTAGCCATTTTGGTGCCCTAAGCACACATGTGTCAAACTCCGGCTCCTCGAGGGCCACTGTCCTGCATGTTTTAGATGTTTCCCTGCTCGAACACACCTGATTCAATTAAATGGGTTGTTATAACGACCATTCATTAGAATCAGGTGAGCTGGATAAGGGAAACATCTAAAACATGCAGGACAGTGGCCCTCGAGGACCGGAGTTTGACACCCCTGCCTAAGCATAATTCCTTTATGATGCCCCCCCCCCCCCACCCTCCGAAAAAAAACGATTGTTTTTGCCAGTTTAACTTTTTATTACTATACATATACCTCAATACCAATAGCCTAACACAACAACAGCATCACAATGTAACACCTATTGAGAGGTGGTGGTTCTCTGCTGTGTATCTGTCCATAAACAGCTGGTTGAGAGTGGTTGATCAGGGCTTGGCAGGGACGGACTGGGAGTAAAAATAGGCCCTGGACTTTTATCCAGAACCGGCCCCCCAGAACCGGCCCTGTATACGCCACCACAGCTGCCCTGCCAATCAGTGTTGCCAGGTCTTCGGTTTTCCCGCGGAATTGGGCTACTTTTGAAGTGTTGACGCAGGTTGATTTTTTTGTCCGCTGGTTCGGGTAGACATATTTTGCATGCAAATTACATTAATATCTTTAACTAGAAATGTATATTTTCTATGAAATAATTTATTTATGCCCAAATCCTACCAAATTGACTCCAGATCAGCACATACACATGCACACACGCACTGTGCGTGTGCAGACGTGCCTAATGCACTGAGAAAATCTTCTAAAAACTGGTTTTAATGCTGTCATACTAAACATTTGGTGTTACTTTGTAGATATTACAATAGATTTGGCAATGAAAGCAATGCTGTTGGACTTTAAAAGCAGTGTATATGGTTTGGCAGGGGCATATTTTGAGTTCTGATATTGGCTGGTTTTGATTGGCCATTGGGCTGGTTTTGTCACACAGACCTGGCAACCCTGCTGCCAATGCATCCACATTCTGTGTTTGATGATGCTAGTTACGGAGTTCCCGACTTAATGCGAGCGCAACACGCGCAAGCGTTGGCCTTTATTTCAGCGCAAAATAGTTTTTTGAGCTTCATGTAAAATAAACAGCAGTTTTTCAATTGGTAAAACCTTGTCTAGTAAAGTTGATGTATTTTTGTCTCTTAATTTTTCAGCCCCACCCTTACATTTCTTAGCCTAGTTTTCCAAAACATTTACAACTGAAAGCAGCCAAGGAGCTCTCCACCTTTATTACTCATTTTAAAACTATTTTATACATTTAATATAAAAGCATCATAGAATGTAAAGTAAAGTAACAGCTAGCTGGCGTCAGTTACTTGTAAAATGCATAGATAATGTTTAACAGTAAAATCTCAATTTAGCTTGCACCTAACATATTTGAGTGTGCTAACATTAGCAATAACGTCAGCTACTGTAGTTCGAGGTGTATGCATAGGCTAACCATTAAATTAGCAGCACATTTCCCACATTTAACAATCAATAAACATGGACTTACCTGAAAGTGATGCATGGGCATCATCTCGCAGTTTCTTTCTCTTTCTTTTTTCTGCCCCTGACTCCTCGTCTTTTTGAGGCAATTTTTGAATAGTTGACCTAGCCTACTGTCAAAGTTCGTCAGACCACTGAGATAGGAAAGGGCACCCACTGCGAGCTTGGGAAGTTTATTTTTTTTGGGGGGGGGGGCACCATCGTAACTTTTTTTGAGCAATTAATTATATCTCTTGTTCTGCCTATTTTGTGATATACATGCCTAAAAGGTGCCTAATATTTCTATACTGAAATAATATTGGCATTATAATTATTATAACTATGATGATTGTTCAGTTGGCAAATTTTTGGTGCCCCCCCAAGACTCGGTGCCCTACGCACAGCGCGTAGTGCGCGTTATGGGAGCGGCGGCACTGCTCTCCAGGAAAAACCGATATCGCACTTGCCCTTGCACGGTGGTACTGTAGCTCAGTTTCTAATGGGCGGGCCAGATGATCTGGGCGGGCAAAGCAGAGAGAGGGGAGGTAACCTTTCTCGTATCTATGTCACTTGGAGGAGATTTTCAAACAGAGCGTTTGAGCATTCATTTTGTCAAAGGCGGAGAAGAACACCCAGGGCTTTGTTTAGACCTATCGAAAATTCTAGCCACTGGGGGACCAAAGGCAGGCTAGGGGAACTCATATTAATGTTAAATAACCTCATAAAATGAAGTTTTCATGTCATGTCACCTTTAAAGACGAAGTTCTGAAGAGTCATAGCTCCATCCTCAACCCCCCTGTTGGTTTTATGTGCCAACTGTCACTGGGCAAGATCCATCCTTCCCAGAAGTTAAATACTGCTTGTTTCAAGTCACTGGTTGGTTATCCTTCTCTTCCCTAAAGCTAGCCAAGCTATTTTGTATTGGTTGGAAGAGCCCCTGGGAAAAACTGTATGGCCATAAGCAAACAATAGGTTTTAGATTTAGCAAGGCATGAATGTCCTGGACAACGATCTTGACATTTCATGAATGTCCTGGACATAGATCTGGACATTTCTTTTTGTGTTTCCTAGTATCTGGTCATAATTCACTCTTTGGTGTATCTATGTATGAAATAGAGGGGGTTAAACAAGGAAGGTGGTGGTGGTGGTGGCGGTGGGGGGGTGTACATTATATTTCTGCATTTATATTCATCTATTTATCTACGTCTTGGCTAGAGCAGTTTCATTTCCACGCCTGTGATATATGTAAGGAGATAGGAAAAAGCCAGTTAATAGAATATTTCTTTGCTCTCTGCATGAAAAATAAAATGTCAAAATGTAAAGATAATAACCAATCCAAATACTTTTCTGGTGAACAGATCAAGTCTTGTGGCTCTGTTGCTTAAAGGGTATTTCCACCATGCCACTCCACAAGGTAGTCAGAAAAATACAGATGTTTACATTTTTCTGTAAGATTGATAAGAAGCCTTGATTAATTTGAATTCACACAGTAACTGCTTCAACTGATGATTCCTCAGTGAGCAATATTCTCCCCACAACTTGATCACATAATTAAAGGAAGGAATCTTGCTCTGTTGCCAATAGATTGACAAATCATCAAAACGTGATGATTACATGATAATTGATTGATGATTACGTGATGATATATGTGAAGATATGTATATTGAATTGACATTTGGTATCAAGCCGGCACGCTGCTGTTTGTTCTGAATAACACAGAATGATCTTAACACAAGCATGGCAGCACATGGCAGCTACAGAACAAATGGAAGTAGAATTTTTGGCCAATGTGGTATATTTCTCACAGAAAGCCGACTGTATATGAAAGTGTTCCTATGGCATCTGAACACAGGATAGTGTTGTGATTGACTGAGTTCATTGCGGTCCAGGGGTCTCATTTATAAAGCTTGCGTACACACAAAACGGGGCTGAAAATGTGCGTATGCCACTTTCCACGCAAAGGTTGTGATTTATAAAAAACAAACTTGACGGGAGAATATGGGGTCCTCCATGCAAACTCTGACCCTCCCATAGGCCTACGCACATTTTGAAAACAGTTGGAATTGGCGACGCAGATGACCGTACTGTAGTCTGACTGCAGAAAGTAAATGCGGGAAGAACGATTACTCGTAATATTTATATATTTAGTTTTCCTCACACACGTTTTTTTCCATTAAATGTCATCATTATCATGACAATTTAATCCAGTAGTATTATTTGAGCTTGTACTGAGGGATAATTGTTCCATAAACACCTTGTACAATCCAACTCAAATTTTAAATCAAATTTCAGCGCTGTCTCACCATCTTATTGTCCACTACCGGAGTGCAGGAGGGGGGTAATGCCCAACTGCATGGAATGCAGATAACATCACATATCCTACCTTCCTAACTGCAGAACACAGTGCATAACTAAACGTTCCGGTGTGCGTACGCAGGGTCTTATAAACCAGAATTTTTGTGTGCGTACGCCATTTTAGGCTTTTGGGCGTACGTAGACTATTAGTAAGAATCCTAAGCAGAGTTTTATAAATAAGACCCCTGCTCAGTAAGATTTTGTGATTCTCCCCAGTGCCTGATGTCTGCGTCAATCATGTTTCACCGGTGCCTGCTGGGAGGTGGCTGTCACGGCCACAGCCGTGCCCCCCCCTATTGTTTTTGGTTTTGCCCTGTCCTAGTGTTTCCCTGTCATTGTTGTCACCTGTGTCTCGTTCAGTTCTCGTCAGTTTCATTGTGTTCACCTGTGTCTTGTTTGTTTCTGTGTATTTAGGTTCCTGTTTGGTGTCCAGTCTTTGTCTTAGCATACCCTTTGTCATGTGAGTACCCTTCTGTGTCCCGTTTTTGAGAATAAACCTGTGTTCCTCGCAATGCCTCGGTACTCTCGTGCATTTGGGTCCTACCCCACCTCACAACCTGACAGTGGCGGGAAGGGTCTGGAACACTAGTGGTGGTTTCAAGTCTGGGCCAGCTCTAGTCTGAATTTTACAATGAACTTTGAGCTTCAGAGCAGGCTGAGTCTGGGCCATAGTGACGCCCCACTGTGACTTTACTCTGAAGGTAATGGAGAGGGGGTCTGGGGCGGATGGGCCTGGGGGGCATAGTCCTGTTGTACAAAAAATGAATTGCTCCCATGTTTTTGTGTCTTTCTCTGTGTCAGTGTGTGTGAAAGGGACTCTGAGCAATATCTAGAAGGCCAGAGCCACACATTGATAAACTGCAACCAACCTGAGAGTGGAGCGAAAGAGGCTTTGAGTTTTAGAGTGACGGGTAGAGTGCACACACAGGTAGGTTTGTGTTTGAGAATGAACTACAGTATGTACATTCCACTGTGCTCCACAGATCAGACAACAGGATGGAGCCTGATTACTTGCAGTCATCTCCCATGTCTGCACCTCGTCCTTGGACGGGATGGGGGGCAAAACACCATATAAAGGCTGGAAATAGTGGTTTCTTTGTAAAAGATACAAAGCATAACTATTGACAAAGTCAGGAAATAAATCACTTTGACTATTTGGGCGTATGTTTAAAAATAATATTACTGCTTTGTTACTTTGACCTTGAGTGCATTTATATTCAATCCAAACGGACTACCACAGCATTGATGGCCGCAATCAATTCACGGCACATTTTATCGTGGACACACAGCATATCCTTGCGAACACAGTGTATTCCCTCGCATCATGTAGACCACTATCTCTGCCCAGAGTGTAACATCTCCTCGCAAACATGGTGTACACCTGGGATTGGTTTCAGCTTCTATATCCTGTGTTCTGATCACTCTGGTTTGCTTATCTGATCTTGAGAGTCGCTCCCCTTCCCTCCGTGACCTCCACCTTGTTTGTCGTGGTCTGGAGACAGGATGCGGTATTTAGTACCAGACCAAGACACCAGATATGTCCAGAAGATAAAAACCTGATCGAGTGAAAGAAATCCCCTGCTTGGCTGTTTGAAGGTAAGAACATATATGATGACAAGCACGCTGAACACATACTCCAAAACGCCCACTGCAGTGTATTAATAGTTCCCTCTCGCCATGGGTTCTAAGAGCTTGACGAGTGAGTCAAGACTCTGCACATCATGGTCCTTTAACCTGGACATGTGCCAGGATCTGTGTAGGGGAGCCATATTCAGGAAACAAAGGATGTAATAAGGTCAAAGCTTTTGAAAGAACATTTGAAACGCGCCCCTTTCAGAACCTCTGTCCTTGTTTGAGAACATTACCTACATGCAATGCAAATGGTTGTCTTTCTTGTCTCCAACTCATATTAATTCATGTCAGTCTCTTTCATTAGACGTAACCAGCCGATCGAATGGTGGGGATTGCTTTGCATGTCGGGAGGAATGAATGTCTGTGTTAATTGATTTGGGGATACTAACAAAATAACAGCAGATCCTCAGGACTGTTTGCAATAAATAAATAGGAATCTGGTCATTCAATGAGGAGTCTTTAGATAATCCGAAATTATGTGAAAGCCTTGCTATTTATTCGTGCTCTGTTTATATTTCGAAGAAGACCCACAGCAAGCGGCCTGGACGAGGTTCTGCAGTAAGTCACAGGGAGCTTATACCCAATAAGACATTGTCACTGTCACTGTTCACAAAGGATCTCTCAGATTTGACCGTTAACACACCATGTTCTTTATCGTTAGATTAGATCAACTCTGTGCGCTGTGTGGGTGATATGACTATGATAACTATATCATAATAATGATATAACAAAAATGAATGATGTACAGTGCATCCGGAAAGTATTCACAGCACTTAACTTTTTCCACATTTTGTTACAGCCTTATTCCCCCCCAAAAATGTCCTCAAAATTTTACACACAATACCCCATAATGACAAAGTGAAAAACGTTTTTTACAGATTTGCATACATTATGAATGAAAACAACATGTAAATAAGTATTTACAGCCTTTGCTCAATACTTTGTTGTAGCACCTTTGGCAGCAATTACAGCCTCAAGTCTTTTTTAGTTTGATGCTACAAGCTTGGCACACCTATTTTTGGGCAATTACTCCCTTTCTTCTTTGCAGGACTTCTCAAGCTCCATCATGTTGAATGGGGAGGGTGGATGCATAGCCATTTTCCGATCTCTCTGTTCAATCAGGTTCAAGTCTGGCCTCTGGCTGGGCCACTCAAGGACATTCACAGAGTTGTCCCGAAGCCACTCCTTTGATATCTTTGCTGTGTGCTTAGGGTCATTGTCCTGCTGGAAGATAAACCTTCGCCCCAGTCTGAGGTCCAGAGCGCTCTGGAGCAGGTTAACATCAAGGATGTCTCTGTACATTGCTGCTTTCATCCTTCTCTTGATCCTGACGAGGCTCCCAGTTCCTGCTGCTGAAAAACATCCCTGCAGCATGATGCTGCCACCACCATGCTTCACTGTACGGATGATATTGGCCAGGTGATGAGCGGTGCCTGGTTTCCTCCCGACATGACGCTTGGCATTCAGGCCAAAGAGTTCAATCTTTGTTTCATCAGACCAGAGAATTTTGTTTCTCATGGTCTGAGAGTCCTTCAGTTGCCTTTTGACAAACTCCAGGCGGACTGTCATGTGACTTTTACTGAGGAGTGGCTTCCGTCTGGCCATGCTACCATACAGGCCTGATTGGTAGAGTGCTGCAGAGATGGTAGTCCTTCTGGAAGCCCTTCTCTTCACAGAGCAACGCTGGAGTTCTAGACTGAACATCGGATTCTTGGTCACCTCCCTGACTAAGGCCCTTCTCCCCTGATTGCTCAGTTTGGCCAGATGGCCAGCTCTAGGAAGAGTCCTTGTGGTTCCAAACTTCTTCCATTTACGGATCATGGAGGCCACTGTGCTTTGGGACCTTCAATGCTGCAGAATTGTTCTGTACCCTTTTCCCAGATCTGTGCCTCGATACAATCCTGTCTTAGAGGTCAACAGACAATTCCTTGGACTTCATGGCTTGGTTTGTGCTTTGACATGCACTGTCAACTGTAGGACCTTATATGGACAGTTCAGTTAAAACAATCACGTATAAGATTTGAGCAGTTTTTGTTACATGACATGGACATGTAGGTTTGACTTTGGCGGAGTGGAGGATCTAAGGGAAGCACTCCCTGCCTCCTCAATGCAACACATACATACATGACACTAGAGGCAGGGAGTAATAGAGATATAATCCCCCTGATGGATAGAACATACAGACAGCATGGGGGAGAAGGGGATAGTGAAGGGCGGCAGCAGCACTGATCATACAAAAACCGTTGTGAGTGTGTGCGTGTGTGTGCGTATCCGCTCTGCCTTTTAATGCCGTTTTATCGGATGTGGCCCAATGGGCTTGTGCTGGCTAACACAGGTGTGGTAATGAGCAGATTATGCGCGCTGCCCGATTGCCCTGCTTGAACTAGCTGTGCTTATGTGTGTGCCTTTGCAAATCATGTCCAATCAACTGAATTTACCACACTCCGATCAAGTTGTAGAAACATCTCAAGGATGATCAGTGGAAACAGGATGCATCTGAGCTCAAATTTGAGTGTCACGGCAAAGGCTGTGTAATGAATAGTGAGTTTTTCGTTTTTTATTTTTAATAGATGCAAAAATGTACAACTAAAAAACTTGTTTCACTTTATCATTATCGGGTATTGTGTGTAGAAGTTTTATGAAAAAAATGAATTTAATCAATTTTGGAATACGACTGTAACATAAGACCGTGGAAAAAGTGCTAAAGTGCTGTGAATACTTTCCGGATGCAACGTATAGTTATGTACTCTACTATGTGCATGTGGCAGGCTGAATGTGCATGAGCATTTGTGTAGATGTGCACAGCCACCTCCTTGGGCTGATTAGGTATTCTAAGGCACGTCTCCTTTCCCCCTCCTTGGCATGGAATGTGTTTAGCTGTTCAACTTTGATTAACACACAGTGTCTCTCAACCGGCCGTGTGTGTGTGTGTGTGTGTGTGTGTGTGTGTGTGTGTGTGTGTGTGTGTGTGTGTGTGTGTGTGTGTGTGTGTGTGTGAAGTGAATCTGGCCTGTTTGTTTCTCTGTTCCTCCTGGTGTATGTGGCATGACAGCTCCTCTCACATGTAAATCACAGCTTTATTCCATGCAGGAGAACAGAATCAGGAAGCTTGTAGTTTTGCCCTTTTCAAAAAAGGACTTCAAATCCCCCCTGCCCTTTATTTTAACTATGGAGGGGGGGGGGTGATGCAGTTAAGTGATGCAGTTAAGAAATGGCTAAGCCATATGTAAGCTACCGATATGACACATGATATGACACATTGAAACAAACAACAAAAATGCTAATGTGAACACAGACGCAAGGTTGCTCTTCCTATTATCAGTGTGCTTCTCACCCTGGACCTTAATTTAGCAGGTGATACAATTACCATGTCCCCAGGTGTGCCATTTTCCAGATGTACCTTCCTGTCAAGAAAGTAAGAGAAAAACAAGCACAGAAACAAGAGAGTCATTTTTTGTAGGTGGGGGGAGGGGGGCATAGAATTTGGATGCACAGTAAAGCCTCCCCGTGACATGCTGGCAGTAATTTGTTCTGAAACAGGGGGGAGAAACATTGCTGTGCTGTCACTGCAGTGTCAAGCCTAGCTGGACGAAGCAGGACGAAATCCGCTGACATGTACGTATCCTCAGGAAAGAATATCTAAACTCAGTGCTCTTCCAGCAGGTGCAGACAAAAACAGCAAAAGCAAATGGGAAAGTGAAACCTTTGGAGTAACACCATAAGAGTACAGCAATCGTTAGGCTACTGTCTATTCTGTAATTTCAAGTCTGAGCAGAGTAATAGTCACCAACTGTACCTCAATGCCATATACAAGTGGTGTGAAAAAGTGTTTGCCCCCTTCCAGATTTCTTGTCGTTGTTTGTCATACTTAAATGATTAATCAGCTTGAGGTCACGAACAGATTGCCGGACATTCTCCTTCAGGATTTTTTGGGAGACGGCAGAATTCATGGTTCCATTTATCACAGCAAGTCTTCCAGATCCTGAAGCAGAAAAACATCCCCCGACCATCACACTACCACCACCATATTTTACTGTTGGTATGATGTTCTTTTTCTGAAATGTGGTGTTTCATTTACGCCAAATGTAAAGGGACACATACCTTTCAAAAAGTTCAACTTTTGACTCGTCACTCCACAGAGTATTTTCCCAAAAGTCTTGGGGATCATCAAGATGTTTTCTGGCAAAAATGAGATGAATGATCTGAAACATTTAAGTGTGACAAACATGCAACAACAAAAAAATCTGGAACGGGGCAAACACTTTTTCACACCACTGTGCCTGCCCCAAAACACAGCTAAACCATTAAGGTTGAGCTTTGCTATCTGCTGGACTGTAAGAGCCAATTGCAGCTACTGTGCTGTTGATTTGTCCTACCGTGTCATATTTTTCTACCACAGCACAAAACTATAGGGCTAACCCTAACTAAGCTAGGATAAAATGTTAGAACACCTCCATCCAGAAAACAATTAAGCGCCCCCCAAAAAGCTCCACAGGCTAATACACGGAATCAATAATAAGTGCTGTGGCTGGAGTGCCTCACAAATGTATTGATTCATAACCAGTGACATCTAAATGATATTGAGCACAGGGAGAATGTTTACCTGTGATAGCGTGTGTGATTGGATAATTGGTGATGTAGCTAAGTGTGTTCGAATGCTTAATGTGAAGAAAGGTCATTCAAACCAACAGAAAGGAGAGGAGAGAAATCTAGTTAGTGGAATAATATTCTCATGCTATCAACTCATTTCCTATGTAGTTTGACCTTTTTAAACAATATTCTATGATTTTGACCATTAATCATGAGAGGGAAAGATGGTTGGCTGATGATTATAATTTAAAACATAAAAAATCCTATAAAGGTAAAATAATTTCAAAAGAATTGCCTCCTTAACCAATAAAACATCTTGGGCAATAAACCAGCCTGAATGTGCCCGGTAACTCAGCTTTCCCCAGACAAAGCTTCCCTGTGCCCTCTGACCATCATCCATGGCCTCTCTACAGACCAGGAGGACTGTAAATATCCTCCAGATTGAAATCTGAATGTGTAAGAAGCCATTTGGAGGCAACTTCTACATTATTCATGTACTACTACATCCCTAACCTGTGCAGCATTTTAACCCGAAGAATTCAAATGGTGAAATTGATTTCCGTTCACCGTTTTACAATGACACATATTTGACATTGAGTTCTTCACTGTACTTGCCTCCATATCATAAACTGCATGTTAAATTTTCATGCAACACCTGTAGTGTTAAAATGTGAATAACAGTTCTGAAGTTTTTTCCCCACTTACTTATTAAATGTCAACCGTGACGGATATAAGTCAATTAAACTAAAGGGCAGCGATTTTCTCCTCCTCCTCTCTATTTTGAAGAAAAAGCTGCAGTGAAATATCACAGCCAGCTTTCCTCTCTGTGGAAAATCATTACACAATCTGAAAGTGAGTAAAATATTCTGTGCCCAGGCTTGCCTCCTGTTATTGCACCATTAATAACTTTGCTGCTGCCAAAGAGACAACATCAAGCTTGGTTGGAGAGGATCTAGCTAATGCAGTCAGTAAATTAAAACACACTGTGTTCATTTTCATAAAAAAGACCGATCTATGTTGTCAGAGGTAGGAGTGGTTTAATATTCTCTGTCTACCCACTAACATCTATTTACCTTTTATTTTTGGAAGAATTACTCCAGTTTTTCAGAGCATTACTAATATCTGGATGTGGTTTAACAACCTTGCTTAGCATGCGCACAAGGTGAAATCCTGTCACTGTTCTAGTTTAATATAGTAAATACAACATTCACATAATTAAGAACAGTTCAGATAAACACTTACATTTAGTCATTCTTTCAGTAAGTACAGGGACATTACCCCGAGGCAAGTAGGGTGAAGTGCCTTGCCCAAGGACACAATTTCAATTGCACGGCCGGTAATCAAACCAGCAACCTTCTGATTAATAGCCCGATTCCCTAACCTCTCGGCCATCTATATCTCTATATCTGATAAAGGGGGGTGATGATGGTGTCCCTGCCATCAATTATGATTTTTTTTCTTACATCCACTTCCGTTATGGATAATGAAAATACCTTTCTAAAAACTTTTCATCATCAGATTTAAAACAAATATTGCAGTAAGCCCACAAATTGCAACACCTCGGCATGTTAACTGATTTGGGTCTAATTATGGAAACATTTTCATCTCCACAGTGTTGTATGGTTGTTATGGAAACTATACATGGTGGAACAGTATGCTTCAGTGAATAAGCATTGCATAGACTCTGAAATATTTACTAGATCTGTTTGATCCTCCGCAAGCAAACTTTATTTTGAAAAAAGGTTACAATAAATCAGATATATACACAGTTTAATGAGAACAGGCAAAGCACGCACCTACTGCACTGCAGTAGGTCATCCGTAACGCATACTGCCATAGCAATTCTTTGTACCAACTTCATTCTGTTGAATTATTAAGCTATTTGTGACAGTCTCACTCAACCTGGGAGAAAAGAAACTTTGGGAGCATAACCGAGCACATTTTTTTGCGAGGACACCACGACTGCTAATCTGTGAAATTGGATGAATTTAAGTTAACCACCAAATGGGATTAAATTGTACGGGTTACAGTTAGCTGAGAGGGTAGTGTATGTGAAAGTGTATGAAAAGAGTGGATATGGGTGTTACCGTATTAGAGGCCCACATATTTTACTGCAGGTGGAGTCAATGTCTCTGAGTGTGTCTCTAGTGCCAATTTGTAAGAAGGCTTAGACAAAGCATGTGTGTGGGTGGGCAACTGTACAGCACATTCGTGAAGTGGGGCACCGTTGTCTTGAGTGGCTCTCATCTGCAAACACACATTCTCTGAAACCCAGGCCTGAAGATCCTTTAATTACAGTATACAGAGTATACGCAAGCCTCTGATCAGTTAGTGGTTCACTGAAAAAACAAGACTGATCACGGATCACAAGATGGCCAATGACTCGATCCCTCCAACAAATGATCCACAAACAACAACGTGACGTTAACCTAAGGCTGTTTGCCACGAGTGAACCAATCTTTCAGACGATTCATTTGATTCCGGAAGACCTGATCCAAGCTTCACATTTTGGAAAATGCAATGCTTATTAGCCAGTATCTGAACCGGGATGGGCTTTCATAATTAAGGATAGCAAGCCAGTGGCAAAGGTGTCCATGGTGCATGGAGGAGGTTAAGCCAGCCAAACTGGCACTAATAAGGAAATCTGATACAGGCTCGGCGTCACTTTTAAGCAGCCTGGTCAAGGCTTACATGGAACTTAACACAAGTACTGGTGTCAGTCACACTTATGCTTCCAATAGTAAAATTATCACTTGGTTGATCATCACCTTCTTCATCCCACTGACAAGTGGTGCATCTTGATCTTGTTGTATCTGTCAGTGCTGCTCATCATTTTAAAGACTGATAGGACTAAAGGGTGTCTATTGGACATGGTCGTTGACTGTAGTTTTTAGGGTTACATGATGGCAGGACAATACAGTATATATGTATTTTATACAGTATGTGTATATAAGATACCTGGTGTCTCACATTGTGAAATATAATGTAAAGGGAGAGACTTTAGCATGACTGCCATAAATAATGAGATCCCCCCTTCCAGTATCTAATTGAAGACATAATGAAGAATAGAGAGAGATAAAGAGAGAAGGAGGGGGAATGGGGGAGGAGGAGAGGGTGCCCCATTTCCTTTTGTCATAGCCTTGGGGGCTGGGCATACCCTTAGCATTGCAACCTACTTTTACACCCCTCCCTGGAACAGGAAGAGAAAAAAACAGGCCTAAAAAGTAACATGAGCCCAAAAGCAATCTGTTCCTTCTGACACCATTGTCTTTCCCGCTCTGCAGGGGCAGCAAGATCTTCTTAGCCTGCTCCTAATTGTCCCACACTGATGTTTGTCTCTGTGTTCTAACGTTGAGTGTGAGTACATAAATTACTGCTAGGTAAACATGTAGACACGGAGGGATGCAGACAAACAAATCATAAAAACAAAAAGCTGTTCGGCCAGTAAGCCTCAAAATTGCCACGATGCTGGAGAAGCAGGGAATTGTTCACATCTTTAGGCTGTGTTTGAAATTATTCTTTTATGTCTCCCACCTCGGGTTCTTTAATAATATACTTGCTCAAGCTGAATGGCGTTTTGTTTAATATGAATGTTTTATCAGTCCCCAATTTATATGAGGGAGATATAAAAGTGAAATTGTTTTGTCGTTTTTTTCTCCTTCGGCTCTCTGGGGAATGAACCTTCGTCACACTTATCGCTTGTGCATCTGCATTGTAAATTAAATTGAACAAGGCCACAGCATTAGGATGCAAATTAAAGGCCTTCCAAAACCGTTCAAATAATGATAGGGAGTGAAAAACCAAGAGGGCGTTAAGGGAAGTATTGGAGTCTTGCATGACTGCCTTTGTGAGTCCCTGTAACAATATTCCAGGATAATTTAACCAGTATTCATAAGAAGTATTGTCAACATGTTGATAAAACATATTAGCCGCAGTCATTTACAAAATGTTGTTGCCTAAGAAAGGGTATGCTTTCAGAGCAAATATTGACAAATTGGAAATAATTGTCTGTGCCACAAATTGCCATATTTAATCCACCCGTAAATATTCCGTAATTCAACTGCAAATGCTTCCCCCAACACACACAAGATGTTGTTTTTTGCAGGATGACACGTGCAGTTTGACCACATTTTCTTTGTTTTCCTTCCATTCAGTGACAATCAGAAATCAGACAAATAATCTTTTACTAGGGCTGCTATTTCTTACTTCGTTCATTGATGAGCAATGTGTCTAACCTTTCCATTTTGGGATGTATGTTGTTCATGATGTTGTTGTTTTTTTACGTGACAGTTGCTAATGATAACTACTGCCTCTGGGTTGCAAATCTGCACCTACCAAAGAATTTGTCAACATTAGTATGAGTGTGAATTACAATAACTGACTTGGAAGCATACCCAAATGCAATTTTGAGAGCACAATAACAAAGCTAGCATACCAAAAGGAACCTCGCATTCGGAAAAAATTAACTATAAATAAGCCAAGCATTTGCTTTGCACAAAGGTACATTTATGCAAAAGATACTGTGTGTACAACAAAAACTAAGTGCACAAGACAAATCACGTTAGGTGACAACATGTATCTTTTTCCATGACCCGTGATTTATTGATTTTTTAAGCACATTCTGCACTGATTTGTCTATGTGGATTTTACACCTTTTGTATATCACAGCTATCATTTCTCTGTCAATCATACACGAGCAACGTAGACTCCTTTCAGCTCAGTCTGACTGACAGAAAAAACATAATAACATAATTTCACTTCCTTTATGTGTTGTGTTTTTACCCGTAACCACACTCTGTATGGCAATAATTGATGCCAGGAGGTAACAGATTCAATTAAACAATGCTATACAAAAACCAACATTGTAATAAAGGTATTGGTCACTTAGGCTATCCATAACAAAACAATAAATATTACTTCTGTCTGTCTGTCTGTCTGTCTGTCTGTCTCTCTCTCTCTGTCTGTCTGTCTGTCTGTCTGTCTGTCTGTCTGTCTGTCTGTCTGTCTGACTCCCTCTCTCTCTCACTCACTCACTCACTCACTCACTCACTCACTCACTCACTGTCTCTCTTTTTCTGTCTCTAACACACTGTCTTTCCCTTTCTCTCTCTTACTATGTCTCCCTCTCTTTCTTGCTATGCCAATTTTCAGAAGAGGCCAGTGCTGTTTAACTGTTGAGGGAAGCAATTACAGTAAGATCTGGACATGGGTTAACTAAGACCCATTGGACCAGAATCGATGAACGGCACCCTGCTTGAACTAATCACAGGAGTGAGACTGAGGCGAGGCTTCTGACAGGAAAAGTACAGGAAGCAATGACAGAGCTAATGGTTTGGAAAACGTTGCTGATGAATAAGGAGAAGCAGGTTGAGTTTCTCACTTTGTTCCCTCTATACTTTGCCAGCAACCTTCAGGCGCCAAAATGATAGCGCATTGACTCCAATACCTACTGTTGACACACATGAATGAATGAAAGAAGTGACTAAATGAGTAAATAAGGGAAATATTGAGTGAATGAGTGAATAAACTACTGAATAGAAGAATTTGTCAGTGAATGAGTAAAAAATGAACCATGTGTGTATTTAAAGGCATGCTGTAATTATCAATACTAAGTCATCTTTCTCGGCAACAACATACAGTTCTGTGCATGGCCCCTTTCGTCCACAATATAGTCCTTTATCTGCCCGACAACGCAAACCCATGTTTTATCTTCCACAGGTGATGGTGGTGATGTCACCTATGTGTCAAGCTTATCATTAGCCTGTCACAGAGAAAATGTCCCTCAGTGTCATTTTAGACAGACACGTACAGGTACACTCAATAACTGCTTTGTTTTCCTGAATATGCCTCATTCACTGCTGCCACTGTAGTGTCAGTTATTTAGGAGCAGTCATTTGGGAGAAAGCTAATGAAGCTTCTTAGCATTGACAAAAGGAAGCGCCAGGAAGAAAAACGCCTATTTACACTCATTATTCAGATTCATAAAAGAAGGTTATAATAACAGGGGTTTAGGAGAAAAACTGCTTCTTTCCTTATTGTAGACATCAGTCTTGGCACCAGAGTAAACAATATACTTCTGCACACAGCTCTGAGACTTCACAGTGCCATCTCCATGGCAACCCCATTTTCAAGTCATATCTTTAATGAAAAGGTAATGAGAGAAACATAACATTCCCAACTTCATTACCGGAGCAAGATTCAGCAATAAAAAAAAGTAAATCAGGGATGCTGCCATTTGCCAGAGCAGCGGTGCCCAGCAGTATATAACGGTTATAAAACATTGAGTAAGAGAAGGCAGGGAACCTGGTGGACCTCTGATCAGATTGTGATTTTCTCATTTCAATAAAAGCGTTTTCAAATTGTCTCTCCACCACTCACCATCTTCCTCACTTCCGCAAGATGAAATGACCTGTGTTTATTCGCCTTTTCTAATTGAGGAAATCATATGTTTTCACGGTTTGTAAAAAAAAAACATGAGAAATCCTAAAAGGGCTTATTTGAGGTGTGTGTGAAAAAAGAGAACAATATGTGTGCTTTAAGATTGCTCCAGATTTTTGGGAGGCATTTCAAGTGTGGCTATCTGCGTTCGCTGTTGATCATGTAATTGCAAACATATTCTTCAGTTCTAAATCGCACACTATTTGTAAACATTCCCATGAAGTTCACCAATCATCAAAACATGGCGGCGGTGCGGACAGTCTGAGAACTGAATATATAGCCATTTCTAGGGGCAAGTCCTGTTAGCTTCTTTCCCTCAGTCATTATATACATATTTGACAATGGGAATATTACAGGAGTGAATACATTCTATCTTTCTTTCAAATTACCCAATCTTCTGTGCATTTTTACCCAGGGGAGGAGAAAAACTCAGCATTTTTACCCAAGGAAGAGAATTCAACATGCCTCTTGTTTGTTTAATTGGACATGGCCTTTGCAAGAGGCCACGCTCAAGAAAATGAGACGTGACCTTGTTTCATCCCCGTGAGGTAAACACACGTCGCATTTAAATCCACACCTCGCCGACAAATAATTCATCTGGTCGCCCTGTCCTCATTATCACGGTAACCTTGTGATCTGACCATTTTGTGAGCTGTAATGATGCATGTGATATTCCAAAACCAATTCAAATCTGGTTGTGGCATGTTCAGTTGCAGGGCATCAAAGGACGCCAGGATGGCCTTCTTCAGAGCACCTCCAGCACGCCTACACACACCCTGGCTCACCTACACCACCCCCTCCCCACCACCACAACCCAGGCTCCTGCTTGCATATTTAGATGGGGCCGCTCAGAGAATTAAGTGGACTATATGATGTATAGAGTATGGAGTTTTATCATACTGGAAGAGGCACCGCATAAATCTCCCCCCAAAAAATACGGGCATCCTTTCAACCCCTGCATTCTTCCTGCTGGGCAGTAGCAGGAGAGAAGGCCCCTGCTGATCCCTGTCACGAGACCCTTGTTTGGGCCAGCTGATCACCCTGCCGTTTGTAAGCCCTGGGTGTTAGACTCTCCAAGCAGAAAGAAGTCCTTATTGGGCACCGTATGAGACTGCAAGGCACATTATCATGCGGATGCTTTTCAACAAGGGGATATGGCTGGGGCAGCAACAAATGCAAGTGTATGCTATGCCGTGGGTTGCATTTTAGTTTTTTAGATACACCATGAATTTATTCAAAGATAATTGAGCATGGAGTGAGTGTGTTTATTATGGTATGCCAAAGTCTAAGCCTGCATGTGGAACAGTAGTGGCAGAAGCATGAATGCACTCCCCTCATTGTACCTTCAGACAGCAGAGTCATAATGACTGTGCTGCAGGACTCACGCTCTACCAACCCTAGGCCTCATTGCTATGCCACAAAGAAAAATGTGTTTAGCATTTGTTTATCTGGAACAGTGGACTGGCAAGACGGCACTGGTAATGGCAGAGACAGTGCAAGGTGGACACTCCAGTGGTTGCCGATCGCTTACAATATGCTGCCCTCACCGCCCCCCCACCCCCCCCCCCTCCCCATGCACACTCTCTCCCTCTCTCGCTCTCTCTCTTTCTCTGTCTCTTGCACAGGTGCGGAGTATTTTCTACCTCACACATCAAAGAGGCAGGAGCAAAATGAGACACCAAGAGAGTGTCACACGGTTTCATCTTCAGTTGTGTGCTTAAAAGAGAAAGGTGCTGTATAATTCATTGCCAGAATATTGGCTTGTTAATATTCATGAGGTAACATTTGCATGTGGTGAGCTTGTTTTCTGAGGAGCCGCTTTGTCCACTGGAGGTTCAGACAATAGTTTTGGCTGGTTGGTATCAAAGAGATTAACGGACCTTTTCAAGAAAAAGTTGTTTTTTTATGTCTCAGTAATGTGTGCCCCCAAAGGAAAGATTTCCCTGTCTCTTACAGACAGTAATAAAAACTGAAAACAACCTAATAGGAAGGTTTGGAATAAAAAAATCTAAAAGCAGTTTTGACTTATTAGATATTAAACCTGACACAAAAAACAACAACTCATGGAGCAAACTTGACACTTGAAACTTCCTACTTGATGTGTTAACTGTAATCTTTAGTCTTCATTTAGATTTGTAATGAGGTTTTCCATCCTAAGACTTTTGTGCAGAAGGAGGGTGGCATGGTGTTAGTCCTTGTAATTTCCCGCGTAGATTCAAATCATGTAACAATTGCTGTGAAAGAAGGACATGGTACACGTTCCTAATGTACACGGTATGTACACAGTACTAAACAAAAACATGTCAGGCAGTTTTGGCTTTCACGACTGCTTTTTAAAAATGTATCTCACCAAGGCCACAAACAATGGTACACCTCAGTCGGTTAATAGTAGTCAACAGAGCCCTGTTCCATAGTCTTCCTCTCTTTCTTTACCCAGCAGGATTTATGATCTCTCCCTCTGTGAGAGATAAGGGATTTGTGTGCACTGCGTGTTGTTGGGGCGCTAGACCGTTGGGCCATTGGGACCAGCTGTTATCTAAGATGGGAGAGCTAGCGCTAAGGTCCCTGTCTGGTTACAGAAGGCAGGTGCAGATGGGTAAAAGCAGGTGCTCTGAGAATAAGGAGAAGGGAGAGGAAGAAACACCTGGCCCCTCTGGTGTGACAGACTGGCCCTCCAATCTGCATGATTAGCTTTGTTTCTCCAACTGAGCACGGCGAAAAACAAGACCCACATCTTTAGTAGGGCGGAGCACAGCGGCAGGGCCCCACTTCATCCCCCCTGCCCCGACCCAAACAGACACACACATACATACACTCGACAGCAATACTTCGAGGGGGCCACTGTAGGAAAGGTGACTTTCAATGACTGCAGCTCTTTCCCTAAAAGTGGCTTGGTAAGCAAAAAGGCCCATAATAGGACACACACTATTCTCCCAATGTCACGGTAGCAGCATTCAAGACCCATTTCTCCCAGATTCATAAACACTTCCCTGGAAAAGGGATGAGCGAGAGAAAGCGAGACAGAGAGACCCCCTTTGGCTGACTTGACAAGCAGGCAGCAATAAGCTCACTCCTACAAGCGTTTGGCTGGGAGTCAGAGCTGAAATGCCCCCCCCCCTCCTCCGGCCATCCCCCATCTGCTGTGGAGTTGAATGTGCCGGCAGTTTGTCCGAGCGCTCCACCCAGGGAGACCTGCATAATTATCAACCCCTGCTCACAGGAGCCGAGGCATCGACGCGGGTATTCGTTTCGGCGTAACACGGTGGTTTACCTTCAAGGACAAACAGACAAAATTAGTGTTAATAGTGTGTTTGTATTGTCAGAGCTCATGTGCCCGTGGATTTGCTTTATTCATGGCCTCACTTCATCTGCCAGCCAACCATTGAATAATTGAAGGAATTATCAGGCCAGGGGTTCCAAAGCCCTTCAGAAATGTGTCATGCCCCTGAGCAAAGCCTACAGAAAAAAGGGAAACCCGCCTCCTTATTCAGTACTCACACCCACATCCAAATCTCCACCTACACACACAAATGCACATATACACATGTGAGGGAGTTAGATTAACTAACTAAAGTTCGGGGGGAAGATAGCGCACCAAGACTCCTCCTCCACTCCAATCAACTAACTCGCATCCGCCTAGTGAAAACACGAAAGAATGCGTACCAACTCCAGTCAACTTCATATGCATCAGCCTAGCGAAAGCACGGAAGAATGCGACCAAACTCCCCGTTTCAATTACAAGGTTTGTATAAAGTGTCTTCCGTTGCTCTGGTCCTTGTGCTAGCATTTTGGTGTCGCCCTCCCCTTTTCTCTGCTTCGCCCTGTCATCTATACAGACTCGAGCTGCTGCTCGGCCGTGACCCATAAGGACTCTCCGCCACACCCCGAGTCCATACCCGGTAACCACACGTGCACCATCCACATCACCTCCATCTCCATTCTCCACATCCCCTAATCACACTCTCATCCTCCCAGGACCCCAGGCCCGGCTCTGCTACCAGCCTCCACCAACCGCTCCAGGCCCGGCTCTGCTACCAGCCTGTACCACAATGCATTAGGCGTGGCTTTGCTACCAGCCTCCTCCACCATCGGGCTTGGCTCTGCTACCAGCCCTGCTTCAATAAAAACTATCTATTCAATCTATGGTGTGATTACTGAACTTGTGAAACACACGTTAATGATGCCACCCAATGGCAACATCGCCCAAGCCGTTAGCTGTGGGACAATAGGTTTACCCTTATGCCAGAATAGTGTTGTACTCCATGATTATTTTGACATAAATAAGGATTTTGCCAGTGCAGTTTTGGCAAGAATCTCTCTGTGACTGACGCAACTTAAATCTAGAGACAACACAACTGGCACCAACCTTTCACTTGATTCAAGGGATATGAGGTGGCAATGTCATTCTAGATTTGTCACCGTTCCTTTAGAAGCCGTTCCGCTCCTGCTGAGTTCTCAGTTTGATAGGATAATAGTTCTTGTAAATTCCCTGAGGTACGTACAGCACAGACGAGGTCTGGATTCCACTATTTTTTCCAAGCAGAATCTCATGACAGGTACCTCACCTTTACACATCATATCAGGGAATGATGTACATGAACAATGATGTACCCCCACCCCCAGCTAACCCCAACGACAATCCATCCATTTCTAGAACCTGCCAAATACAAGAATGCTGAAGTTCCTGCAGAAACATCCTCTTTGAGCAGCCAAAGAGGTAAAACACTCCCATCCCTCGCCCCATCCTGAAGTGCAGGTTGGAGTAAACAGCACATTCTTCAAGGTGAAAGGCATGTCATAATGATGAGGATGATCATTCATGGCCCAAGGTTTTCACTTATGCAGTTTCAGTTGATATAAAAAGCGTATACAGTCGCAAAGGCAGCTTGTAGCATGTAATCTTTCTGTCATTGACACAAAATATATTCTTCAGTTGACAGTCGTAAATAATAGGAACTGTTGGCAGTGGAGGAACTCTGAGGTCTGTTTTCAAATTGGTTTCCACCCACGTTATCAAAGAACTTCTATGCAGGATGTGTGGAATGTGGGGAAATTCAACATGAAAGTTGTATTCAGCCAATGGATGATGGATTATCATTGCAGATCCTACTAACTAAGGAATTGGGTTTGGTCAACTATGATTTGTAACGAGACACGGTATTTATACAAGAAAACTCAGAACTATGACAAGAAAAGCATTACACTGCAAATACAGTAAACGGAAGAGTTGCCCATACACCTGGTTGCTAATTAGTCTGAAAGTCTGTCATATGTTTGGTGCTTTGAGCACCTTTAAGGACTGATGGAGATTGAACAAGACCGTCCATGGAGAGTGTGTGATGACTAAGCCTGGTTTCTGTTGTGTGAGGGGGCCTTGCTGAGGGTGGCAGACAGTTCACATAGAGGTGAATCCCTCACAAGACCATAAGAGGACAACATGCACACACACAAACACACACTCACTCACACGGCTTTCATGCATGACTGCGCGTCAGACAATACACTACCTAAAAGCTCGGCAGTTCAATTGCTGTATTTGGGAACCATCACAAAGCATATTACTCACCGAAGGGATTACTCACACACCACTTGGATTCCTTTTTTTAATATGCGTCTGATTTTTAACAAGATGCAGGGGATTAGAATGCAGTTGTTGTCCATTGTTTCCCAAACATAGCATTTTCAGTTTGTGAGATGTTACCAAACACTCAGGTCATAAAAAAGAGACTGCTAGATTATAAAATAAACACATTCAAGACAATATGTGGTTGTTGACATAAACACATACTTTGTTGTAAGGGGAACATCTCAAACCGTTTGAGTGAGCCTTAGTAGACAGATTGGCCTTGGGGCACACAGTGTCTGACACCCATCCTCTCTCCAAGGAACTATTTAGAGCAGACCAATTTTCTCCCCAGATCACCCCCATCTGTTAGGGGATGCCAGCTGGGTGGGACTGAGAGCTTGTAATGGGAGAGCTGAGGGAGGGGCCAGAGAGGAAAAGGGTGAAAGAGACATGATTGTGTGGGTAGGGGTTGGGGGTGGGGTGGGGATAGGTCCACAAGGGTATAATAGGATAGTACAAGAGAGAAAGATGGAGGTTTGGAAAAAGAAAAACACTGAAGCCTTGCCATTTGATGAATTCCTGAATCTACAAGTAGCTTAAGAAACAGGTGTGTCTTCTGTTTGAAGGAGCGACAAAAACATGCAGGCATCATTTGTGTCATTCAATTTATAAGACGGTAAGAGATGAGAAGACATAGAAAAAATGTCCAAGACAGTTAACTAACAGTTCAGTTTAGCAACCACACCATGTGGTAAATATGTACCAAAAACCTTTTTGCTTGAACATCAGACACTTCATACTGTCCACCTGTGCCGTGTGAACCTATAGTGTACAGGCACATTAAAAGGCATGACCATTAGACTTATCAGGACAAGGTTTACAAATATTTTCAGTTATATTATTTTTAACAAAATGCTGCCATTGCCGGTACGTTTTCTGTCACTCTCCCATTTTGGTGTCTTGCTTCTGTCTGGTCATGGGTGGGACGGTCCCCTCCCTCTCCCTGACCTGCAGCTGTCACTCACACAGACATAGCCAGACCATCCATTTATTTTTTTGTCTGTAAGAGACCACAGGGGCCAGAGTTCAAGATTCAAGCCTTGTCAGCTCTCTTTCCCTCTTCCCTGTGGCACATATAAACATGCCATAATGCTACAAATTAGGGGGTAGCTGTATGGACGTATGGATGTAGCAGTAAGATTGCTTTTGGTTGTTATTAAGCGATTTGTTGCTAACTGCACCGTATTATACACAAGCATTTGGGGGATTAATTATTTGGGGTCTGCTTTGACAAAATACCTTCTCCTCACAGAAGGGAAATCAATTAAGATTTTTGTTTTCATTTGTAATTGGGGAACTGAAGTACACAGCACAAACTGACCAGTACAACTTTACTGTGTTCTCCCAGGGGGACTGGCTTTACTACAGGCAGACATCATTTAGCAGAAAGGTCTACCCTCCCCCATCCCACCTCCCTACTGTAGCATAATGAATGTATGAAGTCTAGATGTGTGAGTTCAAAATCCTATTTACCTTTCCCCAACATAAAACATTCTCAAGAAGAAGCCCTTTGCTTGAAAGTGAGAGAGAGAGAGATAGACAGAGAGAGAGAGAGAGAGAGAGAGAGAGAGAGAGAGAGAGAGAGAGAGAGAGAGAGAGAGAGAGAGAGAGAGAGAATGCTTGATTTGAACCACAGTAAACAAGCCTCGTTGACAATGCCAACGAGAGTTAATTCCCAAAACAACTTTCAGCTCCAAATCCGTCTTTCAGGAGAGCCTGAATTCCACACTGATTACAGTGGATAAAATGCTGATCCACACTCTCTTTAGTATTGTAGTCAAATCTTTTGACTGGTTCAGACCTAAAAAAAACTCCACTCACTCAAGGAGAAACATCATATTTTGCAAGTGCCCATGGGTACTTGCATTCTCTACACCACTCATTTTGATGTTGCCTCAAAGCATAAAATTACCTGACAGTCTTTTCCCCTCCACATGTACACTACTTACAACATGGCCGTTCTTGAGCTGAGAATTTTTTTTCTGACAACTATTCTGTATGAAAGCTGGAGACTTGTACATAAACAATAGAAAATAGCATTAATATGGGATCAATTGTTGAGTGACCTTCGGTAAGGCCCTTGTTGACAGGGGCATGTTGCATGAACACCTGCAACCTGTAAGATGATTTACACGGCACACTTTGCCATGCTTCTGTAGGGTTAGAATTGATTACCACAGACACAGATAATGCTTCAGGTCCTTCAAAAGGGTATTTTGTAGTCAAAAGCATTAAAAGCTACATTCAAAATTCTCCATGACAAAAAAACAGTAACCCCCCACGCAGCATATATGTAACAATGTCAGTTATGTATCTTTATAGACTTTGGTCCATTTCTGTTCTAGCCATGTTCCATGTGTTGAGGTTTCCCTCTACTGGTACGTATTCTGGATCTAACACTGTCTCAGTAGGACTAAACTCCTGGATTTGTCAGGTCAGTTTCTCTGTAGAAGAAAAACTAATTGTATTTTTTCCTCATTAGTAGTCAACATTAGTTTACAATGTAGTGAAAATATGACATCAGCTGAGGTGTCCCAAATATTCGTAACCAGCCAGCATGACGTTTATCCACTCAGACGAGACAACATGTCTTTAGGTCAAAGAGGCTGAAACATGAACCAATATCTATCTGTTTTGTTTTTAGCCCATGTGGCTCTTGCTGGGCATGGAAACAAACATAATGCTGTAGAGACCCCAGGCTGACAAGACACAAGGGCCTAATAAATAGAGTGCAGTTTCAGAGAGGGTGGGGGTGGTGAGGGGGTCTCATGGGATGTGCTTCAGGCCCCATTGGGCGGTGTGAGTTGTTCTTCTGGAATAAAAAGGAATGTTGAAATAATTATACTAACCAATGAGGTCAGGTGTGGAATGCAAGAAAGGATTCCATCCTCACAATCCCTTCTGCATTGTAACTGATCAACAGCATTGAAATGATTGTTCCCATACCTGGGTCTTTGTATTTCATGCTGCTTCCCTCCTGTCCTTCAAGTAACAATGGTTTACAGTTGAGAATGATTATTATATACACATACGCTCAGTATTATACATACTTTATTGTAGCTTTAAAAAGCCGTCTTTATGCCATATTTTATACCATGCACAGTGCGACATCAGACCGGCACATAATTAGATTAGTCAATTACTGTACATAGAGCAGGTCAGACAACACTAAAAGCAAGTGCCAAAGACAGTAAAAAAAAAAATACTAAAGTTAACCTTGCCTCAGCCTCGCAGGTTCTTGGCAACAGCAATGTCTTTGCAAAGGAGAAATCATACACCACAGCATTCATAATGGAAACAAAATCTTTACAAGAAGCTTAGTACAAAATAATCTGAGGCCGTTTTCATACAAATCACTTTTTTCTCTGGTTAATGCAACACAAAGAAATACTGATTGGGGCTGTAAGCCTACATGTTTATTCTGAAGATGCTCGAGGTGACTGACACGAATCCCAGGCGCATTCAAAATGCTGCACATTATCTCCAACATGCACCCGTTTGTCAAACAGAAACCCTTGGCTGACACAGTACCCGACACCCCTCGAGGAAAAGATAATAGCGTCCATGATTTATTCCAACGTTAAGCCACACCACACTGCTGCCATATAAAGATGAGGCAAAACACCTTAAGTTATTTGCTCTCCCTACAGGGTCGTTTCTAATGTGTTTTGTTTTATAAGTGAGCTGGAGTTTGGTTAATTTACTCTTTCCTCCCAATAGTCACCAATGTTGGTTCCAAGGCTTGCCTGCGCCCTGTGGAGAGGGTTCCTCCTTCTGTGGCGTCTGGAGCTGCATCCCTGTGACTGATCTTATCAATACCAGCCTTGTCCATGTTAGTGTTATCAGATAACACTCTTGTGTTTGTGTAGCCCTAGCCTCTGTGGTGACAGTTCATTTGGAACAACAACACAACCTTGTAACAAGAGAGGAGACTTAAGCATTTGTGATCCCTTTATGGAAGCATACAAGGTAAATGAGCTTCATCACTATTCATCATGACAGGTAATCAACGAGTGTTACCACAGACTGCAGGGCTTGGGATGTATCAATTTAGCTTGAATACACGTGTATCAATCATTTCACAATATACAAAGCATGAAGATGCATCTAAACATATGCAGTGTGGCAAACAACAAAGCAAATTTACTTTAAACCTAGTCCAGGTAAGTCTAAAAAATGTATTTCCAGTCACATCCAAACATGGTGGGAGTAGAAATTCCACTTAATATTCCATTAATCCCGCACCAAACCTGTGAATGGGCATTAACTGATTTTAAGTAGGCTGACCTTTGAAGCAAGAAATTATTTCTCCTTCTGGTTGTTAATTTAAATCCCAGACATGCCATGAAAATTACAAAGCATTGCAGTATTGACTAGCACACAAACAAGCACATCTTCAACGGAGGAAGATTAATACAATTGATTGATTGGTATGCTGAGAATGTCTGGATAGAGAAGGGGTTCCTGTAGTGAATGTGTGAGCAGGCTCATCACAATTTTCTCTCAACATCTTTCTCTCTGGCTCTACTTACCATGTCATTTTGTAACTCTGCTTGTAATTGATTTCTACTTCAATTTTATTAATAATGGCCTATGGAACGCCTGGAGCACAACGTCAGTTATCTAAAGCCCACCAGGAGCCTAATCTCTAAAAATGAGGTGAATTAATAGAAGAGTGCTCAAGTAAGGTATTGATTACTGAATCAATTTCAAATACTGAAAAGAATGAAGATACTGCAAACAAAAGAATAGCACCCTTTTCTGTTTTGCAGCACCCTGTTCTCTCAGGATGAATGGCAAACCTGGTGAATCAACACACGTTCTTCCCCACCTTGGAAGCAGCAGCACTGGTCGATCACTTCAGGTGAATTTGAGCAAAGCGGCATTAGTCGGACAGAGCTCTCTGGGTTCTGCCTGCACAATTAGTTTATCTGATGAGGTTGCAACTCCCTCCTCCACAAAACCTTTCTTTTTGCCAGCCCACAAGCAATGCAGTTCTGTAGTTTATTACCCTTGAACTTCTTACGTCCTAAACCCTGTTTGTAGAGTTACTACTGGTAATCCATAGCAGGAAAATGAACATTACAATATGGAAAAATATGATAAAACTCAAAGTTATATTTTCTAATAATATTAACTACTTACACTATACATACACCTCAATATCATTTGTAAGCAATATGGTTATGGGCTGAAAAAGGATGTTCTCTATTTACTGTTTTCTCAAATTAATGTTTTACTGTAATGTACCTCATGTAGGCTGATATAGCCTAGCAAAGGATCGGGTCCCACCCGTTCACTCATTTTGATCATCAAAGGATCGCTAACTATAAGCGTCTGCTTACTTTGTGGAGAAACTATGGTGCTTATGTCTTTATGTGTTTGAGGTAACCTAGGTGGAAAACTAGCCAAAATAAATATTGATGGAAAACATTTTCCTCTTGGTGTTCTATGTTTTGTAATAGGCCTACTCCTTAAGTTCGTATGATACTGGTAGTATCTCAAATAATTTCATTTGTAGCTAGTCAATCTCACTCAGATAGCGCCACTTCTCATGTATGAATGTGCATCTAGAACACACTGGACTAGAATATGATCAAAAAGAACAGAGGAGTTGGAGAGATGGGTGGGGGAGACGAGAACCATAACTTTTCAATCTAAAATATCATTGTTTTTTAAGTAAATAATATTACATAGTACATACAGTAGTACATTACAGTACTACATACATACATAGTACATGTAAATTAATTTACAGTCCAGTAAAGGACATCAAAAAATAAATGAATTACATATTTAATCTGAGGACAGCATACCATGCTAAATGTAGATGCATCACTAAAAACTATACGTTAATCAGAATCAGAAGGGATTTTATTCGCCATGAATGTTTGCACAAACAAGGAATTTACTTTGGCAGGGAGGTGCATACATAAAACATATAGGACATATTGAAACTTAAATATGTGGACTAACTATACAAAAGGAGGAAGTCTAGCTAATACTAACTGGCAGATGGTCATCATGAAGATCACTTCTAGTCCCCAGACTCAAACTCAACGAGACAGTTTCAGTGCTGTGTGATGAACATTACAGATGTCAAACCAATGCTGGTCCACTGCCTTACATGGCAACAGGCCATTATGCGGTAGTGAGGGTCGACGCCAACGGTCTCGACTGCTCACCACCCTCCAGTAGTATGTGCCCTTGAGCAGGAAGATGGCATTGTGTGTGTAAGAGAAGTAGGCAGCATCTATGTTCCCACCCGGGTGGTTGCCTGCCACTACTGCCGGGAAAACATCTGAGATCTTTCTTGGAAAGCCAAGGGCCAGTCGGTTGGCTTTTACATCAAATGTGTACACCTATTGTAAGAGATTAGTTTATTTAGATGGACAGCTACAGTTTTCCTGGCAAATTATGAATTTAGTTAAAGTAAACAGGCAAACAATCAATTTACTGTTATTGTGCAATATACGTGCAATTGCATGTGTTCCTGCGATCGGCCTGTGTTAAGCTTTCCTGCGATAGCCCTACAATTTTTATCCTGTGTGAATACAATTTGAAGTCATAGAGCAGTGGGAGTATAATATGAGTCTCAGTGGTGCAGAGGAGGCTGGCAGTCCTTACATAAATACCATTGAAGAAGTAGATGTGGGAGTCCCTTCTGTCATAGAAGGCTGTGTCAATCGGACTGGGGACCCCAGGGAAGCCCGCAGAGATGAGTCTAGGGTAGTGGTATCCCTCTGGGTCCTCTATGAAAGCCTGGTCATTGTCAGTGTCATACTTCCAGAACTGAGTGCCTGTCCCAAAGGAGAGAATTCATACAGACATGTCACTTTTTAGTCAAATTCTATACCGAGTGCACTACCTGTGAGTGAGTGTGAGTCACTGGCTTGTGAATTGGGTTGACCATTGTCACCTTTAAAGAAGTAGACAGCATCTGTTGTCTTAGACCAAACGTGTACATATGCATCCACACCATCCATGGGTATCCCATGCCAGCCGACCTGCACTGCCACAGGATCCCCGTAGCGTGTGCGGTTGTTCCTGTTCTCATACAGCCAGTACCAGCTGTCCCTCATGAAGTAGGTGTTAAAACGGATAACCACCTCGCCGTATGACGTTCTCTCCTTCCTGATCCAATCAAACACTGTGTTGAAACGGCCGCTGCAGCCACCTAACAATAAAAAACAACCACATGAATATATGTATGTCTATTGTAATTTAAGGTACAGCAATGTAAGGAAGTGTGTCGCTCAATGGAACTTGTCCACTAAATGGTGCCGTATTCCCACCTTTTCATTAGCCTCCCCTACCATAAAGATACTGCATAGCCTTCCTGTCCAACCAGTCAATCTCAAAGCCTGACTCCTGTGGCAGGTAGCTGGGCTGCATGATAGAGCCACCCCTGTAGATATGAGGCAGACCTAGGACATGTCCTATCTCATGCACCGCAACCTGACAAATACAGAAGAGGATGAGATTCAAGCTTACTCTCCATGTTTCCTGTTGTGTCACTATGCCGATGATTTCTGCATTTAAAAAGAGATGAAAAAATCTATGCCTTAGTAAATGTTCTCAAATTTGCACTGTACCTGGTAAATACCGTTTTTTTACTCTGACCACCATAATCCTTGATTTTCTACGACTTTGGATAAAAGTGTCTTTTAAAACAATAACATTTTACATAATAGTATCTCACTCACTTTGAGAAGGCTGATGCCACTCCCAGCATTGGGTGCTGTGAAATGTTCATCATCATCAAAATGGATGTCCCCTAGGAACCAGGCATGTGCAAACTCTCTGCCAGAGCCGTCAAACTTCTGGTTGCATCCTAAATGTCTTCCTTCATTCCAATCACAGGGAGACAGTATTTACATCAAATTACTCACTGAAACATTACATTTGTGTGTGAGTTTGGACTTACCTGTGCCAAAGCCAAGTTTGATATCTATGTACTCCAGAGGAGAGCCTGTGTCCTCCATGAACTCAAGAAAAGAGACCTCACTCCACATCCTAAAGGCTAGTCTGAATATGTGTCTCTGGTCCTCGATGGACAACTGGCTGCTGTAGCCCTCTCCTATTAATCTCCACTTGAGTACCGTCTTGGTGAAGGCCATGTATCCCGTCCCGCGCACCTCTCTCCTCTGCCTGCGCTTGTACAGGAGGGCTGCCAGTTGACGCTTCCTACGGCTAAGCGCACGACTTGGATGCGGGACTGATGGGGTGCTCACAGAACCATTCTCCGTGTGACCGTTCATATCTATAGCAGTGGTGTTAATATTGGGACCAACAGTGGAAGTATTGTCTGTGTCAGTGACATTCAGAGTCAACATGTTGGTGTCATTAAAAACATCACTAAATGTTGTGTCACCCCCAAAGTAGTCTATTTTAGAGCTATTAAAAGCATCACTGAATACACCAGCTTCTGTTTGGTTGCTGATCATCCTATCTGAAGTGTGAATGTTTGCATCTCCTGTGGCAGTTGTTGGTAGGCTGCCACTCCAAAGACTTGTGGGGTTGGCTTCTGGGGGATCATCTGGTTCTTTCTCTTTGTCTGGGACTCCACATCTCGGCTTGTTCATAGCTGTCTTGGTCGCATCGTCAAAGATGCCCGTAACTGACAGCCCTGACACTCTCTGGAACTCCCTGAGAGCTAAGGCAAACAAAGGACTTTTAGCATCATCATCACTACCCCCTTCAAGAGGTTGTGACCCCGACTCCTTGATAACGGATGGTAGGTCACTGCCAGCAAAATCTTCACTGAACTCTTCTTCCAACTGGATCTCCCCCCAATTTACTGGTTTTATAAAGCCATACCTGAAAAGAAACCGCTGACAACATGGCTAATTATAAACTTGAAACGACCTTTGTATGACAGAAGAAATAGTGCTTGAATGTAATCATGTTAATCACTGGTATTCAAATAGTACGTGTTTACCTCTGCGGTGTCGTCATCAGTTATGAGTTCAGCCTGGTGAGATGCAGGAATCTCAACATCCGAATGATCCCGGCTGTGAAAGAGTTTCTCTGCATTCATGCAATGGATGCTCGTCAGAATGAGACATGTTATTAGCTGGATAAAAGTCAGCATCGTAATGGTGCGGCTAGAAAGTCACGAAGACTACTAATGCTGGCACTACGAAAACAGCTTAAATACACTCACTCACATACCACGCCCAAAAGTTGAGATTGTCTGAAAAGAGGCAGTCATGGTACGTTCAATAGCCCGCTAATTTAGGCTTGTCTGTAATATAGCTATCATACGAAAAGTAAACTTTGGTTTCAGTCTAGTGCAAACGTTGAAATCTACAATGAAATTATATGGGATGTTTTGCGCACGCTCCAGTGAATGAGATCTGAGTGTTTTATGAGTTTAAGTTGTTCACTTTCATCCCTATGCGTGAGGTCCGAGCACAGCCACGCGACACCTGTCTTCGGGAACACCTGTTGTGATAAAGCCCCGCGCCTTTAAATACCTTTCACATATTGGTCTTAAATCATAAATAACCACCAAACTGCCAGTCTGAGTCATAAACACTATGGTCAGTTAATTTTTGGTAAATAAGGTACAGCCACCTGTTATTTTTCAATATCACAGTGATTACATGTAAAGCATAATATTATGAACCTAATTTCAGCTTTCACAAACATAATCATTGCATTGAAACATTGAAACATACTTGAGTGGAAAAACAATACAAGCAGGGTAATAAATAAACATTTGTAATGAAAACCAAGGCAATACTGTGAACACATTGGATTGACAGAAATAAATAATTAACAATCCTAAACAAAGTCATTAAATTCAGAATATGAATCCAGATGGTGTTGGTGGACGGAATCACATTTTTCAGGTTGGTGGTGAGTTACTCTAAAGCCTTTGCTATCCCTGCGGCTAGATGTTCAGCAGTGGGCTTCTCCGCACAACAGCTTACTGATAGTCCTTCTGCCATCATGGCCTCTGCTGTAGTAAGTCCAATGGCTGAAAACTAGATAGAAAATCAGGACAACTAAGCCTTAGTATTGCATATCAAAGTCATTGTAAATGTATTATTAATATATTTATTATTTAAGGTAATTGTTTAATGAAGAGTGTTGGTGGGAAATGTGTACCTTGATTTGATTCAGCTGTTCAGACGATAATCTTCTAACCGTTTCAAGGCAAAACTTGAATCCTGATGGGCTGAAGAAAGCAATGCTGGCTGGGACACCCTGTGTGTAAATCAGACATGTCTAAAACCATAAAGGCTATGGATAATATAGATATAGCACTCTGTGTGACTTGAGCTAACCTGTTCAGTAAAATAGTCTGTCAAATTATTTTCCAGGTCAGGATGTGGAGCTGTTTCATAGACTGTTAGTGTCTCAAGAAGCAGTCCTAGAAACAGTCAAATTAAGTGTTACCAATTTTCATGTATACTGTAAACTTATACCCAAAGAAACTCACAGAAATATTATAAGCATTTGTAGCATTAAGTTAAATTACTTGGTAGTTATTGTCTGTAGTAATAACTCCTTACCATTTTCCCTTAAAGCAGTGGGCAGCACTTCTCTTTTGATTGATCCACAGGGGAAGAATAATGGTAAAGTACTGGTATTTTGTCCTATGTGAAACAAGAATGACATAAGCTGTGGGCAGCTGATTTCACCTGACTTTCCAAACAACATATTTTTTTTATGAAATCATACATTAAAGACATACGGTCAAAAATGAATTGTGACAAAACGTCTGCAGTCCCAGTATCTTCTCCCAGAGGAACCAAACCCAGATGTTGCACTGAAACAAGAGGTACCAAAACACCTTTTGTTTAAGTCAAGTCAAGATGATAAATTAATAAAACATCTCAATTATATGGGAAACCTGGGTTGTTTCATCTCAAATAATAATGACAATGCAGCTATTATTTTCCTATATTTTGCAGGTATAGAAGAATTAGTCAGGTGCAGAATTGGCTATCAAAAGAGAGTTTCATCTGCCCAGTCTCTTAATACAAGGTGTAAATAAATGCATTCACAGTAAACTGTCACTTGTAGAGAACACATTTCCAGTTACATACAGCCGGGTGGTATAATCGTTGACACAATTATGTGACATCCAGGTGCCTGGCACACTCAGTGCTTGAATTAGTCAATTGTGATCAATAGAGAGAGGAGGCACTTCACACATTGGTCAGCAAATACATACCTAAGGATGCGGTAGTCTTTCCAACAACATAAATGGACTTGGCATTCCATTTGTCTTTTACGTGACTATTCCACTCTGAAATTTTAATATTACATTATAATATTAGTAGTTTAATTCTTTAAACACAGAAAATGTGATAAGGCCTCTTCTGACATTCACTGGACCTACACAGCCATTGTAACTTCAGAAAATAGCTGCCCCATAAAAGTCACCATGTGCAAAGCCACATGTTTCTCTGCTAATATCGACATGAGATACATTATATCTCCTCACCTTGATTTCTTTCTTCTACCTTTAAACACATGTTGACAGCTTCAACAGCCCTAGGACTAGTAAAGATGAGGCCACCATACTTGTCTGGTTGAAAAAGCTGTAAGTACCATGGAAAGATTAAAAGAGATGTGACATAAACTATTTAATCAAAAAAAGTATGTGTCAAACTGCATAATTGTAAATTGAAATTTACCTTGTCCAACAAGGTGTTCAAAGACATCAACTTAAAAGACAATACGGGAATTAATTTGGCTGTATGTCCATATGATGCCAGTTCCTGTAAAGAGACAAAACAGTAAATAATAGTGTCTGAGTTACAGCACAATTTCAAAACAGAAAATCCATGACAAGTCCCATAGAGTACCTTCACGTATGGGTCAGGTCCAGAATCTCCCTCTCTGGGCTCTTTCAAAAGTAGTACACGCATCCTGATAGAAGGCTCAGAATGCTATGAAAGACAAAGTATATTGATAAGTGTTTTTCGAAATAGTCAGGAATAAAATGTATCAATGAGAGGACTAAATCAACAAGCTCAAAGACTACTGTGGGATTACTGTAAGAGGCCTTGTGTGTGGGAAGGCAGAGCTAGCTTAGCTACACCCAAGGACTGTCATATGTTACCTTCTGATAACAGTGCTGCCATCAACTAACTGAATATGCATTTCGCAAATAATTCGTTTGAGATAAAGGGGTGTATCATCTACGGTTGTGAACTATCTAGCACTGTGACTTAGGATATAATTTTATTTCAGGCTCTCTAAACGATGACTCACAGATGATTCACTTCATGACAAACGTAGCTACTTATCTTATGTTGCTTTGGATAACAAGCTAACAAGCTGGTTAACACTTAAAACTGGACAAAAACGTAGCCTAAAATGTCATAAACCAATTAAGTGCAGCAAGCTTATCTTGGGGAGTAGGCTCAATGCCATGCATGGTCGAGTCATTTTTGGTGTAGGACATTCGAACAGCATTTAGAGTAGGGTCAGACTAGCGGAACGAGTTTAATTCAAATAATTTATATCTAAGTAGCCTACAGTATAGTCATATAAATAGCACAGCGATGTTGTTGCTGCTGTTGCTGCCGTTGTTGTGCAGTTTAGATGTCAACACAGACAACTTGTGGCAACTGCACTGTGTGCAGAGAATTTACGCCATCAAAGTAGGCTAAACAGTCTGTGGTTAAGCTAACTGGTTAAGCTAACTTCCAAACTAACCACCAGAACAATTATTGCGAATTTGTTAATCATGAAAAACAATGAAACAGTTGATGTTTGTTACTGTACCTCGACTTCCTCCATGATAAATAAACGGTGGAAACATAGTGCCGTGGTTCACTAGAACTATTTTATTTTGGGGGGAAATTGTACTCAAAGCAATCTTTAAATAGTATGTAACATACTGCTCTATTTGATTTTAACTAACGTATTACATTTAGTGATTTGCTACTTGCTACTAAATCCAATAGATTTGAATAGTACTTCCGGTTTGGCGAATCCGCTTTCAGAATAAAAACCGGCCAGATTTGTAGGCGACTAAACCGTGTGAATGTGGTTGCTTAGTAGCCTACACTTCTGTTCAAATGAATTGGTCGAGTTATTATTAGGTTTAAAATAAATTTAATTAAGTTAAATAACGTTTGTTAATATGAATAGGCTATAGTCATGATTAAAAAAGGCATATGCCCATCGTTCTAGTTAGTCTAGGCCTACTGGTAGGAGCTGCAGTAGTCTGCTTAAAGTAAAACATTGAAAGTATTCGGGATCCCGGAAATAGCCTAGCCTTGTGTCCTCCAACAATTGCGGTAGGCTATACTATAATTTATCTTGGCTGGTTTAGATACATTATGATAATTGGAATAAGATAATTTTTTTACAATAGTGGACGTATTTGGGGTTTATTAACGTTGAACAGTGCCAACAATTGGTCAATAGTCTTTAATTAACTTGTTCGTGTGTTATTATTTTTTGCATTTTCCAAACATTTTGGGATATCAAGTTTATTGTTTACGTAAATATTAAGAGCATTTTGTCACTTGGCCTTTATTTTGAAACTAATTCCCCGGAAATTTGATTCCTTGTTGAGGCTGGCTTCGCCTTCTGATAAATAGGCCTACAGTTTTTCACAATTGCCAAAACACTAAACCCCATTCTCTGTAACAAATGTTCAGTGGCCTAACCCGTGTCGAATCAGACACTCTTTTGGCAAAACTCTAAACACATTCTCACTCACTAAAAACATTTTGCACTGTGATGCGCTTGTGCTGAAAAATGGTCAACACAAATACAACACAGTTGTTATCTGTAAAACACAGTGACTCAAAATTGTTCACACTTGTTTCTAATGGTGGTTCAGGACAATGTCAGCTTTCACCGTGGTGTCCGTATACGAGAATAATTCAACAACAACCCGCAACTTTTACTGTATATGTTTGCCTTCCACCATACAACCCTTTTCTTTAATTGAAGAGTTTTTCCCTGCGTGGTGGTGGAAGGTCTATGACCGAAACTCATACTGTACCAGGGTAAATCTCCTACAGGCAATGTAGCTAGCCTGGATTATTCAGTAGCCTAATTAGTCTGGATCCAGCACACCAGAGTGTTTTTACCCCATTCTTAATTTGTTCTTGGTTGACAGTACTACAAGTTGTAGTGGTTACTGTTATTTTCTTTATTGCTAAATGCATTTATTGTGTATTATCAACACACAGAAAAACCTAAAGACTCAAAAACTAAAAAGTAATGTTCACTAGACAGAGGTTTGGGGCAAAGGGTATGGAACAATTGAAAGTCTAGGTTTTTGTGGGTGTGGTTCGAGGAAAATTTAGTTAAATTATCAGAATATAATTTTCATAGCAATATAAAAGTAGCCTACAACTGCAAAACGAACCTAAATCTATAGGCTACATCTATCCTCCATTTTCCCGACACAACAACCATGTTAAAAAGTTAGGCTACTGGGTAATGTATTGATTAATAGTAGGCTATTTATTTAAAACCAAATCAAAAAAGTCAATTTAGATGTGTTTAGAGGGTGTCTGTTTTTTAATCAACAAAGTGTTTAAAAAAGGACGTCGATCTAGTAGCCTACGTAGCCTATCGTTCATGTGAATGGCATGTCATTCATTTAACAGGCTCTGTATAAAATCCGATTTGCCAACCAAATTCCGAGAAGAAGATAATAGGTGGCGGTAATGCACTTTCAAGCTGGTTGCCATCCGCCATTAAACAGAAGAAGAAAGCTCACAATATTTGCGCCACGATGGTAGCTTAGCTTGATCAGAGAATGTCTAATATAGAGAGAACTGCCACTCTCGGGAAACTTCCGGGTTCTGAACTGGTTGAAGTTCCATGTGAGGGCGCTAACGAGCGAGTGCAGAATGAATGGAGGTCTATGGAGCTATACCCCTCAAAATCCACTTTTCTCAGGATATTATTTTTTGTCTAGTAATTTGAATTCTGAATTCGAAAGGGGAGGCAAAAAAATACACACGGCTGGCTGTTCGATTTTTTTAAAGTCGCCTTTCTGTTCTAAAAAGCTGAAAATGTAATTTACGTCATATACATTGTAGGACCAGAGCTACTGCTTATTGTCAGACCAACGCAGCAGATAGCTATGCTACCTGTATGGGGGTGACAGTGGAATAGCTATCTGCTGCGTTGGTCTGACGATAACCACGCCCCTCTCGTTTGCATGTGAGATCTGAAATAAATACAGCACAGAAATAAATGTGGTGTGGAAATAAATGTGGTGTGGAAATACATGTGGGAATAATTGTGGTGCGTAAAAGTCTCAAAAAATAAATAAATGTGGCTTTAGGAAATAAAAGTCCCATAAAATAAATAAATGTTGTCTTTACAAAAACGACATTTTGAAATAAATAAATGTATTTATTGATGTCAATGGATTCAGCTATATAATTACATAATGTTATATTTATATATTTATGACCATCTTTTTATTTTATTTCAGAGTTTATTTAATAGCCATATTTATTTATGTATGTATTTATCTATTCATTTACCTATTTATTTATTTATTTAATTAATTAATTTTGACTAACTCGGCGTTCCATACGTCATACTTTGCGATAACCAGTCGCGAGCATATATTTATATGGTTACGAACGTGTGAGCTAAGGCATTGGCAGAATGGGGTACAAGTCCGATAAGAATCAGAGACATGATGCAAACTTAACGGAAATGTATTCTGTCACTGTATAGTTTTCCTTTCAATTGTTTTTTTTAAATAGGCTATAGGGCTAAATATAGGGCTATTCTAGATGGAACTTGTCATCACATATGTAGTTTTTTTTCTTCGGGATTTGAGTATGATTTCCAACGCATTGTATTGGATGAAATAAACTGAACATGAACAGCTCCGTAGTTGTTCTCGCCAGGCAAAGAAGGCTGAATGGTTATTTTGGTAACCGAAATCTTCTATAATGCAGACTTACCATAGCTTACTGTCAACTTTATATTCAAACTAAATGCCACGAAATTCACACTGCCTTCAATTTAACATCAGTGTAGAAATGTGGCCTGTGTTTTATATGTTCATCCTACAAAACTAAACGCCTATTAATGGATATAACGTGATCTAACAAGACTTGGTAATAATGTAATAAATAAAAGCTTGAGAACTGTGTCTAAAATGTACTTTGTTGAACATTTGCCTTTGAAAGGGGCATATTCGCAGAACCATATGCTACAAGTTTCCATCAGATGTAAGTGGGGGTGAAACAGTCACTGAGGACCTTCATTGTCCCACAAAAGCAGTCTGGCTTGATGACACGATCAAAAAAAGAATAATGGGTGTGTTTAACAAAAGCTTCTGAAGGCAAGACTAATATTATTTAAATATATTTAATTTCCTATTGTGGTTACCGGTTAAATGATTAATCTTCGTCTTTGCTCCAGATAGACGTCAACAATCTGCTCGCCCTTAACATAATATATTTGCCATCATGTCATGAACGTTTTTACGACATAGGACATAAGTACTTGTTCTTTCAACTTTTTACCTAAAATCCATGTTGAACATGCAAAAAACTATAATCAAATCTGAGATTTCTCAACGACATTAAGGTAAAAGATTTATTATTATTTTGCACTTGACCGAGATCACTCCCAGTGGAACTCTGGTGGAACTGCAACGGGCTTAATAGGGAGTGGCAATGCTCTCCTTAAACAGGCTCTGATTTCAGTTTCAGTGCTCCATTCAACCCTGGCCCCGCCTCCGTTTCAAATTTAACGTGGTGTGAATGTTTGCAAGCAGCATGGCTTCTTCGACTAAAAGACGAGCAGTAGGATTGGGTGAAAATCCAGAGGAATGTGAGGATGACAACTCGGACGAGGGCTTGGAAGACGACGATGAATCAGGAGAAGAAGACAGTGAAGCCTCAGACGAGGAGATAAATGAAGTAAATAGACGTGTGTGTTTGTGTGTGTCTGCATTCAAGGCCTAGCTAGCTAGCTAACTGGCTAACAAACCATCTGTCAGGATGCTAGCTATTAGTTAAGAAGCTATATATTTCTGGTTTATGTAGATATACATTTAATCACACCTGACCAAGTCTTGTTTTGAATGTCAGGAGGTAATCGTGGACTTCGAGGCGCATACAATCTCAGATAATGATTTCAATGGTGTTAAAAAGCTATTGCAACAGGTATGTAATGGCAAAAGGGATACGGTATCCTTATTGACACCACTACCTAATATTTTTATCAGCTTTGAATTTAATTGTCACTGCGATATTTACTTTAAGTCCCTTCTTTTCAATGCAGCTGTTTCTAAAGGCTCATGTAAACACGTCAGAGATGACGGACATCCTTATCCAACAGAACCACGTCGGAAGCGTCATTAGGGTGAGCAGAAGGAGACCATCGATGCTTGTCCTGTTAAACATGGAGATAGATTGATCTGGAACTGGATAGCTTATGAACAATACATCCCTGCATTTTGTTCTAGCAAGCAGAGGTACCAGAAGACAGTGACAACGAGGGGGATCTTGATGAAGTTTTCGGATTCATCAGTATGCTTAATCTCACAGAGAGAAAGGTACAGCACAGGCACACAAATACAAAGCCAAAAATACAGTGAAGGCAGTGTAGTCGCGATTAATTTTCTTTACTTTTATTGATGCGTTGGCAGGGGGTCCAGTGTGTAGAGGATGTGAAGGAGCTGGTTCTGGCCCAATGTGAGAAGAGCTGCCCACACAGCATGACAGAGCAGCTAGAGAAGGTGCTCAACGACACTAGTAAGCCTGTGGGTCTGCTGCTGAGCGAACGCTTCATCAATGTCCCTCCACAGATTGCATTACCCATGCACAAACAGCTCCAGTAAGTACCGCTCCACCACCTCACCTCAGAACACTACCCCTCTCAGCATGGCCTGGCATGCTCTCAGGTCACAGCAGGTTCAGGGATTTTCCATGGTGTCTTGTTGCTTTGTTAGTGTGTTGTCCGCCATGTGCAATGTTGTTGACAAGAATGAATAGGGTAGCTTGAACTATGTAAACTATCTTACAGGGATTCACCCCATAACTTTACTGGGACTTAACAAGTCAACACATCTAACTTTGATTGCCTTCCTACTTGTTACACTTTACAATTCTACCAAGATATGCTCATATTCTTGTAAGAGATAATTTTGTTCAGAACTGACTTAACATTCACGACTGTAAGCCTGCAGCATTAATACTGAATAATGCAAGTCAGTTGTGTAACCACTTGCCTAAAAAAGTGAGCTCACAACATATCTTAAGTCTGATTTCAAAGAACAAGTGTCATGTTAAATGGCAATTTTTTTCATCTGATTCATTTTTATTTTGTATTTGTTTTTTGTTTCCTTCTGCCAGGGAGGAGATGGCAGAGGCCCAGAGGACCAATAAGCCCAGTGGGAGGTGTCACTTCTGTCTGATGATCAGCAAGACCTGCAAGGAGGCAAACAAAACCATCCCAGCCAGAGGCCAAGCCCCGAAAGAGGAATTGATGTTTGCCAATGCAGAGGAGGAGTTCTTCTATGAGGTACAATAGGGCTTTTAAGGAATTTTCTGCAACATTTGTCGTCGCACAGAAGTTGTGTGTGGGTGGAAGGCAATGCATGAAACCTAAAAAACATGAGCCATTTTCCAACATCAATCATGGCAGTATTTAGGTGCACCCATGTAAATAGTCACTAACCTTTGACTCTGTCTCCACAGCAAGCCACCATTAAGTTCAACTACTCTGTCCAGGAGGAGACTGACTCTTGCCTCACTGGGAGGTGGTCCTTCAACGACGTCCCCATGAAGCCCTACCGTACCGTGATGCTGATTCCAGCCGACAAGATGCCCACAATCATGGAAAAGCTCAAAGAGTATCTCACTTTGTGAAATAAACTCATTTAAACATAAAATGGACACCCTCACTCATACTACAACTGGATAATTTTGGAAGGTATATGGAAAGGAGGACTATATATGCATCAAAATTAATTTACAATCTGCTATTGTGTGTAGAATAACCTGATGCATTGAATACATCATATGTACACCACTATGTAATGGTTTCTTATGGTATATACACCATTTGGTAGTTCCTAGAATGTTCCTGACCTGTTAATGAAAGAAATCCCCTGAAGAACATGCTACAATGCAGAAGTGTATTTACAGGAAAATCAGCATCAAGTATTGTACAAACGGTTCCTTACATATAATTTCTGCAGAGAATTTTGTATACAATACAAGGTTTTGCATAATAAATAATACAATTTCAAATAATATTTCGAAATGTCAGTTTGTATTTGTCATGTTGATGACTATGGTAGCTCAAAATATTTCAATAATCTACTGTCTTAACATGGCAGTGCAGCAGCTAAATGACAACTTGACAAAATACTAAATCTGTAATGAATAATCTGCAAGCAGGAAATTCCTTTGGCAGTTCTTCTGTTTCTCTTCCCCAACTGTCACCGTGTATGCACCAGTCACAAGAAACTCACTGAATGACACATCTGTCATTTGACTGAGTGACGGAATAGTCTTTATGCACTTCAGTGCCAGTAATTGTTAGGTCCTTCTGTGTCTTGTTTTTAATATTTCTTGATCCAGCACTGTCCAACATGGGCTGCAACATGGCTTTGCTCTCACTAGGGGGCAGATTGTAGAAAAAGTACTGTGGTGCCATCTGAATAAATCTAATAGAAAAGAATACAGTTGGTTTAAGTCTGAACCATGAAAGACATACAAATCCACATTTGTAATAGACTGTTTCAAAAAATGCACTAACCCCTTCTGATAAAATTAGTCTATAATCTGTGCAGATTTACAGGATTAGCAATAATCCAATACATGCAAACCACCCAAAACATGCCTGATAAAAACATGTTTGTGTCTTGTTTTCACAGAATGAAGACCAAACTGTATGAGCTCCTCTAATCCCATATATTGCTGGCACAGGGCAGAACTGGGATGACAAAGGGGTTTACCCAGACATGTAGAACACACTTACACTTCAGGGGAAATTTCTGAGACAGTTCTGATGCAGTTCATTTCAGACAGGGTGTACTCGTGGAACAGCACCCACTCTGGAAAGGCCATCTTTTGTGCTGTGGCCCCATAGCTGGAGAAGGGGTGCACTTGGGCTATATGCTTGTGAGTGAGCATAAAGTAATTCCCAGACCCATCCACATCCCTAGCAATCTACAAAGAAGGTGACAGTTGGGGTAGGAAAGTCATAGCTGAATATAAATTGAACGAAGTAGTGTATTTATTCATACTACTTATTCACAAACCTGCATGAAAAAACCTGCCAGCAGAGCTCTCTTGATGTTGCCCGTGTTGGTTTTGGTGCCGAAGCAGGGCTCTGAGATGGGCAATTCGATCCTCCGCAGGATGTCTGTCAGCTCGGACCTGGTGGCATCAGCAGTCTGCAGGGCAGCGTGGTTCAGGAAGTAGTCCTTGCACCACCTCTCAACACTAAAGTCTGTAACGGAGGGGGGTGGAAAACAATCCAGAGACCTCAATGTATATGAAGATTTGTGGGAGGGTGGGATTTTCTTAGTTTTTACAACTGTTACAGAAAATAAACAAAACAAAGGCTCAACCATTGAGTTTACATGGCTCTCTCTGGCTCTGTTTGAAGGCATTGTAGATGTTTATGAGGGTAAAGTGGTCCCCCTCAGGGTGCTGAAACTTCCTGTGGCATTGCACTGCCTTGTGGGTCATACCAACAGGTGGCTCCAGGAAGCAGCTTGGTGCTGTAACAGAATGAGTATGGTTGGCATTGTGTCTATGAAGCAACAAAATCGAATTCAGCAAGAAAACACTGGACTACAGCCATTTTAAGAATGTAAGCAACAAAAGTCAAGGTCCAAAAAAATGACACTATCTGGTAAATGCAATGAATCCTAATAGATTTTTTCATGAATTTTACACACATACCAGATAGCATAGCTGCAATAGTGGCTACCTCGCTCACACAGTCAAACTCGCAGGAGGCCAGCAAAGCCTTGGCCATTTGGGCGTCCAGCGGGAACTCAGAGATGATGATTCCGATCTCAGACAAGTTCCCATCGTTGTCTAAGGCCGCCAGGTAGTCCAGCTCCTCCAAAGCCTGCATCAAACCTTCTGGATCTAGACAGAGGACAGCAGAGAATAAAGGGTGAGATAAAGATCTTTAGAAAATGTGAAAACCATATGGTGAATGGGTATTCTATGTGAGCATTAGACCTCTGATCTTAACTTGTGATACAAATGAAATTATAAATAATTATAATACTATGATAACACAAAACTACATGGGCCCAGTAATATCTTTGACAGGAATACAGAAGGGATGTGTTTCAGGGCATTTGGACACACAACTTCCTGCTCTGGCCTAACGAGAGACATTGTGCAACCACTAATGACCTGGCCCCTTTTAGTCTGTCCCCTAACTGTTCCCAAGCGGCCAAGGGGACGTGAGGACGACCTGGACAAAGGCTGGTGGCAGAGCTCTGTCAGCCCTGGTCATCCACGCATGACCGGGTCCAAACAGCAGAACCGAGAACCCATCTGTATACCACGCTCTCCACTGGACCAGTACACCCCCGTCCCCATGGCACACACACACCCCAAACCATATAGACACACACACACCCCCTACACCCCCCACCCACACACACACAGTTCAGTTAACATGGAACAGGATTGGCCAACCTGGTCTGGTGAGGAAGTGGCAGCGTGCCAGACCTGCTATCTCCATCCTCTTGAGGAAGAGGACAGTGGAGGTGATATTGGTCTCCAGGATCTGGGGGGACGTCTCAGCAGGAAGCGGAATCTCCTCTGAGTACAGGCAGAAACACTTCCCTGGAAATGGTGGGCAGAATACAGGCCATGGAAAAGACTGGGCTTGAAGAGGAATGCCATTTTCGGAAAAGCTAATGTTCAGTGGAATGTCATAAGACTGAATTGACCAAGCAAATCAACTTTAGCACCCTAATTCAAGTCCACTGAGAACAGGAGTTTACTGACCTGCTGCTTGAGTAAGCTGTTTGCAGATGTCTGCCTGGCACACACTGATGGGTTGTAGAACTTCAGAGTTAGCCCGTATCCTAGGATTGTATACCTGGCACCAGCATTGTAACCACAAGTTAAATAACCATACAACTGTCAGTAAATTACAGTGAATGTCTGGCCGGCATCATACGTACAAATCGTTTCTCCACTCCCGTGTCAATGACAAAGTTGACCGAGTCCACAGCCCAGAACGTGTCCTCACCCCGATGTGTTGAGAGAAATACCCGTCTGGTCTTGCTCTGCTCCCCGGCCAGGATAGAGGGAACCCAACCTTGCCACTGTACCTGGCCCAGCCCGATGCACAGGTTAACAGGCACCAACTGGCCAAGGTCAGCCCCCAGCCTGGTGCCCTCTTTCTGGAGGATACTACAGGCACAGTCAACTTCCTATATGGAGGGTAAACATGCAGTTAGTTAGGTCAATAAATATTTAGACAGTAACACAATTGTCATAATTTTGGTTATGTATGCCACCACAATGGATTTGAAAGGAAACAACCAAGATTAAAAGTAGACTGTCATCTTTAATCTGAGGGTAGTTACATCCAAATTGGGTAACCAGTGTATGAATTACACCCCATTTGTATATGTGTGCCCCCCAATTTTAGGGACTCAAAAGTAATTGGACAATTGGCTGGTCAGCTGTTCCACGACCAGGTGTGTCCCCTCATTAGTTACAGGTAAGCAGAAAAAACGTCTATATTTAAGTGTGTCATTTGCATTTTGAATATTTTGCTGTTAACCCTCAATATGAAGTCCAAAGAGCAGCCAAATGCTTCAAAACTCATTGGACAGCGCTTCACAGTTGGACAATTGACACAGCAGATGGACAATGACCCAAAGCATACTGCAAAACAACCCAATACTTCTTTGGGACAGAGAAGTGTAATGTTCTGCAATAGCCAAGTCAATCACCTGACCTGAATCCAACTGAGCATGTCTTTCAATTGCTGAAGACAAAACTGAAGGTTAAATGATTTAAAAAACAAGCAGGAACTAAAGACAGCTGCAGTCCAGGCTTGGCAGAGCATCACCAGGGAAGAAACCCAGCATCTGGTGAGGTTAGGGTTATGGGATCCAAACTTCAGGCAGTCATTGCCTGCAAATGATTTGCAACCAAGTATTGAAACTCACAATTTAATTTATGATTGTTAGTGTGTCCAATTACTTTTGAGCCTCGAAAATTGGGGGGCACACATAAAAATTTGGTGGAATTCCTGCACCCTTCACCAAATTTGGATATAACCAGCCCCAACATTTTAGATGAAAGTCTACACGTAAAGCACACCTTGATTGTTTCCTTTCAAATCCATTGTGGTGGCGTACAGAGCCAAAATGATGACAATTGTGTTCCTGTCCAAATATTTATGTACCTAACTGTTAATACCCTGCATCTCTACCAACACACCATATCCAAGTACATATCTTCTGGCTACACAATAAACTTTTTTTAAATCTGAAATGCATAACTTATTTTTTCTCCATAAGGCACAGACACACATCACCATGCTGATTTATTAAATGTCTTTCTACACGTAAATATTTTGTCACAAATCTAGTAAATGAAAAGGCCTGAGTTGGCAACTCTATTGACAGGCCTGAGAGCTGATGGCTCATTGTCACGCATGGGGGACACAGACGTCTTTTTTAAACACACACGGCCATTGTCATCGAAACCGTGCGAGCAATGGAGTTATTTTAGTGCCAGCACAAACTGAATCGGAATTTAATCATTTTGAATTTGAAATGGTAAAAACTGAAAACGACATACTTTTGTATGCAACATTTGAAATTGTATTTGTTTTGAAATAATGGTGTAATGGTTTTAAATTGAATTCAACTCGTACTGCTTTCAACTTGAATTATAAAAATGACGGTGGACATCCAAATTCAATTAGAAATTTCCGTTTCGAATTTCAGCACTCCAGTCAATACAAGGTAGAGTGGAAGATGTTTGTTTTTTTTCAGTGCACATGCTGAAATACAGCATTGTGCGGGTCCGATGATAAACCACTGTCACTGTAGTGTGTAGCTACCCTCTGGCATTTCTGGCATGAGTCTGCACAGGAGCTGATCTTGCACTTAAGATATATTGTTGTTTTTGCTGCACTGTACTAGGCACAATACTAGACGTTATTGTGAGACTGTCACTAATGAATTAACATGTTGGGGTGCCCCAGTGGCTAACCGGTAAGTGTGTGTACCACAAAGAGTGAGGCCTCACACATGGGCCTGGGGTTTGATTCTGGGCTGGACCATTTCCTGAATGTCTTCCCCTTTTCTCCCTCCCTCCTGAATTGGAACTCTTTTTTTATTTGACCAAATCTGGGGGGTATTCCAGGTAGTGGGTTTAATTGACTTTGCTGCAAAGGTCATACATGTAGCTATGATACAGGACATGGTTATTCTTTTCACAAAATACAACCAATAGTATGGTAATGTTAAATCTTACTTGTGAAAAGTAATCCCCCGATCCCTGTTTGACATTGTCCGCTGATTTTAGCAGGAATATGCTGCACAGTGCTGGCATCTTGTTTATTCTGATTCTACGCAACTCGGAATTTGCCCTGTCCAAGATGGCGGCCGCATTTCTCGCGCAATTTTATTTGCTTAGTTATACGCCGGGAGAAGATTTTAAGACTGCGATTGAATAGCTACCTAGGCTAACATGACCGTTTCCCGTCACAATCTGTAATTTACTTTAGCAACATTCTCAGTCCTTAGGCCTACATAGCAAATGTTTCTCGCCATGGACGTGCACTCAGAACTGACCAAATGTTTCTCGCCATGGACGTGCACTCAGAACTGACCAAATGTTTCTCGCCATGGACGTGCACTCAGAACTGACCAAATGTTTCTCGCCATGGACGTGCACTCAGAACTGACCAAATGTTTCTCGCCATGGACGTGCACTCAGAACTGACCAAATGTTTCTCGCCATGGACGTGCACTCAGAACTGACCAAATGTTTCTCGCCATGGACGTGCACTCAGAACTGACCAAATGTTTCTCGCCATGGACGTGCACTCAGAACTGACCAAATGTTTCTCGCCATGGACGTGCACTCAGAACTGACCAAATGTTTCTCGCCATGGACGTGCACTCAGAACTGACCAAATGTTTTTTGGCACTGAGATAAAGACAAATAATTGAAATTGTATTTGGTCTTCTTCATTGCCTACAAATAGAAATCTAACAATGAGTACGGGGCCTATGTTTATCGGCTATTGTTCCTACAATGTACATGATTCACCTGTGACCATGTACCTGAATGTTTCAGCAAATGTATTTCAAGATTGTAGGGGGTCAATATTGACCAAACAGCCAAAACGAATTCTCCTATAGTTTGAAGGAAGATGGGAAACCCAACAGTGTATTAACTTTAACCAAATAATGCCAATAACAATGGAATTACAGTAGGTTGACTCTATGGGTTAAATCAGAGCAGGAATGGTCAAAGTAAGGTTAAATAATATAATCATTTAATCATATTGCAAATGAATGAAATCAATGGTTAACTCTTACCTACTCTACCATGATTATTGTAAACCAGAGATAGAAAGCAAGAGGTGAGGAAGAAGGAGTAGGACAAGCCAGAGCTGAGGAGAAGGTCTCAGGAGATCAAGAATCCACAGATGCTTCACACCTTTTATACCCAAGAACAACTAATCACACCACAATCTTGACCCTTACTTATAAACATTACTAGCAATGCTACAGTAAGTTACACAATGATGTGTGAGAGCCATCAAGTTGAGACTCCATCCAGTAACTCCATATTTTACCATATGAGAGGTGGGGGCAAGTTGATAGCCTTACAAGATCAGCCTTTATTTTTCTGCCCTAAGTACACCATCTCTTGGTCAAAATAGAAATTCTGCAAATTCAAAAATGTATATTCATATAGGCTATTGTTCCTACAATTAACATCACCACATTAATTCCACACAAGCCTGTAAATAAAAGTACATTGGGAGTAGCTACCATACATAATTCTCTGCATCCATTTCTGCGGCAGCAGTCAATGTCTCTTCGTCATCTTAATTATCATCATCATCCTTTGATGAAAAGTACTCGGTTGGAGGAAACGGGAAATAGGCACCAATTGATATTTACTTTGTATCATGTCGAATATGATTAAAACCAAGGTGACGTTGAGGCTACAATCACAAGCATATAGCCAAAGCAAAATATGTCTTACCTGTTCGTAGTATTTTTGTATTTAATATAACATTGGACATGCTATTTTATTAAGTCCACCACTATTTATCCTGTAATATTGACCGACAGTGGGGTTATATGTTCAACGTATGGACTGGCTATTACATTCAAATGTATGCATTGACTTGGCAGTTTGTCTCCCACGCCAATTGCATACGCTGCTAATACAGTCGTATTTCTTTTTTCCAGAATATGTGCTCAAATTGACCATACACAAAATAAAACTTATATCTGAAGTGTGGTGAAGTAGGACAACGTTTTAGAGTAACTCAACTCAGAATTCAGGGTTAGGCTGAGAGTTTGTTAAACCCGCTACCTGGATTACCCCCCAGGAGTCCCTGGATGAGTGCCTGATTTGAGGAACTACATTTGAAAGCGGAATTCTGAATTGAATTTGATACTCCACCGAAACTGAAATAAAACAATAAAAAGTTTGGCATACAATTATCAGTTCGACATAATTCTTTCTGTAATTATCTCTCTTGCTTTCTCTCTTACTCACTCTCAATTTTGAGCTGCTAACGTCCTAGTGTTGATCTAAACTACAACAGCCATGAAGACATGTATAAGCACAACTTACCTGAGCTGAGGCCAAGAAGACGGCAACATCCCCCTCCTCCTTTGTGCGGTGGATCTCCAGCACCAGCCTGAGCGCTGAGTAGAAGTAGTCCTTATGGCTGCTGTTACTGTAGACCACCTCGGCCTTGCTCGCGCTCTCCAGGGCGATGACGGGAACGCTGCCGTAATGGCCAAGCAACCTGTCCGTCATGGGGGGGGCAGTGAGGACCACGATACGGAGCTCCGGCCGGTGGAGGAGGATATCCTTGAGCAGGCCCAGCAGGATGTCAGTGCTCACCGTCCTCTCGTGGGCCTGGTCAATGACAATGGCGCCGTAGCGCTCCAGGAATGGGTCGGACATTAACTCCCTCAGGAGCATGTCATCAGTGCAGAACCTGGACCATTGGGGATAAGACCGGAGTTAATGGTAGAAAGTGGATCCTGTGGGATAAGGGCCTATGCAGCAATCTGTTTAACTTAGTTTAGTCTGGAACATAGACTGACAAATGTATGAGAACAGCCATTAATATGTGCCATCTGGGCCTATGCCCCCAAACTAACTTAAATAGGCACAACAGACACACCAGAATACACACTGGCTGGTCCCTTTGATAGGCAGGTCCAGTGCTGAGACAGCTCCTTCAGAGTCCGAAGAGGCTCATTTCCATGTGGGTAGTGGTGGTGTGTGGTTCACGTTCAAGTGTTGAGATTAAGAAGCCCTAGATCAAACTGTGACGAGTGGTGTCTGGTGCGTGTGGCTTATAGTATGGTGGTTTAAGTGGCTCCAGACGAGGGTTTTGCTCGATTAAGCATCAAATGTCCTGGACCTTCACTAACATCTGCATATCGACATTCTATGCACTAGTCATTGCTGTCAGCTACAATTCCTCCGAGACAGACCTGAGCACGGTGTCGGAGGAGCAGCACGTCTCCAGGGGGATAGTGTAGCCCACTTCATGCCCAATGTTGACGTCCATCTCGTCCGCTACACGTAGAGCCAGGTCCACGGCCTGCTGCTGATGGGTCTGGGTACACACCACCATGCCATGCCGGTACTGGGCTGACAGGCAGAACTCAGCACACCACTGAGGGATCTGCAACACATGGAAACATGGATCTGCAACACAGCACATTCAAAGTGCCTACCGCTACATGTTAGGCCTTGAGGCATTTTGGTGAAGGCAGTTGACAAAAATAAACAAAGGTATTATTTAATTTCTCTAAAGTAATTAAAAGCATGGTTCAAAATAATCCAGAGCTGAAACACATTGTGGGCTGCCAAAAGCAAAAGCTTTGAGAGTTTAATTGTACAAGTATAAACAAACAAAAGAATGAACAACAAGCGACAGTGTTGACAAGAGGCATCCTGTGGTATTAGCATCCATAATGCTAAATTGCTTTGGCAGCACGAGCCTCTTCCAGTGATCACAGCTCAGCAGTGGGAGGTCCCCTGTAAAGTCTGCACGACTTAGCCAACAGCTGGACCCTTTGTCCGACCTATCGCCTATCTCTCTGTCTCCCTGCTTGCTTTCCTGCCTGCATGTCTGGCTGGCCCCATCATAGCGTGCAACAACAGCATCTGCTGAGCGGGGAGGATCATTCAAAGCTCCGCTCCCCTCTAGTCTGTGGGCAGGCTACTGTCACAGTGTCACATTCTTTTTCAATTGAGCTGACACTGGCTGTGTGCGTTTTTGATCTATTTTGTAATAAATTCAACCTTTCTAGTGGGAAATTAAAAGGTGCACAACAATTTAGTCAGAGGCAATTCATTAAACAAGCCTAATGATATCGAATGTGAGCAGAGCTCACAAGTTTCTCTAAAACTAGACAAAACTAGGCATACATACCATTGCTCTAGTGTTAATAACTGATGTCAATATCAGGCTATATTTAGGAGTACCTCATGAGAGAACATATTGCCAATGACTTGGTGGTAATGAGGTCAGGGCAGTTTACAAAAGTGCTCATTTGAAACTGCGTTTGTTCTTGGTCAAATATTGTTTTAACAATTGACAAGGGAAATTCAAAGAGTCTAACCAATCCAATAACAATCTAGGCCATGGAATGCCTAAGCATTATAAACTCACCTGAGTGCTTTTACCAGTCTTTGTTGAACCAGATACAATCACTAGTTTATTGTTCACCAGTGTATCCAAAAGTTCGCTTCTGGCTTTCCAGACTGCTAGAGTCTTCCTTTCTTTCAACAGTTTGTAGTAGCGTGAGGAGAAAGGCAATCCATCAAACTGATTCAGCTCAAGATCATCACCAAAGCCAAAAGGTTCATCTGAACAGTCGGCAACATGACTTTCTTCCGACATGTCACACGTATCTGTCATTACCGTGACTTAAAATCCAGACGCAATACTTGTGCCAACAACTCGTCAAAAGTAGCGGACGATCCCAAAATAAGTCACTAAACACGGCGACGCCTTTCCACTGTAATAACCTGCAAATGTCTCTACATATAACACGTTTTTTGGAGAGTAAAATTGCGTGACAGAGACAAAATAACTGTGTGGTCAAGACTATTCAAATTAATCGATTCCTATCCGTCAATCATCAGAGAGGCTGGGAACAGTGCTCAGCAACACAGTGCAGCACACAGGTAACTGCGTGCTTGGAAGCTCCACGTGCTGTGATGTGCATACACCCATAGCCGACTCAAGGTTCTAAAACTCGGGGTGCAAAGGGTATTGTTTTGGGGTTTTTTGCTTACAAAAAACATGTGTAAAATCAATACTAGATCTTAAAATGTGACCTTGATAGAACATACAACTCTGACCTGACTTAAAAATGTTCTAAAATCATTAAATGTTTTTTTTTACATTAATTTGAAAATGTGAATTTTTTCTTTCCAACGGTAGGGGGGGCAGATGCACCCCCGCACCCACAGTAAAATCGCGTATGCATACACCATCTTCGGTAGCATTTGTATTTTTGCTTTAGGTAATATAAACATTATGCCTGACTCATATAGGCTATATGCTGAAAATGACAACCCAAATTTGTACCTAAAAGATACTGTCTCTCCAGCCACCTTGAAGCACTGTGTCGACCAGCAGTCCGGTGTTCACCAACATCCTTAACACCTCCCTGGAGACATGCCATGTGCCAGCCTGTCTCAAGTCCTCCACCATCATCCCGGTGCCCAAAAAGCCAAGGCCAAACAGGAATTAATAACTACAGACCCGTTCATAGCCGCGGGAACATATTTTATCAGGGGGGTGCTGGGGGGGTTAATGTTGCGGGGCAGTGCCGCGGTGGTGGATTTTCAAGTCGTGCTGTCAGCAGGGGGGCAGCACCCTCAGCACACCTAGTTCCCGCGGCCATGGACCCGTTGCCCTGAACTCTGTGGTAATTAAGTCTTTTGAGCGCCTGGTGCTGGCACACCTCAAATCCATCACGGACCCTCTTCTGGACCCCTTGCAGTTTGCCTACAGAGCTAACCGGTCTGTAGACGACACAGTAAACATGGCCCTCCACTTCACCCTACAGCACCTGGACCCCCCAGAATCCTATGCCAGGCTCCTGTTTGTGGACTTCAGCTCTGCTTTCATCACTGACTTCCTGTCTGACAGAACACACATCTCCTGGTCCATCAGCACCGGATCTCCTCAGGGCTGCGTCCTTCCCCCTCTGCTCTTCTCCCTATACACCAACAGCTGCACTTCCAGTCATCAATCTGTCAAACTCCTGAAGTTTGCAGATGTTACCACTCTCATTGGGCTCATCTCTGGTGGGGATAAGTCTGACTACAGGTGGGAAGCTGACAAACTGGTGACCTGGTGCAGCCAGAACAACTTGGAACTCAATGCTCTTAAAGGGGTCATTGATTGCAAAACCAAAGTAACCTTGTCACAGTTGAATAATGACAGTTCAGTGGGTAAAATGGACATACAGTGAACCTCAAGTTTTTGAGAGAATCAATCGTTTAAGCTAAAGTCGGGTGAAGTACAGAGTTAACGTTTATTTGACGTATGGCGTAAACATAATACATTATCATCAACATAACATCATCAAGACACAAACATAAGACAATAACACAAAGACAATTCCATTCAGCTCCATCTAGCATTCTAGAATGGAACCGGGAGAATCCAGCCCACCAGCACTACCCAGCTGATGGCCCTGAACCACATTCTTTAACAGACCATTTTATAGATACAACAGTTCTTAAAAGTCATTGGTCCATCCTACAAACATGCAGCTATACCAAATCTCTTCTGTTATTGGTTAAATCCTTAGAACAATACAGTTGAATTCACATTGTCTTCAGACCAACTGTCTCTTCCCCCAGGTGACAAGAACTCTCCCAGGTCACCCAGACTTCCTGTCTCCAGACTTCACGTCTCCTAGTTAGGTGTCATAAAAACTACAGGTGGCATCTCTGCCAAATGGAGTTGAATCAACATTCAGAGTATCAAGCTTCTTAACCAACTGTAAACTTATTTTAAAACACATTCATTGCACATAGGCCCACAATGTATTTCACAAAGTCTATTGACACCTCTTTCCTATGCAAATCTCACAATTAAAATAGAGCTGCAAGCAGCAATGGGGTGGCCAAGCAGATCAGATGACCCAGAAGAAACTTTCAACATCCTCAGAAGAGGTTTCCAAGTACACGCAGACAGTTTGGCATGAATCCATCAAAGATTTGGTGAGATACGACACAACTTTCAGTTTGGCGGCTCTGCTGCCGGCTGTACTGGACAAATGGTTTCGAAAATCTAAAATAATTTTTATAGTTTGTGTGAGGATTGCATTGACTATATACAGCTTGACTACAGGTAGCTAGCGACTGTGGTGTATCTGGCTTCCTTTGCAGTGGCTTACAGTCTCTCTAAACAGAGAATGAGAGACATGACAAGCTTGTCGGCTTTGGCTGGATTTGAACCTCTGACATTACCGGTACCAGGACACCAACTTATCATTGTGAGCTATTTTCAGTGCTGGAAATCACAGAGTTCAGTTACTGAGTAAAAATATAAGCAGTTTTTCCTGTGGCAAGCGGTTGTCATATTTGGCCCAAGTATAAACAGCTGTAATTCAGTCCTATTTTGACATGTCAAGGTGATTGTGGTCTGAAGATAATCTGTCAGTATCAGCGAATATTTTATATCTTTTGAAGGTAGAGTAGATCAAAAACGTTTTATTAATTCATTCAAAATGGCGGCATCAATTTGGCTGGTATCACAAGTTAACATGTGTCAGACACGGGATCGCCCGCCCAGAGGTTAGAGGACACATATGTACAAAGCACAATAAATCTGACTCGAGTATTTGAGTATAGATCCCCTGAGAATGAAACATTATCATTAGGGTTCTTCCGGTAGGAGGCAACCTATTGTATTTGTTAATTTAATTATTAGGGTTTTTACGGTAGGAGGGAACCTATTGTATTTGGTAGTTGTATTATTATTATTATTATTAATCTTCTTCTCCTTGCGCCACAATAACTCAACATGTTATTTGTAACACATTTTCTAGTTTGGCGCATACATCGGACACGACATCCGACTGGGTACCCCCACACCAAATATGGGATACCTTCGACTATAGGGGGCGCCACAGGCCACGCCCTAAAGTCTGATTTTCAAAGTGATGGCATTTCCACCATTGCTGCAATTCTTCTGAAACTTGGTGTACATGCCTCATTTCTCATGGGGAACAAAAAAGCCTCAAGGACCCATAAGGTCCGCTATGGTGGATTGTCTTGTACAGTGAAAACTTGGAGAAATCTTTACATTTATTCATTTAGCAGACGCTTTTTTCCAAAGCCACTTCCAAGAGAGAGCTTTACAAAAGTGCAGAGGTCACTGATCATAACACAGAAATAGCCCCAAACATTGCGGGTAGCCAAAACATGAAGCATACATTGTGAAAAAACAAATGATTTCCCAAGGGAAGAACTATAAGAGCATTTAGTTAAACAAGTTACAATTAAACAACATGACTATGATGGTGACTGACAGGAGGGCAGTTTCTGTGGAGTGGCCAGTCTTGAAGCCCGATTGGTTGGAGTCAAGCCGGTTGTTCTGAGAGATTAAGTTTGACAGTTGGTTAGATACAGCGCGTTCAATTGTTTTTTAAAAGAAGGGTGGCAGTGATACTGGTCTGTAGTTCTGAAGGACGGCCGGGTTAAGGGAGGGTTTTTTGAGTAGAGGGATAACTCTGGCCTGTTTGAAGGCAGAGGGGAAAGTGCCGGAAGCAAGAGAAGAATTGAGGATGTAGAGAATATAAGTTAAGATTGAGGGAGAGATGGTTTGAAAGAGAGGGGAGGGGACTGGATCAAGGGGACAGGAGGTGGGGCGATGGGAGAGAATGAGGTCAGAGATCTCTGCCTCGGACAGGGGAGAGAAAGAGTTTAGACGTTTAGTTGGGTCAGTCATAGAGGGAGAGTGGGTAGGAAATTTGGGTTCAGGGAACCGACTGCTAATGTCTGCGACTTTTTTCTTAAAGAAGGAGAAGTCGTCTGCGGTCAGGGTGGAGGGGGCGGGGGTGGGGGAGGTGGGTTAAGAAGGGTGGAGAAGGTAGAGAACATTTTGTGAGGGTTTGAAGCAGAGTTAATTTTGTTAAGGAAGTAGTGGGTTTTAGCACTAGTTATGCGAGCAGAGAAGGATTTAAGGAGGGAGTGATACTTATCAAGGTCCAAAACCTTTAAAAAGTACATGTAGCACCACGTGTCCACCCTTACAAAAAATAAGTATATTAAAGTACACCATAAGTATACACAAATATGGATAGTACACTTTTAATTCACTTTTGATATACTTTTAAGAAGTATGCTTAGAAAATGGTATGCATTTCTTCTGGAGTAGGATGTACGTTTTCTATTATAATACCACAATAACAGTCAAAATAATTTTAAAGTACATTACAGGTAAAATGTTTTAGATCCATCTCATTCTAATTATTAATGTCCAAGAAAATCTATCATGCATTGCGCATTGAATCTTTTTTGGTATTGAAGCTGTAACCCTAATTACTGCCAAAACATTCTGAAGCCCTATAATCTTATACTAATAATTATCAATTGGAAAAAACTGCCTTCTCGATCCCCTCCCTGCCGAACTTTGTAGGGAACTTCTCCCTATTATTGGACCACCCATGCTTAGTATTATTAATGAATCTATTGTAACTGGACAAGTCCTTGACGATTTCAAACAAGCTATAATTAAGCCCCTTCTTAAAAAAAAAAAACCTGGATCCAGGTTGTCTTAGCAACTACAGGCCAATTTCAAATTTGCCATTTCTCTCCAAAATGTTAGAAAAAGCTGTGGCACAACAGCTCACTGAGCACCTCTCCTCAAATCAGCTTTATGAACCTCTCCAGTCTGGATTTCGTCTTCACCACAGCACTGAAACTGCATTAGCTAAGGTAGTTAATGATCTATAATTAGCCTCTGACGCGGGCTCTATCTCTGTTCTGGTTCTTCTAGACCAAAGTGCAGCATTTGACACTGTGGATCATGAGATTCTCCTGAAACGCATGGAGAACTATGTTGGGATTTCTGGTACTTCACTTCAGTGGTTTAGATCCTATCTATCTGATAGATCACAATATGTCCACTATGATCGCTGCTCATCCAGGAGCTCCACAGTAAAATACGGAGTACCACAGGGTTCAGTGCTAGGCCCTCTGTTATTTTTACTCTACATGTTGCCTTTAGGAAACATAATTAGAAGTTCTGGTGTAAATTTTCACTGTTATGCAGATGATACTCAGCTATACATGTCCACAAAGCCTGTAGAATTTCCACATGCTATGGAAAAATGTGCTTCCGGGTTGAGAACTTGATGACAGCAAATTTCCTTCTTCTTGATTCGGATAAAACCGAGGTTCAAATTTTCGGCCCTAAAAAATACAGAAATAATTTATCCAATCTAACCTTAGACTTAGACGGCATCAAAGTATCTCAAAGCCAGCTGGTAAAAAATTGAGGAGTCACATTGGACCCAGACCTTTCATTTCAGTACCATATTAAACAAATCACCAGAACCGCATTTTTCCATCTACGTGATATTGCCAAAGTACGAAAATTCCTCTCAAAGGATGATGCTGAAAAGCTAATACATGCTTTTGTTACGTCCCGATTGGACTACTGCAATGTGTTGTTCTCTGGCCTCCCAATTACCTAATTGAAAAAATTACAGCGGGTACAAAATGCTGCTGCTAGACAATTGACAAAAACAAGAAAGTTTGATCATATAACACCTACTCTTATCTCTTTACACTGGCTCCCTATCCAAGCCAGAGCTGATTTCAAAGTTTTAATACTAACTTACAAATCTCTGCATGGATTGGCACCCCTGTACCTTTCCGGTCTCCTTGCACCCTATTGCCCCGCAAGGACTCTAAGATGCCGGCTATCTGGTACTACCCAAAATTAAGAAAAAAACTGCTGGAGGTAGGGCGTTCTCATATAGAGCACCTCTTCTCTGGAACAAATGACCTGTCTCAATTAAGGAGGCTGATACTGTTTTGACATTTAAAACTAGATTAAAAACGTTCTTGTTTAGTCAATTCTATGATTGTTAAAGGTAAGTATGTGTGTACCTTCTATGTAAACCTGGGGTGTGCGTTTGCCTATGTGTGTATCACATGTAACTTTTAAATTGTAATTTTGGCTTATGTTCACACTGCCCATTTAGATGTTACAAATAAAGTAAACCTGTTATTGTATATTGTTACTGTTATAGTTCCGTTGCTGTATATTGTTATTGTTATAGTTTACTAGTTGGAGACAACGGGGGAACTGGTTGTTTTCATCCTTATTCGTATAAATTTAACCTACTTTAGAGTTGTTTCCCCCGAAACAGATTTCATGATCCAAACGAGGGGGGCTGTCGCTGTCTTGATGTGTGGGGCTGCATCAAATACCCTTTTAGCTCTGTTGAATTGCTGCACTAGTCCACACTTGACCGGTGGGGATCTCATTCTATTACGACTGTAACTGTTAGCTGCTCCTGGCATTCTCTAATCCCTGCTCTCCTCTCTCTGTCCCCGCCACACATTCCCTGTGGTGTGGGTTTGAGCTGTCAGGACCTGCCTGGTCGTCGGTCTACCAACACTGGACCAGGTCGTCGCCCGGAACCCAGTCTCCATGACGGCCAATAGCGAGTTTCCTGGTCCCATCCAACGTCTATAAAGCCGAACAATGGATTTTGGTGTTTCAAAACCCATTGACACTGTATGATTATGTTTAGCTTGTGTTCTGCTCCTCTCTCTTACCAACCGTCTCTGGAGGAGGGGATCCCTCTCTGAATTGCTCCTCCCAAGGTTTCTTCCATTTTTTCTCCCGTTGGGAGTTTTTCCTTGTCTTCCTTGAGGGTTTAGGTTGGTTGAGGCCGAGGGGCAGTTCTATGGGCGTATGTGAAGCCCTCTGTGACATGCTTGCGTGTAAAATGGGCTATACAAATACATTTGATTTGATCAAGGATCACAGTTACACTTCAAATTCAGCAAATCACTGGCTGTGGCCATTTGGGGCTCTGAGATGCCCAAGCCACCTCTAACCCCAGAGAAAATGAGTGTCATCAAGGGTAACAATACAAGAGCAGTTTTCCTCCAATATAAGTAAAACTTTAAGTTGCGCTGTAGGTTTTGGGTTAGTAACAATCACTGTAATGTTTTTTGTCCTTTATTGAGTGCCTGAGAGACTGGCTCAAGCAACGTGGGTATCAAAAGGAGGCCAGCTGGGCCTAATTCGTAGAAGCATTTAGGAAAAAATGAGTGACATAAGAAAAAGGTCCCATCTGACTGGTGAGTTCTGCTTCTATTTGATTAAGGGAATCAACATTGTCAAAACGTAACAGCAGACATTCCAACTCGCCCAGAGCCAAATAAAAACTTCCTGGAAATGTGCAATTCTTTAGGCTTCATTTGGCTGGATACCTCTGCACCTTTTCCTTAATACAATAGCTTATTGTAATTCAGTAATTTTCAACTGCAGTAGGTAATAGAAAACTGTAGCGCTTTAGTATGACTTTTCTCTTCTTTTCCCCCTCTGTGTGTAAGAAACATCCAACTTATGAACAGTATTTTCCTGTCGATTTTGCTATGGTGATTATGGTAGTGCAATTATCTTTGGTCATGGGATTTGGTGTGTGGTAGTCTTATGCTGGCCTGTTTTGCAGCAACCTGGACATCGTACACTGCACTGCCCTCCACTGGACAGCAGATGGCACTCAATTGCAGTCAATCCAGCAAATGAGGTAAAAGGTAGTTTAAAACACAAAACAGTTCTCACACACCAAGCATACTGCATTAGGAAAGGGAATTAGAAATCTGGATAGTATGCTCTTCAAATAATTACAGTAAGAATACAGTACCCAAATGGCTTCAGTGTTTGATAAACAATTTTAATAATACTGCTTAAATGTTGAAAATGTAATTTACAGTATAGACATTGACATGTATTTCTTACACCGGATGTATCAAATAGTTGTAATCATACTGTACAAAAAACTGTTTGCCACAAAAATGTGTTCACCTGTAACACGCTTTACAAGGAACAGAACGTCTTCGATTACAGTTACACAAAGACAACAGTACAGGTGTAACAAGCAATTACAGACACATGGAAACACACCTTTCAAATAGCAAAGTAAGGTCAATTAGTGCATAAGAATAGGATGGAATCAAAATCAAACAATTATTGGATTTCAGCAATACAAAATTCTCAAAAGGCATAGCAGAAAACATGTTTTTTCACCTTGGCATTTGTGAGCAGTCTGTGTGCTTAACCAAAAGTTCAGTGTGAATAATTATGTAAAAATAACAATAATAACGTAACTATTCAACATCATTGTGATATTCTGTATGACAAAAATGATATGCAGATCACTTGGATGAATACATTTTCAAAGTGTTATAGGCAGAAGAAAAACAACAATCATTTAAAAACGGCTGTGTGTGCACAAACTCCAGGATTCAAGTTTTTGGCTGGCTCAATAAACACAAAGTGAGAAACTGACTTCTAAACTTTGTTTCATAAGCCTTTGTTTCACATCTCTTGAATGTCTTCGTTGGACTCAATTATTTGCTTGGAGTGTAAGTCTATTGCTCAATATCCCCATGTAGCTAGCATTCCTGTGTATCCTATGACATTGTGTTGCAGAGGGCCACTGTTCCACATAGCCAAAGGGAGGACGCTGTCTGCCCTATTCATTTTGTATCTAGTCAACAGATATCCTTAAGGGAAACCATTCGTCAGCTGTGTCTGTCCCCAGAGCCAACTGCTTCACAGAGTTAAAGAACTAATACTTCAGGTTCACGCTCTCAAATCAAGCCCTTGCCTCTAGCTGTATACGATGCAAGTGCTGACATTTCATAACATGTTCCTGTGTCATTGTGCTCTGAGTTGACAGGAGTCAATCCAAGTAACATTGTGGACTTGAGAGCAACTGCTTTGCAGTTTCACAAGAATCACACAGGTCTGCACAAGTTTAATCATGTGTTAACAATCACATGGCTGGACCAGGGGTCCTATTCCCATGGAAGGCCTTAGCCTATTCTCCATAGGTGTTTGGCTCACTGCCAAGCTGGCTGGAGACGTCACATACTCGATGGCTTCTATTTTTAAAGTGTTTCCCTCCATCAAGGCAGTGAGCCTTCAAATAAACTGGAAGTGTTTTTTCAAAGGAAATAACAACCAAGCAAGTGTTGTATGTAGGGCTGCAACTATCGATTATTTTAATAATCGATTAATCTGTCGATTCTTTTTTCGATGAATCGATGAATCGGATAAAAAACAAAAACAAAAACTGCATTAATTTCCAACCCTTAATTCAAAAACAGAACTGACAGTGCAAATTCACAGTGTAAAAAATCTTCAACAGGCACACAATTTTGAAAAAGTAATAATATTATCGTGGATTTAATGGTATTTTCCAAGATGAACAATTTACTTGAGTTTTGTTTAAAACTTTATTGAAAAATGAAAGGTTGTAGAAGTAGGCCAGACTTTATTAGAATAATCCGGTGTATATTTAAGATTTTCTGACACAATTTTGAAAACATTTAAGATTTGTGAGGGAGGATTAAGCTATTTTCAAAGATTAGTGATTTTCTATTATTTTATTTGAAACTTCATTGAAAAAGTAAAGGCTGTGGAAGTATACCAGACATTGTTAAGATACTCTGGTGTCTGTTTGAGGTTTTATATTAAAAGTATTATAAAAGTCTACATTTTTCAAAATGGTATGGGTTGTTTTCACCCGGTCCCTAATGCGATGCTGCAAAGTAGCGTCTTCCGAATGTGATACGAATTTCGAATATGAAACTAACTTCACCTCGGTCAATTAACACACTGTTCTGATGTATTTAGTGTGAAATGCTCCCACACCTTGGATGACTTGGGTCGTACTGATTTCTCTGCCTACGCCATGTGTTTCAGAACAACGTTACTCAACAACGTCTCTCCGATGGCCTTTCCTCTACCTCCGCTCCGCGCTCAACAAAACTTTTTTTTTAAATTCTCAAACATCTCTGCAACATATTGAGTGGCGTAATAATCGCTCGACACAATGAATCGATAATTAAATTTGTTGCCAACGCTTTTAATAATCGATTTTAATCGATTTAATCGATTGGTTGTTGCAGCCCGAGTTGTATGTTAGTGTCAGTGTTGGAGAAGAATGGCTTGTTGTCTGTTAATCTGTCGTAACTGCATAAGGAGACCTGCAGAGTGATTTTCCAGTGATGTTTCCTATGTAAGCCTTCTAAAGTAGTAATACTACACTCTAATGTCCTTGGTTCCCTTGCTGACACTTAGATCCACAACATGTGCACTGCGTTATGAGTGCACAGATCTTTAAGATATGCTTTCTGACTCCTTTTTTCCAGCTGTCCATAACAAAGTCTAGTACAGTATTTGCCAATGATGAAAATCACAAAAAAGTGATGTAAAAAAAGTGAAATCCCAAATGCTACAGTTAAGTAAAAGTGTCTGGCACAGTGCACTGCGGGGTAATAAATACAGAAAATAAATACTTTACATGTACCTGAGCTCAGACTCGTAGCACCGTTCGGAGATAGAGCACCACAGGGACTCTCACAGGCCCCTTAATTCCCAAATGCAGAGGCATCACGTTTTAAGGTTTTCAAATAGTTTTATAGTGCAAATCAAGTGTCCATCAATGTCAGGATGTCCGTTTCTCAGCTACTGTATCTGACACTGCCGAGCATACGAGGCTTTGGTAGAGTGGGGGGCTGCCTGGGGTGGGGAGAAAGTATGAGAAAGAATAGAGAAAAGGAAAGTTCAAAATTATACATACATTTTAAATTAATTTGAGTAGTGCTTTCTGCTTTGTTTTGTTTTGGTCTAGTTTTAGGATGTTCCGAGGACTCACCTCCCAGGCTGAGGGACTGGGCGCAGAGGCCTGGGGAGACCAGAGAGGGGGACAGCGATGGGGGCAGGGCCTCGGACCACTGAGGGGCTGCGCACCAGACGGACACTTCTGCCCAGGGGGTCTGCTGGCAGGGGCTTCTGGGGGGGACGGGGCTTCTCCAACTCCTACAGATGACAGATACAAGTTTAAAATGACAGCAGATTCATTCATTGTGCAAATTCACAAAATACTTTTTTGTAAGGATGGTGCTAATTTCCGATGAATTCCACAAAATGAAGTTTCAGGAGGAGGCATTTGTCAGCAAATTCTTTGAAAATTTCAAAAGAAATCGTCCTGGGGATTGGCAATGACTTAAAATGACCACCAGAGGATAGTCAAATCTAGGCAAGTCTCACAGCTCAACTCCTGGCTGGGTCTCTGCTTGTTGTACTCCCATCCTGCCGGTTGCCATGGCAGCCCTCCCCAGCAAGCATGTGATGATGAACCTGTCATGTGTTCCTAATCTACTGAAGGGGTGAGGTCATGATCAACGCTGCTACATGCATTCCATCTGGTCTCCATTCACTTCCTCCTGCAGACTGGAGAGAAGCCTCACATCCAAGAGGACAGGAGCCAAGAGGTCCAGCCTCAGTTCACTTCCACACAACCCATTGGTCATGTTTTTGTTGCCCACAAGTTCCACATTTAAAACACGTCTTTTAACGTCCGCACGCTCACTGTTTCATTTGCAGAGCTGTCTCAGCATGGTCTGTTAGGTGATGCATTGTGGGTACTGTGTGTCTCTCCTTTGCCGCCACCAAACCAAAATAAACTAAAAGAGAATATCAGCTACAAAGATGAAAAGGACTGCTGCTAAATCCTGAAATTTGCAGCCAGTATCGTCATTCACACGGAGCACAGGTTTGAGTTACATTCAGCAAGTATAGTGCTGTATCAAATGAAAGGTAAATTGGATACAGACAGATAAAAAGTGCATGTCCGCTTAGTCCATGACAATTGGACATAAAACGAAACATAAAACTTCCAAATACTAACTGTTAATCATGGTTTAAATTTCTAGTCAGGATCAGTCAGGACCTACAACTGATTTCCCTTATGAGGTCACACAAAGCACCAGGCATTCAGGTGAATACCCCCGTAGCCCATATTTCCACATCCCCCCCGCTAGGAGCTTTCCTCTGGGTTGAGAAGTAGCTTGGACAACCTCACTGAAGCTGTCAAACAGCTGCAACAGTTACTGTGTTGGCAGTCAAGCCATGACAACCAGCCTCTCTCATAGATGTTGGCTGCTTACTAAAGAAAAACAGTTGAGAGGAAAGTTGCTGTCTCCTCGGTTCTGAAGGTGTGACCAAACAATGTGTTTGACTTAAATTTGTATTTATTCATACTGTAATGCAAGGAATCTGTATGTGTGTGTCTGTGTGGTTTTATAGTTGGATTTTAGGGCAACAGGTGTCCAATGATGATCTCAAGAACCGGGCACTGAACAAAGTTGTCCATTTTAGGACCCAAGGACATGCTATTGCTGTGTAAACTACACAAACAACTCACTACGGTTTAGCCTAAGACAGGGATTTGATTTACAGAAATGTACATGCACTGTATGATAAATTAGGTCAACAATTGTGACAACAATGACTCAATCGTGCATGTAATGACTAATGTAACAAACTGAATGTCTAGATGTTTGTGTTGGTAATTTAACAGAGAACCAATATAATACATTTGTATTAGCATGACATAAGCAATTGATAATGTAGGCTACATAATCATTTGCATGAATGTACTTACTGTAAGTCGCTCTGGATAAGAGCATCTGCTAAATGACTAAATGTAATGTAAACGAATGAATGTACCAGAGCATTGATAATTTGTCTAAAAGAATGAGGAATGTAATTAAGATGTGCATAAGTGACTATATGATGTGGAGGATGAACAAGTACTTTAGATCATTTAAATTAGGATCTGAGAAATTTAGATAACAAAGCCACTGAGTGGAACTCATTACCAGCTGCATCACAGGCAATGCACTATCGATCTATAATTCCAGAAATGTTGTCACCGACATCTTACTCACCGACTGCATAACGGGCATTGTGCCCTATCTATAATTCAAGGTCATCTATGTGGGTCATCTACTTCTTCACAGCCACAGGCACTTTGCACTAACTATCTATAGTTCCAGGAATCTGTTTGTGTGTCTCACTGACGTCTTAATCACCAACTGCATCATAGGCACTGCGCACTAGTTTTTTCTCTAAATTCTGCTTTTGCAATGCTACTGCAAGAAAGGCACATTTAGTGTAATGATAACAAATGAAAGTTCACCCCCTCAAACCAACTTCACTATATGCTCTTGTTATTTTTTTGATTAGCTCTTAATAGCCTCTTGTTTGAAAATACCTGGGAGGTCTCGCCAGTGACCCCCTGTTGATCTGAGCATGAGGAAAATCTCATTAGTACTCAGAATGGGCTCTAATTAGTCTGATGTGCTGTACAAATGTGTTGACCTCTGTCCCTGGGTGTGTATTCTTCTCTCATCCCCCAATGTGTGTGTGTGTGTGTGTGTGTGTGTGTGGGGTGCTCTGACACCATTACACCTGGTCAGGGTGTCAGTAAGAGTCTGCTGCAGGTGCCTGACTAGGACTCAGATAGGCCTCTCATTGCTGACCTTGTCTGCTAGCTGAAGCAAATGTGGCACTCATGTGTTTCTCCCTCTTCATTCTTTTTACAATTACTGTATTTTTCCAATCTCTTCCACTCTCTCTCACCTTTCTTTTGCCTGGTGGTAAACCCAAACAGGATTAAGCTCTGTTAAGTGCCTTAGGGAATCCCAGAGCTAACCAACAAAGACCATACTTCGCCTCAACTCTCCCTCGTCCATCCATATGGGCTTCAAGGAACACAATTGCTGGAAGTGTACTACTCTAGGATATTGGTTAGGGTTTTAAACACACACTCTGCAAATTCCACTTTCATCTTGGTAATATTTCCCACAAGGCTGTTGCCATTTTTATTATTTATGCGTTTTTTATATACAGAGGGATGGACTCACACGGACGGTGCCGGTCCCAGGGTCGACCTCAGCTCTTTATTGGACTGTGTGTTGCTGTCAACACCTATATACTTTTATAGGACACATTAGCCCAATAAAAAGAGGCCACAATGGAACCTGGACTGTAGGTAGTGAACGACAATCCCAGGTTATATACTAGAACACAGTAAAGGCTCTCCTACAGCTTTTACACTCAAAGCAATGTTATCAACTAAATGTTTCCATTCCAGTAAATGAAGGTGTCAAACAGGGGCCACTTACCATAACCATGCGGCAAGAGATGTGGCGCGTGGTCCTGCGGAACGACGGCCCCCTGGGTGGGGCTGGGTCGTGGTGGGGCTGGGGCTGGGCGCGACAGGGAGGTGGGGCCGGTGAGCGTGGTTGTCCAGGAGAGAAGGCCAGAGTGAGTGCCAGGGGAACTGGGTGGCTGAGGTGAATGGGGGTGCACTGGGGCAGTCTGTGCAGACTGTGGGAGGCATAGGGTGCTGAGGGCTGCAGAGAGTCAGGACCCAGGTGAGGAGGCTGGAAAGAAATGGGAAACGGGAACCGATGAAAACCCCCTCCTGTCTGCTTCCCATCAGCAACAGTCATGTTAAACTCCACCCATCTCTTCGCTTCTGGGCCTCCTGGAGCCGCTAGGGAGTCATAAATCAAGTGCCCCCCAGGTCCATTCACCATTTTCCTGGCTCCTCCTCAGGTGACAAATCAAAGGGAGAGACAGAGGACGTGACACAAGCTGATGTCTGACCTGAGAAACAGGGCTGTCTAGGGCAGACAGGGCCACAGACCTCACACACAAACACTACACACAGCAGACATTGAGGCCAAAGAGGCCAAAATGTCAGTCTGTCAGTCTTTCATTCACATCTGCCCAGCTTTGCACACACACACACACATATATAAAGAGAACCTAAACACAGCTCCTGACAACTGGAAAATGACCTCACCTGCACTCTACTTACATCAAACGCTTACATCCTTTCTCTTCCTACCAGAGCAACCTAATGAATACCAGATGTTTAAGGCCTGGTGACTGAAAGCACAGAGCCTATGTAATGTACAACAGCTTGATTTAAAGTGTGTGTTTATTTAAGCTAGCTTGGAACACCAACATCAATTCAAACACGTTCACTAACATTATATATATATTTATATTTATATATATATATATATATATATATATATATATATATATAAATAAAACCATTCTAAACTAACCATCGACCAATACAATTCCTAGAATCCACTCAATTATAGCCTCAGCATCAAGATAGGGAAACTACATTAAGCCGAGGAACCCACAAGTCTCTTTTGCCATCATTGCTAAAATGGCTTTGTGGTCTCAATATATTTCTCATGGACATTCTCGGCATGCAACACATGCAGATGAATCAATTACAACAACTAACAGCCATTTTTCTTTTGACACAAATGGCATAGGAGAGGTGTGACCACAGCATACGCACCCCCCCAGCATCTATAGGCTCCATTCTCTGCCCCCTCCTCAACCACCCCATGCACACAGCACTCGAACGTGGGCAACCATTTCATTGGATCTGAATTAGCTGGTGTTTGGGGTGAAATCAACATGTCACATCGGAATGAAATGTATGGGAGCGACATTGTTTCTGGAAGTATATGGGGGTGGGAAGGTGGAGAGGAATTTGGGGGGGCTGTAGGATGCTCTGTGGGGGATACTAACCTTGAAGATGCTGTTGCTGTGGGGCTTGGCCAGGGTCTTGCTAGATGGAGAGGTTCTATATACAGAATGAAGCTGCTGGGGATGATGCTGGGCCTGGGGCGGACTAGATGGCCTGTCTGGGCCCACCGACCTGCAGTACAAAAATACTTAGCAGGCAGCTACAGTATCATATCACACCTTGCTGGTTCTTAACCTAATACAAAGCTGACATGTACTCAGTCAGTTTCAAATGATCACAGTGAATTGGTTTTAATGCAGTAAGCGAGGGACACAGTATGGCCAACAGGATTTAGTGCTGGAGAGGTGAGAAGGTAGCCTGGTCCGAACCAGACTCTTGTACATTTCATTTGTAGAGAGAGTCTGGGCTCGCTCCATTGACAAGCATTAACTTCCGTCAAAGGCGGGTACTCTGTTGAAGTTTAAAACTATTGGGTCTGCCCAGAGCCACTCTGCATCTGCCATTAGGGTTGCCAACCGTCCTGAATTGTCCGGGACATCCCGAATTATGGGTGATTTTGATTTGTCCCGTTAGGGACATCTCCAGTCCCGTATTCCAATCACAGCCTCACCGGATAATTATTATTATAGGCTAATAGGCCACTGTAAATGCGCAAAAACTCACGCAAGCCTTGCTATCAGACACGGTTGTTGCTTGTTGGTGACAGTGTGTGTGAACTGGCCACTGGTGAGGTGAGCGTTGTTGTGTGTCAAAAAGAGAAACTTGTAATAATTGTCTTGACTATTACTATGAACAATACATCCAAGCGAGTAGCCATTAGTGGTTTGCCAAAATTACACAGAAATTAGTAGGTTTATGGCTAATGAAAGCTTGCGATTTCCGTTATTGTTGGTCAGCTGTTGGTTTTGGGGTTGAGAAAGTTGGCAACCCTATCTGCCATAACCAATTGCTAGCATTCACCTTTGCCAACTCTTTCACCACTAACAGAGCTAGCTGGAAAATCAAACAAACCCTGTGGGGATCAAAGATTGTTCTTGCTCTGGCTTCAACTTCTGGATATTCGGCAGCGTTGCTACAATGGACCGAATGGCTTCGCTCGCATCTTTCTCCGCCGCCATTACGGAACTACAACTCAAACTAGCGCACAACATCAACGTCATCGTTTTCAGCCACTCCCTCTGTTCGCTGATTGGACCGGTAAAAAGTTTACCGGGGACATCTGACCAATATACCTCAAGCCCAGACACAGTACAGAAGCAGAAATGAAAATTTAGCGGAAGTACGTAGGAGGGCAGAGCCAGGCTAGTGAGAAGGTACCGTAGTTTCTCAATGTTGTTGTTCTTGCTGGTGAATAGCAGGCCCAGGAGGGTCTTCCTCTTGATGCAGATCACCAGAGCAGCTCCCAGCAGGGTTAGAAGACCCACCAGGATCCCCACAGTCACGCTGTCATGGTCTGCACACACACACACACACACACAAAGTTCACTAAAGACAAGAACAATCCACTCCAGTGCTGTGATTTGAATATCAACTACGGCTCAGCAGTGTCGCCACATTAAGTAGCAGCAGTTTGACGATTTGTTATTCTCCAGAGGCATGGGGTGATTACCTGCTAATCTTATGGGCCCGCTGTCCACACTACCTCCAAAGCCTGCCTTATCACAGAAGGGTGGAGCCCAATGAGCTTCACAGTGGCAGTTCCTGTTGTTATTGCACACCTGCAGAGTACATATGATAATGAGGTATGACAAGCTATTCATGACACAAAACAAAATTATTCCCATCTACAATTAAATGAGAGTTCATTGATGGCAATGAATGACATTAACCTTTGGTAATTAGAGCTAACATAATAGAAGAAGTACCTGTAAAAGCTATACTTTTGACTTAACTTTGTGATAGAATTGTATGGATCAAGTTTATGGGTCCAGACATGAGCGATGGTATAACAGATACAGATGATTGGGTATGCTCCATTTGCTGCATGGCACAGCACTCAGTCAGGCTACTTGTGTTTCCACGTGGCAGGGCCATGGGAATCAAAACAGACGTTTATCTCTTGGTCTTTATAGTCTCTATTTCTCTATCCCTATATTTCTCTCTTATATTTCTCTCTCCTATCTATCCGCCTCTCCGTCCCTTTCTCTCTTTCTTTCTTTGCCACTCTCTACCAGTCTCCTCTTCTCTCAATCGATGTCTCCCTCAGTCTTTCTTTTCAAGTCCAGTACCCATATGTGACAGGGTCCAAGAGGATAGTCATAGAAACCGGCCCTCTCTGGAAGGTTACATCTTGATGAGATCTGGAGGAGTGCTCCAATCTTATTTCTCAAGTCAAGCAACAAGGACTCCCAAGACAAGGGCTGCCCAATCCTGTTCCTGGAGAGCTACCGCCTTGTAGGTTTTCATTCCAACCCTAACCCAGCACATTTGATTCTAGTAATTAGGTGGTTGATAAGATGAACAAGGTAACAGGTGTTAAAGTTGGATTGGTAACCGGTGTCGAGAGGGTAGCTCTTCTGGAACAGGGCTGAGCAGTTCTGTCATGGGGAAACTTTGTACTAATTACCTTTGCTTTGTACCAGCTAGGAGGCTGAACAAACCCTAAACAGACTCACCAAAAGAAACTAGGATACAAACGAGCAGAGGCATTCTCATTTCAAGTAGTGATTGATTGATACCATCTCCTGTTTGATTTTATTAGTGAATCAGTTGATCCAGTTTAAAGACAACGCTGCTGGAGCAAAGACCACAGTGTGTCACAGCAAACAGGCTGAAACTATCGCCACAAAGGGGGCCCACCCACAGATCTTTGACAGGCTGCATTAAAAAAAGTTAAATAGAAAAAGAAATCCAATCTATTCATATCACAATCTCAAAGTCAAACGGCGTAACCCAAATAAAGCCCTCGCACTTACATTTGAGCACATTTTTAGGACAAGGACAACTGCCTCACAGTCAAACTATGATGAATGGCACTGAAGGCTGAACATAAATGAAGCCATTACTTCTAATTGATTGAACCTTTCGGCAAGCTGGAAGATTGATTGCGAGGCATTGTAATGGTTACCTCCCATACATCAGCCATTCTGACCAGATTTCGACCTGATAGCATCTCAGGGAGTGTGTGTGTGTGCACAATTTGAGCAAATACCTTGACAGGTGTGTAAAGACTGTGCTGTTCTTATTTGGTGTGTGTGTGTGTGAGGGAGGAGGGTGGGGGCGGAGTCAGAATTGTTCTACTCACCCCTCGGCCAGCACACTTTCCTGAGCACTCGTGCACGCCAAACACACTGACGTTCTGGCACTGTCGGTTCAGACAAAGCTAGAACACACATGCACAGAGTATTACCAGACGGTTTACAAAGTTCAAAAAACATCCTAACTCCTTTTAACTGAGGCAGAACAAAGGAAAGCCTGTATCATGCTGGTAAACATATGCTGACAAGGAAATGACAAAACCGCTTGAAAATGTTGAACAGAGACCGGGCAGAGCCGTCTAAACATGTCAAAAAGTTGTGTTTCATCAAAATGACATCAGTTTACAAGATGGGTGATGGAGTCTTGTAGGATTCCCACCCAAAGAAATCCTAACTGGATATGACTGGGCAGAGAAAGTAAAGCAAACACCATGACAGATGAGGGCTTGGTGTCAGCCTGGACAAATGTAGTCAGTCGAGGTGCACTTTTTGAGTGCCCTCTAAGTATACACTAATGCAATCAAATATCTCAGCATGACCACTTGGAACATCTCGGGTTCTCTTTCTCAGCATGCCAACAAACCTGCCCACCCTTACACACAGACCCGCCTCAGATGAAGAGAATTCACATCTTAGTCATGTAGTCTGATGTCACTCCACAAACTAGGTCATTTTCCACTAATGCTGCCCAGTGTTTTGTGTTTTCCCTCAGTCTGCAAAAGCTTAGGGCCTTCTCATAGTTTGGTGTCCATGATAAATCACAACAGATTGGATTTATGGATCCATAGTTATTGAATGTGGTCACGTTCAAATCTCACCATGCCGTCTCCGCACTTGGTGCCCATCAGAACCAGGCCGGGGTCGGGCATGTCGTCACCCAGGTAGACGTGTGTCCCCCGGCACAGGATGCGCCCCCCTTCCTGGAGAGGGATGTTTGTTTCTATGGAAACAGCATTGGTGCCAATCACTGGCCGATTGGCTCCTCCCTGACACTGAATTTTGCCACATTTAGCATCTCTGTAAAACCCAGAAACACAAGAACAACAAAAGTCAGTAAATATATGAATCAGATTCAGCACTTTTCATCTGTATCAACAAAATGCAAATGCAGATTTATCTTTTCAATCAATTAAACAGTTCTTAATTGTTTTATCAACCCTTATATGGAGGGTGTTTCTGGGCAGGCGTTAAGTGCTACATAAGCCTGGTTACTTTGCACCTTGTGTTTCTTTGTAAAAATGGTCTCCACTCTATAAGAGGAATTACTTAGACGCTGACGGAAGTCTTAATGGCTCAGCCAAAGACAATCAAAAGAGAAGCTTTATAAAAGAACAAAAACATGGCACTTACATTTTCAAAACTACATTTAGTTTCTTTTAAAGGACGCATTTTATCTAAATGAAAAGATCTTTCCATTTGTCGTTTGTTCTCTCTCACTTGGCGTCCGGTTTTTAGTGGTGAGAGCTTTTAATGTAATGGGCCCGGGGGGGCCTGAAGCATCTCTGGATCTTACCGGGCTTCACATTTAGCAAAGGAACCCTTGGAATCCTTGCCGCAGTTGCCATAGGGATCCCCCGCGGAGTTGACCCTCTCAAAGCAGATCTCGGGCGCGGCCTTGGCCCCTGAGGCACACGTTGTGACACATCATGAGGGCCTTCTCGCAGACAGCTTTTTGGAGCATCTTTTACAACTTCCCGCAACAGGTTCCTCCCGACCACCAGGGGACGATCCCCTTGTCTGTCTTTAACTCACCCTGTCCCCACAGAGTGACGCACTGCTGCTCGTGGGTCTGACAGATGCCGTTGTAGCAGTAGCCGTCCACATTGTGGCAGGCGTGGCCGTCGTGCAGGTAGACGTTGGCAGGGCAGTGGGGGTTTGTGCCGGTGCAGAACTCAGGCAAATCGCACGAGTTACTGGAGTCACGGCATGGGGTGCCCGCTGGCTTCAGCTACAGACCGACGGAAGGATGGATGAAGCAGGAGACAAACGAGTGAAGGGTATGACAAGAACTACGATGAATACACTTACACGGAACACAGTGCCTGTCTGCCCAACGTAGAGCTGGATACACATTTCACCAGTGTATCAAACCACAATCCATTTACTTGATATCTCCATTCACTCAGATATTCCAACATCAAAACAGACTCAGGGTATGTGAAAAGCAGGTGGTCTGAACAGACTCCTCCTACCTGGCAATCTTGACAGCACTGTCCGTGGGCACAGACTGCCTCCCCCTTCAGAGTGCAGGTGGTAGCGTTGCAGCAGGGGTTTGAACACTCCTGCGAGGAGGACAGGAGTCAAACACACAGGGGGATTGGCTTAAATCTGGGATCACAAACTCTTTTGGCACATACAGTATGTGGTCAGAGGAACCCCAGATATGACCCGGTTCCACCCCTGCTTCTCCCAGAGGCACAGATCAGGAAGCAGCGCTTCCTAGAGACATTTCTAAGATGACAGCCGCTTTGCTGACAGAGTAAGAGGCCCTGCCAACTGCAAAACCACTCCAGGGATTCAGTATCGTGGGAGGGGGTGGGAGGGCAAGTGAGACATGTTTGTATGTAAAGATAGAGGACAGACAGAGAGAAAGAGAGAATAAAGCAGAAGAGTGAGAGCGAGAGAAAGAAAGGCAGAGACAGAGCCACAGCCCTCAACGATGTAACTTATCCCCCCTTCAGTTCGGAAGGCCATCTGCTTCACGTTAGTCTTTATCAGAGCCCTGCACTGTACTAATCAGCAGCTTTCTACCATCTGACGGAGATGGATGATAGGCAACCAGGTTCAGGCCCCAGCGCAGCACAGAGGAAAGGGCCAGTGTGTGTGTGCGCGTGAATGCCGATATAATTGTGTGGGGGCATGCGTGTACATGTATGTGTGTTAGAGGGCATGGGTTGTGCTTGCTGGTGTGTGTGTTGGGGAACGTCCGTCCGTGTGACACCATAGGTACACTGAATGAAAGTGCAGGAGTAAGGCTGTATACCTTGCTTCTTAAGCAGGATTGGAGGCTGTGGAGCAGTTAAGGCTGGCGAGGAAGTCATGCTGACACCACGGGCCGTACTGAGCTCATTCGAGCCTGAAAATCATTAAGGGTCGTTCCCATGGTCCCACAGCCGTAGGGAGCAGGAGAGTCATGCAAAAAAGACGGCCCGTAATTGAAGGGGAAAAAGGACCTGGGACTTTTAATGAGGCCCTGGCGGCGTTATGGCCGTCGACGTGCTGCCTGTCTGAGAACTCTGATCTGGCCCAGATTGGCTCAGCTTGGCACAGCTCTGCTGTGAGGAGAGCTTTATTAGTGTTGGCCTGGCCCATGCTAGCACTGATGTCAACTCTTTGTTTGGAAAGACAGGGACACTTTCAGCCTGGCCGGACACAGAGACAAAACATCTCTACTCTGGAGTTACTGAGTATAGAGGTGTGTGGCCAGTGTACACACACACACAGAAAACTAGGACATGGTTTCTTTGAACACCTAATGCATCATTCACAGCATCCATTCTCCCTTCATAATGTCTACATTTGTATCCTGTAATTCCTGTTGTTGTCAATTCAACATCGCTCGATAGTCAGACAGCTCATGATGATTTATGCTGACTTGTCACCATAGACTGAGAAGTCTTGAATGTGGGCTGTGCCTTTCATTACATATGTGCATGTCAATGAAACCTCATTAGAATTTTTGGGTTGACAGCGTTTCCTCATAGGAATGTGTATCACAATCATCCATGAAAACAAACACCTCGGTGGATGCTGAATAAATTCACACTCAGCTCCCCTCCTGAGCCCTGACTTGCATTTAGATAACTGTACCTAACAACCCAAATGTAGACCTGCATTCACATTTATGGTTTCTCGTTTTGGTGCTGTGTTGCTGGTAGCATGGTTGCAGCTCGTTTTTGTTTTTTGTATTGTGTGATAAACTTGGACAATAGACTTCATTTGTGAGTCATGAGTCAGAGCAGAACGGAAGGATCGGAAAGCACATGTTAAAAGTTAGGGACTGGACCTGGCTACGTTCCACAGCTTCTCGGCGTTGTGACTTAACATGTTTGAGTTACATTTCTTGAGTTGAGTGATATATGTGGAAATATTAAAAGTTTATTTGATTGTATAACCAACTAAATATGTATTACTTGTAAAGTGTTTAAGTACCATAAGGCTTTGCCTAGGTCCTAGAAGACCAGAACTTTTGTTTTGGTGTTTTGTTGACCAGAAGGTTGTAAGAAGGATGCGGATATGAAAAGTTGGACTTCAGTTAGGACGCTTTGTTTTCCCCCTGAATGATTATTGTGATTATGCAAATAACAGTCAACAGTAAACCTTTCAACTCACATCCCACGTTTGGAGTCACTTTATGGAACATAAATCTATACATAATCTACACTTTGTGTCATAACGGAAGGTCTTTGGCTTGTTCTTGAGGCATAAATGAGCGCACACTCACCTCCAGCTCTCCGCAGTCGCACTCCTCTCCCTCCTCAACATATCCGTTGCCGCACTTCTGCCCGCCATAGAGCACCTTGACCTCGGGCATGTTGAACAGACACATTCCCACACCCTTCTCCAGGCTAGCCACCAGGTCCTTCTTACTGCAGCTGCTGAACACAGTAGGGAACGGGTGCCTATGGGGAGGGGGAGGGGAGGTTGAAAGACAGAGATGGGGGGGGAGAAATGTAAAGGTGGACAACATGGAGAAAGAGAGAGATGGGGGGACTCCGCCTGAGGTAATCAGAGATAATTACTCCTAATCACAAAATCAATTAACCAGTCCAGCTCAGCCACTCTAAATGAGCTCCAGAATATATCAGCGTGTGAACTACACAAGGCGGCCATGACACATCTTCTTTGAGGAGACAACCTCGATAAGGGATATTTATGATGTAAAAGGTTGTTAAAAAGTCAAACAAACAAGCTCTTCCTTTGCATGAGTTTCAGAACCCATACATTAGGGAAAAAGGAGAAGGCAGTGGTATGTTTTCAATATTGTTTTTGGCAGGGATCGAGAGGATGGTCTGCTCCACAGGGAACGCCACAGTCCAAGGGTTCCATCTGCCAAATGCTTTGTTACAGACCTCATGGTGCTTTATTGAGCTACACTAGAATAATGGAGTGTGTGCATGCTTGTGTGCTGGACAAAGTATGAGTTGATGCTAAGCTATTAGAGTCTATTGCAGGATTACTGGGGCCTGTAAGTGTTTGTGCGCTGGTCTAAATGGATGTGAGATAGTGGAGGCGTGGTGCATGGGCGGATCTATCCAGCTGCCCCCCTAACTTTGGTGATCCAAAAACTGTACTTGAAAAAACAAACTGCCACTTTGTCCACAAGCTTCTCAAAACATTAAACTGAACAATACATTTACCAAAAGTGAACAGTTCAATGTTTTGTTTTAAACATCTTCTTAGCCCCCTGCCCCTCGTCCCTGCATCAAACGTGCAGAGCGGCGTTCACACAGTCTGCTGCTGTGCGGTGGCACTGCAGCCCGGCAAAGACTGGAGCGACTGAGCTGTCCCCGGGCCTCTGAAGGTGAAGTCAGTTTCCCCAGGTGAAGTTTAAACATGTTTAACTTAAATTTGCATTGGTAGCCTCATTAATGTAATGTATGCTATAGCCGATTCAGCATCAGCAAAAACTATTAGTCTATTATGTTAGCCAAAAGTCAAATCGCTTCATTTGTAAGAGCACTCTGTCCTTTGATAAGTATCGATTTTAGTAAAGACAAGAACAGCTTAATATATAATATAAACTCTTGTTAGTATCCATAACGTTTACTGATGGTTGCTGTTTTGCCAACCTTACGTTACAACACACAATAATACAGTGCCAGTTGGGAGATCGATCATTTATATGATTAAGCAGCCCTATAAAATCCACTCACTCTCACATGCTTGTGAAATATTCGCTGCAAAGCATAACAACTGTCACCTTAAGCTCTCCTAAAAAAGATGGGGGGATCATGGGTCATGTGTGGACTGTAATTTTAAGTTTTTAATTAGCCTATAATAGGTAGGCCTACTTGAGTATTGTCTGCTGTTTTATACTTGTAGTCCACTGCATCTTGGGCACAAATATTGTACTTTGAATTTTCATTTTGCTTTTTATACTTTGACTTTGTAAAAGATGCAATTTAAGACAGTCTAAGGCTAAGACTAGTCTTAAACTAAGTTTATGCAACTGGCCCCAGAAGGTATGCTGAATCGTTGGTTCTATCTGTCTATTGCTTTTCTACACTGCTTTTACCCAAGCATCTTCTCTCCATAGATTTCTGGAGTGCATTCATGAATGTGTGCTATTGAATGACCTGTCTGACCAAAAGCCACACTGCTTTGTTTACTGTTGCTGATAACCAAACCTTAAAATATTATCCAGGCCATTGATGTAATTAGTTGGGTGTGTGGAGTTTGATATGTTTCCACTGGTTAAACAGAAAAAGCCATCTACCGAACTCCCCCAAGATATTTGTGCAGGTTCTCTGATAACTACTGTAACTTTCTATTTATTTACCTAACAAAATGATAGCCCACTCCAAAACAGCTCCGAAATGTCATTCGATTCAGGTATCTTATCTAATACTTCTGTAAATATGTCAAATGAAACCTTAGCGTGTCTTGAAATTATGTAATTTCCTGGTTGCATTTCTTTGTTACTTCTGGAGGGGGTGGGGGGCGGCGTCTCCTTGGGCCCTATCCATGAGACTCCACATGTTGTGAACTGAAGAGTAAGATCTGAGAAGTTGCATACAGAGAACATTGTGAATGAGGGTCAGGGGTGGGGCAAGTTGCTACAATAGCCATGACCTCATCTCTTTCTCCCCTCTTCTCCTAACCTTTCTTTCCTTCCTCCTCCTCATCTTTCACTCCATAGACCACCTTGACAAAGGGGTGAGATGGGATGGAGCGGGCTCCGCTGATGAAGAGCTGTTGTCAAACAAGAGGGCTGCTTCCTTAGCAACCTGCTGTTTCTGATTTCCTCCATACCCCTTTCCCTCAAATAGGCTACAAACTCCTCTGTTTTAGCCATTTGCTTTCCATGAACTCATCTCCGTCTACAGTTACCAGACAAAGTCATGCATTAGGACACACTCACTCCAAAACACATGTACAAGCCCTAACCCAGCTGTTCTGTTTGAGACGATGCAAGAGTTACTGGACCTCTCTGAGCTAATCTCCTGTAAAGAAATGAATGGGAATGGAGAAGGACACAAGAGTGAATGGCAATGAACAGCTGGGTTGTCCTGGGATGTTGGGCTGGAGGCTATAGAGGTGCAGTAACAGAGGCAACCATGTCTGGTTCACCACAGTCTGGAAGACCCTACTCAGACAACTGCTCCTCCTCAGGGAGAGTCTGGGTCCCCCCCTAACTGGCCTGGTTCCCTTTCCTGTACTCACCACCCCCCCCCACCCCGCACCCCCCACCCCCCTCACTGCAGGGCCCAGCTCCCAGAAAGGGCCTCAGACACACCAATGTTCTGCTGGGTTCTGTCAAGTTCAGTGGTCGTCCCTTTCCTTTTGCTCTGTTCTTTTTCCCTCTGATTTCCAGGCGCGGCAGCTCTTGCACATGCTTCAGGGTGGGGGTGTATGCAACACTATAAGGCAGTAAATGGCAGCAGTGAAACCAGCCTTGCCAACCACTAAGCCCTGATGCCAGGGCACCGAGGGTCCTGCAGGAGGTCCGGAGATAAGAACAGAGTCCCAACATCTATCCCTGGTTTGGTTCAAGGCCTGAGGAGATCAAGCCTGTTAGTACTACTGCAAACAGGGCACACTCTGCCATGCCAACCCAGTGAACACACCAAGACCACTATGCTCACATCTGGCTGGCTGGATCGACAAGAAGACTCACCCACTTGCACGGAGGCAAGTTCAACTAGACTGGCACAACATCAAATGCACACAAGACGCCACACTCACCAACAAACTATTGCCATAGTTAGTTGGTTAGTTCATTAGTAAGTTAGCCTGTTATCATACAGTATATTAGTCAGTTAGACTTATCTGGGAAATGCTGTCAATCTGTACATCCATGAAATTGAGAGGGTGGTTCCAGGTTCACTGTCCACGTCCTTCAGATAGCACTAAACACATGGGATCCTGTCTTGGGAAGCCTGTATCTGTCACATCGCCTCAGCTATAATTTTATCATCGATATTATCATCCCCCGTAACAGAAGAGGCCAAGAAACAAGTTAGGGAGAGGAGCTGGTATTGCATAAACTCTGTACTGTAATAGTTCTTTCACTAAATCGGTCCATTTGTAATAACTAAATGTTCCAGAATGTTGCCTCACTAAACAAACCAAATTGATTGTGAATGTGGAGTGGATACTCTTCAGAGCATTGCACTACCAACTGGAGATTAAAACGCCACCGTTGGAGCCCTGAGTAGGAAGTCGACCAGCACTAGCAAAGAATGACCGTAGATAACCCAGCGACTCCTCAACTCAGAGAAAAGCTCTTCAGTTGTTGACGCAGAGTAGAGACGGGCTGCGGATGACCACATTAAGTGATATGATCTCCAGTATCGTGCCCTTTGGTGCCTGGCAGTCTAGTCTAGCTGATATTAAAGAGTCCCTTCCCATTGATTTCCCTGTGGAGCTCATTAAACAAAGTGGGTTAGGGTGTTCCTCTGCGGCACCAGGGGACGGGTCGCATTCCCCCGGCCGAGGGCCCCGACGCCCCTCTGATCCACATCCAAGACAACTCATCCAGCTGTGATTCTATGAAATGATAGAGGTATGGAGGGAGGGGGCGAGGGGCTGGATGTGCATGAGTGGGGGGAGGTGCGCACACTCATCAGCCTGTCTGGGTCTTGTTAAACAGACACAGGGAGAGAGCCCGATGTGGGAGGCTAATATGACAGTTGGATAAGAGACAGGGTCCCCAACAGAGCGTAAGAACGAGAAAGTGAGAGTGAAGGGTGGTGTCAATGTGGATGAGCGACACCAGCCTATTCTTATTGAGTGATGGGGGTGAAGTGGAGGAGGGTGTTGTGTGTGTGTGAGGGGGGGGGGGGTTCCGGGGGATGAGTTCAGCTTTGTATGCAGATGTGCAGCTGGCTGCTTGGCACAGGGACAGCCTGTGGTTTTACTGGTCCCCTCTTGCCACTGTAATAATAATGAACTGGATCTCATTATCTCTCCCTTCATTTCTCCTTCTCTCTCACTTCCTTTCCACATTCCCAGCCAGATATTTATCTCTCTGTGCAAATCAAAGTTACGTAAGAAGAGTGCACAATTTGATCAAGTGAGACCCCAGTCTTTGTAGAGTGCACACCACCTACAAGTTTTCAAACTGTGTTTGCATTTGAGGCATGGGCGGCGCTAGGGAGAGGCTAGCAGGTGCTTCAGCACCCCCAAGAAAGACCAAAGCACCCCAATAGCACCCCCAAAAATATTGCTCATTTATTAATAGTATTTACATATAACATATATATAATTGCGCACAGGGCCGGTCCTTCCTATAGGCAACATAGGCAGCCGCCTAGGGCGGCATTAAGAGGGGGGCGGAATTTTCCGAAGTGCATCTATTAATTAACCGTCACGCACTACCAGCAAAGGGCGCCAACCGCGCCACGTGATATGTTCGTTTTGTGGGGGGGCAAAAAAATCCCTGGGGTGCCAAATGTGTGTGCTAGGACCGGTACTGATTGCGCAGCTCCCCCTGTCAATGATCTCCAGCGTTGAAAACAGGCCTTGTGCATAATGACACGTTGAAAGAGCCGCTTGGTCGACTGCCTGGAAAAACAAAACAGCAGGAGTAATAAACAAATAATTGTAGCTGGAGGCTGATAAATGGAGCTCAGGTGATTTTCAGCAGAGCCAGTTGCATGTGCATGTGACCACATGGCCACACGAGAGGGGGATTTCAAGAGATAGAAGGTATATCCATTATCTCAGGTCCAGCTTTGTCAGTCAGACCAGGGCCAGAGGAGAGATCTGTCTCCACTGCAGTGAATCTGAACTGGATTTGGCTGTCGTGAAAAGCTTTCCCTAGGTTGCACTGCATAATAGAAGGTGTTCAGGAGTAGTTAAATATCTATCTCAAGCTGCTGGGGGGATCCAGGAGCATTACATTTACATGTGAGTAAGAAAATAGCTCCACATCCATTTCTGCCCTCAGTGAAGAAAGACAAGAGCTCGATTTCCAGCAAAAATGCTTTGTTACCACACTTGCCTTCTCTTTCGTCTTCCCTTTCCTTCTCTCTCCCTCCTTCTCCTTTTTTGTGTGGTTTTAACGTGATAATGTCTGAAAGAGCATTAAGGTCTCCTTTTTAATTTTCTCTTACTCTGTCTCTTTCTCGTTTTCTCTCTCTCTCTCAGTCACTTCATCTTCCCTCCTTCTGATGCCATTTTAAAGAGCTCTACTGACTGAGGAGGATGCCCACCAAGAAATTCCAGCCTTCCTTTACAGCTTGCTGCTCTGTTGTTTTATGAGCATATAATCGGGAATAGTGTTACCCCGCTTTTCGTGGGCCAGGTCCAAGCCAAACACACAGGGAGGATCCAGCATAAACGCTCTGGTCCTGCGGCTCTCCCAGGCAGAACTGGATCTTGGCTTGAGAGGGCAAGCACAACAGTTCTGTCTAGCAGCACGACAGGCTCACTGGTGATGTCTTTTTTGGATGTGCCAAGTCTAGAAGTTTCCATTAACAAGGTTTTCATCCTGCGGTGCATGCTGCGATGAGATAGGCACGTGTGTTCAGTTTCAGACTAAAGTGAGGTTGCATTCTGTCAGCCATTCAGCCATGCACTTGTTTTGTATGTGTTAACCGCTGGCCATCGGAGTGAGTCATCCTGCCACAAGGCCCAAGACAAGATGCTTGTTGGCCATAAACCCAACAGCCCACAGGTTCAGTGAGCTTATTAGCAATGTGTCTGACAGACAATAAACTACAGTTCTTTGCTGTTTTGAGTGACATTTACCAAATCTGATGCGGGGGTTATCTGGTGCAAGGTTAACGATGCTACTGCCCAAGGCTAATGCTTTCTGGATAGTTGGGGAATACGGACCTCATTTGCAAAGCCGAACCAAAAGTCTCATTTTGGTGTAATGAACCAGCAAATGCCAAAGTGTGCCTTGACCGTCAGCATGCCACTGTGTGAACACAGCTGTCCTACCTGCATGGTCCATCCCATACTCAGCTTCGCCTTTGATTCAGCCACCTCTCTATATGTCCATCTTATCTATATGTCTGATTCATCCATCTTATCTATATGTCTGATTCATCCATCTTATCTATATGTCTGATTCATCCATCTTATCTATATGTCTGATTCATCCATCTTATCTATATGTCTGATTCATCCATCTTATCTATGTCTGATTCATCCATCTTATCTATATGTCTGATTCATCCATCTTATCTATATGTCTGATTCATCCATCTTATCTATGTCTGATTCATCCATCTTATCTGTCTGATTCATAAATGTTTTCTATATGTCTGATTCATCCATCTTATCGTTGATTCATCCATCTTATCTATGTCTGATTCAGTCAGCTTATCTACATTACATGTTTGATTGAGCCTTCTCATCTATACCATATGTCTGAATAAGCTATGTCATTTATGGTCCAATTGCCCATGTTGTAATAACAAGGTGAGGGTGGGTAGAAGGAGTAATGTTCCAACTCACCCGGTGGAGGGGGTCATGATGCACCCCCCGCGGTCCACCGTCACCCTGCAGCCGCACCCCCTCTCTGGCGTGTCGTGGTTCATTCCAAAGTTGTGGCCCAGCTCATGGGCGAGGGTCACTGCTGCCCCCAGGGGGTTGTCAGAGTGGTCCTGGGAGAAAAAAAGCTTATTCATAGTGTGAATAGAATCAGCACCGTAGTTTACCCTTTACTAGTCACTACATAAGACAGACATGTCATGAAATGTTAATGATCTCTTAGGGTTATTCTGACAATACCCCACCATAATCAAATGTAGTCCAGCATTTGTTCATTTTTTTTGATTTCTCAGAACTGTTTCCTTTCCCATCCCATTTGACAGAAGTGACAGGAATCACCGCCATCCATATATCAACTTCTCCAAAAGTGGGAGAAATATCACTCAAAGCTCACTGGAGAACAGAGTTTTTAATTGCTTCTACTGGTTGTGTCTGTGCTTATCCGAGCATTGCCCTGTCAGTGTGTGGATACAGGAGGAGAGGAAAAGCAGTAGGCAGCAGTCTGTCACACGCATCCAGCTCTCCACACCTTGACAGCAACAGATGTCCTGGTCTAGACACACACGGAGTGTGAACTCACTCTATGCTACGCCGCTTCTCGCAGCACCAACACATCCGACAAGAGATGTGGTGCAAAAAAACACACATCCAGATGGACGGACAGATTAGAAGCTTGATTAGATAGGCATTCTGACAGATGGATGGACGGATGGACAGACAAACAGACAGACAAACAGAGCAGCTGCTGAGATGTTCAGAGATGTTGGAGACAAGGAAAACACGTGCAGAAACACCCAATAAATAATTGAACGGCGAGAGCTCCCATCTCCAAGGTGGGTGGAACAGTGTGTGTGTGTGTGTGTGTGTGTGAGCGCACGTTAAGGGAAAGTCTTCAGTCGCCGTGCATTATTCAGCATCAGTGCTGAAGTCAGGCCTGAACAGAAGAACAGCTCCGCAGCAGGGGAGGTGAACACAGCGGTGACCAGCTGTCAGCACTCTGAAGGATCCAGCTGTGGAGCTTGGGATTTATGCAAAAAAACTCTAATTCCTGTCTCTGGAATAACACCTTCCGTGATTGTTGAGCACATGCTTAAAAAGGACAGCATGATTTGAATAGAAGATGTAAACCTTCTGTCTGCTCAAACAGATTCAATATGGACGCCAGGTAGTCAGCACATTCTTTGTATTCATGTGAGGGCCAGACTAATTAAGGACGAATGTCTGACATTAATCTACTTGAAGGTTTACACTGGAACAATGTATGGGGGGAAATCATTTCCAAATATTGAATAAATGAGAGAAACTGTTCATGTCTGTGACCCGATGTCTGTGTGTGTTCGTGCATGCCTCTGCACGTTTGTGTATTGACCATGTCCACGGTTTACCATCTGCATGGACCAGAGCTGATAAACATGTGTAAAAAGGCTGTAAAACCCTGCTCATCACCCAACCATAACAAAACAGAGAGAGAGAGATGGGGGGAGGGAGAGAGAAAGCAAGGGACCCAGAGACAGGAGGAGAGATAGCAAGGAAAGAGGAGGACAGTAGATTGGTGAGGTCAATTAGAACGTACTTCACTGCAGTATGGGGCTACCCATGCAAGGTATAGGAATTCACTCAACAGGCTCCACTTATAAGTGATCATTTACAACATGTTCTGTTCCTACTCTCTGTGTGATATATCTCCTTCTGTTCTCTCGTTTGTTGTGGCACGTTAAACAAGAGGGTCTCTACGCGTGCAATCGATACTTCTGGTGATTTATCAGTCTTTGCTCTACCACCCTTTGGAACGAGGAGTCTAAGACACGACATCACCTATTCTGTTGACGTGGTACATAAAGGGGTTGGTCAATGAGTGCAATTCTTATGTAAATAATTGTTGGTAGTGTGTCAGCTAGGCAGCTCTATGCTCACTCACTGCAGTCTCAGAGGGGATGGAAGGAGCCAAGAGCTCATCAACAAGCAAGAAGAAAACAAAAGATGGAGGGTGGAGAGGAAGGAGAGGGATGAAGCAGGTCAATGAAAACCATGTTTACCACGCATCATGGATACACGATGATAGCAGTGGCGAAAATCTGCTATCTATAACTGTCTTAAAATGATTGTACTCGCCGTGAAATATATTATTGTTGCTTGTTTTTTCCACATGTACACTCTTGCACTTTTGAGGTTCTTACTGTTTAATTGTAACTTGTCTAACTACATGCTCTTACAATTACATTTATTCATTTAGCAGACGCTTTTATCCAAAGCGACTTCCAAGAGGGTTAGGGTTAGGGCTAGAGAAAGCTTTACAAAGTGCATAGGTCACTGATAATAACAACAAGATAGCCCCGAAGCATTGCGGGCAGCCAAAACAAACCTCTTTATTGTTCTTCTCTTTGGGACTTATTCGGTTTTCACAATGTATGCTTTACGTTTGGCTACCCGCAATGTTTGGGATCTCGTTGTTATGATCAGTGACCTATGCACTTTTGGGGGGGGGTGGGGGGGTGGGGGGTGGGGGGTGGGGGGGTTGTTTTCCCCCCAGGATTTCCCCCATGTACGATAGATATACAGAAAATCCTATTGGCAGGCAAGAAAAAAAAGATTCCACCTAGGGCTACTCACCATGACGATGCCACCTGACTGCTCCGCTGTGCACATGCTCATGATGGGTGCCATGCCGATGGTGGTGCCCTGGAAGTAGACACCGCTGTGGAGTTCAACAACAAATATGTGACACACTCTAATCAAAAGGGGCCGTTGTCATTTCTCAGTTTTACAGATCGTGAAAGTGCAGACTGTAACCTTTCAAATAATGTGTCATCCATTGAAATCAGAAAATAGTTCAAAAAGATTCACCGATCTAAATGTTGGTAAACCTGGAATGCTCGAGCAGAGAAATCCCCCTTGAAAGATTCTAAACCTTTTCACGCCTTCAGACAAGGTGTGATTGTTTTTGTGTTAATCATTAGAAGCGCTAAGCGCCGGTCATTTCACCACAGTAAAGAGAAAAAACATGATATCTTCTCAATCAAATTCTAGGATCCTGTTTTCTTGACTTACCATAGATATGTGTGTTTTATCACCCAGCATGTTTTTCTTCTTTCAAAATCACACCTGGAAAAGCTTGTATAAACTATTTTCCTCCTGTTTATGTTCAATTGCTGCCGGCGGCGCATTCAGCCATTTGTTCCTGCCTTTCAAGGCTGCGGTTCGGTTTTTTATCAGTAGATGTTGCAAGGGCTCCCTTGCACAGGTATGTAATTCAGAAAACATCAGACAGTTATAACCATGGGCGTCGCCACAATGTAACTTTGGGGGGTCACGTCCCCCTCACTTAGAAAAAAAAAGTTGTTTGGACCCCCCCACATTTGCGATCAAAATATTAGTGCATGACTGGTCTACTAGTCCAGCGATTTTTCCATTGCTTCACAATCACATCCGTTCCACTTTATTTTTTATTATTTATAGGGTGGGAGAACACCCAAAGCAATAGAATTCACTCCGCGTTTTCTAGACAAACAGCATCACACAGTCAGATTTAACTCCCATACTCTTTGATCGACTCATCGCGCTTGCAGCTAGTACTTCAGACATGACTGTTCCACAGACGAGATGGACATAAGGAGGGTTTTTTTGAGGAAGAAGAAAGTAAGTCAGAGTTGCCCAAGTTTTCCCTTCAGTGGCCAAAGCACCCTTATGAGACATTCTCTGACTATAATAGCATTTAGTCACAAAGATCCTTCTGCAAACATTATGATTATAGCTAGCTAGGTAAGCAAGCTTTTTACCTACATCTAGCACTAGGCAATACCATACTTTATTTACCCATTACAAGTGGAACAGCATTTGTTGATTTCTTAGTCTGGGTCTGAAATATGTTGTGCTTTTGGCCGTGTTCAGACTTCGGTGTCTGTTTCAGGCAGAAGAGATGACAAGGATGTTTTTCCAAGTAGCTACAACATTTTTTTTATTGCCACAACAACCTTGACCTAGCCTGAGTTGTCATACTCATAATTTTCTGGTCAGAATATGAGTCTGAGAAACCTCCGTTGGGCTTTGACTACAGGGCGTGTTTCAACTGAACTCGTAAAACAAATGCCTCTTCGCTCAATTGGATAGACTTACAACCAATCAGAGCAACGTAAAATGTTGTTTGTTGAAAACGAATTCAACACAAGCGCTCTTTTGTGACGTGGTTGATTACGTTACTGTTGATCATCTGTCCATCATCGTATATATAGCCCGTCCTGACAATTTGATTGGTCCGAACAGCTCCTGTTCGGACGTCGTTTTTCCCCAACCGAGGTTCTCCAGACCCAACTTCCCGACCTTTTTGTTGTGGGAGGGGCTAAATTGGGCTGGCAGCCTGGCTAACCGTCACCTAATCTGGAGTTAACTTTAGCTAACATGCTAGTTTTTCTAACGACTGAAAAAAAGAAGAAAAATAAAACCTTTATATCAGAATTGTCTTCTAATTTAAACAAGGTTGCTCAACTTGTAATTTTGTCAATTCACAGAATTTCATTGCTACATGTTAGTCTGTAACATGAAGGCAAAACTGATTCAACCATTAAAGCCATATATCCTCTGAAAGCTTACACCCTCAGGATGTTATCTAATGAGACAAGAGACCGTCTCTCCATATTAGTATGCTGCCCATGCATAATAAATTCGGTATTGGTAAATGGAGTATATGGCTGATATTTTTTTGGGCTGTGCCATTTAGGGAAACTGATTCAACCACCTAAACCATGTATTTTCTGAAAGCTTACATGTTATTTGTGGAAAAGACTACAGGTTTGAACACACATTTGACCATTTCTGAACTGTCCAGTCATGCTTTAGGAAGATGCTAATTTTTTATTTAGCCTACATAATTATTAGGCTTCTAAACCTATACCAATTGTGAATTTGATACGCTGACATGATTTACATCTCAGAAATCTTCATATGAACAATCTACATTAAGCTAATTTCAATTATCAATATGAAAGAATGCTCAATGCATCTCCATGTCTCCTGATATAGCCTAGGTGGTTGAGATTGAGAGTGAGTCCGAGGCAGGGGCAGCATGCAGGGGCAGTAGAGACAGCTCTGTTGCTGAGGTGAGTGCTGAAAGGTGACAAGTAGTTGAAAATGTCCCATCGCTTATTGGGAAGTTTAGTTTTCAAAATATTTTTATGTCCAGCCCCTCAGTATGTATGACAAATATGGTAAATCGTTGTGGTGAATGCACCAGAATGCAGGAAATTGCATCTACATCTTTTTTTTATTATTACCGCCAGCGGCAAAATGTTTCCCCCCACTCTCTAAATGCTGCTGACGCCCATGGTTATAACCTAAATACGATTATATGTATAGCCTATGCAAAATTATGACAACAACATTTAATTCTATGAAGTGCATTTGCTTCAGCCGTTGTGTGTAGACAGGTAAGTACAAGTTAGGACACTTGCAGTAACAATTGTAATGCTAAAATGAAGTAGCCTATGTTTTTTAAAGTTGTTCCACATAACTAGGGCTGAAAAATAATTATGACAAATATTTCATTGTCGACTAGTCAATCTCGTTTGAGCTCATAAAACCTATTTTAAGAGGTTAACGTTACGCAATTTGATTAGTGTGGCGCTGTAGTTCTTTTAGACTGTCAGTGTGTGTTTAACGCTACCCTCCTGTATCCAATCCAAGAAGACGAGAGAGAATGGTGCCTTCGAGAATGTCGGAGTGACAACGAAGCCGAACTAGCAGAGCTTGGCCAGAGCCCGTCTACGGAGAGCCTAGCCCTATTAAAGATCCTGTAAAGCAAATTCCATGATTGATTCCATGATGAACCGTGAAGATAGCCTTTATAACGGATAGAGAATAACACGGATTATACAAATAATTAGATTTAAAAAGACCAACAATGTTGTTGTGCCAGTGACCTATTCTACACCAAAAACGTCAGGGAGGACTGCCTTTTGTAGATGCAGCCTAATGAAGATAGCCACCATCTCAGATTTCTTTAACCAAGCCTGTTTCATTCGTCATTTGCCTGAGAAAGTGACATGGGCGGTGCCAGATAATTTTGGAAGGTCACATGACATGGAAACTTCACTTTAGGAGGTTATTTAACATCTAATATGAGTTCCCCTAGCCTGCCTTTGGTCCCCCAGTGGCTAGAAATTTCGATAGGTGTAAACCAAGCCCGGGGTATTCTTCTCCGCCTTTGAGAAAATGAAAGCTCAAACGCTTGGTTCTCCTTGTGACGTCTCAACTTGAGCTAATACAAAGCTGGTCCTGCTGAAATAAAATTCTGTATCAGTACAAACTCTCCTTGGTCCAGCTACAAACCTCGGACAAGTAAGATAACTAACACTATATCATTTTGTTGCTTTACTGTATATGGTTACTGAGCTTGCTACCCTTAGAATGTGGCTGTGACATTACCTCTGCAGCTAACAGCTGAGTTACTGTCGCTAATGTAAAGGTAGGTAGCATCAAGTATGTGTGTGAATACATATGCTGTAACGCGAGTGTTGTACACTTCTTTGTTATTTGGATAACCATTATTCTGTTGTTATGGCACCCGCGAAATCCACCTTTCCCCTCATTGAAATGACTATGAGTGTACACCTCTGCAAACCAGGGTGATCAGATGAGAATTGGGAAAATTCAAGGCTTACAGCAACGGGGCTACGAGCCATTGCGATACATCGATTAGGACTGACTACAACCAGAGATCCCACTTGATGGCATCCGAAGGAGAATCAGAATGTCAGAGCATTAGCAACATTAGCAACATAAAACTCTTTCTAGCATGTGTATTGACAGGGAGCGCCTAACCTGTCAGCTGTGTTGTTGATGCCTCGAGATAAAAAAGGTGACCAGAGCTTGGCAATGGTTGGCAGTTCTCCCCTATTAGACATTGTCTGGTAGCACATACTATTGGCGGAACTTTCCTTTCATGAGAGCAAAACGTGCATGTTGGAGTATTTCAAGCGGAAACATCCCGGCACAAGAGGACACATACAACTAGCCAGGATAGTTGTTGTTAGGGACGCCAGTGGATAAAAACGGGCTAGTTGCATGTGACCTCTCGTATTTCATGCATAGGCCTACTAACACTGTAGAAACATGTGCAGGCAGCGGTTAGACAGTAGTATAGTCCACAACCCTTTTAATAACACTCCGAAATTCTGACTTCCAAGTAGGAACGCACCTAGTGTTAAATCTTTTTATTAGTGAATTCAAAAAGAGAAAAAAGCAAACAAACTAAAAACACTATTGCAGTAAAGTGATAGATTTGTAGTTGAGAGGTTTGTATAGGCTAAAGTGATCTAATATAGAATATAGATTGGGCCAGTTTTAATTATCTTAACACTAAGAAAACAACAGCCCCTTTTCACAAGAGCGTATCACATTTATGTATCGTGTGTTTCAGCAACAACAAAAAGAAACATGATCAGTACGTTTACCACTACCGACGAACTCTGTCAACCCCCAAATATCGGTTTGACCAGGAAAATTAAGGACGGCATACGTGCAGCACCAATTACCTGCATTTTTGACACAAACACTTCAGTCTCATAAAAGTGGTGAGGTTAAATGCATAGACAACATGGGAGTAACTTTAAAATATGGGATATTTTTGGAGGCAAAAAAAGTTATCAGATATACCAGTCCAAACTGCTTCAAACATTAGCGGTGTAAACCTTGCCCTGGGGCGCCAAATATGCTAGGACCGCCAAAGCTGGCCTCAAAGCTGCGAGGAAACTCAGGCAGTAGTGTAGGGTATACCATAGGGTATACCGTGTGTATTGTAGTGTAGTACAGTGTTACGCTAGTGTAGTGCAGTGTTATGCTGTCTGTTGTAAGGTACCTGACAAGCTGAGCGTTGTCGTGGGGCCTCTGGGGAAGCAGCTTGACCTTCCTCCAGTCCAGGAACTCATGAAGCGTGGTGAAGGGGTCCTGGCTGACAGGACACTTGTCCGAGTCGCTCCACACCTCCAGGCCTACTAGCGCCACACGGATGTTTAAGGCTCGGTAGAACTGAGGTGAAGAATAATTTTTGGGGGGACATTACTCTAAACTCACAAGTTCCATGAGTTCATGTACTCATGTACTCCAATTGAACAACTACAAATCAAATTACAGAGCTCTAATTGCTAATAAATTGTCCGTTTTGTGGAACCATCGCTGATAGCATCAGACTATCTTCTCATGAACAGGTGTATAGATTCAATCATCCACTCATTATTCTATGAACCGGTAAGTTGCTGGATGGATGAAAGCAATAGATAATAAACTATATTTCATGGGAAAGTGGTGTGGATGTGTGTTAATATGAGTGTGTGTGTGTGCGCACCTGTGTGTGTTTGTGTGGGGGGGAAGGGTTATCGATCTGGTTGTTACCTTGTCAACATAGTTTGCAATCTCAGCCAGGCGTTGTTTGACCTTTTCCACATCCTTGCCTTGTTTCTGGAACTGGAACACCACAGTAAATAAGAGCATTGTCAATTCTTCAGAACTGTGTAGTTGGGTATTATCTCAATACCTTACATAGCCTTACACTTTCTCAACTCAAACACTTTTTCTCAAATTCTTTATCTTTATCAAATTAAGCATTATAATATGTATACTCGTGGTTTGGGAAAGATTGATTGTCAAACTGTGAAATGTCTTAACAGAGAAGTCTTTGCTGTCCTACAGTGAGGTTCTGAATTAAAAAACATACTTTACACAACAGAAGGCTGGGAATGGGCCGTCTGATGTGTGTCTTTTGGGGTGACAGTGGGTGACCTCTGTCCACCCACTGTGACCTGTGTCCACCCACTGTGACCTGTGTCCACCCACTGCCACCCACTCCCATGGCATGTGACAGTATGGGGCAGATGTCAAGTTGAGGTTGGCCTTGGTTACCACAGATTACTCCTTGCTTACCTCTCGGTTGTCAGCCACGATGATCAGTTCCACGTACTTGGTGGTGCTCTGGGCATGTCGCCTGTGCTGCAGAAGGAATGAGAGAGAGAGAGAGAGAGAGAGAGAGAGCGAGAGAGGGAGAGAGAGAGAGAGAGAGAGAGAGAGAGAGAGAGAGAGAGAGAGAGAGGGAGGGTGAAAATGTGTAAAGAATACCACGAGAAAGGGGCATACCATGAGAAAGAGAAAGAAGGGGGAAAGAGGGAGATAAATGAAGTGAAAGGGAGGGAGGGAGGGAGAAGGAACAAATAATGAGAAAGAAAAAAGAGAAATAGGGGGGCGGAGGAAAGGACACAGAGAGGACACACTTTACAGCCCTCTAAAAAGGGCGGCCTATATATAGCAGACACTGCACTCAGTAGGGCTTTACACCTGAACGACATAGCCCACACATGAGGGAACCAACACTAAGCTGCTGCCAAACAATCAGCATGGCTTCCTGTCTGACTCAATGAATGAGATGAGCCAAGGTCACATGGACCCATGATCACATTCCCTTGGCTGGCCTTATTAAGTCATAAATCAGATGGTTTGAACATCTCCACCAGCACACTTTGCAACACCGTTAGACTGCAAAACACCTGGACGTATTCTCTTATTCTTACACAGCCAAAGAGCCGTCAGTGTTAGAGACGTGTGTGTCTGTGCCAGACATTGATTTATGTGACTGCTTCACAATGTCTTTAACAGCGTACTTAGATGGCAGGAGATGGGTTAGTGACACTGTGGAGATGATATCGATTTGAAGTTCAGCCAGAGCCGGAGGAACATGGTTTCCAGCTGTGGAACAGATGCTTCGTGTTGCAAGTGGGAAAAGACTTGTGTGATTTAGCAACACAATCTCAGCATTTAACTCAATCTCAATCTAACCATTGTCACTCAGGCACTCTCTAGCGCCAGCATGGAGTGGCCCGATCTATAGATTTCTCTGGCAGCAACAATGTCAGCTTGTCATCTAGCTCCCCCATTTCTACAGCCCCACATAGACACACACACCCTTCATTAGAAATGAAAACCGTTAGCTCCTATTTCCAGGCCGTTTCGTTCTTGTTTACCATCACTACGGTTCTGGAGATTACAGAGTCAAGGACTGTCTCTCGATGACAACTTCCATTTAAGAAAATATTACTCCCTTTATATCTTGTATTGCATCAAAGGTTTTGTCTACAAGGTTGACCATTCTCTCTCCACTGGTGGGTCGTGTGCTATGGCTAATTTCCTTCAGTCCTGACATCCCCCAGATAGCAGGGGCATAGAAGCACGATACTAATTGAATGAAGGGGGGCAATGTCATCAGATAAAAAGCCAACGAGAGACAGAGAAAATAAATCCCTTACCCTGAAGAATAAAACCATATTTTTCAGAGCATCATAAATCATTGGAATAGTCCTCCCTTTCCCCTGCCTCCCTCCTTTATCCCCCCTCTCTTTATCTTTCTCCCACTTTCTTCTTTCCTCCCTCCATCTCCCCTTTGCCTCTCCCTCTCTAACCCTTCCCCACTTCCCTTTGCTGTCTCTCTCTCTACCCCACAGTCCACCCACCCAACCATTCTCTCTAACTCTCTTCCTTTCACCTTTCCTTAGCTCGTGCTGAGTCATCGCAGTACTCATAGCACAAATTCCATTTCATATATATCCTTCAGACATCAGTGTGTACTGCGTGTACTGTCAGGAAATGTAACCCAGACAATGCCTAGTGTCTTAACTTCTCAGAACTAAGAATGATTCTGCCCTACAAAATATACTTTTTTACGTAATCATTTTTAAGGTCATATATATATATATTTATATATATTTTACTTCAATTTAACTGGAGTATAAAAATACATTTCCCTTTATGACAAGAGACAAGATGCTAATGGGGATAATATCAGATGCAAGGTCAACAAGTGCAATTGTGCATTAACAATCCAATTGATAGGGTCATATAAAGATTTGCTATACAGTATATGGTTTGAAAGCTCAAGTCCAAAAAATTACTTATGTTTCTACTGTAGTATGCTGAGAAAACATATTTTACAGATCCAGGGATAAAGAACAATATAATGACATCAGTTTTAATATACACCATATCCCAATGCTGTGTAGGTATTTATGTTCTATTATGCTTTACGACACATTAAATAGAAACCATCATCTTAACACCCTCCCCCATCTCCTCTCCAAGAGAATCGCCCAGTCTCTCTGTGTATTGAACAGACAAATCACAGCGTAGCGCTCCACTTGTACGATATCTCAGCGGTCAGATGGACATCAGCGAAGGCAGTGTTCCCCTGTGCAACTATCTCTCATTTTTCTCCCCATCACCACTTCCACCTCCCTCAAACGTGAATGCATGCCCAGGGCCCACTCCCTACAGATTTATGGTTACACTCTGTGGGACACTTGGGCAGCAGGGAGAAAAGAGAGCACAAGAGAGAGGGAAAGAGAAAGAGCTGCCCAAACAAAACCAGATAAAACATATGTATATAAATTCATCTTATTAATCTATTAAAGTTGTCAATAAGTATGTGAATATACAAAATGTGTCCATTTTAAGCACAATTCCAACTGTGTAGATAGTTGGAACAGATAATTAAATGAATTAAGCTATCATTTAATACATTTCAATAGGATTTAAGTATACTCTCTTTCCGCTTGCGTTCAGAGGAGAGCAATTTGTTTACATGTCGATGGAGAGGGCTGCTAAAAGGCCCTGGCTAGGTGATAAACGGCATGCAATCTGATCTGGAGTGCAGAGCGGACACTCCACTCACAGCAGAGCCGCTCTCCACTCCCACTCCACACTCTCTTTATCCTTAATGGACTGGGAATAGATAAGACGCCAAAAAAGACACCCAAAAAATGTTTTCCAAAGGCATTACCTCGTTTACAGGTGGCCCCCACTTACCCATAAGTCTATTAAATCAAGGTAAACGCTTTGACCCTTCAAAGCTGTTTTTGTGGGTACCTTAAACATGTATTCCTAGAATACAGATATGCTTATCTTGGGGCATGTAGGGTGATAGAATGGCATTCTGGTATTCAATTCTCCGGGGCTCACCCTGGTGCTGAAGTCCCTGAAGGGAGTGTGGCTCAGGTTAGGAGCCTCAGGCAAGGTCATGTTGAAACCATGGCCACAGGTCCCTGTGGAGATGTCCAGGTGCTCAGCCCTGTAGATCCAGTGGGTTTCACTGGCGGGACCATTCGACGGTTCCAGAACGAAGGATCGGTTCCCTGCTGAGATGAAGCCCCTGGGAAACACAGGAACATGACACGTTTTTTTGCACTTGATAGACCTTCAAGACAAGGGCATGTCAATGTATGTATTTAGTTTTCAAGCCAGACGGGACAATGGAGTGTCTAACATGTTTTGAATACATTGACTGAGCTCGATTATAAATCAAAGAATATGGTGCTGTGAAACCTGCATATTTTTGGGGGGGAAATACTCATTCAACCCAGGTCTGTTTTCAAAGAATCATCAGGAATTGTGGGTGAACACAGTACATTTGAAACTACAGTAGTGAATTGGTCTTGTGGTTAGCAGGAGCCATGGCAGCAGATTAACTCAACAGCATCAGTAGCAGATCAGCGGTTTCCTAGTAAATGGCTACCGTTGTTAGCTATGGGGGGGGGGGGGGGGAAATCTAGTGGTAGACATGTTACCTAATAAGTAGTATCCACTTCTTGATGTTGCCAAAATGATGGGGCTCCTATTTCTCCATGCAAACTTTTCTCACGTTAAAAAGAGGCCACAGTGATTTAAAGTGACATCTTCAGCCATTGAGACAGGCCAACATCTCAGTTTTTAGCAACCTCGCACAACATTCATAACCACATAAACTTACATTAAAACCCCCAAACCTAGACTGCTGCCAACTCAAACCAAGAGAAATTTGTCTTGGCTTGTGCACCAATGGAACACTTCTAGTCAAATGAGCTCCCAGCATCTGTCTATCCAGAGACAGGTTGCAGAAACGAAAGAAAAAATGTATAAGAAAAATGTACTGGGCAAAAAAAATACATAGACTTAACAATTACCCGTATGACTCCTTGGAGAGTACAGACATATTGGCTGGTTCTCCAGAAAACATTCCTGATGTTGTCCAGCAATATTACCAAGACCATTACTCCTGTTCTGACAACTGTGAGCCCTCCCCAGCCCTGAAACCCCTGACTGGTCCACAGCCTCACTGACTGTTTCTCATCATCCTGTGTAGATATGGTCTAGGCTCATTAACAACAGTGTCATCATTTATCATCAGGCTGTGTTTACATGCCTTCATACCATACTGTATCTTCCAGTGACCATATAGAGTGAGAAACAGGGTTTATGGACATAACTAAGGAGCATGCCAGATACAGGAGATGACCTTGCTTTGGGCCAATGTAACTGTTTAATCTGTGGGATCATTGATGCGTGGAGCAGAATCATACTAAGGCTGATCTCATAGCTCGGCCGGGCATTGATGACCTTCCCGGATCCACCCAGTAGGCCCTGCGGCTGAACCACTCACCTGAGACCAGCGCACGCACTGAGGCTGACGTCAGAGAGGGCATACCGCTCCACCTCGCCATGGTAATAGCAGTTCACCTGGAAGAAAGCACACACAACTGGCCGTCAGAAACCAGGTTGAGGGTATTGGGGTCAACTTGAAAAAACACCAAATGTTTCAATATTTATGTTCAGCGGTCTAAGCAGTCTAAGCTGATAGATGTCATGAAATTGGCTAATTATCCAGCTAGCCAGCTAATGCTGTCTCTGTGCTATCAAGAGCTACAGTTTACCAAGAGGATTACTGGGTTTGACATGTAGTATAATCCAGACCTACTGGGGTGGGATGAAGGGACTGATGGGTCAAAAGGGAAAGAAGGGTATTTGTGCTGAGTAGGGAGGGTAGGAGGATGGTTGTGGAGGATGGTTCGGTAAATTGTGTTTTCTCATTCAGTCAACCTCACCTACATTATTTCTCCCCTTCAGAATGCGCCTGGTTGAAAACTGTATGGAAATGTGTGTAGTCACACCCCTATTTTTTCCATTATTGGAAAGTTCATTATGCAAGGTTTATACATGAGGCCCCAGATCTGTCTGTTGAATGGAAGGGAGGAAGTGGCTGGTTTAGGGTGGAAACCACTCCTCCAATATTATTGGATGGCTGGCTGCTGGTCTATGAAATCCGCTCACAGGTGGGGTCCGAGACCCCCCCTCCCACCAACACACACGAGTACCGAAACACAGACATGTGGGTTTTCTGCTTTGCTCTAAGCTAAATTAAGAAGCTTGGGTCATAAATTTGATTTTGGAGCTAGTCCCCTTCAAGGTGGTTTACCTTAGGTGCCTGCTGATTCAGCAGGTTCCGCGTCTGGACGGATGTCTTTCTGCGGCTGAAGGCAAGCCAGAAGTGGCTAACTTGGTCTTGCATTATACATATAAAGGTTGCCGGTGTAGTTGAAGGTTGGTGTTTTCTTACTATTTCCTGTAATGGCTAAACCTACATTTCCATGACTATTACAGTGAACTGCACTATTTCAGTTTCCCCCTACCTCCCTCCCTCCCTCTCATTTATCCCATCTCCTCGACAGTCCTGTTCCTCCCAGAGGCCTGCCAGATCTCCAGGTGTGGGAAGACAGGAAAACCCCTTACATGAAATATAGATAGACATCATAGCAGAGCAAAGCCAGGAGGCTGGATATAGCACCCTGCATTAATGCCAACCCTTATGCATCTTTGATGGAACACTGACTGTGACGCATTGGTTTAGGGGATATGAATAGACCGTCTGTTTATAGGCTTTCTAAAGACAATGATGGCACTGGAATTTGCTGACATTGTTCTCGGGTGAGGCAAATCTCCGCATTACACCTTGCGATTGGAACCAACTCTTTATTGCTCATGACTATAGAAATATATTATTATTAATTCTGTTTTCCAAATATGTAATTATTTACAAATAATCCCCTAACACCCCCTCAAAACTGCAAATGCAGCTAAAGAAACTGTGCAAAAGCAGAGTTTCAAAGTCTATGGTACCTGGCATGGTAATGATTCTGGGTGGGAGAGGATATGTCTAAAGAGTTACAGCACACTGGAGCAGACAGAGCAATAAAGAAGCCAAATGAGAAGGGGGAGGGCTGATGGGCCTCAGACACAGGCTGAGCCTCCTGACTGACTCCCCAAGAACGCCTCGTCTCTGACACGAGGCTGAACCCTCTGGGGGGCCCCGGCCTCCTCCCCTACAGACAGCCCAATACATCAACAGTGCTTCCGTCCCGTTTTGTGAATACCGGTCCAGCTGCAGCCAGACGCACCAACAAAGATCTGGAGTTGACTTCACTGTGGGGAGGAGATGGGATGATGGAGCCACAAAAGGGCGTCCATTTTGTCCCCACACGTAGCCACAAAGCCAGCCAGACCATACACTCTCCTGTGTTATTAAGCTGGGGCTTCTCAGCTCCTTTCCACACTGGGCCCAGTACAACTCCCTCATTGTGTGAGACCTGTGGAATGGCAGGAATGTGCTGAGCTGGCCAAGCACGGTCAGGGATGGGTCTCCTCAAATCCCAACACAACTGGTTCTGGACCCCACACTGTGCTCCGGACGGAAGATATATCTCACCTTAGTACTGGGCTGGAAGAGATCTAGAATATGTTACTGTAATCCTTTCTGGATAGATACTCACCCTATTAAACCCTTAGTTTTGTGTAACTTCATATGCTTCCCAACTGTGGTTGTGTATACAAACGCCTCATGTAATGGTTGGATCTTGACAGTAATTGATCATGAACCGTAATTAGAAGTACCTTTGTCTAGCTCTTGATTTGGAACTGTGCCATGCACTACAAGATCTGTTTCAATACCCAAGCTTTTGTGGGGCACCTTGATGTGTCTGCGTTTCATGTCCGTTTCACTATGGTAGCAGAGACAATAAAAGACAATAAAATAATTGAACTTGAACTTGAAAGAATGGGCCCACCACTGTATATCAACACTTCCAATCCATCAACAAAGACAAAAATATTTTGATGGTTTGACAACGAGTACCCCTGAAATATCAACACTGCCTTTGTTCCACTAAATAGAGAAGAATCTCACATTCAAGTGTCGGAGTTCACCAAAAATACAATAAATATATAACATATTCAGTATACTGTCCACCAGGATACAATCAAACAGATCAAAGAGTAAGTGATTCCAGTAGGAATGATTAGAAACTAGGCTATATACCGTACCGGGATCTTGTGGGAGCGGGTGACTGGACTGCCATCATCCTGGTAATGTGTTTCTGTGTAGTCCCGCGCAAAGAGCCCCCTAGAGGTAAAATGGTGAAACAACAGATGTTCAGTTTAAAAGTGACCCTTGAAGCTTAGCTCCAGATCATCAATCATCAAGGTTTTTGGTATTCCACCACTGCCAGCCGAGCGAAGGTAGATAAATAGTGCGATCAAAGCAGTGTGACTTGATTTCAAAACTAGCTGTGCCTTAGGAAAGCCTCAATTGAATGAAGCAGCTGTAAGTGATATAAAGCAGGGGTCCTCTCTGGGAGATAATGGATTGGCCCGGAGATGCATTGAGATTCACTTTACAGACACTCGCATGCACACTGCATGTGCTATCACATGGAGCATGTTAACAGATATGTCAACGTTACCTTGAATTGTAATTTAGTGTAATTCACATGAACAAAAAATATATGTCATATGTCACAAGGTCTGTAGATGACATTGGAGTTTTTTCATTACCACTTTGAAAAAGGAAAACAAACTGAAAAAGAGATGGATCGTACCAATCCTCCCATTACACAGTGGAAGAATCTGGAGAGATGGATCGTACCAATCCTTCCATTACACGGTGAAAGAATCTGGAGAGGTTACCATGCGCTCCGTTTACACAATACGTCAACAAAGCAAGATGAATGACTGCAACATTACTGTCTCGGGAAAACCCAATTAGAGATCTTATCCCCCCCCCCCCATCCTGTTATCCTCTTTGCCTCTCTCCTCTCCACTACACCCCGGCCTCTAGATGGACATCAGTAGGGGTGGGAGGTGAGGGGTGGAACAGGGGCTTCTCTTGGCTGCTCTACCATACATTCACCAAGGACAGGGTGGTCCCTCTGTGGGAAGGACGACAGCCAGTTCAGGCTGGGGAGCAGAGGACAGGGGGAGGGGGGGTCAACACCTGTCGGGGGGACGACGACGACTCCATGATGACTTCATGATTACGCCGTATGAGTGTCCATGTAAGTGGGCTCAGTGTGTGTGAGCATGCCATAAGATGATGGTTAGCGGCTGTTAATCCGCACTGAAGAAACGCCTATCAGGAGCGGACGGGATTGTTTTACTGACCTCACCACTAAGGGCTTTGGGAGTGTGAGGTTACAGCATTTGGTGCTGGACTTGTTGGTGTGGGATAGCCTGATTGCAGGCCAGTGGTGTTAATATCTTTTATAGAGCCAAAGAGCTGGAAACTATCAGGGGATCAAAGCTGGGCCGCTGAGAGTGGGCTGTCCTATCAAATGACGTGTTATTCTGATGAGCTAAAGCCTTAATTAGTCCTCCCTGTCTGACTCGGACAGGCAGGACAACATCTGTCCAGCACACACAAACAGGCTTAGAGTCCAACCTTCTCGCAAACAAATACCAGGGGCCTCATGTATAAAAGATTGCACAGCTTTCATACCAGAAGATGGGTACGGCCAAAACTTGAAAAGTACCTACGCACAGAAATATTCACATGCATAAAACCGGTCGTACGCCAGGTCCTGCGCACCTTTCCTTTATAAATCACAATCAACGTGAGATTGACCGCACGTGAACGAGCCACTGACCCCGCCTTGCCTCCTCCCATAAAGGAATATGCAGTTCAATCAGGAGAGACCTGGATAAGTGAAAGATATTTATTACAGAATAATAAATGTACTACAATGTTTGGAGCTTGGACCCCGTGAGGAATTATATAAATCAACGGGCGCCTGCCCAACGCCCGAAGAAGAATCCCCCGCGGAGTCCAGACACTGGTGGCGGTGGCACAGCCGACGACCAATCGAGCCAAAGCCGGAGACAGGAACCGGGTGGCGACGGGGAGGTGGTGGGTCGCGCACTTGACAGCATCAACGAACTACACAGGGAAAGAATCGTATTTAAAAGGCACGGACCATATGACGCCATGTATTGTAGGCGGGAGCGCTAAGCAACCTGAACCCCAGTGACCGCCCGACCCGGGAACGAGGGAAGGTAGGGCGTTCTTAGTAGGGGGAGTGAGTAGTGCAACTACGGTTGAGCCCGAGTGCAGGGATCGGTCTTGCCTGACTGAACTTGCGCTATGCTTCATATGGCCTATATAAATGCGCTCCTGAGGTCATTTCTTTGGCTGAATTACTATTGTTTAAATTTTTTCTTTGTCTGAATTATTATTGAATAAACGCTGCACCAAAAATGAATGTTATTTAATAAACGCTGCGGCGTTAATTCGAAGAAACACAGTAAAATGGCTAAACACGCAAAAAAGAAAACATTCACAGACTGTGAGATCGAGGTTCTGACAACAGAGGTGGAGGCAAGAAAATGTGTCTTGTTTGGCGGCCTGTTATCAGGTATTAGCAACAAAAGAAAGTCAGCGGAATGGAAAACTGTCACTTTCTTTTTTAATATTTAGCTAAATATAAAGTGCATTACAAATACAATTATTATTATTATTATAGGGCCGTAAATGCTGTGGGTTTGGAGAACCGGACCATGGCAGAAATTACGAAGAAATGGTCTGAAGTAAAACTCAAATATAAGAAATGAGTGGTGGCGCATCATAACAGCATGGCAGCTATAGGGTTAGGGTGACATGCATTTCCTTTGTGATTTTGTCATTCGTTTGACACCCTCAAGTTTAACAGAAGTTATTAAATGGTGGTGGATTAAAGTGATTCTCAACCCTGTCCTCAGGGACCCCCTGTCCTGCTCGTTTCAGATGTTTCCCTGCTCCAACACACCTGATTTAAAAGCATGCTCGTTACCAGGCTTCTACAGAGCTAGATAACGACCCTTCTATTTGAATCAGGTGTGTTGGAGGAGGGAAACATATAAAACATGCAGGACAGGGGGACCCTGAGGACAGGGTTGAGAACCACTAGCATTTCCCATTTGGGTTTTGGCATTTTGATGTGATCATCCAAAATAATGATCAAACTTTTATTTTTATGTTTTTTTGAGTAGTTAACGTCATAGACGTATGACAGTAACTATAGTGGAAACTTTATTTTGTTATGTTTTGTGAGTTTGTGCACCTTTCATTTAGAATTTGCCAAGTTACAGAGCCAGACAAGAGTTTGCGGACAGTCCGCACATTGTCACGTCAAGTTAATTTTTATACATCACACCGTGTGCGTGAAAACTAGTGTACGCAAGCTTTTTGTGCGTACGCAACGTTTATACATGAGGCCCCAGGTCCCTTGGTATCTGAGGTGCAGATCTATACCATGTAAACAAGGGTACATTGGGGGAGAGAAATATATAGTACATTATGTTTGAGAAATCACATATAGTAGGAATTCTGTATGTAACACTGTGGAGACTGATTTGCAAATATGAAAGGGGGGGATACATATTACAATGTCCACTGAAACCTAGTCACCTCATACTGTAGGAACCATCAAGACCACCCCTCTCATACTGTAGGAACCATCAAGACCACCCCTCTCATACTGTAGGAACCATCAAGACCACCCCTCTCATACTGTAGGAACCATCAAGACCACCCCTCATACTGTAGGAACCATCAAGACCACCCCTCTCATACTGTAGGAACCATCAAAACCACCCCTCATACTGTAGGAACCATCAAGACCACCCCTCTCATACTGTAGGAACCATCAAGACCACCCCTCATACTGTGGGAACCATCAAGACCACCCCTCTCATACTGTAGGAACCATCAAGACCACCCCTCTCATACTGTAGGAACCATCAAGACCACCCCTCTCATACTGTAGGAACCATCAAGACCACCCCTCTCATACTGTAGGAACCATCAAGACCACCCCTCTCATACTGTAGGAACCATCAAGACCACCCCTCTCATACTGTAGGAACCATCAAGACCACCCCTCTCATACTGTAGGAACCATCAAGACCTCCCCTCTCATACTGTAGGAACCATCAAGACCACCCCTCTCATACTGTAGGAACCATCAAGACCACCCCTCATACTGTAGGAACCATCAAGACCACCCCTCTCATACTGTAGGAACCATCAAGACCACCCCTCTCATACTGTAGGAACCATCAAGACCACCCCTCATACTGTAGGAACCATCAAGACCACCCCTCTCATACTGTAGGAACCATCAAGACCACCCCTCTCATACTGTAGGTATCACCAAGACCACATGAATGGCCTGCTACACAAAAGTGTAGTTGTCGGTGGCAGATGACACACACATACACGCACCACCGGCCAAATGAGCACACACACACACATACTGCCATCTAACTCCAGTGGAGCTTGTCGCTGCACAGCGGTGGCAGCACCTCACTGTTTATCAATCAGCAGGAAGTTAATGAGGCGTGGGAAGGGGGGGGGGGTGGTTGGGGCCCTCCATTTAATATGCATTATGAGTAGACTGGCCTGCCGCGGAGGGGGTGAGGAGTGGGGGGTTGTGGGAGGTTGACTGACAGGGTGACAACCAGATGGAGGCGAGGGGAGCAATGCAAGTCAATCCAGAGATGGGTGGAACATGGATCAATGACTTCATGGATGGGTAACCTGCCCCAGATGACAGCTGCGTGACAGGGACACAACAGATCAAGGATATGACAAACAGCAAGATGGCCACCAACATCTGCCTGTCACCACCATTGCTAGGTACCTCACAACTAGGATGGAAACGTTCAGTACTGTCTCTAAGGTAATGTTGTACTTATTAGATGGGCATAAAAAACACAGTTATGTTAGCTATGTTTAGCAGGCCATCTTTAAAGGAAAGATAAAAATACATCTTCAACAGTTGAAACAATGTAATGTTGCTTCCCTGCCAGTGAATATGAAAGACAGACAGGAGAGAAGACACTTTGAGATCTTGTTGAATGTCAACCGTTAACTGTCAAACCTGTTTTCTGAACCAAATCATGGGTTTGACTTCTCTAGAATTGATTCCTGCTAGTGATAAAACAGGGCCAGACAAAATAGCTTTCTCATGAAGATAATCCATGTTGTTTGATGGTACCAAATGCTAGTCTGACTGCGCTTGCAACAGAATTCAAGTAAAGTGGAAGATATGACGTAATGGATGTCCTATAACATCATTGGGGGAACATGTTTGTAAGGAGTTTACAAGTCATTCTAGCCTGCCTGACAGTGTAAGTTCCTTTCAGTGTTTTACAAGGTGATACAATCTTATCAGGGTCAAAGCACAGCTGCAACTCCTGATGTCGGGCCTAAGCAGAGATGGGTGAGAAAACTAAATAATCTGTGTCAGACACAGCTATATTTTCACAAGGAAATGTTGCACACAAATTGCTAGAGAACCCATGAACATCACAATAATGCAGTAGCATGTCATGACCAAAATGAATGCTGTATTAATTTAGCGTGAGCATCATGTCATATCATCAAAGCATGAATACAAATGACTTGGTTGCTGTTCCATGACTTCAGAATCAGAAAGGGATTTATTTGCCATGAAAGTTTGTACAGACAAGGAATTTGCTTTGGCAGGAAGGTGCATACAGTAAACATATAGGAATCTTAAATTTAAATGTGTGGTCTAACTTTACTAAGGATATATAAACTAGCAACTAAAGATTTTGAGGAAGTCTGTGATGTGGTCTCAAACTGCTGGTCGGTGTGGTAGGGATTCACTTCAGACTTGGTCAAAATAACCAGTGGAATAGATGGCTGTGGCAAGGACACCAGCAGAGATTTGAATGACGATATCCGGTCAAGGAGAATAGGCAGGTGGAGAAAAGGTGAAAGGGAAAGTGATGTCCTATAGAGAGCATTTTGTGTAAAATGTGAATAACCTCCAATCTGGATCCCATAATAGCCCAATTCTGTCTTAAAATCTGGAAAATTAAATTGTATTCGGGCATAGCACTTTTAACCATGTAACCATTGAAATGAATAAGCCCACTTTTTGCAGTACAGGCGACAAACAATAAGAAGCCACAGTAAATCAGGTTATCTAAGTGCACTCCATTGTCCCAATCAAATGACATCCTGTCATTGAAGAAAGGTCATATCAGTTTAATCTCCACTGAAACCCTCTTTAATAATGAACTACTTTGTTCATTTCAATATCTGATCACAACATCGACACCAGGGGTCTTCAAGCCCATCTCTGAAATACCAGTTGAATCAATATCGATTGATTGATTTCTCAGCCAGCCCCCTCCTCCCCAACCTGTCTCATTCAACGCAACCAACATCTTAATCAGGGAAATGTAGGCCGTTCCCTAGGTTAAGTATGACAAACAACAACCTGCTCGCTCAGTGCCTGGAGAGTCTACTTAGCACTAAGTCTCTGCTTCATAATCATAATGAGTGTGCAAATATTTAGAGCAGATTAACTCATACTTTAAATAGCCGACAATGCTGTAAATTAATTAAGAACATCAACGGATACAGTAGATTTAAAAATAAATACCAATGAGGCAACATCTTTGAAATGATGTACTTCACTTTCATGTGGGAGGTAACAAGTGAACAATTGTTTTAGAATGGAGAACAGTAGCATGTCTCCAGGTCAACACTGCCAACGTCTCCTCACTGCAAGAGCTATTTTTCCAGGAGAAAGAAAGTCAAGAAGGCTGTAATCTCTGTATGACATCAGGGCCAGAACCATGGACGAGGCTGCCCTGCCCTCCCCTGTCTGTCAGTCTGTTTTCAGCCTGTCTTATTTCAGCTCCCACCCTTCAGTGTGTGGCATGAACACAGCTGTTACAGCGAATGTGCCAGCTAAAGAGTTGTGCCAGGTGTGTGTGTGTGTGCGCATGTGTGTCTGGTGGTGGGGAGATGGAAGGGGATTAATGAGGAGAACAAACAAGCTATGGTGGATGTTTCTGACTTAATTTACACAAGCTGTGTCCAATAATGTTAGCTAACATCCAGCTCAGGGCTCGGCCGACACTACAGTGGCAACGGAATCCTGGAAAGGAAGTGAAGTCGAGAAAAGCAAGCAGGAAGGAAAATACAGCTCTAGTTCTTCATTACTGGCTGAGCAGTAGAGCAGTCAGCTACACTGAAGCCATGTCCTTCTAGTCTCGTTAATGGGGAGGGTGGGGGACAAAACAAACTCCTCTCCTACTAGTTTCACACAGAGAAATGGGGTCACAGAGGACTAGCTGACAGTGTCTGGGACTTGGCGCCTCATTACGATTCCTGATGTCTGCTGATGTCTGGTAGACCTCGGGGCCTTCGCCGTTCCTGGGTGGTTAATTGGTCAGACTCGGCCGGTCTAATAGAATGCACATTAGCAACGGTGGCACGCAAGTACTGCCAAAGCTGTCACCTGGAGATTGATACTGTTAAGCCCAGGCATGCCAGGCAAAATCAATATGGTGTCATCTTTATGTAACGTGTCGGTGATGGATGACTCAAAAGGATACCAATTACAGCAGCAGGATGATGGATACTCAACAACAGAGGATTAATTGGAATTAAGGGAGGAACACAATCCTAATATTTAATGAAGTATGGCGGTTATAATGATGATGAGGATGATGAAGCAGACTACAAAAGAGAGGCAGGCCGGGCGTCATCCATAAGAATCTAGAAAAAGGAACGGGGAATTGGTTCCAGAAAGCAGTTCTTTGGCAGTCTCATGTTTACCGACACTATACATTATAAACCAGCAAAGACTGAATTGAGAAATTTTAAGTAGCTCTACCCACATGTCTAGTTCTTCTAGACATTTCTAGATATACAGTACAAAAGGTGTACCCACAATTCTAGGTATCGGTATACTAGATATTCCCACATTTCAAGATAAACTGACTACTAGATAGGCCTGTCCCAACATCAACACTGCAAATCATTTGGTACTGAGCAATAAACCTGCTGACTTGCAACTTTATACAATGTCAAATTATTGAGATAACAGAGCCACAGTAACACTAACATTTCAGAATGAGAATCAAGTTTATTGACACATACGTTTTCACATACAAGGTGATGTTGGTGCAGCCAATAAACATAGTAGTACAATATATAAAGAAAGATAAACACAAGTACTGTGGTAAGGCTATATATCAAATATAGGACACACAGAGAACACAGACACACAGACAGTGGTACTTGCCTTTATAGTTAGATTGTCCAGCTTGCTAAATGACCTAAATTAACTACTGTAGTTAGCAGCTACCTTTTGTGTAGTAAATCAATAAACCATGTGGACATCGGTAGCATGTATTTTTTGGACTGTTATAACAATAATAAACAATTGAAATGGCTTTCAAAACAAGGGCAATCAAAATAATATATAGTCTATTGCTAGATTAGATCCGTCCGGCTTCTAGTTATTACTCCAGCACAAACTGGGAAAAATTAACATTATTAATATCCTAACTGCGTTTTTAAGTCAGAGGAGGGGGCAGAGTTTGTTGTCCTTAGGTCATGAAAATTAGTAAATCGAGTAATTTAGGAACAGTCTAACAGTCTCGTCAAATGCAAATAACCACAACACTTAACTGTAATGCACTGGCAATTTCAAAATTGTATTCTTTTTTTAATTCAAAACAACCTGCCCAGTGATTGAACAGTTGTAGAACAGTTGCAGAACAGTTGAAGAACAGTAAACCATACAACACCCAGTAGCGGAGCCAGAGGGGTGTTCGGGATGGCACTGGACACCCCTGACATATGATTGGCCACCCCGGGTGCCATCCCAAAATGTAATTGACATCTCATTTGACCTCATTAGAGAGAGGCATTTATTTTGCTGCTCTGCGGTGCATTATTCAAATCAAAGAGAGACGTTTGTCGCCAGATACAGAAGAAAAAGAAGAACAGCCAGCAGAATAGAGAATTTATTTCCACAGCTCCACAAGCTCTTTTCGCGATTGACAAAGAAATAATATTTGAAGAAAGTTTTAAGGTTTGCATTGGGTTTAGGTTTCCAGAATTTTTTTTACGAATGTTGATTAGCCTAGCTGTGTAAGTTAATATTAGAACTTCGACTCCAATAACAGACAAACTGAGACAGTAGGCTACCGTAATTTTTGGAAAATAAGGAGCAACTTGTACTCCAATTTTACAGTTTTCTTGTGCTTGTGCTGCTTACTTTTCGAAGCAGTTTATAATCCAGTTTTACAACAAAAAAGTTGCTTTGTCTCAAGATCTCGACAGACCGTGCAGCTAATTTAATGCTCAACACTTGAACGGGGGCTTATTACTTGAAAGAGGAATTATTTAGGCTACCGTGTCGTCTCAGTTATACTATCAGGGCTTGGAAATACAGTGACTTGCTAAAGTAGGCGAATGGTTAGTAGACCCAGTGAAATGTTATAGGCTAGCTAGCTCTAGCAAAATAACGCTAGCATCGCTTACAACATTACTAATTCAACTTTGGTAGTGTAACCAAGCTCTTTGTAAGTTCGTTTTAGATCTAATTGTATATGATCTTGCGGTAATCTGCGTTTTTACTCAAGTTTGCTGCCTTAATAAATACAGTTTTATGTCTTTACCCGCTATTTTACGCCTGAAATGGGCGCAATCCTGTTAGTAAATGAGGCCCACAGTGTGCTAGATATCCCTGCATGTGGCCTCAAGTCTGTGAAGGGGAGTGATGAAAAGGGCACATGCAAGGAAACATATGTTAAGAATGAAACGTACCCCTTGAGAAGCTCCACAGAAGTTAAAGGGCTGCAGTCCCCTGAACACCCACCCACCCACACACACACACATACAAGACTACCAGCTGTCAATCAAAACAATCAGATCCTGTGTCTATTACTATTCAGGCCTATGGCACATTTCCTGCTCCTGGGAATCTACAACAGAGGGACCCTTGAGCTGGGAGTCTCCTGTACCCGAGCCCAGAGCTGACTAAGACATGTCACAATCACTCCTGTTTGACAAAGATACTGAAAACCTTATAAATTGTAAATGTTTTACTGCCAGAGTAAGAAAACCTTGACAGGCCCTATTTTGACATCCTTTTCAGTTTGTAGAACTTCTCATTAGCTATCTGACTTGGAGGAACTTAGGAGCCCGGGGCCCGGAACACATTCAATTATAATGTTCATTTAATACTGCATCTATCATTGCGTGGGAGTGTGTGCAAACTCCCAGTTAAAATCTGTATTTTCATTGTATTGACTATCTGGTATCTGGAATCCTCAAGTGCTTGCTAATGACGTCACCTATGTAATGTCTATATGAGACACACTGTAAATGAGCAAGTGTCTGTGACTTAAACCTCCTCGTAATCCATGATCTCACACACAAACACATACCAACACACAGGTCAAGTAGGGGTGAACCCCTCGTTTCCGAGAAAAACTACCAATGGTAACTTTACTGCTTATGATGTCACTGTTACCCATAGGGCAGTGGAAAGTATTAGCAATCACATGTTCTAAATCAAAGGCAATTCAAATCACACTGGGAACTCTTCCTAATCTAAAGATACAGCACTTTGCTCAGGCAACAGTGCTTCAGACACTGTTTTGTTGGCCAATGATGTTGTAATCTGAAACAAATTAAGCAAAGGGCCAAACTGGAACTCTCTCAAATCCTCTTTCCTGCTCTACAGTGTTTTACTGGAGAGGAGATTCATCTCTCTTCCTCTCTGTGCCCCCTGGACTTTCTATCCATCTCTAAAGCAAGTATGTTGCTATGCCTACCATACTCTATGAGAACAAGCTTTTGTGTGTGAGTGTGTGTGTGTCTGTCTGCAGGATGGTGAAAGATGGAAGAAAATCCTTTTTGCTCCTTCAGCAAGCCAATCAGCAACACCAACTCCCAAATGGATATTCAATCCTGTGTACTCAGCTCAGTGGATCTATGTTGTGATACTGCATGCATGTACTATATATGTGTAGCGGGGTCTCATCGTGTTAAAATAGAAATACTTAATTTATCATAAAGTTTGGGGCACCACCCTAATATTGGTTTAGGACATTAGGGAATCCTATATTTAACATGTAATAATTAGTCTCATCTTTAGGAATGAATTCGTTCTAAGTGTAAAGCCAATCGTAACATCAGTGAACACGCACATCAAAATATCTTTACAATGAATTTATTCAAGTAAGGTAAACAGATCTTATGAACAACTTAGATTATGAGTTTGATATGAGTTATTGGTTTCAATGAACAGAATGAAATGGTCTAACTTAAAGAAAGACAGAAATGGTAAGTCAATGATTGCATCCTTACAAATCATAAACAGAGCTCACGCCAATGCCAAGTCGAGGAGGAAAGAGCGTTAGCCATAGTTACGTTGGATCATGGGTTGATCAATGAGGTTGAGGGCGATTTGCGCCAAAGGTCCATTTGAAGAATCGGAAGTGAAAGCGCGGCTGCGCTGCCGGGTCATGTGGCTGAGTCTGCGGGACCGTCAAGTCGCAATGATAAGTTTTTGGTTCTTCTGTTGAAACGTCCAGATAGTGTCACAATCACTATAAAGTTGAATCTCAGGAGAAGCTTGGGGACGTCCTTTGGAACGCCAATCCCGATGGCGTTCATGCCATGGTTGGTTTCGCTGGAGTCCGAGATTGATGATCATCTCAGATATTTATACAGTTCAGAGTTCAAGGGAGGACTTGTCTGGGGTTAGACGATGATTGGGGGAAGCTGGGTTGTCAACTCCCCCCTCCTTCCTTCACACCTACGAAAGGTGTGATCTGGTCTCTGGCTGGTTCAAAAGATCATTCAAATATTCTGGACATCTTAGTACAGTTAGAAAATATAGTTGAATAATTGTTTTATTATGAGAGCTTTGTGTAGATACCAAGAATGACATGGTTATCTTTCAGAAAGAAGGAGTAGTTACCAGAATCAAGATTTCAGTGAACACAACATTAAAACAAAGTAACAAACATGACACAAATATCCCTCTCATAATTCTCCACCTTGTACTCTTGTGGTAAAGGGGAAGTCTGAAGAACTTTCCTCAAAAGTTCTGATTAAGGTATGTTCTTTGTTCAACTGCCGCCAAAACAGATAGCGAATGGTTGCTGGAGACGTGTTGTCTCAAGGAGGCCCTTTGAAACTTGCAAACTAGCAGGAGGGCTGAGATTGGGGAGGTCCCCCCCCCCCAATTCTATGGTTCCTTTGCATCGGCGTTTGGTGGATAATCAGCATACTGAGGGTGTCACAAGGGCTGATTAGGTTTGTCTGATGTGATTGAATCACTCTTCGGGTGTGGCAAGATGTTGGCTATATGTGGTCTTGCTGACCTCACTACATATGCATACATTAATACACTGCTGAAAAGCTGTGACCCTCGTTAGCCAACAGGCTTTTCCTCAGTCTTGCATTTGACAGCCCAAAAGGACATCGAGCTTAGTTGAATAAGGCTGGAAACAAAACAAATACACAGATAAAGGACACAGTCTAGAGAGGCAATACTGTACTATAGCTTTTAATTTTATGAGACAGAATTCATCTGCACCCACCAAACTGTGGCTGGTGCATCTGTGAAACGCTTGGCTAGCCCTGTATCTAGGTTAAGGCCGGGGGAGTGCATGTGCGATAATTTAGAGGGAGGGTCTCACTAATACAAAGCTTTGAGGTTTTGCCCATTTATTCAAATGCTTCCATTTTCACATGAATTGGCCCACAGCCAAAGTCTTGTACATCTATATTCATTGCAAACCTCATAGTGGAACTAATGAGTGACTTGGGAACTTCAAACAATCAACCCTATTATTCTTTTAACGTAATAAACGAGTGCATAAAAACACCACCTTTAAATTAATGGTACCTGTCTGCTAACGCTTCCTGCTTCTCTCCATATTTCTGGCTTCACTCCTCTGCTTCGCAGGTCTGGAGGGAAATAAAGTAATTAAGAAAATTCCTCAACCCTTTTTACTGTGTTCCACCCTTTATATTGTCTCTACACAGGCAAATGTATTCTTTCTTTTGTTGGAACTAATTGTGTTAGCCCCTGATGTTCCTAGCCCTGAGTCTAGCTCTGACCTTTTAATGTGTTCCTCCTGAAAATGTCAACTGTGAACTCACTGGGGATGCTGAACCTGAGAGGAGGCAGAGGAGTGAGGGGTTAAGGCTTGAGGGAGAGGCGGGTTGGTCTCGACACGTACAACACAAATACTTGAGGGTCTAAAGAGAAATGACTCAGTAACAAAGAGAAGAAACAGCACTTGTGTCTTTTATCGGATCCCCTCTGTCTCCAGACGCCGTGTCTCTGACAGTATGATTGATTTTCAGATGAGATACTACAAGCTCATCAATCAGCCCGGCCCCATTAAACAGGGGAGGGTGCCAGTCTTCCTTACTTTCTCCCCCTCCCTTCCTCTTTCCCTCCCTCCCTCTCCTCATCTCCCTCCCTCTATCTAGGCCGCCACTTAATTTACCTAATGCGTTCAGGAAGTAGGACGTTATTGTCCTTCCGTAAGCAATTGTTTGTAAACATTGAGTTGTATATCACAGGCTGCAGATGGGACTGGCAGCTGATGCGCATCCATTCTGCATCATCAAAAAGCCAATCACTGAAGGGGAAAAGGTGAGTTTGGTCAACTTGCAGTCATTTACTAGCCTGACGTTGTCATACTCATAATTCTAGTCAGAATGTGAGTCTGAAAACTCTCCGTTGGGCTGTGAGTATGGGGTGTGTTTCAACTGAACTTGTAAAACAAATGCCTCTCCCAATTGGATAGACCTAGAACCAATCAGAACAACGTAATATGTTGTTTGTTGAAAACAAATTCAATCCAAGCGCTCTTTGGTGACGTGGTTGACTTGAGCTAGTTATGTCAAGTAAATATTTTCCTTTTTGGGGGGTCATGGGATGTGACATGTTAAAGACAATTCTCAATGTTCGCTTCTCACATGAGTCTAGTTTTCTTTCTCAAGCCAGAGTGAGTTAGTAGCTTGGCAGTGACCCCTGCTCAGGGAGTTTCCGGTGACTGGGAGGGGTTCACTTGCGTTCCAGCCCCACACCTCTGGGTTCCCTGCACACTGCAACATTTCACAGCCTCTCCCACCAAGCCCTGGCAGATCTCACTGTTGTTCCTGCTCCTGTGACACCTACCTCTGACGACTCCTGATACTTGACTTCTGTCCACAGGCAGTTGATCCTGTAGCGAGGTCAACAGACCACACAAAGCCAACATCATGTCACACCTGTAAAGTCTGATCCGACCACATCAGTCGAACCTAATCAGCCTCTGCTGATTACCCACCAAACGCTGATGCAAAGGAACCATAGCGTTGGGGGGGGGGGGCCTTCCCCCTCTGCATGTGATGCCCTCCATATTCAACCCTACAATGAGTGACCACAACAGATTGTCTCTCCCCAGTGCTTCTCTGGGATTTCTGATACACTGGTAAACTGGAACAGACCCTGTTTTTCAGTTTAGTTCCAGACATCATTAAGATGTTGCAAGTCCATTGCCCTTCAGGCTTTGCAGGACCTTCTCTGACACTCGAAACAATCCTAGTGACCAGCTGGACAGACAGGCTTTCTTCTCTCTCCAGCTCCTAGACGCTGTGTTCTGGCCTGTCTAATACATGTCACTTCCTGGTTCAGTCAGTGACCCAGTGTGGGGGAGGCTTGGTCATACTGTGGTCAGTGGACAGTGACATGAAGATGGAGATCAAGTGGAGCGGATATTACCCCCTGGCTCAAGGCTGCATTAATTCTCGATCTCTGTCTCCTCCTTTGTCTCTGTCTCACTCTCTTACTCTGTCTTTTTTAGCCACAGCATGTGTCTGTGTGTCAGTCTGACTGTCTATCTGTCCTCTTGCCTGCCTGCTTGTTAGTCTGACTGTCAGTTTGAGTGAACAATGACCTCGATATGTGTCTTGGGGTAGCAGTCCTTGGGTTCCAGTTTGGGTGCACTCAGATCATGTGCCTTCATTTCCCTATCCATTCTGGCTGGCCATGCTCTATAGAAAAACTGATCTGACTTTGATATTCAGTATTTAGTAGGGGTGGAATGTATTGACGTATTGAACCTAAAAGGTACTGGCGTCACGGTTCGGTGCATGAATTTACACAGAGAATATACGGTATAAAAATTGTAAAAACTTGCGTGCAAATGAATTAATGTAATGTGGAACTACTGTTAGATACTTGTGTTCTTTAGGGACACCTTATCTGTAGTCCCGCCTTACCTCTGATTGGCGCCGCCGCCTGTGTAGCCGAGCTAGCTAGCAGCACTAACGGTGCGTTCACACTGCAGCGGACCGGGCGGCGCAGGGCGTCAGCTTCCAATTAATTTTCAATGAAACCAGGCGTTGACGCTCGCGTAGGGCATTGTGGGAAGGCTAGCGGAGCAGAGCATTGCAAATTGGATTTTCTCAACTTTGTGTAAATGAGGAGCGTGAAAACGCTAGCGTTGGCCAATCAGATTGGTTTTCTTGTTTCTTGTAAAGTAGCAACCATTGGTCATGGTTAACATTTTCGAGGTTTCAAGATGGAGGAGAAACTGGTGTGTTAAATTCAGTTGTTGTCACATTAGTTAGCTACGTAGTGATGAAGAAAATTACGTCACCCTGCTGAAAATGATGGAGATGGGTTACATTTATGGAACTATCCGATTGAAAAGTGAATGTCTCAGTTATTCCTTATATTATACTCTAAGTTGTATTATGGGAAATTTGATGCTAAGCTGTGACTGAGTAAAACCAAATAGAAGTGTGAAACGTTGGTTTTAGCAAAGGAGGGTAGGGAAGTACCACTCCATGGAATGCAGAGGCCTAGCCGTAAATTAGAACGTACACATATGGCCAAGCTGCAGGAAAACTACCAACCAAGTCTGAAGCTGTCACCCAGGTCAGGCCTAGGTCTGTGTCTAGGGGTTTCCTATGTTTATAAAGCACGAGCATCCCATACCAACTAGAAAACAGCCTAAGATGTGTGTGCACCCAACACGAGCCTGGACATGGTCAGATTTATGTAAGGACAGAGATGCCAACGTGACCCAGCTTCTGTAATCAGAAACCCTAGTATAGGGGCCAATTGGGTGACAAAGCGTAGAAATGGTCATCAACAGAAAGGTACCAATAATGTGAGGATGCATAATGTATCTGTGACCAACAGTATTGTACCAATAGCAAAAAATGACACAAATAATAGGCAGAAAATACAGTATATAAGAGGATGTTTGGAGAGAACTTGCCAGTCTGCACTTGGGAGCTTACTCACTAGGATACCTTTTTTACCCTGTGTTGGAATAAACTTTTGCATCAATACTCTGAGTTTCAGTGCATCTGTTTGGACTTAGCCCTGATTTTTGACCGGTTTGGACTTAGAATAATTTTCAACGTTGGGACTTAGCCTGATTTTTGACGGGTCAACACTTAGAATAATTTTCATCGTTTGGACTTAGTTTATTTTCCACTTGTCAACACTTAGAATCATTTTCAACCTTTGGACTTAGTTTATTTTTGACTTGTACGGACTTAGGATTTTCTTCACTTCGACACTATGATTTATTTTCACTATACACGGGAACTTGCAAAAATCATTTACGACAGTAGCTCTAACTTTCTTCTGTGCTAGCTGCATACTACAGTAGGCCTAGTCTAGCTAGTCTAGTTCACCTGGCACATGATTGACATTCAACGTTGAAATGCTGATTGGCAGTCACTCGCTAGCCATACAGTAAATGTGTAGTGGCCATAATCCAGCAAGATCATGCAACATCTAGTTAGCGTACCTGATTCCTTGCATCATGCCGTGTAAAAGCTGTATTTTGATAGAGACAGGAGCACCTACATTTATATCAATAATTATATTGTAAGTACACAAAGCCAAGTCTGCACACTTGTATGACACCGTTTTACATAAACTACAACAGTGACCTTAGAGAACTACAACTCTGTATTAACTTTTCTAACACGCCTCAGAGCGTGGTGCACTGTGGGAAGGCAAGTGGTGCACAGCGTTAAAAAACGCTGCAGTGTGAACGCACCGTAAGTACAAGTATGGCGAGTGGTGGCAACCAACAAGAGATAGAGGACCCGCTGGCCTCTTTAAGATCGCAAGTTTGTGAAAACTTCGGTTTCCCATTCAGTTACAGTAGTACAGGCAAGAGAATGGTGGATAAGACAAGGACTGTGTGTCGGCGTTGCTCAGCAGTTGTGGGGTATGTGAGTGGAAATACAGCTAACATGCTAATGCATATCCGACGCCATCACCCAGGTGCGCCCAGGGCCGCCCATTAGGAGGAAAAGCTTTCTGGGGCCCAGCGGTGGTGGGCCCAGCCGCAATGCCAGCAATAATCATGTTCGTCCTAAATATTTTAAGAAATTATAACCAATTTAATTTTGAACTGAAATACCCACCATTACTTAAAAACAGCTAACATAAACATTGTATTGTTGCTTTAGTAAAATGTAGCCTGTTTCATAACAAACCCCCCCCCCACCCCCCCCTCCAGTCTCTCAGCTATGTCATTTATTGATCTAAGGTTAAGCTAATAATGTCAGAGTAGGCTACATTTCGTTGATATGCCAGGACCTGTTCAGAAATCGGGATATCAGAAAACAAAAAAGGAGAGCTAGCAAGGGCATTACCCCCAAATAAAAGTAATAAAAAAAAAATGTCAGTCAACTTCGAAAGATGCTCCCAGCCAGGCTGCAGAGACGAGCAGCAGTAGCCACGATGCTAGTCAAGAAGAAGCTAGTTTGAGCAAAGCTGACACTGAGAAAGCACATGTTCTGCATTGCTCGTATTGCTCTGAGGATATTATGCACTTTACCTGTAACTGTGGCAGGAGGAAAAAAGGTCCTTCAGTAAACTCAAAATCCTAAAAATGACTTGCGCTCCACAATGAGCCAGGAGAGGCTCAATCACAATACTCCAACCAAATCACTGAAGCAATCGGAATTGACATGTCATCTTCAATGCGCCCATATTCACTCATAGAGGAACCTGGTTTCTTATTGTTTACTATTTACATCTTACTACTTTAGACACTTCAGGCTGTTGCAGCTAGCTTAGGGGAGAGATTGTATTACACTAGGTGGTACAGCCTGAGACATGCGCAATAAAAACAATTGCCTTCTGCATTTTTGTTTTGCTTTTCCCTCCATTGTACTGAACAGTGATGTCTGAACCGAGGTATGAAACGAACTGTGATTTCTGTGTACCATTCCACCCATAGTATTTAGGACGTTATTGTGATGAGAGGGGGGCAAAGTGGGTTGTGTCCTGGGGTTAAGAGCGGTGGGAGGGAAAAGTAATCAGGCCAGCAAAGGCCTGGCAGCACACACAAACCACTCCAAACACAAGAACTCCAGCCCAGGGCCAATCATACAAGAGAAACTTGACCACTCTCCTTCCTTAATGAGAACCTAATATAAGCAAAGCAGAGTTCAAAGAGGTTTTCCATCTTTGTGGAATATATCTGTATATCTGGTGTGAGGTTCTGAATCTGAATCACTGAGCGCAACTAGCTACACTGGCTAGTAATCATTGGCTGGTCTCAGATGTTGACGGTATGGTAACCTTGATAAAAAATACTATGGTTTCACGGCTCAAAAATATTTTTGTTGAACACAATATCTTTTATTTTTAAGCAACATATAAAATGTTGAACAGCAAAACATGTCAAGTTGAATAGTTCTCTTAGTTGTTTTTTTTACTAAAAAGAACAATACATAATTATTGTTTTAATGAATGTATACACACAGACAGTGAAAGACTTAAATAAAAGTATGTGAAACCAACTAAATGTGGGCCCTAATTTTTGTGCAAAAAGTGATGTGCTTTTCCATTTGAATTGCAGATTGCATTTGCCACTTTGCACACTGAATTTCCATTTGAATAAAGAGTCTAAAAACCATCAATATGAAATGCAATAAACGTTCATCATTCTTTTTTTCTCGAAATAATACAAACTGAATTGCAGATTGCATTGTCATTTGCACATTGAATTGTCATTTGAAAACTGCTTTTCCATTTGAATTGCGGATTGCATTGCCACTTTGCAAATTGAATTGCCATATCGCGGAAGTAAAAGCAACGCATTTGAAAACGAGATGCACATTTTGACAGCATTTATGTCTATGTAATGCAAAAACTGGTTGGTTTAGGGTGTCTATAATAAGAAATAAATAAAATGTGAGAAAACAATAGGGTGCTTTCCTGAGAGCGAGCACACCCAATTGAGCTAATAAGCAGCATAAGTGCTTGTAAACAACAACAGAAAAAAGACAAACAGACACAAACTGCTGTCCTTGAGTATTTTTCACATTCTTGAGACAACTAACTAGTCATGCGACAGACAGACATTAACTTCTAAATTTCAAGACAGCCACGGACACATGTTGCCCCACTCCACAGCCCCTCAAGCTCCCCTCCAGCAACCCCACCCTTACAACGTTGTCTTTCTACAAGTTTACCATACAACCTGGCAACATTAGCATCTCATTGTTTAAATTGAGAGTCTATTTCTGCTTTTCTTAGGGTCTCAGCGACATTTATTTTCTTGCTGTTCACTTCCTCATCCAAAAACCAACCATGTCTGGCAAATGCGCACCTCATTCCTCATATCACTAAAAAGTACAATTGAGAGATTCAACGAGGGGAGAGAAAACAAGTATGTTTCCAAATAACTTTAGAGAGACGGGTGAGACAAACCACATTAGTCACGTCCCACATCGCCATCCATCCCTCTCTGACTGTGTAAGTCTAGTCCACTTGGGAGGCAGGACCCAACCCAACGTCTCAAAACTCCCATACGCTCATCAAATCTGGGGGAAAGATTCCTTCTCTGCAGGACCTTCTCTGAATTTGTGGCTGGAGGGTACAGGCCCAGGACTGCGGGGCCTGCAGCCCTCAGGAACAGCCGCAGCCTGGGAGACTGTGGAGCCCCTGCCTGCACCTTCAATTGGCCGTGGGGCTGGTCTGAGATGGAGGAAAGGAGTGGGGAAATGGCTCTAACAGCTGAAAGTCTGAAGTCTTCAGCAGCCCATCTGGAAAATACCTCAGAGAAAATAAACTCCTCTCACGTGGGGGGCCTGCAGCCCTAGACCGGGGGGATGGGGAGGGAGGAGAGGGGGGTGGTGTGAGTGTGTGGCAAGAGGGGGTACGGCACAGAGAAGACAAGCCGGTGTAACCTGAGGGCCAGGAGAGCGTGGTAGTGTGAAGTAGAGCAAAGGAAAAAGAAGGGAGGATTGATGCAGTGTATCTGTCATGGGCTGTGTTTATCTCTAGTTCACATGGTAATCTGTGTCTATGCCAGTGTGCTGTTTGGGAGTTTGAGATGAGCAAGACCGGGATGAAAGCCATCGGGCCTAGAGTACACTCTCTCTCCTCCCGGACGACACTGTGGATGAGCTTGCTCTGTTCTTCCATCCTGGAGGTGGTGTCGGACTCTTTCCAAGGGCTTTACAGTGTTACTGGTTCCTCATAATTAATTAGGAAGGCCGAGGCTGTGAGGTTGCCTTATTAATTACTGCTCTAAGCTGGGAAATAATTGGAACATCTGAGAAGGTGATTCAAAAGAGAAGAGGTCCTTCCAAAATGCTCAGTCAGAGGGAGGCTGTTAAAAGGCTTGAGTCTGGACAGAGATGAGTTCCACTTTCCAGGCCACCCTTTTGTAGCTAATGAATTACAGCAAACTGTGGCAGGGCCTTGTTGGCATGGCCATGTCGGCAGGCAACATGGGAGAACAGAAGGACGAAAGACCCAACTCAGGCACTTGTCCAAGTAACAAGGCTTCAAGTTATTTGGATTGTTTGTATGTGTGTGCTTGTATGTGTGCATTTGTGCATGTCTGTGTGTACTGGCACTGTGTACTGTGAGTTACAGTATATTTAATTCAGTATTTTTATGGATGGTGTTACCTTTGCTGCTGTCACAGTGACTTGTCCCTGTTCTGATAAAAACTCAGTGATTTCTTTGACCAGGCAGCCACTTTCAGAGGTCAAGTTATTTCAACAGCTCTGCTCTTTACATTTGTGTGAACTGCAATCCTGTCTTGCTACCTGGCAGCCTTTGTATCTGGTCTCTCTCTTCTCTATTTACAGGCCTTTCTCTGTCTCAGTGGCCCTGGTTAACAGGTCACTGGCCAAACTGATAACATGCAGCAGGGCCAGGGGAAAATGCCTGGCTCCTCTCCTTTGTTGACAGACAAGATGCTAACCCTGTATCTGTGTCTGCCGGTGGCGGTAATGAGGCGTCATCGTTCCTTTGATTGCAGTGACACTGCAGAAGAAACATATCACACACGGATCAATATGTTTTGATAATGAACAGCCTTGCCCTCCACACACGCATGCGCGCGCACGCACATGCACACACACACAAACAGATCCTCATCTGTTTGTATCCTTTAAGACTTCAGTTGGGTTTGTTACCATGAGACTTTAATAAAGATATTTTAATCTAGGTGGTTCTTTTATTTATATTGCATTAATCTGCACTTTTTTACCAAGGCACAGTTGGAAGAGAAATATGGTAACTCGGGGTCCATCCTCCCCATGGTACATTGTGTCAGGGGGTAAAAAGGACAAACAATAGAACTAGAATAGAGATGCTTATACACCGGAGCAAGCCTTCTTGTTTTACTCCCGTTAATGACTAGGAGGGGGGATTTGATACACTTTAGTGTCTCTGGGTCTGACTTCCTATTAAACAGTCTGTGTGTGGTTCTGCTGCAGAATAATAATAACTCCAATAAGAGGTCTTGAAGACTGCGGTTTCGAGTTTCCTCCAGACAGAGTTGGCTATTTGTTCTGTTGTCTGACCTGTGAGAGGGCTCTTCCTGTCTCTGTCCTGCTCCTCTTGAAGACATCAGGATGTTTTCATGACAGAACAATTACACAACACAACCCTTTCTGCTCTGACCGGCTACAGCTGTCTGATACCTACAATCTGTCACTGTCTGGAATCTCTCCAGGACAGATAGTGTTATTGTTCTAGAGCCCAGAGGTTAAACACCTCCAGGCCAGACCAGGCCAGGCCAGGCCAGTCAGAAAGACGACCGCCTCTACAGGAAGCACATCTACATCCAGGGAAGAAAACTGAGCTCTGAGTCTCTCTTCCTTCATTCATGCTCCACATGATAAGATAGCCCCACACGCCAAACCAAAGCTCTGTGCTCAAGACCAAAGCCCCTGATGTGTAGTCTGGGACCCCCAGTGCAAGCATCCAAGACCAACCTCCGCCCCCTGACGAGGCCCCAGCCTCCTCCTGATGATCCTCCAGTCCATTAGCAAAGGAAACCAGGGCCATGGGGGGAGATGGGTTGTGGTCGTGCTGCCTGCCCACGTAGCATAGCCGCTCTAGGCTTACTATGGTTCGTTACTCTTCTGGTGCACCTGGAGACCCGAAGACCAGACCCAAAATCCTTTAAACCCAGCGACCACGTCCTCAGAGCACTGGGAGCTACACTAACAGCCTGGCCACAGAGACTGTACCCACAGACTGACAGCAGATTGAAGTAATTTTATTTGACTTGTCTTCTTTTTTTCCTTCAGTATTTGGTCTTCTATGAACAACTGGCTTTCAACAGAACCACAGACCAGCCAGTTACAAGAACCACAGACCTGCCAGGAGCAAGAACCACAGACAGGAACCCCTCACTCCATATCAGCACTAGGGGTCTGGTCACAGTCAAGTACCCCAGTCTCCGGAACAACATTCTCACACACTCAACATGGTCAAACATATTTCATTTGTCTTGTGATGTCCCCAGGTATTCAGAGCGTTTCCAGCCCAAAAGGGATGCCACAAGCTAGGCGACGGCACCAAAATCACTCAATGTTGCGTATTTAGACTTTATCACTAGGTTTAGCAACTTTTCACCTTCTGTAGCAAAAAATATATCATCTGGAGACTTTCTGCTTCTTTGGCTATCTCCGTTTTTGCTAAATAACCTTCACAGATTTGAGAATTACGTCACGTTTGCCTTTCTTAGTGTTCTATCATTCCCTATGAGCCTATAAGATCTGGAATTGTACTTAAGTGTCGTCATAGCCGCTAAATCTACAGATCTAAAAGGTTGACCAAATATATAACCTGATCACGTAATCTAGCGACTTTTAGCAACATTTCAAAGAGCCAATAGCAAAAATAATTATGCCTATGTGCATTTAATTAACAAAAGAAACATTTTACAACAAATAAACTAAAGAATCCTCCAGGAAGCCTTGCTCCACCCAGGTGGGACGCTCACAACCAAACGTGAGGCACCCAAATGTCTAATTACATGATTGGCAGGTGATACTCGAGCCCAACTCACAGCCCAATTGGTACTCCCTCTTAAGCAGGGCCAGATGCAGCCTGCTTTGACTAGGCCTGCACTGAAAATGTTTGGGGGTATCATGATTATGGAGAGGGATCATATTATTTTTGATATGACACAATTGTTGACTGCTTAACGATCCAATACTGCTAAGTAGACTTGTCAACAATCATACACAAATTATGCTTAACAATGAAGGTTTGCTGTAGCTTGTCAAACTTGTCATGTCTCGCCCCGTCCTGGCTGTGATTGGTGGGTTCAGGGTTAAAGAAAAGTTAGGGGTAGTCAACAGGTGTGTTCGACACATACTTAGGCTATATAGGTTTCCGAATAATGCTAAAAGAAGAATGCTAAAAACGTACATGCGTTATTGAGAAGAACGTTCTTGCCAAGCGTTTTGCGAGGACGGGGAACGATTTGAGATGCTTGTGTTCTTGCAATGACTTCAGGGAAATTATATGCGTTCTCACTGACCAAGTCACCAACCAATGAATCCTCGATAATAAGGGCGGATCAAGAACATTTACGGGTACTTTTGGCATTCTTGGTGACTTGTGTTCTCTGAATTGGAACCGTACTTGGGCAATGAAAGATGACATCAAACGAGTTCGCAAGAACAGAGAAAAACGTGGATTGATAAACGGTCATACAGTGGACACAGCGAGCCTACTCTTCAAAGATGTTGTCCCCATTCATTTCTATGGAAAGTGCTCAGTGGCGCAGTAAGGCAAGCGAGAGCGCAAAACGGACTGCACCATCTTTCCAACTCCGTATCGTCCGGTCTTGCGCAGAACAATGGCCCGCCTTGCTCCTCGCTCCAATAGCTCCTAGCTGTACACGTCATACTTTGCAACAACCTGTCACGAGTGTGTGAGTTAGACATTGCAGTAGTCAGAAACTTGCAGAATAAGGTACAAGTCGGATTAAGAATCAGATACATGATGCGAACTCAATCAAAATCAATGCTATCACTGTATAGTATTCCTTTCACTTGTTTTGTAATATAAGCCTATTCTAGATGGAACATACATTCCACATAAGACTCAGACTGACCACATTTACGTTGTTCTTTTTGCTTCGAGTGTGTGCAACCATTTGTAAAACTGGCTACAGCAGGGCAGGCAACTGTAGATTATCAAACTCTTTCTCCTTGTGATCATTCAATTCAGGTAAATCTGCAATCGGCTAATGTTCCATTTTGTGCTCATGCCCTGTTCGTACCCGCGAACACAGTTCCAGGCAACTTTTCTTGACGTAAGCAAATAAATGGGGTGCTAGTTTACCCATTTCGGATTGGTTAAAAAAAGTATTCAATGAAAGAGCTAGTAGTATGAGCCAGGTTCGAGAATAGAACAAAAGTTATTGGGGGAGATAGTTTGGGGTATGTTGACTGGAGTTAATAGAATAAAAACGACCGGACGAGTCGGGTACCTAATCGGAAATGCAATACCACCTACATCCTCCGGGGCCGTTGCCTCAAGCCGAGGGGTTTTGGGAGGTGCCACAAACATAAATACGAAGTATCGTTTTTGTGCGCCTTAAACACAGGCGTGAGAAGCCAACACAAGTAGAACGAGGCCACCCGAAAGATTTCCAATTTTGTAGTTACTTTTGGATAAATGAAATGCATATGAAAGCACCTTCTCTGTCTTAAGTCTCCCTGAATTGTATGAGTCTCAGCCATCTGAATCTCTGTGGATGCCACAGTATACATTGCTATATTACTCTTATTATATTATTATACACAGTAAGCCTTTATATTCTCATGGATCTTACAAATGTATTCACTTCATTGCAAATGTGGCCTCAACAGAACCAGACTTGGCTCTGACAGCTTCTAAGACTGACTGTGTGAGAGTCTACAGCTGAACCCATGTCCTCAATCCTTACACATTACTGCCAGTAATTACCCATTGTTTCCATTCTCATCGCTTCAAGCAAAAGTCTGTCAGATGCAACCCAGGAACACTTGGGGGACTGTCCATCAAAGTCTCCATTCCCATCATGCAACACTCAATTGTCTGTCCCAGTCTGACCCTGTTTTGGGCTTTTGTTCCTTTTGGCAAAGCTTTTCCAGACAGTGTACTTCTGTGATTTAACAGTTAATGGTAACAGACAAGAATGACAGTCATCTTGGATGGTGGAAAGTGGGTGGGATTTTCACTCTTTTCACTGAACTTCTCACACCAGCTGATCACAGGAATAGAGAAAATTACAAACTGTAAACGAGGCCAGCAAAAATGTGGCAACAGGCTTAGTAAGCCACTCTCAGAATGGACACAATCACCAACTGTGCAAAACCTTCCATGTTATGGCACACAGGACATTTGTGTTTCATTCAGATATTTTCCTTGCAGGTAAGCTATGACAACATTGTGTCAAAGTGCTGAGATGACCTAAAATGATTGTACCTAACACAGGAGGTGGAATATGTCAGTAATATAATCTTATGAGGTAGAGAGAAAGATAGACAGTTTTAATGCTAGTTCCAGCAGAGGAGTCCTCCTTTCCTTCATCTCCATCTCTCACTCCTTCCCTCCTTCTCAGTCACCCGGTGACAGCTCTGGTTGTTCCTGGCTGCTCAGAGGTGAAAGCAGGGCTGAATGAAGACCATATTGTTTCATCAATCCCAACAAACACTTCTCACCAACAGAGACCAGTGGCTCTCTAGAAACCAGTCCGCCTACATGGAGACCTTGTGTGATCATTTCACAGCAACAGATACCCATTCATACATTACCAACGGCCTCTCAGAGCTGGAACTGTTCTTCTGTTGACAGCCTCCTCCAGACTGACAGTGTTGATGGTATTCTAATACGCAAAGGCTTGGCATTCGTTATCCCCTAATGCTGCGGAGGCAGATCAAATGGAGGATGCGACTGGGGAGGTGGGACGGTGTCTGTTTCTATCAGCATCTAGCTAATTTATTCTGGGGCTGTTTGTCTTTCAAGTCTTTGTTGGTAGACAAAACACAGAGAGGGTGGAAAACAGGGCAGGATGGGGGGTGAGAGGGAGAGTGAGAGGAAAAGAGAGAGAGCTCAGCCACACACTAGCATTGTCACCAGCATCTCTGCTCTGTGTTACACAGCCTGGGCGCGAACCCGGCTTTAGCCCCAGGCACCACATATGTCACCACTTTGTACTACTCCAGAACTGACCTGTTTCAAAGCCAGCGTTTTGTTGAGCCAAAAGCGATGGAGGGACACTTACTCATTTTTCTGCAGCACCAGGACCAGCTGTTCACCTTCTACTTCTATCACTACCTTCAGAGATGAAAGATGAGCCTGGAAACGGAAGAGAAAGAAGAGAAGAAGGAGAGAAGGGGAGACGGAGAGTGGGTTAGAAGGCAGTTGATACACCATGGTATATACAGTGTTTACTGTTACCCTAAGATTAGATTCACACCGCAAGGTGGGTGAAAATGAATCTCTGATTTGACAGAGCAGGAAATGGAAGCTGTGTAAGGGAATTCAGAGGAACATGTTAAATATATTCAAATTCATCCAGTAATAATCTAAACAATTAGAACAACGCAGGCCCACCGTAGATTGCGCACACTGTTTTCCAATAATGAGAGTTGTTTTAAATCCTTCTGAAACTACAGTTAGAACAAGAGGCTCAGGGTATTAGTTTGATATTTTCTGTCAAATTTCATTTCACATTAATCCTGACAGAAGCCTAGACTCTCTCAGCACTTGCTTGTCAGAACTCTGCAAGAGTCCGTCTGTGTGCTTTACAGTCATGGAAGTTAGCACTAAGTCGTATATCATCTCAGTCTCACAAACATAGATACTGTATATGCTTGCACACAAACACACACACACACACACACACAAAACTAACACACAGTGAAGTTAAGAGTGAGTCAGCAGTCCTGGCCAAGGCCATTACTTCATGGCTTAAGTCATCCACTCTCTCTGGAGGGGACAACGAAACAGGAAATGCATCACTTTAAGTTGCACAAGCAGAGATAAAATGGCCACTCATCTATATCAACCTAATCCTGAAGGACAGGATAGAAGATTTCCTGAAATGCCCAGATTTTCTTGAAAAAGTCATCCCATTGGCGAGAGGAATACAAATATATTTCAGCGTATCAATTTAAACATCATAATCCTGTATATTGTAGAGAATATTAACAGCACATACCTTTTTTGCTTTAAAGGATCTAAGGAAAACTACTTTTTGCCATTATTTCACCTACTTGAATAGACTGAACAATAAAGAGTGGAAACCTAAGTTTTGTTTCAAGTCTGTCTGGCAGCCTTACACTTAAAAAAAAATATATCAATGTCTGGCACTCTTTCCCCACACACAGCCAAGGGATCCCAGGTATCAAACATTTCATTAACATTTTAGCGGTCTGCATCGCGTTTCCCAGTCTCACTCTTTCTCAGATGAAGAACACATGTTGGACTGTTTTCTGTGTTGGAAATAAGCTGTATTGAACACTTAGATAACTCTCCAAACCACAGCTTGGTGGTTGCTACCATGCCAGAAAGTATTTTGGGCATATATTGATGTGACACACATCTTCATAACGTAACATACAGTGACTTCATGAAGTATACTACACCCCTTCACTTTTAGCAAATTGTATTGTTAGTTATTTAAATACAATTACAAATGTCTAATTTACATATAATTAAGTCATAAGACATAAAGGGAGTCTCTGTAGACCTATGTGATAATATTGTGGCAAGGCATAGATCATGGCAAGGGTATGAAACCATTTTTAATGCTTTGAGTGTTCACAGGTGCACAGTAGCCTCAATAGTTGTGAAATGGAAGAAGGTTGGAACCACCAGGACTCTTCCTAGATGTGGCCCTCCGGCCAAACTGAAGATACAGAGGAGTCTTGGTCAGGGAGTTGACCACCCAATGGTCTCTCTAAGAAACCACTCTTGAGTAAAGGCATATGACATCCCACTTGGAGTTTGCCAAACGGCATTTAACCCTTGTGTTATCTTCGGGTCGTTGTGAACTTTTGGGTCATTGACACCCGAAGTCAGCACAAGGGTTAAAGGACTCTGAGAGCAAGAGGAAAATGTTTTTCTGATGTGACAAAACAGAAATGTTACTCAGAGCCAGAACTCCAAGAGTTATGTCTGGAGAACACCAGGCACTGCTCATCACCTGGCTAACATTATCCCTACAGTGAAGCATGGTGAATGCAGCATCATGGGGGTGCTTTTCAGCAGCAGGGACAGGGAGAATGGTCAGGACTGAGGGAAGGAGGAATGGTGATTCACCTTTAAGCATGACAATGACCTGGAGCACGCAGCCAAGACAGCGCTGGAGTGGCTTCGAGACTCGGAAGTCTCTGACTGACCTTGGGTGGCCCAGCCAAAATCCAGACTTAAACCAAGTAGAACACCTGTTGAGAAACCTGCAGACACTTCCCATCCAATCAGATGGAGCCTAAGAGGATCTGGCAGGAAGAATGGAATCAACTGGTTGAGGTGTGTAAAGATTATAAAGATGTACCCAAGAAGGCTCTTGCTGCCAAAGGGGGCTTCTACAAACTACTAATGGAAGGACTTGAGATTAATTCGATTTGTAATAAACTTGCAATATTTTCTAAAAACATGTTTTCACTACACACGATATAGGTAATTGACTTTCATTCATCTTCCGTTTTGTGCTTTATGGAGACATGGCTGAGTGAACTGATCCCAGACTCTGCGTTACAGCTAGCAGGTTTCAAACTGCTGAGAGAGGATTGTGACCCTGTGCTCTCTGGCAAAACAAAAAGTGGTGGTATTTGTTTTTTACATTAATAGTGACTGGTGTGAAAATGTGACAGTGATTCTGCAGCACTGTTCTCCTGATCCAGAATCTTTTTTATTAACTGTAAACCTTTTTGCTCGCCACGTGAGCTGCTTCATTCACACTTGTTGGCGTCTACATGCCCCCTCAGGCTAGCGCCAACGAGGTTCAACGTGTGCTCGCCGGCCAGATATTGTGCGTGGAGCATGAAAATCCGGATTCCTTGGTTATTGTGCTAGGCGACTTTAATAAAGGCAATCTCACTCAAGAACTCCCCAAATACAGACAATTCATCAAATGCCCTACCAGAGAAGGGAACACTTTGGATCACTGCTACTCTTCAATCAGTAAAGCCTACCCTGCGGTTCCTCGAGCAGCACCGGGTCACTCAGACCATGCCATGGTTCACCTGATTCCTGCATACAGGCAGAAGCTTAAGCGCTGCAAACCTGCTGTGAGGACATCGAAACAGTGGACCGGTGAGGCTATGGAGGAACTGCAGGCGTGCTTGGACTGTACTGACTAGGACATGTTCATGACTGCCTCCAATAGTCTGGATGAGCTCACAGAGGCTGTGACATCATACATCAGCTTTTGTGAGGGCTGCTGTATACCAACACGCACCAGGGTGAGCTACAACAACGACAAACCCTGGTTTACAGCTAAACTCAGAAGGCTGAGGTTGGACAAAGAGGAGTGGGGACAAGGACAGATTTAAGGAGTCGAAGAACAGGTTTAGGCGGTGAGAGAGGCTGAAGCGCCAGTTCTATGCTAACGACTCTGCTTCTGTCTGGAGAGGGCTCAGGCAGATCACCAACTACAAGCCCAGAGCCCCCCACTCCACTAATGACTCTTGTCTGGCCAACGACCTGAACGAGTTCTACTGTCATTTTGAAAGACAATTGCACTGCCCTGAACTATCCTTTCCCTCCCCCCGCTCCCCACCAACTCAGTGACGACACTCTCCATTAAGGAGAGTGAAGTTAACAGACTTTTCAAGAGGCAGAACCCACGCAAAGCAGCTGGGCCAGACACTGTCTCCACTGCCACCCTCAAGAACTGTGCTGACCAGCTGTCTCCGGTGTTCATCTACATCTTCAACACCTCCCTGGAGACATGCCATGTGCCAGCCTGTCTCAAGTCCTCCACCATCATCCCTAACCCATAAAGCCCAGGCCAACTGGACATAATGACTACAGACCCGTCGCCCTGACCTCTGTGGTAATGAAGTCTTTTGAGCGCCTGGTGCTGGCACACCTTAAATCCATCACAGACCCTCTATTGAACCCCCTGCAGTTTTCCTACAGAGCCAACAGGTCTGTGGACGACGCAGTTAACATGGCCCTCCACTTCACCCTACAGCGTCTGGACTCCCCAGCATCCTACGCCAGGATCCTGTTTGTGGACTTCAGCTCTGCCTTCAATACCATCATCCCAGCCCTGCTTCAGGACAAGCTCTCCCAGCTGAACGTGCCTGATTCCACCTGCAGGTGGATCACAGACTTTCTGTCTGACAGGAAGCAGTGCGTTAAGCTGGGGAAACACGTCTCTGACTCCTGGTCCATCAGCACCAGAGCTCCTAAGGGCTGCGTGTATTTTCCCCTCTGCTCTTCTCCCTGTACACCAACAGCTGCACCTCCAGTCATCCATCCGTGAAGTTTGCGGACAACACCACCCTCATTGGGCACATCTTTGGTGGGGTTGAATCTGACTATAGGTGGGAAGTGGCCAACCTGATGACCTGGTGCAGCCAGAACAACCTTGAGCTCAATGCTCTTAAGACAGTGGAGATGGTTGTGGACTTCAGGAAGAACACAGCCCCACTCACCCCCATCACTCTGAGTGACTCCCCAGTCAACACTGTGGAGTCCTTCCGCTTCCAGGGCACTATCCTCTCCCAGGACCTCAAGTGGGAACTGAACATCGGCTCCCTCATCGAAAGAGCACAACAGAGGATGTACTTTCTTCGGCCGCTGAAGAAATTCAACCTGCAAAAGACAATGATGGTGCACTTCTACTCAGCCATCATTGAGTCCATCCTCACCTCTTCCATCACCGTCTGGTACGCTGCTGCCACTGCCAAGGACAAGAGTAGGCGTATCATCTGCACTGCTGAGAAGGTAATTGGCTGCAATCTGCCTTCCCTCGAGGACTTGCACACCTCGAGTACCCCGAGGCGAGCGAGGAAGATTGTGGCCGACTCCTCCCACCCTGGACACTCCCTGTTTCAGTCACTCCCCTTCGGCAGAAGGCTGCTGTCCATCAGGACCAATACTTCACGCCACAAAAACAGTTTTTTCCCTCCACTGTTGGCCTCTTCAACAAGGCCAAGGGTCCACACTGAGTCTAATGACTACTTAAAACACATTACATTACACAATTGTATCTTGTACATTTGTATTTTTTATAATATTTGTATTTTTTTGTATTTTTATATTGTGAGTGGTAACTAATTTAATTTTATGACAACTTATATTTTAATTTTATTGTACATTTGATTTAATTCTAATTCCACTTAGTACTGCTAGTTTATGTTAGCCTGACGTTGTCATACTCATACTTCTAGTCAGAATAAGAGTCTGAAAACTCTCCGTTGGGCTTTGAGTACGGAGCGTGTTTGAACCGAACACATAAAACAAATGCCTCTACGCTCAATTGGATAGACCTACAACCAATCAGAGCAACGTATTATGTTGTTTGTTGAAAACAAATTCAACCCAAGGGCTCTTTCGTGACGTTGTTGATTACGTCACTGTTGATCATCTGTCCTTCATCGTATAAAGCCCGCCCTGGCAATTTCATTGGTCCGTCCCGATTCTGGGTTTTCTGTAGGTGTTGTGGGCGGGGAGAAGTTGGGCTGGCAGCCAGGCTACGTTTATGTACCTATGTACCCTTAGTATAGATAGTCCACATATTTACATTTTAGGTTCCTATATGTTTATTGTATGCACTTTCCTGCCAAAGTAAATTCCTTGTCTGTGCAAACTTTCATGGCAAATATATCCCATTCTGATTCTGAATCTGAATCTACAATGCAATAAAATATGCTGAAAGTGGAGGGGACCTGAAACTGTCTAAAGCCACTCTGTGTATCTTTACTACTGAATGATCAGGGGTTTCATACATCGCTGTGACTAATTTACCTGTGATTGGTGCAACCTGATTGGTCTCCAATGTTTTCCGACCAATAGGACAGGTACTGTGGTCCCATAGTGTTTTGGCTTGGTCATAGGCTTCTGTTGCGCAGTTGCTCCCAAATATTCCACTGTAAAAAAGAGAAATGATCTTTTAGAACTCAGAGGACCGTTAAACAAGTCTTCGCATTGAAAAAAAACGTATTTCTTGCACAGATTTAACATAGGCACTTTAAAATAGTCGACCCTTGTTCCCATTGTGCACCTTTGGAGAGTAACAGCAGTGTGCAGGGTCTGGCTGTATTAGGAATGGCAAAAATATAAGCAGTAGCACAGTAATATAACAGAAACATGTAATGACTTATAATAAATTACAGCATTTCCTGGGGAAGAACATGCTAAATAACATATCTCACTAGTTAGACGTCCTCAACTAACAATTACTGGCCGACAAGATACATTTATTTTCCAAACATGATTTGCCCATGGTTCTTTGTCCCCCCAAGGCCACAGGTTGACTGGAGTCTACGCCAGCTGGGAAGAAGCCCTGGATACACCATTAATCTATGCCTTCAAACATCAAGGGATGAGAAGAGAAATGACTGTCTCCGTGGAAACCATAGCCATCCCTTAGACTCAAGCTGGTGGAGCTGATTTGCATATTTCCTCCAGAGAAGACAGTGAAGTGTGAGCTGCTTGTGTAGGGGTGATAACAATAGGGTGTCCAGGGTGGGCCTAGGTGGATTCCACTTCTGCTTGTTGAGCAGTTGTTGTTCTGCCCAGTGCAACTCCAATCATTCCCATGCTATTGTTTGCTGGCTGGACTGTTGAAAGGTATCAAATCGTCCGTAGACCTGAGGAGGTCTAGTTGATTATGAACCCCTGAAATCCAATAATGAATGTTCAAGCCTATAGCCTGATGGTGAAGTGACAGATAGCTGGCTGCTGTCTTGAGTGCTCTGCCACTTAAGGACCATGACAGAACCCTTTATCTAAAAGTCGATCACTGACTCACGCACAGAATTCAAACCCAATTTTGGAGTGGTGAAGGACCATACTGCTACAGAGCAATCAGCAATCAGTACAAGGGGTGTTCAACCTGTAGCAAGAGAGACTTTCAAGATACAATATTGAGAGACTACTGGCACCATTTGTCTCAGTGCAAACATTCCAAATCAAATGTTTGTTTGCTTTTCTCAAAAAATTCCCTCCTACGACCACTTCCAAACAGCTGGGTGGTTTATTTGTCCAATTGATTTGTATGTGAGCTTTAAACAGGTGTGTGTGGGCTTGGAGGAAGCGTGTTATCCTTCTAGCTTGTCCCTGTCACATATTGACCTGTACTGTAATATACTGTTCACATTTCCCCAAAACTAACTCAGCATAAAACTGTGATGGGCTTATCCCTAGCTTCTAGCACCAGGATCCACCTCTATTTCTCTCTGTCCCCCACGACTCATGGGGAAACTGCTGAGTCGGCCTTCCTGACTAAGCCCAGCTCTCCTCTGCGCAGTTTCCCCTCCCAGCTGTGCTGCCTGACCCTCTGTTCTGCCTCCACTGGTGCTCATCAGAGAACTCCCCAGAAAGAGCGTCCGGACCTCCCTCCCTCGAGGGGCCTGATGAAAACCAAGCAGGGACAGGGGGAGGACAGGGACCACTGACACAAATCAACGAGACGAATACTGAGAATACTGCATGCTGGGGGGGGAGCATGCAGTACTCTCAGTATACAGGGGCTGGACGGAGGTCACTGGGTTCATGAGCACTTACACATACGGAATCACCTTCTCTTTGGTGCTCTTCCAAAATGCCCTTTGAAGACGAGAATCACAGATTCATGGATTTGGGTGCCCAATATCAGCACCTAATTCTGAAACATTTTGTTGCTAATAAAGCATGCTGCTTCTAAAAACACAAATGAATCCAAATAAATCTAATCAAGAAGTGAATCAAACTGGTTAGCGGAACTTAATTTCTATGTGCCAGCGAATTGTGTTTGTTAAAAGTTGGACAGGATAGGAACTTTGAGTGAGAAGGTAAAACCTAGAGGCTCTAGCAGCAGTAAGAAAGCGGTAAAAATGGCTTCAGACGAGTGTAAACAGAAGTCTCAATAAAACATCCTAAGCTTATGATCAGTTCCCTCTGCACTCCAATGCACAAGGAGGACTTGTACAATGTATATAACTTTGATAAAATCCAGTGATTAGAAGTAATGGGTTACTTTTTTCAAGTAACGAGTTAAGTAAGGGATTACAATTGCAAAAACAGTAATTAGATAACAGCTACTTTCCCGCAAGCAGGCTTCCTTACTGCTTAACTAAACCGTGATTTTGTTTGTGAGAGTGTGTAATGACATCACGTACGAGCGGTGCGACATAAGTACATGTGTAGATCAATGCGCTGACGTTGAACTAGAGATAACATGGCAGGGACGTGCACAGACATTTGGAGGGGCTAGTGCTCTAACTTTCGGCTGCATGACACGACTGGCTAGAAATTTTTCATTTTATGTATTGGGCTATGTTAAACTCTTTCTACAATCTGTAGATTGATAATACAACTAGAATTACACGTAGTCTTTCCGTTAGTGAAGAGGCGGACTAAAACCCTTTCTTCAACAAATATTTAATTCAATTAAACAGTTTGGTCCGGATTTGAGCATTGGTAAAACTGAAGGTGTCAGATTACAAAACACGCGTCAAGTTGTCGTGTGTGAGTCTGGCCAATCATGATATAGCTGTGTGTTGTCATAAGAACCCGTGCAGCTGCTCTTGACAAAATGCGCTGGGCTGCACAGCCGGCTGTTCTCGAATCAATCTGACGGTACTTTAATGGCTACGTCACAGTGACCTAGCCTTGGCACCGTCTCAAATCGGACAAAAAGTCAAACCAGAATTCACTGCCTCAAGTCAGCCGCCTGCAGCCTGCTGCGGCGCTGCATGAAGTCGAACCTAATTTCATATGACTGGGGGGCAACGGTGACGTTATGGTGGCAAAATAAATTAAAACAGAACTGGATGATATTGCAATTTAATTTAACTTTACTAATGATGGGCTTATCGTATTGATACAGCCCCCCCCAAAAAAACAAACAAACAAACGTTTATTTAGGCTCTTCCTCCAGAGGGGCAGATCAACCAATCAGGGCAAACAGGCATAAAGTTAGAAGATTCAAACTAATAAGACAAGTTTTGAAAAAGAGACTGTTTCATTTGACTCAATTTTATATGATGGAATATGCAGAAAGAATAGAATTAGGCTGAAAGGTCTATTGCTTTATAGCGTATTCAGGTTGTGCATCATGTTTTTGAAAAGTAATTAAGTAAAGCAATTATTAAAGCAACTAATTACTTTTGAAAATGAGTAGTCAGTAAAGGAACTGGATTACTTTCTTGGAGAAGTTATCACTAATTAATTACTATTTCCAAGTAACTTGACCAACACTGATAAAGTCAATACATAGTATGGATGGGAGTTGGGAGAGTCAGTTTGAGTGTGTGTGTACAGTATGTGCATCAATACTTGGGTCGTCAGTGTGAGCATGCCAAAACATGCTTAAGCCTAATAAAATACTATATTCTATACACAAGTAAACTATATTTATATATGGTGTATTTTTATATGCCGTTTCAATTGTTCAGGAGTTATGACAGGAAGTATTTGAGAGCTGTCGTAAGTCTTTAGTGATTGGTGTCTCCACGACGCATCCCACAGTTCACTCACTCACAAGCCGCCGCTGTGAAACAAAGCAACACTCTAAGGATTTATTAAACCCCCGAGTCTGCTTTCCACAACTTAAAACATTTCCCTGCCTGACAGGCAACTGTGAAATAACGAATTCATAACAGTCTTTGCTTTTTCACTACAAATGGAATGTTGCTCCTTTCATCCCCATTTGATGAGGCCTTACGCCACGTGAAGGAAGGGGAGGGGGCTGCAGCCTACAGCCTCATGCTTCTACAGTGCCTTGCAAAAGTATTGGCCCCCCTTTAACTTTTTGACCTTTTGCCACATTTCAGGCTTCAAACATAAAGATATAAAACACATTTTTTTTGTGAAAAAATCAACAACAAGTGGGACACAATCATGAAGTGGAACGAAATTTATTGGATATTTCAAACTTTTTTAACAAATCAAAAACTGAAAAATTGGGCGTGCAAAAGTATTTGGCCCCTTCACTTTCAGTGCAGCTCTCCAGAAGTTCAGTGAGGATCTCTGAATGATCCAATGTTGACCTAAATGACTAATGATGATAAATAGAATCCACCTCTGTGTAATCAAGTCTCCGTATAAATGCACCTGCTGTGTGATAGTCTCAGATGTCCGTTTAAAGCGCAGAGAGCATCATGAAGAACAAGGAACACACCAGGCAGGTCCGAGATACTGTTGTGGAGAAGTTTAAAGCCGGATTTGGATACAAAAAGATTTCCCAAGCTTCAAACATCCCAAGGAGCACTGTGCAAGTGATAATATTGAAATGGAAGTTGTATCAGACCACTGCAAATCTACGAAGACCCGGCCGTCCCTCTAAACTTTCAGCTCATACAAGGAGAAGACTGATCAGAGATGCAGCCAAGAGGCCCATGATCGCTCTGGATGAACTGCAGAGATCTACAACTGAGGTGGGAGACTCTATCCATAGGACAACAATCAGTCGTATACTGCACAAATCTGGCCTTTATGGAAGAGTGGCAAGAAGAAAGACATTTCTTAAAGATATCCATAAAGTGTCATTTAAAGTTTGCCAAAAGCCACCTGGGAGACACACCAAACGTGTGGAAGAAGGTGCTCTGGTCAGATGAATCCAAAATCGAACTTTTTGGCAACAATGCAAAACGTTATGTTTGGCGTAAAAGCAACACAGCTCATCACCCTGAACACACCATCCCCATTGTCAAACATGGTGGTGGCAGCATCATGGTTTGGGCCTGCTTTTCTTCAGCAGGGACAGGGAAGATGGTTAAAATTGATGGGAAGATGGATGGAGCCAAATACAGGACCATTCTGGAAGAAAACCTGATCGAGTCTGCAAAAGATCTGAGACTGGGACGGAGATTTGTCTTCCAACAAGACAATGATCCAAAACATAGAGCAAAATCTACCATGGAATGGTTCACAAATAAACATATCCAGGTGTTATAATGGCCAAGTCAAAGTCCAGACCTGAATCCAATCAAGAATCTGTGGAAAGACCTGTAAACTGCTGTTCACAAACACTCTCCATCCAACCTCACTGAGCTTGAGCTGTTTTGCAAGGAGGAATGGGCAAAAATGTCAGTCTCTCGATGTGCACAACAGACTTACAGCTGTAATCGCAGCAAAGCTACAAAGTATTAAGTTAAGGGGGCCAAATACTTTTGCACGCCCAATTTTTCAGTTTTTGATTTGTTAAAAAAGTTTGAAATATCCAATAAATTTCGTTCCACTTCATGATTGTGTCCCACTTGTTTTTATATCTTTATGTTTGAAGCCTAAAATGTGGCAAAAGGTCAAAAAGTTCAAGGGGGGGGCAATACTTTCGCAAGGACTTGGACTTTTCAAAATAAAAGCTTGTCTGGTCCGCTATTTCTCCTTCATAAGCGCAGCTAGTTCTGGCAGGGCAATCGGGCAGCGCGCGTCAGCCAGTTATAGGGGACGTAAGGCGTCTTACTCCACCTTCCTTACTCCACCCACTACCACACCCATGTAGCAGCGCATATCCATTGGGCCACATCCGATAAGGCGTCCTTAAAAGACGCGCGGATATGCACACACTCACCCCGGTCGTTGTATGATCAGTGCTGCTGCCAATGTGTTTGTATTCCTGCGTTGTCGGTTGTTGCTTTCGCCTGTGTTGCTGTGTCCGGCTCTTGCAATCCGGGGGTGGCCTGTTGTTGTTGGGGGTGTTTGCGGGAGGTTTCAGGCATTCGCCTGGATTCGCAGCCTCTGAGAACCGCCCCGACGGCGGTTGCGACGATACAGGTAGCCAGGCCCGGCGTAACTCGCGTCGGCTCAAAGATCGCCTACTACCAGGATTGGCGGGTCAACGCATCCTGGACTCTACTATGTCTTGGTCGTGTCTCTTTCCTTGAGTGTATCATGATGAACTGCACGTTCGTGGAGTGCTGCAAGGCCGCTCTTTCTCCTTCCTTCTCTTCCCGAACGGTGCCCGCTGAGAAGGCTCTGGTCCAGGGAGGAAGACCCGGTGCTGTTGGCCCGTCTGGACGTCGAGATCTCTGGCAGAAATGAATGCTCGGGTTGTCACGCTGGAGGAGGGGTCGACGACAGCGGTGGATCCGCCGATCCCCCATACTGCATCGGAGGCGCTCCCGTGGCCTTCGATTTCGCATTGACTGTAGGGGAGGAATGACGTGGTACCGTGTCTTAGGACACCACCGGCTGGTAATCAGGAATGGCGTACCCGAATGAAAGGGTTTGTGTATCTGCGGTTCTTTAACTCGATTGTATTGTTTGATTGCCATGGCATTCAGTAGGCTTAGTATACGCTGTGCAAACGGAATACTCGGATTTCGGGAATGTATTAGCCGGTGCTTACGTAACAGCTTGTCAATATTGTTCATTGTAATTTCTTTATTTCAGGGGTGCGCACTGATCAATAGAAAGTGTAAATGAGCAGTCAGCCAGAGACGCTAATTTCGTCTGCTGTCTCCGGGCAGATGTTAGGGCAGCCAAATTAATTCAAACGTCAAATACATCCTTAAGTGAAATATGGTATCCCTATATTATCGGTTAACCAGTTGAGTAGCGTCACAGTATCTGTCTGTCGTCGTGTGTGGGCCCACAGCGTAGACTACCATCTCGGATGTGTGACTTCGGACATTTCAGATGAACGTCCAATAGACATACGGTTATCTAGCTCTATGCACTACGCTGGTGTGGCAAAACATGTACTGGCAAGAGGGTGCCGTAACGGTAAACACCAGCGTCTAGCGTTGCTAGCTACGAGTGTCATGCTAGGTACTTGACGGAAGGAACAAGCTAGCAAGCTGTGGGCCCCAACCGTACTCATGCTGTGGGAGCGTGGGGATAATTGGACTCACGCATCTAAGTGTGCGGAGTGTGGCTATGCAAATCGTTGCGGGTGTAATTGACGTGTGATGGGCCGTCAGAGTGCCCCTACCCTGTGGCTAGTATAGGCTAGTGGGTCGATGGGTACTCGCATGAAGGTACGTCTATCTGCATACATGCTTCGAAACTTTCAATACAGACATTCCACGTCTCCCGGGAGTTCCGGGTGGGAGAAGCCAATATTTAAATCCACCGCGTGTACAAATGCACTACTATATTGAATTGTATTTGATTTAAAAAACTGAATGAGATTAACCCCACCTTCCTGAGTTTGGGAAGAACCCTTGGACCAAGTGTTGATTTAGTGTTACTAGTGGTAGTGCTGAAAATAATACGCAAATACCTTGTATAATTCTGGGATTTTTTGGGAGGTAAAACATATATACTGTACATTTAAATTTACAAACTAAGTCGAACCATCTTTTTAGGTGTCTGAATCCAATAGTACTCAATATATTTAGGCAATTCCGATACATAGGGCCTACATTCCACGTCTCCCGGGAGTTCCGGGTGGGAGAAGCACCACCCGGAAATGGGTCTCTGCAGGTTGGGATGACTGACACCATCAGTGTTAATGTGACTGCGTTACATTGGTCATTTAGCAGACGCTTTATTCTGAGTGCCAATATTTAGATTCACCGCAAGTACATAGGTTATCAGTTACGAGAAGCCAAACGATTGCAACGGTCCCTCTTGTCGTCTGTTCTGAGGGACTGGATTTAACTCTGGCATTCACATCTCAAGTAGACAGCTTTCTCAGGCTGCCTGCATGTCAACGACCGGTGGTCCGCGCATTTTGCTGCATGCCTCTCAGTGGCACCTAATTGGCGTCGGTGGGCAGCAGCTGTAGCCTACTCTCGGTGGTATCGGCCGCCGCAGCGGCCCGCACACATCGACACACTGTCGGTGGCTCCATGTTGGATCCTGGTAATGAGCACCAGTCGGCATCGTGCACCTGCTGGACGATTTGTCGGGATGTTCCGTGATCTCCACCCGCGCTGCCTCTAGGTGTTCGGACGCGTCTGATTGCATGCACATTTCTCTGTCCTTGAGTTGACCGTAGGCCCGTCACCTTGGTTCTCTGCATTTCCTGATAGTGTTTAATGCGGGCGTCGTTACCCTCGGAGTGTGTCCTCTGCGTCGTGGTGGCCGCTCGGGCACCGCTTCTATGCATGCATCGTGCCCCAGAGTTCGTGTCCCGTCTGTTGGACTTCTCAATGCGTGCTAGTTTTCGTGATGGCGTACACGACTGGTGCGGTCGGATATACGTTCTGGGTGGGCTGTGCGGCCTTTGGCGCGGCGTCAGTTCTTCTATCACGGTTCCGTGGAGTCGTCCTCCGCCTCGATTTTCGTACCGACACGGCTGCCTCTTTAGGTTGGGGGGTTATCGAGCTCTCCGGACAAGGCCCTGTGGCCACGGGGCTGCTTCCTGGCTCTTGAGACGTATCTCACGGCTTTACACGAATTGCATTCCATCGTGATGCTTGTTATTGCGTAGGGAAAAGTTTACTGTTGTAATATCGAAGCAAGGTCCACATCATAAGGAGGTCTGTGCATATTAATCTAGTCAGACTGCTCACTTGGACCAGAGTGTGGGAATCTCATTGCGCACCGCAGTCTTTCAGGCTATAGAGACGGTGTGGCGCACTGTCTTGTTCATTTCAGGAGTTCTGATAGGCAAGCATGCCGCCATTTCTCGGACGGTGCTAGACCATAGGCCCGGGTGCGTGCGCGGTGCACATGTAGGCCTATGTTTGTCTGCCGGCGAATACATGAGGATGGTTTTCAATCCACATTGGTGGATGAAGGATGCAACTTTGTGGTCTAAGCAGAGGCAATGAGCGCACAGCGCAGACGTGTTAAACACGGGTTCGGGGTATTCAATTAAGGTGTTTGGAGCCCTCAGCAAGCTGCTGAACGGGCCAAGAGAGCAGAATTCAGATCAAGATTACGTCTACTATCATCTACCCATCTTGCACATAGGCCACTGAGGGTTAGGTTGGTTGAGGGCCACTTATGTGAGCCCTCTGTGACATTGCTTGTCAAAGGGCTATGCTCTTCAAATTACTGGTGTCCAACTGAACAAGGGTACTCGGGCCTATACAGCGATAATACTCGAGTCAGTGTTTTCACAACCTTTTAATGTTTCACGGTGTGGGGAATTCACCACCATTGTGCAGTGAACGTTTAGTGTCCTGAACATTCCAACCTGATACTTTGCAAGGTGCCTCTATTGTGATTTCTCGATCTAACTGCGTTTTGTCCACTCTCCTATGTCACGCCGTGTCGCCCGGGGTGACGCCTTCCGAGTCCCGCCTTCCGAGTCCCTGTTGTCACCAATGCCGGCAAGGCCATGACGAAATCCTGGTTTGCTCAACGATTCGCTGTGGGCTGTCCCAGGATTGGTATACATCGCAAAGCTTCCGGATTGGGGCTGCCACCTGGGCATCTTCAAGTGCCTAGCCACGCTGGAATGATGGGGACTGGTCGTCCTCGGCTTACGAGCACCATGTACGCCCCAATGCCCTGGACATCGTTAGAGTCCAGAGATCTATGAGCTTGACGTGAACAAGCTTGCGGCCATGTGGTCAAAGGACTAATTGCTGTGTGTCAATACACAAGCCTGCATTACAGATGGTGGCTGGGTCGGCTTGTTAACCCATAACAGTAGAATATCTCTTTAGATCTCGGTTTAGGCGTGGTGATCCGCAGACGTGCTCTGATCTGGTAGCTATCAATCAGAATCCATAGTCTGAATCGAGATATCTCTGGAGATGCCCTGGACTCCAGGGAACGGCGGGTGCTCTGCCGACACATTTGTTTCTCATTCTCACATAGGGACATTGATGGTACACCATGCGCCTCGCGTACATCTTTGGGGTTGCCGACGGGCGCTAGAGGAATGGGTCTCTAGAGACAGCTGTAACTCTGCCCTGTATGGATGAGAGGTTACCGGATCACAAGCATTGTAGAATGTCTCCGTAGATCTTGTCTCAGCACTGGTGATCCGCAGACGTGCTCTGATTCGGTAGCAATCGATCAGAATCCAGCGTCCGAGTCAAGATATCTGCGGAGACACCCTGGATACCGGCCAGGGAACGGCAGGTGCTCTGCTGACACTAGTTATTCTCACTAGATAAGCATATCTTCGTGTTCCGGCGTACATGCTGCCTTTGTGTACATCCTGATGAGTTCGCTGACGGGCGCAAAGAGGGGCAGCTCTCTGGAGGTAGCTATCTGCCCGATGTCGGATTAGAAGGGTACCGGGGAGATGGTCGGTGTATTTGGCTTGTCGCGGGTTCACCTTCCGTCCAGCACTGGGTCTGGACGGGATGTGCGCGTGGGACGGCTCGGTAAACCGCACATCAGATGGTATGTAACACGATGGATATGCACACATAGTCTTAGTCATCGTTAATGCTAGCATGACCCCCGCATCCAGAAAACGCTTGTTTTCGCCACTAGTACGTACGTAGTGGGATGTAAGGGGGTCCTCCTGTGGCTCAGGAGCAGCGGCGCTCCGCTCTACACATAGTCTGCATGGCGGAGTGGTGGCGTGTGTTGGGGGATTATATCTCTATTGCTCCCTGCCTCATATGTCATGTATGTATGTGTTGCATCGAGGAGGCAGGGAGTGCTTCCCTTAGATCATCCACTCCGCCAAAGTTAATCTACATGTCCATGTCATGTAACAATAAATGCTCAAATCTTATACGTGATTGTCTTGACTGAAATAAGCGCAGCTAGTTCTGGCAGGGCAATCGGGCAGCGCGCGTCAGCCAGTTATAGGGGACGTAAGGCGTCTTACTCCACCTTCCTTACTCCACCCACTACCACACCCATGTAGCAGCGCATATCCATTGGGCCACATCCGATAAGGCGTCTTTAAAAGACGCGCGGATATGCACACACTCACCCCGGTCGTTGTATGATCAGTGCTGCTGCCACCCTCCACCGTCCCCTTCTCCCCCATGCTGTCTGTATCTGTCCAACAGGGGGATTATATCTCTATTGCTCCCTGCCTCATATGTCATGTATGTATGTGTTGCATCGAGGAGGCAGGGAGTGCTTCCCTTAGATCATCCACTCCGCCAAAGTTAATCTACATGTCCATGTCATGTAACAATAAATGCTCAAATCTAATACGTGATTGTCTTGACTGAACTACTTTGGTGTACGTGTTTTTTTTTTGCTAGACTAAAAAACAAAAATCCATTCTACGGCTGCAGCCTGGGAGGCCCGGTGTTTCGGCGTCACAACGTCAGTTGAGGTTAGGATTAGTTTAAGGCTAGGAGTCGTAGCAGAGGAAAGAGGTTAAGGTCAGCAAGCAGAGTCAAGTAAGAGCACAGAGGTCGAGGTTAGGCACAACCACGATGGTTGGGGGAGAATAATGGTCAGTACAGCACAACGCACATTTTGTCACCTGTGGTGTGTTGTTTTTTTTTTAAAGACACTGATGTGTACCTTAAGGAAAATCACAAAAAGAAAAAGTCTGCAACCATAAAGTTCTCTAGGTAACGTTACATAATATTTGTTACAATTGTCAACATAAAACGCTGATGCAGTTCTAAATGAAAATCATTGCAGGTTTAATCAAATATACGTTAACATCAGGGACAGAACAATAACATCCAGAAATCAGCAAACTATATGGATAAAAAAAATTCAATTTCAAGTTTTTCAATTTATTGCAACAAACGTGCTCACAAACTTACCTTTAACTCCATCCGTAAAATAATTCGCGATTTCGTATTTTTGACTCTGAATTTACCGTTGGACAGCATGGGCATGAGACGGGAGGGCATGAGATGGGAGGCTGCAGGCTGCAGCCATACCCATCTCCTTAGCGGTAGCCTTGCCAGTTTTGCCTAAACATTCAACTGACAGCCTGACTAACTGCCTATTCAACATGGATCCAGAGTCAGCCTCGACTGAGCCACCCTATTTAAAGGCCACCCTTGGCCCTATTTAAAAGACATGTTCTAGTTCAAAGGCCCCAAGTGACTCGAGGAGGTTTCAATGCGCTTCTTGTCCCCCTCAAAAAAAGTTGTTAGCCTTCAAGAATTCGCCTTAAAATGTAAAGAAGCATGTCAATTTAAGCGGAGTTCTTGCTATGCAAAGTAATGTCCCTGACTTTTGAATATTGATATATATTATATATATATATATATATATATATATATATAAATAATATATATCTATATATTAGAGCTGTCAAGCGATTAAAATATTTAATCGTGGTTAATCGCATTATTTCATGTGATTAATTGCAAAATTATTCAATCTATTTAATCTGTTAAAATATTACCCCAATAAATATTTTTGGGGTGTAAATAACATTAAAAGGGTGTACTTAACTTCAGATAGGCCTAACTGGATGATAATGTCCATATAACTAGTTCAAATGGAACACAACTAAAATTGTGAGGGAGTTTTATTCACTCACAAACTATACTGCTGTATAATAAACATCCACAAAATTAGACTTATTCAGGAATATGAAATACATTAAAGACATGTTGTCTCATTGCCTACTACGATATCCTGCTCCATAATATTCAAATCAGTCAAACATACTTCATATACATATACTGCAACCACAGATTGCCCCTAATATTGAACAATTCAGTTTCTATCTTGTTGAACCCAGTCAGCTGCTTGCTTCTTTTGCAGTGTTGTTTGCCATATATTACCGGAACGAACGCTGCTGCTAGCTGTGGGCTTTGCTTGTATGTGATAGTTTTGGCTGGAAGTAGCCTACTGTATGTATGTATGTATGTATGTATGTATGTATGTATGTATGTATGTATGTATGTATGTATGTATGTATGTATGTATATATATATAATAATAAAAAATATTCAGTTACTGACATATTTTTTATTCAGTTACTGACATTATATTATACCATTATCTGGCGAAATGCATGTTTCAATTTTTTTAAACGTTTACAATTAAATAAAAGATTTAAAGTTACAACATGTGGTCTTTATTGGTTTGGCTTAATGGTATTAACTTTGCAGATAATCCCTGGTAGATAACTTGTCATCCGCAGAATTGTAAATGAGAGTGTGAACAGTATTACAGAGAGTAAGTACACCAACCTTTCCAACACATGTTGTTAATAGTAGTGACATCTGTAGAGCAGTGGCGATTTCTTTAAGACTGCAAGGGAATCTCAGTTTACCCTAACCTTTCAAAAAATTCATGGTCAAATATTTACTTACTATATTTTAAATACGTTAGAACACGTTCATATCGAAGACGAGTTTGTTCAGAATCAGCAAAATATATTAGCAGGTCGACTGACTGATTTCCTTCTCATACATTCCCGTAGCGCCACAGTGCATTTCCCTGTTTAATCTCAGTTTCCATGGACTCCAATGGGGCTGTTTCGAACAGTTTCTTTCAGTGCTTCGAAACTATTCGGTCATTGGATAAATGCTGCGATTATGTCCCGCCCTGGACGCTCAGCGTCTCTGGGTTTGAATGGAGTGGGCTGGCCTGGACGCTGGGCTTCCCAGTGATGATTGGAGGGTCTGTCGAAAGACTGCATCTTGTTTTGATTGACAGTGATTTTGTACTATAAAAAGTCACAGAAGATATTCAAGCTCAGTCCCATCGCGGATTTTGCAACTCGTTGAAAGACAAACTGCGACCACTTTTTTCTTTGTATTTGCTTGGCGAAATTGCTAGCCAATTTTTTATCATACATTTCATACAATTATACACCACATTAGGCCTACTTGTTTCAGTTTAACTTAATTTCCACATTCCCTTCAAGTTTAATATTGTTAAGTTAGATCGTTCGTTCATTCATTCATACAGTAGTTTAGCAGGGCCGGATTAACAATTTTCTGTGCCCTGAGCAAGTGCCCAGTTGCCCTAATGGTTATCCGGCCTTGTAGCCTAGGCTAGACTAGTGTTGAAGGGGTGAACTACCTAGTGAACTAGCAAAATAAATGGCAAATGTATATGATGTAGGCCGAAAATGAGCTTCCCCCATTTGAAAGACCAGGGGCCGCCACTGCTGTAGAGGCATAAGTATTACCAGTCTGCATATCTGCATTCTTTATCAAAATGGCACAGCCTAGACATCGAGAAAAAACCCATTGGGTGAGTACTTTTACTTTTAAGTACATTTAAAAGTAAGTATGTTTTACTTAAGTAGGATTGTTGATGTAGTACTTTTACTTTGGGTACTTGTACTTTTACTTAAGTACTAAACTTACTTCCTCCACCACTGGGGGGGATGGAGGGGGGGGGGGGGGGGTACTGTGGGACAGGACACATTTGTAAGCCTGACCCCTCCACTTACACACACTCCAGGTGAAGGTGCCTCCAAGTGTTTAGCCTCACATCTGCGATGCTTGACTGGCACCACAAGCTCACACTTTGACTTACTCAATTTCCAAAGCCCCTTTTCATGCAACTTTCCATTCTGGGGGAAAAAAGCATCTGTTTAAAGAATGAAGAACAACGCCTTTGGCGAGGGGAAAGAAAAATAATCTTTCAAGACGGCGTGAAAACAATTGTGTGTGTGTGAGAGAGAGAGAGAGAGAGAGAGAACCGTCCAATTGTGGGATGGGATTACAGTGTTGTTGGATGGAAGGAGAATACAAGCGTAAAGTTCATGGGTAGACCTTGGACAAGAAGTGTTTTGAAATGAAAACATGCAGATTCAATCAATGAAAATGCAACTGAGTCAAGTATGAATTTGGAAACTGTTTCAAACTATTCATTCTTTTGGAAAAAAAGAAATGTATGCATTGGGAAGTGCACATTTCCTCATTAGAAAGTGCTAAATCTTCAATGCACAATGTAATCAAATACAAAAGAATTTGCAGCTAATTATGTAGAACAGACAATTTCTCATCCAGGAGAGGAGGAAAGTGTGGGGGGGGGGGGGGGCTTCAGTCAAAACCATGATTAAATCCTTGTGATCCAGTCAAATCTGGATTAGTGTTTCCGACTGCAACAATATCCAACTATTTAATGAGAGGAATCTGGTTAGAGGTCTGGTGGGGCTTATCCTGGCCAATCTTCTAGTGTTTGCTGGTGGCGGGCATGCACATCACGAAACCCCTTTGTCCTCCAACAGAGTGGTAACATGCTAATTCTAGAGAAATCCTATTAGGGAGTCGAATGATATTCAGTTTAAGATACACCAAATGGCTGAATAATGTTGTAAAAATTGCTAATAACTGTCCAAACTGGAGAAAACAAAACGCTCTGCTTCTCCACAGTTTCCTAGAGGGTTTGGGTGCTCGGGTCAAGGGGTGGCAGTAATTACACAGAGAAGGTGAAAAGTGTCTGTTAATTCTGGCCTCCCTCCATGGTAAATACATCAGCCAGTTAGGGGACACTGTGTCAACAGCTTGGTGGTCGGTGCATAAAACGGTCAGACTGTAGTGACATCATAGTAACCACACATAACCCACAGTGTCCTCTGGCAGTGTCAAAAGTAGCCGTGGATTGTTCTGGGTTTTATTAGTTGTAGATTTATGTGAGGGTTTGCAGAGGGACAGATTTTGGGGTCCGAATGACAAGCCCACATGCAAGCATAGATTGGAGTGCAATGCTCCCTCTACTGGTCAATACACATTAATATCTAATATTTCTTTCACACAGGCACAGTCACCTACCACCAACAACTTATTTAATTAATTTACTGTAACACTAGCATGATGTCAACAGAATAGTTAGGTATGGAAAATTCATAGTCCTGCCATATTAATTTCCCTTGACTCTGCAGGGGGTCATGGCTGATTCCGAGAAGTGAGGCCTTACAGAGCATCACTCGTGATGGGTTACTTTTCCATTCCCCCACTCCCCTCTGCGGGTGCCCTGCCTGCTCCCTCAGAACACCAGGTTGGCTCGCCACAAAAGGTCAGCGTCGGTGAGCTTCTGGAAGAACCACTTGTGGGACAGCCCGGCTAATCTGGCCCTGATGATGGATTTGATGTACTGTACAGGCAGGCCTCTATGACGTCCCTCCATCATGGAAGCACATGTCTGGCACACACTCAAAGTGAAAAACCTCCGGCTTTACTAGAAAGCATAGGGGGAGGGGTGCACCATCATACACCCCATATTTTTCTGTACAGTACATCTATGGTAGTGGTTGTGGTGACCACGTCACCACTTCAGTCTTGGTGGTGTTTAGAAAATATCAGTTTCACCACAGTCTCTTCTGTTCGAAGCAGCTCTCTGTCCATATTGCAAACCTAAAATCCATTCCAAAGTGTGTGAACAAAATTGTTATATCTGAAATCCTGGACGAGACGAGATCTCCACCTCTCCACTTCTGCTGTACCCTGCATTCTCCCTGCCTCTCATTCTCCCTGCCTCTCTCCTCTCAGTCTTCCTCAAAAGCTCATCCCAGGTTTTGATGTTGAGGTTTGAAGCAGAACTGCTTCAGATGTGCACCCCCCCTACCATGACATTGATCTGTATGGTATTTTCCATCCAAGGGTTACAGACCCAAAGGCTCACACACCAGGGCATGCAATGAACGGAATTCAGTTTAGAAAGGTTCCCCTCGGTAGGTGAACTACACCAATCAGACTGGAACAGTTTTTATTTCCTAGAATTACTGAATGATCCACATTTCCTATCCATTGATAAATCCTGATGTACACTTCCTTACGGACTGCCTAGTCAGGGGGGGGGGGCTAGTTCTGTCAGACGCAGCCTCTGAGGAGCTTGCTCTGGCTCTCTAGAAAACAGTCGTCTCTCTCTTGCACATCAAGAATGTGCTGAAGGCTTGCCATGTCGTAGAGGTTGAGGTAATCCAGATCTGGACTGACACTGACCAAAGATAAAGTTGAGACAGACTTTAACTGTAGATTATGTTCAGCCTCGTCTGAACCGGCCGAAGGGAGGAGGCCCGAAAGGGAGGTCTGTGTTGAACAGACCTCTGACCTGTCTGGATTTGAGAGTGTGATGAGCAAAACCAGAGAAAGCATTAGGTTTCAGATAGCCTGTTAAAGTAGGGAGGGGGTTAGGGTCAAATAAGTCCAAGGCAGCTCCAGAGAAATAAGTGCAACACATGTAGGGAGGGGGTCAGTCAGCACAACTGCTAGCCAGCAATTCTGTTCTCTCGTATAGTATTAATATCACAAAATGGAGCAGCAACTGTCTGGTGAGATAATCCACCCTCATCTCAAATATCAGTCCGGCCTTGGTCTCACGTATCAATCTGCAGTCTGAAACAGGCCCTGAATGTCACCATCAATTTAACAGATACGTAATGGGGGGGAAAGTCGCCAGCAAAGCAACAAACACTCTTTCATAGGGATGACACAGTTATTGTAGCAATACTACAGTCCCAAAATGTATTTGATAAATTGTAATTTATTTCTTCAGCGTTTGTTTCAGGCAGCAGGAACCGGATGGTTTCTCCTGAGGGCTCCAGGCGGAAAAGCTCTGGCTGAAACAGCGCAGCTGGCTTGCAGATCCAGCCCCACACTAAGTGTGTCAGCCATCAGATGAAATCACTCACAACAAGTGATTCCAGCTAGGACAAAAACATGCATAAAAATACATTAAAGCTTGGTGAAGACCGTGCATAAAAAATGCATGCAAACATGACATGGCGTGGTTTCAGGCTTCTAAATCTACACCACCTTGAAATGTCTGACAGCGATCAGTGGTGGAAATAGAGGTATTGTCTGCAGCTCATAAAAGGGAGCACTAATGATTTCCACTCAATTTTCTTTTTACGTGGAGTCAAGACATCAAGCTGTGTTCTAAGTGCTACATCAGATGGTTTTAATTTAGTCTCGTATGGGTGTTTATAAGCACCTGTTCACACCAGGTTTTCCCAAGGGCATCGTTCTCAATCACTCACTAATGACCCCCAACCTAGGTAACTACTTCCTATCTCTGCGAAGCCCAGTTTCTCACAATAGCCTTGATGATGTTAGAGGGGTGGGGAGGGGGGGGGGGGCTGTCTTTTCCTCCTAATGAACTGATGATGAATAGGTGAGGTATCATTACCACTCAAGCTCTTTTTATGTCTCTGGTAAATTTGTTTGAGCCCTGACACATTCTCTGGAATTGTGTGACAGACATGACTGTGGTGGCTGAGTGTTAAACAGAGATTAAGTCACTTGCAAGGCACCCCTTTGCTTTGTTCACTTAAGGTACCTACATTGATGGGTCTGCACCACCTCTAAGACAGACAATCATGTCTTGGAGTCATCTTTAAGTAGTCTTGCGGTAAATGCTCACAGCCAACTGCAGCCTACAGAGCTAACTCTAATCACCCCAAATTGTCTGAAGAGCTATGGGATGATAAAAGTATAAGGTGTTTAAACGTACAACATCGTAAGATGTTTAAGACATTGTATTTTCCCAAGAAGAAAATAAAAGGAAGATGGCAACAAAAAAATGTAAATGACCTGAACAATGAATTCTGGGATATTCCACCACCTCCCAACTACCATGATATGATATTTCACATGATATTTCATTTGACTGAGAATGCATGTCAATCAGGCAACAATAAATAATTTCCTTAATGAATCAAACAATGAAGGAAGACGTTGTTTATTTTCTAAACAAATTCATAATCTGTGTTTTAACTCTTACCTTCAGTGGACTTGGAGCGAATAACATCACCGGCGCATTCTGGTATTGATAAAACGTGAAGTGCTGTCAAAAACGCAAACTTCAAACTCCAGCACCGGTTGTTCATGTTGCCCGGCGAGGGATGAACAGACGATCCAAATGTATCACGGCAGCACAACCATAATATAGTTCCAATTGAACAGCTGATGTGAAAGACCCAAATGACTTCCTGAAATATGAGCGTGTAAGACCGTTGAAATCCTCAGAGCATGCTACTCCTTTCCAACTCTACTTATGGACTTCCCATTCAATAATGAAAAGAGCGGCGATTCAATTGTAAAAATGCAAGAAATGGGCGAACTATGAGAAAAACGAAAGACACTATAGGAAGTGTAGTCGTCACTGACAATACATCGGTTTCAAAGCAATTACGGACGAAAAGAAATATTATTTTCTGCGAGTGACCATGTGCGTCGGGGAAGCATTCCTCAAGGTCCTAACGCCGCCAATCCACCTTCCTATGCCTGCTTCACTGCAGCAAGAGAAACTGCCCACATTGTAAAGTAAATAGGATTTGAATAATGCATGTCTGCCATAACCTCTCTTCCAGCAGGAGAGATGACAGAGGCCTGTTTTATTCAGTTACAATATAAGGTATTTGAAAGTAATCTCTTAAGAGTTTGGTGTTATAATTACTATTTTACTTCCATCAAATATTTGTTGATTCAAACCTGGGACATATTTGCCAGTTTAAGGCTAAATCATTGGAGGATATATTGCATGCAAACCAGTGAATGGTTTGTGGTCATAATGGGCATGGTTTGTTCAGATAGTATGGCTTTTCTGGATGAATGTCTACAGTGCGCAATGCACCACATGGTTAACTATTTCGGAAGGGAAAGCAGACTTGATCCTGCTGGAGAGAATCAAAGTAGTACAAAGAGTTTCCAGTGTCCCAACAGAAGGACCTTCACATGTCCAACACCACACTCTGAGTTTGAAACTGGCAGCACAGTGGGCTAAAGGGCAGAGAAGAAGCAGAATGGTTCTGTTCTGACTCCTTGATATCCCCAAGCTCATCAACGTCAGCATTAAAGATGAATAAGGCACAGTCTTTGCTATCATGTGTGCTGACAGCCTTTCTGAGTTCCAATAGGGGATATGATTGAAACTGTGAACCTTTGCTGTTTGAAGCAGTTTTGGAAAGAGGTGAAGCGATGAAACCAGCAGCCAGTGTAATCTCACTACCACTCTGTCCACTTTAGTTCCCCTTGATGACCTTCGACCTCAGGCACAACGTGGGTAAATGAGTTTTACTCCCTGTGAGTCTATGAGCGCAAGCATGTGACATACTGGAGACTAGCACACAGAATACAAACTTGAATGCATTAATGTTTGAACATGTCGCAGTGTCTTTTAAAGCATGTTCAGTCACTGCTTACGTAGCTCTTCAGTAAAATGAAATATATACATAATACTGTCAACATTTTGAACAGCAATTTATTATACTCTAACATTGACAGACAGAAAGATGAAAACAACAAGACGATACGGTATATTAATTTAAATTGAGCAAACATGCTCCATACCGATGGCCGAGAAGGCAGACATCTGTTCAGAGATTTAATGAAACTATTTAATATTTAATATTTATTAAAGCATTCAGGAAATATATTTTTGGTGCATTGTCTTGTGTAACCTAAGATCATTTGAATAAATAAACTGAAAAAATTCTCCAATATTAAATTAAGCTCTTAAGGAAAACTCTTTCTAAACATAGGTAATCATGCACAATCACACACGCACACACACGTACGAAAGGAAAAAACATTCTTTCATCTCTTTATAGATGACATAATCCAGTTTCATGGATTAAAGAACACTTCATAACAATGTGAGAGCCAGCAACATGAATAAAAGCAGCAAAAAAAGATACATTTCCGTTTTGAATCTGACAGCAACACATTCACATCTGTTGTGGATAGCTTGTCGAATTAATAGAGACCTACATGATCAAAAAAAGTATTCTTTCTAACCAGTACTGATGGACTGGTCTCTATGAGGTGTCAAATGCCTCCAACTCCTTAATAGATGGTACGGAAGGGATGTGGACCCCCTGCTTATCATCTGCAAAATGGGTTTCAGTGAAGTGAAGAACTATTGTTACAGAAACAACCAGTTAGGACATACAGACAGTACTTATGTTTATGGTTTGTCCAGAGCATAGTCTAACTACCTTTATTTTGACAAAATCTGTCAGAGCTCGATTAGGACCAGCAGGAAAACAGTTTACTGGTTATCGTAACATGATATACATTTATCCGGTAAACTCTTTTGCATTACAACCAACCAAAATTAGATTAAATATAGAGATATATGGTTATTATGTTGAATACTACTGTGGTTAGGCTGATCTTAGTGTTGCTCTTGATCAGTGCTCTGAGTTCATGTCAGGGTGAGCTGATGGCATGAAGCAGCCAGGTTACTGTATGTATCATACTGTAGGAAGTTCTTGACGATTGTTACTCAGTCATTGCCTCTTTGAAGAATCTGATCCAGGAGTTTCTGCAGAGAGTACATTTTACAAACATAGAATAACTGGAGGTTAGCCATAGATCGTTACCCTGTCTACCGCAGTGCCCCTCAAGTCCTTCCAAAGTCCACTAGAAAACCAGGCCAGATCCTCTACTCCACCACTATCTGCCAGGCCCCGCTAGGAATCAATAGGCCCGTGTATAGCAGACACCCTGAAGCCACCATCTGGGAGCGTCTCAGCCACATCATTCAGGTTTCCAGTGTCCTGTATCAGGATGTGTTAGAGCTGAGACATGGCCTGCTACCCTGTGTTATCTCAGGCTGCAGCGGTGAGGGTGTGGCTGGAGTGCCCGCCTGGTCACCCGCCTGCCCACCCGCCCGCCAGCCTGCTTGTGTGTGGGCTCTCTGTCTACAGCCGGACGAACGGGGGCACTGCTCTGGAGGCTGGGGCAGTGAAAGCTCTTTTGTCACAGTCAGAACACTGGCCTCATACACCAGAGCACAATGAGACTGTTCACAGTTTGGCCTTAACGAGGAACAGAGCGATGGATGGAGAGAGAATGAGAGAGGGGGTTGGGCTTGAAAGAGTGGGAGGCAGGAGCCCATAGTTTCTGACTAGATTCAATTCCAGACAGAAGTTCTGAATTCATAACCATACATAACCATCTGACCAACATCATTTATTGGAACAGAGATAGCTAAATAGTCCTATAGATCTGTGTGAGAGCATACCTAAGCTCAGATAATCAGCCATTTGACTGTAGAAAATCTTTTCACTGATAAAACATATCTGCCCAATATTTGTCAGACACCAATTAACTACCATGAAGTCCAGTGACAAATATACTTGTCCAATCATAAACTGCTGCTAAAAAGGAACTGAGAATTGTAAAGCATGTCAATAGCACCCTCTAGTGGACTTTGATTCAACGTAAACCAGGAAGCTTTGGAAGTCCGAAAGTTTCGGTGCACAGCATCAGATAACTAATATATACGTCTGCTTACTTGTTTGTGGGGGGTCACATTGTTGTGGATATATTATGACAATGCACATGATACTTAGTGCCATGAATAGCAAGTCAAACCAGAAGAGTGTGCTACTTACACACAAAACTGACTCTATAAACAAATTACCTTTTTGAACAGTTCAACTCTCTGTCTGTTGGTCTGGGAAATTACCCTCCTGTTCTCCTCCTCCTTTTTCCTCCTTACTTCTGGAAGGTTGTCATAATTCCTGTCAGAAAACCAAGATATTTCAGTCATGTGGGCTGAAAGCCAAATAGAATGTCAGAAGTTATCAGAGAATGACAATTCTTTGGCCATTGTTATCTGTATGAAAGAATATACAAATCTGTTTTTGTCAGCATTCAACACTCCCTTTCAGTTTCTCAGATGAAAAACTCTAAGTTTAATCAAGTTCATTATTTTTCACTAGATTGGGATGACACAAACATTGGAATGTAATGTACGCTTAGAAATCATGAACAAGCAGAAACACAATTTGAGTTCCAGAACTATTTTTTAAAAAGTAGTCCTATCTATAGTAAAGATGACCAAGGCCTTGTCTCTGATAGAGAGGACAGATATGAAGTGATAACAATGAGTGGAAAAACATATAAAACTAAAGATTAAGATTACAATTAAGATTGTATGCTCTACTTTCTGAACAAATATAAAACAAATGCTCTGGTGTATGGTACTAACGTGGATAGGCAACTGTGGAATACATTTAGATTTCCTGTGTGCTTACATTATTCACTAATCAAGAGAACTAGTCATTGGATACTAGTTAGTATGTTCTCATGTAAGCTTGCTATTAATAAGAGTAGATTGTGTCTATGTCTCAGGGTTAATAGATGTTTGAGATCAGGAGAAAGTACTGGCTAAATGGTCCTTGTCATGACTACAAGGAGAGCTCCAACTATGAACTCTGTAGTTTGAGTGGTCATGTGTTGGGAGCTGTGAATCTCTTTCTCTGAGACTGTCGTAACGTCATTACTGCCCGACTGTCACTATCTATGTTTACATTCTTGTGCCCTATAAAAGATGGTCCTCGGGCCTTCAGAGCGGAGAGAGACTTGATTGAGACCTAAGCCTGGTTTTGTGTTGTCATTTATTGTCAGAGGTCTGGTTTTCTCTCCCAATCTCCACATTGATAAATACTTATTAAAATCCAGAACTCAACTGAACTTAGTCACTTCGTTTATGAAGAGACGGACAAAACACTTTCTTCATCACAACTCACCGCTTGGATCTAAGATGCATCTCTTTCCCAGTAATGGCTCTGTCTCTGGGTCTGAAAAGGTTATCTGGGAAACGCACACCCATGCACACAAACATGCTTACAGTCAAGACAAGTACAACTGCACTCTCACTTTTCTTGAAGAAATCTCACTTTACCAACTCGGCTCAACTGCCAGAGAAGATTGATCTGACTTTGATCAAGATGGTGCAACAGCAAAGTCATTTCAACCATGAAAATACACTTGCTTGAAACCTGGCACCATCCATTCTGTACTATCTCATGTACACAATGGGCCGGAATTCTTTCAGATTAATGTTAATTGTTACCAGCAGGGGGCAGTCAATGCCATAAAATCTGATATACTGACGCCTCACATTTTCCATTAAACCTCCATACTCTGCTGGGATATCCGTACATCAGATAGAACACTGTGTAGAGACAGATAAACAACTCATCACATCTGAAGGTCACTACAATATTTCTACGGGATAGAGATGCCAGTCATTCTGAAGGTTACATATTTCTCAATAGCAGAATAGATCTGTAAGTGAAAGTCTGCAAGTGCACCAACTGTGGCTGGACATCTCATTTCTATGATGTCATATACAGCGGGCGTTGTGTTCGTAAAATGTGCAGAGAGCTGTGTGTATGTGTGTGTCTGTGTTTGTGTGCATGTGCTTGGCATACTGCCATCACAGCTGCAAAGGGACAATGGCTGTCACAAAGAGAAAGTGAGAGACAGACAGAGAGAGATAAAGAGCTACACTGCAGAGAGATATTGAAAAAGGTGCGTATGAGATAGAGATAGAGAAAGAGAGAGAAAGAGAGAGAGAAAGTGAGAGAGAGAGGGAGAGAGAGAGAGAGAGAGAGAGAGAGAGAGAGAAAGTGAGAGAGAGAGAGAGAGAGAGAGAGAGAGAGAGAGAGAGAGAGAGAGAGAGAGAGAAAGTGAGAGAGAGAGAGAGAGAGAGAGAGAGAGAGAGAGAGAGAGAGAAAGTGAGAGAGAGAGAGAGAGAGAGAGAGAGAGAGAGAGAGAGAGTAAAGTGAGAGAGAGAGAGAGAGAGAGTAAAGTGAGAGATGGGTTACCACTCTGAGGATTGGGCCTGGTGCAGTGTCCTCTCTTGTGCCTGAGCGCGTTCTCTGGCTGTGGGTCTGAAGAGTGCTGGAGCTCCCTCCTCTCCAGGGCCCGTCTCCCCAGCTCCCTCAGCCTTCCCTGGGAGCGACTGATGAAGTCAGGTCTAGACAGCTCCAGAGCCTCCTGCCAGAAGCACAGACATTAGCCCAATGAGACAGTGCAACAGCCCTGGGCCAGGGACAGACCCCTGCAGAACTCCACAGCCTCGGATGGACACGCTGCCGGACTCTTCCATCTGGTGAAGACAATTTCATCAGAGAGTTTCATGAACGCTGACACTTCTGGGGAACTTGCCCGGAGAGAAAGTGCTTTGGCTGGGCTCTTTATAGGTGTGTTGAGGCGTGAAGGGATTGGAGCAACACCCGGATTTTGTTGGACCCTGTTGTGATTGGTCCTTGGGTTTTCACAGGTAGCTACACCCCTCACTGTGGAAAGAAATGAAAGAAGGAGCTTAGACATGTGCAGTCGCAATTTTCCCATCAGTGCTCCTGATGGTACATCAAGGCTTCACCAACGTCTGTCATGCCCCTTAACTTATAACTTCTCATAAAAACCCTAGAAACACAAAGAAAGACCTTTACCCTAGCATTCAGTTCTGACATCCCTTCATACTTGTGACATTTGGAAAGTTCTCTGTTTTTGGTTAATTGTCTTAAAGATCCATACTTGATGGATGAGTAATGAGAAACTCATTACCTCCTAGCTAAGAAAGGGTAATAATACCGAGTATATTTCCCAAGGGCGATGAGTTTGATTCCTTTGCAGAAATGCCATTTGGTGTTGCTTTCTTGCTCAGTTGTGTTTGGAGTTTGATATTGGCTATGACGGCAGCGGCATTGAGGGCGAGGATATGCTCTGGAGACTGCTGTGACCTGGGTTCTGAGACAGTCACAACGTTTGTTACACACTGTGGACTGGGGGGGGGTTGAGAACACAAAAGAAGCTTTTGTGGGAAAGGATGAGTCCATAGAGACTTCAAACAACAGAATTAAAAATGAAATCAGCAAAATGATAGGGAGATGGTGGATGTTGTCTTCCTGCTGTTTTTGCTTTTCTTACCAAACGATGACCAAGCAACTCCTTATGAAGACAACAGGATGACTAAACAACACACAAACCATCTGGAAAATTCAGCTGAGAAACACAATTCACCTGACACATTTCGCAACTCGACCAATATCAAATATTTACTTTAGATAATGTGCCCGGCAGCTTTATTAATTAAATTATTACTGTAATAAGCATGATTAAAGCTTCATTAATAATTTCATGCACAGTAGCGACATTACAAATAAGCAAACATGAACACAGCAGATAATTCTTATGTCCTATGACTTATTCAAGTGAATGGATTGCTTTTGTAACTTTTGGACATTTTGAAATTCATCACAGTTTAAAACCCAGTTGGAGTTGAAACTGCAATTGAGGACTTGTGCTTAAAAATAGGCATTGTTCAATAGGTTATCACTAGGAATGGAGGAGAGAACAGATCTTTCTTCTGAGTTCTCTCTACATTTCTAACAGATCTTGATTCCCCTGGAAGCCCTGATGCTGCCTGGGAAAGCTGGCTGGGAATAGATTATGCATGCAAAACGATGTGTGGGAAAATGAAAGAAGGTGAAAATGAGAGATAGGGTGGGAGAGAGAAAGAGAGAGGGAGAATGCAAGACAGAGAGAGAATCTGTGGGCGGCGGCCCCCGCTTACAGTTGGTGTTATTTGACAATGGGCTGCCAAAGCAGATATCCAATGAAAGGCCCTGGTGAAGAGAGAGGAGTACTCCCAATACAATACAATAATACCTATCAATTATACATCAAACGTGAAAGACCAAATAAAACCCAAGTTCAGTGCCAGCATTCAGAAGTGTGGATACCTACAAAGCCACACACACACAGAAATATCTTTGAAGAGAAACTGTACACTCAGAACCTCTTGAAGATCAGAGAAAGCGATGCTTGAGTGTTGACAGTAGACTGGTGCAGTGAGACTCTACTGTACCTGGGGCCTGGATGAGAGTGAGTGGAGGGGGTTGGCTTCTTACTTCTGCCTGGAGTTTCTGTTGTTGCTGTGGAGCTGTTGCTGTCTCTGCCACTGGGTGACCTGTGTTGCTAAATTCTGTCCCTGCACTGATAGGGAATCCAAAGGCAGCATGTCTGTCCAGTCCAATGGCAGTGTCTTTGACAGAGTCAGTATGCATCTCTCCAGGAAGTTCCACGCTCCATTTCCTGGGTGGAGCTTGTGTGCCAATCATCTCCGGGCTAGGTTCACTGTGTCCAAACATGCTGGCGTAGCAGCTTACAGGTCTCCTGGCCTTCACTGACCTCGCCCTGTTCACCTTCTCTGTGGACGTGTCGTTGGTGGAGGAGCCGGTGACGTACAGACACAGGGTAGACCTGTGGAGGGTGGATCCACTCTCTGGCTCTCTTGGGTAAACTGTAGTGGCCCCGTTTGGGCTTGAAGAAGAGTTTGTACTTTCTGGAGAATGTTCTAGATGTTTATAAAAGGGTGCGTCATTGTGGTCTGGAGACTCTAATGAGCCTTGTTGCCAGAGGCTGTTTTCTCTGTACACCCCCTCTGTGTAACTGTGCCTGTACTCAGTCTGCCTGCTCCCCAACCCCCCCTTGCCAGCACTGTAGCGCTCCCTGTGCTCAGTCACCTTAATGATGGTGGCCTTCCTCCTTCTCACCACCACTTCACAGCTGTGGTCCCTCTGGGGCTCACAGGAGACGGGGGTTCTGGGGCCCTGGGGCCCATTCAAAAGAACAACAGGGGAGCACGGGTTCATCCTGTGCTCTGCCACCTTGACTATGCTGGCCTGCCTGAGGGTGGTGTGGTCAGGCGAGTGGGGCTCCGAGGGAAGGGGGGCCCGGGGACGAGATGACGAGGAGTGGAAGCTAGGCTGCTCACCAGGGCTGGAGGGGCGACTGGATCCAGGAAGGCTGGATGTCCTGGTCACCTTCCTGGAGGAGATGGTGATGGAGGAGAAGCTGGTAGTAGACTTTGGGACAAGAGCTGTCCCAGCAGAGGGGGTCTGTGTGTGTGAGAGTGTGGGAGGGTTGAGGAGGCTCACTGCTCTGTGAGTAGGGGCAGTTGTTCCGCACGGTTCTCCACTTGTCTTTCTGTGCAGAGGCCTTTTGCTGTGGGACTCTGGTTGAGTCCGACTGTGATGGTCATTCGGTTGAGTTCCACCACTCATGGGTGATGTCCTATTAATGGTCCATCCCCTCCTTAAAGCCTGCCAATTAAGCAGCCTGTTCCCCTCTGCTAAGGTGTGGCATCCCTTGTCAGAAACCTTTGTGGGAAGAGATGACAAGAGACAGTATGCAAAAATACACTTTAATATCTAATACTACTATTTGTATTGCAATAGTTCACACTTGTGTCAACATCTTTCTTTATGAAGGATCGCTTCAGCAGTGACTTGGCCATGTTGTCCTTCAATACTGCCTGTGTGTTTTCCTGTCATATGACTGTTTCTCTATGCACGATGCAGTCATGCCCCACTAGCAAGCAGCCGCAGTGGTTTCAGCCTCCATAGCCAGCGCACAGCGTGACTTAAAACCCCAAACCTTCCTCTGAATAGCAATGAGACGGTATATAGAATATCTAGTCTGCAGGTGGGAGGGGGAGACCAGAAGCCTGAGCCAACAGTGGTTTCTACAAAAGTTTATTGAGGAGAAACTGTAAAACGGATACAGTATCACAGTACACACACAGTCAGTTTAAGCAGACTTTTGTATGCTCTGCTTTCTGATATTCTGATATTTTTATTCTTTGGCTTCCGAGTAAGTTTAGGGTCACTCGTGCTCACTGTAATTGTGTTGTTTGTCTGTATTTATTGTTGTTCTGCCCTATACTATTTGATGATTTTGTACAGCACTTTGGTTGGCATTGGCTGTTTTTAAATGTGCTCTATAAATAAAACAGACTTGACTTGACTGCTTTCTGAACAAATCCAAAACGAATGCTCTGGTGTATGGTACTAACATGGATAGGCAAATTAAGTATAAAATAGAAAATGGTCTTAATGAATTACATAATTTTTTCCTTCCTGTGTTTATGGAAAACAAACTGCCTGTGTCTAACTAGCTAATTACATTGTTACAACTGTGCTTGTTGCCTGCTTCCGAAGAGTATGTTAAAAACAACAAAATATCATGTCACAAAGTAATTTACCTGTGGATCAGTGTGAGTCTCTTGATCTGGGAGACACCATGTCCTCACACTCATGGGATTGGGTCTTGCTTGACTCCTCTCTTCTGCTCCGTCTGTGTAGAAAGAAAAACAAAAACCTGTAGTTTGCTTTAAGACAGACACATAAACGCACACTCCCACAAACACACAAGCACACATTCCTATTTCCGTGTGGAGTGTTGACATTGTCAATAACTGACGTTGGCACAAGGGAGGGATTCTCCCAGCAGGAAGGGCCACTCCAGTAGCACCTCATGGGAAGACTGCAGTTTTCTCTGCCCGTCTACTTGTCTGCTTGTCTGTCTGTCTGTCTGTCTGTCTGTCTGTCTGTCTATCTGTCTGTCTGTCTGTCTGCTTGTCTGTCTCTCTGTCTGCTTGTCTGTCTCTCTGTCTGCTTGTCTGTCCATCTATCTATTTATCTATCTATCTATCTGTCTGTCTCTTTGTCTGCTTGTCTGTCTATCTATCTATTTATCTATCTATCTATCTGTCTGTCTGTCTGTCTGTCTGTCCGTCTGTCTGTTTGTCTGTCTGTCTGTCTGCTTGTCTGTCTGTCTCTAGCTGTTGGTCTGTCCAAACCTCTATCCGTCCGTCTGTCATTTAATCCTAATAAAATCCCACTAAATGTGAAATTCAAGGCAACCTCCAAAACATGCTTCTGCAGTTACCATGGTGATGTGCAGGCAAGTTGGGGGTAACACTTGAAGACTTGTGCAAATAGAATCTGACACACTGGCATAAACTGCTTGGTACAATTTTAGGTAGCGGGTATATTGCTGGTTGAGACAGTTACGTAAAGGAATTCTAGGTTACAATGTAGAATGTCACAAGAAATCGCTAAAGGAAGGCAGGTGACATGAACTTCAGACCAATTTAAATGAATGAATACCTGATCTACTGAACATGGTTAACATGACAAAATCCTGATACTGGAAAGTGGGTGAATAGCTATTGGTAATCCATATTTCCTATATTACCAATCATGTATTCAGTAGGATCTCCTGAGGTCCTTTGTTTACCACAAAAAGAAAGCACTAGTTTGATGATGACTGTGAATAAAACCTGAAATACTGAATTTCCTGGTTGATTTAAAAAATATGTTGATGTCTCTTTCAACGGTCTTTGATTTGTTTTCACAGCACAGGGCCCTGTAACATGTGAGAGATGTATGACTGAACCCTTTCCTAACCCTAACCCTCTCCAACAGTCTGCTCAGTAGGCCTCTCATCAACACGTTCAACTCTCTCCAGACCCCAAAGCCTTATGTTGTCAGACATGTCCAGTGAAGCATGTACAATCATGCTATGTTCATCTTCTTGGAGATACTTCCAACATGCATATTCATAGCTCCCCACCTGATTGACGGAAATGCAGAAGCATTTCTGGGACTTCATTACAATGAGAAGCATCATATTCATGAGACTTGAGTGTCTGTACAATGAATATGTATAAGGTGTTCATGTGACAAATGTTTCTCTGAAACAAGCTGAAAGGGAATAAGAATGATCCGCTTTTACGTAAAAGGTAGATCATCGACGGTTCATTTGGAATCAGAAAAATATAACCATGTTGGTTTTAAACTGCTACAGTCTACTCTGGGCCAAGACTCTGATTAAAAAAAAAAAAAATTTACTCTCCTATTCTGTTGAGTTCTAGATTGCTATAATTTGGGTTAGCAGCTAAAACCCTGCCATGATAATCAATGTGTGAAAAAGAAGTGATATTGAAAAGAGCAGGATTGAGATATCTGGAGAAGAGAGGCTTGTTGTCAAAGATTAGCTTCGAAGGACTTCTCTCTCATTTGCTCAGCAATCCCCCTTGCCCTCTCCTTCCTTTATGCTCTTAATCTTACAGTGCCCATATCTGCTAAACATCATTCTCTTTGATATTACATAAAGCAGATGGAACGGGCTCTATTTGAAATGCATTTTATGGGGATTGTCTTTCATCTCTGGGAGGACAGGGACCAACTCTTGGTTTCATTTGTGAAGGCCCTTCCAACACATTGGCAAGTCGGTTCTGAAGTGAACACCCAAGCCATCTCCAGCTATTTTAGTTGCTTTTGCTATGTGTGTAGTCAAGGCAAAAAGAAAGCTAGTTAGTAGTGTTTGGACTTAGCTGAACCTCACGTACCCGTGTGTCTGAAGCCATTCTCTTTGCCAGGATTCTTCAGGAAGGTTGGGGTGATGGGTTGTTTTAATTTCAACTGGAAAACGGAACAAACGGAAGGCAGAGAAATTATACATTACTACAAGGAGATAACCTTAACATAAAAAATGACTGTGATTGTCCCCCACCCACAAAACATTTTTTCCCCACCATTTTGTACACAAAATATGTTGAGTTTCAAAAGAACTTCAGACCAACTTACAAATGAGCATCACAGTAAATCTAAAGTCCATGACATAGGTCACATAGAGTATTTCCCATGAGACAAGGACTAATCATGAATGCTGAGAATGCTGGACTTGTGACAAGACGTTAATTTAAAAGCTGTATTGGTAAACAGTCATTGACTTTGCTCTTGATTTGGGCACGGACAATCAAAGAGAGCTAAGCTCTGTCTCGGTGGTTGCTCCACATTGGTTGTAAAGCTGTTGAGAAGGCACTGAGATTCTGCAGAGTAAGCAGTTTTTACACAGTGCCAGAGCCAGGCCTCCTCCACGGGTATGTGGTAGTGTTGACTACTAATGACTCTCAGTGGTGTCTTTGTTAGTGTCTGCCTTCCGTGGCACCATTCACCAACAGCTCCATCACTCTGTATTTTACCCTGAGGTCCCGAGCTCTCTGTTTCTGTCTCTCCTTCCTCTCTCGTTCTCTGTTTAGCATCATAATCAGAATGGCTGACAGGAATCCAGTGCCAATGTTGTAAATCAGACAATATTTTCTGTGGATGCATCTGCACCTGAAAACCGAGACTGTGTAAGTAGCATTGCTTACAGCACCACCACCCCCCACCCCCCACCCCACCCCCGGTGCAAAAGTGTTATTGTGATTCAAACTTGAGTTGTATATTTGAGATATTCCACTGCACAGCCCAAGAACAGAGATTTTGAGCCATTCATCTGGTCACAGGCCATTCTATGACAATATTCAAGTGCTGCTCCAAAATGTTTTATACCACCAAGATAAACATATGGTCTCAACACATGCTACAGGTCCTAACAGCCTCGGAAGCAGCAGGTCTTACCTGGCTGACAGGGTTCTCCAGGTAAGAGTTTTGGCCAGGAGAATCTGCCACTGTGATGTTCCTTTGGATTGGCAGCCAGCCTATTCTAACTGGGGCAAGAGAGCTGAGTTTGGCCTGCTCTTTCCCAGGGGCCTGCTTGATAGAGGCTTTTTCCCAACTCCCTCGACGCTCTGGATTGTGGAACAGTTCATCTTTGAGGGAGCCCTGGCTGCCTGCTGGTGAAATATCACACAAGCTGGGGACCCCACGTGAAGAGAGATCCCCACTGTTCATGTACGGAACACCCTGATATGGTGATTGTTGGAAAGATCCAAGTTGCTCAGTGGAAAGGCTCGGTAGGGATGCATTTTTGTTGTAAAAAGGTCCCCTTTGATCACAGGCAGGGCCTCCAGAATGGCAGCACTGCATCCTCTCCAGCTGCTGCATCCAAGCGTCCTTCTGTGCTCCTTCAATTTCACTCTGGGGCTGGGGGACACGCTGGGTCGGGGTGCCACAGGGGACCACCTCCACCTCAGACTTCAGGCCCTCCCAGTAGGTCTCATCCCCTGAGCTCCTCCAGCCAGCAGCTCTGCGCAGGTGGCCAGCTGGCCTTCGGACAGCCATTCTGCTGGTCTCAGGTAACCACAAAGAAGCTCTCCGGTTTCAACCCCCAGGCAGAGGACCTTTATTGTCAGTATTAATGAAAATAACTCCCCTGGTTACCGAGAGGCATTCCAGAAAAGCATTTGTCAGGAAATCCAGCCAAGTCAGACTTTCAACTCAATGAACTAAGAAACAAACATAACAGTTTCATCATTAGAAAATTCTCAAATGGAATAAAAAGTAGATCAGCAGTGGCTACCTTCTTTCTTTGAGACTGCAATCCCACACTATAAAAAGGAAGGCTGAAATCTTAGAAAATTCCACAGCAAAACTTGTAAATACTTTTAAATGTACCTTTATATCCTTCAGATGTGTCCTAGTTGTCACAGTTTGAGATATATCATTCCTGCTAGGTCTTAAGAAGAAAGAGGTGCTACTGGTCCTGTCTCCAGTCAGCCATGTGTGACAGTGTGGGATGGTTTGACCAAACAAAAGAGTTACTGAGGAGAGGAACAAGCATCCAATAGCAGGAGAAGAGAGAGGGAGAGAGAGACAGAGGGAGATAGATATACACAGAGAGACAGAGAGAGAAATGAATACAAAAAATAATTTTTTACAAAAGACATAGGTTTTTCATCTACCTTAAGTTCACAGACACAAAATTCAGGGACACATAGGAGAGATACATAGTGTATGCTGTATCGAAACAAACCAATTTACCACTTTGTCACCCAAAACATGTAATGGACCACAATTCATTAATGATCTTTACATATTTTCAAAAACTCACCAAATTCTTTCATGATTTATACTTTAGACTTCTTCCTCTTTGCCATTGTCCCAGATCTCCAGACAAGACTGCTTTTCTTCCCTGGGTCTCGTGGTTGGTGCTTGATGAAGCACCCCTGTCCTCCAGCTCTCTAGCCCTTCCATGTGATTCCTCAAAGACAGCCTGATGAACGGGCTCCAAGGCTTGTCCCAAGACTTTTTTGAGACTTCATAATATATCTACAGGCTATGTTCAGCTATATTCAATGCTTCAGTTGTTATTTGTAACTAAGTAAATAGGCTGTCTAAAATGTTTTGATTGCCTCTTTAAGGTCAGATAATACCAGTGGCTTTGTAATGCTCTGTGTCTAAAAAAGAGTAATTCTCCTCTTACATCTATTTTGACATATTTTCTATTTTTAACACTCAGCCCACCATTGTATTTTAAAGGCTTGGTTAATAATTATTGTACATAACAAAATAAAATATTCCTGCCATGGAATCTATGTAAAATGATGCTCAAAATTTCACCTTTCATGTGGCATAAAAGGCAGTAGAATAACCCTTTTTGTGGGTAATCTTTCAATCTTGAACTGAATGAGCTGTAATGCCCTCTGCTGGAATAATCTTTAACCACTTTCTACTTTTTTCTTCTTCAGCAAAGCTATTGGAAACGGTTGCTGTAAGCAACAAAATATTGGTATTCTAAGTTATGGGGGAAAGTTTTCTCTGATAAGTTATTAAGGATGGCAGTTTTTAGATTAACTTAAATAAACATCAGCAGGTTCATTGGTGTGCACTGCCCGGGTGTATCTCTCTGATGTGTCTCCGTGCTTTGAGCTTTGAGGGACAACCCTGCCTCAGATCAACATTGCACAGCTCAAAACATGAGGGTACCTCAGCTCATCATTAAAGGGTTTAGGGAAAAGGATGTCAATGGAGGATGACACACTGGAGAATGTGTGTGTGTTTGTATGACTGAATGATAGAAGACAGAGAACTGCTAGAAATAATCCATCGCTTGAGTAACCTGCCACACAGATTGTGTCTATCGATACTTCAATTAATGAACGGGTCATCCTTTATATCTTAATGCACGACATCCCTTGGTTTCTCAATAGGTGGCAAAAAAAAACTACGTCTTATTTTAGGCTATACCTTTTTGAAAAGTTTGGTAAACCTTTACTGATCAAATCTTGAGGGTTTAAGTTGGTTGAGGGGCAGTTCTATGGGCGTATGTGAAGCCCTCTTTGACATGGCTTGTAAAAAGGGCTATACAAATACATTTTGATTTGATTTTGAAATCATAAATGTTCCAACACAGTTGAAAACAAAAACAGATAATAAATGCAAAATGTCTTCACTTATGTGGAAAATAAACAAATAGGACTTCAATTATATAGTCCAGTGGCCAGCTACATCACAACAAAAAAGTTTTGTGTCGTGTTGAATTTGTACCCCCTTGTGGAGCATCCTGTCAGTGGTTGAAAATGGCCGTCCGATGTGGCTCTCTTCACTCACAGTAAGAACAAAAAGTGTAAAGAAAACGGAGGAATAATATTTTATAGCCACTGCACTGGGAAACGTTTTACGCAATTGAGAATGTCTCGCTGGGTACCTACCAAAAAAGAAAAGTATGGTGTTGGTAAGTAAGAAACTTTTCATGCTTTCTCGTTAGCTTCTCCATGCTACTTCACATCAGATTGGATAAGTTAGGGAATAATGGTTTTGATACGTCCTAAATCCTAGTGCTGTGTAGGCTGTCTTCATTCCAACAGTATTGGCTTGAATCACGTATTGTTTAGTTGTTTATGTTCCTGAAGATTGTGACTGGGATACGATTAATATATTGTTGAAACAGGTTTGTCAACATGTTTGCATGAAGGCGAAGTAAGGAATCCCTGCCTTTTGTGAGTGTAGCCAGCGTACTGTGTGCATTGGGAATTGTCAAAGGCGCGCCTAGTTGCAACAGTGTTTCCTGTGGTGGGGCCTGCCCAAGCTAGAAATCGTGGGATAGACTTGTTACTGCCCGTTTTGAGAAGATCGAGCACGCCTTCTCGACTAGACCTACAGAACTTGACACTGACCATATTGTTTTGAAGACTGACAGTACTAAATATCTTCCAAGCATGTTGTTGCAACCTCTGTTTTCATTTGCAGTGTGCTAACCGTCCCTACTCTGTACTGAATATTAGGCCTTTGTAACTCCATTGTTACTCAACAGCTCTCTGTCATTTATAATTTGCTAGCTATAAAAATAATCAATCTCCAAAAACGTAACTGCTGTAGATGCTAATAGCCAAACTGTAATAAGGTTTTTAACTTGGTAGCACACATTGCCACCCACTTCCAGACGTTACCTACGGAGTCAGGCATGGGAAAGGGGTAGCTTCTTAAACCAAGGATCCTACCAAGGATTAGCTATCATTGCCGGATCATTGTCTATTTTATCATGTCTAGATGAACACGTTGATCATAACTTCTAATATTATGAAAGCTATTAGTCAAGTGAACTGAAGACAGAGTAGGCATATTGGTTGGAAGTACACGTTAGTTTGAAAATATCCTGTGTCGGCCACACTGCACTTAATGAGCAGTCTTTGAGACCTTTCTATTATCATCCACAGAGAAGCCCAGTTTCTGTTTCGGCAGAAGTTCTGGTATGATTTTTTTGTATCTAAGTTTATGTGTAGCTGTATGTTTCCTTTTTCAAGTGTAGAGTAAAGTAGGTTTATTTTGATTACCTCTGAGTGTTAAGGAGGCTCTCACTTAAAAAAATGTCTGCTGTTTTTCAATTGGAATTATTTCCCTACATAGGCTATCTTCTTGAACTTTCTGTCAACAAAAATAATATCTAGGTGCATAGATGGAGTGAGCAGACTTAGTGAGGTCATTCATGGTTGCCACTCCAAAATAAAAGAATGTTCCCATTAAGCCTTTCAGAGCTGTTTTGGGGTTTTTCACAAGCTTGCTTTCAACTTGTCAGACCTAGCAGAGGTCTAAATACTTTGTATCCTATCCTGGAGTGGGAAAACAATTAATTCCGATGGTTGATCAGATGGGGATCAGATGGCTGAGCGGTTAGGGAGTCAGACTATTAATCAGAAAGTTGTTTGTTCGATTCCCGGCGGTGCCCAATGACATTGTGTCCTTGGGCAAGGCACTTCACCCTACTTGCCTCGGGAGGAATGTCCCTGTACTTACTGTAAGTTGCTTTGGATAAGAGCGTCTGCTAAATGTAAATGTAATTCAGAACAGATTTTATTAGTATGTTAGTATATAAAATTCCCACCTCATCTGAAAAGCATGAACAATCTGAAACAATGTGGTCTCAATGTGTGCTTACGGTGCGTTCACACTGCAGCGGGGCGGGCAGAGCGGGGCGTCGGCTTCCCATTCATTTTCAATGAAACCAGGTGTTGACGCTCGCGTATGGCATTGTGGGAAGGCGAGCGGGGCGTCGAAAGTTGGATTTTCTCAACTTTATGTAAATGAGGAGCGTGAAAACGCCCACGTTGGCCAATTGGGTTGGTTTCTTGTTTCTTGTAACATAGCCTCTGTACGATTAAAGAGACGTTAACAAAAAATGTATACCTGGCGCAGGGTTGCCGAGGTTGTCGGTGTACCTGGTGTGTTAAATTCAGTCTCGTCACTTTAGCTAGCTACAGTACGTAACTAGCTCTAACTTTCTTCTGTGCTAGCTGCATGTTGTACTAGTTTAGCTGCAGTAGTCTAGTTTACCCAGCACACGATTGACATTCAACGTTGAAATGCTGGTTGGCAGTCAGCCATACAGTAAATGTGTAGTGGCCATAACGAACGTTACCGGAAAAATGTTTGAAGTGCTGTACAGTACTGTAGCCTATAGCCTAGTTGACAAGATCATGCAACATCTAGTCAGCGTATCTGATTCCTTGCATCATGCCGTGTAAAAGCTGTATTTTGATTGAGACAGGAGCACCTATATTTATATCAATAATGATCGATATTGTAAGTACATGAACCCAAGTCTGCACACTTGTCCATGACACCGTTTTACACAAACTACAACAGTGACCTTGGAGAACTACAACTCTGTATTAACTTTTCTAACACACCCCCGAGCGTGGTGCACTGTGGGAAGGCCAGCGGTGCAGAGCGGTAAAAAACGCTGCAGTGTGAATGCACCGTTACCTTCCTGATGCTCCCATACCCACATATTTGTCGTCATAAAGAACAGGTGCGTTATAAACCTTGTTGTGCACTCGAGTCAAATCCAAATGAATAATGAGTGTCAGGTCCCGAACTATGATTGTGGACTTAAAACATCAATGATGAAGCGGTCAAAGGGATGCTCAAATCAACCTTGCGACCCTTCAGTTAAATTCAGATCCACAGCTTCTTTGGTGTTACACTAGCAAAGCCAGTATGACTCAGAGACATTTTAGGAGCATGGCCTCTCACATGTCTTAGTCGAGAGGAGCTGTAAGAAGCCTGGATCTTCAGATGTTTGTTATGGGATGAATGATCAGTTTCCTGATCCTTTAAAGAGTGGGTTATATTGCACACTATGTCCAATCAGTAGGATTGAGGCAACCCCTAAGAAAGAGGGTTGTGGAGCTTTAAGTCTAGAAGACCTGGAGGATCTCAGACATAAGGGACACTCAAATTGGTTATGTATCAGTATTCCTGACACTTAAGAAAGGACCTCCTTAGAACTTTTGTAGTCATGAAAGTATTCAAAGTATTCTTAGAGCAGACCCGGCTTAAAATGGTTTAGCTGCGTGTTTGGCTTACTTGATTACTGAACCTGTTTTATTTTGTTGGCTGAAGTCAAGTCCGGGTTGCAGAGCTGCCAGATAAGGAAATGACACTTCCTTCAGATCAGTTCCCGCCATGCAGCCTACACAGGGGCTACAGTTCCAGTCAGGACAATAGTACACACACACAATCTTATCTCAAGTGTTGCTATGAATAGAAAGAGGCAGGAATCTGGTTGACCTTCGGCATTGTTTTGCAGAGTGAATGCCGGTTTGGTTTAAAACCTGTAGTCTTGACTTTTTCCTACAGCCACTTAAGCACAACACATTGGGAGGGAATATATAAACTGTCGTGTCTTCAGCCAATGACTGATTCGTCAAGCCCTATGTATAAACTGAAACAAACCATCTACCACCCACAAATTGGGTGTCATGTAGTCACAGGGATGAGTAATATTAAAGCAATAACCCAGTCTTAGTGATAGACTTTTACTTACCGTGAAATGACTTTTGTTGGTTTATATGGCAGCTGTTACTGTATAGAGAGAGGAATTATCTCTCTATATTTTTAGGTATGAATACATGTTTTCTAAGACCACAAATTGTGGTAGGAAGTGTTTTGATAGTGTCCTTCTCATTTGTTTAATTGACGTATTGAGCCATACAACCGCTCTATACATCACATCATCATTAGGTCATGGACACATCCACCTGTGGCCATGACCTGGCTGAGACTTTCTCACGTCGTGCAGCTGTGTTGTTTGCACTGTGGTCGGACAGAGTTCCACTTGCTGTGTGATCTTCCTCTTTCTCTCACGCTCCAGTCAACATTGTCTATAAGAGGGCCTGTCACCATTATGACAGCGACTGTCTTAACAAGTTAGTCTATATTTAAAATAGATAGTGGTTAAAACCCAGAACTGAGAGGAACTGATCATATCAGTTCATACAAGGTTTATAGTTTGCCTTTTTAGTTACTCACATTTTGTAGTCACTCTCTGTTTTGCCTATTTAACTTTAATTAAAAGTCTAAATCATTTTAATTGACTTTTTTGTTCATTGATATTCTAATGCTGTACCCGCAAAACCATCTTAGTTTGGATTTGATGTTTTCATTCAATCATACTAACGTTGGCCCTCCCCCAGTACATGCACTCACACTGTGGAGGTCACAATGACTTTGCTGTTGTTCTCTCAGAAAGGGAATGAGCTCCTAAACTATGGGCCTAGCTTTCTTTCTCTAAGTCTGAGAAGATTGCACCCCATGCTTGCTGTGCTTGGGTTTATAAGACACAATACATTATTTAATTTAATCACTGCATAAGTGATCTCACGCTGTCCTCGATAGTTACTCCCCGCTGACAGAAATTTCGATATTTTCTCTTGGTGCCAGAACGACTCTTCAAACTGTCACCATCTGGTTTGTAAATTAAGATGAAGCATTGAATGACCATGACTGTAAAACTTAAACTTGCTCTATGAGGAGAGGGTGTCCCTTCCAAACGTATTTTAGAGGCATCTGAAATTGACGTGCAGGCTGTAGTAGTAAACTTCTCTGAGTCTGTTGATAGAAGGTTGGTTCCACCATCACAGCATCACTATTTACTGCTTTACGTGGTTATTGTTTACTAAACTATACAATGACATTAATTGCAGTAGTTGAGTTGCCCCGTAGTGTAATGAACTGCCTTTCTTATTGCGTGCACCAATAGTGCTAACTGTTGATAGCAACAAACAAATAACAAATAGTTTATTTTTCCATTTCCATTTATTCATTTAGCAGACGCTTTTATCCAAAGCGACTTCTAAGAGGGGCTTTACAAAAGTGCATAAGTCACTGGTCAAAACAACGAGATAGCCCCAAACATTGCGGGTAGCCAAAACATGAAGCATACATTGTGAAAAACCAAACAAGTGCCAAAGGGAAGAACCATAAGAGCATGTAGTTAATTACGATACAATTAAACAACATGAACCTCAAAAAGTGCAAGAGTGTACCTGTAGAGCAAGCAACAGTATAATATTTCACAGCGAGTACAATCATTTTTAATCAGTTACAACTAACCAACAAGAGCAACACGTCTCTCAATAAAAGTCATTGTGATCCTGGAGGAAACTAACATCAGGTCCAGCAAATCATTCCTAAGTACCTTTGTGCTCCTGGAACAAGTTAAGCCTAACTTAAGCCTTTTCTTGAAGGTGGGGAGACAGTCAGTGTCTCTGATGGAGGTGGGGAGTTGATTCCACCATTGGGGGGCCAGACAGGAGACAGGGCCATTTAATTACATAATACGATTTGCAACAATGACATGCAAAGAACAGTGTACAAAAAGTACGCAATCAAGCAATTCCACCTCGAGTATACATGTAATGTGGTATGTTATTGATTTGTGTGTGTGCATCAGTGACAGATTTCTGTGGAACTGACCCTGACATCGCTTTTCAGCAGCAGCCGGTTTGTCTTTCAGTGGCAGAGGGGCATGCGTACCGTCCACCTCCTCCCCCGCCTGTTGACACCCCCAGCCGGCTCACACCCCCACCTGGCTGCTGGTGGAGGGGGTGGACTCCCTCAGGCACCCTACAGCCCAGCCTCCCTATAGTGGGTCCATGCCAGGCGGCCTCAGTAGTATTGTCCTGATGGAGGCCTGCTGTGCCACTCTCGCCTCTAGACAGATGGCTAATGCTGTGACCGTGGCCCTGCTCAACACATGGCCATGCACTGAGCCATGTGTTACACACTCAATTACGTCTAGCGTTCCAGGTTGCACTGCGCTAATTGCATTATATCTCAATTGACAATTCAGTGCTTGGAACCACTGATATCATTTTGATTTGCCGAAAGATGCTTTGTTTTGAAGTCGTAAAATAGAAATGAATGTGCCCATGTTAATGGTTGCATCGGGGCTTACGGGTTAATGAAGCACCCCCTAGTCAACTGCAGCACTGGAATCAACTCGTGAACAATGACGTTTTATGCTTGGCCGTTTGCGAGGCAGGTGCAACACGGAGGGGGACATTCATACTGTTGTTCTCTTACTGAGGCGCTGTGCGAGTGTCCCGGCTGAGCGGCACAGTGGCTGAGCTGACAGGGCGTGGGGGCAGGGCAGAGATCAGCTGACCTCTGCTCCTCAATGGAGAGCAGTGGGGCAACAGGAAAAGCATCCTGGTAAAAATCCCTCTTAATGACTAAATAAATACAAAGTCCATTTTTAGCGTGCTCGCCAACATCGCTGGGGGTTTAATCTCCTGCAGCGCAAACAACTTTTCTTTCCGGAAATATCGCTGCTCTGTGGTTGTATGTGGAACAAAACGTCTGTGTCATGTCTGCCGAAGACTCTCCCAGAATCTGACAGTGTCTGTACCCTCACCCAACCTGCTGACAGACTTGAATGTCACATCTCAGGAGGTTCTCAGCAATTGCAAATGGGCAGAGCCTATTTACGCTTGTATTGGTTGAACACCTTGACAGAGGGTTGTCTCCAGGCTCCTGCTAAGGGAGGTGGCTGTCATAGATAGCGGTCTGCAGCGATCAAGGCTTAGTTTGCGGAGGCAGAGACAGCCATTCAGTCTTGCTGGCATTGGATGACGTGGCCTATTGTGTGGCGCATGGCTAATGCTTGATAAAGTCCGAGCAGGAGGCAAACAGAGCTGGGCCTGAGTGGCCGTTCAGCATCACTGGGTGGTTGGCAGCTCTGTCTTATCATCTTTTGAGATTCAAATAATTAATCTCACTGATGTAGTGTCAATGTCTTTTGATGGAGCTTGTTAATTCAGTATGCTTGGCTAATGTCACAGGTGCCACTGTGTTACTCATCAGTATTGCTGATGAGTAACACATTTCATAAACATTGCTTTAGCCAGCTAGGCCACCCAAAAGCTTGCACTGTGACGATGCTGATAGGTGGTATTCATACTAAAAGACTGAGTGAGCTGTACAATTGGCCATTGCATTTGAATGGTATTAGTTTGACTTCGAGACTAATATCTACACTGTTTTCCTCAGTCCTACTCCTGTAGCATAATATAGAGTTAGTTTGTTGTTAAAGGTCCCATGACATGAAATGTTCACTTTAGTAGGTTATTTAACATTAATATGAGTGCCCCTAGCCTGCCTTTGGTCCCCTAGTGGCTAGATATTTTGATAGGTGTAAACCAAGACCTGGATATTCTTCTCCGCCTTTGAGAAAATGAAAGCTGAAACGCTCGATTTGGAAAAAGCTTGTTTTATGACGTCATAAGAGCCAAGGTTACCTCCCCTTTCTCTGCTTTGCCCGCACAGAGAATTTGGCCCACCAATGAGAAAATGAGCTACGACCGTGTAAGCGCGATATTGTTTTTCCTCGCGACATCATGGCTGGCGAACGACCAAAGCATGGCAGTAAGCCCCTCCTCTTTCTTCCTCATAGGATTTAAAGCTACAGACACAGAAACAGCACGTCCTGAGGAAAGCTCATTTGTGGGACTGCTTGAAGTGGCTGTAATTCTGCAACAAGGCTGAATTTTGGGAAAGAAACTTCAGATACAGTATTAGGGGACCACTAAGGCCTATATAAAAGCATCCAAATACAGCATGTCATGCGATCTTTAAGTGCTGACGTCCCATTTAATTTCTCATGACTATTAACACACTATTTGGAAAGCCACATAGCTCAATCAATTTTATTTGGCAAAAGGAAAAAAGAAGGTTATGCATTTCATGGCTGATCAGCTATTCAGCTAGAGGTTGAAAAAGTATCCTAAAGCAATTAAGGAAAATGATTAATGAACGGACTGGGCTCATCTGGCATCTCAGAATGAACAATTTATCTCTAAATTGACTATAATCAATATTAAGAAGGGATTATTGGTGCACAAATCATGACTTATACTGTAAAAGTAGTTACAATCAGGTTTTGAGTGAGTTTTATGATTTATTTTAACCAGTGGGCAGTCACAGAAGATAAAATTGCCAGTTTGTAATTTGTAATCCCAGTTACTTGATTGTCTTTGTTCTTTTGCACAATGTGTCATGCAAGTTTTTATGTGACTGACAGTATTTTACCTCCACTTTTCCCTGTATTCCATGGTACTGACACACTTCTAGAGAGCTTACTGCTGAGTGAGTGATGGTTCATATAGGCTACCAACAGATTTACCCAGAAGTTCTTGTATTAACAGCAAAGCCAGACCTTTCCACTGACTCCACATTAGCAACAAACTGGAACGCTAAGCACTGTGCAGGGCCTGTGTCTCATTACGAATGTATGTTGATGGTTCACAAGATGTTATCATCAATTGATTGAACTGACCCATGCTCCTTCATACTACTCACCTGTCAGAACCGCAGCATCTGTGGGATCTTTTTTTACTTAAAATAAAATGTGTGCCAATTATAAAGCATGATGGTGTGTGTGTGTGTGTGTGTGTGAGTTCATCTCAAGGTCTTGGGATCTTTAGGGCAAAGGGATTATTGGTTAGCTGTTGCTACAGGGTCACAGCAGTCAGTCACTGTCTTTTCTCCTGAGACAGAGGGGATCTTAGCGGTGCAGTGAAATATATAAGAGGTTAATTACTTCCATCTCATTGGTTGGAAAAAAGTTTCCTGGAGATTTGAATGAACTATAAAGCCCTCTAATTTAACAAAGGATATTTTGCTGCTAGTCAAAAATCACATTTTAAGATAGTAACTTCTCTCCAGTATCATGTTCAGTGACTTTCTCCAAGTCTGCTAAACTGGTCTTCTGACAGCCCATTACCTCTCTGCCTGCTGCTTCAGTTCAATGCTGACGACCTTCACTTCTGTCCTCAGCTTTGCCAAATTCTGTTGCATGAAGACAGTGTTTTCTTCATGCAAATGTTCTGTTTGTCTTCTTGTTAAAAGTGCTTACAAATGAGTAAGGGTTCAACTTGATGAGTCATTTTGTGACCCACCAAACATTTAAGGCCAATTATCTCCTAATTAAAAATGTTATCGCATGAGATGGTGTACAACTTGCTAATTAATAGAATACACCTTGTTGTACAAAAGGCTAATCGGTGTGGATTCAGCCAAATACCTTTTAATATTTTACTCACATGGAACGTGTAGTCCCAATTAGTGAAGACCTTGCGACACACCCTTTAAGCGATTATGGATTGTGCAGGTCAATGGGCATCTGTGAAGTCCTCTGTGACATAGCTTGGGCTATACAAATACAATTGGATATTACAAGGCATTGGATCTGAAACAAAGTTAACTGGAATGTTTAAATCATTACTTGCACATAGTCCTGCTGACCACTAGACCATTGCCAGGTTTTTGATTTCCAAACTATAATAATAGATTCTGGTTCCATTGACTCGAGCGGAGACTGCAAATTATTTACAAGGTTTCAGAAGCACTTGTCACGTCACAGAGTCTAGAGACCGTCCTTAGAGGCGCTCTACAGAGGGACCTCTGTTGGTAAAAACCCTTCATTGCCTCCCTGAATCCTTCACCTCTACATGAACACCAGTAGAACAGATGGGTATTGTGAGAAGACCCGCACTTCTCCCTTGATAAGTGTTGCTATGTTCTTTATCTCTTGTGAAAAGGAGGTTCTGTTATAAAAATGACTCAGCAATGTGGAACCAGATGTACCTGATTTATTGGAATAGCAATAGGCTGCTGCGTGCATGCCGAGTGTTGCCGGAGGTCATGTGTATTCAAGAGTATTTAGCTTATTGGCATCTATAGTTGCAATTTTTATGTAGCTTCTGCATCTGTCCTTTAAAGCAAAACCAGGTAGGTGTCGAGCTATGTCTTTTTCCAAAGCCAGGAATAAAACATGTCAGTTGGGTTGTTTTCTCTCTTGGCTGCCATCTGGTCAATTTCAGGTTAATTGCTGATGCTTTTCCTCAACTCTCCTCCGCTCTGATAAATCCAGAGGGTCTGCTGAAAAGTAATTGATTTAAGAGGAACCAGGGTGATTCTATTGGTCATTCAGGATCTAAGGATGTTTTTTCTGCCTTCGAATGAAAGCATTCCAGACCCCATCTGAAAAAACCCAAACCACTTATTAAGCCCTATTAGTGAGGGACTCAACTGTAATGATCATGTTTTTCCTGCACTTTTCTGCTAACCTGTCAGAAGCTTTGTTGCCATTCCTGGAGTACACACTCATTAAATTGGTTGACTTATCTAAGACATAATAAGTCAGTCAGACAGTTGAGATCAAACACTACCGAAACCCTGTTCTAATATAGTTAATTGGTTGCATAATCCCATCGCTAGTTAACATTACCCTTGTTCTGGTAGCAGCAGTATACTTTTAGAAATGTTTACTACCTAAAAGACGGTTAAAATGACTTGTTAAACTATCTAAAATGTGTCTAATTTCACTTAAAAGGATCCACACTGAGATGTACATCCGATGTTTTTACCTGACAAAATAATTGCATCTAAAGGGGAAACACATACAATTTTATCAAGCACATAAAGTTGTGCGTTTGGCTAGCTAGATATTGCCCCAGCAAGTAGCTAGTGGTGTAACTGATCACAAAACTCACAGTTCGTATCAAACCGCGGTTTTGAGTCATGGATCTGATAAATACAATTTGATCAGCAAAAGGAGTAAAATAGGCTAACTGCTTTCCATTTGTTTCTAACCCTATGATCATACTCTAATCATGTCAGAAATATCTGTGTGTGTTTGTGGCTCGATTATCTCGCTAACCGGGCACTTTGTGAAACTCATGCGGCGGGTGTATGGCTCAGGATCCCAGGATGTGCCGGCTCTTAATAAAAAATAAAATAAAATAAAAAGCCTGACTGACAGGGGCCCCCAAAAAATTGAAAAACTAATAGAAATTATAAACTTTTTTTTTTTTTTTTTTTTCTTCATGGGGCCCAAAATTCCTGGCGGCACCCCTGTGAGAGAATAACTGACCAGGCTATTCAGCAAATTGTTAGTTTCTATATACATAGAAAAAAGAGACCGCGCATTCAGTCTGTTCAACTAGAGAAATGGGTAAATGTTCAAAAGAACGTGCATTTTATCTAGTTAGAATAACAAGCAACCAGTCATATAGTGTAGGGGCCAATTGCGTTGATGGAGGGTTTATACACTGTTTCTAGAATGAGGTTACACATTTGGTTATTGTGCCAAAGTGATGGACTTTTAGGCCCATTTATAATTCTGGGAATCCGTATGTATTTGCCTGTGTGTCACCCAATCAACTAATGAGTATTTTTTTTATTGGCTATTGTTCCCACAATTTACATGATTCGCCATCAGTGTTGGGTGTAACGCGTTACAATGTAATTAAACACGTTACAGTAGTCTGACTACTTTTGTTAGGGAATGAGTAATTTAACGCGTTACTTATTTAATTGAATTAATCTGTTACTAGTTCCTTGTTCATGAAATAACGCATTACTTCATTTAGTCTTTTGGTCGCGAGCACTCAATATGTAGCTAAAAGTCTTGGAAAGTTGAGGCTACTTTTCGCTAGGTAACTACCAAAACGTCTTAATCTGTTAAAGCCGAATTAAGGCCAATTTATACTTATACTTAATTTATACGCGCACAGGGAACGCCCTCTCCCTCTAGGAACTCCCTCTCCGTGCCCTCTCCGAACCCCTTGGAGAGCTCTACGTGCACCTCCTGATTTTCCTGACTATCCGTCCGTCAGTCTGTCATTTTACGGATACCCCTTGGCTGTGATTGGTCCGTATTAAGAACCGCTTGTGTCAGGGGCGGGGGCGGGGTTGCCGTGACCAACAAGAGACTCCGAGCGTGCGTCTGTCCGTAATGGAGTCGGAGAAGTATAAATCGGCCTTTGAGGCTGTGTAATAGGGATGGGCGATATGGCCTAAAATCCATATTGCGATATACATTGCAGCCTCTTGCGATAACGATATATATCACGATATATAAATTATAATAGAACCATTTCAGAACAGGTTACATAGACCCCAGTGTTTCCCCACACATAGACTAATCACAGAATCAACACCGGCCGCCAGAAATTGCATTTCGTTATTATTTTTTTAATAAGCAGTGTTATCAGCGTATTAGTTCAGCTGCATTTCCTTTCCCTGCTCTCCCTCTGTCTCTCTGTCACTCATGCGTCTCTCACATACACACGCACACACAGTCATAACGTCAGCACACGCTAGCAACGACACTATGCAATGTCAGCGAGGCTTCAGCATTAGTAGGCTACCGTAGCTACAAGTCTAGGAAAGTTGAGGTGACTTTTCGCTAGGTACCTACGAACATGTCTTCATCTGCTAAACAAGTGGGTTCCCCATCGTTCTTTTGGTGAGCTGTCTCACGAGCCCTACTTACCCGGCGTCATGTAGCCAACCAAATACTTATTTAGCACTAGCGTTGCTACCTGCGTATATGCAGAAATTGTATATTTTGAGACAGGGTCAGGGAGAGAAAGAGATAGATTTGTTAGGCTTTTAAGAAAGAGTAGGAGAGGATATACTGTAATACATATACAAAAAAAGGTTATGTGTAACGTTCTGTGTAACGACCCTCCCCAGTAGTTTGCTGCTGCTCGTTGGACGGCTTAAATCCGAATCAAGTCCAAATAATGGATGTTGCACCGGTCTTTTTCACTAGCTTTCGCTTTCAGTCATAGCAACTCAAGATGATTAATACGATGATGCATTGCAGCTCGTCTCTCTAAATTTCGCGGGTAGATTGCGTCCTACATGCATTATCGCGATAGAGATTTAAATTCTATTGCACTATCGTAGGCCAATTTTCTATCGTTTATATTGCATATCGTTTATATCGCCCATTCCTACTGTGTAATAATTTAATTTACCCGCCACGGTGGCCGGTAGCTGAAGCGAGTTTACCCGCCACAACACAAAATCACCTGCATTTGGCTGGTAGCAGGTGCTAATTTCCATCCCTGGTGCTATTGCTGAGGTCAACCCATTAAGTGTGCCTTCTGGGCATAAGAGTGACCAAGGTGAATTGTCTTAGAAATAAAATACTTTTCTTAATGTAACGCAAAATTAACTTAACACCTTACTCTCTACAGCAAGTAACTAACTAACTAACGTAACTAGTTACTTTACAAGGAATGTAGCTAGTAACTGTAATTAGTTACTTTAAAAAGTAACGTTACCCAACACTGTTCACCATATACCGTCCTGTAGGCTAACAGGTGTTTCAGCAGATCTATTTCAAGATTGTAGGGGGTCAATATTGGCCAAACAACCTAAACGAATTCCCCTATGGTTTGAAGAAAGATGGGGAAACTGAACAGTGTATTAACATTAACCAAATAATGCAAATTGAATTACAGTTATTTGACTATGGGTTAAATCAGAGCAAGAATGGTCAAGTTAAGGTTAAATAATATAATCATTTAATCATATTGCAAATGAATGAAATCAATGAAAGTTAACTCTTACCTACTCTACCATGATTATTGTAAACCAGAGATAGAAAGCAAGAGGTGAGGAAGAAGGAGTAGGACAAGCCAGAGCTGAGGAGAAGGTCTCAAGAGATCAAGAATCCACAGAGGCTTCACACCTTTTATACCCAAGAACAACTAATCACACAGAATCTTGACCCTTACTTATAAACATGACTAGCATGACAGGGTGTCAAAGTGACAGTGTACAGTGTTTCCCCTAGGATTTTTTTTTGCAGTGGGCGCAGGTCTGTAAAACCAGAGTGGTTTTCATTTAACAAAACAATCGGGTCAAATTATGATTTTCAAACAGTTTGAGACCATAAGCATCATACATCTTGAAGGGGCAGACAAATGATCAAACAGGATTTCGCTAATGGTACACAAGCAACTAACTTTCTCTAACGTTCTCTGTTAAGGGACCGGGACCAATCTGTGATTAAACTCAAATCATATAGTTGATGCAGTGCTTTGTAGCTGAAGAGATCATTTAGCAGCTGACACTGGCAGTATCATTACAACAGATAAGGCGTGGACGGTACAAGTCACGGTTCGGTTCATACTGCGGTTCAGACATCTAGGTTATGGACGAGTTCGGTACAATGGAGGGAAAAGCCAAACAAACCAGGTTCCTGTACAAGTGAATACGGAGCATTCAAGATGACATAAATTCCGATTGCTTCAGTGATTTTGGCCCTATTTGTATGTGTATCTAAAGGCTGGTTAAGCACTGTAGGGAGGATAAGTTGGACAGTATTTTTGTCTCGTTCCAGTGATAGGCACACCTGGGTGATGGCGTCGGATATGTTTAATCATTTAGTACACGCGCTTATCCAGATGCATAATATGCGTTAGCCGGCGGGTCCTCTATCTCTTGTGGGTCGCCACCACTCGCCATACTCTTCCTAAGTGCTGCTAGCTATCTCTGACTCATGGCGAGTGCTAAGGCGGGGCTAAAGATTAGTGTGCCTAAAGAACATGAGTATCTAACCGTAGTTCCGCATTACAGTAATTAATTTGCACACGACTTTTATTTATTTTTATACCGTGTATTTTCCGTGTAATTTCATGCACCGAACCGTGGAACGGTACCGAAAGTACCGAATGTTTCGGTACCGTTCCACCCTTACAACAGATCCTTCCTGATTTCATGAGAATGCGCTTATGAGATTCAAACATCGCCAAAACATAAAACATATCCAAGATGGCACAATTCAAAAAAGCCCTATTAGTGGCATTTTCACCACTGAGCATTTTCTGTAGGCAGCCATATTGACGTCAGAGACTTCACTGTATCCAGTTATATCATACTATCAATGGTTCTGTTCCCTTAATTCACTTGTGAATACCACAAGGCACTACACAAGCCATTCACCTAGCTTAATTAAAAATGAATGGGAAAGCTTTGCTTTGCTCTATTCGCTGTACACCTGTGGCTCACTGGTCTAATGCGTGCCCCATGTAGACTGAGACCTCGCCTGTGTTCAAATCTGGCTCAGGCCGTTTACCGCTTGTCATTCTGTCTCTCTCTCTCCACATTTCCTGTCCTCTCAGTAAAATAAAAAAAAGCAGTGATGCCCCTAAAAATACATCTTAAAAAAGAAAAACAAAACATTTATCATACATGGGATCCTCTGTAATGCATCAGAAGTTCAACCATACAGATACACATTCGTCCAGTTCTTGGTCTGTCAGTATGAAATAATAGGTTTGCATGACTAACTTGCTGTGTCAAAGCTATCGCTTCTTAATATTATTGAGGTCTTTGGTACTCCTGTGAGTGAACCTGCTGACAGTGTTGCAGATGATGCACGCCCTCCAGCTGCCCATCATTTTATTTATCTCTGTGATTCTAAAGCTTGCTGCTATTTCCTGGCCTAAAAACATTTAGGCTATATTGTGTAGCCTAAAATGAAAATGGCTCTTAAAATCTCATTATTGCCATCCAGTTGGGAATAGACTCGCTTGAACTGCTCATTGGTTCTTCAATATAACCATAATGGGTGGCTGGAGAGTGAAATGTTAGTGGCAACCTAAGTCTTTGTCGCTGACTGAGTAGGTGATGGAGTGATGTGTATACAGTCTTAAATCTTGAACCTTGAAATGGCCTATGCCCCCACACCCGCATCACCTTTGCCACCACTTTCACAATGTTATAGACAGAACACTGGGGAGTGGAACTTTCTTTCCTCTCTCTCTTCCTTTGGTCTTGAAAGGACTGGGGGCTGCCAGTGTATGTATGAATATGCCAATTATGGACACACAGGCATACACACACATGTACAACCCCTCCCCCCCCCCCCCCCCCCCCACACACACACACACACATACACACTTCCACCTCAGAGCTGAGTGAAATGTTGTACCCGGCATGGATTACTGAAGACTAGTGAGCCATAGTGTCAAATTATAATGACACTGTTGTCCAGTGTTTGGTAAGGGCTGTGGATGGAGGGGTTCAAGTTCTTGCACCCAGTATGTAAATCTAGCTCTCTGCTCTGAAGATGAGGTATCTGTAATCATTTGGAGTTTATGTAACGGGTTACAAATGCTAACGAGCCACTGGAGTTATGCTAGCCGTTTTCTTTTTTCTTTTCTTCTCAATAATTCATTTGCCCGAAGCACTCCAGGGAAAGCATGGGCATTTTCCTCTCCTGTGTTTTCTTTCCTAATTGACATCCCTATTCTCCAAACATATGCAAATCCATGTTCATGAATAACTGCAGCTGCCAGTCAAATTCCCCCATGACAGGAGCCGTTGAGCAACACATAGCTGGCGCTACGGGTGTCATGGCCAATGGTTGAAAGCTGTCATTTTGGCTCGCTCTCTACCCCGGTGTCATTTCAGTGATATCTGAAAACGGAATATTCCCCTCTGTTGGGCGGGATTCTGTCTTGGTCGAAGTTGCATAGAGGAATTTGGACAGTTCATCACGTAGATGGCGGTCGAGTCTGACGGCTCTCTTGTCGGTGTGTGTTCAGGGCCGCCGTCTGTCAACACCTGGCCGTGTGATAATGAACCTCAGCCCTGTGACCCGGTTGCAGCACACACACACTTGGCAGCAAAAACCAGGCACTGTAGAGCTTTCTGGCTACTCCTAATGATGTTTTAATTGAGGCACCCCCCCTTCTCCACCCCTCCTCCCTGTCCCCTGTCTGGTGAATAGACTGCTCCCTGACTTGTTGTCAGAGATTAATCTCCCCTCCGATTTGTTTATCCTGCTGTGGTCTTTTTTTTCTTTCTTTGTGCCTTTTTTGTATCGCAGCATGTTACCACTGAACTCAACTCCCTGGGCCATTGTGGCTGCTGCGCTCTGTCTCCCACTGGGTTTGGGTATATTCGCCAGGGCTCCCCTCACTGTTCACAGGATTAAATACTTTTTTTTTTAATAAAACAACAAACACTGAACAACAACAAAAATCCAAGACTAAAATGAAACTGGCAGGTGGTGGAAGTGATTTGATTACACTTCAAGGAACTCTCCTCCTGGAAAGCTAGAGGTCATTGATTGGTTGATACTGGACTGGGTTCACAGTTGACAGCCAGTCTTGTAGAATGATGCCCGGTCACACATGTTCTCTAACTTGCACACCCATCTGTACTTAGCAAGACACCACAGACAAGTTTGTATTGCTGTTCTTGTGGGGATTCACGATTCATTCCCATCCAAAATCCAGTTTTGGCGAACCCCTAATGTTAACCCTACTAGGACTGAACGATTCATTGCATTTGCGATAATATCGCAATGTGACAAAACAAGATTTTGTCATCGCAAAGGCTACGATTTTACTTTGGTGCACGTTCAAGTATTGTGCAAAACCTGCCTGGCTAACGTTGCTACCTCACGGGGCAACACCACCAACCTAATTTGGCCCTTTAAAAAAACCCTAAGCCATGTATGATGCATAGCTAAAATGCTGAACACCAGTGTGTCAAATAAGCCACACCAAAAGGATCACTGATCAAAATGTTTCAAACATTTTGATCATATTCATGTACGAAATTACTCAAGCAGTAACAGCGTTCATCACGAAAGATATGGTGCTCCTCGGTGATACACATACAGTAGGATCACTATGGCTGTCAGTGCCATTATGTTTCTGTTAGGCTACTGACTGGATCAGAAATGTTCAGTGTTTCTTTTAAGATTTAACCTTTTAGATGTGTGAGTTCTAAATATTTCCGACGGTCCCCACAGCGCAAGTTTTTTTTGTCTCTCCAAAACGGTAGCTAGCTAGCTTAGTTCTAACTTCACCGTTCGAACTGTAACACCGTTACATTTACCCCCCTGAAACTCACTCCGGTGGTTAGCTGCGCTAACCTCGTGAATCCGGGTCACGGCACCAATGTGACGGGTATGTAACAGTTGTAGCCACGCTCCATCATGACAAGGTTCGTACCCGATGAGCAAGTTTCACGGTTCTAACTCCGTTACATTAGTTAAGAAAGTGCAATCCACATGTTATGAGCCTACGTTTAGCTTGGATTTACCAAAATATTTTCTATGAGGTACAGGCAGTATGTTTTCCAAAAATGTTCTGAACTTTGTGTGTTATGTTGCTTACTGGAGATCAGTAGTATATAGCCTATTTATATTTATTAATAATAAATCATATTAATCACATATTCAATTGCAATATTAGTCAAAATAATCGCAATTATCTTATTTTCCAAAATGTTCAGCCCTAAACCCGACCTTAACCCAAATACCTAACCTGAACCTTAAACCTAACCCTAGCTCCTGTTGAACAATAACCCCAACCCCCCCAAACCCCCCTAGAATCGAGGTCAGTAACAGGTGGACCATGGACCTATAACCGATATAGGTCTATCTACTCAGTCAATTATTATAATTTCAGAATCAGAAGGGATTTTATTCGCCACGAATGTTTGCACAGACCAGGAATTTACTTTGGCAGGAAGGTGCATACATTAAACATATAGGAATCTTGAAACTTAAATATGTGGACTAACTATACAAAAGGAGCAAAGTCAGTGTGACTCCTTGGCCTTGTTAAAGTGGCCAATAGCGGATGGGAAGAAACTGTTCTTGTGGCACTAGGTTTTGGTCTTGATGGACCGCAGCCTTCTGCCGGAGGGGAGTAGCTGGAACAGGGAGTGTCCAGGGTGGGAGGGGTCGGCCACAATCTTCCTCGTCCTGGGAGAGGATAGTGTCCAGGAAGCGGAAGGACTCCACAGTGCTGACTGGGGAGTCACTCAGGGTGATGGGGGTGAGTGGGACTGTATTCTTCCTGAAGTCCACAACCATCTCCACTGTCTTAAGAGCATTGAGCTCATAAGTTGTTCTGGCAACACCAGGTCACCAGGTTGTCAGCTTCCCACCTGTAGTCAGACTCGTCCCCGTCAGAGATGAGCCCAATGAGGGTGGTGTCGTTCGCAAACTTCAAGAGTTTGACAGACAGATGACTTGAGGTGCAGCTGTTGGTGTACAGGGAGAATAGCAGAGGAGAAAGGACGCAGCCCTGAGGAGATCCGGTGCTGATGGACTGGGATTTGTGTTCCCAGCTTAACGCACTGCTTCCTGTCAGACAAAAAGTCTGTGATCCACCTGCAGGTGGAGTCAAGCACGTTCAGCTGGGAGAGCTTGTCCTGGAGCAGGGCGGGGATGACGGTGTTGAAGGCAGAGCTGAAGTCCACAATCAGGATCCTGGCGTGGGTGAAGTGTGGTGTGAAGGGTGAAGTGGAGGGCCATGTTAACGGCATCATCCACATACCTGTTGGCTCTGTAGGCAAACTGCAGTGGGTCCAGGAAGGGGTCTGTGATGGATTTGAGGTGTGCCAGCACAAGGCGCTCAAAATACTTAATTACCACAGAGGTCAGGGCGACGGGTCTGTAGTCATTATGTCCAGTTGGCCTGGGCTTTTTTGGCACACGGATGATGGTGTAGGACTTGAGACAGGCTGGCACATGGTATGTCTCCAGGGAGGTGTTAAAGATGTTGGTAAACACAGGAGACAGCTGGTCAGCGCAGTGCTTGAGGGTGGCTGGAGAGACAGAGTCCAGCCCAGCTGCTTTGCGGGTGTTCTGGCTCTTAAAGTCTGTTAACTTCATCTTCCTGAATGGAGAGTCGTCACTTTAGAGGGGGGAGGGGGAAGGCCTCGTGGATGGGAAGGGGTAGTTCAGGACTGTCCAATTATCTTTCAAATCTGCAGTAGAACTTGTTCAGGTTGTTGGCCAGGCGGGAGTCGTTAGTGGAGTGGGGGGCTCTGGGCCCTCTGCAGACATAAGCAGAGTCTGAGAAACTGACGCTTCAGTTTTTTCAGAGTACAGTCGTTTAGCCTCTCTCACCGCCTTGCTAAACCTGTTCTTCGACTCCTTGAATCTATCTCTATCCCCACTCGTAAAAGCTTCCTCCTTCTCTGACCTCAACCTTCTGAGCTCTGCTGAGAACTAGGGCTGTCAACGAATATTCTAAATTTGAATATATATTCTAATAGTGGTAAAAAAAAAGAAATTTTGAATGTGAAAATGAATATTCAATGTAAAAAAAACACAACAAAACACGACACAGCGGCCCCTGTCACTGCTGACTCTTGACTTGTGTGGAAGATGGCAGAAAGTGCAGAACCCAGCTTGACCGCAGCAGAGAAAGTGATTGTAACCCTGGCCACAAATCTAAAGAGTGATGTCTGGAAATATTTCGGATTTTTGTCAGTTGATGGTAAACTTGTTGAGCCTACAGCTAAAGTAGTGTGTAAACTATGTAAGCTAGAGTTAGCTTACCATTCAACAACTAGCAACTTGAGGCTACATCCCCATGTTTACCACAGCACAGCTTGCTCGAAGCGTTCAATGTCGGTTCTATACTGTAAAACTTTTTATTTTACAAAAAACAAATTTTTGTGTAGGTAACTTGTCAAATATGTTTAAACTTAAATAAATTAGGCCTACCTACAGTATACAAGTAGTTATGTTTCGTTGTGTTAACTTGTCCTGTTATTGACGTACCTAATGTGCAACCAGAAATTAAAATGTGTTTTTTTTAAGGGAATATTCGAACATCATTTTTGAGCAATTTTGACAGCCTTAATACACACAAATGCATGTAACATTTATATATTTAGTGTCTCATTTAATTTGTATGTCAATTAGGCATTTGTATGTCAATTAGGCATTTCATTATATATATATTTTTTTTACAAAACAGTTTCTATTAATTTATCTATTTATTTAAATTGGACCAACACGGCATTCCATACAAATGGCGCAGCTCGCAAGTAAACGTAACAATTCTCACAGAAAAAGAAATTGTAGGTTAGGTATTTATTTTTTCTATGTTGTGATGATGTGGGCTCTCACGTGTCAATTTACGTAGATATCTAATATTTGGGACAGTCCATTTGTGTGGGGAGACTTGTGCGGGTTAATCCATAACAATATAACATTCTAATCTTTATTTAAACGTGAGTATGATATTATATACAAGCTTAATTTTTTCTCTCAATAAGTAACCAGTAGCTTACAAAATAAAGTTGTTGATAATGTCACTGCCAATTAATATAATTTCTTAACCGTAATTCAAACAAGATAGGATAGGTTGTGGGGAATTGTTTTCTCTCTTGAAATGATTGTTATCTGGTTTTCCCTCAACGAAGTGGTAGCACCCAATCTTTAGGTCTTAATAAGTTCGGAACGGCTGTGTTAAGACGGCAATTGCTGTCGTCTTAAGTCGGCCAAATGTGTTGTCTTCACACAAACGCAAAATGTCAGGTTTTGGCACATATGGCCCTCCAAATTAACTCTGCAAGATAAGAAGAGACAGCACTGGCTGTCAAAATAAATAAACTTTCCCCATGCCACACCATTGCAGCACTTTGGAAATTAAAAAGTTCCTCTGGGGGGGAGTTTTAGGGCGTTGGTGGAGGGAGGGAGGGAGGGAGGGGGGGTTACACATGGGTCTACTGTAGACAGTAGATTGACCCACATGAACCAGACTGGTAGGGCGGCTGGGGTACCTGTAGAGAGAAGACCTTAAATGAAGCCTTCTTTCAGCTTAGTAAACCTCCAGCAATGAGTCCCAGAGTGCTTTCCCTCCGCAAGAAACACACAGCTGTCTCACAACCCCCTTCACACAAACACATACACACACTTCCGTCACTACGGCCACTTATCACACTGTCACCCTTGTCGCGCCATGCTTTGCCTCCTCTTTGGTTGACAGTAGTGTGTGTGTGTGTGCGTGTCGTGGCATGTCTTATAAGAGTTCCCAGTGGCAGGGATAATGGTCACATCATGCCTGGTGTGGCAACTTGCTGTTAAGCAGTGACAGCAGGAGACAGCACCAGTGTGCTACTGTCCAGCAACAGCACTTAGGCCTGACTCAGAGAGAGGGGCTGTTGTTGCAGATATACAGCTGTGGTCATGTGTGTGTGTGTGTGTGTGTGTGTGTGGTGGGGGGGGAGTTGATTTTTACAACTGTTTGAGGATCCAATGGAGTTACAAGATTCTGTCACAAGCTCTTAAATTATTCATATTGGGTAAACATTTGTAGAACCCACAGACAGATGGAGTGACCAAAAGCATTTATAAAAGAAAATCAAACCTTTTGTATTATAAGTATAAGTTTGCTTTGTGTTACAGATCCGCACACTGTTGCCTTTTTGGCTTTCAGCTCTTGTTCATTTACACCCCTCTCATTGGCTGTTCTCCCCTCTCCCTCTAGCGATTTATAACTACGATGCCCGCGGTGACGAGGAGCTGTCCTTACAGATTGGAGACACTGTACACATCCTGGAGACGTACGAAGGTGAGAATGATGACACGGTGTCCGTGACAACAGGCTCGAAGTGCCTCCTCGTCCCCCCTCACCACCACCTGGAGGGACAAGCAGGGTTTTGTCTGTGTTCATGACACACCTCCAATAATTGTATATGATTCCATATGATTTTAGAGATGCACCAAATCCAGATTGTTGGGGTTCGGCCGAATAACAAGTCCAATGGTTAAGATTCTGCCAAAAACCGAATACCGAATCCTACTCCCATCATCAGTCTATTAACACAGTAAACACATTAATGAACAACGTCCACAGCAGTGTATCTTTGATCTTATTTTCTTTAAAAAAAAATTGCTGTAAAAAAGTAGGCTACCCCCAAGTACAAACCAAAACCTTTTAATAAAAGTGCAACAATACAAAGAAACGTGTTTTTCTTTTTTTTTTTCAGAATATTTTTGGTGACTTAACTAAAATGAATGTTATTCAACATTTGCTCAATAAACATGGATAGTAGGATGTTTTTTCGTTTAGAAACAATTTAAACGACTTAAAAACATTGTAGGCCTAAACACACACTTCTCCTGCATCAAAATTAACCTATAACCACAAACCTTTCACATTAAATTAGAGTTTCCTTTCAGGAAAACAAGACGCTCGGCATTAAGAGGTGACAGCCGGTTGCGAGTGTGGGAACGAATGTCCCCAGCAGTACTGAAAAGTCTTTCGCTGGGCACAGAGGTTGGTGGTGCACAGAAGTAGATCTTTGCCATTTTCGCCATACAATAATGTATCGATACATTATTATCCGTTATTTTCCGTTGGTTACTTATTGATAGCTAGCTACTATGGAAAATATAATGCAATTGCTTGCTTTAGCTTTGGCGTTTGAGGAGGAGGAGGGTGAACAGGTCGGTGGCGCACAGAGGTAGATCTTTGCCGTTTTCGCCAGCAGTGGAATTTGCTGCTGGTTTGTCTTCCACCACTGAAGAGGATCCTCTCTAAGAGGAATCAGCTGAAAAAAACACTTATCTCCACGTCAGCACCCGATGTGACTGCCTCAGTATTACTGCGGTACAGATCGTCCCAGCCGCTCCAGATTCCTGAACAGTGTCGTTTAGTGCGAACTGTCGGGCCTTGTTCCTCCTCAGGCTGTTCAGTTGCTGTAGTAGTAGGCCCAGCATGTGCGTCTTGATCTGATTCAGATAAACGGGATGCAGCCACCTGCACAAGCAACTTGGATTGGCACTGTTCTGTGTCACTCGCCCAAAAATGTTGCCTTGTGTCTGGGATCCAGACTTGTTGCCACAACTAACTGGCTATTCTGCTCGCTTCTCTCAAACCTACCCTAGCTAGCTACTATGGCGAGAAAAATGCAATTACTTGCTTTAGCTTTGGCGTTTGAGGAGGAGGAGGGTGTACAACCAAGGCACGGTATAACTAAGGGCACCGGTAACTAAGGTAGAAGGTTACTAGGGAAGGTACACTCGTACCTGCTCTCCACGTCCCGATTGGTCAGCTGTCAGAAAGGCGCTTGACGTCACCCAGCGCTTTTCTGAAAAGTTGAGAAAATTGAACTCAAAAAGGCGTCAGGCGCTGCACTTTAAAAAACGTTTTTTTCCTTTTCCCATAGGGTTGCATGTAAAAAAGGCGCTGGCAGTTGAAAAAAATATGTCAAGTGTGAACACGGCCAAACAGTCCACCTGTAAACACCTTTCCGTAGCCTAAGCAACGGCAGCGTCATCACGTCGACCAGCGTAGTGCACGTAGTGCAAGCGTAGAGTTCGGTTTGGTGGAAAAAATGTTACGGTTGTGCCAAAACCTAACCCTGTCAAAAAGCCCAATATTCGGCCGAATCCTGGATTCGGTGCATCCCTAGATTGGATGTTATTGTAAGCGTGTGTTATATTTGACCACCTGACCCCCCCCCACCTTCCCCCCCGGCTCTGATGCACTTTAGCACAACAAAATGATTCACCATAGAAAGATGCCTCTTTCTTATTTTCTACAACAGCCATGCAAAAGCTTTTTGGGAAATGCTGCCTCTGTCTTTATCCTTCCTTGTCCTCTAGGCTGGTACCGCGGCCACAGATTGAGAAGAAAGTCCAAGAAAGTGAGTTGGTACTTGCAGAACATTGGCTGAATGTTATTTCATATTTTCTAAAACGCATTTGTACCTAATTTATATCTGTAGTTATGACGTAAGCATGACCTATCGGAACACGGAAGTGGAATGTTGAGATGTACGACGTGCATGTTCTGCTAATTGGTGCTCAAATGATGAAGTTCAAATATGTTGTCAGATCATTAACAACAGTGCTAGCGAGATTTCTTTGCATGTCCTTGCTAACACGTTCCCATTCATCCCATTGATCTTGTGTTGGGTTTGGGTTCCTGTTCCTATACCCCACCAGTTCCCAGCTGATAGACACAATCTCACCAGGACTGTCAGCTTGTTTAATTCTGTGTTCGCTCTCTCCCCTGCAGGGTATCTTTCCTGCCTGCTTCATTCACCTAAAGGAGGCCACAGTTGAGGGCAATGGGTCAGTACATCTGTTCCAATAAATAACTCTTGACTCTTTATGGATTCTAAAGGTTTTTATATAGTTATTTATGACACATATTTCTCGTGAATTGATTTGCTGTATTCGAAAAGCCTGAGTGGCAGATTGCGTATGCAGTTTGTAACTAATTGGAATTTAAAATGGAAGCAGCCAGTATTCAGCTTTTATCAACCAACCAGTGGTGTTTTCGTTGGAGTGTGTATGTGTTGACGTGTGTGTGACCTGGCAGGCAAAAGGAGACTGTCATCCCCACTGAGCTGCCCCTGGTCCAGGAGGTCACCACCACCCTGCGAGAGTGGGCCTCCATATGGAGGGACCTCTACGTTGTGAGTCCACACACACACCTGCACACACTTGCACTCACTCACACACCTGCACTCGTACACACACTATTGAATAAACACTCTATGCACCTCACATAAATATCTAAAATATACTAGTTGACACACACACACACACATGCTAGTAAACCCAGTTGGTCAACAGTTGGCTAACAGTTGTGGCTCGTGTCACTGTTCCAAAGCATGTGAATAAGGTTTTCATTATTTGGTGTGCTAAGCTCCATCTGAGGAAGACTGAATATGTGACAAGGGGGTAAATACAATGACTGTGAGTAAATAGAAAGTAGAGAGAAAACGTTTGGTCACATGACTTTGATCTTGATCATCTGTGTGCGTGCCCTGTTTCCGCAGGGGGACAAGAGAGAGATGTTCAACTCGGTCCGGGACATGATCTACGACCTCATCGAGTGGCGATCGCAAATCCTGTCGGGCACCCTCCCTCAGGATGAGCTTACCGAGCTGAAGCAGAGAGTCACCTCCAAGATTGACTACGGAAACAAGTGAGGGACACACTCCCCGTCCTCCTCCAGATGGCTCGGCTTAGAGAGCGAGACTTGGCTCAGCCAATAGACACGCTGAAGTACATTTACATTTAGTCATTTAGCAGACGCTCTTATCCAGAGGGCATTCCCCTCAAGGCAAGTAGGGTCAAGTGGAATCGAACCGGCAACTTTATGATTAATAGCCCGATTCCCTAACCGCTCAGCCATCTGCCCCCTAGATTACATTTAGTCATTTAGCAGACGCTCTTATCCAGAACTAGATAGATAGAAGTAGATAATAGTATAGTAATAGTATAGTAATAGTATAGAGCTTGCTCAGCCTTCCCTGTGCACCACCAAAGGAGCCCATGCTGGGTTTGTGGCAGCCCAGGAAAAGAGAAGTGCCCCCCCCCCCCCCCCCCCAGTGTGGCGGGGAGCACAGGGTGATGAAGGTGTCGGAGCGGGACCCTAGGAGGATCACACCTCGCTGTCATTTCCTCCTCTGAAAAATTGTGGATTGAGAAGAGAATCTTAGAGAGTGAGAGGGAGAGGGAGAGAGGATCAGCAAGGGCTGTAGTGAGAATGGAGAAGAAAGAGAAGCCCCAGGGCTCTAGGGAGAGACAGACAAAGAGAGAGCAGGATGTTGGAAGGGAGAGAGAGACAAAGAGAGAGCAGGATGTTGGAAGGAAGAGAGAGACAAAGAGAGAGCAGGATGTTGGAAGGAAGAGAGAGACAAAGAGAGAGCAGGATGTTGGAAGGAAGAGAGAGACTCAGCTCGAGCTCTAGGGAGAGAGAGACAAAGAGAGAGCAGGATGTTGGAAGGAAGAGAGACAAAGAGAGAGCAGGATGTTGGAAGGAAGAGAGAGACAAAGAGAGAGCAGGATGTTGGAAGGAAGAGAGAGACAAAGAGAGCAGGATGTTGAAAGGAAGAGAGAGACAAAGAGAGAGCAGGATGTTGGAAGGAAGAGAGAGACAAAGAGAGAGCAGGATGTTGGAAGGAAGAAAGAGACAAAGAGAGAGCAGGATGTTGGAAGGAAGAGGGAGACAAAGAGAGAGCAGGATGTTGGAAGGAAGAGAGAGACAAAGAGAGAGCAGGATGTTGGAAGGAAGAGAGAGACAAAGAGAGAGCAGGATGTTGGAAGGAAGAGAGAGACAAAGAGAGAGCAGGATGTTGGAAGGAAGAGAGAGACAAAGAGAGAGCAGGATGTTGGAAGGAAGAGAGAGACTCAGCTCGAGCTCTAGGGAGAGAGAGAGAGAGCTCAGATGGGGTTCTAGTAAAGACAGGTTCTCAGCTACCGCCAGAGTTATTTACGGCACTAGTATTTCCCTGATATCAGCCATAGTATATATCCACTCCCTAGCTGAAATATACAGATACTGGATATATGTATGAACATTTTCACAGACCAGATGCATTCAACACACAGGCAGTTTGTCAGTCTGTCCTTTGAAGAAGTGGAAATGTGTCTGTCAGCGTGAATGTATAACATTGACAAACAACATTAGTTTGTGGTGCGATAAAGATGAACAAGCAAGTTTAAACGCCTCCATAAAACATTCAGTTAAATAACATCAAATGACCATTTAATCAGTCAGATTTTAGGGTAAAAAAGTGAAAGACAAAGTAACACCTAATGTCTGTCTGTCTCTCCACAGAAACATAGTAGGTCTAGTTGCAGAATGTCAGCTGCTACACGTCTCTCTCCCTCGCTCTCTCATTTCCACCATCCTTCTCTCTCTCTGCCTCCCTCATTATCTCTGTCAAAGGTGGATCATCTGAGCCCATGCACCATCAGAATGATTGCATCGATTGTCTTCTGTGTAACAGGTACCTGGACCTGGACCTGGTGGTGCGAGACAAGGACGGCAACATCCTGGACCCTGAGCTGACAAGCACTATCAGCCTTTTCAGGGCCCACGAAGCAGCCTCGAGGCAGATAGAGGAGAGGATCCAGGAGGAGAAGGTAGCCAGACACCACAGCTGGCCACAGATGGTAGAGGGATGGGGGTTGGGGGGTGAGTAAGGGAAGGATAGAGAGAAGGGAGAGAGGGGGAGAGGGGGTTGGGTGAGTAAACAGGAAGAGAGAAAGGTAGAGAATTAGGGAGACAGAGAGGGTTTGGGTGGTTGGGTGATTAAGGGAGGGAGAGAGAAAGTAAAGGTGGAGAAAGCAAGGGTGAGCAAGAGATGGAGGTAGAGAGGGAGAAAGTGGTAGGAAGGGTGTGTGAGAGGGAGGGGAAGAGAGATGGAGAAAGGGGGAGAGGGAGAGTATAGAGTCTGAGTGTTTCATACCAGGAAGTGTAAAATACAGACTGTCATGCATCACATTGGCGCAATGATGAGCATTTAGCAGGGTGAGGGCTCTCTGACAGGTGAGAGAGAGAGAGGGAGCTGAGCACAGGCCTCATCTGCCTGTAGACTCACACACACACAAACACTTGAACTCTCAGAGGAAAAAGGGCTTACCTGGGCAACAGAGAAAAGGGATAACATTCAAGTGCCTCCATCTTAACCTCCCTCGGTCCCTGACCCAGCATCCTGAATTTCATCTGTGCAGGTAGCAGGGTTCTGGAACGCAGCTCCCCGTTCTGCTACACACTCTCATCACGTGACCTTCTCATCTTCCCCTCTTTGCATATGGACGGCAATTTGAAATTCTCTCAGGTCACCCGCTAGGAATGTTAATTTGGGTTTTTGGCTGGCAGTTACCCAGGACCAACACATATGCTCTCACACACATAAATACACACACGCACAGTTTATAGACTGTTAAGAAGATCAGACCAATAAAAAAAAAACACACCTCGCAACGATTGCGTGTGACGCTAAGTAAGACCTCCTGTCTGGTCCTTTTGTGTAAAGGCGCGTCATTTTGTATGTTAACACGCTTAATACATTTAATATACCCCCACCTCACACCACCACTATCACCCTGTCAGTCCAACAGATTGATTTATAAAGCTTAATCAATTCTTCTCCCAAATGTAAAAACACATCAAACTGTCAAGACCCCACACTTACCCCTCATCCTGACGGACGATAAATAACCCCCGTGCTCGTCACTTAGTCCTCTGCATCAGTACAAGGAGAGCGTTTCTATGTGCCTACTCGGTCCCCTTGCCCCTCGGTTGTGTCCCCAGGGCCGGCCACCTCCTACGCAACCTTCCCCGGGCCGGGGCTGTGACGGGTGGCCTACTGAAGAGTGCTGGCCCCCTTAATTGAAGGCAGCGTCTTTCTCACTCTCTTGCTCTCTCTCTCCCTCTCCCCCGCAGTCCCAGAAGCAGAATATCGACCTGAGTCGCCAAGCCAAGTTTGCCTCCACGCCCTCCTTTGCCCTCTTTGTGACTCTGAAGAACGTGGTGTGCAAGATAGGGGAGGACGCCGAGGTTCTCATGTCGCTCTATGACCCTGTGGAGTCCAAGTTCATCAGGTACGTGTTCAACAGGAACCACATGAACACAGCGCCACTGGTCTGAAGACAGCGAGTCGAGCTCTCTGAGCCCGGGCGTCTGGCTTTGTTCCAGGATTTCTACAACAGCCAAACACTAGTGAGGTGAATTGTTTCCAAACAGAGCGTGTGTAGTGTTGGGTCAGCGTATAGTATTGAACGTCTAATTGCAATGTCGTGATTTCAGTTAACCTTTTCTCCCCCTTTAGTGAAAACTATCTGGTGCGATGGTCAAGTTCAGGGCTGGTAAAAGACATAGACCAACTTCACAACCTTCGATCGGTATTCACGGTGAGTGTGTGTGCGAGTGATAAGGTGCGTGTGGGTGACTTCAAGCTCGAATACTTGTGGGTGTGCTGGCTGGGTACCGGTTAACCATACATGTTGGTAGAGTTGAGGTTGAGGCGATGTTTATCCAGCTTGTTTAAGAAAAGAAAGGAAAGGCTTGCTGTATTTACCGAGGAGAGCTATGGAAGGGGTCACCTCACCGATGCCCCTCATACAACGGCACAGGAGCGTCACTGGGCCCCCCTGGGTGGGGGTGGGTGCACACAGGGGTTTAGAGCAGGAAATGAGGACACAATCAAAGTTGTGTCAAGGCAATTTGTGCCGAACAGTGCCTCCTTAACAGTCCCTGAAAAGGTTCGATCAATTCATCAATGCTGGACATGGCAAATGTCATTGCCTAATAAGCAGCACAAGTCCCCACGCAGTCAACTCCAATGTAAACATTATGAGATGCCCACGTTCCCAGCAGGGGCAGTCCATGACGACCCATTGTATCTCTCTTGGTGCCTTGTCTCGTCTCCCCCAGGACCTGGGAAGCGAGGATCTGAAGAGAGAGAAGATCAGCTTTGTGTGTCAGATTGTCAGGGTGGGCCGCATGGAGCTGCGCGACAACAACACCAAGAAGCTGACGTCGGGGTTGAGAAGACCCTTCGGAGTGGCAGGTAACATTACATTTACATTTAGTCATTTAGCAGACGCTCTTATCCAGAGCGACTTACAGTAAGTACAGGGACATTCCCGCCGAGGCAAGTAGGGTGAAGTGCCTTGCCCATTTGGCACGGCGGGGAATCAATCCGGCAACCTTCTGATTACTAGCTCGACTCCCTCACCGCTCAGCCATCTGACTCCCAAGGTAACCTTGTCTGAGTTGTCCAGAAACACTAGTCCCAGTCCTGGTGGTCCAGGTACGCACACTAGTCCGGTGAGCCACCGGGGCGCCCCGCCCCTCTGTGTTTTTACGCGTGAGAGGTCGATCAAGCCCGCCGACACGAGCGAACGAAGACATCTGTCAGAAATGTCGAGATTTTTTTGGGTGAAGTTAATAAGTAGGGTCTGGATCCTCTCTGTGGACAAGCTGCTCTGGAGGAAACTAATTGAATTGGCATTGTGCTGTCGCTTCTCCTCTCAGATAAGAGAGACAACAAGGAAGAGTGAGAGGAACTGAGAGAGTGACAGAGTATGCTGATCTGATGTACAAGACAATGGTTTATTAGGAAAGTTATCCTCTCCAGTGCTGTGCAACTGGGGAGGGAGGTAAATAGAGAAGGAGTGAGGTGGAGGGAGGGAGGTAGGTAGACAGAGGTAGAGAGGGGGTGGAGGGAGGTAAATAGAGAAGGAGTGAGGTGGAGGGAGGGAGGTAGGTAGACAGAGGTAGAGAGGGGGTGGAGGGAGGGAGGTAAATAGAGAAGGAGTGAGGTGGATGGAGGGAGGGAGGTAGACAGAGGTAGAGAGGGGGTGGAGGGAGGTAAATAGAGAAGGAGTGAGGTGGAGGGAGGGAGGGAGGTAGACAGAGGTAGAGAGGGGGTGGAGGGAGGGAGGTAGATAGAGAGGGAGGGAGGTGGAGGGAGGGAGGTAGAGAAAGGTAGAGAGGGGGTGGAGGGAGGTAGAGAAGGAGTGAGGTTGAGGGGGAAAGGTAGAGAAAGGGAGAGAGGTTAGAGTGAGGTAAGAGGACAGAGAAACGTAGGGAGGGTGAAAGAGAGGGAAGTAGTGAGAGAGGGAGGGAAGATGAAAGAGAAGGAGGTAGCGAGAGAGAGAGTGAGGGAGTTAGGGAGGGAAGGAGAGAGAGAGAAGAAGGATGGGAAAGATAGAGGGGAAGGATTGAGGGAGATGTGAACGTCAGTTTTTGACATCAAATGCGCTTTTTGAAGTCAGACGGGGAAATGCTTTCTGCAGTGTTTCTCCCTGCTACAAAGCTGCCTATGTGGGTCAGGCCTGGGGAATCAAAGGCTGCCTGATGTCACTTGAAATGTGGGGGAGCGCTGGGGAATTTCATCACAGGCCTAGGAGTCCTCTGGAGGCTGGCTGTGGTGTGGTGGGCAGGGGCACATGGCTAACCACACAGGCCTGATAGTTGAAGTTGAGTAGGGGGTCTTCTTTACCATTCTTCTCCTTAGAGGTCTGACCATGTTGTGACACTTTCCCCCTCCAAATCGAATGTCTTTTTATTCATATAGCCCTTTTTGCAAGCAATGTCACAGGGGGCTTCACATACGCCCATAGAACTGCAACTAAACCCCCTCCTCTTCCCCAAACCCACCTTCTTGGTTTCTCCCTTTTCCCAGTAATGGACGTCACTGACATCATCAATGGCAAGACGGACGACGAGGACAAGCAGCACTTCATTCCATTCCAGCCGTGAGTATGACCACCTCACACACCACGGTCCTCACACACCACGGTCCTCAAACACTCTGGTCCTCATTCAAACTCACGCACTCCGGTCCTCATTCGCCCTTACATAACATTCAATGGAACAGGGCTAAAGAATGTCAACATTAGGGATGCACCAACATTTCGGACTAAATATAAACCGAAAATATATGCCGCCCAAAAAGTGCTCAGGTTTCACTTGTTCGATCCAGCCATGATCACGGGACCGAATTAAAGTTTTAGCTTGGATATTTAAAATATATTCCCTGTTAGTTACCTTAGGTCTGCCAAGAGCAGTTAGGGACTGTCAATAAGTTACAAGTTGTTTTATTGAAGTGTCATTAGCTCTTTATCCATAACTCCTGAAAAGAAATTCATCTCACACATTTTTTTATAAATGAACATTTCTATTTCAATAGCACATTGGTCATGTGACCTACTAACCTAAAACTATTTTCAGACTATCCGTGAATTATCCTTATATAATGCACACCCATTAGGTTGTCCAGTGTAATTTCAGGTGATTTTCCAAAAATATTAAAGATGTCAAATTTGCAATCTGCAGTGTTGGTTCAGCAGAAATTTGGTACGGGTCCAATTAGGTAATCTTATATGTTTGTGTAAACTTACATGGCAATAAAAAAAATTCTGATCCTGATACAAATACACGTAAAAAAAAAAACTAAAAAAAGGGTTTAAGGGTTTTTTCGGTTTTGGTTTAGAACCAGAATTTTCATTTTGGTGCATCCCTAGTCAACAAAGGTCAACAGATGCTTCTCCTCTGCCTTGTGCTTAAACAGTGTGTGTGTGCGTGTGGCAAGGGGATAAGGGGCTGTGCTTGATGCACGCCAAGACGCGGCACAGTTTTTTTTTACAGCAGTGTGGTATCCTTGACACTTGATTAGCGTGAGTTTTAGACGGTAGAGCTCCCCCTATTCCCTGCTGACTTCATTAAGGCAATCTCATTAACTGTTCCTGTCTTTGGAGGAACCAGCAGAGCCAGTGTAACCTTTTTCCTTAACACGATTTCCTGTCTTAATTGGAAATGCTAGCGGATACAGGCAGTTTAGCTGGCATATCAACTCCGGCTAACATTTTTATTGGTGCGCATAAATCATGGACATAATTACAACCCCCTCCAGTAGGACAACACGATTACAAGTGGTTCAGCACAAATAGCAGCGTCTTTTCAACCAAGCCGGTGTAGCCGGAGTGTTGGCGGCCGGTCGTCTTGACTCCATCTGCTCTTGAGACGAGGACCGAGGAACAGGAAACCATCACTGCCCTCTGGACAGGACACGGTTCTCAAACAGTGTCTTTGGAAATGAGCCAATTAGATCAACCGGGTGTCAGACCATAATGCAGTTTGTTGTTGTTTTCACAGTGGCTCTACCCCAGTAAGACCGGGACTATGATCACCTTCACTCACCCCATCATAAAGAGTAAAAAGCCAACTGGTCTTCTTGTTTCACTGCGACTGCCTTGTAGTGGAAGGAGGCTTTTGTTTGTTTCATTACTTCCTGCTAAATGTTATGAATATTCCAACAATGGGCATTCTGTCCCCCGGTGTATTTCCCTGAAATGATGTCCGAACATGTTCAAAATGCACCCCCCCCACCCCAGGGTGTTCTGACACACAGGGCAAGCAGGGGTGCTGCTGACAGACAAACGTGACGTGGCGTAACGTTGTTATGGAGGGGTAATCCCTCTGTAGTTGACGTTGGTAGTGGTTCATGTGCATTTGTAGCAGCGCTGGTTGAAGAGGGGGGGAGTCCCTGAAGGGGCCTGTCAATGCTACCAGCCCTGTTCCTTTCCTTGTCCCGACTCTTCTCCTCCTCCGCACTCCCTCGCTCTCCCTCTCTCTCCCTCGCTCTCCCTCGCTCTCCCTCGCTCTCCCTCTCTCTCCCTCGCTCTCCCTCTCTCCCTCACTCTCCCTCTCTCTCCCTCGCTCTTCTTCGCTCTCCCTCGCTCTCCCTCGCTCTCCCTCTCTCTCCCTCGTTCTGATTGTATTTTACCGCTGCTCGACAACTGCAGACGCGTGCCACGACCTGCACATACACAAAACCTCTCTGCCTGTGGACTGTGTGTGTGTGTGTGTGTGTGTGTGTGTGTGTGGGAGGAGGAGGAGAAGGAGGGGGTGGGGGGTACTCCCACCAGCTCCCGCCCCCCTGGTCACAGCTGCTTCCTGCTGCTATTCAGCCACTGCTTCACTCAGTTAGTCTGGCTCTCCCTACTCACTAGATCTCTACGCTGTCACACAGGGCACACCAGCATTTTTAGTAGGTTCCGATGCTTAGTGGCTGGGCATGTTGGGTCTCTGTGTGACTGGACGGATGCTCAAAGCTTCAGTCCTTCCAGTCAAACAGAGGTCGGAGCGGTTTGAAAGGAACCTCGCTTCCCACTTTGGCTGGGCGTCAAGGGGGGCAGACATGGGTGCCTTCTTCTAAACTGATGATTTCTCTGTGTTTCTGTCATTTACCCATCTTGCCCAACTGTTGGCTAACAAATGGCTTTTGTCTCTGTCACGGTACTTTGCATCACTGTTTGGTGTTTTTTTTCCTCTTTCCCATCCTCTTTCCCCCATCCCTTCTTTCACGCCCGTCACCCCCTGTCCTGTCTCTCTGCCCTCTCCTCCTGTTCCTTCCCTTCCTCTCTTCCCTGTCCCGTCTCTCTGCCCTCTCCTCCTGTTCCTTCCCTTCCTCTCTTCCCTGTCCCGTCTCTCTGCCCTCTCCTCCTGTTCCTTCCCTTCCTCTCTTCCCTGTCCCGTCTCTCTGCCCTCTCCTCCTGTTCCTTCCCTTCCTCTCTTCCCTGTCCCGTCTCTCTGCCCTCTCCTCCTGTTCCTTCCCTTCAACTCTTCCCTGTCCCGTCTCTCTGCCCTCTCCTCCTGTTCCTTCCCTTCCTCTCTTCCCTGTCCCGTCTCTCTGCCCTCTCCTCCTGTTCCTTCCCTTCCTCTCTTCCCTGTCCCGTCTCTCTGCCCTCTCCTCCTGTTCCTTCCCTTCCTCTCTTCCCTGTCCCGTCTCTCTGCCCTCTCCTCCTGTTCCTTCCCTTCCTCTCTTCCCTGTCCCGTCTCTCTGCCCTCTCCTCCTGTTCCTTCCCTTCCTCTCTTCCCTGTCCCGTCTCTCTGCCCTCTCCTCCTGTTCCTTCCCTTCCTCTCTTCCCTGTCCCGTCTCTCTGCCCTCTCCTCCTGTTCCTTCCCTTCAACTCTTCCCTGTCCCGTCTCTCTGCCCTCTCCTCCTGTTCCTTCCCTTCCTCTCTTCCCTGTCCCGTCTCTCTGCCCTCTCCTCCTGTTCCTTCCCTTCCTCTCTTCCCTGTCCCGTCTCTCTGCCCTCTCCTCCTGTTCCTTCCCTTCCTCTCTTCCCTGTCCCGTCTCTCTGCCCTCTCCTCCTGTTCCTTCCCTTCCTCTCTTCCCTGTCCCGTCTCTCTGCCCTCTCCTCCTGTTCCTTCCCTTCCTCTCTTCCCTGTCCCGTCTCTCTGCCCTCTCCTCCTGTTCCTTCCCTTCCTCTCTTCCCTGTCCCGTCTCTCTGCCCTCTCCTCCTGTTCCTTCCCTTCCTCTCTTCCCTGTCCCGTCTCTCTGCCCTCTCCTCCTGTTCCTTCCCTTCCTCTCTTCCCTGTCCCATCTCTCTGCCCTCTCCTCCTGTTCCTTCCTCTCTTCCCTGTGGTGTTTGCCTGTCGTGTGCATACTCCAGGCTAGCGTTGGATGACGCCATCCGCCACAAGCAGCTGAACATCTCCCGTTTTTCACCCAGGGTGGCGGGGGAGAACGACTTCCTCCAGACCGTCATCAACAAAGTCATCGCCGCCAAAGAGGTCAATCACAAGGGCCAAGGTACTGTGACCTGGAGTAAACAAGGTTCCTCAATAGCATTGTGCATTTTACTGAGATGTGTTATTTCTCCTATTTAATGGGTACAGTCACACATAACAGTATTTAACACATATATGTTAATAGCACGTAAGCAACAGAATGTCTCCAAATGACACAACTATAACACAGTAAATACTATATATACAGTATATGTTATATAGCTATATACGGATATTCTATTATGTATATAATATACAATCCTAAAAGTATTTTGGGTCATATTCTACAATTGACTGCACATTCATGGTACATTTATCATTATTATAAAGACAGCATAGTAGTAACATTACAGCCCAATTAAATTGTACTGCTGCAGGGACTGTTGGAATGTTCTGGAAGAAACAGTATATGACCTCTGCTATTCAGCTGACTGTCAGCTGATGCTCACTGCAGACTGTTAGTCTAAAAATCCTGTTTCACACTTCTATTGAGAGCTGTTTAATTATTGAGAGTTGTCTCTTGTATCTAGGTCAATCTGTATTTTTGGTACTGAGGGGGAAAAGTTTTCACAAAATTATGACAGTTCAACGCCTGCCAACGATTTTGACTTATGCCTCTCTATATAGCAATCCTAGTAGCCACTGGGTTTTATCCTGTGAACCATGTCAGAAGGTCTGATAAGTTTCAGTTTCTATTTGAAACCTGTTTCTCATCATCTGGACATTCCCCGGTGGAACATGAGCTGCCACCCAAGATGAGGTCTGTAGGAACACCATGCCCCTCTGGGCGGTAGCGTCATGCTCCACCAGGAGGGTCAGGGTTAGCTGAGGAGCTAGCTGGATGAATGTCAGGTGCACTAAGCCTCTGACTAGGCCGGCAGGGGGGGGCTGGTGAGGCGGTGTGGGGAAGTTCCCGGGAGCAGCATGACGTGTGAGTAAGGCCTGAATATCAAAAGACTTTTTGAGCTGCGGTGCTGGCAAGGAATCTGTCAGTTCTGACAACACCGAGCATTTGTCGGAAAAGCACTTCCTCTCTATCATGCAGCATGCAGCGAACAGCTTTAATGGGCACTATGACCTGTGCGGTGGGGGATACATCATAGGCTTCTCTGTGTGTTTATGTGTGTGTGTGTGTGTACTGAATGAGCGTGGAGCTGCTATAACAGGTCCAGTTCAGCGGCTGACAGTCCACCAGGCAGTGTTTCTGCTCTCATTAAAGCAGAGCGCAACCAGGAGAAAACCATTCAGTTCAGCAGTGTTCCATTTCTAAGAACCCCCCCGCCCCCCCAAAAAATACCCATTAAATTCCCTTGCAGGTCCAGTCGTTTCAAAATGAGAGCCCTTTGTTGGAAAATGAGTCCGACCTAGAGAGCGACCGCCATCTCCGACTGTGGGTCTCCTGCCCAATTATTTAACTTACCCAACCTCCAATTAGCGCCCTGTTTGAATTATTTTAAAGTTATACCGGAAGCACGCCTACTATTTCTTAAAGGTCCCGTGACACTTCACTTTAAGAGGTTATTTAACATTAATGGCTGGGTTTCCCAGATTCGTTAAGAAGCTCTTAATGCTCAGAGCTTCCTAAGAATGTTCTAAGAGTGTTCTAGAACGTTCTTAGAACGCTCCTAACAAGCTCTGAGCGTTAAGAGCTTCTTAACGAATCTGGGAAACCCGGCCAATATGAGTTCCCCTAGCCTGCCTTTGTTCCCCCAGTGGCTAGAAATTTCGATACGTGTAAACCAAGCCCTGGGTATTTAAGATAATGTATTTATCAAGTTTCAATGAACACAATGAAATGGTTCATTGAAATTGTACAGTCAATGATTACATCCTCATAGAGCTCTAAACAGAGCTCACACCAATGCCATGTCGGGGATGAAAGAGCATTACCATAGTTACGTTTGATCAGGGGTGGATCAATGAGGTTGAGGCCGGTTCGCGCCAAAGGTCCATTTGAAGAATGTGAAGTCAAAGACACAGAAACGGCACGTCCTAAAGGAAAGCTCATTGTGGGACTGCTCGTAGTGGCTGTCATTCTGCACCAAGGCTGAATTTGGGGAAAGAGACTTCAGATCCAGTATTAGGGGACCACTAAGGCCTATATAAAAGCATCCAAAAACAGCATGTCATGGGATCTTGAAAAGGAAGCTGGCTTTGATGAGGAACTCCATGGGGCTTTGAGGTCTTCTTGCAGATCACTGTATTTTAGACTGGAGATTTGGAGTGAATTCTACTCTTTGGTAGAAGGGAGCTGGTTTTCAGGAATGATTCCATCTTCTGATGGAGGCGTTCTGCCGTTAGCTGTGTGATGTCACATCTCTGTGGTCTCTGCCAGGTCTGTGGGTGACGCTGAAGCGACTTCCTGGAGACATCCACCAGATCAGGAAGGACTTCCCTCACCTGGTCGACCGTTCCACCGCCGTGGCACGCAAGATGGGCTTCCCTGAGATCATCATGCCAGGTAAGGAGGACTGCCTCAGGAACCCCCCCGATGTCCTCAGGGACCATTTTGACCCCCCCACACACACACACACACACACACACACCTGTTTCGAATGCACACATTTCTTCTTTCGTCTTCTTTTGAAAGTTTTTGTTTCCGCATCTCTTCCAAGGTGATGTGCGCAATGACATCTATGTGACCCTGGTCCAGGGCGAGTTTGACAAGGGCAGCAAGACCACCCCCAAGAATGTGGAGGTCACCATGTCCGTGTATGACGAAGATGGCAAGAAACTGGAGGTAGGAGTTTTGATGATTCTTTAAACAATAGTCGTGTCGTGTGTCAACCTGCCACCCCCACCCCCACACACACACACACACACACACACACTAACAACAACAAAAAACACCACCAGTCAAACTATATGCTCAACGCTCCTGTCTTCAAAGTGTGGAAAATCACCTTTCAGTTGGAAAGCCAGTGATTTGCGGCACTAGCTGCAGTCTTGTTAAGTCAGCACCGCACTTAGGCCATCAAACTGACACAAACAGAGTCAGAAAAGATGAGGCAGGCTGTTTGGCACTTCAGCCTGTCACAGCCAAGAGGCTGAACATCCGGTGCCTGTTGTTTGATTGACCAGACCAATGTTAGGACTTTGATTGTCAAGGGAAAAATGAACTCTTTTGGTCCCAGAAGTTGATGGTCTGGAAATAAGTTGATGGTCTGGGAAGGAAGAAGTTGCTGGACCTGTAAAAAAAAACGGGAAAAAAAAAAAACCTTCACCCAGTGAAGTCCATAGCCCATCTTATTTTCTAACAGTGTTGGTTTGAATCAGTGTCTCCTTTTCTCTCTTTCTCCATCTATCTTTCTCTTCACATGTCTCTCTCTCTGTCATCCCCTACATGTTCTCTCAGTTCAGTACCCCAGCCTAATGGGGACCTTCCCCCCTGTGTGAGGTGCAGATTACCTCATCCGTCTCAGCTGCCTCAATTATGCAGTTAGTTCCAGATTGGAAAAGCAGCGCTAGTTAATGAGTCCCAGCCACCCCTCCTCCCCAGGGTGCGAGTGGGAATGCGGGAGCGAGTCCCTTGTTTATGAGAAGAGCTGTACTGCAGGCCCCTGGTGATGGGCTCTACTACTTGGAGCTCCCTCTCCAAGCTAAACGGGCCACTTACCGCTATGACAGACTTCCTGCTGTAGAGATGAGTAGATAAACCACACTTTCATTTTTTGCCCCCACTCTGAAAAACAAAGCTCCTTGGAGGCTTTGCAAATCCATGCACCCACCCCCCCCTCCCGTGTTTCGTATTCAGTGCTGCTGCCCGTAATGGGAGTCTTTGACGTTGTTCTACACGGATTAACAAACATGAATCAGGCTCGCTGGTGTCTCGTCTGCACTGTCCTTGGCCGGGAGGGATCACACGTTTTCATAGACACTTCTGCCCCAAGTTGCCAACTCCCCAGGGACATGACAGAATCCGCTCTGGGTGAATGCAGTCTCTGAGCGAGTGGTTATTGGCTGCCAGAGAACTGCATCTGAGATGAGGGCCATGTCATTTCCTGTGATTATGCTTGAGCAGGCAGGATCGGAGTCTGACTTTTGTTAAGAGACGCAACCACACACACATACTCACACACTTACCTGTGACAATCATACCAACTGTCTAAAGAGGCCTTTTTTTTTTTTTTTGACAAGGAGCAATCAAACACAAGCACTCACTGGCACCTTTGCCCTCAGACAGAGATGGACAGAGATGGACATGCAAGACTAGACAAGCTCTGGGGTATAGCTCAGAACCCCCCCCCCCCAGCAGCAGTGACCACCTGCCCCCCAGCTCTGCTCTCTGCGGCAGGTGAAGTGTCAGCCTGTCCTCATAATCGCTGCACGTTAACATGCCATTAGCCCTCAATGTGTCATTGGCGTGCGCCGGCCATAACTGTTGGAGGACAGGAAGATGGAGAGGGAGAGAGGCAGAAAGAGAGCGATGTGGAAAAGAGAGTCAGAGAGAGAGAGAGAACCAGAGAAAGAGAGAGGTGAGATGTGTGTGTGTGTCTCCCTGTCTGAATGATAATACATGCATGCCACATGCGATGAGTGAGTGTTCGCCACAGTCAGCACTGCAGCAGGTGACCCCTCCCTCTTCAGTATTAAGTTTCTCCTGTATGTTTTCCTTTGGTGCCGGCTGTCAGGGGCTGTTAGTTATCTAGCTACACACTGTAGGACGGTGGGCAGTCTGCCCTTCGCGTGTAACGCCACGGCCACACGTGTTTTTCAGTGTTACATTTTTTCGTCCACTGAAGCTTTCCCTTTCCACGAAGGAATAAGTGGCAGGCTATTTGCTGCCTGCTGTGAAAGCGTCCAGTGTTTGGACAGATCGGTGGCTCTGAGCCGTTACGTCTCAAAACACACTTCACTTCCCGAGCCGCAGATGACACACCACACACACCTCCAACACTCAGCAGAGTGTTGCACCGTTCATGAAAGGTTCATGTCAAAGGCCTCAGGTGACGCATGTCTCTCTCGTCTCCCCGCCTGTAGAACGTGATCTTCCCTGGTGCTGGGGACGACGGGATCATGGAGTACAAGTCTGTCATCTACTACCAGGTGAAGCAGCCGCGCTGGTTTGAAACCATCAAGGTGAGCCTCTCCAGGATCTCCTAGCTCTGGTCTGCACACGCTCCAGGAATCTGTTTCCACACCTATTTACCATACATGGAATGAAAGCCAAATCCTCCAAGAGTTAAAGTTAAATATTTATAGGTTTACTGGGCGAAGAAATCATTGAGTTCAGAAACATTCATCGTTGTCCAAGGATGAATATTTCTCAGTAAAGGACATATTGCAGATTAGAAGTGTAATGAGAAGCATTACAATATAATGAGGGCATTTGGATATTTCCAATTCATACGCATGAAGGTCAGAAGGAGCGCATCCCATTTCTCATGTCAGGACAGGAATATTTCTCCTGGTTTTGAGGGACCTGTTCCATCATGGTGTATGTATGTATGTATGTATGTGGGTGATCAGGTGTGTGTTACCAAGCTATATGGTTTCATTGATATGCTTCTCACCCCCTCCTGCACAAGGTTGCCATCCCCATAGAAGATGTGAACCGAAGTCACCTGCGATTCACCTTCCGACACCGGTCATCTCAAGACTGTGAGTACTGACTGAATAAATGAATTAACACATTTGGCGTTCAAATCACCTTTTAAATAATTTATACAGCGTCTCCAACAATGGTTGGGACAACAATTTATTTTCCTTTTTGATTTTCCTATCAACAGCTTTAGATTAGTCATTCACCATTGGTTAAAGTGCACATTCTCAAATTTTATAAGTGCTTTTTTTATACATTTTGTTTTCAACATTTAGACTTACATCACCTTTTATACAAAGTCCTCCCATTTCAGGTTAAAGACTGCACAACACAGTTTTTCCACAGATTCCAAATTAATGCATGTTCTCGCAGTGAACCAGAAAAGTTTTGTTTCAATAATTAGTCTCTCACACCGAGTGACCTCGTGTGTCCTTTAATTAAACTCCTCCACCCAGGCTATGCAGCATCTTGTCTTCTGGTCTTGGGATGTCAGACAAGTCGCCGTAATTCATTTGTTTATGTTGCGGCAGCTGTCAAGGCATCTTGAGGAGTTCAACTTTGTCTCTCAGTTTTAGTTGTGGTTTGAAATGTTTAAAAGCTCCCAGGAGCCGGAAGTCAACATATTCAAAAATCCTCTCCACCTCACCACAAACAACACTGCACCTCCAGCCAAACTCATCCTCCCTCCAAACTCCACGTCCCTCTGTAGAGCCATAGCCCTCCTCTCTGCCTGGTGATGGCCAGACCAGGGAGCCCTGAGCTGGGTCTTAATCCCCGTGGAGTGGCTCCTCTGTCACGGTTCACCTTGCGCTGCCAGCTCTCCTCCTAATATCACTGGATTCATCCTCAAGCCCATAACCAAGCTCCTATCACAGCCTAATGGCCCTCCAACCATGGGCGTAGGTTTAGGGGGGAACGCTAGCTACTAGACCAATATTTTAAGATGACAAAATTGTCCCCACCAATATTTTTGCGAACTCCTTTGTGCTGCAATTTGGTTCGAATCCCCCAAAATTTTGCACAATATATTTGCTAAACTCATTCGTCGGCCAGAAAATTGAAAAATAAATGTCCAAGTTAACCAATGCGCCCTCGAGCCTGCAAGACAACATGATGTCATTTAATTGGCTGAAGTGGCAGTCAGAAACACTTTGTGAATCTTGACTTGCAGAGAGAGCTGTCAGTAGACTGACACTGTAAACTACTATATATGCCAGGAAATAATAAAGCCTCATATTAGTATTTTGTTTGGTCTCAGCATTGATATTTTGACCCTTTTGTGCTTTATAGATAGGAAAATGTCACCCAAAAAGAGGAGATGTATCAGAAGTGTTTTCACCACCCAGAGAGTTAGCTAGCAAGGTTGTTGTTAGTTAGTTAGTTAGGAAAATCACACACACAGTGCAAACCTGATAGCCTTACATCACCACCCATTCTACAATGTAAACATGTTTAGAAAGTTGTTGGTGTAGTAGAGCATGTAACTTTTGCTTGTATTATCTACCCCTAGCTTCTGCAATCTTTTGACCAGTGTGTTCGCAGCAGCTGGTCTTGTTGAAGCCAGAAGGATAAAGCTAACCTACCCACATAATGGGACCGTGCTAGTTTAGCCTAGTACCAGCAGGCTAGCAAATCAAAAGTGATATTAACTGTTAATAAGTAGGCTTATATGATCCCTTGGATAGTAATATGGCTATCCCTGTAATCTTGACCAATGTCAGCAGACAACTAAGCATGGTTAGTGTCTGTATTAAATGGATGAATTACTGTGCAGGAAAACCAGCACTCTAAAGCTACAGATGTAGAGCAGGTTGGTGATGACAGCATCAGGGGTTCAGGTGGAAAGTTGAATTGTCCATTTTGGTAAAGATTGCATTAAATTGCAGTTTTTTTCCACACTTATACTTGTAGGTAGTAAAAAAGTGCTATAAATTGGGATGCCCAAATATAATTAATTATGTAATTGCTCAGAAGTCCAGTACAGATGATGTAAGCCTAGTACAGCTCCATTAAACCTGAACCAATTACCTACATATAATGTTTTTTTGGGGAGGGGGGGGTGCCGGACAGTGTCCCTACCAAAGCCGAGACCAAACCTACGCCCTTGCCTCCAACATCCCTCTCCCTCCCCATCGCTCCCTCTCCCTCCACATCTCTCCCTCTCCCTCCACATCTCTCCCTCTCCCTCCCCATCGCTCCCTCTCCCTCCCCATCGCTCCCTCTCCCTCCACATCTCTCCCTCCCCATCTCTCCCTCTCCCTCCACATCTCTCCCTCCCCATCTTTCCCTCCACATCGCTCCCTCTCCCTCCACATTGCTCCCTCTCCCTCCACATCTCTCCCTCCACATCTCTCCCTCCACATCTCTCCCTCCACATCTCTCCCTCCCCATCTCTCCCTCCACATCTCTCCCTCTCCTTCCCCATCTCTCCCTCCACATCTCTCCCTCTCCCTCCACATCTCTCCCTCCACATCTCTCCCTCTCCCTCCACATCGCTCCCTCTCCCTCCCCATCGCTCCCTCTCCCTCCCCATCTCTCCCTCTCCCTCCACATCTCTCCCTCCCCATCTCTCCCTCTCCCTCCACATCTCTCCCTCCCCATCTCTCCCTCCCCATCTCTCCCTCCACATCTCTCCCTCTCCCTCCCCATCTCTCCCTCCCCATCTCTCCCTCTCCCTCCACATCTCTCCCTCCACATCTCTCCCTCTCCCTCCACATCGCTCCCTCTCCCTCCCCATCTCTCCCTCCACATCTCTCCCTCCACATCGCTCCCTCTCCCTCCACATCTCTCCCTCCCCATCTCTCCCTCTCCCTCCACATCTCTCCCTCTCCCTCCACATCGCTCCCTCTCCCTCCCCATCGCTCCCTCTCCCTCCCCATCTCTCCCTCTCCCTCCCCATCTCTCCCTCCACATTGCTCCCTCTCCCTCCACATCTCTCCCTCTCCCTCCCCATCGTTCCCTCCACATCTCTCCCTCTCCCTCCACATCGCTCCCTCTCCCTCCACATCGCTCCCTGGGAGCCCTGAACAGGTCCCACTAGGAGCAGTGTGCAAGGACGTCAACTCATCTGACGGTTGTGGAAAACGTCCTGAGGTGAACCCGGGACCCAGGCTGGCCACTCGGCTACTAGACAGGCATCATTCATATTTTATTTCTGTCTCCAACTACAAAGTTCCGTGCTGACTGTGCTCTTAAAACATGCTGGATTTGCTTTGCAAGGGTTTAGACAGCATTGCCCTGGTTTTTACCAGGGAAGTACTTAACCTTCAGATGTATGAGTGGGTTTCAGACAGGTGTCCCTGCCTCTGACTCAGCCTCTCTTCTCTTGCTTCCGCGTCATCCTCTCCCTCTTCCCCTGCTTCTCTTTCCCCACTTCCCCCTCTACCCCTGCCTCTAGCTCTCTCTCTCCTCCTGCCCTCTACCCCAGCCTCTCTTTCTCCCTCCCTTCCTCCCCCTAGACCCCAATCTCTCTCTCTCTCCCCACCTCCTTTTAGACCCCAATCTCTCTCTCTCTACCCCAGCCTCTCTCTCACTCCCCTCCTCCCCCCTACCCTAGCCTCCCTCTCTCCCTCTCAGCTTGCCCCACCTCCGTTTACTGTGCTCCCAGCCACTGCCGAACTTTGCAGCGATGGCAGATGGCGAGACAGTGCTGACAGTGAAGACCTGGGCCCTGACAGGCTACTGCAACCCAGCGTCCTGCTCTGGTCATCAACCAGGAGACAGCTCTACAGCAGCTCACTCTGACTGCTACTGTCTGCTCCCATCACACTCGTGCCTGCTTATTACCAGAGAGAGCGTCCCAGTCATGCTGGACATGGTACATGTCCTGTCATGTTAGAGAGTGTGTGTACGTGTAGGCGGGTGGGAGGTTGACATGCGCTGTAGTCCGGGAGAGCAACAACAAACATGAAAGCGACAATCTTCCCCAGAGTTCAAGGTTCACATCAGGTCAGTGAGCAGCTGTGTTGGACAGGACAAAAGGAATGCATTCCAATTCCCAAGGCTGTTCCTGTCTTCTCCAGTTGCTCTGGGTTGTTGTTTACCTGCCCTGCCCCCATACACACTCGCTCACACACGCACTTACACACACACACATGCCCCCCCCCCCTCCCCCATAATTCAGCACCAGAACTGCGGGCAGGAAACCAATGAGAGGATTTATGCAGATCAAACGCGCCACACGCTCCGATGAATCACATCCTGCCGCACCTTAAATCCGAGCTTGTTTGATCCGCCGCCGTGATGAATGCATTGTCGTCCCGTCACCCAACCGCAAACAAACGTAACTCTCAGGACCTGTTTTCCTGCCCCCCGCAGTCTACCCCTGCTGTTTGCGACCAGTAGGAGCAGTTTCTTTGAGGTTTGGACCCACCAATCACAGAGGGGCTGAGGTGTCCCCTAAACGGTCATGTGTGCTAATTGGATGTGTTTCCCATTCAGGGAAATAGGATGTATTTCCCATTCAGTTACTACTGTAACTGAATGGGAAACCGAAGTTTTCCCAAACTTACGATCTTAACCAGGCCGGCCTCTTGTGGGTCGCCATCACTCGCCATACTCTTCCTTAGTGCTGCTAGCTATCTCTGACTCACGGCGGCACCAATCAGCAGTGGCGGTTCTAGACAAATTTTACTGGGGAGGCCAAGGGGGGGCCAGTGTTTAATCAGAGGGGCACATAAAAAAACGGAAACAAATTATATTCAAACATTAAAGGCTTTAATTTTGCTTTGCTTTAAAATCATACAAATGTCTCTGGCTCTCCCTCTACCAGCTCCTCAGCTCTCTCAATACCTTGATATGTTTCTCTAACTTTTTATTTACTGGGGCAAAAAAGGCTGCAATGTCTCTTCCTCGTTTCATAATGACTACAAAAATTACGCAATTTTGATGTGCGCACTCACAGTAAGCCCTAGAAGGGCAATCTGACGGGTAGGATGAAATGTCAGGAGACTAGACTCCAGACTCAAGCAGCTCCCGCTGAGGTCACGGTGAGCTCCCAGGGATCCATGCTCTCTCTACCAGGGATTATGGGGCTGTTGTTGGGCTGTTTGTTACTGAGTAGTCCTGGTTTAGCAGGGTGAGGGCTGTCTGACAGCTGAGCCTAGCCCAAGCCTTGTCCCTCTGTAGACACACACACACACCACACACACACACACACACACACACACACACACACACCACACACACACACACACCACACATGTACCATACACACACCACACACACACACACACACATTTTCCCCAGGACTTATTCTCCATTCTCATTCACGAAAATCCCCACATGTGGGCAAGGACATGGTAATGACTAGTGATGGCCGCCTCCTCCTCCTGACTCACCCTCTCCTCCCTCTCTCCCTCTCCTCCTCCCTCTCTCCCTCTCCTCCTCCCTCTCTCCCTCTCCTCCTCCCTCTCTCCCTCTCCTCCTCCTGATTCGCCCTCTCCTCCTCCCTCTCTTCCCCCCACAGCAAAAGACAAATCAGAGAAAATATTCGCCTTGTCGTTTGTCAAGCTGATGAGGTACGACGGCACGACACTGAGAGACGGCGAGCACGATCTCATCGTGTACAAGGTACTCCCCCTGGGGCCCTGCACCAGCCTCCACACACGCACGCACGAGCGCATACACAGGCACACACACACAGACACGCATGTACGCGTACACACACGCATGAGCGCATACACAGGCACACAGACACGCACACAAAGACACGCAGACGCATAAACACACAGTATGGGCCGTTATCTGTGCCGGCACAACTGCACACGGTGCATCCACAGCATAGCTTCTACGGGTGAAGTATGTGTACTTTGGCAAGTTGTAGCAAACGCCACATGAACACTACACCTTACAGTTTGATAGAAAACATGGTGTGCGTATAGACAGGCGTTATTAGTGCTGCGCATAGCTGACATGCCAGCACAGCACAGCAACCCCTGCAAACATCTGCATGCCTAGACGCATTAGCTCTTTAGGCTACATCAAGGATCGCTGGTCCGAAATTGGTTTTGTGGCATTAACGTATTTTTCGGTCTATAAGTTGCTCCGGAGTATAAGTCGCATCAGTCAAAAAATGCATCATGAAGTGGAAAAAAACATATATAAGTTGCACTGGACTATAAGTGACATTTATTTAGACATTTATTTCACAAAATCCAAGACCCAGAACAGACATTTCCTCTGGAAAGGCAAGTTATTCAACTACACAATAGCACACAGAACAACAGGCTGAATAGGTGTCCGGTATGTTAACGTAACACATTAACAGTTATTCAGCTATACAAAAGCATAATGAACATACCTGGAGGCTAAATTAACATAACAAGCTAATGAGTTCAACAAGCCAGTTACCGGTAAGCTATTTCACCAAGCTCCCGATCTCACTCCACATCACTAAATCCGTTGAACTCGTTGGTTCCTGTTGGTCAGTATGAATTAATATTTAAAAACGTTAAATTATATATATTTTGGTATATAAGTCGCACTTGATTATAAGTCACAGGACCAGCCAAAATATGAAAAAAGTGTGACTTATAGTCCGGGAAATAAAGTACATGTTTCCAGTTGCTAAAATGAACAGCCAAACAAGCTATGGTTGGACTCTCATCCACCATGTTATAATTGTCTTGCATCTTTAGTTGTGGCAAATTGCGGGTAACCTGCCTATATAAGTTTGGTTATTATGTTGTAAGATGTGGGTCTGCGCAGTGTTCTTTAGTTGGCAGTAGCCTAACACCAGACAAGGAAAGCGACCGAGGACAACTCACCTTCTTTTCATTTATTCTTTCAACTGTATGTAACTGAAAGCACTTCAGCACTATTGAAATATCTACCTGTTAACATCTTGGTTAAGATATAAAGATGTATTTTCAGTAGTATGGTGACAGATTCTATGGCATGTAGTAGGTCTTTAGGGACTGTGAGGTTGAGTCCCGGCTGAGGTGGCTTTTGTTAAATTGCATTTCATTGTCTCATTAATTGAATGACAATAAAGTAATATGATACACAATATTCAAAGGAAATAATCACAGACTAACAACACAAACATGTTTGACAGATTAACCCAGGGCCAGTTCATTTTTCGACAACAAGCAGAGAAAACTGGCTCAACGCTTCTAGCATCGTGGCACAGAACGAGTTTTGAAACAGCAATCCCTCATTGTAGGCTAGCCTAAAGACTAGGTGCGAAGGTGTGTGCAGGTGTTGCTCTGCTCCACCTGCACATAGTATGCAAAGCACAAATAACACCTGGCTGAACGCATGCCTCCATATCTATCAAACAGTTAGACACGGCTCATGTGGAGTAGGTGTCGCACATACCCACTGTGCATGCGTCTTCTAAATACGTGTGCACATCGCCAGTGCCTGTGTGTCCATTGTAAGGCTACGTCAAGTTCTCGCGTGCGTTCAGCGGTTTCATATCATGGCGCAGGCGTGTGCAGGCGCTAGTTAGCCCCTTCGCATATTAACATGTGGCACGGAACACTCCCCATGACGCGCACACACACACACGGCATACACACAGAGATATACACACACACACACACACATAAACACACACACACAAACCCCATGTTGATCTGCTACTGACTGGAACAGTACCACACTCTTCTGAGGTAACCACAGTGAAGATGAGGCGCCCCGCCCCCCAGGGTTAGTAAGAGTCATCCCTCCTCCTATATACCCCCTGTGTCAGCCCCATCCCTCCTCCTATATACCCCCTGTGTCAGCCCCATCTCTCCTCCTATATACCCCCTGTGTCAGCCCCATCCCTCCTCCTATATACCCCCTGTGTCAGCCCCATCCCTCCTCCTATATACCCCCTGTGTCAGCCCCATCCCTCCTCCTATATACCCCCTGTGTCAGCCCCATCCCTCCTCCTATATACCCCCTGTGTCAGCCCCATCCCTCCTCCTATATACCCCCTGTGTCAGCCCCATCCCTCCTCCTATATACCCTGTGTTATTCTTGGCTCAACCCCCACGTCGAAATCTAATTACTTTCCAATTAAGGCTCCCATATAACGACTCGTCCCCCGTCACCGCTCCTATTGATGTTAATTAAAAAAGTTGATGTGAGAAAACTCTTCCAATTATCAGTTTAGCTCTCACTGTCTCCATTCTGGTCTGTCTCACTCTCTCTCCCGGTCTCTCACTCTTTCTCCCCTGGTCCGTCTTTCTCACTCGCTTTCCCAATCTCTCTCCTCTGGTCTTTCTCATTCTCTCTCCCAGGTCTCACTCTCTCCCTGTCTCTCAATCCATCTCCTCGTCTCTCTCACTCTCTCCCGGTCTCTCTCTGTCTGGCGTTATCAGTCAGGGGGTAGTTAAGGATTAGGAGATTGTCCCTGTATCATGATGAAGGGCAGCATCATGAATAGTAGCCTCCCAAGGCTCGACACCATGTTGACTCGTCTGTGTGTGTGTGTGTCCCGACATGACCAGGCCGAGGCGAAGAAGCTGGAGGACTCGTCCCTGTACCTCAGCCTGCCGGCCACCAGGCTGGAGATGGAGGAGAAGGGCCACATGGCCACTGGCAAGAACACCCAGGTGCTGGGGAACTGCACCATCAGCAAGGACTCCTTCCAGATCTCCACGCTGGTCTGTTCCACCAAGCTCACCCAGAACGGTAGATATCCACTTAATCGCCTTCACATCCCTTCTCTCCTGCTCGCTCTCCTTTTCTTTTTTTTTTCTGTTTTCTGTTTATCGCTGTTTCTTTTTCTCTCTCTCCCAATCTGTCATCCCCCTCCTCCCCAACCCTCCATAAATAGTTATTGTTTTACTCTCCCACTATCGACCCCCCCCCTCCCCATCCTTAAGGACATGTTGTGAATGTGGAGTGGATTGTTTCTATTCAAAGTGCCGCAAATATGATATGAAACAGTCCAGTAAATATAGAGAAGAACAAGAAAGCCCGCTTGGGGTGTCGACCATTGTAGTGAACGATCAATATTGTGTAAGTACAGCACATTATAGTCTGGTCACATACAGAGCTGTATGCAGCACTAGAACTCTCTAGCAAAGGTAAAGCTGTCTTCCCTTACACAGACACACACACACACACTCCACACACACACACACACACAACCACACCACCTCAAGACTTATCACAGAAGTTTCTCCTGACTTCTTACTTCTTTACTTTGTTCCGGCCAGGTGCAGAAAGCTTTCCGAATGACCAACCACAAAGGCATTTTTTAGTTTTTACTTTACTTTCAATCTGCTGTTATGTTATGAAGCGGTTGAAAGCTTCAAGCTTTTTTGTTTCCCTACAACCTCCCTCCACCCCTGCCCCCTCCACCCTCGCCACCTCCAGCCGTAAATAACCCAGGTGATCCTGCAGAGCGCTGAAGGCCTGTGGTGTATTAAATCAGCTCTTCCCATGCGCACTGTCCTCTTATTAGAAAAGGCAGAGGGTTCACATTTCACCCCCGCGCCACAGTGTCCATCTGCACCCCATCGATTATGTTCTTCCCAAGCAGGCGCACACAAGCACGCTCACACACACACGCGTTCACACACACACACGCTCACTCACACACACGCTCACACACACACACGCTCACTCACACACGCGCTCACACACATACACGCTCACTCACACACGCGCTCACACACAAGCACGCTCACTCACACACGCGCTCACACACATACACGCTCACTCACACACCCAGTCATTTGCACATGCGTGCGCACACACACTCGTCACTGTAGGAGCGGGATGTAAGATATGGCAGCAGCCCCTCCCTGAGGAGGGGGCTTGGAGCCTGAGGAGGAAGGGAAATGCCAGCTCCCTACCTAACTCCCAACTGATTTATAGGCCCTTAACTGCCAGTGATTGGGCTAATATGACGGTTTTATAGCCCTACAGAACACAGCAACAATTTAGTCAGGCTTTTAATGTAGACTGTGAGACTCTGATTGTCTCTGTGAAAAAGGAGTTTGCTCGCGTGTTTGTTATTCCACCTCTGGTCTCAATAAGGGACACATAGAGGTGTTTTCAAAAGGCCCGATAACGAGGTTGCTCAGGATTCCATATCTGGCGTTGTTAGATATCTCTGCCGGAGGAGAACGTTTGTATTCTAACAAGGCTATTCTGAATAAGCCCAGGTGGGAGTTATTCACACACCTTGGGGTACACACACAGCTAGGGGTACACACACGCACCTAGCAGTGCACACACCTAGAGATACACACACCTAATGGTACACGCACCTAATGATACACACACACACACCTAGGGGTATACACACACCTAATGGTACACATACCCTGGGGGTAAACGCACACTAGCCGGTGGGCCTCTTCAGGGTGGCTGGTTTATGTGTGGGTGTGTGTTAGTGTTGCACGGTATACCAGTACTGGTACTGTACTGCGGTACTGGCTTTTTAGGAACGGTACGATACTGGCACGTAACTCTGTCAGGCTATTGCATTTTGTACTTCTGTCGATCATTTTCTAATTTCTTGTTAGTTACTGCATCCATTCAGCGACAAAGTGTAGTACTTTCCGTTTTGTGTTGATGTAATGTGTTTTTGAGTTAATGTAATGTCGTTTCCTAATTGGGGGAGGGTGTCTTTGTATTGGGGGGAGGTGAGCAAGTCATCGTATTTGGGGGAGTTGACTTGTATTTGGGGGATGCATTCATATTAGGGGAATTATTTAGAATTAGCGGAGGCAAATCTACGTTTTTTGAATAGTCAACGTCATAGACGTATGACAGTAACTGTAGTGGAAACGACATGTTTTAATGTTTGGTGAGTTTCGGCACATTGCAGTCAGAATTCACCACGTTACAGAACCAGACAAGACTATGTGGACGGGCCGCACATCCTCACGTCAAGTTCATTTTTATACATCACACCGTGTGCGTGAAAACCAGCGTACACAAGCTTGTTGTCCGTACGCAACGTTTATACATGAGGCCCCTGCTTCAGGCAGCTGTTCTGTGAGGTGCCAGTGGGCTGTCCAAGGATCAGGCAGTCTTGTCACTGCTGAGTCTGATTAAACAGGAGAAGGCAGATATCCCCCCTTCCCCCCCCCCCCCCCCCCCCTTCAGATCACAGGGAGATACTTGCATTGATTTGAAGAAAGGGCAGCCCCTCCTGCCCACCTGCCTCCCCCCTCGTCTCCCACAGCACCCCAGTCAGGATCTGGCTTCATTAAAACCTGGCGACAGACTCTTTAACACGTCTGCCCAGAGTTACCTCTCTCTCTCTCTCTCCCCCCCCCCCCCCCTCTCTCTCTCTCTCTCTTTCTCTCTCTCTCTCTCTCTCTTCTCTCTCTCTCTTTCTTTCTCTCTCTCTCTCTCTCTCTCTCTCTCTCTCTCTCTCTCTCTCTCTCTCTCTCCCTAACTCCCTCCTTACACTCTCTTTCTCTTTCTCTCTCTCTCTCTCTCTCTCTCTCTCCTAACTCCCTCCTTACACTCTCTCTCTGTCTCTCTCTCTGTCTCTCTCTCTTTCTCTCTCTCTCTCTCTCTCTCTCTCTCTCTCTCTCTCTCTCCCTAACTCCCTCCTTACACTCTCTCTCTTTCTCTTTCTCTCTCTCTCTCTCTCTCTCTCTCTCTCTCCCTAACTCCCTCCTTACACTCTCTCTCTCTGTCTCTCTCTCTGTCTCTCTCTCTTCTCTCTCTCTCTCTCTCTCTCTCTCTCTCTCTCTCTCTCTCTCTCTCTCTCTCTCTCTCTCCCTCCCTCTCTCTCTTGCTCCCAGATGATTTGGCTTGTTTATTTTCATGCACACACATTGAACTCGTCCCACCTCCACCTGGCGTAGTTACTTCCCCTCCAGTGGGTGCTTCACACCTGTTTTCCTCAGCACAAGGAAACTAGGATGACACTTGCATGCTGTTTCCCATGGGCGTCCAGGTTCACACACACACACGACACAGAGTCCTCAAATTCCCCACTCTGAGCTAAAACACGGTGTTAAATCAGATGAAATGGAGCAGTGTGGACCGTCACTGTGGGCCCGTGGGTTGAAGGTGTTTGGCTCATCTTGGTCCAGGGTGTTTTCGGGGTGATGCCTAATCAATTGTACCATAGTCTATTATAGCGTAGCCAGCATTGCCTTGCCCTGCCTAGCCTTGCCTACTGAAGTCTAGCTCTTTAAGTTTAATTACACCATGAGGCTTATGCTGTAGTAGTCTATTAAATGGTGTTCAGTTCAGAACTGTTTTTATGCAAAAGGTTCCTCTTATTTTTATCTTATTAGAAAGGGTCAATTCTGTCAATTCCAAAGAGTCCAAATCTTGATCCACCGTCTCCCACATCCCTGTATCAGCCTCTTTGTGCTCCGAAGGCTCCTCCGCCCATCTCAGACCAGTGTTTCCGCAGCTGCAAGCCCAGAGGCAGGGAGGCCTCCTGGGACATGGGTCAGTCCCAAGCACCCTACTGTACCACACATCACCACACTGGAACAGACATGAGAGTCATATCTCTCTCTTTCTCTCTCTTTCTCTCTCGTTCTCTCTCTTTCTCTCTCTTTCTCTGCATCCCTGCCCCCCCAGTGATACCCCGGTGCCTTCTGATGATTCATCCTCGTTATGTTCCATCTGTCTCCCCTCGTCCCCGAGCCACAGGTGTCAGAGCCCTCCCCCACCCTCAGATAAGGCCCATGACGGATTCTGATAGGCCGGGGACCCTAGTGGATACTCCACCACGCCGTGAAGCCTGCTTGATGGGCTCTGTGCTCTGAGATGGGGGGCTGGAGCACCCAGAGCTGGGCATGTTGGGAGGTGCTCAGGGGGTGGGTGGGGGCGGGGGGTTGAGAGGGGGTGCACCATGGGGGTTGGGGGGGTGGTGAGAGGGGGGGTTTCCTGGGGGCAGAATGTATTTTCCACAGAGCTGAACTCATCCCGCCATCTTAGTTTGAATTTTAAATGATTCTGCATGTTTGCTTTCCCCCCTGTGTCCAGACACATTTGTGAAACGGACTTCTAGATTGACCCCAAGGATGTGCACACGTGTGACAGGAGTTTTAATAAACTGAGATGTCACTCAGATTGGAGTCCTGCCGTCTGACCGTCTCTCAAACGCGACTTTAATGGCCAACTCCCAAACAGGAATTACACTGTCCTTTTCCTCCTTATACCTGAATCATTTTCCTTGATTAAATTCAGAGTATCTAATAAAACTCTTTTAAGCACTTTGATTTGACGTGGAGTACTATTTTGGTAAATCTGGTGATTTATATGTTAAACCGTATGCGATGCGAATGATTATCTCAAAAGTTATTCATGATGGACTGTTGTTAATGGAACATTATCTTCTCCTCTCATCTTCTCAGGAAAGGTCTAGAATCAGTGAATTGTGCGGGAGGGAACTGGCATGTCATTGTTAAGTATATTGTCTCTGTCATCCATTCTGCCCCCTACCCTTCTCGCCTCCCTCCTTCCTTCACTCTTTCTGCACCCTTCCTCTGTCTCCTCCCTTCTCTTATCCTTTCTCTCATCCTCCCCTCCTCCCCCTCCTTCCCCTCCTCCCCCTCTTCTTTAGTGGACCTGCTGGGCTTGCTGAAGTGGCGCTCCAACACCAGCCTGCTACAGCAGAACCTGTGTCAGCTGATGAAGGTGGAGGGGGGTGAGGTCGTCAAGGTGAGCCCGCAGCCTACACCTTCCAGCTCAGAGCAGCACCTCTCTGGGGAGGGGGGGGGGGAGGGCGCTTTCATCTGGGTTATTATTTTCTGTCTGTCTGCGTTTTTGCAATGTAATGCCCCGCCAGAGGCCCAGCTAATGACGGCTCTGCTAACAGCCGCTAGCAGCTGCTTCCACAGACATCCTAATCAGCGACCCTACACGTTCATCCCAACGCCAGACAACTCCTTTCTTTTTGGCAGCGGCTCCCAAAGTTGATTTAATTCCCCGCTCACCATCGCAGGAACGGGGGCTTGTTCCACGGCCACCAACAGCCCGGAAATGGAAATGGGGCGGGCTGTGTGCAATGTCGCAATGCGAGCCCCCGTCTCCAAATTATAGGCCTGCCTGTTAAGTGGCCAGCGGGAGGTAGTTAAATAAATCAGTCTGGAGACGGGTTGGAAAAATACTGAGGACTGTCTCTTTCTGATCTCTCTCTCTCTCTCTCTCTCTCTCTCTCTCTCTCTCTCTCTCTCTCTCTCTCTCCCACCCCAACCCTCTCTCTCCCTCTCCCTCTCTCTCTCCCTCTCCCTCTCCCTCTCCCTCTCTGACCTTCGATTGCCCAGATGGACTCAACCACAGCTGGGCTCTCTTCATTAAACCATAGGGGGGTGATTACCGCTATCAGCAGGGTAGGCCGGCCCGTTAGTCCCCAAAGACAGTACGCAGACGTACAGAGGTCTGTACTCCGGTGCTGCGCTCACACCTCCACTGTGGCATTTCAGGACACATTTTCATAGCTCTGCTGGATGGGTATTAAAACCAGAGGGATTATTACTTGTGTCCTAGTCTCACATCGTCCCAAGGGTTCATATTTGTGTCCCCAAACCACCCCCGCCCCTTCTCGTTGGCTAACTTCAGGTGACGGGATCCTAATAAGCGTTGACTGGTGAGCGTGCACGGCAACAGGATCCTAATAAGCGTTGACTGGTGAGCGTGCACGGCGACAGGATCATAATAAGCGTTGACTGGTGAGCGTGCACGGCGACAGGATCATAATAAGCGTTGACTGGTGAGCGTGCACGGCGACAGGATCATAATAAGCGTTGACTGGTGAGCGTGCACGGCGACAGGATCATAATAAGCGTTGACTGGTGAGCGTGCACGGCGACAGGATCATAATAAGCGCTGACTGGTGAGCGTGCACGGCGACAGGATCCTAATAAGCGCTGACTGGTGAGCGTGCACGGCGACAGGATCCTAATAAGCGCTGACTGGTGAGCGTGCACGGCGACAGGATCCTAATATGCGTTGACTGGTGAGCGTGCACGGCGACAGGATCCTAATAAACGTTGACTGGTGAGCGTGCACGGCGACAGGATCCTAATAAGCGTTGACTGGTGAGCGTGCACGGCGACAGGATCCTAATAAGCGTTGACTGGTGAGCGTGCACGGCGACAGGATCATAATAAGCGTTGACTGGTGAGCGTGCACGGCGACAGGATCCTAATAAGCGTTGACTGGTGAGCGTGCACGGCGACAGGATCATAATAAGCGTTGACTGGTGAGCGTGCACGGCGACAGGATCATAATAAGCGTTGACTGGTGAGCGTGCACGGCGACAAGATCCTAATAAGCGTTGACTGGTGAGCGTGCACGGCGACAGGATCATAATAAGCGCTGACTGGTGAGCGTGCACGGCGACAGGATCCCAATAAGCGTTGACTGGTGAGCGTGCACGGCGACAGGATCATAATAAGCGCTGACTGGTGAGCGTGCACGGCGACAGGATCCTAATAAGCGTTGACTGGTGAGCGTGCACGGCGACAGGATCATAATAAGCGCTGACTGGTGAGCGTGCACGGCGACAGGATCCCAATAAGCGTTGACTGGTGAGCGTGCACGGCGACAGGATCATAATAAGCGCTGACTGGTGAGCGTGCACGGCGACAGGATCCTAATAAGCGTTGACTGGTGAGCGTGCACGGCGACAGGATCATAATAAGCGCTGACTGGTGAGCGTGCACGGCGACAGGATCCCAATAAGCGTTGACTGGTGAGCGTGCACGGCGACAGGATCATAATAAGCGCTGACTGGTGACCGTGCACGGCGACAGGATCCTAATAAGCGTTGACTGGTGAGCGTGCACGGCGACAGGATCCTAATAAGCGTTGACTGGTGAGCGTGCACGGCGACAGGATCATAATAAGCGCTGACTGGTGAGCGTGCACGGCGACAGGATCCTAATAAGCGTTGACTGGTGAGCGTGCACGGCGACAGGATCCTAATAAGCGTTGACTGGTGAGCGTGCACGGCGACAGGATCATAATAAGCGCTGACTGGTGAGTGTGCACGGCGACAGGATCCTAATAAGCGTTGACTGGTGAGCGTGCACGGCGACAGGATCATAATAAGCAGATGTGTTCTCACTCGCCCCCTCAGAAATGTCTCTGCCTCTTTTTGTTGGAAAGTTTTTCCTCGAAGGCGCGGCGGCTTTCTCAAAGTTGAAAGTTGCCTGAGGTCATATCGACGACATGTTTTGGCAGCCACTCAGAGAGTTGTGTCGGTGTGAGTGTGGGGTGGGGGTGTTCAGATTCTACAGGAATGGAGTCTCCCATCTCTTATTCATTTTGAAATTCAACACTGCCTCTCATCAACATGAGTTGTCATAGCAGAGATATCAATGGTCATTGACATTTTTGTGCTTGACATCCTTCTCTTATTGTGATTCCTATACATGAGCCTCTTGATGCGAATTAAGTTGAAATGCAAGGTTTTGTTGTTGAAGTGCCTTTGGGCCATGTGTTACTGCGTGTGTCATTTGTCACCAGCTGTGCTTCCTGAGTGTCCTTTATCCATCCTAACAAGGGCTTTCTCCTGCTCTCAAATGACTATGCTAGTTACAGACGGCTCCATGTAATTTGAAGTGGCAGAGAATGGAATTGGGCAATTTCTATTTTCCCCAATGAAGTTGTCATCCCAAAACTGTTCAATGTATTTTAGTTTTGTCTCTGACATGGGCTGCATGCGCAGCATGTCACGTCTCTGTTTACCCCAAAGTTTCCCCGGAAGAGAACATCAACTGATGTCACTGACTGACACATGCCCACGACCGACTTGAGTGTCTCATGTGTTTGTGTGTCTTGTTGTTCAAGTTTCTACAAGACACCCTGGACGCCCTCTTCAACATCATGATGGAGAACTCTGACAGCGACACCTTCGACACCCTGGTGTTTGATGCCTTGGTAAACGCCCTGCTTAAACAGTCTGACTCACTGTGTGCACTATGCAGGGTTACCTGTATTTTCACTCGTTTACATTTTCATGTATTTATAGCAGATGCTTAAAAAAAAAAAAAAAAAATGTCATGTATTAAGTACAGATCATAAGTGCATTAGATCATCACAGCCTTAAAAATCTTCCATTACAAATACTTCTGAATACTTTTGTGTTTAGGCGAATAATCTCTGACTTAAAGGGCTCTCGTCACATTCTGTCTGGTGCTGGAGCTGCCTAGCCTCAGGCATGCCTGATCAGGAAACTATTCCAAGATGCCCCTCAATACCTGGAAGGAATGTTGACTGTGTGCCAAAGGCAAATCCTGGGCTTTAATGAACCTGTCTTAACTGGGACCCCTACCTGAAATCGCCCAAAATGCATTTCACCGAACGTACTTATTTCTGCTGTTCTACAACCGTTTATTTCTTATTGTCCCTTTAGTCTGTATATTTGTTACATTCAGTTCACTTTAGTTATCCCAGATGTATTAATTAGACCGTCTGCTGTCTATTATACTTTACTCAGTCAGTGAGTATAAGGTGTAGATACAGTATTATAGACATATTCTAGGTATAACATCAGAAGTAATTCCCATCCTCCCCTGCAGTGGAGTAGGCCCGTATCATCTTCAAGGTGGCTGAAACTCACTTACTTACAATCTTAATTTAAAGAACAGATTAGTCAGCCGTTTTTCAAGGTCCATTTCGTTTATCTGTTATTAAATCACCGTCCCTGCGTGTCTTGGTCGTCATCAAAGGGACTCAATTTCTGATGGACCCTCTTCTTCTTTTGATCTCCCTACCTTTCATGATACAACTTCATTTGCCGGAGGGAAATGAATGCTTGCACCCTCCTCGATGGACAAAAAAAGACTGAAAATGTGCATTCTATGGTCTGCTAGAATTATCTGGAAAGAATAGAAAAGGAAATTACTTTGGATTACTCACAATCTAAAATCCTGCTCCCTTTTTTCTTTTTGTGCCTTCAGGAATAAAGGGTCTGTGTTTGTCGCTGTTCATTGGGTTATGTTTGAATGAGTATGTCTCTATTTTCATGTTGACAGGTGTTCATAATTGGGCTCATAGCTGACAGAAAGTTCCAGCATTTCAACCCTGTCCTTGAAACCTACATTCGCAAGCATTTCAGCGCCACGCTGGCCTACACGTGAGTTAAAGAGAACGATAATAAGCATTCAAAGATAAGGAGCATAAAAGGCTTAGAGTGATGTGGCAGGGTCTGTTAGGAGAGGAGGAATCACTGAGGGATGATCCTGGCTAACCACACTTTTTACAATCACATCATATATCTGTGTCCTCAAGCCCGTTTCATTTCACAAACCACCGAGCTATTTGATGTTTTGCTTCATTTTGGTGGCAGCTAAACTGTGTTAACTGATGACAGCAGCCCAGATTATTGTATCCCTGTCGCAGGCATGGAACCTTCTAGATGCAGACTAACACTGTCCATGTGCACAATCCTCTTGATGTAGGAAACTGACCAAGGTTCTGAAGAACTATGTGGAGAATGCAGACAAGCTGACAGACCAGCTCCTGAGGGCCATGAGGTCTCTGGAGTACATCTTCAAGTTCATTGTCCGCTCCAGGGTTCTGTTCAACCAGTAAGTCCAAGCCCTCACACAGCTCCACAATCACAGCGTAACTCACAGCTGCGGTAAAACATACCCCCCCACCCCACTTTCTTGGCAATTGCTAAACCGTTAAACATCATGTCATATTATTTACAGATTAAAAAAATAAAATACAAATATATATATATATATCTTTGTATGTATATGTGTTTTACAGCAGTCTACTGTACAATGTTATAGTTTGCAAGTCATAATTGTTTGGCAGATCTAGGTGGTAAGCTAAAGGTCACGCAGTGTGCCTACTCAGGGGACGTGTGTAATTGGCAGAGGAGGGTGTTAAATGGAGGATCATGTTGTAAAGATGGCAGACCTGCACTAGCAGGGGAAGATATATGACCCCCACTCTAATTGAGTGTGTGGAATTTGATTGGCTTTTCTCCCTCGACTGGAGGACGAATTGTCCTCTAACTCCCAAACGAAGCCAGGGTGACTGGCCTGGTTTGGGACTGGCCTGCCCCCCCCCCCCCCCCCCCCCACACACACTCATCTGCAACTCAATGTTGGGGTCTGTGTAGTGTTCCTGTATGACCACAGGGCAGGGGTGTCAAACAAAAAAGAAATCTGCAAGGGCCACCCTGGGAAATTAATATCCCATCAAGAACAATATATATTTTTACATGTCCCATGTAGCCTTCTCACATACAATTTTGTCCACACCATGCCCAAAAACCTCCAGACTGGCATTTGCAATTGCTTGTCATTTGTTGGTGCATATGCCTACGATGACGCTAACTTTTTACATCGTTTTACTGAACATTTGTCTCTCCTGGAACCTCCATGAATTGGCTTTTTCCTCGGCTATGATGATACTCTCATTTACAGCTCCATCTCTTTGAAATTTGGCTTGAATAAACTTTTTTATTTTTTTCTTACATTTTGCTGTAGCTACAGCCATACCTTTCTCCAGTTCAGCAACTGAAGCCTGTGTGTTCCCTTTCCACCTCTCAGCATCTCTTCTGGTTTGTGGTTTCAAGAATAATGACGCAAGTTATAGCCCATTATATGAAAATGGAGATTGTCTCATGACAAGGCTCACAGGCTTCTTTAGACACTCGGTAAAGAAGTACTCAGTTTCCCACCTCTCTTTAAATTGTCTGCCTTCAAAGTGGGCTTTCCTTTCATGTGTCCTTCTGTTAGCTAGCTTGCAGGTGCGCTGGAGGCATGCCTGTCTGTTTGGTTTGTTGTCGCTGTGCAGACCACAGCTAGGCTAACTACAACTTGGCGGGCCAAAATGTGTTGGGAACCTAATTTGATATGCCGGCCACATAAACATGTGCAAGGGCACGGATTTGGCCTACGGGCCTTGAGTCTGACATATGAGCCCTAGGATTTCTGTTAGTGGCGCTCAAAAGGAGAGAGCGATGCAGCAAATTGAATGATTTCTTGTATACTGTTGGTGAGCGACCCCAGCCAGTGTTTTATGCATGTTGTATGTTTTACAGCAGTACAGGCCTCCGTTTAGGAAACATTGAAATCTGATGTCTGGTCTTTTCGAAACCGTTAAAAGAACACGGTAGAAATGAGCTGCTTCTAGTTCCAATCTGCTTTCTGTAAGAGGTTATCTCCCCCTGTCCATTGGCAGGTCATAAACAGTCTTAAAAGAGGTACAGATACCGCAAGTTTGATTTAGAGCTTGTTACTGAGTGTGGAGGGAGGGCGTGTGGGGCAGAGGTGGCAGGGGTGGGGGTGCTCATAGAGAAGCCAACTTTGTGTTCCAGTTACGTGCCTTGAAATGGGCGGCAGGGTTTTGTCCACTCATCCTCGCTGTGTTTGAGTCCCGCTGTGCAGAGTGGCAGGCCTGTTACTTAATCACACAGATTGGAAAGACAGAGGGCAAACGTGTCCTTTTCCTCCCTGCCACACGCTGACCGTCTCAGGTATTCCGTCTGCCTCCTCTGCTCTTCTGGCATGCCAGAGCGGAGTCGTTTGTGTCGATTATTTCGGCGACGGGCAGGTGCTTTGGGTTCCACTCGCTTCGTTTTAAATGCTAATTTGACCACCAAGGATTATGAACGTATTTAAGCGTGGCATATTCGCATGGAGAGCACACACATGCTAGTTTGCAAAGCTTCTTTTTTTCAAATGCAATAATTCTACCTTCTCGCACCATTTTACAGGCTGTACGAGAACAAAGGCGAGGCAGACTTCATGGAGTCCTTGAGGAACCTTTTCACGTCCTTCAACGACATGATGAACAGCTCTTCTGAGAACACTGGCATGGTGAAGGTAAGGCCCTGACTCCCTGCAAGGTGCCAGCACTTCTCCGTGTGTGTGTGTGTGTGTGTGTGTGTGTCCTAACTTCTGTCTGTGTTCACCGTACAGTACAAATGTTCAGCTTGATGAATACATGTTTATCATCTTTCATTCTTACAAGTCTTCTTTTTTTTCTTTTTTTTTTTTTACCATCTGTTTTCAGGGTGGGTGATGTCTTGTCTGACAACATTGTTAGCTACTGTTAATAGTTTTGTTTCCAGATTTGACTTATTTATGTGCTTGCTCTGTTCTGGTTAAGGGCCCACAGTCTCTAGCTGTGTTACCCTGTCTGTACTTTCTTGTTGTCTCACCACCTCTCCCCTCTGAATATGTTACTCTCTCTCTCTCTCTCTGTCTCTCTCTGTCTCTCTCTGTCACTCTGTCTCTCTCTCTCTCTCTCTCTCTCTCTCTCTCTCTCTCTCTCTCTCTCTCTCTCTCTCTCTCTCTCTCGCTCTCTCTCTCGCTCTCTCTCCCTCTCTCTCTCTCTCTCTCCCAGCTCTCTTTCACATACTTTTTCATTCTCTCTCTCTCTCTCTCTCTCTCTCTCTGTCTCTCTCTCTCTCTGTCTCTCTCTCTCTCTCTCTCTCTCTCTCTCTCTCTCTCTCTCTGTCTCTCTCTCTCTCTGTCTCTCTCTCTCTCTCTCTCTCTCTCTCTCTCTCTCTCTCTCTCTCTCTCTCTCTCTCTCTCTCTCTCTCCCAGCTCTCTTTCACATACTTTTTCATTCTCTCTCTCTCTCTCTCTCTCTCTCTCTCTCTCTCTCTCTCTCTCTCTCTCTCTCTCTCTCTCTCTCTCTCTCTCTCTCTCTCTCTCTCTCTCTCTCTCTGTGTGAGCAGTCCCCCTCCCTGTGTTGCACTTGCTTTGTCTGGATATGTTGATCCTGTCTCTTTCTGTGTGTGTTGTCTCTGCGTGTCATTCTGACCTTGCCTGTCCTGTGACCCGGGTTTCTTTGGGCGTCTCTTCTTTAGCTTCTTCTCAAGGTATTTCTGACTGCTTCTCAACTTTCCTCCCTCTCCTCCTCCCACTCTCTCTCTCTCTCTCTCTCTCTCTCTCTCTCTCTCTCTCTCTCTCTCTCTCTCTCCCCTCTCTCCACGCCTCCCTCCCCACACAATGCCTGTCCTCTACCTGCCTCCAAGCTTCTCTTAAGCACAGTCATACTAAATTGTCCTTGACCCGAAATATAATGTGCACTCCATTGCTTTGGTACAATAAGCAAGCAAACCAACACACACACGCATGCACAGATACACACACACAAACACACACACACATATGCAACGCGCGCGCACACAAGCCCACCACCACACAGACAGTGACCAAGAGTCACAGCTAGAGAAGAAGCCTTGAATCAATTAGGGGGCAGTTGGTGTGTAATTGGGTGTAGATATTAGCTGAACTGTCGGTAAGTCAGTAAATTAAAAATTGATGTAGGGGAACCACAGCTAGGGGATCTGGCTTCGCCTAGCAAAGGCAGCTGGACTGCTGGGAGTCTAAAAGCAGCCTGAGTGGAGAGTCCAGCTTAACATCTGGAGAACCAACAACCGCCCAGCCCCTTGCAGACCAAGTTTGGGCCCCATGAAGAGATTCCAGTTTGGGCCCCGCCTCCTCACCATTTTTGTTAGGTCAGGTTTTTCATTCAACACATATTCATTCAAAGCTTTTCCTATACCCCCCCTCCCTCCCATTTGGAGTGGGCTGGGGGGAAGCCCTGTGTGGCTGGAAAGGGATGTGCAGGTATCCAGAGTGACTTACAGTAAGTATAGGGACATTCTCCCCGAGGCAAGTAGGGGGAAGTGTCTTGCCCAAGGACACAACTTCATTATGCACGGCCGGGAATCGAACCGGCAACCTTCTGATAACTAGCCCGATTCCCAAACCGCTCAGCCACCTGACTCCCAGGTACTTGGAGTAGGTTATCAAATCACAGCCAGAAAATGAACCCTAGTTGTGAGCTAGTGGAGAGCATCTCGCTCACAATTGAACGCTGTCTTTGAAATCAAGCTTTGCTCCCCCGCAGATTGGCAAGCGAGTGGGCGTGAGTTCTCAAGAAAACCAAGGAGAATGATGATCACCGCGCCCAAGAGGCTTGCTGCTGTCTGGTTGTCTAGACAACACCCCTTGTACACCCCGTGTATTTCTAGTTAGGAAAAACACAGATATAATGCCTAGGTTTAGTTATTACTCACGTCGTCCGAGTGCTTTTTTGTAGGCTAAAAAACTAATTTTCCAAGGACTGGAAATGTATGGAAATTAGTTTAGTCAGAAATACTTTCAGCTAACAGACTTTCTGTGAAACTTAAACTAAATAGTGGGTAGTCAAAGTAATTTCGAGCAATTTGAATTTATCTGCCGCGGCTTCTGGCCTCCTGCAACTGTCTGGTGATGAAGCTTGGCGGCAGGTCTGTGCTGCCACTTTTGGAGTCTCTCTGCAGAGGGTTGATGTGTTGACTTTGTTTGGAGAGAGGTTGCCACTAAGATCTTCTTCTTCCACTCAGCCCGCTCAGTTTGCTGGTCAGGGACCAGGAACAGACAGAGGAGAGCTTTGCGGCTAGCTCGCGTTGCGGCGTGACCTTCGTCTGCTGTTTATGGTTTGATAGAATCACAGCAGCTCGGACAAGGAAAGAATGTCTTTGCCAAACAGAAACCCTAGAGCCTAACACATCCTCCACGCCTCACACTCAAAACATCTGCTCAAGGCCTTCTCGTGTTTTTGGATGATATCCTACCATGGGAGGATCTACAGGGGGGCAAGGGGGGCAGCTGCCCCCTCCCCACTCTAGAGAAAAAATCCACTTGTCCCGGACAATGTCGTTAGCTGTAGTTCAGATAAGTAGATAGTACTACCAGTAAACTTATCTAGACTACTCTTCTGTTGGTATTCACTCTTGTGTTGAGTTTATTGGTTGATTGCACTCTCCCACAGTAATAAGGAAAAAACAACACATTTTACACCGTCAAGGACCTCATACCTCAACCAGGATTTGTCGCAAGTCAGCCAACATGTTTGCGTTGGTCACTCTGGCACGTACAGCACGCCCAAGCTGATCCCACTTGAAGCTCAAAACCAGAGCAAATACAAACAGAATAATATTGCAGGGGATTTTGGCACATTTTGGGCTGCCACCCACACGGTTAGCTGTGTTGCTCATTCCACGAATGCACGATCCTGAAGTTGTAGCCTACCTCGTTGTAAAGGTGACTAATCAGGCTTTCCAATTAAATGAGATATTGTTGAATATTGTTACTGAATATAATAATAATAAATATAACTGCAAGCAGTAATGGCGGATTCCTCCAAACACTGCGAACCATTGAAAAATGTTAATTCTTGACAAATTGTAACTGTATAGAAAAATGTATGCTGCAGAATTACCAATGGCATACCAAATCTGAAATGCAATACCATCAAGATCCACAAGGGCCTTTATTTCAAGCCAGTAAGTGAAGGAAGGGGGCTTGGTGAGCTTATCCATTCCAGAAAGCCTTGTATCTTTATGCATTAAGGCGTGGCCTGTAGCGCCACCTATGGGTAATGGTGGGCCATTTGTGGTGTGGTAGTTACTCTTGGCCTATACTATTAATGTTTCAGGATTTTAAAAACTTTTTACCATTGCATATAAAATCAGAAATGCAATACCAACAGGATCCACATGGGCTTTGGGTAAAGTGTGGTAGTTACTCTTGGCCTGTACTGTCTATGTGTCAGGATTTGGAGACCTTTTAACTATTGCATACAAAGTAGGAAATGCAATGACACCAAGGGCCTATGCTGATATTCAAGGAATGAGTGGGGGCTTGGTCAGCCCACACAGTCCTGATATGTTGCGTGTGTGTCTTGTCAAGCCCCCGCGTGTCAAGGGAAGAATGAGTGTGTGAGAATTTGGAGCATGCGCAGGGAGGAGCAGGGGACACATTTCATTGTAAATTTCTCTAGAAATTAGCCAAGCATGCATGTTTCAAAGATTCACCAAAAATCGACCTTTCATCTTAGAGTCAACTTTTTCTCAGATTTGTGTACTAAACATTCTCAAGAGTCTTCATATGAACTTGTTTGACTGGCTTACGTGTAAAGCATTGCGAACCATTGAAAAATGTATATTCTTGACAAATTGTAACTGTATAGAAAAATCAATGCTGCAAAATTTCCAATGGGATACCAAATCTGAAATGCAATAACATCAAGATCCACAAGGGCCTTTATTTCAAGCCAAGAAGTGAAGTGCTTTAATCTTCACAAGAAGTGAAGTGCTTTGTGCTTTAGGGCGTGGCCTGTAGTGACACCTATTGGTAATGGTGGGCCATTTGTGGTGTGGTAGTTACTCTTGGCCTATACTATCAATGTTTCAGGATGTTTTTAACTTTTTACCATTGCATACAAAATCGGAAATGCAATACCAACAAGATCCACATGGGCTTTTGTTAAAGTGTTGTTGTTACTGTTGGCCTTTACTATCAATGTTTCAGGATTTGGAGAACTTTTTACCATGGCAAACAAAATCTGAAATGCAATACCATCAAGATCCACAAGGCCTTTGCAAAAGACCAAGGAATGAGTGGGGGCTTGGTAAGCCCACACTCTGCTGAAATGTTGCGTGTGCGTCTTGCCAAGCCCGCGCGTGTGTCAAGGGAAGACCTATGGGTAATAGTGGGCCATTTGTGGTGTGGTAGTTACTCTTGGTCTATACTATCAATGTTTCAGGATTTTTATAACTTTTTACCATTGTATACAAAATCGGAAAAGCAATACCAACAAGATCCACATGGGCTTTTTGTTAAAGTGTTTCTTTGCCTATACTATCTATGTTTCAGGATTTTGAGACCTTTTTACCATTGCATACAAAATCGGAAATGCAATACCATCAAGATCCACATGGACCTTTTTTTCAGGCCAATAAGTGAAGGGAGGGGGCTTGGTGAGCCTATCCATTCCAGAAAGCCTTGTATCTTTGTGATTTTGGGCGTGGCCTGTAGCGCCACTTATGGGTAATGGTGGGCCATTTGTGGTGTGGTAGTTACTCTTGGTCTATACTATCAATGTTTCAGGATTTTTATAACTTTTTACCATTGCATACAAAATCGGAAATGCAATACCAACAAGATCCACATGGGCTTTTGTTAAAGTGTTTCTCGGCCTACACTATCAATGTTTCAGGATTTGAGACCTTTTTACCATTGCATACAAAATCGGAAATGCAATACCATCAAGAGCCACATGGGCCTTTGCTAAAGACCAAGGAATGAGTGGGGGCTTGGTCAGCCCACACTCTCCTGATATGTTGCGTGTGCGTCTTGGCCGCGCGTGTGTCAAGGGAAGGCTGAGTGTGTGTGAGATTTTGGAGCACGCGCGGGGAGGAGCAGGGGAGACATTCATTGGAAATTTGCCTAGAAATTAGCCAAGCAAGCATGTTTCAAATATTCACCAAAAATCGACCTTTCATCTTACAGTCAACTTTTTCACAGATTTGTGTTATGAACATTCTCAAGAGTCTTCATATGAACTTGTGATTGAATCAGAGTATCAGTTTTTGACTGGCTGATGTGTAAAGCATTATTTTAGCGTTAGCGATAAGTTCAATTTGCTTTATATCAATCATTTTTTGAGATATGAATTTGCCTTTGCACATGGTAACATGTTGTAGTGTCTTCCTCCGATCTACCAAGTTTAGTGTTGATATCTCAAAGATTTGCTGAGACATGACTTCACATCCTGTTTGGCGGCTTTTCTGATTAATTTGATTGGCTGTACCGGACAGACGGTTATGAGGATCAAAATTCCTTTGATAACTTTTGTGAGGCTTGGTCTGAAGATCATCTCTGGTAATTTTGAAGAAGATATGACAAAAATTGTAGGAGGAGTAGGCTTTCAAAGGTTTTTGATAAAACCGGAAATGGCGGGAAATCTATATAAACGGAAATTAACGCCATGGTGTGCGTTGAACTCGGCTTGATCCAGGGAATCCAATGCTACCTCATTTTTGAAAATGAGTCATACGGTTCAAAAGTTGCGTGTGTAAACACAAGTCCAACTTTGACCCATTGGTGGCGCTAGAGTGGTCTAATGGGAGACATGAAACTTGGTGTAGGTATAGAAGAAACTGTCCTTAATGAGTGTGCCAAATTTCACAAAAAGTTGTCGATGGGGTCTAGGGGCTGCCATTGACTCCCATGGTACAAGAATTACAAAATATAACTGCAAGCAGTAATGGCGGATTCCTCCAAACACTGCGAACCATTGAAAAATGTTAATTCTTGACAAATTGTAACTGTATAGAAAAATGTATGCTGCAGAATTACCAATGGCATACCAAATCTGAAATGCAATACCATCAAGATCCACAAGGGCCTTTATTTCAAGCCAGTAAGTGAAGGAAGGGGGCTTGGTGAGCTTATCCATTCCAGAAAGCCTTGTATCTTTATGCATTAAGGCGTGGCCTGTAGCGCCACCTATGGGTAATGGTGGGCCATTTGTGGTGTGGTAGTTACTCTTGGCCTATACTATTAATGTTTCAGGATTTTAAAAACTTTTTACCATTGCATATAAAATCGAAAATGCAATACCAACAGGATCCACATGGGCTTTGGGTAAAGTGTGGTAGTTACTCTTGGCCTGTACTGTCAATGTGTCAGGATTTGGAGACCTTTTTACTATTGCATACAAAGTAGGAAATGCAATGACACCAAGGTCCTCAAGGGCCTATGCTGATATTCAAGGAATGAGTGGGGGCTTGGTCAGCCCACACAGTCCTGATATGTTGCGTGTATGTCTTGCCAAGCCCGCGCGTGTCAAGGGAAGAATGAGTGTGTGAGAAATTGAAGCATGCGCGGGGAGGAGCAGGGGACATATTTCATTGTAAATTTCCCTAGAAATTAGCCAAGCATGCATGTTTCAAAGATTCACCAAAAATCGACCTTTCATCTTAGAGTCAACTTTTTCTCAGATTTGTGTACTAAACATTCTCAAGAGTCTTCATATGAACTTGTTTGACTGGCTTACATGTAAAGCATTGCGAACCATTGAAAAATGTATATTCTTGACAAATTGTAACTGTATAGAAAAATCAATGCTGCAGAATTTCCAATGGGATACCAAATCTGAAATGCAATAACATCAAGATCCACAAGGGCCTTTATTTCAAGCCAAGAAGTGAAGTGCTTTAATCTTCACAAGAAGTGAAGTGCTTTGTGCTTTAAGGCGTGGCCTGTAGCGACACCTATTGGTAATGGTGGGCCATTTGTGGTGTGGTAGTTACTCTTGGCCTATACTATCAATGTTTCAGGATGTTTTTAACTTTTTACCATTGCATACAAAATCGGAAAAATATACCAACAATATCCACATGGGCTTTTGTTAAAGTGTTGTTGTTACTGTTGGCCTTTACTATCAATGTTTCAGGATTTGGAGAACTTTTTACCATGGCAAACAAAATCTGAAATGCAATACCATCAAGATCCACAAGGCCTTTGCAAAAGACCAAGGAATGAGTGGGGGCTTGGTAAGCCCACACTCTCCTGAAATGTTGCGTGTGCGTCTTGCCAAGCCCGCGCGTGTGTCAAGGGAAGACCTATGGGTAATAGTGGGCCATTTGTGGTGTGGTAGTTACTCTTGGTCTATACTATCAATGTTTCAGGATTTTTATAACTTTTTACCATTGTATACAAAATCGGAAAAGCAATACCAACAAGATCCACATGGGCTTTTTGTTAAACTGTTTCTTTGCCTATACTATCTATGTTTCAGGATTTTGAGACCTTTTTACCATTGCATACAAAATCGGAAATGCAATACCATCAAGATCCACATGGGCCTTTTTTCAAGCCAATACGTGAAGGGAGGGGGCTTGGTGAACCTATCCATTCCAGAAAGCCTTGTATCTTTGTGCTTTTGGGCGTGGCCTATAGCGCCACCTATGGGTAATGGTGGGCCATTTGAGGTGTGGTATTTACTCTTGGTCTATACTATCAATGTTTCAGGATTTGAGACCTTTTTACCATTGCATACAAAATCGGAAATGCAATACCATCAAGAGCCACATGGGCCTTTGCTAAAGACCAAGGAATGAGTGGGGGCTTGGTCAGCCCACACTCTCCTGAAATGTTGCGTGTGCGTCTTGGCCGCGCGTGTGTCAAGGGAAGGCTGAGTGTGTGTGAGATTTTGGAGCACGCGCGGGGAGGAGCAGGGGAGACATTCATTGGAAATTTGCCTAGAAATTAGCCAAGCAAGCATGTTTCAAATATTCACCAAAAATCGACCTTTCATCTTACAGTCAACTTTTTCACAGATTTGTGTTATGAACATTCTCAAGAGTCTTCATATGAACTTGTGATTGAATCAGAGTATCAGTTTTTGACTGGCTGATGTGCAAAGCATTATTTTAGCGTTAGCGATAAGTTCAATTTGATTTATATCAATCATTTTTAGAGATATGAATTTGCCTTTGCACATGGTAATATGTTGTAGTGTCTTCCTCCGATCTACCAAGTTTAGTGTTGATATCTCAAAGATTTGCTGAGACATGACTTCACATCCTGTTTGGCGGCTTTTCTGATGAATTTGATTGGCTGTACCGGACAGACGGTTATGAGGATCAAAATTCCTTTGATAACTTTTGTGAGGCTTGGTTTGAAGATCATCTCTGGTGATTTTGAAGAATATATGACAAAAATTGTAGGAGGAGTAGGCTTTCAAAGGTTTTTGATAAAACCGGAAATGGCGGGAAATCTATATAACCGGAAATTAACGCCATGGTGTGCGTTGAACTCGGCTTGATCCAGGGAATCCAATGGTACCTCATTTTTGAAAATTAGTCATACGGTTCAAAAGTTGCGTGTGTAAACACAAGTCCAACTTTGACCCATTGGTGGCGCTAGAGTGGTCTAATGGGAGACATGAAACTTGGTGTAGGTATAGAAGAAACTGTCCTTAATGAGTGTGCCAAATTTCACAAAAAGTTGTCGATGGGGTCTAGGGGCTGCCATTGACTCCCATGGTACAAGAATTACAAATAATAAAACCACCAATAACAATAGGTTTCCTCCTTACGGAGGAATCCTAATAATAAAACCACCAATAACAATAGGTTTCCTCCTTACGGAGGAATCCTAATAATTGTTACTGAATAATCAACCGAAATAACGTTTCCGAAATGTTTTGAGGAGTTTAGATCTAAAAATAGAAGACATCATGATATGGACTAGCTATGGGCTAACTTGCCAGTCCCACCTGTAAAATCCCCCCCAAATCATCCCTAATTAACCATTTTCCCCGACGTTGTAAACACATTTACGATTAGATGTCCCACGTTTTGATGGTACTAGTAAAGCCCATAATAGACATTCTATGGTATAGCCTAGTGTTTATTTATTGATTTCAAAGGTCTCAAAGCAGTCTTTGGTCTATCGTCTCCCAACGTGATGTCAAGCAATGCATTGTGGGGGAAAGAAGAATCGTTGCAAAAAGTATCTACTTTTGTGTATTATATTCCGTTTTTTGACACCCAACAACTTAAAATACAATGGATAACAGTTTTAATGTTTATCACCAACAACCAAATAGCGCAAATTCGTTGGAAAAATAAACCTGCCATACAACCTTTAAGCTGATGCAAAAATGATCAAATGGATGGGAAAAAGATGCCAGAAGGAACTGAAGCCAGGTAAAAAAGAAAGATCTGTCACTTCAGAAATCTAGGTTCCTGCAAGGATGGGAAATATGTTTTCTCAAAAGCCCTGAATCTTTCAGGTAAAAATTTGGTTTGTAATTTCTGGAAATAGTATATGAGTCCAACGCAATGTTTATATTACATAAAGCTCAAAAAACAATTTTGCACTGAAATGAATGCAAAAAATCTCGCTTGCGCGCTATGCTTGCTCGCATTCATGTGAAGTTCCGATTTCACCTCACATCAAATCCTTGACTAGGTCCTAGGTTCGGGTTAAGCCCCGAATGTTCAACATATGGCTCGGCCCCTGGTGGGGATGGTCTTTTTTTGGCCATTACGCTCCCGGGCTGAAAATGGGTCCCACTCCGGCCCTGACTGGGATTATTCCTGTTGTGAATTAAAAACACTTGTAGTGTGTGAGGGCCTGATTAAAAACTAACTACCGTAGTTTAAAAGTTGGCTATTTTTGTGTTTGTTTTGTTAAAGCCATTCATAGGGAGTCCCACCAGGCCCCTAGAGATGACCCCCCCCAGCCCCTGCACCGCAGGGGGCCTTGCAGGGACTTGAGTGTTTAAGGCTTGCAGGCCTTGTGTTTTTTTGTCATTTTTTTAAATCCAATTTGAATTACATGGGATGCACACTATGGTCTTATTGTCTTGTCTGTGTTTCCAGAGTTGATATAAAAATAAAGAAAAGTATATTTAATTGTGCTTTCTTTGTTAGCTAGATAAATGATGTGACAAAATAAGTCAGAAGGGTCACACAGACTGGCGAGCCCGCATCCTTAGCATAGAGAATAAACGTGCGCGCAGTTTAGATGTAAAGAGCGTGGTTAAAGGCTTTGCACACAGATTTGCTAAAAGACACGCACATGTGTGTTCATCTGCAAACCTGTAGAAAGTAGCCTACCGGTGTATCGACTATATGTAGGCATATTTGTTATGTTGTTGTAACATATGTTCTGTTTGAGCTGCTTGATAGGTCCTCGCCCATGTTTTTTTTTTCTGTTGGAATACATTTGTTCTTTGTTTGAGCTGTTTTTTCAGATTGAAAACATTTCCCTCACAAGAAAAGCTTGAGTTTTGATATCTTGCATTTATTATACGGCTCTTCAGAATGTTCCAAAAAGTTCAGTTGATCGCGTTGGGGTCCTGTTTGTCCCGTCGGGATTTATTTGTGGATAATGACCGCCGGACAATACATTATCCCTTACATATGGGGGGGGGGGCCTCATGTGTTTCCGTTACAGTACTGATTCCCACTTACCGTTTACCCATGCCACCCTGCCAAGACCTCTTGCCACCCCTTTGCCACCCCATGTAAAATGTTCTAGATCCACCACTCTATCCTACTAAACTATTTAAGGCTCCGAATGTAACACGTTTATCAGCAGGGCTCTCAAGTTTTAAAAGTTTGGCGTGAGATTATCATACCTGTCAGCGTTAGGTTACATCTGGGGGGTTATGTTTCTGGTAGGTGGCATTTAACTCTGTATAACTTTAGACAACTCCTGAACTCAACTCAACATAAATCTTCCCTCAGTATGCCTGCAACTTTAATTGTATATATCAGGACAAGTTATCCCTTACTTCTCAGCGTGAGAAATGGTTGTAATGCGTGAGTCTCCCGGCGAATGAGTGAGACTTGAGAGCCCTGTTTCAGTATTCGTTCAGGTTGAAAATAGGAACAGTTAAACACGCACAGTTGTGGTGTTGCAGTCAAGTGAATTTGTCTTGCCTTACTGAAATGTTCTTTGACCTCATAATGCTTTTTGTGTTTTATTGTCTAGGGCGCAGCACTGAAGTACGTCCCTACCATCGTGAACGACGTCAAGCTGGTCTTCGATCCAAAGGATCTCAGGTAATGTTGTTCAGTACTTTAACTGAGCGCGGTCCACTGTAGAGAACATTACTTCCAGCACAATGAGAAAACAAAAGAAATTAAAACCAATAAACAAACCTCCCCTACATACAGCATATTTGACAAATTGAGCTTAAACACTCTTGCGAGGGCCGAGGGGAAAAGAAAAAGGACTACACTCATTGACTTTGTTGCCTTACGCGCTTCTTTTTCAAATTCAATTTGACGTCCAGATTGTCTCCCTCCGTTTTGAGGTGATTAACTTGGAAACAGTTAGCCTCGTTAAAGAAGCAAAAAGAAAGAGGCTGATTTGATGTTGTGTTTGTGCTCTGCTGCGGGCTGCTCATTACCTAGGCTCCCAGCCCTCTGGGCTGTGGCAGCTCAGACACTCAGAATTCACCAGAGGAGGCATGGCGGGAATCACTTCAGCACGCTGGCGTTGCCTTGGAAACCCGCTAGCCTCTCGCTACCCAGTTACAGCGTAAGGTGTGGAAGTGCAGAGTTACCAATAACATCATCACAGTCGGATGGTCAGTCTACTAAACGGGAGAGACTGGCATCTTTTAAAAATACATTTCACTTGGACATTTTGATCGCTTTCCTTGATCAACGGATGTTGAAGCACTACTGAAACAAGTCAACTCTCTTCTATCACAAACCAGACTAAATTACAGACCATTTAGCAACCACTTCTCAGTACGTTTAACGAGACACTAAGGAAATATCCAGTAGTGCATCGGAAGGAGAGCCTTGCAGCTGCGATTTGTTAACCATACTTTTGAAACTAACTTGTAACGTATTTTATGTGCTAATCTCTGTCTAGTGCTCTATTTAGTTAGTAGATTTAGTGTAGACTGTGGGATGTTAAGTAACTCTCTTTTCTTCTCCTTGCCATTGTCCATCCCCTATCATCTCCTACCCTCCTGTAGTTTTTTTCCCTCTCCTCCTCCCTGCGGCCTTTCTCTCTTTGCCTCCTTGCTGTCTTCCTCTTTTCTGCTCCCCCCTCCCACACACTCTCTCTCCCACTCCAGAATGGCTGACAGCCCCTACCTGGACCACACTCCCTCTGCCACCCTCTCTCTGTCTCTCCCTCTCTTTACCTCTCTCTCTGTCTGGCTCCCTCCTCTCTCTCTGTCTCTCCCTCTCTTTACCTCTCTCTCTGTCTCTCCCTCTCTTTACCTCTCTCTCTGTCTCTCCCTCTCTTTTCCTCTCTCTCTGTCTGGCTCCCTCCTCTCTCTCAGTCTCTCTCTCTGTTTCTCAAGGGGCTGCTGATGCGCCCTATCCCTTGTGGCTTCCACGCCTCATTCACTCATAAAAAAGTGTGTGTGTGTGTGTGTGTGGGGGGGGGGGGGTTGTGTATGCATCCAGGCCCCCGCAGGGCGTTTTATTGCTTACCAGAGAGACGCTCTCCATCCTCACTAGAGCTACTCCTCCTCGCCTGGAGACTCACGCCACAACATGAGAGACAGAATACCTCGCCTCATATTCCTCCCATTCTCCACAACCCACCACAACACGCTGGCCTGTTCACCAACTGCCACACCACACTGCATGTTCTGCCCCATATCTTACTGGAGGTTGCGTATGTCGTCCCACAAGGACGACATAAATGAACTATAGTATGTCCTGCCAAAGATGGTCAAAGTTTTGTGTTTTGGAGTTAGCTAGATGAGCTGGCTCTATGCTGTTTAACCCTTAACTGCTCCTCTCTCTCTGTGTTCTCCTCTCTCCCTGCAGCAAGCTCTTCACAGAGTTCATCCTCAAGGTTCCTCTGGGCCGACTGGTCAAACAGAAGCTGCACTGCATGATAGACATCGTCCACAGTGACCTGTTCTCTCAGCATGGTGAGGCTGGAACACACACACACACAGATGCCCTTACAGACCCACGTACACACACGCTCCACGCCACGTAGGTGTTACTCTGCACACGCACAAGGAGAAGGTCATCTGCGAGGTGCGCTGGAATCCATCTCGTTATCCATCTGTTAATCCCTTCTATCAACACACTCCGTACGACTGCATGGGAACGTGAACTTCAGCTCCTCTCTCTCACACACACACGTCTCCCCCCCCCCCCCCTCTCTCTTTCTCAGACTCACCGCTCTCCCACTCACAGCACTGCTAATCTGTTTGTGAGCGTGGCGTGCTGTGTGTGTGGATAAGGCAGGGTCTGTCTGTGTCTCTGGTGACTGGCACCAGAGGTGAGCCTCTCCACTATTCATGCAGCCTCTAAAGGTGAACTCTGCTCACGAAAACCTGTTCACGCAGCCTCTGTCGTGCCATGCTGTGCCGTGCTGTGCCGGGTCTGCCTTCTTTACCAGCACTGACACTCGCTGTCACATCGATTAGTCCCAGCCTGCAGCACGAGCTAGCGACCTGCCACCAGTCTTTCTCTCTTTGAGGGCACATGCGAGTTAAGAGTTAATTGCCCAGTAGGTGTAAAGCACAGCTGTACAATGGACTATTGAGACGCCGTCAAGGCTAAACAGAACATTCGGCCATTCATGTTAGATATTTTTTATGTTTTTATTTCCCTGTTAACTCACAGAACATCCGAAGACAAGAGAAACTGAGAGAAAGAATTACAAGTTTGACTTTTGTGGAAGCTGAACACTCCGTCAGATAAACACCAGACGGCCCAGCCTTTGTCTTTAGCATGCGTTCTTGTGATTTCATACCTCGGCACCATGTCATTTCCTAATCACTGTTCAGCATTTTGCCTCGTTAGGCCACCATTTTTGACGGGTGACCTGCCAATGATTAGCATTGATCTGATTATTAATTACACAGCAGCCATGTCTGTGTTTGACAGTCCCTGATGAAGGGAATCGGAGGAACCTCTCCTCCCTCTGGTCCAGTCTGCTGTTGAGCTGTGAGCGTAGAGCACACCCATTTCCAGATGTCCTGGACCCTGCGCCTGGGGCTCTGCAAAAGGGGTCGAAAATAATAGAGGGAGCCTTGTACTTGGTGTGTTTAACGGGCCTGCACTTGAGGGCGACACCACTCTTTGTAAAACCACCCGGCCATGTCTATGAAGCTGTCAACATGGCATTCTGGGGACAGCCAGATCAGTTGTGTGTAAACACCTGTCCTCCCCAGGGGCGCAGCGATGCTAATGACCCTGACCCCAGGTGTTGTGTGATTGGTTTACTGGCTGCCAATCCCAAGGTGAAATGTAGTGGAACAGAGCGAGCATATGGAGACACCCCAGGTAGCCCCTAACGACACACATCCCTCACATGGAATTAGCTTCTGGTTTGCTTCCCACACCCTCTTTCATTTAGTCTGACTGCTGACGGAAGGCCTGGCCTGGAATGAATACCTCAAAAGTTTTTCATAGAATAAAAGCCTGCTGGTTTTCTTTCTCCTCATTCCAGTGCAAAATGTTATTTTTATTTTGATGTGTGCGATCAACACGCACAAGGAATGAGCTTTTGCCAAATTACCAGTATATGAACTTGAGAGAAATCTTCAGGCTGCCGTTGTATGTTGAGAAATGACGGTGTGTCGCCTTCTCTCCACCGGCTGACTGGAGGAGGAGGAGAACGATGGCCGCATAAATCACTTGCAAACCGGTTCGAGGGAAGAGAGCAAATATGTCAGCTGCTCTCCTGGTCTGGATTGAGGCGCTTTGCTCCAGCGCCTGAAATCTGGCACTGCTGAAGTTGGAGTGGAGCTCTCTCCCAGCCCGACCGGAGGGTTGGTCTTAAACTCAGCACACAAAAGCCAGGCACACCAGATAGATTTGATTTTTGTGTAATAGCCCTTAAAGATAATTCGATACTACATACACTCTTCTTAAGCTTACCACTGGCCACCCAGCAGCTTAGGATTTGATCCTGCTGCACACATCCTTTATTGCACACATGGTTGGCATTTCTTATTTGGGTTTACCAGTGACCAGCCTTAAATGTCATACCGGGTATCGCAACACTGTTGGCAAATCCCATAAATGCATACCTGGAGGATTTGTTTGGATGATGAAGGACATATTTTATTTACAAAGATTGAAGTCGCAACCAGAAACCTGAATGTAGGGAAAGGAATGTCCTTAAAATATAATAGTATAACTGTAGTTTAGGTTTGAAGGCACTGAATGGTACTGGACCTACCCTTGCCTGGCCACTATGACACAGCTGCAGATGCAGACAAATACCCCTGATAGTTGATGTAGTTCAAAGGGTTCCTGGGATGAAAGCTTTCTCTGAATCTGATGGCCTGCAAGCTGTCTGCAGAGTAGGGCTGGGCGATGTATGAAAACATTTGATATCTCGATTTGATATCTCGAAATTTGATATACATTGTCTAAATGTTTACGATATTCGATATATATCTCGATATGTTTGAATTTGCTTAAAAAAAACAAATGAGAACACAAAATTATAAAAAATAAAAAAGATTTTCTTTTGCCCATTAGAAAACAACAAAAACAATAAAGATAGAACAGCTATTGTTACAAAGTGTAAAATGTGTAGTGCAAATTTAAGCCTCACGTCTCTTGTGTGGGAATACGTGACAGACGAAAAAGGGATGTTCGGCGCGTTCTTTGGGAAAGTATGCCTGAATTTGACATTTTCAATATGCACTATATTTTCACATTTTACATTGTCGTCAAAATGATTGCGATATTATTGCTAATATTCAATATATCGCCCAGCCCTACTGCACAGATGGACTAGTCTGAGACTTGTTCAGGTGCTGTGATACTTCAGCAACACCATCACAATCAGGAGAAAATTTTAGAAATTATTCTCAATATTTTGTAATTTGTTATTATTTTGAGCATTTTCCCATAGAAAATGTCACATTTTGAGTTTAATCTGAAGGAAATTACCCATGAGCAATTTGATAATCCATCTAATTGGATTCTTTGTAAAATGGTTTTTGCTTATCATTTACCATTCCGCCCAATTACAGCTTTCACCAAGTTTATAGGAAATCTAAAAAAGGTGGAGGACTCGCAGCTATTTTTCCTCATCTAAACTCTTGTTCAAAATCACTGAGCTAGGTGAATTTACATCAATTGAATATCTTGATATAGAGCTCAAAACCCAATCAATAATTTTTGGTATTATGTATCGGCCATCCAAGCACTCGCCAGTATTCATTCAAGAATTATCAAACTATTATCACTGTGTCACTAGAGATGACAAAGTAGTTTTTGACGGAGACTAAGTAACTTAAAGGACTTAAAGTAAAGGACTAAGTAAGTCCAAGTAAATAAAAAAGCAGACCCAAGAACTATTAAGCTCTTAAATCTCCTCGACAGTCTCGATCTAACTCAACACATAACAGACCCAACACACCGGCACGGAAACACACTAGATCTAGTGATATCAACTGGACTAAATATCAGTAATATTTCAATAACTGATCTACCTCGCTTAGACCATCATTGTATACTTTTTAATGGGAAATTATCCTAACAAAAACCACAAAATAATTCTTAGTCCAAGGAGAAGACATCTAGACGATAGAGCTATGATGACATTTTCTGAACAATTTGCTCTATATGAGCCAACTAGTCATGAGTGCTCTCTGAATGAAATGGTAGAGAACCTCAATGATGCACTATTATCTGTGTTAGACTCTGTTGCACCACTGAAAACCAAAAAGAAGTGCACAAGCAGAACCTCCCCATGGCTGAGAAATAAAAATGTTAGTGAAACGAAAAGAAAATGCCGTGCAGCAGAGAGAAAATGGAGGAAAACAAAGATCACTATCCTCTCCAATATCTACAAAGATACACTAACCACCTATAACAAAACCATCTGTCTAGCAAGGAGAGAATATTTCTCCAACATTATTACAGAAAATGCCAGAAATTCCAGAGTTATTTTCTCCACCATCGACCAGCTGCTAAACACTGTTCCTGCCCCCCCCCCATCCTGAGCAGTTAAATGTGAAGAGCTTGCTTTGTTCTTCAAAAACAAAATAACTTTGATCAGAGCTAGTATTATTAATAGTGGGGTTGAAACTGACATCAGTAGATTTTGCAACATAACCATGAGTACATTTACATGTATCACACTAAGTGAAGTTCGTCAGCAAATCTAACTCCACAACCTCAGATATTGATCCTATACCCACAACATTCTTTAAGCGAGTGTTTGATAGTGTCTCAGGTCCGGTGCTAGAGATTATAAACACGTCCCTTAGAACTGGCGTTTTCCCAGATGCCTTCAAAACAGCTGCTGTAAAGCCCCTGTTAAAGAAACCCAAATTGGATAACAGTCTACTGGCAAATTACAGACCAATATCAAACTTTCCATGTATTAGTAAAGTACTGGAAAAGATAGTATTAGTCCAATTAAATTATTTACTTGAAGAAAGTAACATCCTGGAAGTCACGCAGTCAGGTTTCAGGAAATATCACAGTACTGAAACTGCTGTCACCAAAATAATTAGCGACCTCAGACTAAACTCTGATGCAAATGAAGTGTCTATCCTTATCCTGTTAGATCTCAGTGCAGCATTTGATACCATTGATCACAACATCCTAATCAATAGACTGGAAAAGCTTATTGGGTTCACGGATAGTGTATTGAACTGGATGAAATCATATATCATAGGAAGGAAGTGTTATGTTAGTTTAGGAGACCATAGGTCCAAGAAACAAGAAACTGCTACGGGGTTGCTCGAGGAAGTTGCTTAGGCCCATTACTTTTTTTCTCTTTATATGTTACCACTCGGCGACATAATCAGAGAACATAACATAGATTTTCATAGCTATGCGGATGACACACAACTATATAGATCCACTGAACCCAACGATGAAACGGCTATCAATTCCATTACCAACTGCCTGTCGGCAATAAACAAATGGATGATTGATACCTTTTTTAAAGTTCTACTATGTGGCTCCAAATCCAAAATAGATATGCTTACTAAGAATCTAGGAGGTTTAACCCCCTGGCTTAAACCAGAGGTGACAAGTCTCGGTGTAATCCTGGACTCGGACTTGAATTTCAACTCTCACATTAATAAAGTGACCAAAACAGCTTTCTTTCACCTGAGAAATATAGCAAAGATACGACTATACATAAAGCAAAATGATGCAGAGAAGTTAATTCATGCTTTTATATCCAGCCGGCTGGACTACATTTACATTACATTTATTCATTTAGCCAACTCTTTTATCCAAAGCGACTTCCAAGAGAGAGCTTTACAAAGTGCATAGGTCACTGATAATAACAACAAGATAGCCCCAAAGCATTGCGGGTAGCCAAAACAAGAAGCACACATTGTGAACAACCAAAAAATAAGTGCCAAAGGGAAGAACCATAAGAGCATGTAGTTAAGCAAGTTACAATTAAACAACATGAATCTCTAAGTGCAAGTGTACCTGTAGAAAAAGCAGCAGCAGTAAAAATAATAGTAATAATATTAACTAAAATAGAAAATTTGCAGCAAATACAAAAGTCTAAATCAGTTGCCATGAACCAACAAGAGCAACAAGTCTCTAAGCAAGAGTCATTGGGTTCAGCAAACCATTCCTAAGTACCGTTGTACTCCCGGAACAAGTGCGTCTTGAGCCTTCTCTTGAAGGTGGAGAGACAGTCTGTGTCTCTGATGGAGGTGGGGAGTTGATTCCACCACTGGGGGGCCAGGCAGGAGAAGTGCTTGTGTTGGGACCGGGCGGTCTTGAGCGGTGGGACTACTGTAATGCACTTTTCACTGGTCTTCCCAAGAAAACCACTGAAAGACTACAGCTCATTCAAAATTCTGCAGCTAGATTATTAACCAAAACTAAAAGGAGATAACACATTAGTCCTGTCCTAGCTACTTTACACTGGCTCCCTGTTACCTTCAGAATTGACTTTAAGGTCCTATTCCTCACATACAAAGCTCTACACGGACAAGGACCTAGCTACATTGCTAACTCTCTTATAAACTACATACCAGCTACAACACTGCGATCATCAAATGCAGGCCTATTAGAGGTCACCAGAAGCAGTCATAAGAAGATTGGTGATGCGGCCTTTGTCAATTATGCCCCAAAACTATGGAACAAATTACCCAGAAATATTAGGGAAACAAACACGCTAGACATTTTTAAAATACAGCTTAAAACCTATCTTTTTACCAAAGCATTTAACAAATCATCTCAGAAGGGTTTTACTGCTTTTATTAGTTATATTATTGTTCGCTAATTTAATTATTACTTTTATCACTTGTATTATTGGTTTTATTGATTTTATGTAAAGCACCTTGAGCTGCAATTCTTGTATGTAATGTGCTATATAAATAAAGTATTATTATAAATAAAATCTTATTATTTCTCCAGAAATAAAATTTTACCGGAATATAGTCCGGCAGACACACAAGGCTTCCCACGTTGCAGTTAGGGAATGGTTTCTGTAATTGATGCACCAATCAACGATTAAGACTTTCAATGGAACAGTTCGGCACAGCATCCCCCTTCATGCCCTGTTCCCTCTACCCCAAAGGCAGTGTCAGTGATTGAGCAATCGAGTCCTAATGAGTTAGTTACACTAATACATTATGACCCTGCTTTGTCATGGTCTTCCAATAGAAGTTCTCTTCCTAGAGGTAGAAGACGGGGGGTTTCTATAGAGGATATTCATTTTCATTACTTTTCTGTTCTAAAAGGCGCTAAACCGCTCCACGTGGCACATTAGTGAAGTCACTCAGAGCACTTGCAGTGAAATGAAGGTACAAGTCATCCAAGATTTTTTACCTGAAAAAGGTCAAGCATTTTCTAAAAAACTTCTGGTTTTGTGCGGCAGTATAACAGAGCAGTGTTGAGAAAATGTTTGTTTACTTTTTTAATTTCATAATTTGTTTGCTCAACACATTTTTGCATAGTCTAGTATGTGGTACGTCTCTCGTAGTCCATGGTGCAGTGCATGATGATGATGCAATAGGCCATCTGACCAGGACGCGTACTTTAGAGTTAGAGTGTGAAACATTGCCACCACAACAACAGTTTGTCCTGGGACTGTATGCATGTCCACTATTGGATAAGAGTCTCGGCATGTAAAAGTGCTGGCCCTGAAGCATGCTATGCTCCCCTTCCAACATGGACACAGCAGGTACTAACCTGGTTCACTATCCCACAGTGCCTCCCTGATACTTCATAATGCTGCATGTCTCTGTGCGCATGTGTGTGTATCAGAGAGAGAGGGAAACAGAGAGAGAGGTGTAAGTGTGTTTGTTGTGAGGCAGCCCGTCGCAGTGGGCCCCTTCTGCAGTGCAGTACAGCGATCAATACCCCCCTCCCCCCCTCCATCCCTTCATCCATGGAAGGCCGGGTCTCCCTCCTCTGTTTGCGCCCCAGGCCTTGGCTTTCATTTGAAGCACTCTGCGGCGTCCCACACAACTCCTGGATTGGAATCCGAGGGGTTTAATATAAAATATGATAATTTGCCGCAGACCGCCCCAGGTACCTATCTCCGTCCCCTTCCTCCTTCCTACGCACATGGCCTCCTTATCGCTCCCTCCTCTCAGTCCACACCTGTTCCATAGCCCGGGAACCAGGGGGTTAATATCAGTGGCCGACCCAATGCCTCACCTTCCAGATGATGTTCTGGACTTTGTCCTGGGATGATCTGTGCTAGCCAGCAATAATGAAGACTCAGGGACTGTTGTCCTACCCACACGGCTTGCAAGACTTTTTAAATTTACTATTGTACTTGTAATTGTACAACATCCATAGTTGAACAGCGCTAATTAATGTTTGTAGTGTTTACAAAGAGAGGCGTGGAGGGAAGCTCTCCTCCCGAGTGCTGACGGTGGTGATTGAGCAGGTGCGTTTGTTTGCGTCTCCACAGACTGTCGCGAGATCCTGCTGCCCCTGATGACGGAGCAGCTGAAGTTCCACCTGGAGCAGAAGGAGGAGCTGGAGGCCTGCTGCCGGCTGCTCAGCAACATCCTGGAGGTGCTCTACAGGAAGAACGTGGTGAGGAGACGTGTCACGCACACACACACACACACACACATACATACACACGCCCCCCCCCCCCCCACACACAGATACATACACACGCCCCGCCCCCCCCACACACACATACATACACACGCCCCCCCCCACATACACACGGCCCCCCACACACACATACATACATACACACGCCCCCACACACACACACACACACACACACCCCCCACACACACACACGCATACACGTACACACACAAGCAAACGTGCACGCACCTACACACGCCACAACTTGTTTACCTTCATATTGACCCCCACCCCTCTATACACGTTCTGCTGTAGATGTGAGACATTCCCTCTGTCACACACACACACACACATCACACACATCACACACACCTCAGGAAAAATTCTAGATCTAAGATCCTAAATTTGTTGGGGACGGAGGCCTGTTGTGCACAGATTTTCTCATTTAATTCGCTCATTCCACATTAGTAACAAATGATTATTTCATGGACCTTCCCCTCTGGTTCAGAGTTGCATTGGCAGCCTGCCTTTATTTCAATACAGAGAGAATCATCATTCAGGCCAGCCGTGTGTTTATACTCACAACAGCTTCTATTCATTAAGGCGTGGAAAACACTGGGGAGGAATCAAAGGCTTTGTGAGTTCAGAAGTGTGTGGAAACCAGAAGCGTAGGCAACGGGGCCGTGCGTCACACCTGACGCTTACAAAAGGCTAGATCAGAAACTCAGATGATATTGAGGCTGACGTGTGTGTGTGTGTGGATTTGTGTGTGCCTGGTGTGTGATTGTGTGCGTCTGAGCTCAGTTAGCAAGCAAAAATTGCCTGGTAAATTATTGAATGTTTTGGGTAGCACGGGGGTTTTCAATATGCCCTCCCCCCCTCACCCAACATACCCCTCACTAACGGGCAAGCAACCCCCTCCTTCTGTGCAAGGGAATTCTCTCATCTCACATTTCCTATCCATAAATCATTTTGCCACTCCAGCCTGGCATATCAAGATACTCCAGCTCCAACGAGAGTAGAGGACGATTCACTAGTCAGTCTGGATGATTCTCACAAGCCTCCTTCTCGACCTGGGGAAAAGCCTCGCTGTGCGGCTTCTTCCTTCCACCTCGATGGAATTGGTCGTGCTGCTACTGAGTGCTTCCTGTGAGCCTTCTTATGAACAGTAAAAAAATAAAGAGATATATACTGTGTCATGATGGGCCGGGAGAGAGAGAGAGAGAGACGCCCGCACGCAAAATTCTTAGTAGGCTTTGTCATCAAAGAGACCTTAAGATCTCTGATGTAACCACCCAGGGTAGCGTGCTACTGGAAACACGATCGCTGATGTTGGGTAAGGACCCAGACTAGAGCGTGACATTACCCCAACGCCGCCACGGGAAGCATCGTCCCTCTGTCATTCTGGGGGATTTGAACTAAATAACTAACCAACAAAAAGTAAATACCAATAGTTTTATTTAGGGATCATGTAGAATGGCAATCCCACGACAACTGTAAACTGTATATACAAATATAGGCATAGATAAAATAACTTTTTCCCAGTTAGTTTTGTGTCTGCCCTTTCTGACTCTGATAAAGGAGGCCCACCACTAAACACATTCATCATGTCCCCTTTTTTGTTTTGGTTAGAGATTATTAGCCAGAGCTATATTTCATCATGACAAGTGTATTCCGAAATGAAAACGTTTAATGTACTACAACTGTGAGGTGTTTTTAGCAGTGCAGTGAATCTTTTCCCTGTGTGTGTGTGTGTGTGTGTGTGTGTGTGTGTGTGTGTGTGTGTGTGTGTCCAGGGCCCCACACAGTGGCACGTCCAGACTATTATGGAGAAGCTCCTTAGGACGGTCAACAGGACGGTCATCTCCATGGGCCGAGACTCTGCCCTCATCGTAAGTAACTATCTATGACTAAACACCTGAACCACACTGGAGTGCATACACACACGCACGCGCTCGCGCACACGCACACGCGCACACACACACACACACACGCACACACACACACACAGGACTACCAGCAGTTGCAGAAGAGTTTATAGAGTCCGATATGGGCAACAGTGCTTACTGAGTGGGGTTCATTTTACCAAAACAAACCCACACATCTCCACCTTTCTTTCCCCCCAAACACTGACACAACTCATCCTACAACCAGTGGTTGGGTAAGTTACTTCAAAAAAGTAATTTAATTACTCAATAAGTTATTTAATTCATTACCATTTACTTCTTAAAATGCCTATAAACCTTGACCGGATAGACAACAGAAAGGAAACTTTTTCAAAGAGTCAAATTTTGAATAGTCTTTTAGCTTTTTAAAACATCTCAGCTTTAAAAAATATACAAATACATTTTAGTAGCAAATGTAACCTTCTTTACTCATTAGTTACCAAACAATATCTGAATAACAAAAAGGCTTTGGCTTTCACCTGTGTAATATTGTGGTGATTACCTGTTCCATACATGTTTTAGAGCAGTGTATTTAGCTTTATGTGTTAGCATTAAATACTACTGTCATATGTTTTAATAATGGCTGTCATGAGACCATTCCTTGACCTCAAATACAGTGGTAACATTTTCACTTGTCATAAATATGGCAAGTGTTATTACACTGTCAAATGCTTTTATAACTGTGTCATGAATATTTTCCTTCACCTCAACTACAGTGGTACAATGTGGAATTGTCATAAAGATGTCATTAAGTGCTATAACACTGTCAACTGCTTTTATAACAGTGTCATGAATATATTCTTTGACCTCAACTACAGTGGTAAAATGTTCACTTGTCAAAAATATGTCATTGTGTTATTACACTGTCAAATGCTTTTATAATTAAAAATGTTCATGACACAGTTATAAAAGCATTCACCTTCCTGCCAAAGCAAATCACCTTCCTGCCAAAGCAAATTCCTTGTCTGTTCAAACTTTCATGGCGAATAAATCCCTTTCTGATTCTGATATGACAGTGTATAAACACTTAATGACATCTTTATGACAAGGGAAAATGTTACCACTGTAGATGAGGTTAAGGAGAATATTCATGACACAATTATAATGGTCTCATGACAGCCATTATTAAAACATATGACAGTAGTATTTAATTCTAACACAAAGTATGGAGCACGTAATCACCACAATATTACACTGTCATTTAATTTCAGGGATATCAATCTGTTCAGTTAGGAAGCATAAGCTATTATGAATCAATATCACCTGTTTTGGTGCAAATACAAGTGACAACAGGTGCACTGAGAGGGAACAGCAAAACAACCTCACATAAAGCTAAATATTTTCTTCAAGTTTGAAGTTTCTTCAAATTTTCAAGTTATTTTGTATCAGTTAATGTCAAGTTGTCATAACAAAGACAGTGACAGGTTATTTTGTCTCAGTTTATGTCAAGTTGTCATGACAAAGACATTGACAGGTTATTTTGTCTCAGCTATTGTCAAGTTGTCATAACAAAGGCATCATAAAGAATGTCAACCTTGCATAAGAAATGACATAATTCATCAAATGACACCTAATGACAACATTCATAAACATTCATCAACATCCTTTAATGTGTCATGTCATGGGTATGACAGTGCTATGACAGTGTCATGTCACTCTTATTCACACCCCTTCAAATAAGGTGTTATCAAAGTTTTTTTGCTACCGAACGAAGCGGTAACATCTCTTCCACTATGTAGACTGCAATCATTTTTTTTAAGCTCACCTTCGGACACTTTCTGCATTGGCGATGTAAAATCAAGTTTTGCCTGCTTAACAGGTGTTGCTGAGGTGTTATCTGTTGATGAACATGGATCACTCAAAGTGTTTGTCGATGCTGCCTTGTGAGGTGTTTCAGTGGGGTAAGGGTTACTTGTGCTATTGGCAGCCGCAGATCGTTTTTTGTCCCCAGGACATAGCTTACACTTTACTGTAATGTTCTTGTCAACCTGTGTCAAAAAGGTGAAGTAATTGGAATATTTCCATTTGGTAAAACAGCTACTCGCTCCGGCCGACATCTTCCACTTCAAACCGCGCTTGTGTTGTAAACTCGCGTCTCACGTGCAACTGCACTACAGCTGACGATTTTAAAGAGGCAGCGTTCACTGCCCTAAGACAATATATATTGAGATTTTAATTCAGTATTGATTTATACAGAACCGTTGGACTATTTTACAGTATGTAACACAAGTAACAAGTAACTGTAATTAAATTACCTGAAAAAGAATAGTAATCCCTTACTTTACCTTTTCAGTGGATAAGTAATTGAATTACTTAATAACGTGTTACACCCAACACTGCCTACAATTCATCCTCCACCACACCCTCCAACACCATCCTCCAGTCAGAACTGCAAGCAAAACCTACTCCCTAAACCTGAGCACCCCAACTTCCATAAAAAGCATATTCAATCCAGAGTTTGTCTTGATCTCTCCTGTGCTTGTTAGTATGACATGGGTCATGACTTATTAATGTGAGTGGGTGTGTGATCTGTCAACGGACACAGCTCCTGATGGCGAGCACCCTGACGCTTTCATCTAATCAGTGTTTTCTCTGCCGCGGCAGCACAACTCACAGCCCGTCATCCTCTCGGCTGGAACCCAACCACAATTAATGCACTTATCAGTCATTCCCTAAATACACTGTCAACCGTCGGCACGCAGTGCTGCTCATCCATTTCTTCACGAGGAGAGGGAGAGAAGGGCGGGAATGTCATGGTACTTATCCTCCGGCTCCCCTGCCTCTGTCCTCGTGTAATTAACCCCCCGGCTAGCCATGTGACTTTTAAACAGGAGAGCGACGCTGATTAAGGTGAGGCTTCTGTTTAACACTGTCCAACTCAGTGTAAATGGAATATGGGTGATTTAAGGCAGCTCGCTCATCTTATAACGTCCCATCAGTGTGTGTGTGTGTGTGTGTGGTGTGGACCAGATGTCCTCACAAGTATAGTGAAACAGGAATAACTTTGCTGGGCCCCATAATGCTTGTGTTTTGGGTTATACTTGCATTAATGGTAGGGTTAGGGGTTAATTGTTAAAGATCACAACTTTGAATATAAGTTAATGGTTGTGCCCCTCTTGGATAGAAAAACACATTTGTGTGTGTGTGTTTTCACATCATCGGGGGAACAGTGGGAAGTGACATCACAGCCCCTCACTCGACTTTTATCTGTTGTACCACAAGCCTCTGTAGCTCGTAGTGTTTTAATCAAGCCAGGAGTGGCTGGGTTTCCTGACTGTAATAGTGTGTTTGTGTGTGTGTATGTGTGCACCTACAGTGCGTGGGATTGTTTATGGTAAAAGGTGACCACAGCATCCATCTTTCACACTATCACTATCATCATCTCTCACTTTTTCCCTCTCCCTCTTTCTCTCCTTTGTCTTTCTCTCTCTTTCCCTCCCTGCTGGCTCCTACGCAGCATGTCTGAGATGAGTGTTGGTGGGAGGTGACGGGGAGCTGTGGCGAGGACAGTAGCTACTGTCTCACTGCAGCCAGTCTGACAGGGCAGAGCAGAGCTGCCTGCGCCCTGGTGTGGAATGGAGACGTGTCTGTCTGTGTGTGTGTGTGTCTGTGTGTGTGTGTGTGTGTCATCACATATGGCTAATAAAGCCTGTGTGGGGGTCCCTTCACCCCAGCCACCGCCCTTTGTTCCTAGACAGCGGCCTGGAGGAATCCCCCCCATACACATCAAGGCCTTTGTTTAACGCTGCCACCCCACACACACACCAGAGAGAGAGAGAGAGAGAGAGAGAGAGAGAGAGAGAGAGAGAGAGAGAGAGAGAGAGAGAGAGAGAGAGAGAGAGAGAGAGAGAGAGAGAGAGAGAGAGAGAGAGAGAGAGAGAGAGAGAGAGAGAGAGAGAGAGAGAGAGAGAGAGAGAGAGAGAGAGAGAGAGAGAGAGAGAGAGAGAGAGAGAGAGAGAGAGAGAGAGAGAGAGAGAGAGAGAGAGAGAGAGAGAGAGAGAGAGAGAGGAGAGGGAGAGGGAGAGGGAGAGGGAGAGGGAGAGGGAGAGGGAGAGGGAGAGGGAGAGGGAGAGGGAGAGGGAGAGGGAGAGGGAGAGGGAGAGGGAGAGGGAGAGGGAGAGGGAGAGTGAGAGAGAGGGAGATGGAGAGGTAAAGGGAGAGGGAGAGGGAGAGAGAGAGGGGGGGGGATTAGCAGATTATTTTATCCAAAGCGTCTGCTATATAAAAACAGGACTTCTCTGCCTACCGAGCATCATACGATCTATTCCTACAACTGTATTGATACACTGCTGTAACGCTGCCATTTCCCTGGGGGGGATGAATAACATTCAAGTTGTTTGTCGTTTTTTTTGCACACGACCTTCAGTGGCCCTGAACCCACCCTGAAAAACTCTCCAGCCTCTACCGGCCTCCTGGGTCTTTTGACGAAGATGCCCTGAGAGCCTGCTTGTCTTCAGGACACACTGTCTCAGTCCTGTGGTCGAGCCTAGTCATCTCACAGTGCTCGCGTTTTGGCGTCCTTGACATGACGAGCTGGACAGCATGCTAGCTGCCTCTTCTCAGCTTGCCAGAATGGCAACTCTCCTTCCCTCTATGTCAGCAATGGATTGCTTTCCTAAACACTGACCCTCCACGCTTTGTGGCTCTTGTTGACCAACTCCAGTGTGAATCATGTCACTGTGTTCTCTCCCTGACAGGACATCACATCCTGGTCCTCTACACGGCCTTTGCTCGTGTGATTTCCGCATGTTGTCCGTCCTTAGAAAAGCAATCACCTCAGATTAAGGGGTTCTCCTAAATCCTCATTTGGACTCCTCTAGTGCAAAGTAGAGAAATGAACGAGCGAGAGAGAGACGACGGGCTGCTCTTTGAAAAACACATTTAAAAGCAGCCCCCCCCCACCCTCTAGATCATTATTTAATGATCAATAAGGGAGGCTTGAATTTTTTAACAGGCCCAAGACCCAGTTAGGACCGGCTCCCCTAATCAGCACCCTGGGAGGACGATGAAGATGATGACGAAGATGATGATTTTGCTGCTGCAGCAGGGTTGTGGCGGGCGACGCAGATGGCACTGGAACAACTGACCTTGTTGTTTGGCGCCCACCAGATTTAGATCCCTCCCTTCTTCTTCTCCTTCTCTCCCTTCCTCCCTACCTCTCCCCCTTGCCTCTCTAACTCTCTTCCTCGACTCTGTCTTTCTCTCTCGCTCTCTGTCCCCCCCTCCCCCTCTGTAGCTGCGGACACAGAATGTAGATGAGGGGACTAGGTGGCTAGCTGGTGCTGTCAGCTCTGCTGTAGTCAGTGGTTCAGGCTAAGCACTGTTAGCATCGCAGGCTTCACGGGTTTGACTCCACAATGCAGCTGCTTCATTAGCAGGCACAGCTGCAGTGTTCTTTACATACGTTCCCTGTGTTTGTGCCCTTTTCTGCCAGCTTAGCCTGAGAATGTAATAACCATGACACGTCAGGTCCCGCGTGCCCTACCCCTGCAGTCTCAGTATACCTGTGACCGGTGTTTATCCAGCGTTCTGACATCTAGAGAGGTGTGTTTATGTTTGCTCCTCAAACTCCCCTCACCCACGACACACACACACACCAGCGTGTCGTGTTGCGGGAGGTCACAGCCAAGGCGTTTCTATATTCTTCCTGTGATTCCTCTGCAGTGTGCTGACAGACTTACAACTCCAGGAGTGATGGATGGACAACGTGTGTCCGACAGGCTATCCCTTGGCTATAAAATGTAAATACATAAACAAAATCAACTGAAATGTAATGCAAATGTCCGCCGGTCCATAGCTGCTGACCCTGCTGCAGCGCGTTCCCTTAGAGACCGCGGGGTGTGCTCTGCTGCAGCCTCGCTTACGGAGAAGAGGCGTAGTGAGATATGGCATTGCATCGTAATGTCCTGCGCATGGACAGTCGCTCCCTTCTTACCTTGCCTCTTCCTTGCATAGGAGATGTGGACGATCTCTTCCTAAACCATCCTCAGACCCCAGACCTCCCTTTGGGGCATTTGACCATTCTGAACACCACCACAATATGTACACCGTTTCCAAAACTTAAACAAGGTAATGATTCAGCTTGATTTTCATAGAATAACCCATAGAAGCTGGTCTTGATGACAGCGGTCTGGACGTTAATGGTCTGGACGTTAGTGGTCTGGATGATAGTGGTCTGGATGATAGTGGTCTGGATGACAGCGGTCTGGATGACAGCGTTCTGGATGACAGCGGTCTGGATGACAGCGTTCTGGATGACAGCGGTCTGGATTACAGCGGTCTTGATGACAGCGGTCTGGATGACCGCGGTCTGGATGACAGCGGTCTGGATGACAGCGGTCTGGATGACAGCGGTGTGGATGACCGTGGTCTGGATGACAGCGGTCTGGATGACAGCGGTCTGGACGTTAGTGGTCTGGATGATAGTGGTCTGGATGACAGCGGTCTGGATGACAGCGTTCTGGATGACAGTGGTCTTGATGACAGCGGTCTGGATGACAGCGTTCTGGATGACAGCGGTCTGGATGACAGCGGTCTGGATGACAGCGGTCTGGACGTTAGTGGTCTGGACGTTAGTGGTCTGGATGATAGTGGTCTGGATGACAGCGGTCTGGATGACAGCGGTCTGGATGACAGCGTTCTGGATGACAGCGGTCTGGATGACAGCGTTCTGGATGACAGCGGTCTGGATTACAGCGGTCTTGATGACAGCGTTCTGGATGACCGCGGTCTGGATGACAGCGGTCTGGATGACAGCGGTCTGGATGACAGCGGTGTGGATGACCGTGGTCTGGATGACAGCGGTCTGGATGACAGCGGTCTGGACGTTAGTGGTCTGGATGATAGTGGTCTGGATGACAGCGGTCTGGATGACAGCGGTCTGGATGACAGCGTTCTGGATGACAGCGGTCTGGATGACAGCGTTCTGGATGACAGCGGTCTGGATGACAGGGGTCTTGATGACAGCGGTCTGGATGACCGCGGTCTGGATGACAGCGGTCTGGATGACAGCGGTGTGGATGACCGCGGTCTGGATGACAGCGGTCTGGATGACAGCGGTCTGGGTGACAGCGGTCTGGACGCCGCTGTCATCCAGACCGCTGTCATCCAGAGCCGCTGTCATCCAGAACGCTGTCATCCAGACCGCTGCTGGATGACAGCGTTCTGGATGACAGCGGTCTGGATGACAGCGGTCTGGATGACAGCGGCGTTGTCCATGGGGTCAGGGTTTGAAGGTTATTTACGAAACCCAGACCAAGATGAGTGTGACCAGAATCTTCTTTATGCCAGCCTGAATGTAGTCTAGCCCCTCTTTATTACTGAGGGAGCTGAGCATGTGAGCCCGGGCCTTAGCTCTAAGCTCATAAGTGCTTCTCTGTGTTGCTCTGGGATGTGTGGGATAAGGACATTAGATGCTCCCCAAAGCCATCGTACTTAAGCATGCTTTACAACTTATTTTGATGCAGTTCTGGTGAAGGAAACTGTTCTCTGTCTTTGTGCGTCAAACACCAAGTTACTATGTTAATTTCTCATAAATGAGACATGAAAGGTGAACATGACAAAATGATCCGGAGAAAATGCAGTTCTCTAACGTAACCCTTCATTCTTCAGAAGGATTTTCTCTGAGAAGTAGTTTGGGAAATCATTTAAATGTTTCTTGGTAAAATGGTCCCAGTGTCCTCTACAATTATCCAGCCTGTATCTTTAAAACCATAATGGCTCTTCAACACACACACAAATGTCAGGCATGCAGAGAGAACTCCAGAACGCCCTTTTAAATGTTTGTCACATTTTATTTTGTATATTAAATGCCGTCAGATTTGATTGAAAAACAGTATAAAATACACAGTATTGCACATTGTAAATCAATTGCACTTCTTTAAGGTACAGATAAACATTTAGTTCTCTCCTTATGCTACAGTACAACTATTGGAGAAACCATTACTCGATATATATGAAAGTAGTGGGGGTGGATTACATGTGGCTAACAGAAAGCAGAGAAGATGTTGACCACCAGCCTGACCCAGTCAGTAATGTAATGCTGTGTTAAGAGCACAGTAAGATTTGATGCTTGCGTTATAACCACTTTGGCCTTTCTGTCTATAGGGGGCAGTGTTTTTGACGTGGTTAATGATTTGGGGCGTACACTCTTTTAGCTGGTTTCTAACTGGAACTTTTTTTTACTGTTTCGCTATTCCACTCATAATGTAATTAGCCCTATTAGATATGTTGCACATAAAGAAATATTTTGACTGTAAAATGTTTCTATCAACCTCAAGCGGAGGACTTTACAATCTGCCAGAAAAAGTTGTCATTTTTATTTTCTTCAAACAACATTTTTAGAAATGATCTCTTGACTGTAGATTTTTTTGAAAGATTAAAAAAACCAAAGCGTACCTAGCGAGAGCCAAGGTGATAGAAAGCATGCGAGGCGACGGGCCTGTACCCTGTGCTGCTAGAAGCTCCAGCTCAGTGACAGAACCTTCAGTCCTTCAGTCTCATGAAGCAGGACTACATGGTAGCACAGTCACCCCTGCATCCCCCACCTGTGTGACCGGGGCGGGGCAGGACCAGGACACAGGAGGTCCCTCCTCGTCACCTCCACAGGACAGGACCGAGGTGGTTTGGTGTGCTAGCTCGTGACGGGGAGAGAGAAAGCTGGTGGAGCAGCTATGATATTGGGGTACCCCCTGTTTTTTTTTTCCAAAAAGTGATTTTCTGTTTGACCCAAAAGTAGTAGAAGACGATCAAATTGGAACAAATGTAAGGAAAGAATCTCAAAGGAACTGTCCTCGTTCACAGCAACTCAGATATACTGTGTGTTCCAATAAGCATTAAAGTAAGATACAAGTTCATCTTTTTTTGTAGAAAAGTACATCGAGATGCCAACCTTGGCAAATGTATGTTTATAAAAAATATGTATCATTTGTATCATTATATGTCAAAGTCAACGGATTCAAAGAGACATTCTTCAATAAATATAAATTTTAATAATTGCTCCAATAAACGTATATATCTTGCTCAAGTACACTCCTTGGTCCACGCCAAGTACCCATGTCCTTATGTCCTTATCTCATCAGTTTGTTGTGATTATTGTCAAAATAGTTTTCTTGTGAAACTGCATCCTGATTGTGGTTTAGTTGTGCTTTGTTGATATGCTGATATATGTTATTGGTGTGAGAGACAGGCATTGCCATGCTTGATTGCCGACTTCCCTCCCATACTCAAACCTCAGTAGGAGAAGAAAGGAACCAATAAATATCAAGTCCCAACGTGTGAATGGAAACGTAACCGACAGCTGCTGAACCAATACATAATTGAAATAGACTCCAGACGGGAGCTACAAATTATATATTTAAATTGAGAGAGGAGGAGGAAATCCAATTTGGCTCCTCACCTCCCTGATCTCCAAATAAGTTGCCATGGCGTAATTTCACGCCCTGCTTCGGGAAATTAGTTGAAAATAACTTTGAATCCTTTTCGGTAACCGTGACAAAAAATGCAATTCTCCTCGAAGGATTGCTGCTTGTTTTCCATTCCAGATTCCAGCATTTCAAAGCCCAGCTCAATATCCTCTCCAAGTCCTCACAGGAATAACAGGTGACCAGGCCATTAAACAGCAGGCTGGATTATGTTTGTGAAACCTTTTCCCCCCTTGATAGATGCATAAATCCTATGGCATGGTGAGTGAGTGTGGCGGTGTTGACTGTGGAACTGTTCACAGGAACCAGAGTTTCCAGCGGGCATGCTTCTTGGAGTCTGCTTTGGACTTGCGTTTGGGGGTGGAGGTGTAGGCCTCCGCGGGGTAAGGCAGGGAGGAGAAGGGGGCGTCTTCCGCGGGGCACAACCTCGTCATCAGCGCCTGGAGCTTGTCCTCCTGCTGCTTGAAGTCCAGCTCCACACTGGGGCATGCAGAGAGAGGAGGGAGGGAAACATGCGTTAACTTCCATAGAGACTCGACCCCTTCTCTTCTCCCCTCTTCACAGGCACACACACATCTGCCTTGCTGAATAACATTTGGGCATTTGTTCTCTCTTAAAAGGACTTTTTAAAATCAATCCCATGGGATTAATATTATTCATAATTTGATGTCTTTGTTCCCTTCCCCACACGGTTCATCTGTCTTGATCAATAATCAGGTCATAGCAGTGGCCTACCCCTCCAGCAGCCTGGGACTCATGCTACAGATTCACTTTGGCCCCGTTCTCACTTCAACCCCCTCTTCGGGATCCATTCTGAGGCCGTAGATGCTGTCTGTAGAAAACTACTGTTTTCGGTAACCCCATTCTGTGACCAAATATTTTGAATACATTTTCTAAGTTCACAAAGCTTTCTTCTCTTTCAAACCCTTCATGACTTCAGCTGTCGATGACAATGTTTACTGTGGAAAGCCTAGGAAGTGTTTGAGAACTGGAGTGGAACAAGGTAGCATTGATCCCAGGGGGAGATTCTCAACTGTAGAGAGTACCTCTTATTCCCCCGCCCCAACACACACACAACCCACCTCACCTCCTACTCCCCCTCTATCTCCTCCCCAGAGTTCTCTGTATCCTGTGGTGCCTTGGAACTGTGTGGGATTACATTTCAGACAGCCCACATCCACATGTGCCTTAATCCCTGCCCACCCACCATCTGATTCCAGGGCTGTACAAAGTGAAACACTCAGATTATAGCCTCAACCCCAGGATGTGTTGAGGGCTTAATCTGCCTGGGCAGCTGTGAGTGAAACAGACAGGCCACTGTTCAGACAGACCACTATATTGTTACACAGGCATCCAGACAGACAGACAGACAGACAGACAGTCACAGACAGAACGACATACACAGACAGAACGACATACACAGACAGACAGACACAGACAGACAGACACAGACAGACAGACAGACAGACCGACATGTTCATTGGCCAAAATAGTTTGGGGAATCTTGCATTAAGCTATGAGGTAAGCCTGATGAATATGACCTAACCTTGTACTACAACACTGTTTCCATTGCACAGGTCAATGCTTCACAGTATTGATTAGGAGTGAATACACTCTCAACTAAGGGTTTTGTACATGGAATTAAGTGTTTGACAATGTATTGGTCACTCAGCACTTTGATAAACTGATAAAAATGAACAAACAAGCAGTGAAACTTTTAGAATCAATTATTTGAAGAGGTAGCTTGTAATTATGCAGTTATCAATACCCACTTATGTCTTATGGTCTGTCTCTGTGTGTATCTGTGTGTGTGTCTGTGTGTGTCTGCTTGTCTGTCTGTGTGTGTCTGCGTGTGTCTGTGTGTGCACACCTTCCTGGGGGACACGCCGGACAATCTAGATAAAAATTGAAAACGCGTATCAATTGCATTAAATCTATTCACTAGCCTCAAACATAACTCATGTATTAGATACGCTATTATCATTACTCTCACAGCTTCTACTGCTTATACCACTGCCACACCACTAGCAGACAACATCACTAAATGAGGATCATTGGAATGTCACTATTGTGTCAGAACTTTTCCCTGCTGGGATTCAGAAACAGTGAAACCACCCAACAGACTGGTTTCCAAGAGCTGTAATCTACAACATTATTGCACATCTACTCAACTAGGGTTGGGTATCGAGAACCAGATCCATTTTAAAAGCAGTTCCAAATCCCCAAGAACAGTGTATTTTATATAAGACTTTGCTTCCTAACTTTAATACGAAGGGTATTACGATCCCCTTGGTGGTATTTTTCTGTAGATAAAATTGCTAATTTTGCAAGAGGTTTCTTCAGCAATGTCGCTTGTTCTCCCCTGATTGAACCTTTCACTTGGCTACAGGCTGATGGGTTGACTTTACAGCTCAAATATAATAATGACATAATGACAAGTTATTTGTTATAGATTTGCAAAAATGATTAGCATTTTTCACGTTATCATTATGGGGTATTGGGTGTAGAATTTTAGGGGAAAAAGTAATTTAATCCATTTAGGAATATGCTGTACATTGAAACATGGAAAAAGTGAAAATGAATGAATACTTTCCGGAAGCACTGTAGCCTATAACTTGATGTTTTTTGTAGTTATGTTGTGTATAGTACAGGATAACATAATAGGCCTACAAATGTTGTTGAATAACAAAAGCGTGACATTTTTAGTTTTTTTGAGAAATACCAATGGATATTCTCCTGTGTCTATTTGCCCATCAGAATCAGAGCTAGCTAACAGAACATTATTTTCTTTTCTCTGCTGCTCACCATAAAATACTACTAATTCCAGTCCCACGCTTGTTGTTCGACCTTCTCTGCTCTCAAACACAAACTTTTCAACTATTTCAAACCCTCTTTGTTATGACGAGACAGCCTTGAAAATGTACTATGGATGTACAGTATGTCCTTATCCAACCCGGCAGAGACCTCCGCCCCCGCCCCCCCCCCCCCTCCGCCCCCGCCCCCCCCCATAAGACCAGCTGTGATGCTCGTCAATTCCTGGCTTAGAACTAAAGGTCAGATCCATGGACTCAACTCAACTCAAAAGTGACCTTAAAGCTGAGGATTGGCTCACCTGGGGAACTTAACAGGTGGGAGGTAGCTCATTTCCGGACAGCCTCATTAGAAAATGGACACAGCAGAAAAGGCAACCACCTTCTCTTTGAAAAAGATTCACAAGGTCCATTTAACCGAAAATTCATTATTTTTGTCCGAGCCCTCTTATCTTAACTGTCATCCCCCTCCTCTGCCTCACAGCATTGTGTTGAAGGCCATGTCATATTCCAGTTTGGTTTACCTGAAGGGGAAAATTGGCTGTTTTTTCTCCCTACCTCCCTCCCTCCCTCCCGCTGGGCCAGTCCTGTCTCCTGAGTGGGTCATTGGATCAGAGCAAACTAAGCAAGACACTTTGAACCTTGTTAGTCTTTAACTTCCCCCTCCGCCCACTCACAGACCACACACTGAAAACAGAGTGATCCCCTCTCCCTCCCTCCTTTCATATCCTCCTCTTCTTCCCTGATCTCTCCCTAGGAGAGTCTCCTCAGGTCACATGTCTTGTGCTCTCTCTCTCTCTCTCTCTCTCTCTCTCTCTCTCTCTCTCTCTCTCTCTCTCTCTCTCTCTCTCTCTCTCTCTCTCTCTCTCTCTCTCTCTCTCTCTCTCTCTCTCTCTCTCTCTCTCTCTCTCTCTCTCTCTCTCTCTCTCTCTCTCTCTCTCTCTCTCTCTCTCTCTCTCTCTCTCTCTCTCTCTCTCTCTCTCTCTCTCCTGTTACTCTCTGTCTCTCACTCTTTAGTTCTTGAATCTTCCTATGACTGGCACCTCGTGTCTCCTGCAGATATCTCTCCAGTATCTATGGCAACGAGCTGCCACCTTCTAGAGCTGCTCCTGTCTGCACCAGCACACCAGCAGAAAAAGTGCAAAGTTTGTCAAGTCAGCCTTTCTGCTCTGTAATTTACATGTGCTGAAACTTAATCAGATCATCATTCCTTAGCAACACTTAATTGATTTTCAGTCATTCCCTCTCTGTTTCCATTTTTGCCTTGCTGTCTCTTTCTTTATTTCTCCATCTCATGCTGTCTCTTTCTCTATTCTCCCCACACACACACACCCTATATGCCAACCCAGATTGTTCTAACACTACTTAGCAATGGGGACACAAAGTCTGGTTAATTATGAAGTTAAATAATGGGAGATGTCTGTCTCCTTTTGTTAACAATAATGGCCGGGTCCACCCAGATCTGCAATTTCTATCTGCACAAGTGACATCCATCTGTCTGTCTAATCAACACATTAGCACCAATCAGCAATGCCAGGGGAGAAAAAAGAAAAACAGATTAGTGTTTCGAGCTTAAACAAAAGGCATTAAGTCAAACCAGGCTTAAAGCAGTGCTCTCAAAATCAAAATGGAACGCTTTCAAATCCTCTTTCATGCCATCCTGGGCCTTTCTTCCATTTCTTGCCATTTCTCGTTCTCCCTCCCCCTGGCTCTCTCTCCCTCTCTCTCTTTCCTTCCACCCGGATTGGCTTGGCTGAAAGAAAATGAATTGCACTAATCTTTTTTCCATGCCCTTTCGAACTGGTCTATGTAGGTGTCATGCATTAATCATTCCATCCCAAGTTTATTTGAACAAGGCCTCCATCCTTGGACGGAAGAGGAGTGGGAGAGAGAGATGGTACCTGGTAAATGGACTGCATTGATATAGCGCCTTTTTTAAACCCTGACGGCACCCAAAGCGCTTTACATTTGTTGCCTCTCATTCACCCATTGGTACTCACACTCACACATACCGACCGCGCCGAGCCGCCGTGCAAGGCGCCGCTCTGCCCATCGGGAGCAACTTGGGGTTCAGAGTCTTGCTCAAGGATACTTCGGCACATGGGCTGGGAGGAGTCGGGGATCGAACCTTGCGATTAACAGACTCTCTACCCCCTGGGCCACAGATGAAGGAAGAGAGAGGGAGATTGGCAGGGCAGGTGATATGAAGTGCAGGGAGACCAGGGTCTTCTACAGCATATTGTATTCTCTGAAATGGCCACACCCAAGCAGTACACAGCAGTAGAAGAGAGACGTTTATTATTCACTCGTGATTCGTGAATAATATGCAGGTTAGTTGCTATGGTGTCCACTGTGTCTGGATTGGTTAGGTTTGGAAGTGAGATTGTTCAGTAAACTTGTAATATCAACCCCAACTTCTCTGTTTTCTCACACCCACACACACCCACGCAGGCAAACTATTTGTTCAGTGGAAAGTATCAAATCACATTATGCTACGTGCTCAACCCACACATACACACAAACACACACGCACACTCACAGGATTAATCAGGTAAGATTGTCTTCATAGAGCTGTGATTATTGCAACGCTTAATCCGGCGCTGGTATGTGCAAGAAGCCCCTAAATTAGATTCCTTCGTCGCACAGATGTTCAACAGCCAGCCCCCCTAACTCAGCCTGCTCTTATAACATCGAAGCACTATAGCCAAATAACATGGCTGTCTCACAAAGAAAAGGGGAAGGCTTGACACTGCCAACAGCTCATCTGAGGGGAACTTCAATAAGGAACTCTCTCTCGTCCTGTCTCTGTGTTGAGAGTGACCACGTCAATGGGGCATGGTGTGTTCGTACAGACGTGTACCACACACAGAACATTTGAATGACCTGGCAAACAGTCGTTGCTTGTCCGCTGAGTGGATGATTCATGTGACGCCCGCCAAGTCAATTTGACCTGACGAGGCTAGTGATCGCTCGTGAACACACCAGTTCTACTTGAGTCGCTGCCTCCTCTCTTGGAGGGGGGGATCCCTCTGACAGCGAGGGCGAGATAGGAAGACATATCGCGCTCTTCCGTCGCAAAGTCTGATATGCCCTGACTGTTAAATTCAGTAGTTAAGCGTGTGGGTTTATATCTGTCACTGGCATCCCTGTACCCTTCCTACAGGACAGCAGGCTAGCTGAATGGGCCTGTCGTCTCAGTATTGTGATGAGAGCGTTGGGGATGCCAGCACCACTTCCTGGTTGGGAGAGGGTCGTCGACACAGCGCTGGCAAGACAGCAGGCTGGCCGACTGGCACGGCCTGGCATGTGTTTGACGTTAGCAACACGTTAGCAACACCAGCAAGTGTTGGCTTGCTTCACAGCTCTGAGAGGGCTGGCGTGAGAGGGGAGAGGAGCTGGGAGGGGAGCTGGGAGTGATGATGGGCACGATGCGAGAGACTGGTCAGGGGTTCATAAGCTAGCAAGAGGATTTACTCATTTATGAGGCCCCTACCTAATTCACAACCCTGTCCCTGCCGAGTCTCCCCTCCGTCATTCTCTGTGGCACCTACCATGCCCCCACCCACCCACACACCCACAATCTCTTATACCCTGAAACACCCACCTGCACCCCCATCCACACCCTCATCCATCCATCCATCCATCCATCCATGCACGCACCTTCACACTCCCACAGCCTCAAACATCTACACACACTGGTACCCACACTCGCACACCCGCCCGCCCACACACTCCACTGTGCACACCCCCACACACACAACCCCGCCCTCATCCGCACCCACACACCTGAACATACACGCACACGCCCACACCCACAGGCACAAACACACACATGCTCACCCACCCAAACACACACCCACCCGGTCATAGACACACACACACACACACACACACTAGTGCACACCCGTTCTGGAGAGCACATAACCACCCTGCCTCAGAGGCCCAACATCAAAGTGAGTGAGATGGACCTCTCTTTAGAAAGCTCCTCTGTGTTAGCCGGAGGCTCGTCGCTCCAACAGCGAGATGCACAGCGACTCAACCCCATCCTCACACGGAGGATCCGAGTGGAGGAGCCACTTAGTCAACTAAAGTACTCTGTCACAGATCACTTTTCTCTCTCTCTCTCTCGCTCTCGCTCTCGCTCTCTCTCTCGCTCTCTCTCTCGCTCTCTCTCTCGCGCTCTCTCGCGCTCTCTCTCGCTCGCTCTCGCTCTCTCTCTCTCTCTCTCTCGCGCTTGCTCTCGCTCGCTCTCGCTCTCTCTCTCTGTCTCTCTCTCTCTCTTTCTCTCTTTCTCTCCCTCCCGCTCTCTCTCTCTCTCTCTCTGTCTCTCTCTCTTTGTCTCTCTTTGTCTCTCTCTCTGCCACTACTGCGACTGCAGTGTGTGTGTGAGACATCTTTAGCTCGAGGTGCTGCTCCTCCATCAGTCATGCGCCCCTCACTGTCCTCCCATGGACAGAGCTGTCCAGTAGCGCCACAGAGGAACCACTGACCTGTAAATGATGCACGCGCTGTTCCGACACGTGTCACAGTTGGCCGTGTCCTGTCCCGTTCGATAGGAGAGTCTGTGGGGAAGAGAAGAGGGTGAAGATGTATCATACCCCCCCCCCCTCCTCCTCCTTCGGGATGTTGGTTCCTGCCCATTACAGTCCCCCCATCCCACCCACCGCTAACTCGTTCGGTGTGTGTGTGCGCATGCACTGTGTTCGCTGGGATACACTCATTCAGACGTTTCCTATTCTCGCTTTGTGCTTTTTAATTGTCGGGCCCCACTTGACCCCTGACCCACGCCTCAGTGGGAGGGAGGGTGGTGGGAGGCCCTCTCTGCCTCCACATCAAAGGGTTTCTTCTCTGCATTAACATGTTGGGCCAGACAGAAGTCAATATGGATCCATAGTAATGTACCTGGCCTGGTCATTTATACAGCCTGGCTATAGCCATGGGATGAGCCAAACTTGACGCTATGCAGATCGATGTCAGGCTAGCCATAAAGATGTTCATACTGTGGATGGGTTAGTATTTCACAATTTATTTATGTTGTTTTTCATAAAAGGTAACATGTAAGGCTGCATGCTGTGTCAGCAGACACTTATGAGTTTTACTAAAGACGCTTTGTCATTGTAGTGCACTTCACCGAGGTGTTCATCTCAGGCTGGATCTCTACAGTCCAGGCTACTGCAGAGGGGCACAGAGTGAGGACTCCTACCTCTCCTTCAGAGCTACTGGCCCCTGATAGGCCTGTCTGGGGGAGGGGGGCATGGTGAGATGAGGGATAAGACGTATCAGAGGGAAAGAGGTGCACATGATACCCAATCGATCGTCTTCAAGTGGGTGGTTTGAGTGATTCAGTCGCGGATGTTTGCCTTCAATCTACTCTCACAAGCACAAGATTGCTTTCACGCACACGTGCGTGCGCTCGCACACAGACACACACCCTCACTTCCACACGGACTCTCTTACTCAGATCAAAGCAATATGTGTTTCTGTGGCCTGATAATGACTTGAATGTCACCAAACCTCTTCGATTTCGGTACTAGAGATCCAGCTTAAAATATCAGAGAAGACGTTTTAAAGGTATCTGGGCTAGAATGGTGGGGGCTGGGTCTCTCAGGGAATAGAGAAAGTTAGAAACCTTAGAACAGGGGGTTTTCAACCTGTTGGTCCACGGCGGCATTGCTGGGGGTCTGCGACATGAGCCTATGTTGATCAGTCCCCCATTGTTTTTAGTTTTTTATATTAATTTGCTTTGATATTTCATTACATTTCCAGATTGCTCTGGAATATCATGAAACATATCAAAAATAATATAAAGGTGATGAAACCTGCTTGGGGATAGAACAACAACTACTAGTACAACTACAAACTGCAATTTAATTTAATAATAATTTAATAGTTATCAATTCTTAAGCACTGAAAATCAACATTTTTTGTTGTTAAAAAAAAGAAAATCTGAATTGTTCAGAATCTCACATACGCATATTTAACATTTTCAGATTCTATGTATATTGTTTGAGGTTTTTAAGTAGATATATCTAGATTTGTTTGAGGTTTTTAAATAAAAGCTACATGGAAAACCAAATGTTAAAACTTCCTTCTATCCAAATGCACGCACACACACACATAGGCACGCCCGTGAGCGCAGGCACATCAGTGGGCCGCGGATTACTTTCTAGTAAGAATGGTAGAACCGGTTGAAAACCCCTGCCTTAGAAGATGCAACACAGCAAGGCTGAGTCAACCATCACTGGCTCCTTATTTCATCAGGACAATATTCAGGTGTACGCGTGGGAGGCAAAACCAGCTCCTAATGGAATACTTTCATCCCCCATCTACTTGAACGTCCCATTTGTTTTGTTTATATTTATATATAATTATTTTTTTAAAGTGCACCTGTTTCAGTAATGTGTTTCAGTGACAGAACATTAGGTTTGGGAAATGTGTTTTGTGTGTAACGGCTCTTTTATTGCACTGTTGATGAAAGCTCTCCTGTGTGGAGCGTTTGTGACTTGTTAGAGGGTTTAGTTTGGTGGTGTAGGCAGGCGTGGATTAATGCACTGGCTAGCCTACATGTGCAGGGGGCCCCAGATTGGCTGAACTATATATATATATATTATTATTTTTTACGTGACAGAGGAAAATGCTTGACCCCTATTGGACTATAAGAAACATAAAAAAATGAAGCAGAGTAGTTTGACTTAACCCCTATTGGTCCATAAACATACTCAGGGGGGGTTGGGGGGTCGATGGCTGTAAAAGTGGAGTGGAAGTGTTGGCGTGCTGGCTGGGTGTGTAATTAAAGGCTGTCAGCGGTGCTTAACAGGTGCCAGGCCGATAGGTGACCCCTGAATGACGGCTCAGAAGGAGGTCAAGCTCTCCTTCCATCATGGCCAGATGGCTGGACGGCCCAATCAATGGTCTTGATGGGGTGTCCAGGTCCCAGCTTGAACCCTCACATCTCCTCTCTCCCCTGCTCGCCTCTCCTCTTTCTCTCACGGTCTCCCCTGTGTCTGGTTCTCTCTCTCTCACCCTCTCCGTCTCTCTCCGTGTCTCTCTCTCTCTCTTTCTCTCTACAACACAGCTAATAAGGGACTGGGAGTGGGAGGAATGCGGAGCTCATTCTAACCGACATCTTTGGGGGAGCCAGAAGAGCCATGAACCATATATTTGTATGCCCGTCCCTGCCGGCACAGGCTGAGCTCTCCCAAAGGTCACTGTAGTCTGAGTGAGACTCACACACACACTCACACACACACACTCACACACACACTCACACACACACTCACACACACACTCACACACACACACTCACACGCACACACACTCACACTCACACACACACTCACACACACACTCACACACACACTCACACTCACACTCACACACACACTCACACTCACACACACACTCACACTCACACACACACTCACACACACACTCACACTCACACACTCACACACACACACTCACACACACACTCACACACACACTCACACACACCCGACCCTGCCAGGCCTGATGAGTGTGATTAATTGGGCGGCAGTGGCAATGTGCTGATGATGCAGCAGATATATTCAAAACCCTGTCCTGCTTAAAGACAAGATCAGAGGCTGACCCCCGTCCCCCCCTCTCTCTTCCTACTGTGCACCGAGGGCACAGCTGTGTGTGTGTCCATCAGGGACAGAGAGGACATCAGGCCCTGAGCCAGGCTGTCTCAGATGCCAGGAGACATCATCTATGTCCTCCACCCCTCAGCAGACCCCCCCTGTCACCCCGCCAACCTGGCAGAGGGAACACGGAGGACCTGTGAATAACAGGGAGGCATAGGATGATTCTAATTATACCCAGAGTCAGGAAGACACGGATCCCTCTCTGTGCTCTCCTTTTCTCTCCATCACAGATTCTCACTTTAGTTTTTTACACCTATTTTTTCATATTTTCCTTTTTTTTCTCCTCCAATTTTTTCCTCTCTTCCTTGCTCTCTTTCCCTTCCTCTCTCTCTGTATCGCTCTCTTTCTTTCTCACTCTGTCTCTCTCTTCCCTCTCTATCTCCTCAGAACACACAGATCACCATGAGAGTGCCTACAGGACTGGCTTACAGCTAAACTGGGCCTCTGCCACCCGACCAGATATTTTAGGTGCCTGTGTTTCAACTGTCATGTAGTTGCTGGCTTAGCTAACAGAATGGCGTGTCCCTTTGTGTTTGGGGAACAGTGGAAACAGAGTCTTCCTCCCTCCAAATATCATTCAGATTCACGCACAGGGAAGAAGTATTTCATTTCATGCTTCTATATCGTATTAGTTGCATTTGCTGTTAATCTCTTGTCAAGTTTGATGATTCCTGCAACAGAGTGACTTTTTGGTAAATATATTTGATAAAATCTGTTTTGTCTGATCCATGCCCCTTCTATGACAAACGGATATAGATGATGTAGGCTGTAATGTAAAAGGCATCGTCGTGTTCACATTTCACCTTATAGCCTGAAGCCGTTATTACTTGTAGGCCAAGTGACATTTCTGAAGAGGGGGAACAGAGCTAATGTACCGTGGAAACACAGGGCACGGTAAATTCTGCTTGCCTCGCAAATAAACCCTCCATACTCTGTCTGGGCCCAGGAATTGAAGTTCCTGACTATGAACTATAGAAGAACTTTAGAAGCTTTTAATGGAACAAAGCCTCTGGCTGAAGAGTCAGTGTTTTTTTGGTTGTTGTTTTCTTAAGAGAGTGTCCTACTGGAGCAGGTGACCCTGAGGTGTCAGGTGTGGGTGGAACTCCAGCTAACAGCCACGCTGGCCTCTGTCCTGCTAACACATCCATATAGCTGCTGGGAACCCACTAATGATCTCCCATGCAGGGCAGGCAATGGGGTTGCTTTGCAAGACAACTAGTTTTGGTTTGAAATGACCCTATGTGGACGCAGGCCAAAGGCTGTGTTCTACACAGACTGACACTTGCACACCTGCAATCTGTACTGTTAACTCTAGACCTTAGCTGGCTGGGTATGGAAACAGATAGTTTAAAGGTCACATGACATGCTGTTTTTGGATGCTTTTATATAGGCCTTGTTAGTCCCCTTATACTGTATCTGAAGTCTCTTTCCCGAATTTCAGCCTTGGTGCAGAATTATAGCCACTACGAGTAGTCCCACAATGAGCTTTCCTCAGAACGTGCTGTTTCTGTGTCTGTAGCTTTAAATGCTAATGAGGAGGAGAGAGGCGGCAACATGCGTTAATGTTTACAGTGGATGTATCGCAATGGCTCGTAGACCCGTTGCTGTAAGATGCCTCGGCTTTGCCCATTTTCATCTGATAACCCTGGTTTGCAGAGCTGCACACTCAGTCATTTCAATGTGGGGAAAGGCAGATATCTCACGCGCCATAACACCAACAGCAGAACGTTATCCACATATCAACAAAGCATACAACACTGCATTACAGAATGTGTATTCACACACATACTTGATGCTATCTACCTTTACATTAGCGACAGTACCTCAGCTGATGGCTGCAGAGCTAATGTTACAGACAGATTCTAAGGGTAGCAAGCTAGGTAACCATACAGTAAGCAACAAAATGATAAAGCGTTAGTTGACTTACTTGTCCGAGGTTTGTAGCTGGACCAAGGAGTACTGATCCAGAATTTAATTTCAGACGGTCAGCAAGGCCAACTTTGTATTGGCTCAAGTTAAAGAAACAGTGGTGGCTGAAATGTTTGGGGTAGACATGCAAAACTTTGAGAGGTTGTGTCGGCGCATTTCCAGCGAAAATAAAATTAAGATACTGGTTGTGCAGAGGCTCCTTGTGACGTCACAAGGAGCAGATTTTCAAACCGAGCGTTTGAGCCTTCATTTTCTCTAAGGCGGAGAAGAACACCCAGGGCGTGGTTTACACCTATCGAAAATTCTAGCCACTGGGGGACCAAAGGCAGGCTCGGGGAACTCTATATTAATGTTAAATAACCTCCTAAAGTGAAGTTTTCATGTCATGTGACCTTTTAAAGTCACCTCCCCTCTCCTGAAACTCACACTCGGGATCATTTTGCCACCCATCGATAAGAGAGATTTGCCAGCCACACCACTTCTGGCAGAGAACCCACTCAGCTCTACATCTCTAGCCTATATCTGCATGCAGCACCAGCACTATAGTATTGAGTATGATGACTTGGAGTTTAAATGTGCAAACGTGTTTAGAATAAAATGCATCGTATTATGCCTATTTGCAACAAGAGGATTTCTTCCTTTCTGTTGTGATTTAACGCTTCCGACTGTTGAGATTGTATTATCGATTCAGGACTATATGAGGGTATGTGCTCGCATTGGTGTGTGTGCGTTCGTGTGCATGTCTACCTGTGAGTTAGGGGCGCGTTGATATTCTTGCGATGCGAATTGTTTGGATTCCGACTGCCCGGAGGTGATGGGTGGGAGAGATAGTGGTCCGAGTGATGGTTGCATCATCGATTCACTCAGGTGCACACCAAATTGGTCATTTTGTTGTTCCCATCCCAGAGGATAGACAACCCTCAAACGGTTTGAGCTGAGTAGATTGTATCTAGATCTCTTTTGTATGGACTCCCATTCCATCAGACATCAAATGGGACTTTCCCTGTGCCAGGGTCTCTTTCGCTAGATTAACGGTGCACAAAACGACGATCAGCTAAAAGTAGGCCACAGAGCTTTGGACAAAATGTCCATTCAAAGAAATTATGCTCATTCCAGAAATATCCCCTATAATGATTGACATGATGTGCATTTCTCTTTTTTTCTATAAACGTAGCATGGGGAACTCCTCATTTTCATCTTCAGTCACAGCAGTCTCTTGGAAGGTCAGTCTGTGTGACCGTGTGATCGGTCTTGTGATTAGAGTAGTAGTTTTTATTCTACGGGTCAGAAAACCACTTGGGCCAAATCGAGTGAGATGATTGGCTGGCAGTGGAGAATGGTGCTGATGCTACGATCCGATGTGGAAGGACACTGTCTCTAACAGCCTTGTGTGGAAACACATACACACAGGTATGCCTTCCCTGTTCTCACAGCATCTGGGACAGTATTTAGTTGTGAATGAGACATCTCAGTACTCAGGGGAACACATGCAGAGAGAGCTCCTCATAAAAAACACACCAAAAAAACCGATATGTTCTCAGGAAGTTAACTGGAACAAACAGTGAAATCTCTATTTTGAAGTCTTAGTTTGGATTACGATTATTACATATTATACAGTACTGTGCAAATGTCTTATCATAGGAAAAAAAGAGCTAAAAGTCAAAAAAGGTCTCAATAGACATTTACGGTTCAGGAGAAAAAAAAAACTTATTGGATGACTAATATTTTTGCACAGTACAGTATGTCCGGCTATGTTCCTAGTACTACAGATGGAGAACAGTACAGGTGTAGATCTCTTCCCCCTGGCTCAGCACCATCTGAATAGGAGGTGTCGGAGCTGTCTTACCCCTCTCGGTGGGCTTCCCCTTTCTCCAGCTCCTGGATGACCCCCAGCAGCACTTTGATGGTTTCCTGACTGGAGCTGATCAGGTTCTCCATGGCCTGCAGCTGTGCCTTCACATCCCCTTCCTTAGTCACAGGCACAATCTGCTTACAAGCCTCACCCTCGCCCGCTGCCTTCACGCCCTCCGCCTCCTCCACGGCTCCCCGCGGAGGCTGCATCCGAGGCTGGGGAGAGAAGGGTCCAGAGTGGCACTGGGCCTGCGTGGTGCAGCCCCCCCCTGCAGCCCTCGGCAGGGTCTGAGACTGCAGCCCGTTGATCTGTACACCCTTCTTGCGCTTGGTGCGCACGTCCGGACTGTCCGGGCACTCCACCTGCGTCAGGGAGTTCCAGGCGATGGGGCCCAAGACTGTGGGCGCCCGGTCCGGCAGGGTCCGCGACGAGCCCTCCTCCAGGTTGAGCAGATGGCGCTTGGACGACGGCCGGTCCGGGTCGGTCTCCCCGTGTGGTAGTCCTCTCCTGGGCTTGGAGTTGACGCTGCACAGCTGGTAATCCGACTGCGGGGCGGTGCCGGGGACGAGGCTGTCGGAGTCGGCGGCGCCGCAGCTGAGCCGGCGTGCAGCAGAGTCTGAACGCGGGCCGTCTGAGACCAGGGCAGCGGGCTGTTCCACTGTGGCCACACACTCGCTGGTATGGAGCAGAGCCCTGGTCCTCCAGACTCCGCTCGCCGTGCACGCACCCTCCACGCTGCCCTCCTCTGCCCCTGCCCTGGGCTGCTTCAGGTCCAGCAGGAAGCCGTTGTTCTGGCCCTTGTAGCTCTCCACGGCCGCCACATGCTTGATGGTGTGCCCGTGGCCCTTCTTGCGCTCGAAGGGGAAGGTCTGGTAGCGCTTCTTCAGGTCGGGCGACGTCTGCACGCCCGTGCTGCGCGTCACATTGGGGATGGAGCGGCGGGCTGGCACCGTCATGTACTTGCGGTATGCCGCCTTGTAGGAGACCGGTTTGCCTCCGGCCGCCGCCTGCCTTGCCGCCTCTCTCTGCTCGTTCTGCGCCTCGCAGATGTCCTTGAAGCGCACCTGCAGGGCCTTGTTCCGCTTCCGCACCTGCCGGCTCGCGTCCAGCGTGTACTTGACCTCCAGCGCCAGGGAGGCCGAGGGCGCCGTCTCCGAGTCGGACTCTGAGTTGGTGAGCGCACACTTGCTGCCCTCCTTGCTCACCATGGTTCCTAGGTGGCAGGTGAGCGGAAAAAAGAGAGGAGAGAGAGTGTTAATGCCTGCTGATGAAAGTTTGAGACCAACAGTACCGTAATTTTCGGACTATTAAGCGCACCGTTATATAAGCTGCAGCAGCAATTGAATGATGCGTACATATATAAGCCGCACTGGACTATAAACCGCAGGTGTTTTAATGTTTCATTACCATATGTAATTAGTTGTCGGGAAAGATATGGCTGCTTGTGGAAGCTCCCATGTGTTAACCGTTAGCCGTTAGCTGTAAAAATCCATAGATTAACCGCTCCGCTATATAAGCCGCAGGGTCGAAAAATGCAACAAAAGGCGCATCTTAAAGTCCGAAAATTACGGTAGTTTTCTGGGCGTCCTCATGCGTGTACATATGGCTGATGCTTAAGGACATGAGTGCCTCCTATTGAATTAGTAAAACATGTCATCAAAAGCAAATGCCCTGAACACCTGTCTCGCTAATGAGTTGCACATACTGTACTTAATATTGTATATTTAAGCAATTCTCCCCAATGTATTCCATATTGCTCTCCCAGCAATTGGACGGTATGTCTGTGTCAGATGTTGCTTTTACAAAGTCTGTCTCTCTCTGCGTTACGTGTGGAACGGGGTCTGAGTGAATCAACATTGGCTGTGAATCAACATTTACTGTTGGCCTTGGAGAAAGAAATCTGTCCATCTGGCTTGTTCATTAACGATTTGCTGTGGTCTTTCAAGCTCGCCAATCCATCTGCTTTTATTTACTGAAAAACTGCAGGGGTGAGGGTTTAGTGTGCCCTAAAATAATTCTAGCATTTTAATTTTTTTCAATCTTTTTTTACTACATCTTGAATCTCTCAGTCTGTTAAACTGGTGACACCAATGTTTAATAAGTGAGAGTCCTATTTGTCACTTGTTTCTTATTGCCTGGTAATTGCAGGTTTTAATGCTATGACCTCACCACCTCTGAGTTGACAGGCTTGAGTGCGTGTGTGTGAGAACAGTAGCAGTAGTACAGGTGTTCCCACTGTTCACCACTGATTCAGCAAGTTTGGCACACAACACACCTCACAGGCCCCTTCACTGCTTACCTGCTCAGATTAAACTGAGTGTGTTTGTGTGTGCTTGTGCACGTAGGCGCTATGTGAAAAGAAGAAACAGGGTCAGTCAGCCTTTTACACTGTGGTCCAAATACCAACAGAGCTATCTCCCATCAGACCAACTGCCCTCAAAAAGACAATCAATTATAACTCCACAATACAGGCCTGCCATATCACAGCTATCATGCAGTCTGCTTTCAAAGTCCAGCCAAGGTTCTCTGCATGGTGATATGCGATAGGTAAACCCTTCACTGCTGATGTAGCCACTGATAGCATAGCCTCATCCCTCACTGCTTATCCACCGTGAGTGGTTACCATCCACAAGGATTTGTTTCTCTTTCTACTTTCTTGTCGAATATGGATCGGACGTCCCCTCCTCGATCATCAGATCAGAAGCTTCTTACTGGATCAGTTCAGCTGCACCAGGCTGGTGTCCTGGTGTCGTTTGGCACCACTAGCTTTTCTCTTTGTCCCTCCTCCATCTCTTTGTTCCTCCTCCTTCATCTCTCTCTTTCTCTCTCTTCATCTCTCTCACCCCCTCTTCATCTTCCTCTTTCTCTCATCCTCTATTGCTGTCTCTCTTCCTCTCTATCCTTCCTTCCTTCTCTCGCTCTCTCGCTCTCTCGCTCTTGCTCTCTCTCTCTCTCTCTCTCTCTCTCTCTCTCTCTCTCTCTCTCTCTCTCTCTCTCTGTCTCTCTGTCTCTCTGTCTCTCTGTCTCTCTGTCTCACTGTCTTCTGATTGCAGAATTAGCCCCAAGTGTAATTGGTGGGAGGGAAGAAAACACATGTCTTTATGTAAGAGAAGAGCCTTAGGTTATGTACGGTACAATCCAAAGAATTGTATTTCCCAATTATTTTTCCACTGAATGCTTTTTAGAACAGTTTAAACTAATTGTATCATAGCAACAGCCCAGATATTTTTGTCTTTCTCTCCTGAATCATGGTTTTCTGCTCTACACGACTGAGAGCGTTAATCTATCGATCTGCAAAATTTAGATTTGTTCACTCCGCCGTCACTGTTGGCTTGGCCTTCTTTTCTGTTTGCTCACCGGATGACATTTGGAGAGAGAAATTAAACTGTTGTCCCGCTTTCCGCTTAGGAATGAGGTCAGTGTTGACTGTAAGTACTCTTCAAAATCACTCACTCAACTCCAAAATGGAAAGAAGCGCTGATGATGAGGTTTCAGCTCAGGGAGATTCAGAGGGAGTCACACAGCAAATTGAACACCAATTTGATCTGATAATCCCAGTTGTCACTCAGGTATCTCAAGGAGTGATTTCTCTGAGGCCTGCAAACCTTTTATCCCCACAGCCCTGTCAGACGTGAGCTCACTCTACCTCCACACACTCTACAATTCTACTGTAGACAACCTGTTTTCAGATGTCACACAGCGGGTCACTGTAGATTCCCTCAGACGCAGCCCTGCCCCCCCTCCAGCCACTTACGGAAACAGAATGAGTCACCATACGGGCTGGGCCAGGCTTGGCCAGGCCAGGCCACCATGACAACAGTCTCTCAGTTCATGCCTTGATTTCCTGGGAAGAAATGAAGTGAACTGACCCACAGTTGTCACCCAATAGGAGCTGGTAGGAGCTCATGGTAACTCATCTGGACATGATGAAATCTCTGTTAGGTCTGACCTTGTTGTCAAAACCCGTTATGCCTGGATCACCCGACACACTTGCGCTCATGTCTACTGTACATGTCAAAAGCATATCGTATAACCATTTCTAACCATAAAAGTGTTCCTTTTAAGTCTTCTTCAGATCAGAAGAGAAGTACCCTTTCGAGTTTCGAACAGCACTATACAGAACTGTACTTGATGCATCAACTTTTCGTACTACATTCTAGTATTTATCACTAGTATTTTTGTCTAGAAAGTGCCTAGCTCTTTGTGGCTGATTGGAGAGCACTTCATTTGGAGGGTGTATTTATTATAGTCCACCCTCCACTCCCCCATCCATGTTGATGCTTGTCCCCGCCCAGGTAAGTGGCCCACATGAGAGCCCCTCACCGGGGGTCCAGGACTTGTGGAGTGGAGCAAGGGGTCTGACACACCAGCCCAATGCCAGGAGAGCTCCCAAGCAAAATGAGCCCAAAGTGCTCATGGACAACAGTGACGGATGCAGTTTATGTTGAGTGTGTTAATCGTTTTGTATCATAGAAGGACACAGCTATGCAATCTAGTGAGCGACAGTTGCTTATATATCAATCAGAGAATTGTGATTTTGGAGCTAAAATGTGAAACTCCTAAACCCTCAGCCGAGTTTTTCCTCTGTGTGGATGTTGCCAAGTCGTTCAAGCCTGACGACTTCTCTGTTATCCTGTGTGCTCAGCGGAAGGGAAAATTCATTAAGAGATGGATCACCAAGTCAGTGAATTCATCAACTGAGAAAATGGCCTCCCATACAGATTGCCACCTTCAAATAAGTTTTTAACTTTCCTCTAACTGTCCTTTTCCTACTCCTCTGCATTTTGCAGGGAGAATGTATTTGCCTTTGGCTGATTGAAAACAAAATGTAGTTGTTAAGGTACTTCAGACAAACTGTCCCTTTCATGATGTAAGGCTGAGTGTCACCTTGCCCCCCTTCTCATATGCACAAATCTGTAGTTGCTGGACAGAGTCTCTGTTTGATGGGACTCACACCTCATTGTGTAACTTATGGTCGCATTGCTCATATGTTAATAAGTAAAGGTCAAGATGTGGTCTGATTGGTGGTTTTGGGGTATAAAGGGAATTATGAAGCATTTTTCTGTGGATTCTTCATCTCCAGAGGACTTCGCCTTAGCTCTGGCTGGTCCTACTTATTCTCCTTTCTCAACTCTTACTCTCTCTCTGATTTACAATAATCATGGTAGATAGGGCTGACCCCACTCAGTCGACTGGTCAGTTGTTTGGTTGATATGATCTTGGTGGGCTAAGATTAGTCAAGCAGCAGTATGGCAGTGTGTGATCTGATTCCCGCTTGTCACCATTGCTGAATTAAAGAAATCTAATACAGAAATTGTAGATTGTATTTTTTAAAGACAAATAAAGCTATTCTAAAAATATCTAATAAAAAAATAGGTGTTTTTTTTCCCCATTTGTTAATCTGCGTTTTGTTTTGGTTTTTTTTTCCCACGGCACAATTGTAGCTGTTAACTTGTTGTGTGTCTAACTACAAACTCTACCATACTTTGTCTACAATTGGTGTTATTAATCCTTTAGGCAAAATGGCAAATAAATCTGTGGTATGGAAGCATTTCATCAAAGTACCGGGTGACTCAAAACATGTTGAATGTGCACACTGCCAACAACGGTTTATATTCCATAGTTCAATGTTGAATATGACATACCACTGGAAAACCGTAAGTTAAAACAGTGAGGTAAAACTGATGAAAAACTTTGTGACATTTATAGAATTAAAACGGTTTCAAATTTTGATTAGTTGATTTTCAGAAGTGTTCAGTCGAGTCTCGGTCGAGCAAAGACCATCTTAGTTAGCCCTAATTGTAGAGTAGGTAAAAGTTTAAAACTTCACTTTATAACATGTTTGGCTTGTAATTTATTTCATTAATTTGCAATTTTGTTAAATATATAATAGATTTAACCTTAATTTTATCATTCTTTCTCTGATTTAACCCCGAGAGTCAAATAATTGTAATTCCATTGGTATTTGCATTATTTGGTTAATGTCAATACACTGTTCAGTTTACCCCTCTTCCTTTAAACCGACAGTGTCAGAGTGGGTCTGTGCGGGGCCTTCAGGGCTACTGTATTCTCTAGTGGAATAGTTCTGCTCAATGGCTTCTCATGTGCGACTCTGTGCTTAGCAATCAGGAGAAAGACAAGCGATTTGGTCTCTGTGTATTGTCGTAGCCTGACATGTTCACAGACGCTGCATTCCAACTTCTCCCCTCCAGCATCATCATCTCTACCTCTGGAGCGTCCTACCTCCTCAGCTACCGTAATCATCTTTTATCTGCTAGGGCCTCTCAACTTCGTCCTTTCAGCCCCTACTCATAAATATGCGGGATTTAAAGGTGATTTAAGAGGCTTGACTTGCTGCTTAATGGTGATTGGTGATTCGGCCTTTGCTAATTACGCCCCAAAACTATGGAACAAATTACCTATAAATATTAGGGAAGCAAACACGCTATACATTTTTAAAAGACAGCTTAAAACCCACCTTTTTACCAAAGCATTTAAGTAATTTGATCTCAGAAGGGTTTTACTACTTTTTTTTTTATATTATTGTTGCTATTTTAATTATTACTTTTATCATTTGTATTATTGTTTTTATTGATTTTATATAAAGCACCTTGAGCTACAATTCTTGTATGAAATGTGCTATATAAATAAAGTCTGACTTACTTACTTAAGAAAGTTGACCGGTTTGGTAGAGTGTTGTGTACTTTGTGCAGGGTTAAATGTGCGTGCGCTGTGTCCTAATGGGGACAGCGTTGTGATTGATTCTCACAGTGGGCTGTGGGCTAGAATAGTTGAGCATTACTGTGACAGTACAGCAAGTGCAGCAAATCCTTTGTCGGCTAATGGCATGCTAATGCTTTAAGATGGCAAGCCTTAGAAATGTAAGGATTTTAAAGGATTGTGTTTCTAGTAATTGTGGCGCAACCAGCCTGTAGCAGCTCACTCAGCTGCTAACGAGCGGTATTTACACAGGCACAGGCGACTGAAAAGGCCTATTTTTCTATGTTTGATAAGAATGGTATTATTGTTGAATCAGTTTGCTATGGAGGATTTTGAATGTAGCCTAAAGTGCAAGCTCTCCTTCAGTGTATCAGACCAGATCAGTGTTCCTCTGTACCATGAGTCAGTATCTCTGGCTCAGTTCAGCAGTGCGGTCCCTGCCCCTCAGAACCACCAGGAGCAAACAGCTGGAAAGAAGGTGGTATTTTTAGAATGTTTTTCATGTCAGCATGTGAATCCTAAAATGACGGTTTTCCCTTGAGGGAGCCAGGGGTGTATGTATGTGTGTGTGTGTGTGCGTGTCTGTAGGTGTGTGTGTGTGTGTGTGTGTGTGAGGATGTCCGTGCATGCCTGCGTGTGTGTGTGTGTGTGTGTGTGAGGATGTGTTGGTGGATAGTTGCTTTGATTCATCTGGGGCCACCAGCAGAAGCTTTCAGACAGGAGACCAGGCAGAGAAAAGCTTGCGTCCCACCTAGTGCTGTCTAACGATTAAAATGTTTAATCGTAATTAATCGCACTAATGTCATAGTTAACTCGCAATTAATCACACATTTTTATCTATTCTAAATGTCTCTAGATTTCTTTTTGTCCCATAATTTTTTCTAATTTTAATGCTCTCATCAACATGGAAAAGTGGATCGGCTTGCTTAGTAAAAATGTTTTTATTTTTATTGAAAACAACATTGCAATCGCCTGGCTTGGACGAGGGGGCGGAGAATTAGCATCAGCTGTGTGCTTGGCCATCAAGTGGTATTTCAGACCTGACGTGATGAGATGATAGCTCAGTTCACAACGACAAAACACACAGATCACTTTGGTCCATGGCTGCCGGAACTAGGGATGCTGAGGGTGCTGCAGCACCCCCTGACAGCACGAGAATTTAAAATGACATTACTTAAAAATCCACCAACGTGGACCGTGGCCATCGGGAGCACCGGGAGAAGAATAGCGATGGAAAAACAGGCTAAGAAACGTGGGGTGGGGTTGAAAAATTAAGAGACGAGAAGAAAGAAGAAGAAGAAATTAACTTCACTAGACAAGGTTTTACCAATTGAAAAACGGCTATGTTTATTTTACATAAAGCTCTATTTTGAGATCAAATAAAGTCCAAAAAATGTGGCTACACACGTTCACATTAAGGATAGAACTCCCGAACTTGCATCACATCGAACCCAGAATATGCTTGCATTAGCAGGGCAGCTGTGGTGGCGTATATGGGGGCCAGTTCTGGTGGGCCGGTCTGGATCAAAGTCCAGGGCCTATTTTTACTCCCAGTACGTCCCTGCCGCCCCGCAACATGAAGCCCCCCCAGCAGCCCCCTGATAAAATGTTCCCGCGGCTATGTTTTGGTCTTGTCAATGGAACCATTTGGCAACTTTTTTAAAGTAAACTTTCCATTCAGAATCTTATTGGCATCCATTTCGGCGTCTCGCGCTCGCCATCCACTCAAAACGTAACGTTAGCCTACTACTCTTTTGCCGGCACGCAAGCCCAAACAAGTTTGTACGGGGTGCCTGTTGTTTTGTTTCCGGTCTAGCTAGATCCGGTGTGGTGTTGTACTTTTTTTTTTCCTAACGTCGCTAGTTGTTGCAACCATAGACATAATAAAGAGTATACGCTGCATTGGCTGCTGGGCGCGAGAAATGCGGCCGCCATATTGGACAGAGCAAATTCCTAGTTGCGTAGAATCAGAATAAACAAGATGCCAGCACTGTGCAGCATATTCCTGCTAAAATCAGCGGACAATCTCAAACAGGGATCGGGGGATTACTTTTCACAAGTAAGATTTAACATTACCATACTATTGGTTGTATTTTGTGAAAAGAATAACCATGTCCTGTGACATGGCTACATGTAGGATCTTTGCAGCAAAGCTAACCGCATGAAAATCAGTTCGGTATTCAGTTTGGTATGATTAATAAAATGCGCTGACAGCTCATTGCCCCAGCCAAACAGATTACACTGAGTGGAGCAACTGACCTTTCCAAGATGGCGGCCCACGGCTCGTCAGCGCCAGTAGGCAATAGCGGTCGATGCGGCGTCTACTCTTTATTATGTCTATGGTTGCCACGGCATGTGAAAATAACGACAAAGTTTGCTAGGCCAAAAAGAACGTTAATCTTGCGGAAAAAAGATGTTACGCCGTTAAAATGGGTTTGCGTTAACGCCGTTATTAACATGTTTAACTGACAGCACTAGTCCCACCCAATACCTAAACCAGCCCATCTCCCAGCCGCTGAGCAATGGGGGACGGCATCATGTGATCTGCATGTGGGGATGGTTTATAGGGCTCCTGGTTCAGTTTAGGGGATGGGGTGGGGGGGTTAAAGAGGAGGACCTTGACACGGTCTGAGAGGGCAGAGCAGACTGGTAAAGCCACAATGCTAGTCCACACCTGACCCCACTCTCACACTGCCTCTCTCTCATTCTCCTTCTTTTCTCCCACTTCCTCTCTCTTTTTCCCTCCTCCCCTTTTTTCTCTTTTCCGCTCCCTCTTTCTCTATCCCTCACTCTCCCCCCTCTCTCTTTCCCTCTTGAATAAAACTTTTTTTGGCAATGAAAACTTGACAATATTACCAGAGCAATTGTTAAAAATGAAAAAAATGAAAAAAATTGAACACAATGATACACATAATTGTAATGTACAAGCAGTAACAATTATGGTATTATGGAACACTTTTTTGGGGGGGGGATATGTCCGACATTTTAATGTAGCTGTAACCTTGAGTCACTACTGAACAATTTCATTGAACACAGTATTACATCTCTATCTCACGGCATTGCTCTCTCGTGCCACCCCACTCCGACTTTCACGTAATCACGTCTCTATATTCTAAGTCCTCTTTCTCGTCATCTCTCTCTGTCTTTCTCTCTCTCTCGCAATTTTCCCTCTCCATCCGGCGTTGTATTTCTCTTTCTCTGTCCTCCTCTCTCTGTTTAGTTCTCTCCCTCCCCCTCCGTGTGTAATAGAGGCTGTGTGGGCTTTCAAAGCTGACGGCTAATGAGCGAAAGCTCCCGCTGGCCTCAGACTCCACCTAGCCTCTCTCTCCTTCATCTGGAGCTAGTGAGACACCAGGCAGGAGAGAGAAAGAGACGGGGGGGGGGAGAGAGAGAGAGAGAGGGAGAGAGGGAGGGGGGGAGGGGGAGAGGGAGAGGGAGACGGACGGAGATAGTGAGGCAGAGCAGAGAAAGAGAGAGCTATAAAGACAGAATGCAATGAGGGCAAGCGAGGGGCAGGATGGAGAAGGGGGAGTGAGAGAAATCAGAGCGATCGGTGTGAGAAAGAGAATGGTTTGGAAAGTGGATGTCTTTGTTATTCCGAGGTGCTGCATTGTCCACTGGGTCTCTCTGCTAAAGAAGCCTTTTGGAAATAATTGTCCTCTAACTTCATTTCAAAATTCTGATCGTAATGTGAATCATCCTAAATACCTGTCCCAGTCAGCTGTGTGTGTGTGTCGGTGTGAGAGAAAGTTTGCAGTGGGTGAGAGAGGGGGGGAGAGAGAGAGTTTGCAGTACTGTGCATCGTGCGTGTGTGAGAACCTGGCTCTACTTTGTGCTGAGTGTTGCTGGTAATTGGGGTGGTGTCGGCTGCGGAACAGCCTGTCCCACACAGCTTTTTCAGACATGTCCTCCACTTCTCCATCCATCCTTTGATTTATTGTGCTTGGGATCAATCATTTTTCATTTTGTGTATGTGTGTTAATATTGTATATTATTTAGTGGTGGGCATAGATTATTTTTTTTAATCTAGATTCATTTCACTGTAATCTTGGAATTAATCTAGATTAATCGATATTAAAATGGCTTATTTGAATATCAAGGTGAAAGTCATCATAGCTTGCGTAGTATAAACCCAGCTGCCAATCCAACTTTGAGAATAGATTAACTGCTATATTTTTTTTATTGCCCAATAAGAGTCTCACGTTAACGCAGCCGATAATGGCCCACCACTAATATTATTATATATAATGTATTAATATAAGATGCATTGTGTTGTCTTTTTGTGTATATTTTTTTACATTCTGTCAGGAGTCTACAGATGAAAAATAGGCATTTGGCGAACAGAGAAGGCACATTTCAGTCATGTTCATTAATGTGCCCCTGTAAAAACACATCCATCCAGTATATGAATGCCTTCATATATCTGTCTCCCTTCTCAAGCACCAGCCAGGTGATTTAAGGAGCCTGACGCATCTTCAATACAGCATCCCCGCCCCCCTCGTATCCACCCGCACACCTGTAATATACCCCTCGTATCCACCCCCACACCTGTAATATACCCCTCGTATCCACCCCCACACCTGTAATATACCCCTCGTATCCACCCCCACACCTGTAATATACCCCTCGTATCCACCCCCACACCTGTAATATACCCCTCGTATCCACCCCCACACCTGTAATATACCCCTCGTATCCACCCCCACACCTGTAATATACCCCTCGTATCCACCCCCACACCTGTAATATACCCCTCGTATCCACCCCCACACCTGTAATATACCCCTCGTATCCACCCCCACACCTGTAATATACCCCTCGTATCCACCCCCACACCTGTAATATACCCCTCGTATCCACCCCCACACCTGTAATATACCCCTCGTATCCACCCCCACACCTGTAATATACCCCTCGTATCCACCCCCACACCTGTAATATACCCCTCGTATCCACCCCCACACCTGTAATATACCCCTCGTATCCACCCGCACACCTGTAATATACCCCTCGTATCCACCCCCACACCTGTAATATACCCCTCGTATCCACCCCCACACCTGTAATATACCCCTCGTATCCACCCCCACACCTGTAATATACCCCTCCTATCCACCCCCACACCTGTAATATACCCCTCGTATCCACCCCCACACCTGTAATATACCCCTCGTATCCACCCCCACACCTGTAATATACCCCTCGTATCCACCCCCACACCTGTAATATACCCCTCGTATCCACCCGCACACCTGTAATATACCCCTCGTATCCACCCCCACACCTGTAATATACCCCTCGTATCCACCCCCACACCTGTAATATACCCCTCGTATCCACCCCCACACCTGTAATATACCCCTCGTATCCACCCCCACACCTGTAATATACCCCTCGTATCCACCCCCACACCTGTAATATACCCCTCGTATCCACCCCCACACCTGTAATATACCCCTCGTATCCACCCGCACACCTGTAATATACCCCTCGTATCCACCCCCACACCTGTAATATACCCCTCGTATCCACCCCCACACCTGTAATATACCCCTCGTATCCACCCCCACACCTGTAATATACCCCTCGTATCCACCCCCACACCTGTAATATACCCCTCGTATCCACCCCCACACCTGTAATATACCCCTCGTATCCACCCCCACACCTGTAATATACCCCTCGTATCCACCCCCACACCTGTAATATACCCCTCGTATCCACCCCCCACACCTGTAATATACCCCTCGTATCCACCCCCACACCTGTAATATACCCCTCGTATCCACCTCCACACCTGTAATATACCCCTCGTATCCACCCCCACACCTCTAATATACCCTCATATTTACGACCCACCCTTATAAAGCCTGGTGTATGCTTTTGCGGGTCTGCGTTTTGAATGTCGTGTGCACTTGTGCAGAGGCATGCTCAGCATTTATAGTTGTGTGGCCTTGTGTAGATAGCCATGAAAGAAATGTGCACTAGGCGGTGCAATTGCGCAAAATGGAACATTTGGGAAAATGTGTTTGCTTGTAACACAGGAAAATCTCACAGAAGAAGTTACTGTGGTTTGGTAAACAAAACAATGTCCCCTATATAGCTAGGTAGCAATCTACTTACTATCTATAGCTAGCTACCTAGCTATATTGTGGAATATGTAACAAAAAAACGTTCTGGTGTGACATAAAGAGGCCTTTGAATGTCTCAGGCAGACAAGGGAGAATATGGTGTGCTCATTCGGCAGATGGAAACAAGTAACTCCTCCCTCCGCCATCCAACCAATCATTGTTTGTGCGGCTCTTCAGTCTGCGTACACACACCTGTAATCCTGCCCCCTCCCTCCCTCCTACACACACACCTGTAATCCTGCCCCCTCCCTCCCTCCTCCACACACCTGTAATCCTGCCCCCTCCCTCCCTCCTACACACACACCTGTAATCCTGCACCCTCCCTTCCTTCTACACACACCTGTAATCCTGCACCCTCCCTTCCTTCTACACACACCTGTAATCCTGCCCCCTCCCTCCCTCCTCCACACACCTGTAATCCTGCCCCCTCCCTCCCTCCTCCACACACCTGTAATCCTGCCCCCTCCCTCCCTCCTCCACACACCTGTAATCCTGCCCCCTCCCTCCCTCCTACACACACACCTGTAATCCTGCACCCTCCCTCCTTCTACACACACCTGTAATCCTGCCCCCTCCCTCCCTCCTCCACACACCTGTAATCCTGCCCCCTCCCTCCCTCCTCCACACACCTGTAATCCTGCCCCCAGCCCCCGGTTGACGTGCGCCCCTGTGTTGTGCCCTCTGAGGAGCGGGGCCTCTTAATGAATAATCCCATTACCACATGAAAGCTAGCATCTGGCCCCAGCCAGACACACCTCTTTACAGGAGAGCGTTCTGTTTTCTGGATGAATGAGTTGCTGTATGAAAGGGAGCTGAGGGCTCACTTCGTCTATCATTCACAGTTCCCCTTCCACCCATCCCCAGAGATCTCAAATGGTTTGTTGCACAAACTTTTGTTGTCTCTCTCTCTATAGAAATGTATTGTGTGTTATTGTACTGTAGAACCGGGCGATGGGGATGAATGCACGGTGGTCTTCTCTAGACTGTTACCCTGAGAAGCTACCGATTGGTGCAACTGATTCCTAAAAATAAGATTAGGTTTGAAGCAGCCGGCCGTATTCCTAGTGGACAACCATGCAGACACTCCTCTCTGAGATCTCCCTCTCCTTCTCTCTTGTCCCCCCTTTCTCCATCCCCACCTCCCTCCATCCCCCCTCCCACCTCCACCTCCTTCCCCCTCGCCCTCACCTTCTATCTCTCTCTGAGTAGAGTGAAGGGGGGCATATTCGGTCTGCAAGATCCGATCAGCTGGCTTGAAGGGGAAAGAGAGTGAGAGGGGAAAGTAACCAAGGACATTTAGATCTGGGGTGTCTTAAGGCCCATCGCTTGCTCTCTGAGAATGTGTTTAACAGCTATTTATTTTTGTTTTTTTACACACACTCGCCCACGAGTCCGCACGGAGGGGGTTGAAGGAGCGGGGGGGGGGGGGGGGTAATGCTTAAAGAGGGAACATTTCTATCTACTCACCGTCCATCCCATGGTCATGCTCTGCCCTTGAGGTCTGTGAACACAGGGCTGGATCACCAGACCCATTCATCTAGATTACTCCACAGTTAAGGTCCTCGACGTCAGGCGCTTTCTACCCTGCTACTCCCTGCCCCACCACCACCACCTCCAACGCATGACTAGCGCTGCACATTCACCCTTCAGCCACCTCGAAACATTCTCCCCCAACAGGCCATCCCTGCATGTATCCGGGAGTAGGCACCAACATGAAAAACGCTGACACGTTTCATGAAACACAGACTCGCACACACAAACTCACACGTTCTCAGTCGAATAGGAAATGCAGCATCATCGCAGTCCCTTAAAGACGCGGTCTGTCACAGCCGTAACGAGAACCCCAATTTTGTTCAAGAAGCAAAAAATGTATGTAGACCAGATACTTTTTTGGTGTGTATCTACACATGATGAAACACATGCTTCCCTCATCCACCCTACATCCTAATGCTTCATCATTTTGGGGTTGCCCAAGACAACACATTCCACAACAACAAGTAAAGAAATGCTCCCCTTTCTCAACTTGTAGCCATGGTTACCAGCCAGGCTCCACATCTGCATGTGGTGAGCATGCAGGTGAATCCCCAGTGACAGCCCAGTTCCCTGGCTCATCCTTCACTCGCAACCCTGGTGAAAGATCTGAGGGGTTTCCCCATGCACACTTGTACCCACTCCCCTGAAAAGCAGAGCAGGGGCCGAGGAGGAGGAAGAGGAGAGAGAGAAGGGTAGGCGATCAGGGAGGAGGGAGAGTAGGTTACCGGAGAGTGGGAGGAGGAGAAGGAGGAGGAGAAGGAGGCTATTAGAGAGGAGGAGGAGAGGGAGCAGAGCAGGGGACCAGGGAGGAGAAGAGTGAGCAGAGCAGGGTACTGGAGAAGAGGAGAAGGAGGAGGCTGTCAGAGAGGAGGAGAAGAGCCGGGTACCGGAGAAGAGGAGTAGGAGGAGGCTAGAAAGGGGGAGAAGAGGGTCCACAGCAGAGCAGAGTACCAGAGAGGGGGAGGAGAGCGCAGGCGACTTACCTCAGATGTAAATCACTGATGAAAAGGATGAGAGCGTCTAGATCCCCGGTACTGCCCTTGCATGTCCCTCTGAGGATTAGAGGCTGGCTGGCTGGTGGGCAGGGGGGCTATGCCATGGTTGAAGTTAGCCGGGCGGGGGGGCTGGCGGGCAGGCAGGCAGGCACAGTAGTTGGAAGGAGTTGTGACACATTGGCAGCCTCCGTTCCAGTGGCGTGTGGTTCCTCCCGTAGCCCCACCAAGACTCCGGCTCGCTCCCCTCTCTTCTCCCCGTCCTCTCCGCTGCTCTCCCCTGCTCAGTGCACTGGCTGCCGCTCGCTCCCACACACACACTCACCCCCCTCTCTCGCGCTCGCTCGCTCTCTCTCTCTCTCACGCTCACACACTCACATGCACGGCAAAGTCCCGGGCGCTGAGCGACGGCTGTTGTGCACGCAGAATATCTCCATTGCGCTGCTCGCTGCTGCAGCTCCGCTGTGGTGTGTGAGTGTGTGTGGGTTTCTGTCTGTGTATGTGAGTGTGGAAGAGAGAGAGGGAGAGAGAGAGATGAAAGAGAGAGGGATGAAAGAGAGTAAGAGTCCGGCATCTGGCTTACTTGTGCATGTACAGCGGAGATCTTCTTATCTCATCAGCGAGAACCAATAGCATCAGTGGCCCTCATCGCCACGGAGACGACACATAGATCAAGCAGGACTTGTCGTCCTTGGGGCAGGAGCTGTGAAATGAAGTCCTTACAATAGCCTGTCGCTTTGAATGCCAGGATTTCGAAGCATTTACAATATGTCCAATCCATAGTCCAGTATAATATATACATATATATATATATAGACCAGTATAAGAGTGTGTGTGTGTGTGTGATCCTCCTCTCTGCAGGAGGTTCATCATAGGTGGAAGCACCCTCTCTGTCCTCTTCCCAGCCTGAATCTCCTTTGATCTCCCAGCAGCTTGTCCCAGTGATGTCCTCCCAGCCTCAGAGCTAGCTCTGACCCTGTAGGACAAGAGCCTGCTCCTACCTCTGAAGGCATGCTTTAATAGGACGGTGGATTCTCCAGATACCACTTTGTGTGTGTCTGTGTTGTGAGTGAGGTGGAAATAGACCTATGTAATACAGCTGAATAACTCTCAAATAATAATCCATCAAATGTTTGTTGAGGCTTCTGGTAAACCTAAAGCTGGGTTGAAAAGATACAGCCATCTGTGTCTGTAAGAGCACCCTGGATCAAACCCCAGCTGTGTGATGGTTCAGTCGCCCGAGCAAACCTGCCCGTTTATCTGTCTCCATATCCGCAGTCTCGCCTGGCCAAGCACCCATGTGGAGGGTGTGAATTAGAGACACAGTCCTGTTAAGACTCATCTTTTTTTCTTCCCCTTCCCGGTAGTCGTCCCTCACTTTCGTGATATTACACCTTCATCCCTCCCTTTTGGACTGCCGCTTGACTGAACTTAACACTCACGCCGTGACAGGCTGCCGTTTCGTTACAGCGCCGCCTGGTCGACTAGGAAGCGCACGTCTGATGCCAGGGGTCCAACCCTTTAAGATTCGACCTCAGGATTATCATCTGGGGAAAGCTATTTAAATGTGACCTTGGCAGCGTTGTCATTAATGTAATGGATAGGGTGTCCATTTAAGAGGTTGTGTTTGTTTGTGCTGAGTGGGGTTGTGAATAGAGCTGCAATATCATCTTCTGTTCTTCAAAGAGCCGGGTCACAAATGTGCTTGTGTAAGCAAATCGCGGAAGCTCTTTGAGAGAGTGGAGAAACAAGGGGCGATGGGAGAATCCCTGGAGTGACTGTCTGTATTGATGTTATTATCTTGGAGCTAATGCTCTGCTGAGGGATTTTTCTTTTGCACATGTGACTGCAAGAATGGCCAGCCCTGCAGTCATACAGAGACACTCTCAATCCTCTCAATCATCAATCAATCACATTTCTCTGTCTTTTTCTTGCCTCTCGTCCCCTCCCTCCCACTGCCCTCCATAGTGTCTTGATTGCAGCTGTAATCGTCCCTGACTCTCCATCCCGGCCAGGACTGTTGGACCGTGTCCAAGTTGGTCAGTCAGCGAGGAAACGGGTCATGGAGCGTCAAGCGTTAATAGCCACTGCACTCACTCTTTATTGCCACCTTCGTCATGAGATTTCAGCTGTATGTCGAGGCTTCAAAGGAACATTAGCCACCTGTGTTTATATCGGTTATTACCAGTCCAGGTGTCCAGGGTCTCTGCAGACAGTAGCCGATCTGTTGCAGCTGCTAGTGATCCCACCCAGGCCGGCAGATCTTTTCCCCAACACAACTTGACACCCCCCCCCCCCCTCTTCCATAGCTGTTAAGTGACAGTGAACCCAAATCCTGTCAGTGAGGTTGTGGACCACAGCTCCTGCCACCGGTGCCAGTCTGCCTAGTCCCCGAGTGAGCATCCAGGCTCGGAAAACACTGGAGATGAGGCTTCATCTCAACGACCTCCAGCCGGGAGGGACGGAGGTGCCCAGTACACCTCTGGCGTCTGACAGAGATGTCCGACAAGGCTTAGCATGGCGCAGGCCTGAACGGGGCTCTGCCAGCCTATGAGAAGCCACTCAGGGCAGTGAAATCTATTTCCTTTTTTTGCTAAATAATGAATGGTTGCAATCCTGTCATATTAATGGAGGCAGCGGGGTTTAAGGAAGTGGACTGTGAAAGTGTTTCCTTAAGCTTGTCTGTGAAGGGGGGGGTGGATGAGGACCTTGATGGCTCACTTTCATGGGTGACTACTTTGCTTAACACCACCGTACATCATCAGGGAAACTGTTTATATCTCTTCCTTTGTCCCTGAATCAGTGTGGTAGGTGCAGGTGCGGGGAGGGGCCGGCCTGGGGGGGAGGGAGGGTGGGGGGGGCTGTCTGGGAGGGTCTTTTTGGGGAGTCTGGGGAGACTTGCAGCTGTCAAATGACCTGTGTGTCCACGTCGCCTCTCTCCATCTCCTCCAGCCTGGGAGTCCTCTGTGAGACGTCCAGGGGCCCTTTGCAGCTTCTGTGTGTGTGTGTGTATGTGTGTGTGTGTGTGTGTGTGTCAGTCATCCTCCTTTGTCCGCTCTGCCTGCATGTCTAAATTAGTGTGTTTGTGTTTGCCTGTAAGTGTGTGCGTGCACATTACTGACTTCATTTGTGTGTGTGCTTGGTGCTTTCTTGGGAGGGTACGGCGGAGAGGGTGACCGAGAGATTTCCCCTGCTGGTCCGCAGTGGTGCTGGGCCAGTCAGACACAGATGGTGGCCATTCCACAAATTGTGGAAGTGTGATTGTTTCTGCTCTTCCCTGGATGGGCTCAGATGCAGCAGCAGCAGTGTGTCTTTCCTAGGTAACCATGTCAACCGAGAGAAAACCCTCTGTTTGCTAACTATCTTTTGTTGTTTTACCAAACTTTTTTTCATTCATGTATATCAAAATAAACGTTAACAATTAGTAAGTAAACGACAGGTCTATCAACATTGAAACCCAGTTGAGTCTAAGTAAGCTAGGTAAACCAGGTATAAACTACAGGTGTGTTTATTACAGATAGGTGAGTGTGGGAAAAGGGTGTCCTTCAGCCCAGGAGAGCTGTGCCCCTTATACATGCTTTACAATACCAAAGTCTCAATGACTTGGCACTGCTAAATGGCTGTCTTTATACTGCAGCCAAGTTAAGTTGCCCCATTCGTCATGAGTTAAAGAAGTATTATCTTCAGCCTCTGTCTTCAATGTTCTCTGCTGTCGTTCACCCTTCACGTCAACCCCTGGTCTGGCCACAAACCAAGACAGAAAGGTTGTGGTGCAGAGGAAAGTGATACTTTACCTTTTGGTCTTGGTCTTATCTCTCTCCCTTGCTCTTTTTCTCTGTTAATTTGTCTCTTGTTATTTTCCCCCTTCTTCCTTTCCCACCCTGTTGCTCTTCAGGCATGCTGAGGCAGAGCCTGGTCCCTTGGTGGCCCTTGTACAACATCCCCCACCTCCGCCCCAATTAACGGCTTCAAACAATGCTCTGCGTATGATGCTTGGTGTATGGGTCCTTTTATTCACTTGGAGAGCAAACATCCATTCTGGTCCCTTGCTGTCAGCGTTAGAAGTGAGATGAATTATCTTGAGAGAGAGTGTGGGGTGGGGGAGGCGGGGTTGGGGAGACGGGAAGAGAAAGAGAGAGGGGGAGAGAATTATGATGGATCTGCCCCTTGCTACTAATCCCAGCTCCTCATTTCCGTTAAGAGTCAGCCTCGATTTGTGCCCCACACAGTTCATTGAATGTGTTCTAAGATCCATCCCTCGTCAATATTATTAATACTTTGATAGATCCAAGTCAATATGCTGCTATTGTCATATGCTTGCATTCAGCCCCAGTCATTGTCTATGCTAACATTTGAAAACAGATATTTCCTCAATCACTGATCATTAATAGATTCTAATTTAATCATTGGACGCGCATGATTTTCTTGACCCTAGAATCTCGATTTCCTCTCAACTTTACAATGGCAAACTTTAAGCCCAATGTATACTGACTGCATGTACGCAAGAAGGGAACCATATACATTACAATATTGCCAGCGTCTTGTTGGAAAGTCTAGCTAGGGCCAAGTCCCAGCCTTCTGGCAACCAGACTAACAACCAGATTGTCAGTCAAAGCTTCCTGATACATGGTGCAATTCACTATGCTATCCATCCTAACCAGTGCCCCTGGACCTCTGGAAGAAAATGCATTTAAGTTCTCTGCACGTGATGTTTTCAACTGTTCCTTATCTTTGTTATTTTTGAATAATTGCCCTGACAGTACTCAATGGTATACAGTATTTGATGGGTTGTGGATCTTGTAACCATTGCAAAATATTTAAGTTAGGACTGTCAAAGTTAGCGCGTTAATGCAAAGAGAAAAATGTTGTTGTCTTTGCCGGAGAAGATAATGTCATTCGATTTGGATGTGATTCTTATAATAGGCATATTCATTTTTCAACCCAGCGCTTTAGCATGAGTGAAGTAGGGCTAGGCCAACTAAAAAAAATTCAGGTGGGAGGCTACATCATATTCAACGTCGAACTATGAAAAATAAACCGTTGTTGGCAGAGTTTGCATTCAACGTTTTTCGAGTCACCCGGTACATTGTAAATGTAAATGTACTTTAATGAAATGTAACACCTTTTCTTTTAAATTATATAATTTTAGAGTTGCTTTATTTGTCTTAATAATATAATCTACAATTTCTGTAGAACATTACATTAACTCAGCAATGATGACACAAGCGGGAATCAGATCTCACACTGCAAAGGCAGCTCAACTAAAAAAATCTTTAGTCAACCAAGAGCATATCGACCAGAAAATCGACTAGTCGACTGAGTGGGGACCGCCCTCGAAACTGTATCGTTCAATATTAAGGTCAATCTGTGGTTGCTTAAGTATCTGAAGTATGTTTGAGTGAGATTTGAATATTATGGAGCAGGATATCGTAGTAGGCTATTAGATAACATGTCTTAAATGTATTTTATATTCCAGAACAAGTCTAATTTTGTGGATGTTTATTATACAGCAGAATAGTTTGTGAGTGAATAAAACTCCCTCACAATTTAAATTGTGTTCCATCTGAACTTGGTATATGGACATTATCATCCATGTAGCTCTATTTGAAGTTTTTGAGTACACTCTTTTAATGTTTTCCAATCATTTATTGGGGTAACATTTTAACTGATTGAATAATTTTGCGATTAATTGAGATTTATCGGGATTAATCATATTAAATAATGCGATTAATTGCAATGAAATATTTTCATTGCTTGACAGCCCTAATTTTAATACATAGCTGTAAAAATAGTTGACCTATAGCTATGTTAGGTAAGTAACATTACTGGTATAATCTGTAAAGGTTTGCTAGCTACTAGTAGTGCAGCAGGACTGTAGCTAAAGTTAGTGCTAGCTAGCTAGAACATTATTTTGCAATATAAGAAATACAAAATTAAAAATTGGCCATGAAAATCTATAAATAATACATTGCTAGAGTGTTTTTTTTAATATATATATCAAACAAATGTCAGCTTATTTAAATCTACCTTTTCTCTAGTCAAGTTCTCCAGTAATTTAATGCTAGCTTCTGCCCTGTTTGTCACTGCCTGACTGAGCCAGAGGAGAAAGTGCTTTGCTGCACTTGCGCTGTTGTTTATTAGGTTGTCATGGCTTGGCGAGTGATTGACGTCCTGTCACTGTTTCAGTTGCTCATCATCCAAGTGGAGAGAGAGCAGACAACCGTTCATTTGAGTTCCCTGTAGCAAACAGCTCCATAGCTGCAACTTAACATTTTATAAAGTTGTGAAGCAGCAGCAGCATTGATGAATATATCGGAAACACTGGGACGCAATTATTGCCATTTTTAGACTAACAAGGCAGACAGCAGACATTGTCAGTTAATACATTTTTTATTGGTTAGATTCTTAACGGCAATTAACTGATTAATGATTAATCATCAATCCAGAACAGTTTGAACAATTCAAACAAAAGATTCGGTCAAACTCCATGACTCTGGATAGGATAACGAGCTAGGGATTGAAGCAAGACTCATTTCCTGGTTCCACTTCCAGTTCACTGGCACCTGCTCTGTAGTGCCGGTGTCTCCATCACATCTCCTAAAGAAGAATAGATAGGTCTGCTCCGAGAATGTTCCGAGAGTGAGACCTCTTCAGAAAAGCATTCTCTCCATTCCCACTCAGTTTTATCTGATCCCATTTTTGAAAAACGAAAAAGGGGGGTGTTGCTATAGTAACCGGCTGCAGTTCATCACTGTGATGGAGTCAGGAGATCAGACACGAGAGGAAAACCTGCCCTTTGAGCTTTCACTTGAGACAGCCGTTCAAAATGCCAGACCTGAGGAAAAACAGCAGAAATGACATAGAAGGAGGTCTGAGCCCTGAGTTGGCTCTATGGGTTAAATGAAGTCTGAAGTTAACTTTGCTATGAGCAAGGAGGCTCTTTAAATGATTTATTCTTGCATGTCTCTGTCTGTTTTCACCTGGAATAATGTCTCGTTCTAGTCTCCAACTGTAATTGCTTCACATTGAAAGGTGTTTACCCTCCACCCGTACATATTTAGTTCATAGTGACCACGTCCATTGGGAGAGACAGAGCCAGAATCCATCACCTCAATTTAATTTGCCGTAATGGATTTTCCCTCCATTAGGAACACTGATGGCTAAAGCAGCAATTACATTTGTTGGGAAGCTTAAGGATTATTCAAGTCCATTCGGTAGTTTATTAGTGGAATAAAATGATCTCAAAGCATGTTTGGTTCGAGTTTAAAGCTTTCGAACACAAAGGAAACGAGCTGGGAAAACAAAACAACATAACTCTTCCTGTTACCACAATCAGCCAGCATTCACACTTCACCGGTCTACTAACTACACGCAGCAGCTCTTGTCAGAGGCCTGTTTTGAAATTGGGTGCAAAGAGATCGGCCCGTTGTTCTTCACGAGCGAAGCCGCCGGAGCTAAGTAGTCCTCTGTTGAAACTTTTGTCCTTCGTTGTGGACCTGTGTCGCGTTATTTGTGAGTTTACTCCCAGCTGAGCAGATAGACCATGCAGGAGCCTGTAACTGCTTCTTTAAACCCCAGACATCGCCACAGGCTCTGAAGATTTCCAAACAGAGGAGCCCATCTTTTAAACACTACACTAAGCTCACCAAAGGCAGTAACCCCCCCCCCCACCTCATCCCTCCCCCAGCCCGCAACTACAACTACGTCTGCCCACATTCACCCTCATGTCCATCCCGCTCTCTTATACGTCAAAAATAACGGGCCGAATTGAAGAAAGACGCGCCTGTCATCCGCGGACAAGTTCTTAAGGAACTACACAACAGCGGGCACATGAGAGATTAATCGTCTCTCCCTTGGGGAATGCACTGTTGTACACAGCAAGTGGAAGCCAGCTGGGCTATTTCCTTCTTCATTCCATTCTCTGTTTCCCCCCCAACCCCCCTCATCCCATCACCCATGTGATCCCCTTCCCTTTATCTGCATGGCTATCAAGTAATTGGATCCTTTGTTCACCGGTTAGGAAAATAGGAACTTATATAAGCAGCGGCAGCAGCAGTCATTTATACACTCGCTCCTCATCAAGCTCAGCCTAATTGGGATAAAGTTGAAAGCTGCAACATTGTGAGCCATGGTTGCAATATGCCCAATGATGACTTCTGTCTGATAGGGTCCTGCACTCTATTTCTATATTAGAATATTTTATCAGCATAAACCCATTAGTTCCCAGCATAGAAAAACTAGGAAGTATATTGACCCCCCAAATCAACAGCCCATAGCCAAGAATGTACAGTACCTTTCCAGTTTATTCAGGTTTATAATAAGGCTATACATTGTTGATCTGCAATTGGATATCGCCACACAGTGGTGTCAGCAGGGGCGTCTTTAGACCCTTTTTACTGGGGCACGTGCCCCAGTATAAATCTGCTGTGCCCCAGTATAAATCTGCTGTGCCCCAGTAAAATCTAAAGTTTGAGTTTTAACAATTTACTTTTAGTCAGTGCATTTATTTTGGTTGATAATCCCGGAAAAAATAAACGCAGTATCCCAATCCACGCTTGTAAAATCAAAGCAGTTTAACAGAAAACACAAACCGATGCATGCTCTTCTGATGCCAAATAGCCACTGCAGCACGCACACAGAAGTCCTGGTGCCTCATGTATAAAGGTTGCGTACGCACAAAAAGCTTGCGTATGCTGGTTTTCACACACACTTTGTGATGTATAAAGATCTACTTGACGTGAGAATGTGCGGGCCTTCACAGACAGTTTTGAGCAGACGTGAGAATGTGCGGATCGTCCGCAAAGTCTTGTCTGGTTCTGTAACATGGCAAATTCTAACTGAAAAGTGCTGAAACTCACCAAACATTACAAAATAAAGTTTCCACTACAGTTTCTGTCATACGTAGGCATAACGTTAGTTATTCAAAAAACATATTTGGGCTATCTACGGTAATAATAGTTTGATCATTAATGTGGATGATTACATCAAAATGCCAAAACCCAAAACGGGAAATGCTATATAGCCTTCTGTTTAATCAGCCACCACTTAATAACTTCTGTTAAACTTGAGGCTGTCAAACGAACGTCAAAATCACTCAGGAAATGCACGTCACGGTAACCCTATAGCTGCCATGCTGTTACGATGCGCCACCACTCGTTTCTTCATTTAAAGTTTTACATCGGACCATTTCTTCTTAATTTCTGCCATGGTCCAGTTCTCTGAACCCACAGCATTTATGGCCCTATAATAATAATAATGATTTATTTGTAATGCATTTTACATTGAGCTAAATATCAAAGTGCTACAGGTTAAACACAGGTTTCCACTCCGCCGACCTTCTTTTGTTGCTAATACCTGATGACAGGCCACCAAACAAGACTCATTTTCTCGCCTCCCCTTCTGTTGTCAGAACCTCGATCTCACAGTCACCGTATTTCTTCTAATAAACGCTGCAGTGTTTATGAAATAACGTTCATTTTTGGTGCTGCATTTATTCGAGGGCGCGTTTATGCAAAGAAGTATGGTAATGCAGACAAAGAAATGACCTTAGGAGCAAATTTATAGTCCATTTGCGTATTCATTTATTGGAGGCAAGGCGGGGTCAATGGCTCGTTCACGTGCGGTCAATCTCACGTTGATTGTGATTTATAAAGGAAAGGTGCGCAGGACCTGGCGTACGACCGGTTTTATACATGTGAATATTTCTGTGCAGAGGTACTTTTCGAGTTTTGGCCGTACGCCATCTTCTGGTATGAAAGCTGCGCAATCCTTTATACATGAGGCCCCCGGTGTCGGATTCGGCACACAAGTCAAAAATGAGGAAGGCTTAGAAAGCATTACAAAATTAAAGAAAGTTTATAAATAATAGGCCTACCGATCATCTTGTTTTTACTAAAACATAAAACAATATTACATGAAGCTAAAAAAAAATGTGTGTGCTTGCATTAACTATAGATGTCCCTGCCAAAGCTGATATCAAACTTGCGTCCCTGAACTGTTTTATAGTGGGTTAAGCAAGGGGAGTTTCTATAGCATAGTCGTATTTTGTGCGCAACATGCTTGGGAAAAAAAAGGGATATGAATAGGGGCATGTCCCCCAGTACAGTTGTATCTCTAACAACGCCACTGGGTGTCAGAGTGTGTTTTGGAAACATTCTTTTTGCTGGATGGGGTGTTTTGCGAGATGTTGTCCGGTGTGCTAAATGCAGTGCCTGTGAAGATCTGAAGAGAGCGTGGCAGCAGAGGCTGCAGGGAGGCTGGCTGATGTGCTCAGCATTGTTCCTGCTGCCCTGTGTATGTAGGTCAGGCCTAATTACTGCTCCGGGACACGGCTCACTATGCAACTGAATTCAAGGCATGGAAAAAACCATGACGGAGGACACCAAGATGTTGAGTCATGTTTTCCATTCAAATGTTTGGAGCCTTCGTGTTCCAGAAGTCTGCTGCTGCTGAGGCAGACAGTTCAGTCTCTCGGGCCTCCTTGAATCTCATTTTATGAAGGTGTTCTTCAGAGAAGATCTTGTTTTCAATAGATAGACTGTGTATTTATTGTAGATGGATGTGAGAACTTGAAAAGGGAGCCACTCTGGTGCTGTGTTGACGGTGTTTCACACTCACACAGCTAGCTAGAACGCTGTATATCTAAAGGCTTATCCAACTTCAAGACTTATAATTTGAATGTGCTCTCATGCATATTGTGTTGATTCAGTTTAAACTTTTAATTAATTCCCTTATCTTGTCACACATTTGTGATGTCAGCAGCTATGTGATTACTGTATACATATGTGTGTGTGTGTGTGTGTGTGTGTATATATATATATATATATATATATATTTATATATATATATATATATATTTATATATATATATATTTATATATATATATACTGTAACAGAACATTTCAGAAAATAAACTCCTTTTGGTGAGTTTTTACAGTGGTTGACTTTAAATGAATTTGGCATTGCATGTAGTCATTGGCATTACGATGAGACCATTATTGTCTTGCTTATTCCAGTCAGGCATGATATTAGTTTATTGCTGTGTTTTTCAAGATACCCTTTACTTTCTTTCTTTGTTCTTACATAATTAGTCTCCTGGTGAATCCATGTAATGTCAACATTCTCAATAATTAACTTCATAGCGATGCATCTCTTTTCATCTCTCAGAATTTCACAAATTCCCTTCACCCCTTTTCGCCTCTTATCCTCAGACTGGTACACATCTCCTATCCTACCTGTGACATCCCGGACTAGACCTTCCAGCCACACCATATTCTATCATCTCTCTTTACATTTAGTCATTTAGCAGACACTCTTATCCAGAGTGACTTACAGTAAGTACAGGGACATTCCCACTGAGGCAAGTAGGGTGAAGTGCCACAAGGTCATTTGGAGACACAAGGTCATTTGGCATGGCGGGGAATCGATCCAGCAACCTTCAGATTACTAGCCCGATTCCCTCACCGTTCAGCCACCTGACTCCCCCCTCCTCTTTAGTGACTGCTGTTCTCCTCATGCGTGCCACTCTTCCTCGAACAGTCTGGATCACTGCTGAAAGGGAGCGCTGTGGCAGCAAAGATGTTTGTCACCACCGCACGCTTTCCAATCTGCCCCTCGATCTCTCTCTCTCTCTCTCCCCCCTCCTGACTCTTCTGTCTCTCAGTCATGTCAAGGCATGACGAGGACTCAAGCGGTCTCCTCAACCCTGCCCACCATCCGACTCCCCTCCTTGCCTTCGGCTACCATGCAAGAGCCTGTGGAGCCAAGTTACAGCACTGTGCATCGAACTCAGCCCCCCGTGTCTGAGCCCTGGCCCCGGACGCTCGGCCACCCAGTGAGGACAGACCTCCAGTGAGGGCTGTTCCCCTACGTCACACTCAACGTGTTCTTCTCTTTCTGATCTCTTCCTCCCCAGGGCAGCTTTGTGGCCAGCATGACTGCGACCCTGAGACAGATGGACGACTACCACTACGCACACCTGATCAATACCTTTGGCAAGATGAGGACCGACGTGGTGGTGAGTGGGCCCCTCCTCCTGATCAACAACTCAAGGAGCCAATCCTGCTGATATCTAACTCTATACTTAACTATACTTACAATGTCTGGGTGGAATCATTGGAACAAATGGCTTCCATTATGGTTAAATATAAACTTAATCCGATTGATCCGTCACCATCACTCAGACTGTCAGATGCTGTGATAAAACCCATTGATCAGACCATCTGTTCCCCAGCATAACTCAATATCAAATCTTCATTAGATGGAGTAGAGAAAGCTTCCTATAGGCTGACATGCTACATGGCAACCACAGGGATGGGGTCCTTGCAAGAAACCGACTCTGTCCCCCCAAGCCAAACATGTGGAGGGAGAGATGGAGAGAGGGATGCATCTGAGGGATGTTATGGATTTTCCTGTTCAGAATCATTCTCAGGGCTTCAGAGCAGTATGTCTTTGTATTCAGGGGGCAGATTAACATAATGCAGCGTGCCGCTGCTGGGCCTTCCACTGAGTCAAAGGAAAATCCATCCTTTTCCCCTCTTCTAGAGGAGATGAGCGCTACAAATAGATGTTTGTGCTTCAATATGAACATAGATACAACAGATACTCTCAGAACCTTCCAGAGCTTAGATAACCATTCCCATATGGTACCAGGGAAAGCTACTGCTTATACGTGACACTGAGAAACTTGCTTGTGTTGATATAGCTGTATTATCTTGGCTATCTTTGAAATGTTTCCTATAATCCGTAATGTAGACTGACCCATAGATCAATAATGGAACAAAAACATCTTCTGGTGGCACTGCAGGATTGAGATGGGGTATTTTTTTTATGTACCGGTCACCGGAGTTAAAATAAGATTTAGTTTGTGATGAGTTTACTGTGAGGGGAATTAAACAAACCAGTCCCACCCCATCCCCCACCATCTTGTTTTTCAATATATACGGCACTTGTCTCCGGGACCCTACTTCATTCCCGCGGTGAGGCAAGCAATCACCACAATGAAGACAGCCCGCCCGGCCAGATTTATAGAGTAGAGTTGGCATGGGCTGGTGTAACATTTCACAGCTGGCCTCCATCCAGACAACTTTTGGGCTGTTTATTGTCCCCACCGGAGCAAGCACCCAGAGTGCGAGGGTACAGTTTCTGTAGCACACACCGCCCAAGACAGACACATAGGCTCTCAGTCCCTCACTCTGAGGATCAAATAAAGATAGAGATAACAAGCATGCTGCTCCTACTGATCAGGAGCGTGTTCTTATTTCCATAAAACGTCATCAGTACTGTAATCCCTCACGTTTACCCGGTAACCAGCCGGTTTCCTCCCTGACATCAGTGCACCAGCTTCACAAAGGAGGAATGAACGAGTCTTTCACCTTGAACCTTAAAAAACAATCTAAAAGCTGTTCCTGCTCAGAGCCAGAAGCCCTACACAGTTCATTCCAGATTGCTCTTATCTCACAGGTCGGGGGAATGACAGTCTTCATTTCAAATGCTTCCTCTCTTTTCTTTTTAGGATTTCTTAATGGAAACATTTATCATGTTCAAGGATCTCATCGGGAAGAATGTTTACCCTGCCGACTGGGTCATACTGAACATGATGCAGAATAAGTAAGTACAGGATAAACAGTCTGCTCTCCTCAAACTACACACTTTTTTTTGTCTTTCATTTGTCTTTCAGTTTCTCTCTCCATTCTTTATCTCTTGCTCGCTCATTCACTTACACACACACACACGCACACAGGCATGCCACTTTGATCTCCCAGTGCTGTTGTTGCTAAGGAACAGCAGTCAGAAGTAGGCATGGACTTTTTCCTAATGTTTTTTTTTTCTCTCCCCATGCAAATACCGGCACAAGGCCTTAGCCACTGTCCAATCAGATCGGCAGCTTCAAACAGCAACATTGTGTCAAAACTTCGGGCACAACTTATCCACAGCACCTTTTTAATATCTTGCTTGTTGTGGTACCTTGTTTTCTAGTTTAATAATGTCGTCTTCACAAAACTGTTTTCTGCAGAAGAAAAATGTTGCATTGAGAATGTCTGGGAAGTGGAGTTTCAGTTCAAATCAAGAAAGATTTTTTAAACTGTTTTCAGCCATCAATGGGAGAAACTAGAAAACTATTTTAGGGCTCTGATGTTGTTTTTCTGCATTTAAAATCTGAATTTCATCTGAGTATCATGAGTGAACTACGAATGAGGCACATGACCCGCACATGATACTTTACCTCTTACACACTGCATGCTCTCCTGGCAGAATGCTTCTGGGTGAACATACACCATCACAAAGACATGGTTGGCTCCAGTGTAGTCTTTATAGCAGGGAACCATGACTGAGTGATCTCACTCTCTTCCAGTCCATTTGTACAGTTTCGGGTGCAGGGTACCGAGGTTAAGAAAAGGCCCAGCTAATTATTTGATCTGCTCTGCACCTGGCATCAACCGCCTGTGATTGCTGCTAGCACGACCATGCCTGTCCCTTCATACAGCCGTCCTGTAAACATAGTTGAGCACCTGTGTCAGAATGCAGGAGACTGTGGTGTGGGTGGAATTGTGATGAAAGGCACCTCCCCACCCCACCTCTGCCCCCCCCCTCCATCCCTCTCCCAGGTGTGGAATCACATCTGTTCTGCTGGAGACTGAGCCTGCTTGGTAATGCATGTCTGGGAATGAAAACAATCACCCTAACACCCCCCGCCACCCTCGCACGCCGGACGCGATCGCTGCTGCTCTCAGATCTCTGAAGGCACCTGCCACGCCAGGGAGAAACAGCTCCAGTGCCACTCTCACGGCTGTATGACTCACGCTCAGGTTGTACACAGTATATGGGTACAGCTAAAGAACATTTGACTTTACAAGTCACGGCATTTTTGTGAGTGGTTGAATGGCATTCAAACAAGAAATATTGTCTTTGTTATCAGAGTTTTGAGTTCCGAGTTTGTCAAGCTTTGACATGTTTTTTTGAATTTGGTTGTGTGAAGGTTCTTTCTTTCCATTTGTCTTTTCTTTCCATGTTCGTTAGCATTGCACTGTGACAAATGTGTGCTAAAAATCAAGCCAGTCTTTCTCAAAGGAAATGCAGTTATTGGTGTGACTTATGAGTAAGTGTCCTCAATTTGTTTTTGTAATGACGGCAGTCATTCTTCCCCCTCTCTGTCCTCCTGCTGAATCCAACGGGACACATTCATTTATTGTGTGGGAGGTGTGTGATCCCGAAATGTCATGTGGATTTACTTGCTGGAAATGACCTGGGAGTACAGTGCGTCTGGTGGCCAGGTGCCCCTGTAGCGTGCCGTCTGTAATGGTTGCTCTGTGAGAGGGCGATGACTTTGCCAGGACTGTCCCAGGCTGGCTCTGCAGTAGCACAGAGGACTCCGCCACAAGGGCTCGCTCAAACCAGGGTCCAGCCCCTGACGCCTACTCAGGTTCTAAAGGTAGCCTGGCACTCTAAACTCTGCTGCCTACATACATGTGCTGTGCTAGACACGTTTCACAAAAGCCAAATACTCTTCATCCTTAAGAGGCTGTTTGCGCCTGCCCTGTCCAGAGCTGGAGGCGGGCTGTCAGCACTGCGTAGGTGTCCACAAGTGTTCCGTCAACAGCTGGAGACAGGATACAAGCAATCTGCATCGTTAGCATTGTCATAATTGGGACGCTCAAAGGGCTCCTCCAACGCCTGTTTGGCATGTAAACACCGTCCACTTCCTCCCCGCTGGTTGTGGGATGGCGACTCGGTCAACAGATTTCCACCTACGAGGCCAGCAGAGGCCTCGGTCTCCTGTGTCCACCCCACATCAGGCTCTGCGATAGGCCCGCTAATGAGATAGGGATCGCCCTCAACACAGCCGGCACTCCTCCGCTCCCTCTTCTTCCCTTCAGCCTAATGAGTGTCTGCTCTTTAATTGCCTGAGGGACCGGCTGCTGTAGTGGCAGTCTGTTTAACTGTTGGCTGGCTGCTCCAGATAATCCTTGGCCATGATGGCACAGCCACAGGCAGGGTAGCCTGGATGGAAGGTGCGACACAAGGGGAAGACTGTCAGTCACGGTGGGATCTGCATGGTGCTCTGGATTTGTATTTGGGGAACCTCCAGACAAACGGTGGTTGATGGGTTGTGGCTTCCTACTATTCTGCTGAACTTGCAGGGTCTGCTTTCCCATTCCCCACCTGGTTTACAAGATGGGAAGAAAAGTTGCATAAATCATTTTGAAAACTTAAACGGAACTCAGGGATTTGTTAAATTTCTCAGTTCAAAGTGAGGGGCCCCTAATGCAGATGTGAACACAGTTCTCTAGCTGATGGTCTGCCAAGCTGGAACAGATGGTACACTTTGTCCTGAGAGCTACCTGTAAACATTTAGTTTACAAAACTCAATTTAACCAACTCCAAGCCACTTTTTTTTACCCCACCTCATCAGACAATGCTTAGCTTAGGGTCTGGTACATTTTTACCTATTACCTTTTATTTGGATCAAAATGACCTATAGAGATTGCAATTTAGGGATGGTATTAAATTAATGCTAACTGAATTAGCCTGCAATGACATTTCCCTCAGCTCACCCTATCTCTCTCCCTCTCCTCTCTCTGTTCCGTCCCCAGATAAAAAGCTAGGCGCCACAGTTTTATCAGACAGCAGCTGTTGGTTGTTTAGACTCAGCCAAATCCCCCACCAGCTTTGTACAACAAACTTTATTGTGCTGTCGATTTTTCCTACCTTATGGCCAAGTACGCTTTGAGTAATCGCATGCTTAGTGCAATTATTGTGTCATCAATTTGCTGTTAGGGCACACTTCACAGGCCTCAAATGCTACGTGGCACAAAAGAGTACATAAAAGAATGCGTCTGAGTGACTTTCAGCCTTTGTTGCTTTAGCTGAAGGTAGGGATTGTCCAAGAAGCTTCAGTGAGAGAGATCATGCTGTTTATCTGATGTCAGTCCGGTTTGTCCTTGCTGGGCTCCACCCTTTGTCAGGCAGTCTGGTGAAAGCAGCAAACCTCCACCAAACTTTACCTCGGGGAAGAACATTACAGATCTCACATCAAATCAAAACATTGACTCGTTGTCTGACACGTGAAGTGGCTGTCCCTCTGCTGCCTTTATAAATTAACATGCTAATGAACATGCACCTTCATACAAAGACATACTGGAACCCACCCAATACTAGACCCCCTTCCTCCCCCAAAAGGAGTTCACTGGGGATAATGAATGGATGTGGAGTTGTTAATTAACGGGTAAGAATAGTGTGTGGAGATGAATGGCACGCTCCCTCAAAGCGTCTTGGCAGACGAAGAGATGAAAGCAGGAAACAGATGAAGAAAAAGGCTCTTTAGCTGGCCGACCCGCACCATCAATCCCACACCTCTCATTAGGAGAGCTACCCAGACTGCCTTGTTCTCATCTGTGCACACCTGACTAATGCTGCAGCTGGCCTGGAGGCTGAGCAGACGTGTGGTAGAGCCATGGACCCTTTTACGTTGTGTGTGTGTGTGTGTGTGTTTAAAGTGAGAGGGGACCCCCTAGAGCTCCACGCGCAGGGATCAAAAAAGTTGTCTTCAGATGGAACAGAAAGTACACACTTTTACTGTCATTGCAGAGAAATGCTACTTCTGAAGCGGTTCAAACACTGGATACATCACTACCTTGAGAGGGTGAGAGACAGGGAGAAGGGCGCACAGTGGAAAAGGAGCGAACTGGTAGTGTAAATAGAGATGGAGGGATGAGTAGGATGAGGGAAAGGGACAGAGCAAAGCAGAGGGAAATGTGTCTGACAGACAGACAGACAGACAGACAAGGTCTAGCTCCCAGACAGATAGGCAGGGCCTAGCTCCCAGACAGATAGGCAGGGCCTAGCTCCCAGACAGACAGACAGACAGGGCCTAGCTCCCAGACAGACAGACAGACAGGGCCTAGCTCCCAGACAGATAGGCAGGGCCTAGCTCCCAGACAGACAGACAGGGCCTAGCTCCCAGACAGATAGGCAGGGCCTAGCTCCCAGACAGATAGGCAGGGCCTAGCTCCCAGACAGACAGGGCCTAGCTCCCAGACAGAAAGACAGGGCCTAGCTCCCAGACAGATAGGCAGGGCCTAGCTCCCAGACAGATACGCAGGGCCTAGCTCCCAGACAGATAGGCAGGGCCTAGCTCCCAGACAGACACACAGGGCCTAGCTCCCAGACAGAAATACAGGGCCTAGCTCCCAGACAGATAGGCAGGGCCTAGCTCCCAGACAGATACGCAGGGCCTAGCTCCCAGACAGATAGGCAGGGCCTAGCTCCCAGACAGATACACAGGGCCTAGCTCCCAGACAGATAGGCAGGGCCTAGCTCCCAGACAGATAGGCAGGGCCTAGCTCCCAGACAGATACACAGGGCCTAGCTCCCAGACAGACAAACAGACAGACAGACAGACAGACATGGCCTAGCTCTCAGACAGACAAACAGACCGACAGACAGACAGGGCCTGAATAGGAGCCTGTGCCCCAGTAGAGCTTCATATCTAACAACGCCCCTGGTATGGCCAAATACCAAATCCACTGGTTAACATTCTGCCGAATCGGAAACCGAATAACAACATCCACAGCAGTGTATTTTATTTTAACTGTGAAAAAAGAGAGAAAAGAATAGGCAACATTATGCCAGGAAGACAAGTGGGAAAAACTTGACAATTACCATATGCCTATGTTTACCTTATCTCATATCCAAAATATAAGCCTTTTAGATTTCTTGAATTTCTTTCGGATGTTTCATACGCAAATGTTTTAACAGCAGATATGTTGTGTATTGTTTAGGGTCCTTGACACCACGAGACAAATCACCATTGCATATTGAACATGTAGCTTGACTTGAATCGCCTTCTTTTGACTGAATGTACTGCCAAACAACACTTTCTGCTCACGAGTTGCATCTTCACTGTCTCTCAGCCTATTGCATTGAACGGTCCACCTACGTTAACACATTCCCGTAATCAACGGAGGTGTCATTACATCGACCAGCGTAGTGTAAGCGTAGGGTTCGGTTTGGTGGAAATAAAATCTAAGGTTCTGCCAAAAGCGAACCCCGTCAAAAACAAAACAATATCAGGCCGAAACTGAATCCTGGATTCGGTGCATCCCTAGTACATATATATTTGCAACCGTGTTCTTAATTGAATTTTTTTTAATTGCTAGTTAGCTACGCTCATTACATTACATTACAATTACAATGATGATTTGCACAACAGTTCCACATTTCTCTGACTAGCCTTGAATGGACTGCATGTCTACAATTTTAACTAAACTCCATTAGCAGCTAATTTCGTTTGATATCAGTGCATAACACAACTTGCTTTGGAGACATATATATATATTTAACTGTAACCAAGTGGTGTCTCATTTCATAGGGGTATGTTTTCACCCCTAGGCCTTACCCCTCAGTTTCGAGGGACAGGGGCTAGAGGTAAACTAAGGGGTAGGGGTAAGACAGAGAATTGGGATTTGGCCTAAGACTCTGCTCTGGGGCTGGGCTCAAAGAGACGGATGTCAGTCAACCCTAATTAGAGAGACAACATGACACGCACCGCTGCAGTGCCATGCTGGATGCAGGTGTGTTTGCATGAATATAAATGTGTGTGTTGGAGGGGAAAGAATAGCGATCAAGTTGAGTTCATTTGCCACCTCTCACGGTTCCACTGCCATTGAAGAGCTGAGACATAAATGCCAGCCCTACCACCCGCGAGGGTGGTGAGTCTGTGTGTCTGTGTGTGTCTGTGTGTGTGTGTTGCCCGGGGCTAACGGAGCATCTTGGCTGCTGCGATCTCATTCTGTGAGTGGTCATATGGATGGTGCCCCCTGAGGAGTGTGGAGATCCACTGTGTTTTCCCCAACACATCTTTATCAAAGTCATCAGGCACATATGCCTCCACCAGAGTGTGGCAAGCCTCATTCACTCGCTTCCCCATTGTGATCGGTGACATGCTTTGTCATGGTAATCATGCAAATATTTGAGCAACCCTCCCCTTTGCTTTGATTGGCCTATTAATTACAACTCCAGATTAAGAGTTTGTCAAACCAGCAGCCCTCTTTTCATCTTCAGAGTCTCTTATGATACGCCTTTCATTTCTGACGTTTTTGTACATGGTGCGCTGCACATTGTGGAGTCAATGATGACTTAAGTGCTGCATGGAGCACTATAATAAAGTTATGCAAGGACACAGTCACTAATATGCAACATCTGCTGCCCAGATTACCCCCCAAAATGTGAATGTTGTAGATTCATACACATTTTTATGGACAGAAATCAACCTATCTATGGCAAATAGGGGAGAAAGTGTAATGCTTAATAGGAACTGTGGAGGGCAAAGGGTTTGTTTGTTGATTTGCAGAGTGCTTCCCATTTTAGTTTACAACAATCTGTTTGAGATTGCAGCAAAGTGCCTAATTAGCATACAGTGAATTGAGGAACAGATCAACTTTGAGGCAGCCAAAGAAAATGATTATGTCTGCATCAGTGCTTTGTATTTTTTAGCTTGCTCAGATTTCCATTTAATCGGTTCACCTTTCCCAAAAAGTCTCAGCGTGGGTCTTAAACAACTGTTAAAGTGCTCTCCCCCCAGAGCAGCCCAGTGCCTGTGTTTTCATCCCGGCTGGCTTGCCATGTCCACCGGCTCGCACGTCACACAGCAAAGCTGCTGTCAAGATGCACAGAGAAAGGCATTGCATCTCTCAGAAAACAGACATCATGTACAATCTCACTCCTGGCTTTGGGATCAGCCTTAAGTCACTGGCTGTCCTCTGATGTTGTGTCCTCCAGGGGATTGAGTACCAGCACTTACCTGGCTCCTTTCACCCCATCAATCCCACAGAGGGATCAGCTTTGTATCATTTCAGAGTGAGCTGAATGGCCATTCAGAATAATTGATCCGTGTGGGATAAAGTCGAGACAAGAGTGAGAAAGTCCAGTGTGATCTGCCTAGATTAGGATAGTTTACCAAGGCTTAACTCTTCCAACACCCTCACATGCTCCTTGAAGAACACATCACATACAACACCAGGGATGTTTGCCCCCGAAGATCTGAATGACACTGCACCAACAAATACATATTTATCAATAATTATATTATCAATAAGTGAATTGAATGTACCACGAGAACTGCTATAGATCCTATGAAACATATGAATAAAGTGAGAAGCTAATGCGTCCTGTGGAGAGAAACTGTTATCAGGCTGTTCTTCTTGCTTAAGAGAGTCAGTAAACCAAGCTAGGAATCCTGGGAAGTGGTGGTGTGGTGGTGTGGTTAAGTTTTACTGCCTCTATGTTTCACATTTTAATCCTATAGCCTCATACAGCCTTTGCAGATACAGAAGATATGGGTCTAGAACCTTCTCCCGCCTGACAGGGTTCGCAAATGAGGATTATAATTCTGTGATAAGCAAGTGTATAGAGGTGGCTGTGAATTGAAAGGGTGGGTTGGGAACAACTATGCAAAGAAAAAATCGATCCCATATCAGGTCAGAAGCCCAGAAATAAACATAATCTAATTTAATAAATTGGTGTGGTAATTAATGTTTTTGACCTTGCCTTATCTTTGAGCGCAGGTTGATACACCAGCTATTGGTACTAGAATGCAAATAAATACAGATCATTATCAAGGATGCTCTCTGAACTCAATTAGCAACTACCTTGGACTGATAACTCACCATTAGCAAACAGGCTAAGTTATGTGGATCACCCAAAGAGAGTGGTTCCAGGCTCATTTCTTTTGGAAGTTATGAAAATCTGCCGAGGGTATTAAAAGAGAATCTACTGAATTCTGCGCCATGGCCCAGGGAAAGGTGTACAAGCACACCCATCAATCAGCAATAATAGGGTGATTATTCTGACACTGACAATTTGATGGAGCATATTTATCATAATGATGCCGGTTAGTTGTTTGCTTACATTTATAGGAAATGGGGTAATTTTGCAGCTAGTTAAAAAGTGTTTTTTTCAAAGTTTGGTGATTCTCTCAGAAGTTCAGTTGAAGACCACAGCTACCATAGTTCCCTCAGAACTGCTGGGGAACCACCAGGAGGGTCCCTAATATGTTTGACATCTGGGCTCGGCGAGTAAACAAATGTTATTGGATAGGGGTTTGAATTAATTTACATTTAGAGGAGCTTTTACATTGTAACTTGGAGTAATTAACTTCTCTGCGGCTGTTCGAATGAAATTGTAAGGCACAAGCTTGTCGGCATGTTTCCCTGTGTTTTCTGCACATCTTCTTTTCCCTCAGCATCATAATGGCTGTTCGTCACAGATGTAGGAATGCAGCCGGGAATCTTCCCCCTGGCATTTGGTTGTGTTAATAACGTGAGCTTGAGAGAGCATGGGAGTCGACGCAGCATGCTGGACAAACTGATAACTGTTCTGTTATCATTAGCACACACTTTTTTTTAATATGGATTCAATGAAAAGATCAACATACATTTGAACAGCCCAGTTCATATTTTACATAATTTTGATCCGTGAAAAGATTTTCTTTTAGCAAATTGTTAATTGTATGTACATAGGAAGTCACGCTCCATCCCTCTCTTTAGCCTTTGTTCTCTAATTCGGGTAATTAACGTGCAAGTGCCTTAATCTCTTTGGAATAGTCTCACGGTGCATCTCCGTTGCCTGTGGGAGAGAAGAGTACATGCTATTTCCATCCTCCTTCATTAAAGATCTCCTCTCTTTAATTAATGACAGGATGTTCTGGCCAAGGAAGCAGCGTCAGGCTCACACTGGTCTGCAGGCTAGGGGATCAGGGAGTTGACAGAGATGTGAGGGCTGAGGCCTGCCTCACCACAGACATTGAACAAAACGTGTCAGGTTCTCCTTACAAGTCCCCCGGTGGCTCTGTGTGAGTACAGACTCTACTCTATGAAGGCCAGACCGTTCTACATAACCTCCATTGAATTGGCATCGCTAAAGGGGAGGGAGGGAGGGGCAACAAGGAAAGCTTCCATAGAGGGGAGCGTTGGTAGCAGCATGCCATCAGCTCTGGATCCATCGATCAGACACTCTTAATATATGAACAGGACGACCAATCAGACTGCCTCAGTGCCATCCATGAACATCACAGGACAAAAGAAGGCTCAATATTGATTCCTCGATATTACCGAATCATGTCGTGTTGAGTCAGGTAGCGGTACTATATCAGGACATTATACTACTGGCCAAATCCAGCTTTTTTGCAATGACTGAACATTACATGCCAGCCAACCAAGTGCCTGGTGCTGAGTTCTCGAAAGAAGGGGCAGGCAGATTGGGGGGAGGGGGGGGGTCTGTGAGCATCCAGGTAGACATGGGATATAGAGCAGTAATATTTCTCTGCAGACAGGTGCAGCGGATGGAAACACTCTTTACCATTAGCCAGGCGTTAAGCGTATCATCTATATTGGCATGCTCACAGCTGCAGAAAATTGAGTGAGGTAGGTGTGGCGAGGGGAGGGGGACAGGAGCAGGGCCCATCTGGGAGACTGGGACTAAGTAATGGGCTGCTGAAGTGCTGGTGTGGGGACTGGTCTAGGCTGGGGTGGGGTGGGGGGGCGTGGGGGCTGGGGTCGGGGTGGGTTGTCCCCAGAACTGCGGTGAGAGAGCCAAAGTAACAGCCTTCTAATGGGTTATCGAAAGGTGTTCAGAGACCGTTCACCTTGGTGGCTAATGACTAAGGTGTAGGCTGCAGCACATGGCTCCAGGTAACATTTAGTCAGCAAGGCAGATAAATGTTAGACATGAATATTGCAGTGATTCAGGAACGAATGGCCGGAATCCACCTTACGTAGCAAAGCCATAGTGGAGGTTTTCCTCTACAAGGTCACATACGGCTGGGAGACTCTGGCCCCTAACTCCTCCATAAATGAGATGTCACAGACACCCTGGGGGTTACTAGGGGGCTTTTTAGAGGCTGACAAATCACTGTGGAGACACCCCCGGTGGACCCGTGGGGAATAGCGGATGTCTGTCCAACTCTTCTGTGGACGGATTGTGGACGAAGGCAGCAGCAAAACGAGGGCAGCGGGCGTGTTTGCCGGTCTGGCAGGGGCGGTGACACAAGCACATGTCGTAGTGTCTCTTCACTGCTCTGTCAGGAAGCTCTGATCTGAGTCACCAGACAGGGAAAACATGGTTGCCCTTTTATGACCCTTCCTTATTTCATTTCCTCAGGACTTTCTTTAAATCTCACTGTTATGTGTCTCAGTTTGTGACGACAGGGTCACACTTACAGCACATAAGGTTTCTTCCACCTGTCCTTCTGAAAAAGGGACTAGGATTAAGCACATACCTAAACTTGAAGGACAGCTCATTTTGTCAGCGGGCCTATTTGATGTGGATATATATAGCAACAGCGAACCAGTTTCTTCAGATCTCTAATTAAATTGGCTATCTTGGTGAGGTAAATACACACTGTCTGCCACCGCCGCCATGAAAATGAAGTTAGCCCCGGGCTCTGCAAGTGGCCATCCCATCTCTTCTCTAAAAGCTTCACACCACTTAAGTTATTAACATTTCATTTCCGAGCATCACAGTGAATTAGCCTGTCTGCCCATCCTCTCATTAAGATCCACTCATCGCATGTTTTTTGGGGGGGGCAGGGCCTCCTTCTGTTCTCCGTCTTCACTCAAAACAGAAAGAGGGAAGCCTTTCATCCCACCCGGTCCTACAGTAGCTTCCACTAAATATCTCTGGTTTTGAAGCTCGAGGCATTTATACAGCACAACAGAATTATTTTGTGGCTTCATGAGGTTTTCGGAAGGAGACTTATCCTAGTCAGTCTGATTGTTGTTGAGGGGTGTCTCTTTCAGGGATGAGACTTTAAGGATATGGCATCATAGGAATAGTTACCATCCTGATGGACTCTATCCCACATCAGCATAAAACATGTTATTTTATGTTTTTAGTCCCAACCTTGTCGATTGTAGTCACTACAATTCTGTTTGGACAGTGTATGTGCTGTGTTTGGAATAGGAGTGTCTTACAATCATACACAGTCAGATGACTGGGAGAAGCACAGCCTCAGTGGAGTTGAACCTGCCCAGCCATGTGAGGACAAGTGTCTCATGGGTTGGACAGCAGTGATTGGAGCCATTGGCGCCCACACTGCACATCCTCCTGGGTCAGGGACGCTCTATTCCAGCTCTGTTACATGCAGTCTTTGCGTTGGGCACGACCTCCAGTTTGACGTTGTGGTTTCTCAAGCACCCATGTTAAGTACCCTTCCAAGTTACAAACATGGCTTTGAGGTGAAATACAAGCCTCCTGCTAACCATGCTGACATGACATTTGCTTTGAATTTCACGCATCGGCAAAGCAGTCATGATTAAAAAAAAAGAGTTCTGTGGTGAATACAAATGGTGTGCATGTCTGATGTAGGTCAGAATTGCTGCTAAAGTCTAGTGTTCTCTTTTCTAATATTTTTTTTATATCTTAATACAAAAACGAATTCTGTGAGCCAGTTTGTCTCTGGCTTTATAAACCACAGTCATTTATTTTTTTATATGTATAAATGTTTTCTATAATCAAGCCTGTTCTCACCTCCAATCTGTAACTTCAGTTAGATTTCCCTTGGCGATCAGCTGCACTTAACAAAGGTTAGGTCTCTTTTCACGCTGTGAAAAGAAAACAAAAAAGAAATCCGTTGTCCTATTAAATTGAGTTGGATGGTGTTGTAAATTGTAATCAAAGGGGATGCTAAAGATTGCTTCCCAGCGCATGAGGCTCCCTTTTAAGAGACATCCAGCTGACTAACTCTGGCTAAACCAAGAGCTTCACATCCTAACATGGGCCTTTAAGCGATTATCTTCCTTGGTTTTAAGACGATGCTCAAGACAAATGCCACACCAGAACTAAATACCACTCCTGCATACCTTGCACACAAACATGTAGTACTAAGGTATACAGTTGAACTGGATTGAAGCATGGTCATTATAAAGGGCTGTTAGTGTTCAAGGCCACTGCCTTTTCTTTGTTATCTTCACTCCTAATTGGGTGATAAGTGATGTGTAATTTCATGGGATGCCCTCTTGAGTTTAAGTAGAGCAATGAATTTTATCTTCTGTGTCCAGCTCCCACAGTGCAAAAGCGTCTTTAGATAAGGTCACTTAGTAGTCTGTTAGCCAGCTTGTTTCAATCTCAGAAGAGCCCTCCTGTGAGGCATGGCTAGTGGGCTGTCTGCTCTGTGAAGAACTGATGCTCCATCACACTGTCTTAACTGTAAACGTTATCACTCAATATACACAGTGAGGGATTTGTATTTATTTATTGGATCCCCTGCTGATTTTGTACGTTTACCCACGGACACAGAAATAATCAGTCTATAATTGTAACGGTAGGTTTATTTGTTTATAACAGTGAGAGACCGAATAACTACCAAAAATCCAGATAAACGAATGTCTAAATTGTTATAAATGTTCTTCTCACCAAGCTGCTTGGCAATGGTCTTGTAGCTCATTCCAGCCTTGTGTAGGTCTAAAATCTTGTCCCTGACATCCTTGGACAACTCGTTGGTCTTTGCCATGGTGGAGAGTTTTTAATCTGATTGATTGATTGCTTCTGTGGACAGGTGTCGTTTATTTTACAGGTAACAAACTGAGATTAGAAGCACTACCTTTAAGAGTGTGCTCCTAACCTCAGCTCTTTACTTGCATAAAAGACACCTGGGAGCCAGAAATCTTTCTGATTGAGAGGGGGTCAAATACTTATTTCACTTATTAAAATGCTAATAACTTTGACACAAGTTTTTCTGGATTTTTTGTTGTTGTTATTCTGTCTCTCACTGTTCAAATAAACCTACCTTTAAAATTATAGACAGATCCTTTCTGTGTCCGTGGGCAAACGTACAAAATCAGCAGGGGATCAATAAATAAATACAAATCCCTCACTGTGTATATTGAGTGATAACGTTTACAGTTAAGACAGTGTGATGGAGCATCAGTTCTTCACAGAGCAGACAGCCCACTAGCCACGCCTCACAGGAGGGCTCTTCTGAGATTGAAACAAGCTGGCTAACAGACTACTAAGTGACCTTATCTTAAGACGTTTTTGCATTGTGGGAGCTGGACACAGAAGATAAACTTCATTGCTCTACTACTCAAGAGGGCATCCCATGAAATTACACCTCACTTATCACCCAAATAGGAGTTTTTTTGTTGTTGTTATTCTGTCTCTCACTGTCCAAATCAACCTAGCCTTAAAATTATAGACTGATCATTTCTTTGTCAGTGGGCAAACGTACAAAATCTGCAGGGGATCAAATATTTTTTCCCTCACTATATATTTATACATATGTGTATATATCAGTCAATGTGCAAAGAATAACCTGTAAATGAACCAGGTTGTTAATGTCATGGATGTTTTAATATCTTCCAGCAAGGGCACATTTTGTAATAAATGTTAAAGCATGTATGTTGTATGAATGTGATAATAGAAAGGTGCTGTGTTGTCTTTGTGTTCAATTTGAACAGCCATATTCAGGATGCAAATTATTAAGATCAGGAGATGCTCAATGAAGCAAAGTTGATTTAAAGCCTTCTTAATTAGACAGAATTGAAAATACCTTATTCTAAACAATAGGTAATCTCATCAATGAGCTGGCAGGATTCAAACAGCGTTTGTCTTATCTTCCAGAGTCTTCCTGCGAGCCATCAATCAGTATGCGGCTGTGCTGAACAAGAAATTCCTGGATCAGACCAACTTTGAGCTCCAGGTTGGTGATCAGCACACACAACACTTGAAATAAGCGCTGGTACAGCAGTGAGTCTACATCTCAAAGCAGTGCTAGATGTGCCATCTGCGTCAGTCAAACATTGGCGTCCGATGCAATGTAGAGACTTAACAGCGGTTGTAAGGGCGGGGGCCCGATTTTACGGGACACCGTGTGTCTTCCACACACCCCCTCTGTGAAAATGACGGAGGGGAAGAAGGAAGAAAAAACACAGTTTGTCAGGGCTGACATTTTGAGGTGGCCACTTAGAAGCCTCCCTACTGAGTCATATAGGGGGCAAAGCATATGAGCGGAGTGGAGCAGTGAGAACCCATGCTCCTCGCTCACAGCCGCACCAGGCCGCTCCACTCATTATTGCTCAGCGCTCGCTCCAATAAAGAAAAAAAATCTGCATGTATTTAACTTTCAGCTTAAACCGCAGCCCAAAGAACTAAAGAGCAGCAACTAAATTTTTCAAATATAAATGATTTATTTCAAATGACAAATTAGGCCTGCGTAAAAAGGAATATAACTCAAAAAGTGAAGACAAAACAAATGTGTCAGAATATTAGGCTATCTTTACTTTGTTACAAATTACCATATTTTGGCAACGTTTTGCTTTCTTCCCAGCGTCTTCACGTAGCACACTTTCGTGTTTTTGAGAGGTGTCTTTTTCAATTCCAAAATGAATCTTTAGTGACTGATGTAACCACATTATTTTTCTTGTACCACATTATGTATGGAGCTAGAAAGCTGACAAAAGTATCTGAATTTGAATATGAAAGATCTGAAATATTTGTGTTTTGAATTTCATAAAACTGAATTATTTTGCTGTTGAATATATCATATCGGAATTATGTGTATGCCAAATTTTAAAAATCTGAATTATTTTGATCCAGAAAAACACATTTCTGAAATTGAGATTGCGGGAATTTTGATTATTGAAATTCAGATTGTGGGAATTCCGATTATTGAAATTCAGATTGCTGTAATTCAGACTGCGGAAATTCAGATTGCTGAAATTCAGACAACTCTTAGTTTTTGTTCCGAGGTAAAGTTCGGTCGTTCTGAAATCGTCTACTTTTCCCTGTGAAAGTAAGCTGCTTCACCTCACCACAATTTCCACAGTCTGAATTTCAGTGCAGCTGAGACAGCTCACCTGAAGCACCCAACAAGCTTTCCAGATCCACAAACTAGTGGGGTTTAACTCTGCCACACCTTCCTTCAATGTGATGAAGAACTGTTTTCCTTTTCTCACCACCCCCCCCCCCCCCCTCCTAGCTCTGGAACAACTATTTCCACCTGGCCGTGGCCTTCCTCACCCAGGAATCCCTGCAGCTGGAGAACTTCTCCAGCGACAAACGGGCTAAAATCTTCCACAAGTGAGTACAAAGAGCAAGCAGATACCCCCCCTCCTTTTTCCTTCCTACCCCCCCCCCCCCTTCCAAAGACCCAGTGCAAACAGGTCCCCAGCTCCCTCTCCTCAGCCCCCTTCACCCCCCACACCAAGAGACACTAGTTGCCTTTTAATAATGTATCAAACGGTAAGCCCATGGGTATGACACATCCCTTGCCAGTGGCAGAGGTGTTTGTTAGCCGTTGAGCAAGTCCTCCAGGGCATTCCACTGTCTTCTGTTCCATTGTCACACCCAGGGTATCACTCAGTCAGGAAGACCCCTTACAGAATTCAAATTCTGAGGTAGAAAAACAAGTGTTTTACTCAATACCTCAATTCCTCTTTGAGCCATTTTCTCCCTTGTCGCAGAGATTTTATCTCCAACATTCTTTATAGGCAGATGACGTTTATGTATCTTTCTAGCTGCTATGGGTGAGAGCCTGTTAGGGTGTATTTGACCAAAACAAATTTTACATTTATGCATTTAACAGACACTTTTATCCAAAGCGACTTCCAAGAGAGAGCTTTACAAAAGAGCATAGGTCACTGATCATAACAACGAGGTAGTCCCAAACATTGCAAACAGCCAAAACATGAAGCATATATTATGAAAAGTTTAATTACTAAAAAATAATGTTAAAAGAACCCACAACCAATATTGCTCCAAATGGCAGTCTGGAGTAATTTCATTGTCCGCTGATGCCGTGGTCTGCATTGCACTGCAAAGTTATCTGTCTGTAGAGTTCAGTTGTGTAAGCCAGCTACCCTTCATTATCTAGTGGAAGAGGGTTGAGAGTGCTGTTTCAAATGTTTCATAGCTCTCGCTGGTTGAGGAATGCTCTTGTTGACCATTGTCAGTCTTGTATTGTGGATTCTACTCAACAGCCAGGTGAAGTGACACCAGGTTGATTTAAGGCTGACAGTATATAATGGCATCACACAAAGTCGTACATATAAAACCATATAAAGCCTCTTTATAAAGCTTAAACCTCTTCCCATTCTTCCTTCTGCTCTGTTGCTGTATGGTAGTATTGTGTTCGGACTAGGATTAGGACTAGGATTAGGACTAGGATTTGGCCTGGAGAGAGACACGGAGAAGTGGATGAGTGAATAGGCATGAGGGAAATGGGGACATGAAGATTCAGTTGCAATTTTCCCTCCCTCCCTTTTTCAAATCAAATTTTCAATCAAATATTTATATAGTGCTTTTTCTAAGCAACAGCCCAGCGGGCTTCACAGATGTCCATATAACTGCATCCAAACCAACCATGGAAGACAAAAAACTATTCACAGATTTTTTTTAAAGAAATGTTCTCCCTCCCTCTTTCATCTTCAAGCTTTACTTACTGCATGCTGGCTCATGATGTGCGCAGGGGGAGTTAGTGGTTGCCAGTGCCTTTGTGACAATAAGCTTGGACCCCCTTGTGGCCCTCCTAAATGTATAGTCTGAATAATGATAAACTTGCCTGTCAATGTCTGCAATGCAGTGAAGAAAACTATATGACAACAATAATGTTTAATGTAACTAGCCCCTCTAACAGTACTACTGGCCCAGCTTAGTCTAACCTCCCCTGGATGTGCAGAACCGTAGTCCAACTATCATCTGTTGGTCTCTGTGTGAGATTACTTCTCCACCTCAGCATGACGGATCTGTGTTGTGTGTGTGTGTTTGAGTGCTGTTTCAACACTCAATGATTGAGCTCACAACAGCGTACAGACTGAGGGGCCATGCTCCGGGGACGATGACGGAGCACTATGTTTCCTGTGTTCATATGGCCGTCCCAACTTTAATCACAGCGCCCGCGTGGAAGCTAATGACGTTGAATCCGTTTGTATGTCAGGGCCCACAGCTAACCTTGGCTCACCACCACCGCCATGGACTTTTACACACAGACACCCAGGAACACGTTAATGCAGCTGGCCTCTGTGAGGCGGGGGAATGTCACGATGGTGGGGTTTTACTCACGGCTGTGTTGGATCCCAGTGGAGCTGGCACAGTGTGGCCCCCTCCCCTGTTTATCTCACATCCTTACTACCCTCCCTTCCCTCAACCTCTCTCTTTCCTTTGCTTATCTATCTCGATCTCTCTTTCCGTCCTTCCCTCCATTTATCTCCCACTTCTCTCCCTCAATCGACTTCTGTTCCCCCTTCCCCTCTCAAGCCTTGTCAGTTGGCTGATGTCCTCCGACATGCTGACAGGAAACGGAGGAGACGGGCTGTGTGATGGTGGATGCCTGTGTCCCTCCTCTGTAGCCAGTCTACTGGAGTCTCTCCCACCTCACGCGACGCACAGCGCAGCTTAGACCAGAGTGGTCTCGTGCAGAGGTGAATTCAGATCTCGTGCAGAGGTGAATTCAGATCTCGTGCAGAGGTGAATTCAGATCTTGTGCAGAGGTGATTTCAGATCTCGTTCAGATGTGTTTTCAGATCTTGTGCAGATGTGATTCCAGAACTCATGCAGATGTGATTCCAGATCTTGTGCAGATATGATTTCAGATCTCATGCAAAGATGATTTCCGATCTTGTGCAGATATATTTTCAGATCTTGTGTAGATGTAATGTGGACAGGCCTGCGTTAACCTTTAGATTAGTGAGTTCAAAATATTTCAGACGGTCCCCATAGAGTATGTTATTTTTCCGAAACGGTAGCTAGCTAGCTTTACTCAGCTTCCGGGCTAAGTTACCTAGTATAATACTCGAAGCAATGCTACTACCATGCTAGTGTTACTTCTGAGCCTTCTCATTAGTACATTCTGAAGCCATACTAAAGCCTTAGTCGCATCGTTTTTGTCTATTGGAAAATATTCAATTGGAATGTTCAAAATCCCATATTTCTGATAATATGCCGTGGGACCCACATTCAAACGATTACATATTTGTGACGCTACTCTTTAACGGGTTAATGTGTGGCTGTATCTTCACTTAGATGTCAGTATCTGAAATACAGGAAAGGCTGCTTTGATTCAGAGAGATGATGCATCACGGACGCTTGATTGCACATGCTCCTCTGATCGACCTTTAACAGTCTTCTGTCTCTCTGTGGAGTGACGGACAGGTTGAAGGGAAAATGTCTTTCTCCTTTCTTCCCTCACCGTAACCTCCGCTTCTATCCTAGTTGTCCGTGTCTTTTTTGGTGAAATGCTGACTGAACGTAGGGGGTCTGTGAATGCCGCCGAAGGCCCCTATAAAAGGTCAAAGTGTGATGAGGCGTTATTGGGGAGAGGGCAAAGGAACAGTGTTCCGCCTCCATTTCACTCCGGTCCATTTCACTTAAAACCTCTCCATACCTCCCTCTGAGAAGTCTACTTCTCACTGTGTTTTTTACGCCCTAACTGCTCCTCTCTTTATTGACTAAATAATGTATTATACATTATTATAATGTTCAGAAGTCCTGTACTTCTTGCTATACCTTGGCTTCTCCAAGATAGCTCTAACAACCTCTAACTTGCTTTAGATCTATTTTGCATTACTTTTCTTCAGTTGACTTGTATCACCCTCATTACCTCCTCCCCTTCTCTCTCTCTCCCTCCTTCCCTTCTCTCTCCTTCCTCTTCTCCCTCTCCTCCCTTTTCTAACCCTTTTTCTCCCTCAATCTCGGACAATGTCACTCTAAAGTGCTCCCCCCCCCCCGACCCAGCCTGATCAGTCAGGCAGCAGCAGGTGACATACGTGTCAGTGTTCCCTGTCCCTCACTCACTTTAGTGTGACGCTAGGACTGCAAAGCAGGCTGTCATGTCATCCTGCCTGCACTACGGACAGCTTCGTCCGATACATCACCTCCAGGCTCCCGTGGAGGAAGCCCATTTTTATTCATCTAACCTTTTGTTTAGACAGGCAGTCATTTTGAGACCCATATCCCTTCTGCAAACAAGCTGTGTATACACAAACACAGGCTAGACGCCAATACAATATCCAAGTACAACAGATAACCAAGCATTTCACAAGCATACAGTATGGTAAATACAGTTTTTAAAATAATGATCAAATAAATTGATAAATAAATGAAAGAATAAATAAGGTGAAACACAATCATAGAAGTCAAACACCCTTCCCAGTAAGGTTGTCATAAGTATTCCTTCCAGAGGCGTCTGAGCATCTAAAATGCTGCTTTGAATTGTGAAGGCATTTTACAAGTATGATGCAAAAAAAATGAAATAGTGGTTACCTAATACTGTTTAAACTCCTTGTACTTCTCGAGATTTAAAAGATGGTCAACATTGTGGGAGTTTTCATTAGAGCTGGATTCTTAAGGAGAGAAAGTAATAATTAATCAACTATTATAATTTAAGAGGGCCTGCCTTCTGTCAGTACCTCAATATTTAGAAAAATATAACAAAATACAACTTAATATGCTGGGGTAGACTTCAACTTAGTAATGTAATGAAGTGGCATCTGCAGTTATGTACATGTTATCTCCACACTCTTGAATTGCTAGCAACATTGACTAAAATTTTTGTTATTTTCAAAAGCTAAATTAAAGGATTTTAGTTTTTCACCTTCTAAAAGTTTCACACTGTTGTTGACTGTGGGATAACTGAAGCAGACCCCTTGTTCACAGTATATCAGTTATTTACTTTATTACCTTTTCTCTTTGTCTGTGTCTCTGTCCATCATGATCTCTATCTGTGTCCGTCTGTCCATCAAGATCTCTGTCTGTGTCTGTCCGTCTGTCAATCATGATCTCTGTCTTTAAATCATGATCTCTGTCTGTGTCCGTCTGTCCATCAAGATCTCTGTCTGTGTCTGTCTGTCCATCATGATCTCTGTCTGTGTCTGTCTGTCCATCATGATCTCTGTCTGTGTCTGTCTGTCCATCATGATCTCTGTCTGTGTCTGTCTGTCCATCATGATCTCTGTCTGTGTCTGTCTGTCCATCATGATCTCTGTCTGTGTCTGTCTGTCCATCCTGATCTCTGTCTGTCCATCATGATCTCTATCTGTGTCTGTCTGTCCATCATGATCTCTGTCTGTGTCTGTCTGTCCATCATGATCTGTCTGTGTCTGTCTGTCCATCATGATCTCTGTCTGTCCATCATGATCTGTCTGTGTCTGTCTGTCCATCATGATCTCTGTCTGTGTCTGTCCGTCTGTCAATCATGATCTCTGTCTGTGTCCGTCCGTCTGTCCATCATGATCTCTGTCTGTCAATCATGATCTCTGTCTGTGTCCGTCTGTCCATCCTGATCTCTGTCTGTCAATCATGATCTCTGTCTGTGTCTGTCTGTCCATCATGATCTCTGTCTGTGTCTGTCTGTCCATCATGATCTCTGTCTGTCCATCATGATCTCTATATGTGTCTGTCTGTCCATCATGATCTCTATCTGTGTCTGTCTGTCCATCATGATCTCTATATGTGTCTGTCTGTCCATCATGATCTCTATGTGTCTGTCTGTCCATCATGATCTCTATATGTGTCTGTCTGTCCATCATGATCTCTATATGTGTCTGTCTGTCCATCATGATCTCTATCTGTGTCCGTCTCTCCATCATGATCTCTGTCTGTCCATCATGATCTCTGTCTGTGTCTGTCTGTCCATCATGATCTCTTTCTGTTTCCATCACTATCTCTCTTTCTTTCTCTCTGTCTCTGTCTCTGTCTCTCTATAACTATTTCTCTCTCTGTCCTGTGCCTCTCTATTTGTGTCTATATCTCTCTCGTTTTGCCCTATTTCCCTTTCTTTTACCTCTGTCCTTTCTCCCCTCTTCTCTCCAGGGGGGAGGTGTGTGTGTGTGTGTGTGTGTGTGTGTGTGTGTTCTGGTGCTCAGGGTGGGCTGAAGCTTGCAAAAGCTTGGGGAGGTTATCTCTGTTGGCTTGGAGATTAGTTCCTGACCTGGACTTGTGGAACCATGGTCAACTAATCCCCACAAACCTAAACAAAAAGCGAACTAGCATTCATCCCTCCGGCCTCATCCGTAAAGGATTGTACCAGTATAAAATCTTTCCATTGTAATCCACACATACACACAGTGTTGTTCAGCCACGTCTTACTTGGTTGCACAACAAGTGACATTTCTGGGTAAAGCAATTATCAGGACAGATTTGGCCGATGTAAGTTTGCAAACGGGAGATTAAGGGCGGATATCAAATCTTTCTTTTTTGTTTTTGCAATGTTCCTGTGTTTGAGATGTCTTTTCTGTCCTGCAGGTACCAGGATATGAGAAGACAGATCGGCTTCCAAATCAGAGACATGTGGTACAACCTAGGTAATGTGGCACCAGCCAATCAGGATTTGTGGATTGAAAATGTTTTCTATCGTTAATGTTGGGCAGGTTTTTCAAAGAGGTTTGGGCATTAATATGGACGTGAAGAAGCCTTTTAGTTTTTTGCATTCAATTAGAATTTTGCTGTCGCTCATTTACCAAGTTGACTGCATTAACCCATGAGTAACCCCAAACCCCCCCCAGCAATAAGCCCTTTGTGAGTGATGGCATCAGGCTGTGCCATCATCCTGCATATTACCAGTCAGCAATCCACACATCATTTTCACTTCATTGATTGTCAGCCACTGAGGCCTTTCTCTCAGTCTCTCTTTCTCTCACACGGTCACTCTCACTCCCAGCTCTCTCTCTTTCTCTCTCACACACTCTATTTTCTCTCTGTCTCTCTCCCAGCTCTCTTTCACATACTTTTTCATTCTCTCTCTCTCTCTCTCTCTCTCTCTCTCTCTCTCTCTCTCTCTCTCTCTCTCTCTCTCTCTGTCTCTCTTTCTCTCTTTTTCTCTCTCTTTGTGTCTCTCTCTGTCTTTCTCTGTCTCTCTTCATTCTCTTTCTTAGCTCTCTCTCCCTCGATCTCTCTTTCAGCTCTCTCTGTGTGTCTCTGTGTGACAACCAGGGTACATCACCAGGGAGAAGTAAAAAGAGCCGACCAGGTGTTAATTGGTGTTCTGTTGTTGCGTGTTGATGCAAGATGGGAGATGACGAGGTGCCAGGGGGGTTTCTGAGTCCTCGCAGGCCGTCATCCCCGCCCCCCTCCAACACCATCATCCCCGTCCCCCTCCAACACCATCATCCCCGTCCCCCTCCAACACCATCATCCCTGTCCCCCTCCAACACCATCATCCCTGTCCCCCTCCAACACCATCATCCCTGTCCCCCTCCAACACCATCATCCTTGTCCCCCTCCAACACCATCATCCCTGTCCCCCTCCAACACCATCATCCTTGTCCCCCTCCAACACCGTCATCCCCGCCCCCCTCCAACACCATCATCCCCGCCCCCCTCCAACACCATCATCCCTGTCCCCCTCCAACACCATCATCCCTGTCCCCCTCCAACACCATCATCCCCGCCCCCCCTCAGTGCGTCTCCAGCCCAGCTGCTTTTTTCAGTCTTCCCCTCAGCCAGGCCTCATCTCTACCTGGGTTAGCTAGCTGGGCCGTCCTGGAAACTGATACCTGCATCAGGGTCAGGGGAAACACTGAAGCAAGGCACTTCACAAGCAACAACACAACCGCCAACATTGAAACCTTTTCTTTACACGAGGGCCCCTCAATTCAGATGAAAAGGATGATGTAAAACGAGCCGTTTGGTTCATTTTGTGTTTCTCCCCCCCCCCCCACACACACACACACACACACACACACACACACACTCTCTCCAAGGTCCCCACAAGATCAGGTTCATCCCGGAGATGGTGGGTCCAATCCTGGAGATGACCCTGGTGCCGGAGATTGAGCTGCGGAAGGCCACCATACCCATCTTCTTCGACATGATGCAGTGCGAGTTCCACTTTACCTGCAGCTTCCAGCTGGTATGGCCCTCTGCCTGCGTCCACCCTACACCTATCACACACACACACACAGACGGGGGGGGCTTGGGATTCAAGTTTGTAAACGTTATCTCACAAGAAACTGAAATATGTCGCACCGTATCGACTGTGTGTTCATTTTGCATGGCATCGTGCAAACCATGTTGTCTCACAGAATAGAGCTGCTGCTTCGCCTGGCACCATACGATTGGTCACAGCTGTCATGCTGTATGATTTGTCAGCCACCTTCCCGCTTGATTATGTCAATTTTTGCACCTGCGCGCTGGCGTGCTGTTACTGGCGCCCCTGTAGGACGTGTCTCTAGGGGCACTAGGGGCTGTCTGGTTCTGGGAGTCCAGGGGTCTGTCTCCTGAGGAACTCCCTGATCGGCCCTGTTCTGGGGAGGGGGAGCCAGAGGAGAGCCCTGCTTACACACAGTGTTGTCTCAAACCAGGGTATCCTCTGGGGCTTAAAAGTATTCAAAGTTGATCAATCCGTTTAGGGAAAATTAAGGCCCTTAAAAGGTATTAAAAAGTCTTAATCCCGATTTTATAAGGTATTACATTTTGTTCACGCTTTGTCCAAAGTTTGACCCCAAAAAGTATGCATGAATATATTTATTTTCCTCCCCATGACAATTATAAACAACGACGTGCTCGGTCAGCGAGTCACGTATTTTGCAAAATGCACGGTTAGGTGATGTGTCGCCCTCCACATGTCGCGAAACAAACTCCGAAATGGGGAACTGTACATTTGCGGACTCCTGGTTGGAGAAGGATGGGTTTATACAATGGCTGAAGCCTGTCCCTGAAAACAGGCTTACTGTACATATTGTAAAAAGAAGATTAGCGTAGCTTCGATGGGCATCAACACTGTCAAGGCTGCCATTAGCCTCAGATAGCAGCCGCAGCTGTCCATTGCCAGTTTCTGTGCTCCACCAGCGACACCACCACCCAACACGACAGCTGAACGTAGCTGAACAGCTACGACAGCGACCTCTGCCCCATCGTCTGCCAACATCAGGGTGGCTTTGGGTGGCACATCAACGATGCTCGCGGAGGTTATCTGGTGTCTCAATACTGCGGTGAATCACCGCTCACTGAACTCAAACATTCAAATAGTTCTAAAAACCTTGCGTTTTATTCTTTAATTTATTCTTTTGTTTTTATCCGAGCTTAGCTGAGTTCTGTTGTATGGTTGTGCTCTATAGATTTATTTGCAAACTACAACTGTTTATTAAGTTTAAGGTTTTTTGAAGATTAGAACTTGAAGTGGCGATGAGGTCTTAAAATATTTTGAGAAGGTCTTCAAAAAGTCTTAAAAAGGTATTGAAATGAACTCCAGGATTCCTGCATATACCCTGCAAACAGGAGCCCCCCTCTGTTAACTGGGTGCATTTTTCTTCTGCTGGTCTCTAATCTTCCCGTCTCGCTCTCTCTTCATTTTCACTTTCTCTCCCTCGTTTACTGTCTGTTTCTCTCTCTTTCTCCACCTCCTCGAACGTGCTTTATTGGCCAGAACTAAATATACACACAGGCACACTCTTCCTTTTGTCTGTGTTCACAGTCAGCTCCCATCTCTCGCTCACGGTGTCGCCTCTCTCTTCGCGCTGACACTACCACCACGCCAGGCAGCCGCCACAAATTGGGTTGTTTCATCACAACAAAACTTCTCTATAGATATATATATATATATTTATATAAAATGTATGCGGCTGCCACATACAAATGCTGCCGATATGAGACCCATGCATCACTGTCAAGGAAAACCCGGCAGTTGAACAGCCTTGTCTTCCACTGGAGAAGGGTTTGGAGAGGACTCAAAAGATGTTTCTGGAGCCGCCCATACCCGATAAACAGAAGTTAGCTGGGCTATAATGAACAAATTAATGTGATCTTACAGTCAGCCGGGTTAAAAGAGAGAGTAGGGGGTGGGATCCCTCTACCCAGCGCAAAGATGAGAGGGGGGGGGGTCAACAAGAAAAACGATGGAAAAAGAGGCAGACGGCGCTAATGAATTGAAAAATTTTCCGCACTGATTATTTACGCCTGCTCCTTCTTAATTGCAGTTTGAGAACGAGATCATCACCAAGCTGGATCATGAGGTGGAGGGGGGTCGAGGAGACGAGCAGTACAAGGTTCTCTTTCAGAAAATGTAAGTACTGATTAGTGGAGCAGGATTACGCCGGGGCCCTGACAAGACAGATAATGCTAATTGCGACATAGCACTCAAAATAATCACGCATTGCTAATGATCGTGCAGCAACTTCTCACCGTTGACAGGTAGGAATTAGTTTGGAGAGTGTTTGTGTGCGGGGGTGCGTGTGTGTGTTGTAGTCTTTTATTTACCCCCCTGCCCAGTAGGGTACATGTTCAAATGAGTTGATGCTCTTTAAATGGAGGTTGATTTGAAAACAGTATGTTTCAGTCCAGGATTTGGCCTCATCTATGCATACGCAATGCAGAACGTTGCATAGTTATGAGCTCTGCTCACTCAGTGCGTATGTGTGTGTGTGGTGTGTGTGTTCAGTCTGCTGGAGCATTGCAGGAAGCACAAGTACCTGGCCAAGACGGGGGAGAACTTTGTGTCTCTGGTGGTGCGTCTCCTGGAGCGCCTGCTGGACTACAGGACCATCATGCACGACGAGAACAAGGAGAACCGCATGAGCTGCACCGTCAACGTGCTGGTGCGACACACACACACACGCTGTTTACACACACACGCACTGTCTACACAACTACCTTTCTCTCTCTCACACACGCGCACACACACACACACCTTGTCTACACGACAACCTTTCTCTCACACACACACACTGTCTACACAACTACCTTTCTCTCTCTCTCACACACACACACACACACACACGGGCTGTCTACTGTTACCCCCTTTCCACCAAAGTGAACCGGGAGCTAGTTCAGAGCTGGTGCTAGAGCCGGTTCGGAGCTGGTTCAATTTGCGAGCCTTCTAAGAACCGGTTTGCTTTTCAACAGGCTAGAGAGCCACCAAAGAGCCATGTTATTACGTCACTGTATACTTGTCATCTTCCCCAACAACTCTAGCGCGGCAGCGCCAAACACAAAGGCTGTGCTGTTAATCAATCCAAAGAACGCAAAGTTGAGATGCAGGATTTCGTTTTTTTTGCGCAATACCCTTGCCTCGCAGCAGTATGACAACACTTGCATTATCAGCTTAACATTTTATATTATTTTATATATTAACATTTGAACTTTTGCTGTATAGTTCTTGTGTATTACATTTGTGTATAGGCTCAATAGCTCATAACATTTGTGTTTTGTCATTTCACTCATTTGATAGGATTATGATAAAATGCAGCAACTAGTGTCTGCACTGCCCTGCGGTGCTAGCTAGGTTATCGAAAAGTCAGAGCAAATTTACAAATGAGCAGTTTCATCAATAAAATAAGCACATTTTCAGCAACTACACTGCCCACTTCTCGTTACATTTTAATTCAGATGCAGATTTTTATTATACGTACTGTTTAGCTGAAATATGAATTGTAAAATCTTAGAGCAATGGCGGTCAAAGGATTCTGTTTGTCTTGTTGGTCACGGTAACCCCGCCCCAAGCGGGTTTTACTTGGTTCCCACTTTAGCCTAGCTCTGATTTAGTGGTAGTTGCGAACCACTGTCCCTGGTTCGGAGCCGGTTCTTAGGCTGTCGAAAGAGAAAGAACTGGTTTGAGATTAAGCTCTGGCTCCGAACCAGCACCCAAAATGCGTTAGTGGAAGAGGGGTATGTGTAGACTTCCTTTCTCTCTCACACACACATACTCACATACACATACCATCACTCGTATAACATTTGTGCCCTAGCACACTCTCCCTCACAAACACACTATCACTTTATCTCTCCATCTCTCCACCTCTCAGATTAACACTATGCTAACGACAGTACTGTACTTTGTTTGTTTTCCATAAAATGTAGGACAATAATAACAGGAACAGAGCATGACAGCTGTTTGTGTGACAGCTCACCCGTCTAGCCTCTCCAACCATGCCCCTCATATTTGGCGTTTATGAACCCATCTCACAGAACAGTCTATCCCCTCTCCCAGCTCAGAGAACGACAGTTCATCCACAGAGAGCCAGTAAATGTCAATGTTATTCAGCTGGCACTGAAGCCTAAAATGAACTGTTGGGAGAACTCGTCAAATGCAATTATACTCTAACCACGACATCTTCCAACATTCATACTTTCTTGTCTTTTTTTCTGTGTGGTTAGTTCCGTACAATTACTATAATAATTCACTATTTCTGTTTTAATGTATAGATTCAGCACTTTTGTCCAAATGTTTCGCTTTGGGGAAATCCTTGGGCTGGCCTGATTGACTGTCGCCACTAACAATTTTGAGTCCCTGATACCAAGTTCACTTGCTACAAAGAATGAAATGTTGTTTTAAACACTCTGGGGTGAACTGGGTTTCCTGTTACATGATAACGAACCTTCATTCATAATAGTTCAAGTTCTAAAAGTTTCCGTGTGTGCTTCCTTGACACTTTCCTGTACATGTCAAGTGAATGGAGGACATAGCAAGGTCAAGATTGACTGAAAACCAACAGTGAATTTTCTTGAAACTAACAATTTCAGTTCAACTGTTTTTTTCTCCAGAACTTTTACAAGGAGATTGAAAGAGAAGAAATGTACATTAGGTAAGTCTAAAACTAATTTAGAATATTCACTTTCAATTTTGGAGACATTTCGTTGCATGTTGGTGAGTTTGTGTATAACGTCGAAGGCCAGCCTGCTACACACCCATGTGTGGTTACGGAGTCATTATGCTGTCAAAGCAGCAAGAGAACAGTAAAGGGAGCTGTCAGGATGTGGAGGCCCACCGAGGCCAGCACCACTCATCCATGTCCTCCACAGGTACCTGTACAAGCTCTGTGACCTCCACAAGGAGTGTGACAACTACACAGAAGCTGCCTACACACTGCTGCTCCACGCCAAACTGCTCAAGGTACACACACACACACACACACACTGGCATATTTAGTGAACGGTGTTTTTCGAGCAATAGCTTTCCACGCGAAGGCCACCGCCATGTACACCGGGATAAGCCGCTATCTGCCGCTAGCGTTTAGCCCGGCTGCTTGCCGAGATGTAGCTGTAAATTCTAAACGTGCGTGCGTTACAGGTCTGCTAGCAGAGGTACATCCAATCCCGTTTTAAATCCGCTCGGAGAGGAAGGGGGGAGAAGAGGAGGTGGAAGAATTGCTGAGCTGCAGTTTTTCTCCTCGTGCAAACCTGTGAATGCACATGATGTGTTATCTTAAAGTGGTTCTGCCGCTTTTGATGGTATATTTAAAGGCTGACTTGAAGCTATGATATACAGCAGAGGCTGTGAAGAGTCCCCCTGAGATAGGTTGAGGCCTCTCCGCCTACCCCCACTCCCCCGGTCATCCATCATCCCAGAGAGACTCTGGATGGAGAAAGGAACATCGTCAGGGCTCCTCATTATATCAAGTTAGCAAAGCAACAGCTTAGTTAGCTTGCCAGTGTATGTTTGTGCACTAGGATGCAACAGATATATCTCAATACTATCCATAGCAAGCGTTGTAGGTAATCATGACTGTTGGTACCCTTTACCACGAATGGCAATCTGCCTCCGACCCACTCAGAAATGGGGAACATCCCTAATGATACAAAAAACACCCATTAGACGTTTTATTCCTTATCGAGCTACAGTGTTCTTGGAATTTGGCATCAGGACAGTGTTTCATCTTCCTACCTACAGCGCAAATCACTGTAGCTATTTATTTATTTTTAATTTCCTGTTGTCTAAAAACAGTGGTGACATGTTCCTGTTCTCGGGGAGAAAACAGGAGGGAGGGAGGGAGGGATTATTGAGGAGGCTTATTGTCTCTATTGTAAGTGGACACATTTTAATTTATCCAATCAGCTGCGTCATGTTGTGTTTGAAGTCACTATTTCTCTTTTGCTTGCGGGCGGACTCAGACAGTGAAAGATGTCTGCTTGATTTACAGTCCCGCTCCGATGTTCATAGTTTTATTGAATAATAAAATGTCTCCTGTGAGAACTAGAGCGCAAGAGGCCGTGCTTAGAATATATTATTAAGAATGTTAAATTTAGGTTATGTGTATCGGTTAGTGATGTGTCTGCACTCGAGGCCTATTGACAATGGTTCCGCGGGTGGATAAGTGAATGCCATTTTAACCCTGTGAGTGGCAGCTCGTCCGACTGTAATACAAATCAATAGGCAAGCAGATAGTCCTAGTGTCATCCCGTCCCGTAATGAAAACCCACAGCAGTGACTTTCCGGTTCCCTGTGCCAGAGCGAGAATGCAAATATGTGGTCTTTTCACTCCACTCAGAGAACCGTTCTAGTCGCTGTTCCAAACAACAACAGGGAACGTCAGTTACTTTTGTCCACTAATGAATCACCTCTGGCAGCCTCTTAGTAGGGCTGGGCATGGGAGCCAATCACAAGTGTCCGTACTCTGTTAGCCAGGATTGTCCAGCCACTCAGAGCATCCATTATCCTCGTCGTCGAGGAGATGGCCAAGGACGGGAGTGTGGGGTCAGCAGAAAACAGAAACCCCTTTCATGTTCTCCTTTATCTCCCACAATCAAGCTGAATCTTGGATTCATATATTGCAGTGATGCATAAATCAATGCTATCTGGTGTGGTTTTGCAGTGTTTGAATAAAGAATCCCCCCCCCCCCTCTCCCCTACAGCTGCCAATACATTGACGTACATGGTCTGTTGTTTCGCCCATGTTTGAGGGATTCAAACTCCGCAAATATTAGCCAGAGGAGACTGTGTGGCCTGTGTGTGTTCTTCTATGTGCTTGTTTACTGACACCACCGTTTCTTTGATCACTTTCAGTTGTGTTGTTTAGTTAGTCGTTGCCCCTCCCCCCATCGCTACACTGGTCACACTATTACAGTCTTCCTGCTGAGGGACTAGTCTTTCAAACATATGACCATCCTCATTACCATAGTCTGATAATATGTTTGGTGTAAGTCAGAACACCTGGACTGTACTGTGTCTCATGTTTGCGGTGACCGCCCTCTCTCCTCACCGTCCCCCCCCTAGTGGTCGGAGGAAGCGTGTGCGGCCCACCTGACCCAGCGGGAGGGCTACCAGGCCAGCACCCAGGGCCAGCTGAAAGACCAGCTGTACCAGGAGATCATCACCTACTTCGACAAGGGCAAGGTGAGGCTGGGGGGGGGTCGTAACCCAGAGCGGTCAGCAGAGCTAAGTGTTTCTCATAACAGGGTCGCTTTATAACACCCCCCCCCTCTCTCTCTCTCTCTCTGGCTCGAGACTGAGAGAACTGCTGAGTCACGTCCCAGCCTGGGGAATGACCATGATATATGCCTAGCCCAGACCAGCCTAGCCTAGCCTAGCTCAGCCCAGTCCAGCATTGCCCACCCTGTTGGACAGCCCAGCCCAGCTCAGCCTGTAGGACAGGCCAGGAGAGCACATCAAGGACAGCCTATCTCTCTCTTCATTACGTCTTCGCTCAGAGCAGTTGCTCCAGGGCAGATCTATTGATTGGTTTGATTTATCAATAACGACAGAGTTCAGGGAACGAGAACAATCGCATCTACTTTCACAGCACGCCCACATCCCGAATAGCTGTACATTTACACATGGCACTAAGCAGTTGCCCAGGAACATATAGAAGTACAGTACAGCAGATGGTGCAATGCTGCTGCTTCTGGCTGCTTACCTGTCTGTTCTACCACCAGATGTGGGAGGAGGCGATCATCCTGGGGAAGGAGCTCGCGGAGCAGTACGAGAACCAGATGTTTGACTTTGAGCAGCTGAGCGCGTCCTTGGTGAGCAGAACAACCTCTGTGATGGCTTGTGGTTGGTTGATGGTGACGCACATTCAGGCAGAACCGCACACGGTGTGGTGTGGTGTGGTGCGGTGCGCTAAGAGGACTGTAGTCTTTGAATCATCCTCAGCGTACGTAAGGTCTGTGTGCGTGTATGTGTGTGTTATAGCTACCGTGTGTTGTGTGCCTACATACCAGATGCACCTCTCAAAGTTAATGTCTCTTTCACAGAGGAAGCAGGCCCAGTTCTATGAGAACATCGTCAAGGTGATCCGGCCCAAGCCAGACTACTTCACCGTGGGCTACTACGGCCTGGGCTTCCCCTCCTTTCTCAGGGTGAGTACATCCTCCGCTTCCGGCCCGCGCCATACTCTTCATCAGTCACCTGTGTGGAGAGCCCCTGGCTATCTCCCATCAGCCACTCACGCCGATACAAGTGCATGTGCTTCGTTCCTCTGAGAACCCCCCCTCTCCACACACAAACTCACACACACAAACTCACACACACACTAGGGGACCTGGCTGCCAAGACACAGAGCTGTAAATCTCAAGCAGGCGTTTGGAGTTCTGGAGTGGAGAGCTGCCCTTCACAACTTGGAAGGCTGTGTGGGGGGGGGGGGGGGACACAAGACAGACACCGAGAGAGAGGCAGAGAGATGAAGACTCTCCCCCTTTCTCTCTCTCTCTCTCCCCCTTTCTCTCTCTCTCTCTCTCTCTCTCTCTCTCTCTCTCTCTCTCTCTCTCTCTCTCTCTCTCTCCTTTCTATCTCTTGCTCCCTTTTTCTCCCCCGCTTTCTTTCTCTCTCTCGCTCTCTCTCCTTTTCTATCTCTCCCTGTCTTTCTGTCTGTCTCTCTCTCCCTTGATCTCTCTCTCCCTCTTTCTTTCCTTTTATCTCTGTCTCTCTTTCCCTTTCTCTCTCTCTCTCTATGTCCCTTTACCCGTCTCCCTCTTTCCTTTTCTCTCTCTCCATCTCCCCCTGAGCCTGTCAGCCTCTCAGCATCACCCTGGAGACGAGGCAGCCTTTTCCCGAATGGCTTTTTTGACGAGAGTGCAGTAGATGGAACTACTTTGCTCTCAGCCACGGGAGAGCACACGCGTAGTCTAGCGCTCATTCCAGCAATGAAGTGACCTGCCTCATCAAATGTCATTGCAGTAGATAGAGGTGGGAGGGGGAGGAGGGGGGGGTTGATTTCACCAGCTCTGTCATCAGTCTGCCGTTCCATCACTGATGGAGGAAATCAGGCCCCGGACTTGGATGTCTAAGGCGATTCTTTTACATATTCTATTCCATTATGTTTCCCTTCTGTTCACTGTTGGGATTTGTATCCAAGCGACATAAGAATAGTGCGTATAGAGAGTAAAGCAGAAAATCCCTCTGCTTTAGTGTTTTTTCTGAAGCTGCCATTTTATTTAATGTACCAAAGCTAGGGTTTTCCTGTGGGACACACACAAACGGGAGCTGTTCACAGACTCCCTTCTTCACCAAAGTCCCTGTGTCCATGTAGAATACAATATCTGAAGTTGGCTTTTAAGATTCAGGAATCGTTAGATCATATTTTGGCCCTTTTCCCCCCCGAGCAGTGAAACCAGCTTGGTTCCTTCCTTCAGCCTGACATCCCCACACTGCCTCTCTCCAGCCAGGACAGGAACTCCATTAGAGAGAGGCAAGGCTACGCTCGCCTGATCTGGCCTGCTGTTTAAAAGGCTTTTGAAGACCGAACCCATGGAAAAAGTACCCCCACCCCCCAATCTCTTTCACTTGGTTCCATTACGAGGAGTGTGGTGAGGGCAGTTCCAGGCAACTGTGTGGGGGGCAGCAGGTGTGTCTGACCAGACGACTGGGCGAGCCTCCATTAGAGAGACGGTCTACAGTACAGAACACATTTACTCTCCTTTTCTTTATCATGAAACACGGATAGTATTTGCTGAAATTGCTGCTAAATGTCAGCGCACGTTAAAAGCTGCCTTCTTAATGGTAGAAATAGCAACTAGGTATGAGAAAGGAATGTTGCATACGCTCATAGAATCAAATTTGTTAAAGTAAAAACTTGAATCCTCTCCTGTATTTTATAAGGCATCTGTTCTTTGCCTCGGTGGATTCAGGAAAGTGTTTGTATTTGGGCAGCTAATTTAGATCAATGCTGTTTCTTATACAGTTTTAAATGTGTTTGGGTATCTTTCCTGCCTCCGGGAATAGTAAATTAAATGAAGAAATCGATAGCACTGATAAAGGCTCTTGTTTCTACCACCCAAATAATTGATTTTACTGGATGCCTCTTAATCCAGCTACTTATGATTTATTAGTTGCTAATGTAGTTGAACATCTGAACATTAACTAATAATAAAATCCTACTTTATGCTTGGAATAGGCCTTCCCTTACTGCTTTGGGCTTCACCTTTTGAGTATCTTCATAATGCATGTGCTCATTCATTTTTTAATAATTGTTGGGAACTCCTCCATCTTTGCATTGATATCTGGCTTCCTGCCTCCTGATACTCTGAATTGTCTGCTGTTTGCTTGCTCTGGTGGCAGATGATGCACTACTTTCCAAGTGTTTCTTACGGTGGCCCACGGGTGTACAACACAACAACATTAGCAAAGCAAACAAAAGTTGAAAACACAACAATATTTGCACCAGTGGCGAAAATCTGCTAGCAATTTTGGGGGGGACAATTATATGACATTTTCTCAAGAGCAATTCCTGAGGGGGACACCAAAATGACTGCTGTTAACTGTTAATATTATTTAAATGTCCTTATGTTTACAGTGATTTATTGGGGGACAAATCCTATTTTTCCCAATATGGGGAGGGGGGGTCGTGTCCCCCCTGCCCCCCCTGGATTTCCACCTATGATTAGCACACAACACAACAACATGAACAAAACCGAAACACACTGACAATGGCTTAAGGCCGATTTATACTTCTGCGTCTCCGTTAACGGACAGACGCACGAACGGAGTCGGACGGAGTCGGACGGATTGGTTGAATTTATACTACACCGATGGCTCTGCGTGCTGAAAGCAATTCACCGCTAGAACAGTAGATGGCGCTGCACTGCAATGCTCGCTTGGTTATCGAAAAGTCTGAGCAAATTTACAAAATTAGCCGCTTCATCAATAAAATAAGCACATTCTTAGCAACTACACTGCCCATTTCTCGTCAGATTTTAATTCAGATGCTGATTTACATGTACTGTTTAGCTGAAATCTCAATTGTAAAAACTTACAACAATGGCGGTCAAAGAATTCTGTTCTCTCGTTGGTCACGGCAACCCCGCCCCTGACGCAAGCGGTTCTTAATACGGACCAATCACAGCCAAGGGGTATCCGTAAAAAGACGCACGGACTGACGGATAGCAGAGAATGTCTAATATAGAGAGAACTGCCACTCTCGGGAAACTTTGGGGTTCTGAACTGGTTGAAATTCCATGTGAGGGCGCTAACGAGCGAGTGCAGAATGAATGGAGGTCTATGGAGCGGTACCCCTCAAAATCCACTTTTCTCAGGATAGAATTTTTTGTCCAGTAATTTGAATACTGAATTCGAAAGGGGAGGCCCAAAAAATACACACTGCCGGGTTTTAGATTTTTTGAAAGTCGCCTTTCTGTTCTAAAAAGCTTTTGAAAATGTCATTGACGTCATACACATCGTACGACCAGAGCTACTGCTTGACGGCAAGCTCTGGTCACTTTTTTCTCTCAGGGCATCGACGACACGGCTGACAGGTTAGGCTCTCCCTGTCAATACACATGCTTGAAAGAGTTTTGGCTTGCTAATGTTGTTGCTAATGTTGCTAATGCTCCGACATTCTGATTCCGCTTCGGATGCCATCAAGCGGGAGCTCTGGTCGTATCAGTCCTTTACTAACCAATCAGCATTCAGTAGCAGAATGCTAGCGTCTTATGGGCAACAACGACTCACCATGTAAGAAATCAAAAGGACATAAGTACTCGTTCATTCAATTTTCGACCTATAATCCATGTTGAACATGCACAAACTACAATCAATTCGGAGATTTTTCAACGACAATCAGGCGAAAGAGACACATTTAGCCGTTTAGCTCCATAGACTCCCATTCAACATGCACTCGCTCGCGATCACCCCCAGTGGAACTCTGGTGGAACTGCAGCCAAATTCAGTACAATGGGGTTTAATAGGGAGTGGCAAGGTTCTCCTTAAACAGGCTCTGCGGATAGTCTCTGCGAAGGCTCTGCGAGGACACGCAGAGGGCGTTTCTTGACGGAGAGGGCGTTCCCCGCGTGCTTGTGCGTAAAAACGCAGAAGTATAATCAGCCTTTAGGCCGAAACGCGTCTGTGAATAAACTGGTCAAAATTAGCAATTAGACAAGCTTGAGCTTTTCTACTTTAAATGAACAAAACCAAAACATTTATAAAAACGCTGCATTTCAAAAGACAATCAACTTCTTACAACGCAACAACATTAAGTGACAACACAACAGCATTGGTTCACACCACAACAACATCAGCCAAGAAAACAAGAGCATAAGCCCAAAACACAACAACATGTGTGGAAACGCTGCATTTCAAGTTGCTCACAACGGAAGTTCTCCAGACCACTGGGGGCATCCGTACTCTACTGTACTTGTCTTGGAGGTTTGCAATCAAACGTAACGCAGTACAACATCACTGAAACTAAGAGAGGGCGTGCATTTTGTAAAACATAGGATTATAATTAAAATATAATAAAACCAACTTACATTGGTGAATTTAAGTTGTGTTCTTGGTTGAAATTATTTCAAATTGACTGGTTGTCAACAAGTTTGTTTTTATATTGGTGGGAACCCAACTAATTCCACTGTTATCGGCATTAACGTGCTGCGTTAACATGACTCTTATCGGGCAATAAAAAAATATTGCCATTTATCTATTCTCAAAGTTGGGTTGGGAGCTGGGTCTTTACTACGCAAGCTATGATGACTTTCACCTTGATATTTTAGCGCAGATGTATACCTAGAAGAATTGCACTGTAGGGGGCGAGAACAAGTCTTCAAACCTGTGTGTATGCCTTGTGTATGAAATTACCACATCAAATGTGACGTGCTAACATGGATGCAGCTATGAAGCCGCCGGGTTTGCGTCAGGGAAAATGTATTTTTAAGAAGCTTCCCGATGGAAACCTTGACAAGGGTAAGGTTCTGCAATTAGTTTACTGTAGAGTTTTTCCAGTCTCAAATACCACCTAAATGCAAAGCATCCCTTAGCTAATACGGAAGATTCCGGGCCAAGCACTGATGTAGCGCAGGGGAAGAGTTGTTGTCAAACTACGATGTTTGAGTGCAACAGACGCAAGCCCGTCAGCACAGCTCTATCAGCCAAGCTAACTAATCTCCTCGCTCACCTGGCTTGAGAAACCCATTCTCAAAAACTTACTTTTAGTCATTATTTGGGTAGCACACATATTCTGAATGCCTTCGCCGGAATTCAAGTGAGCCATTTTAATCTAGATAAATTTCAAGATTACAGTGAGATTAATCTAGATTTAAAAAATGTATTCCCACCACCAGTTTTGGGCTAATGTTGCGGTGTTCTCGGCTAATGCTGTTGTGTTCTGGGCTTGTTGTGTTGTCACTTAATGTTGTGGTGTTTTCAACTTTTGTTTGCTTCGTTAATGTTGTTGTGTTGTGCACCCGTGGGCCACCGTAGTTTCTCCTCAAAAATGTATCTCTGCATTCCCACACTTCAGTATGAACCATGAGAGCATGTTTTGGCATCTTTTTTCCAGACTTGCTTCTGTGCAAGACTGATTAAAGTACAGGGTGTTGATCACCTTCTGCATTTTTGACACACTCACACACGCTCACACACACTAGGCTGTCCCATAAAATGCAGGATTTTACACTCTGAAGTGACTCAGCTGTTCAGAAGTGATATGAGCATGTGCAGACTGTAAACAGCCCCCTCAAAGTATGAAGGAAGTTCAGTATGGATGTTCCTGTGACAAGTTACATTTCTAAATCAAAATATGATAAAGAAGAACTCTTGATTGAAACAAATATGTCACCCTCTGGTAGTGGATCAGATCTGCAGATCGATCCAATTCGAACTGTAGCTTTGAGTCATTGATCATCACGGATCAGCAAATAAAGGCGACATAATAATCTCCATTTATTTGAATTTAATAATAACCATGCAACTTATATGATGTGGGAGGCTTTTCAAGTTCTTCCACTTCTCTGCTAGCCTTGACTGTCACTATTTTTTAAACGGGAGTATCGCGGATTGATTCGTAACCATTCAACATGTCCTGTTAAAGACAAGAAACTGTTCATCTTTTTACTGCTATTCTGCATCTAGATTTAGGGAATTATTACTTTAAGAAGCAACAGCGGCTGTATTTCACACTGAGGCGGTTACATTTTGCAATTGATCTACAGTTCACATGCCCTCCAAGCCGTGGGGGGTGATCTATACAGATTACGGATCAACTACGGTCCGTTACACCAGCACCCTCTGGCCTTGAGCATGCCTGATAAATAACTTCACGAGTCCCAGCAGGCACTGGTCCATTTCTGATGAAACGTACCCCTCTTGCTTAGGGCCTGATGGCATAGCATTTTAGAGGGCCTCTGATTTGGAATATATATATTTATTTATTCATTAATAATTTTTCTTTTGGGTGCTTGCCATTTAGAAGGAGCAAAACAGGTACATTATCACCCTCGGAAAACTGGCCACTGATTTGTTTGAGTGTGGTCGAGCGGATTCTCCCTGAGTTCGAGTGGCCGGCTGTGGAAATTGATGAGCTTTTGTCACCTTATCACTCAGCAGATTTGGAGTGCTGTGTTTAATCATTAGTAGGCAGAGGTGACGTTGCCAGTACGGAGAAAGGCTGCGAGCGACAGTGATGGTGTTAAAGGTCACATGATATGCGGTTTTTGGATGCCTTTATATAGGCCTTAGTGGTCCCCTAATACTATATCTGAAGTCTCTTTCCCGAAATTCAGCCTTGCTGCATAATTACAGCCACTATGAGCAGTCCCACAATGAGAAAATACAATTAAGACACTGGGTCTTCACTGTAAAAATACTTTTGTTTTCCTTTGTACATCCAAACTGAGCAAATGTGATGCTTTGTTCGTTTGCAAGCCATGATGTCTCTTGAGGATAAAAACACTTGCACGGTCATAGCTCAGTTTCTCATGAACGGCCATATTATCTGGGCAGGAGAAGCAGAGAGAGGGGAGGTAACCTTCCTCCTTGTGACGTCACTAGGGGGAGATTTTCAAACAGCGCAATTGAGCCTTCATTTTCTCAAAGGGGGAGAAGAACACCCAGGGCTTGGTTTACGCCTATCAAATATTTTAGCCACTGGGGGACCAAAGGCAGGCTAGGGGAACTCATATTAATGTCCTCCTAAAGTGAAGTTTTCAGGTCATGTGACCTTTAAGCTGTCTAGTGGCAATGCAAAGCTTGTAATAGGTGTTTTTGAATATACTGATTCTAACTGAAGAGCAGTATAGTACTGTTGTTGTAGCAACAAACATCAGAGGGCTGTAAACAATATGAGACAGCAGCAAGGGCTCTCACAGCCACAGAGTCACTGATGAAGTGATTTAAAAACTCTGGCGGTAGTGTTGGTTAACCGCCATATTGAACCTCCTCTCTCTCACACTCTATCTCTCACTCTCTCTCACACACTCTCTCACTCCCACTGAGTAGAACCTGGAGTGCATTCAGTAGAGCCAGTCCAGAAACACTGGGCAGTCGCTGTTAGCCTGTGATAACCACACCTGTGTCCATGTGGGCCAGACAACACGCCAGCTCCTCACTGTTCCCCCCAGTCCAGGTCTTTGATAGGCGGATTAGGGTAATGCCTTGTTAACCCACATAGATCTATAGCCAGATCTCCCAGCCCTCAGTGCTGGCTTTGGCCTTAGTCTTCAGCTGGATGCTCACCACATTCCACTGATGCCCCCCACTGATCTCTGTTCTCCAACAGTGTAGGAGCCAATAAAATCCACAATTCTGTTCTTATGTCTCTTTTGCTTGGCAGTGGTGTGTGTGTGTGTGTGTGCGGAGGGGGGGGGGGTTGTGCACAATCTCACAGCCTGCTTCTGTGTGCACCCAGAACAAGATGTTCATCTACAGAGGGAAGGAGTACGAGCGCTGGGAGGACTTTGAGGCCCGGCTGCTCACCCAGTTCCCCAACGCTGAGAAGATGAAGACCACCACAGCTCCCAGCGATGATGTCAAGATCTCCCCTGGACAGTGTATCCTCACCAGGGACCACCACACACACACACACTAACTCATCTTCATTTCAATATTATTCTGTTTATGCAGTTTTATGTGAATAAGGAAGGAATCCACTGGGCCAAATAGCCACAAAGCGCCTGGATGCACAGCAGGGTTTGAAATTGCGACCATCGCATATTCTCCCGAAATTGTGTCTGTGCAACCTCAAAATTAAATTTGACAGCATTTGTGCAAATGCAAAAAATCGTTATGGTGCAAACTGTTTAAATGTATTTACAAAACGCTCGCTAATTAACCTACTACTTAGTATGTGCCTACAGTGAGCTGATAAACTATCCAATGTTAGAATAAGAAACAGAATTCGCTTTACTTGCTAGGTAAGTTCACACAAACAAGTAATTTACTGTGGCAGAAGTTTAATTGGTGACATAACCAATTAAACTTCATATTTACATTCTAAACTTTAAAGCAGATTTTAGAAGTTCTCTAATTAGTATTAGACGTCAGTCGCGCTCTGTTGTCGCTCTGCTGTCACGTGACAAGCTCTGCAGTGATTGCATGGATTTTTTCCACGACCCACTTACAAATTCTTACGATTCGGGTTTTCTAATCTAGTTTTTATTGAATCTTGGTTCCAATTTCAATCATTTTTGGGAGAGAAAAAATACAAGGATAATGTTGTTAGCTATGATTCTGATGTGCAAATAGACACAGGAGAATATCCTTTGATATTTCTGTAAAAACTGAACGTCACGCTTTCTGTATTTTTTCAACAACATTTATAGGCCTATTATCTTATCCTGTAGGCTACTATACACTATATAACTACAAAAAGCATCCAAAGTTGATGTCAAATTATGAGATGCAAATAAATATGAGGAAGGGGTAGCCTAACCTACAAGTTTAACCTACTTGAGAGCCACCATTTGTGTGTATTGTCCGACCATGCTGCTATCAACTACCAAATTAACTTAAACACTGCCGTCGCCAAAAGATTGTATGTGGCGACAGCTACACTCTAATCTTCAACATCCATCCATTCTTTTCCATTCCATTTGTGTCCATATTTCACCACAAAATATCTTGGTGCTCTCCGACTAATAAGTTTGAGCAATTTTGCCTTTTTTGTGCCATTTTTGTTATATTTTTTTCGGGCGATCGTTTTATTTAAACTTCGTAAAAAAGTTAGTAAGTGAAGTAAGGAATCAAAATGTACATGTCATCAAATTTGCGGTTCTTGTAACCGGTTCTAAAATGGAACCGGTTCTCGATACCCAACCCTAGAATGCACTCTAGCAGAAGAGACACAGAAACCCTACATTACAAACCAACTGAGACATTTAGAAAGATTGGCGACACAAAGATATTCATCATTGAGAAGCAGCCTAGGCCTACCGGTAGATACATGACCACCAGTCCGTGTTATATGACAACCGTAAAAAATACACATTTTGGGATGCTGTTGAGATGGTGGTGGTTGGAGCAACAAGTAGCCTAAATATAGCCTTGTTTATGTTCCAATATCAGCTTGAAATGTGATGAAAAAAGTGCAGAGGAGCAGAAAAGCTATGGTCTTGCACCCAAATTGAAGCTTTGCGGTGCTTTGTGGCTCTGCTCAGCCTGTGGATTCCTGCTGTAATACTTGAGTTGTCCTTCATGGCCAGAAACCAGACATCCAGTGTTTCACTGTGAAGCCTATTCTGGAGCTGCCACCCAAGTTCCAGAACAAGCAGGTGTCAGAGCAGATAGTGAGGTATGGGTCCTCTACTCTCCCTCTCCTCCCTCCCTCCTCTACCCTCCCCAGGACGCGTTCACCTGCTCAGCATTGAGACAGACGGACGGATGGATGGATGCTTGGGTGGTTGGATGGATGGTTAGATGGATAAAAAGAAGAAACTTCATTTATCCCCAAAGGGAAACTAGCTCATCAAATACGCTCTAATGAAATAAATCCACATCACTTTGTCCAGCTCTGGTTCAGAAGTGTAGAGGACAAACAGAAGCTGGCGAGAGAGAGGGGGAGGGAGAGTGGAAAAACGAGCTCACCGGGGAGAGGTGAATAAATCTAAATGTAAATGTGTGTGTGTGTGTGGCGTGCAAACAGCGTTTGACCTTCCCTGTGTACCCGCTGTTATTGAGTCCAGCCTCAGAGCTGCAGTCACATTGCTCTGCACCTGTGACACCGTTACTGCTCCGGCAAACCGTGCCAGCAACCGACGAACAGCCCTTCTGCCAGCCAGCCAGCCACCCAGCCGCCCGCACACACACTCCGCTGGGCACCTCAGGACAAACTCTCTAGAAACTCTCGTGTCATTATACTTGGGTGTTTGCAGAATGAATTTTCTCTATTTTTCCAAAGGATAGAAAGGTATCTTTTGGTAAATGTGGTTTGGTGGTGACCTTCTCGCTCACTCACTAGGTCTCACACACACACACACACACACACACACACACACACACACACACACACTGGTGCCGGTGTCCGGGTCTCATCCCCCAGCTCTGGTCTGTGTAACAGAACAGGCAGTCTGTTTGCTCGTCTGGTCCATATGTCAATATGTAACTCTGTTAATGGACAGGATTAGAGAGGCCCTGTGTAGAGGCTGATCTGGGTAGAGAGGGATGGGCAGACCAAACACTTTACCCTCTCTCTTTCTACTCTCTCTTTCTACTCTCCCCCACCCTCTCCCTCCCTCATACCCTCTCACTCCCTCCCTCACACCCACCCTCTCTCCGTCCTTCTGTCTTTTTCTCCATCCACTCGTCTCATTCCTCCCTCTCTCCTTCCCTCCCTTCTTTCATACATGCATTCCTCCCTCTCTCTTTCCCTCCCTTCTTTCATACATGCATTCCTCCCTCTCTCCTTCCCTCCCTTCTTTCATACATGCATTCCTCCCTCTCTCCTTCCCTCCCTTCTTTCATACATGCATTCCTCCCTCTCTCCTTCCCTCCCTTCTTTCATACATGCATTCCTCCCTCTCTCCTTCCCTCCCTTCTTTCATACATGCATTCCTCCCTCTCTCCTTCCCTCCCTTCTTTCATACATGCATTCCTCCCTCTCTCCTTCCCTCCCTTCTTTCATACATGCATTCCTCCATCCTTTTTTCCCTTCATTTCTTTCTTTCTACAAAATATCTCACTATCCCTCTCTTATCTCTTGTTTTCCTCAATGGGAGATCAGTGATGCATACCAGTAGTGTTAGTGCTCCGCCACATCAGTGGGCATAGATGGGGCCAACAGTCCAGTCCAGCCTAGCCCAGACCTTGCTCTGCTCTGCCAGTAAAGCAAGGGAACAGGGATACATATTTTATCACAATCTCCAGCATGTTCAAGCGCAGCATGCTAGAAAACATTCCTGGCTTCATCCAAGCACAAAACTTAAAGGCAGACATTGAATGGTTTGTTTGATATTTTATTCATGTCAGCTTGCTAATAGCTCTGACTCAACACAGTCAACAATATGGGGTGTCTTCTGGGAGAAAGGAAGCAATATGCTTTTGTAGTCAAGTAGTGGCACACTGCTTTGGTGAGAGACTCTACTGCTGGTGTGTGTGTGTGTGTGTGTGTGTGTGTGTGTGTATGTGTGCACGTGCACAAGCATATGTACCAATACTGTACTATCATCTTCCCAGTGTGAAAAGTCTATTAACCTGTGGTGGTGGGTTCGTTCCTGCCTGCTAGCTACCCTGTCACACTGCTAGGCAGCCTCCTCCCACTTCAGAAGGACAGTTGCTTCCTTCAACCTTTAAAAGGAGTTAATTTCCTGTGTGTATGAGGGTGTTCTGGCTGCAGACAGCCAGGGGAAGTGAGGCTGGAAGTCTGTCCGCTCCAGGTCGACCCTGGAAGTCCTGTGTTTGAACCACTCGGTGACACTATCAAGTCGCAACATTTCCCAACGTTTCAAACGACTTCTTGTCTCCCCCGCAGCTTCTACACGGTGAACGAGGTCCATAAATTTCAGTATTCCAGACCGGTGAGGAAGGGGGAGAAGGATCCGGACAACGAGTTTGCGGTAATACTTTCATGTTTGTTATATCTCTCTTACTTTCTCTCAGTCTCTCTCTCTCTCCTTCAGGTTCCTTCACAAGTGTCATTACATTTGTTTACTAGTAAAAGCCAAGCCCTTTGTGTAATAGTTTAACATTAGAGTAGTGATTTTGTATTATATTAAGCTTAACCTAGCTAATTACTCATACCTATCTTTCTAGGTCATCTGTTTACTGTGTATCTGATAGCTTGTATCTTACAAGGGATAAATTACACCAATTGTGAGCTACAATTCTCATTGACACTTTATATGATCAGATCAAGCCGACGTTATTTGACACTTCCACAGACAACATCAGCTCCTGTCCCTCGCCATGCTGATTGTGTCTGGCCATTTTTCACCCGTGGCCGAAACATAAACCCCTCTCCTCTTACTGGGAGTGGTAGCTCCCGGGGGGGGCTCCTTAGTCAGTACATCTGATAGCGTGGGTGGAGTTGTACGGAGGGTTAGAGCAGACTGTGTTGCTGGGTCACTCAGGGATGGTGTGTGTGAAGGCTTTAATGAGCTGTCTTAGCCAGGCAGCTGAGAACAGCAGATACCTCTCCATGGCTTACACAAGGCCTGGCTGCTCCTCCTCCTTCTCCTGCTCTTCTTCCCCCTCCTCTTCTTCCTCCTCTTTTTCCACCTCTTTCTCCTCCTCCCCTTCTTCCTCCTTCCCCATCCTCTACACCCTCCTCCTCCTCTTCCCCTTCCTCCCCCCTCCTCCATCCCCTCCCTCTCCACCTGTTCCTTCTCCTCCTCTTCCCCCTCCTCCACGGTTATACCCACAAGCTGTCCCTGCCAGCACTCATCTGTTCCCCCGTGTCCCTGGTTCCACCGCAGAACATGTGGATCGAGAGGACCACGTATGCCACGGCCTACAAGCTGCCTGGAATCCTGCGCTGGTTCGAGGTCCAGTCCGTCTCCACGGTAAGGAGAGAGGAGGGAGAGAGGGAGGGAAGAAAAGGGATCAATGTGATGTGTCTACATAACCGGTGTTGACAGCACTATGTACACAGGCAGGCCAGGCCGGACTCTTGTTGCATATACACCTACAGCCCAACGCTGCTAATTGATTTACTGATGCACTTCCTAAAGGACGCTTCTGTGAAAAAATTGATACACAGAAAGGACCCGTACAACTAAGAACTCTCCGGATCCCAAAGGTTGTTACTGTTGATTGAATGATCTGGATTCCATGCGACAATCATTCAAGCCACTGAAAAATTCTCAAGGGATTATTTGCATTTAGAGTTGCCCAGGGCCGGTGAGTCTTGGGCTTCTGGGTAGTGGTATTGACAGGAAGTGAGCTTGGAGACGGGGGGAGGTTGATAGCAGGGGCAGTCTGTCTGTTTCCTCAGAGAAGGGGATCTACAGTTTCAAAGGAGGCGAGACGCAGACCCACTTGCTTTTAATGTGCTGTTATTTTATCTGAAAACAAATAGGGTACTTAGCCTAACAAGGCTTCCTTTTGTATTCCACACTCAATTAACGCTTCAGTTGTCACTTTTATTGGTCCCTTTCATGTCAGTGGATGTTGAGCCTCTTTTTTCTGTCTCTCTGTTTCTCTCTCTCAGCTCTCCTCTTTCTCTCCCTCTCTCATAATTCTCCTCTCTCTTTCTTAAAGTCCGCCTCTCTCATATCTTTCCTCTCTTTCTCTCCCTCCCTCCTTCTCATATTTCTCCTCTCTCTTTTTCTCCCCGTCTCTCGTATCTCCTCTATCTGCCTTTCTCTCTTTCCCTCCTTCCGTCTCCTTGCTTGCTTCACACTGTACTCAACACCACACACACACTCATACACATATACACCCCCACACACACACATACACACACACACATATACACACTCACACTTACACACACTCACACACACATACATACACACACATTCCTACACACACACACATCCCCGCTCAAACACATGGCCAGAGGGGTGTTTGATTGCCACATCTCTTACTAGCTGTCACATTGTCTGTACTTTACTTTATAGTATACTTTACTCACTATGTCTGTGAACCTTCCCCTTCTACCATATAAACAGATTGAAATATTTTTTTTAAGCTCAAATAGTTGCACATCCAACCATCAAACAAAAGGAATGTGGAATGAGTTGTGCAGACCCAGTTGGAAATGCTAAACGACTAGCCTTTATTTATTCAAGTTTCCATTTTGGTCCGAATAAGTCTGAAGGGAGACTTAACGCAATAAAGCCATCCATCTGACTGCAGTCTCAACTCAGGCCCCGAACGAGCCCAGATTGAGGATTTAGCAGGCGAGTCACACGGATCCTCTATATTTGGCCTGGCACAACCAGGCGTTGACATTCCACACCCCCTTTGTTTCTCAATTGGGATTAATTTCAATAATCTCTCAAGAGATTATTTTCAGAAATCAAATCAGTGTAGGATGCTCGTTTAATCCCGGCACTAGTGTTTGGTGGATTGGAGAGAAATCCCTGGTGCAGATGGGATGAAGAAGAGAGACCCACAACCTATCTCCATTGTTCCAGACAAGTATCTCCCAAGAATGTGGCAGCTCTCCTAAAAGACACCAGTCAAATACTTAAGCGTTAAGACATGTTGTGCTGGGCGTTAAGTCTGACCACCTTCATGTCACGTATATCATGGTGTACCGTGGTATGGTACAAGTTAAATTAATACTGTGATTAAGCACCAAGCTTTCTTTTCAATTATTTATCATATAATTTCTTATGGTCCCAAACCTCATCTACACATGTCTTCTGTCTGTTTCATGATGTTGGATTTGCCACAGTGTAATAACTTTTGTGTCTAGAGAAGTTTCAGACCGGCACGGGTCAGTAATGACCTCACTTCCTCATCCTGTCCCCCCGGGTTCCCCCCATTCTGCAGGAGGAGATTAGCCCCTTGGAGAACGCAATGGAAACAATGCAGCTGACCAATGAGAAGATCTCCAGCATTGTGCAGAGACACCAGAATGACTCCAACCTTCCCATCAATCCCCTCTCCATGCTGCTCAACGGCATAGTGGACCCAGCCGTCATGGGCGGTTTCACCAACTACGAGAAGGCAAGAACAACACACACACCTGATAACACACACACCTTATGACACACACACACCTTATGACACACACACACTTTATGATACACACACACCTTATGATACACACACACCTTATGACACACACACACCTTATGACACACACACCTTATGACACACACACACCTTATGACACACACACACCTTATGACACACACACACCTTATGACACACACACACCGGATAACACACACACACACACCTTATGATACACACACACCTTATGACACACACACACCTTATGACACACACACACCTTATGACACACACACACCTTATGACACACACACACCTTATGACACACACACACCGGATAACACAAACACCTTATGACACACACACACCTTATGACACACACACACCGGATAACACAAACACCTTATGACACACACACACCTTATGACACACACACACCTTATGACACACACACACCGGATAACACACACACACACACCTGATGACACACACACTAGAGGTGTGAATCTTCACTGATCTCCCGATTCAATATCTCGATGCATCACGATGCATCAATTACATTTTTCTAATAAAGCCATATGATATTTGACTTGACAGAATGCATTAAGATACTGTATAGTTCAATATAATCGTTTTCTATATTAATTAATATGGTTATGTTTTCATCCAAAAGTACAAGTACAACCCCAATTCCATAAACTTTGGGACGGTGTGTAAAATAAAAAATAGAATACAATGATTTACAAATCTCATACACCCATTATGTTATTCACAACAGAACATATAAAACATGTCAGATGTTTAAACAGATGAAACGTACCATTTTAAGGAAAAAATAAGGTCATTTAGAATTTGATGGCAGCAACACGTCTCAAAAAAGTTAAGATGGGGGCAATAAAAGGCTGGAAAAAGTAGGTGTTACTAAAAATAAACAGCTGGAAGAACATTTTGCAAACATTTTGCAACTAACTAGGTTAATTTCAAACAGGTCAGTAACATGATTGGGTATAAAAATAGTATCTTAGGGAGGCAGAGTCTCTCAGAAGTAAAGATGAGCAGAGGTTCCCCAATCTGCAAAAACCATCATTAACATATTATGGAACCATTTCAGAATAATGTTCCTCAACGTAAAATAGCAGACTTTGAATTTATCATCATCTACAGTACATAATATAATACAATTATTCTGAGAATCTGGAGAAATCTGTATGTGTAAGGGACAAGGGGGAAAATCAATTCTGCATGCCTGTGATCTGCAGGCACTCAGGCAGCACTGCAGAAAAACAGGCATGATTCTGTAATGGAAGTCATTGCATGGGCTCAGAAACACCTCCAAAACTCATTGTCTATAAACAGTTTGCTGTGCCATCCACAAATGCAGGTTAAAACTCTATCATGCATTTACATTTAGTCATTTAGCAGACGCTCTTATCCAAAGCAACTTACAGTAAGTACAGGGTCATTCCCCCTGAGGCAAGTAGGGTGAAGTGCCTTGCCCAAGGACACAACGTCATTTTGCGCAGCCGAGAATTGAACTGGCAACCTTCTGATTACCAGCCCGACTCCCTAACCGCTCAGCCATCTGACCCCATGCAAAGACAAACCCACACGTGAACATCATCCAGAAAAACTGCCATCTTCTCTGGGCTAAAGCTAATTTAAAATGGACTGAGGCAAAGTGGGAAAACTGTTATTTGGTCAGACAAATTTAAATTATAAATTATTTTTGGAAACCTTGGAGCTGCGTCCCCCGGACTAAAGAGGAGGGACCAACCGACTTGATATGAGCGCTCAGTTCAAAAGCCTGCATTTCTGATGGTATGCATCAGTGTGCATTAGTGCCTATAGAATGGTCAGCTTGCACATCTGGAAAGGCAGCATCAGTGCTGAAAGGTATATACAGGTTTTAGAGCAACATATGCTGGCATCCAGGCGACATCTTTTTCAGGGAAGGCCTTGTATATTTTAGGAAGACAATGTTAAACCACATCCTGCATCTGTTACAACTGCATGGCTTCATTATAGAAGAGTCCAGGTGCTGAACTGGCCTGCCTGCAGTATAGAAATGTCACCAGTTGAAAACATTTGGAAAACAAAAAATATGACAGGCCCAGGACCGTTTAAGCAGCAATTATCCTGTATCAGACACAAAAGGGAACACATTCCTCTCCCAGCAACTGGTCTCCTCAGTTCCCAGACAGACACAGACTGTTGTTAAAAGAATTGGGGATGCTACACAGTGGTGAACATAGCCTTGTCCCAACTTTTTTGAGACGTGTTGCTGCCATCAAATTCAAAATGACCTTATTTTTTCCTTAAAATGGTACATTTCATCTGTTTAAACATTTTACATGTTTTATATGTTCTGTTGTGAATAACATAATGGATGTATGAGATTTGTAAATCTTTGTATTCAGTTTTTTATTTTATTTCACACTTCCCAACTTTTTTGGAATTGTGGTTGTGGTAAGATATAAACAATCTTTTTTATTTAACAAAGTCTGAACACAACAGACAGCATTAATAGCAGTATTAAAAAGTTTTATCAATCCTCGGAGTTGCTGGCCCAGAGTTTGCATTTTCCGCGGCAGGTGTTGTTGCTACCAACTTCGAATGGAAACTCAGCTTTTAAAACGCTTGGAGCCCTGTTTCCACCCTCAGCCATTTAATCTGGCACTTATGCGAATCGCGACAAATGACGTCAGGTAAATGATACCCAATGAGACTATAGTCTATCATAGGTCTAGATGAAACGGGTTAGGCTACTGAGAATGTTATTTTTCAGTTGAATGTTTACGGGGCGACGGGAAAATAAACGAGCGACATCATTGCGTTATAATCGATAATGGTCAGCCACTGCATTGATGCAGCATCGCCATGTCCGCATCACGATGCATCGATTATTCGATTAATTTCAACACCTCTAACACACACACACCTGATGACACACCTTATGACACAGCTGATGACTCACCCGAGGACACACATGATAGGTGTTTTCAAATTCATCTAGCGCCAAGGCTAGGTCACTGTGATGTATCCATCAAAGTACCGTGAAATCGATTTGAGAACTGCCGCTGTGTAGCCCAGCGCATTTTCAAGAGCAAACCAGCAATTTCATGATTGGCCAGACTCACACACAACAACTTTGACGCGTGTTTTGTGTTTATTCTGACAGCTTCAGTTTCGTCAATGCTCAAATCTGGACCAAACAGTACATTTGAATTAAATATTTGCCTTTATTGATAGACTGCGATAGCCTACTATTGTTGAAGAAAGTCTGCCTCTTCACTAACGGAAAGATGTTAAATTGAGTTCTGGTTGTATTATCAATCTGTAGATAGGAGAGAGAGTTTAACATAGCCCAATACATAAAATGACAAATTTCAGTGCACTGCTTCATGCAAGTTCTAATGCGAAAACTATTAACTTTGCGACCATGCAGTTTGTCAACAATAAAGTAAGCAAACAGCGCTTGATCGGCCATGACTGACGTCAACACAGCAAGCCTGCAGTGTCAGGTGGCTGAACGGTGAGGGAGTTGGGCCAGTAATTATAAGGTTGCCAGTTTGAATCCCGGCTGTGCCAAATGACGTTGAGTCCTTGGGCAAGGCACTTCACCCTACTTGCCTTGGGGGGAATGTCCCTGTACTTACTGTAAGTTGCTCTGGATAAGAGCGTCTGCTAAATGTAAATGTAAGCCACAAGAAGCTGGAATGCCGGAAACTTTACAGAGACGTTTTTTCTTTCTCCCCGACTGCAGCAGCAACTCTCACCAGTTGTTTCATGCAGCTGATGTTGAACACACCTGATGACACAGCCAATGACACACCCGATGACACAGCCAATGACACAGCCAATGACACAGCCAATGACACAGCCGATGACACAGCCGATGACACAGCCGATGACACAGCCGATGACACACCCGATGACACAGCCAATGACACAGCCAATGACACAGCCGATGACACAGCCGATGACACAGCCGATGACACAGCCGATGACACACCCGATGACACACCCGATGACACACCCGATGACACACCCGATGACACAGCCAATGACACACCCGATGACACAGCCAATGACACACCCGATGACACAGCCAATGACACACCCGATGACACACCCGATGACACAGCCAATGACACAGCCAATGACACAGCCAATGACACACCCCATGACACACCCGATGACACAGCCAATGACACAGCCAATGACAGCCAATGACACAGCCGATGACACACCCGATGACACACCCGATGACACAGCCAATGACACACCCGATGACACAGCCAATGACACACCCGATGACACAGCCAATGACACAGCCAATGACACAGCCAATGACACAGCCAATGACACACCCCATGACACACCCGATGACACAGCCAATGACACAGCCAATGACACAGCCAATGACACACCCGATGACACAGCCAATGACACACATGATGACACATCCGATAACACACATGTTGTTCTCTGAACAAAGTTACATGCATGATGACCTCTGGGGATGCTGAACACAAGCTTATTATTATTATTATGAGGTTCTTTCTGAGTCGGACTTGGATATGTGATGCATTATGACAACATCATCTCTCATCAGAGCTGTTTACTGTTCGTGATGTAAACTTCAGGAGTAGGTATTGTTTTTATGGTATTTTAACATCATTTTCAGGTCTCCACTCCCCCTCACCCATGAAACTGCCTGCCTATACTCCAGCTATTCCATTTTTTTCCGCTCCATGTTTATGGTGACATTTGGCATCTGTGTGAGAAATCCTGCTGTCTAGTGTTCCGTCATAAAAAAGGCATAGTCGGTTGGTTACCATTATATATCACAAGTCCAAATGGATCCATTAGTGTCAGTAGCAAGTCTGCTGTGAGAGGGAGGGAGGAAGGGAGGGAGGGAGGGAGGGAGGGAGGGAGGGAGGGAGGGAGGGAGGGAGGGAGGGAGGGAGGGAGGGAGGGAGGGAGGGAGGGAGGGAGGGAGGGAGGGAGGGAGGGAGGGAGGGAGGGAGGGAGGGAGGGAGGGAGGGAGGGAGGGAGGGAGGGAGGGAGGGAGGGAGGGAGGTCCCACTCTCCCAGGACATCATCTTTCTGTAAAGTAGTGGAGGTGATGCGAAAGAGAAGAATGTCTAGGTTGAATCAGTTGTCTCATATTTTTTGCACTTTACTCCCCCTCACCTCCCCCGCCACTTTTTTAACTTCTCTCTCATCCACTCTCCAATTCTCTCTGCCTCACCCCTCTCATCTGCCCCCCCCCCCACTCACCCTCCTCCTCTGAACCACATTTCTCTCCTCTTTGTTCCCCCACCTCTACTCAATCTCCCTTCCCCGCTCCCCTCTCTCCTCCCCCTCTCCTCCCCTCCCTGTCTCCTCTCTGGTCTCCTGGAACCCCTCAGGCCTTTTTCACAGACAGGTACATACAGGAGCACCCTGAAGACAAGGAGAAGATCGACAAGCTGAAGGACCTCATCGCCTGGCAGGTGAGACCACACACCCTCTCCTCTGGGGGACACACACACCCTCTCCTCTGGGACACACACACACCCTCTCCTCTGGGACACACACACACCCTCTCCTCTGGGACACACACACACCCTCTCCACTGTAACACACACACACACCCTCCCCTCTGGGACACACACACACCCTCTCCTCTGGGACACACACACACCCTCTCCTCTGGGACACACACACACCCTCTCCACTGTAACACACACACACACCCTCTCCTCTGGGACACACACACCCTCCCCTCTTGGACACACACACACCCTCTCCTCTGGGACACACACCCTCTCCACTGGGACACACACACACCCTCTCCTCTGGGACACACACACACCCTCTCCACTGTAACACACACACACACCATCTCCATCAAACAATCAGTGTTTATTTACAGTATATAGCACATAAAAACAACTGAGGTTGAAGAAAGGTCAAGGAATTTTAAAAGCCAAGTAGCATGGATATTTTTGAGGAGAGATAGTTAAGGCCTTTCTAATGTGTGGTGGAAGACTGCTGCATAAGTGTGGTCCAGGAACAGGCAAGACACGATCATCACTATTCTTACGTTTAGACCTGGGAACACCAAGCATCCCAGATTCAGCAGATCTCGGAGATCTCGATGTGATGTAGGGGGGCAGCAAGTCAGAGTACTGTGGCGCCTGGTTATGGAGAGATTTAAAATACAATCATTAACATTTCAAAATCAATTCTAAATTTAACTGGAAGGCAGTGCAATGAAATCAAGACCAGTGTGATGTGCTCAAAAGGAGCGTTTCCCCTTGAGGAGCCTGGTCACAGCGTTTGAACAAGCTGAAGGCGTGAAATAGAGGACAGGGGAGCGCAAATATAATGTGAGTTACAGTTATCCAGACGAGAAATAACAAAAGCACGGATTACTGTTTCAGACTTGCTAAATTACGAGAATGGCTTAACCTTAGTTAGCAAACGTAGATGATAAAAACATGATGTTACCATAGCACTTCTCAGATGATCTGCTCCACTGGAACACGCACACCATCTCCACTACACACCCCAGCCTCTCCTCCCAGAAGTACTCAAATATGCTGGCCTCGAATAGTGAAGTGTGGGGACTTGGGCTCCTGTTCTATATGTCACAGCATTTATCTGTGACCCAGAGGTCTGCAGGGTGCAGCACAGCAGCCTAGGAGCTCTCCACAGGCTGCTTACAGCAGCGTTCAGATCTCAAACCAGCATCTCCCACTGCTACCACGGGCAGAACCTTGCAGGTGATGCTAACTGAACTGACCCCACAGTCGCTGTGTGTGTGTGTGTGTGATGGGGCGGTTAGCAGAACTAAAAGTAGGAGAGAGTTGCTGCTGAAGCAAGCAGTCTGGAGGTAGTAGGCTCCTGCTCCTCTACGATGAGAGGAGATGGGCTTGTTTCTGCATGGTCTGCATCATCACTGAGCCTGGGTGAAGCACACACACAGCACAACACTCTCACAGCGTCGTGTACACACACACACATCGTTATGAACACACACACAGCATCGTGAACACACACACACCGCATCATAAACACACACACACCGCATCATGAACACACAAACATGAACTCACTCACAATGTGTACATCATAACATCCTCAGCCCTAAAGCAGCTCATTGTTGTTTCCAATCATGTCACCCCTCTCCTTAACACCACAAGCTTTAGTATGTCAATACCCCCCCCCCCCCCCCGAAGAGCTGTGATGTTGCACTGTCTGAACCAGCCACACAGAAACAGAGATCAGGTGGCTACAGTACCACCATTATGAGCTTGAGACTTGGCAGGAGACAGGAATGTAGGGGGCATCTGTAAGGATTACATATGCATTTACATTTAGTCATTTAGCAGACTAAAGGCCGATTTATACTTCTGCGTTTTTACGCACACGCACACAGGGAACGCCCTCTCCGTCAAGAAACGCCCTCTCCGTGTCCTCGCAGAGCCCTCGCAGAGCTCTGCGTGTACCTCCTGATTTTCCTGACTATCCGTCTGTCCGTGCGTCTTTTTACGGATACCCCTTGGCTGTGATTGGTCCGTATTAAGAACCGCTTGCGTCAGGGGTGGGGGCGGGGTTGCCGTAACCAACAAGAGAACAGAATCCTTTGACCGCCATTGTATTTACTACTCTTATTTCAGAACAGTACATGTAAATCAGCATCTGAATTAAAATTTGACGAGAAATGGGCAGTGTAGTTGCTGAAAATGTGCTTATTTTATTGATGAAACGGTTCATTTGTAAATTTGCTCCGACTTTTCGATAACCTAGCTAGCATCGCAGTGCAGCACCATCTACTGTTCTGGCTGTGAATTGCTTTCAGCAGGCAGAGCTGTCAGAGTAGTATAAATTCAACCAATCCGTCCGACTCCGTGCTTGCGTCTGTCAGTTAACGGAGACGCAGAAGTATAAATTGGCCTTTATCCAGAGCGTCTTACAGTAAGTACAGGGACATTCCCCCTGATGCAAGTAGGGTGAAGTGTCTTGCTCAAGGACACCACATAATTTGGCATGGCCGGGAATCAAACTGGTAACCTTCTGATTACTAGCCTGATTCCCTAACCCTTCAGCCATCTGACTCCCTATTGGATTACCTCCTACTGGGTCCCTTCTAGTTGGAACAGAAAGCAGCTTTAATTAGGAGTTGTTCGTCTTGTTTTGCTGAATCCTAATTGGTCATCCCAAAGTTGAGTTCTTGTTGTTGCTCTCCTCTGCAAAGCACCGGAGTAGAATATGAGAAGTTTCTACACCCCTGTTCTGTACGAGGTGGCTTATACGGCTGCAAAATATATCTGTCTAGACGTGGATACGCTATCATGTCTCCTTAATGACTTCCGTCGAGGTATACACTGTAACCCATTTAGCCAGCTTGCATATGTACGGTATGAATTAAGTTCTGACAGATCTCAGACTCTGTCCATTTGACTTTGGCATGTGGGGAGGGTTGGGGGGTTGATGCGCCATCAATACTTTGGCATTTACACTGGAGCAAGCTGTTTTCTGGGGTCAGAAGACATTTATATCCACCTGCCAGCCCACATGATTCATACAAAGCAGCACGCAGACAGTAATTTACAAGACATGTCAATGGAATATTCTCCTTTTTAAACCCATTTATGCTAGAATACAACTCCCACCAAGCTAAGTATAAAAAGAAATCCCAAGCTGGAATTGTTTTGAACTGGATTTATAAATGTATTTATGTCTGTGAGTGTTTTAGGCGTTAGCGAGACAGCTAAGTCTGTGAATCACAGGAAGTAGTCGCGAACGTTCTGCCCCCTCAGCCATAGAAGAGGTGGCAGTAGCGCTCCCCTAGCAGGGCCGCTCTTATCGCCCATCCTTGGTGGGCTGCTTGGCCCTGAACCGCTCCAGAAGCCCACAGCAGCAGCATTCAGAAGCTCAAAACCGCAACGAGAGGTGATCCGTTTCCACGGCCCTGCGGTCGATGCCCCAGTAGTACACCCCTGGGCCGGTGGTATTGACTGGCATGTCAGCGCAGATTGACTGGAGCCACATAGAAAGCCGGACGAACAAAGTATGGCTTGCAGACAGACAGACAGCTTGCCCTTCTATACATCTGTTTTTTGTTTTATTATTATTTATTTACTTTAATCTTTTGTCACAGTCTCTGCACCATCTCTCTTTCAAACACACACAGACACACACACACAGGGATGATAGAGCCTGAATGCCTTTAATCCTGGATCATACCAGGCACCTCAAACACCATCTGGCTGCTCCACATGCTCCCTGGACAACAGTCTCCCGCCACCCCTCTGTTCCCTGCCCTGGAAGTAACCCCGCGCCCCCAGCCAGCCACTTCTATGGTGTCATATGGTGGGTGAAGGTTAGCATCGAGTTAGAGCTGCAGTCCCTCCGGAGTCCAATTAGGCAACATTAAACACTGGCGTTAGGTGAGGCCACACAGGGGATGACTGTTGTGGACCTTTTCCAGTGCCTTCCGATGGGATGGAACCGCGCTCCTGTGTGTCAGAGATAACGTTGATGTTATGTCTTGCTCGGGTTCGGAGGTGTCGTTGTTATGCAGCGTGCTGGTTCTTCTTGTCCCTCGCCCTGTCCCCTCATCTCCGGGCGAGATCGAGAGCACTTCTGTTGCCATGCCGCCACTCTGCTGTTATGTCATCCTGGATGGCTATAAAAAGACGTGGGTATCCTGGGAGACCTGGGACTTGTCTCTGCTTTCATTATCGCTCCTGTTACTCTCACTCTCTCTATTGTTTTTTTCTCACTTTGTCTCACCCTTTTTTTTTTTCTCTCCTCCACATCTGCCTTTCCCTCACTTATCCTCTTTTTCTCTGTCTTCTCTCGCTCTCTCACTCTATCTGTCCGTCTCCCTCGTTCTTGCTGCCTGTTTCTGTTCTGTCTTTCTTTTTCCTCTGCCTCTCCCCATCCTGCTCTCCCCTCCTCTCCAACTCTCTTGTGTTCTCTGAAGAGTTCCCTGTGATGTGAAGGTGGTTGTGGGGAATCCTCTGGCTGGGGGGGCAGCAGAGCCCAGGCTTGTTTGTCTCCACACAGGAAGTTGCTTCGGTTTGTTTGTGATATGGGGACCAAGAGCAAACAGGCGCTGTTCTGGTCCAATATACCCGCGAGGCATGGCCCAAACAAGCCGTCCGTCCCCTCTCCGCCAGCCCACAAGAGTTGTTGACGCATTGCCACAGTGAATATTTCTGAAGATTGCATCACATAAAAGGGTGCAGCTCTGTCTATCCTGGCTGGGTAACAGAGTGAAGCCAGACTAGTTAACAACTTAGGGAGCAGCAGGCAGAGGAGAACATATAGGACTAGAGTTAACGCACAGACACACACGTTCTCTCTCTCTCAAAATATCTTGGTTTGTCTCTATTTCTGCCTCAATTTCTGATTAGTCTCTTTGCTCTTTCTACTTCTCGATTTCTTTTTTTGTTTTTCCCTCTCTTTGTCTCGCTCTCACCCCCTCTCCCTTTATGCCAGACTCTTCACTTTTCTTGAGCTCAGAGCAAATCCCTCCCTCCAGCTGCTTTTGGCTGCAGATACCTTTGTCATAAAAAGCCCTCTGCTCTTGAGATGCCGGGGGCAGAGTGTACTGCAGAGGCTAACGCAACATCCTTTGTAATGAGATCTGTCTTCGTTCTTACTGGAGTAACACAAAGAGCAGCACAAGAGCATTGTTCATATTTACCTTGAGCAGGACTTCTTAGGGTCATTTCTGTCTTGATACTTGATACTACTTGTTGTGGTATTTTTCAGCTTTGTGTTGGTCGAAAACAGACTTGAATTCTAAAAGCTTCCCAAATTGTTACCGAACATGAACAAAAAACATTCTGTATTTCCACTCTGCAGAGAAACTAACTCTCTACACCCCAACCAACCTCCTCTTGCCATATATAGTTAGAATAGTGACCTCAGATAGACACCAGCAGAGTTTCAGATACTCTGTTGTGTTGTTTAGCTGCTCCAGCTGCGCTAGACAACACAACAAGCCTGGATCCTCTGTAGCCTCAGACGTGTGTACTCGTTCATTTTGTAATCCCTACATCTGATATTAGTGTGTGTACATGTGTCCCCTACATCTAAATAAGACCCTGGAATCCAAGACCACCATCTCACTGACTTCTGAGAGGGGGCAGTTGTCGGGGGATGAAGGGACCATGGCAACAGGCATTTGCAAATGCCTTTTTTATAATGAAGAGTTTATTTTCCGACCGTCTAGGGGTCGGCAGAAATATGTACGCTCACACACACGTGCACACTCACACACACACACACTTACACACCCTGGGCTCTTGGGCTCTGTTGTGTGTCCAGTGGTGAGACTCCGTGGTTGTGGGATCGGCGGGGATGGTGTGCCATCTGAAGTATGTCAACCTGGAATGCAGCTTTTCTTCTGTGGTTTGTTGGATGTGATGAGCCTCCGTGTGTGTTTCAGATCCCCAACCTGGCGGAAGGGGTGCGTATCCACGGCGAGAAGGTCACAGAGGCCCTGAGGCCGTTCCACGACCGCCTGGAGGCATGCTTCAAGCAGCTCCGCGAGAAGGTGGAGAAACAGTATGGAGTCAAGACCTTGGTAAGACCACCCCCCACACACACAGCTCATCCCTCCAGTCCCATACAGCTTACTCAACCAATATCAACAAAAAAATGCATCCAATAGGACTGTAGAACAGCCCCATCCTCTTGTTTTGGGTGTAAGAATACTCACAGTGATTTACAATTAGAAGAGATGGTTACTGATGAAGGGCTTGGCTAGGTTCTTCCCATCGCTCCCAGCTCTCCTCCTAATACTTTCTCCTGTGCTTTAATCCTCTAAATATGGAGTGGGGCTCCCTGACTCATCTGTGTGTGAGAGGGGAAGCCCGCTGTGGAAATCCTCCAGCTTCTCTACTGCCTTTGCTTATAATGATTAGCCTAGCTTTTGGCTAGCTGTCTCCACACAGGAACATGACTGAGGTCTTAGACTTTGAGGCCATGGTGTGACCTTTCAAAGAGAATAAACCAGGACTTATCTGGGACTTAAGAGTGAGCGTTTCAAAGGACACATTTGGACACAAAGGCTAACTGAAGATGCCTTCTCCATGCAGCAGTGCCCTGCAAATTTATACCAGTAACAAGATTCATCGAACAATTTCCCGGTTGTGAGCCAGGAACATTTTGAAAAGTGTTGAAAATGTTGTCTTCACTGACTGAAACAACAGTTTTAGTGTTGTCAAACTGTACATTTTTCACTAAATAGACTGGATATAGGTTGTGTCTTTTTTTTTTTGTTGAGGATTAAATGTGCTGTAGGTTTATGTGGTGGATGGAATGACAGGTTTCTGTGAGAAACCGTCAAGGGTTTAACATGATTTTTCACTGTGTGTATGTGTGTCTGTTGGCAGCCGTCGGTGGATGAGCGTCGGGGGAGTCGTCCTCGCTCCATGGTGCGCTCCTTCACCATGCCCTCCTCCCAGAGACCCCTGTCTGTGGCCTCCGTCACCTCCATCTCCTCTGACAACTCCCCCTCCAGACCTGGTTCTGATGGGTAAGCCCCTCACCTGACACCCCCCTGAGACACCACACCTGCAGCACACCATTCTACACAACCTTAAAGGCAGGGTCGCTAAGTTTTACAAACCTAGCAATTTTGGCTCGAGTTCGAAAGGATTCTGACCAAACTATCCCACCCCCTTCCACAAAGTCATGAACGCACTGAGCTGCCTGACTACTGCCAGGAGGTACACACGTGGACAAAATTGTTGGTACCCCTCGGTCAATGAGAGAAAAACTCACAATGGTCACAGAAAACGTTATTCTTGTGAAGGGTGTCTTTTCCAGACAGCATGTTTCAGCTCCTTCCAAAGATGCTCAATAGGATTGAGGTCAGGGCCCATAGGACACTTTAGTATAGTCCAATGTTTTCCTCTCAGCCATTCTGGGGTGTTTTTAGCTGTGTCTTTTGGGTCATTGTCCTGTTGCAAGACCCATGACCTGAGACCAAGCTTTCTGACACTGGCCAGAACATTTCTCTCTAGAATCCCTTGATAGTCTTCAGATTTCATTGTACCCCCTGCTGAGATTCAAGACACCCTGTGCCAGATGCAGCAAAGCACAGCAAAGTCCACTTTGGCTCAAACAACGACGGAGAGTGCGATCTGACACTGATGTTCCTTGAGCATGAAGTTCACCTTGGATCTCTTTAGAAGTCTTTCTGGGCTCTCTTGTTACGATTCGGATTATCCGTCTCTTTGATTTTTCATCAATTTTCCTCCTGCGGCCACGTCCAGGGATGTTGGTTAGAGTCCCATGGATCTTGTATTTCTGAATAATATGTGCAACTGTAGTCACAGGAACATCTAGTTGCTTGGAGATGATCTTACAGCCTTTTCCTTTATCATGCTTGTCTATAATTTTCTTTCTAATCTCCTGAGACAACTTTTTCCTTCGCTTCCTCTGGTCCATGTTGAGTGTGGTGCAGACCATGTCTTCAGACAACACAGTGACTCCCTGGAGCCCTATATCTAGGCCCACTGACTGATTACAAGATTGTAGACACCTGTGATGCTAATTAGTGGACACACCTTGAATTAACATGTCCCTTTGGTCACATTATTTTTTGTCTTTTCTAGGGGTACCATCATTTTTGTCTAGGCCTGTTCCATGAGTTTATTTTTTTAAATAATTCTGTTGAAGCATGGTTGAAAAGCAATGTCTGACTTTCATTGGTTAACATTCATAGAATTTTTATTTAGTATAACTTTTGTCAGATATTTTTTTTTCTGTGACCATTGTGAGTTTTTCTTTCATTGACCGAGGGGTACCAACAATTTTGTCCACGTGTGTAGGTATGTCCACAAGTAGCCCATCCAATCATTGCATTTGGTCCAAATGCCGTCCAATCATCTGAACCATCTGAACTTAAGGATTCGTCATGTTTATTACAGTTCTGCGAAGCCCACAGATATCAGATTGATTTAGTTGGACTGTCAAACCTTAAGATGTATCGGTTGCAATCAGGATGTGAAGTTAATGTCAGCAAATATGACAAAGTGCATCTCTTCAACATGACAAACCCTGCCTTTAAGGATCCAAACTGATGCTTCAATATTGGAATATTTTCTTTTTATCCAAATGTTTCCTCTGAAACATAACACTCCAACCCCAACACCTGGTTACCAGCAGGAAGAATTCATCCATGACATAATGTGTACTTCTTACACTGCCCACCCCACACACACTCACATGTCCCCCCCACCCCAGTTTTACCCTCGAGCCCCTCCTGCCAAAGAAGTTGCACACCAAATCCCAGGACAAGCTGGACCGCGACGAGCCTGAGAGAGACCGGAAGGACAAGAAGAAGGAGAAGAGGAACAGCAAGCACCAGGAGATCTTCGACAAGGACCTGAAGACCACCGACATCTCCTTGCAGCCGGCCGAGGCCGTCATACTGTCAGAGACGGTGAGACACCCTCCCATCCTGAACTCCTCCCTGACCCTCCTCACCTTCTCTCTCCTCCTATCTCCTTCTCGCTTCTCCTTCCACCCTCAACATCTCATTTTGCTTCATCCTGTCCTCTGTCCCCATCCTCCCCTCTACTCATGCCTGTCTCCTTCTCCTCCCCTCTACTCTCTGCCTGTCTCCTCCTCCTCCCCTCTACTCTCTGCCTGTCTCCTTCTCCTCCCCTCTCCTCTCTGTCTGTCTGTCTCCTCCTCCTCCCCTCTACTCTCTGCCTGTCTCCTTCTCCTCCCCTCTCCTCTCTGCCTGTCTCCTCCTCCTCCCCTCTCCTCTCTGCCTGTCTCCTCCTCCTCCCCTCTCCTCTCTGCCTGTCTCCTCCTCCTCTCTCCTCTCTGCCTGTCTCCTCCTCCCCTCTCCTCTCTGCCTGTCTCCTCCTCCTCTCTGCCTGTCTCCTCCCCTCTCCTCTCTGCCTGTCTCCTCCTCCTCTCTGCCTGTCTCCTCCTCTTCCCCTCTCCTCTCTGCCTGTCTCCTCCCCTCTCCTCTCTGCCTGTCTCCTCCTCCTCTCTGCCTGTCTTCTCCTCCCCTCTACTCTCTGCCTATCCCCTCCTCCTCTCTCCTCTCTGCCTGTCTCCTCCTCCTCCCCTCTACTCTCTGCCTGTCTCCTTCTCCTCCCCTCTCCTCTCTGCCTGTCTCCTCCTCCCCTCTACTCTCTGCCTGTCTCTTCCTCCTCTCTCCTCTCTGCCTGTCTCCTCCCCTCTCCTCTCTGTCTGTCTCCTCCTCCTCCTCTCTCCTCTCTGCTTGTCTCCTCCCCTCTCCTCTCTGCCTGTCTCCTCCTCCTCTCTCCTCTCTGCCTGTCTCCTCCTCCTCTCTGCCTGTCTCCTCCTCCTCCCCTCTCCTCTCCTCTCTGCCTGTCTCCTCCTCTCTCCTCTCTGCCTGTCTCCTCCTCCTCTCTCCTCTCTGCCTGTCTCCTCCTCCCCTCTCCTCTCTGCCTGTCTCCTCCTCTTCCCCTCTCCTCTCTGCCTGTCTCCTCCTCCTCCCCTCTCCTCTCTGCCTGTCTCCTCTTCCTCTCCTCTCTGCCTGTCTCCATGTCTCCTCCCCCTCCTCCTCCCTCCTCTCCTGCCCTCTTCTTCACAGGTGTGGAGCATCAAAGCTCTCCCTCCCAGAGGGATTAAGGCATAGTTAATGGAATTAAGATAGGGATCAGAAGGGGGCCCTGGGGGTGGAGAGGTGGGGTTATCCCTGCAGGTGGATCCACCAAGCCACCCTCTGATTGGCCCCTTGGCTTCCTGGTGACTGGGGGGGGGGTGTCATTAGGAGTGAGTCACACTACAGAGGCATGGATAAATAAAGTCTAGTACACCATCAATGATCGGTGACAACAAATATGGTTATTGCAAGCCATCATGGGTCTTTGTGAAACGGGACCCGCTTCTGCTAATACAAATAGCAGGCTTCATATTTGCATGCTCAGGGAGAAATGAGATGGGCAAAGTCAATGAGCAAGAAAGCAATTTTCCCTGAATACGTTTTTTTATTGATCTCTCCCTTGTTATATTTCAGTTTACACACAATTAGTTTTTTGTATAATACATCCCTGAAGGAGATGTTCTATTGACTCAATGTGTCATTTATTTGTCTTCTGTCACTACTCCAAAATGACTAATATAGTCCTGCTGCTCACTGTGTGTGTGGTTGTGCGTGTGTGGTTGTGCGTGTGTGGTTGGTTGTGTGTATGTGTGTGGGGGGGTGTGTGTGTGTGGCTCCACAGATCAGCCCCCTGAGGCCCCAAAGACCAAAGAGCCAGGTGCTCAACCTGCAAGGGGTGGAGCGCCGCCTTTCTGTGTCTCCTGGACCCCCCTCATCCTCCTCCACTGCCGGCCCCCCGCCCATCACCCCCAGGAACAAGATCTCCTTCAGCCTGCAAACAGGCTCCTGTAAGTAGCCTCTGCACAAACACACACTTGCCTGGACCCTCACCACCTGGCTGTCTAACTAGCTGTCTGTGTAGGCCTGTTCAGCTTCAAGCACAGTGTCTCACAAGACAGCAACACTCTCTGTAAACAGGCTGGCTATCACAATGGCTCTGGTGTAAAATGTTACAGTAGAGTTGTTCAGCACTTCTTCTGATCAATGCTCCCCCCCCCCCCCCCCAGCTGTGGAGCTCAACGGGACGGGCTGTAAAGGCGAGACCCCGCCCCCCCTACCGGTGAAGGGCAGCACGGCCGACTACGGGAACCTGCAAGATAATCAGGACTCAGCCAGCCCCTCGACGCCGCCCCCACCCCCGCCACATCACAGGGTAGGTGTGACCGCCAGAACGGAAGCAGCAGCTCCTTAACGATGCCCCGTTAGGCCCATGCTAAACCTGACACCCTCTTCTAGGCAGGGAGGCTGTGAGACTGACTGACTGACTAAGTGAGCGAGCGAGCGAGTGACTGAGCGAGCGTGTCAGATACGTGTGTGTGCTGAGGCCGTCTCTGGCCCCACCAGCGGAGGAGACGGTTAGCCATGGCGATGCCCCTCAGCCATTATTTACACTCTCAACCTCTCTCCTTCAGGAACGTGATTGATTCGATGATTACTTTACCTTTCACATCCATCAGGTGCACTCCCCACCTCCGCTCATTCATCGGAAGCTCCTCGCCACGGCAGCCGAGACCCCCACCCCTCCCCCCCGCCGTGACTCTCTGTTAACTAATCTTATTTATCCTCTGTCACAGCCACCAGACAGGTAGTAGAGTGGGCTGGTGTGAGTAACATGCATGCGGAGACCAGACAGTGATTTAGTACGAGCAGATGTTCCTGCGCTAGACTGACAGCAGGCAGGGATCTTAGTCCTTGACTCAGGAACAAAGACGTTGTCGTGTTTGGGGGGAAACCGCATGAGACGCTGGGAAACGTTTCTTGTCCTCACCCATCAGGAAGTCTGAACTTCAGAACGTTTGTCTTCCAGAACAGTGAGTCAGGCTTCTGTGCTTTCTTTCCAGTGGAATAGCGTTGATGTTGTCCATTTTCTCTCCACTCCTACTCACAGCATCTGCCTCCACCGCTGCCCAGCAAGACCCCCCCTCCACCCCCACCCAAGACCACCAGGAAACAGGCATCCATTGATTCAGGAATTGTGCAATGAGCAAAGACACTGGCCTTTCCAGAGACCTCTTTTCTTCCCACACACACAAACACGACACGCACACACAAGCGGTCTGACAAGATGAATACCTCACTGCAGCCCCTGTATTCTGATTCTACCATTGCCCCCAGTGGGGTGACGTCTCCCACAGGGAATGTGTTGCAAACATCACTGAACGTGTCATCGACACGCCTTCCTCCCACAACCTGCAACAGGCCTGACGTCGTGGTCACACCCTCTCTAAAAGACATGAGAGCACACTGATAGTCTTATTTTAGTTCAGTGGTTATAGCTTTTTTGCTTCTTAAAAAAATCCATATTCCTACTATGTACAGAGGTTTGTATATATGATTTTATTGTATTTTTTTTTCTATGTGGCTTTTATCATTATGTTTTCTGTATTAACATGACAAAAGGTTGCTTGACGTTTATATCCCAAAAAAAGGGCTTCTTAGTTTTTAAATGACAGAGACAGTAAGGAAAGTATGCCTGTCATTGATTTTACTGGTCAGATTGTGTTTTTGGAGTGCACACCATTAACTCCTTCCCACTTTATCATTGTATAGTATGTGCTGTAACCTTGGATTTAAGTAACAATGACCACCCCACCTCACAATTCACTACTGACTTCTGAATAAACTTTGCAAATGTATGTTTTTTTTTTTACATGTTGTGGCCTCATTTGATTTGACTTTCAGCAGTATGCAAATATTTGCGTTGTTCCATGGAGCCATCCCTGTGTTTCCTACCTTGATTAAAGTGTGAGAAGCAACTGTCTATGTACTTAACTGACAGCAACAGCAGCAGTACCGGATTATCAGAAAGAGTAGGTCTCAACTGGAGGGAAGCATTGAGCTAACTGTGAACCCTGTATGGAATTGCATAGTCTAGAGAACAAACTCCCACCAAGATTTTGGTGTGTATCTCAGTAATACAACACTAACTTCCATCAAAAGGTTGAGTTGTGATCACATAATGTTGTGTGCATTGTCATAATTATGTGGGGCTGAAGCCTGAGATCTCTCTGGAATCCACCTCACATCAGGTATGCACATCATTGGACACAATGGGACACATTCTAAATCACAGTCAGCAAATGGCTGTTCAGGAAATGGTGAGGCTTGCCACTTCAGTTGGGTTGCTCTGATTACCACAGCATCCCTTTGAATACACAGTCTAATCAGCGTGACTAGAAGTGCATTCCAGCACTTGGTAGACAATGGCGTGTTTGTCACATTTGAACACCCCATGTTTGGTTTTAATAGAAATTGATTGGGAATTACAATGTTAAGTCAATGCTTTATCTGTAGCTTGTCAGCATCAAATTGATTTATGCATTTTACTGAGCTGCAAAATAAATTAGGTTACTTTGAGTCTCGGTGGAATACACAATAGCTATACATCTCAAATGAAACCTATCAGTGGAGCTTATGGCACATGCTTGGGTGCTGGAAATCTTGATTGATAAATGCTAGCTAATCCTATTAGCTCACTGAAAGATCTTCCTGCCAGGAGCCTTGAAAACAGAGTGGCTTTAAACACATAACACTCCTGCCATTTTGGAGAATGTTGCCTTTTATATGCTTCTCTGCAGGGTTGCTATGGCTACTGTAGACAGTGTGCACTTCAACGCTATTTTGAAGATAAAAAAGCCATTCTACTGCATCTGGAAAAGCACACAATTCAGGTATAGTTTTGAAGAACTCGGTTCTGGGTGAAGCTTTGTCTAATCCAACAGTGAGAAACCTAGCTGTGGAAGCAAATTTACTTTATTATATTTCTGAACTTGTAATTGGAACTTAAGGTCCGTGTGTAGCCTACTGATACAATACACTCCAAAGAAAACCCTTTTTCATGGCACCATAACTCCTAGTCTCGGAGTTGCAGTAAAAATGTCCTATTTAACCTTCAGTCTTTTTCTATTCCAAACGGTATGTTTTGTTAGCATTTTTACAGCTCTCATGGCCTCTGCTATTAAGCTGGGTTTGCGAGGGTTGTTTGTTGTGCAAGCCCCAGGTGGCGGGAATGACGCAGTCTCAGCTCTCTTTCATTCTACTGTCTACACTTAGTGTAGGTGTTTGCCTGAGGAGAAAAACTGTTGCATCTATCATTTGATGTCTTTGTTGTATATTTACATTTTCCCCAAAGCTCACACTTTAATTAGCCTCTGGACGTCATTTTCCTCAAGTGTAGCCTATCTGAGAAACACTAAATATTGTGGGGTGGTTGTTGGTTTCAGTATGTTGAGTAGCCTAAAGATTAGAAACAGATCAAGCAAATAGCCTACAAAGAACTATAACGGTATTCGAAAAACACGGAAAGAGACTGCAAGAAAAACTGTATGGTGCTTCCCATGGACTTTTTACCAACTTGACACCATGATCATCTTTTTTTGCACAGGTTAATCTTTATAATAATTGTTAAGGTTTATTATCAGTGACAACAAAGGCAACATCTTAAACACACACCATTACAGAGAATTTAAAATGTCAACATCTTTGGGATGCTTTCATTTTCCACCGTGCTTCCAACTGCACCGCTTTCCATGAACGTACAAATATATGCAGGGAGTTAAGTCCAAAAACAAAACAAATCAGTTGGGGCTAAAACTGTGCCAGAAAGGGTACATTCAAGTTCACGCAATCACTCATTCAAGACAGCATCAAGTGGTTTTAGTTGCATGCTATTCTTAAGCAGCCTGGGAAGTTGCATGGATCAAATGGATCCAGGTAGGCCTCAATTTTTTTATTTAAAAAAAACATACACCCAGTGCCGCTGCTAGCCATTTTGGTGCCCTAAGCATAATTCCTTTATGATGCCCCCACCCCCACCCTCCGAAAAAAAACAATTGTTTTTGCCAGTTTAACTTTTTATTACTATACATATACCTCAATACCAATAGCCTAACACAACAGCAGCATCACAATGTAACACCTATTGAGAGGTGGTGGTTCTCTGCTGTGTATCTGTCCATAAACAGCTGGTTGAGGGTGGTTGATCAGGGCTTGGCAGGGACGGACTGGGAGTAAAAATAGGCCCTGGACTTTGATCCAGAACCGGCCCCCCAGAATCGGCCCCGTATACGCCACCACAGCTGCCCTGCCAATCAGTGTTGCCAGGTCTGCGGTTTTCCCACGGAATTGGGCTACTTTTGAAGTGTTGACGCGGGTTGATTTTTTTGTCCGCTGGTTCGGGTAGACATATTTTGCATGCAAATTACATTAATATCTTTAACTAGAAATTTATATTTTAAATGAAATAATTTATTTATGCCCAAATCCTACCAAACTGACTCCAGATCAGCACATACACACATGGACATGGGGCACGCACACATGCACACACGCACTGTGCGTGTGCAGACGTGACTAATGCACTCAGTCTTCTGAGAAAATCTTCTAAAAACTGGTTTTAATGCTGGCATACTAAACATTTGGTATTACTTTGTAGATATTACAATAGATTTGGCAATGAAAGCAATGCTGTTGGACTTTAAAAGCAGTGTATATGGTTTAGCAGGGGCATATTTTGAGTTCTGATATTGGACTGGTTTTGATTGGCCATTGGGCTGGTTTTGTCACACAGACCTGGCAACCCTGCTGCCAATGCATCCACATTCTGTGTTTGATGATGCTAGTTACGGAGTTCCCGAATTAATGCGAGCGCGCAACACGCGCAAATTTTTTGAGCTTCATGTAAAATAAACAGCCAATTTTCAATTGATAAAACCTTGTCTAGTATAGTTGATGTATTTTTGTCTCAATTTTTCAGCCCCACCCTTACATTTCTTAGACTGTTTTTCCTAAACATTTACAACTGAAAGCAGCCAAGGAGCTCTCCACCTTTATTACTCATTTTAAAACTATTTGATACATTTAATATAAAAGCATCATAGAATGTAAAGTAAAGTATCAGCTAGCTGGCGTCAGTTACTTGTAAAATGTATAGATAATGTTTAACAGTAAAATCTCAATTTAGCTTGCACCTTACATATTTGAGTGTGCTAACATTAGCAATAACGTCAGCTAGTTCGAGGTGTATGCATAGGCTAACCATTAAATTAGCAGCACATTTCCCATATTTAACAATGAATAAACATGGACTTACCTGAAAGTGATGCATGGGCATGATCTCACAGTTTCTTTCTCTTTCTTTTTTCTGCCCCTGACTCCTCGTCTTTTTGAGGCAATTTTTGAATAGTTGACCTAGCCTACTGTCAAAGTTCGTCAGGCCACTGAGATAGGAAAGGGCACCCACTGCGAGCTTGGGAAAACAAATTTTTTTTGGGGGGGGGGGCACCATCGTAACTTTTTTTGAGCAATTAAATATATCTCTTGTTCTGCCTATGTTGTGATATACATGCCTAAAAGGTGCCTAATATTTCTATACTGAAATAATATTGGCATTATAATTATTATAACTATGATGATTGTTCAGTTGGCAATTTTTGGGTGCCCCCCAAGACTCGGTGCCCTACGCAGAGCGCGTAGTGCGCGTTATGGGAGCGGCGGCGCTGCATACACCCTCAAAACACATCTACATTTACCTGACAGTGTTTTAGGCAACCAACGCCTTACCCAATACATTTTAAAACATTGTTTCCAATATGGAAGATAGAGGCATGTGGATTTAGAGACTGGTCAATTAACTTTTAGCAAATCCACAGTAACTTTTATGTTGCTATTATCATTCTCTTGGGATAATTTAGATTGAGACATGTGCTGCATAAGCTTAAATGTTAAACATAGTGGCCTATAATAACCATGTTATTAAATGTAGTCTGTGTAAGTCTATATTGTCATTTATCATGATATAAGTTAGTCATTATATCATTACATAAGATAGTTAGTCTGACTAACTAAAATAAGCCTGGCTTGTTTGGTAAGCTCGCTTTATGGATCATCATGTTTACTCAGTTGTAGGGCCTGTGTAGTTGTTCAATCAGAAAAAATTATTTTGGTCAGAACATCCCTTACGAACTAATGTGCATCCTCTGTGTTGGTGTTGTCTACTGCCTTCCGCCTAGCGTGACGCCTGTTATCTGTCTACATGATGAATTGCTTTTCCAACACAAAAAATTGTGTAAATAATAAAAATGCAAGGTTTGCTATCATACCAGTGTAATCTTCTCTCTTTTGCAAGCCTAGTAGCCAATGTAATTCAGCCTCAAAGGACTTTTTAGCCAATAGCTGGTGTGGCCTGCTTTGCTTACCACAACAAAACTAGCCCCTTTCATACATGCAATTATGTTGATAGGACACAACTTATTTTGTGCTTCATTGTCAGGGCCAAGAGACAGGGCCTGTAGAGGGGACTGGCAGAAAATGTTCATTCACTGTTTGGAACTTTGTTTGAAATAAAATGACTGAATGTTACATGGAAATGCTGCCTTGTTAATGATTAGCCTGAGTTTGGCTACACACCACACAAACATAGTCCTCCTGAAGTTGGCTATGTAGCCTATTATACAAGAACAAGTAGCATTTGGGGCAAATGAGGTCTGCATATGAACCTCCCAAATATAAGCAATAGCCTTGAATTGAGAAATATAGGTTAGTAATTAACGTTGCAGTTACGGACTGGCAACGTCGGGAAATTACGTTGCTAGGAGGTCGCGGTTACGGACTGGCAACGTCAGAAAATTACGTTGCCACGACGTCGCGGTTACGGACTGGCAACGTCACAAGATTACGTTGTGGCAACCTACTGGCGCCCCACAGATGCACGGTCCCGCAGCCATCGATATATATATACACTAGATGTCTCGTCCGCGTTGCTGGACAACGGAGTCGAACGTCCGCACATGGCGGCCATCTTGCCACAGGCAACTCGCTCACCCATAACATTGTGTTGACGCTACATGTACTTTTTAAATGACTATAACTTGCTCAATTTTCAACCGATTTTGAAACGGTTTGGTTTGTTATCAACGTCAGAGCTGTCGCTATTCCACTGCATACTTATGAATAATTCTGTAATTTTTAAAAATGTAATAGAAGTATGCAGTGGAATAGCGACATCTCTGACGTTGATAACAAACCAAACCATTTAAAAATCGGTTGAAAATTGGGCAAGTTATGGTCATTTAAAAAGTACATGTAGCGTCAACACAATGTTATGGGTGAGCGAGTTGCTTGTGGCAAGATGGCCGCCATGTGCGGACGTTTTAGACGCCGCCGTAAGACATCTAGTGTATATATATATATCTATGCCCGCAGCGATGTTGCGGCAACGTATGTTTGGTCATCGCGTGACGTTGCGACAACGTAAGGGAAACGTAAATGTGTTAGCTGGGTAGGCTACCAGGGCTCATAACTTTCGATCCGCTAACCTGATCTACAGTCTAGAGAGGCACTGCCATAAGTGAATTCAGGGCTCCAGACTGCGACCAAATGGTCGCATTTTGCGACCAGTTTTTGAGACAGTGCGAGCATTTTTAACAAGCACTCACGCATGTGCGACCTACAAATTTGGAATTTATTGGGTGTGCACAACAGCACACGTTAGCAACGACGCATAACGTTCTATTAAGACAGCGATATCAGCGTTCCTTCTGCATTAGTAGCCTACCGTAGCTAAAAGTCCACGAAAGTTGAGGCAATTTTTCGCTAGGTTCCTACGAACATGTCTTAATCTGCCAGACAAGTGGGTTCCCCTTCGTTATTTTGGTGAGCAGTTTCACTTGCCCTTCTTACCCGGCGTCATGGAGCAGCTAAATACTTATTCAGCACTAGCGTTGCTACTGTATCCCTGGCTGTGTTTGAGCTGTTGCGCTGTTATACTCAGGAAGTATCGTGTTGTGGTGTCGGAGGACTGATCGAAAAGTGCATCATACATTTAAGTCATTTAGCTAAGACTTGCATGTACAGTACGTAATGTCACATTAAATAATGTACTTAAACTCAAGCTTATGGTGCGTCGCTGTAGATCAGTTGTAAAAATGACAGTAAAAAACGGATCCATGCATCTGCAACCGACGCAGGCACACCCCACAATTTCCCCAGAAATTGTACCAGGGGCGATTCTAGGATCAGACCTTTAGGGGTGCTCAGCCCCCAATGAGAATGTGACATGAATACAGTGCCTTGCAAAAGTGCTAAACGTAAACCCCTTTGCTAATATAAATCCCTAATTTCACTGGATAACAATTAATACATTTGTGTATTATTATGCAAAATATTGAATGAATTAAAAAACTAAGGATGTCCCTTTCTTCATGAACTACCAGCATCAATTTATAATAAACAATATAAAAAAAATATTATTTTTAGAGATTACATTTAGGTGTGCTTGAGCACTCCTAAAAAGGGTCTAAAATTGCCACTGAATTGTACCCTCTTTAGTTACATTAATTAATGCATTGCAGGTCAATATAAGGTGTGCCCCTACATTTTTGGCTTGCGCTCCTAAAATTTTCAGTCAGGGGCTACTGTGGTCCTAGTAAAAAAAGTTAGTCTGGAGCCCTGATTTAAGGAATTCTGTTATGCTGTTTTAGTATATATATAGGATAGTTGAAAACGATCAATACGAGAGTTAAGGAATCCCATACTGACATTGGTTTCTTATTTCACAATGTTACAAATGATCTAAAATGCATTGACTGATACTGGTACAGTTGACATTTTGAGAAAAAGTTTATTTTTGTTTTTTATCCAGACATGTGCAACTCAGAAGGGTGGCCAGTGGGGAGCTAGCGATCGTATCAGGGTGGCCTTGGCTCCCCCTAACCCCCCCCCCCCCCGCCTCATGATGCCAGTGAAACACAAATACAGATTACTTGAACTCTGACCAGGGTCAGGCAAGAGATTTTCCTCAACATAACAGGCAATGTTTTCTCTAGCCAAACAGCAGGGAAAATACCCTTGAATGCCTGAGCCATCCCTGACAAGACTCCAGAGCAATGTCCCCCTAAGCTTCTTCCATGGCTTGGATAAGGTTGTTCTGTCATAGGGATTTCTGTCATAGTGTGGCATAGATGTCAGTTGAGATTGTTGTTCGTCTTCCTCTGCCTCTTCCTCTCCTTTGTCCACCTCCTCTCATTCTGACAATTCTGCTACTTCCTCTGATATTTGTATCCATGATTTCAAAGCATGACAATCATACTCAAAATACGAAGCAAAAAATTAAACGTATGTGGTGAGTTCCATCTAGAAAGTGAAAGGAATACTATACAGTACTGATAGTGTAGCATATCCCTCCCGACTGATGGTCTGACGCTTTACTGACGATTGTACAATTTATTATAAATCCCACAAACAACGTAAGAGCTGGGTATAAAGCACAAGCAACAATCACGTGTTAACATCTCCTTGCCGTTAGCACCACTGTAGTAGCTTACACATGGCTAGCCATTAACAATGATGTTTAAAAACAAATACACAGTTGTTACAGTTGTTAATTATTATATCTATTAAACGTAGACAAACATTTTGCCTCTTCGGGGGGGCACTAATACCGTAACAATTTTACTTTTCGTAAAGTAAAATTGGTCGTAAAAAAAATTCGAATAGTATTCTCCATTCCTTTTTTCTCTCACCGTTCTCGAGCGCACAACTCTATTGCAATTCTAGCGCACACAACTCTATTACAATTTTTATCCCAGAGCCTCCTTCAAAATAAAAGCATTTAACTTACAACAGGAAATAAGAAAACAAGCAAAATATGTAACAAGGGCAAAACATTCATAGTAGTGCAAAATTGGATTAGTTACAGATAGCATTGATTTTCGTAAAGTTTGAATAATTTATTCTTGATCGGACCTGTACCCCAATCTGCCAGTTTTCTGATTCTACTGCAATATCTTGTTTTACACGCTCGCCACTGGTTGTCGCAAAGTATTACATGTACAGCTAGTTGCAGCGTGCAAAAGCCTTCTGCGCAAAACTGGACAATCTGGAAGTTAAAAGATGGCGCAGTCCGTTTCTCGCTGTCACTTGCCTCACTGAGCACTTTACATAATGTTAAGGCTGTTTATCATTCCCAAAAAACGCTAAGAACGTACTTGCGTTCTTTTGAAGAACGTTCTCGCAAGACCTTAAGGACATAGAACTATTTGAGATGCGTGTGTTCTTGCAATGACTTCTGGGAAATCAGATGCGTTCTCACTGACCAAGCCACCATCTGATGCATCCTCGATAAAAAGGACGGATCAAGAACACTTCCGGGTATCTTTGACGTTCTTGGTGACTTGTATTCTTTGGATTGGAACTGTAGTTTGGGCAATGAAAGATGATGTCAAACGAGTTCGCAAGAACACAAGAATGGAGAAAAACAGCCTGACTGTCAGTTCAAGACGCGGTTATATGACGAAGAAGTAGGCCTATGGCCTAATTTTATGCACAGGCCTACTGCATGCCTCAGTAGCCTAGGGTGAATCCAAGTAAAGTGTGACACTTAAGCTTGATCTTCTTGGTGGGTCAGCTGGCTGAGCAGTTAGGTACTCCGGGTTAGGTACTCTAGGTCCTCCCGTAGGAACCTAGATACCTGGTCCATGTACTTTTTACATAAAGGACAGCATTTCGTGTTACGAAGTTGATGAGGCCACGGACAGCAACAAAGACTTCCTTTCAATTGCATATGTGCGCTACATAGAATCATATGATCTCACTGAGAAGCTACTTTTCTGCAAGTATATCCGGATGTGCACAACAGCAGATGAACTTTTTAAACTAATTGACATGAACTGCCAGGAATCGAACCGGCAACCTTCTGATTGAACGTCACCTTGAGACTTTACACCCGGCAGATGCAAACAAGCCAGTGGATTTTTTTTAAACGAAAATTAAATGATTACAGAGGACAGCAGTCCAGATTAGTGAAGACTGCATCCACCACCACCAATGCCCAGCTGGCATCATACAAAGTAGCATACAGAATAGCGCGGAGCAAAAAGCCACACACAGTTGCCGAGGAGTTGATTCTCCCTGCTGCAATGGATATGGTTGCGGTCATGACTGATGAAGCAAGTGCGCAAAAACTCTATCCCCGTGTCCAACAGCACAATAACAAGATGTATCAAAGACAAATCTGAGGATATGAAGGAACAATTGACTGAGCATTTGTTATGTAACCCAGAAAACAAACTTGACTATGTGGACTCGAAGTGGACCACTGTTTCACAAGGAAAATGGATACATGGGGAAGAAGACTTGAGCAGGGGAACATAGATGCATTTGAGAACCTCAAGCCCTTTATTGAAGCCAATCGACTTTCAAACAGAGTGCTTGTGTTTATGAGAGACCACCTCAGCCTTGAAAACACATTTTCACAAGTACTATTCCCTTGAAGAGGCCACTAAGTATGACTGGATCAGAACCCCTTCATTGCACCTCCACCTGTCACATTCACCACTAAAAAGGAGGAGCAGTACATAAAGCTAACATCAGACAGACAAACAGACAGACCGCTCTATGTACTCTGAGTCTGCAGTTCACAACTAGGACCTTGGCTGGGTTCTGGATTGGCGTTGAGAAGGAGTTCCCCCTGGTTGGCCAGAGAGCAGTGGCAGTACTTCTGCCTTTTGCCTAATCATATATCTGTGATGTAGGCTTTTTTGCTGTGGCCTGCATTAAAAGCACATGTCGAAATGAACATTGTGAACATTGTGAATGAGCTGAGCATTGAAATCTCAAAACAATCCTGGTGAATCAGATAATGCACTCCAATGTGTTCATGCTTCAGTCTTTGTGTTTTAGCATTACTAATGGGGGATTTAGCAATAATATATGATAGTTCTAAGTACCACCTTTCATTAGAGATAACAATTATGAGAAATAATACCTTTTTTATCCTAAGTATTTGACCTTGGTTACCAAGGGTCCTCTTGGAGTCTCTAAAAGGCCCTTTTAGAAAATGCCTGAATGTACTCGTGGATGTAAAAACGTGTAAAATATTGTGGTATTATATTTGACTTTTGACTTGAATTAGGTAAGTTTTCATGCTGTGATCAAATTTTGTCTTCCAGCTAATACCTCAAGGCCTCTTCAGGCATGTGTTTTAAAAACAAAATCCAGGCGGAAATAGAAACTTTCAATTTCATTGTATTCCGGCTTCTATTACTCAACACCAGTAACATTTACAGGGGTCCTGACAACAGGGGAATATGTGTCACCTTTCAAAAGAGACCACAATCATGCATGTACTCCAAATGGTTCAAGAACAGCTTTCAATTTACTTTGGGTATGCCCTTTTTAGACGTTATTTTATTTGACAGGATCGTTAAGAGGTGCAATTGACTATTGTGCAATATTTACATTTGTTATTTATATTTGGTCTCCATATGCAACTGGTGGTATCTTTTTTTAAATCTTTTTTTTAATTATATATCGTACTCACTTCAAATTTCTATGTAGACTTCTGTTTGTTGGACAAATAAAAACAATCTTATCGTATCATATATCTTATTAGGTCTTGCATACATGCTCCTAGAGTCAAAGCGTTTGGCTATCGATGAGCAGTGTTACCTAGCCTACCTTGTTTTGAGTTTGGCTTTGTACAACATTTATTTTTGCAAAACTGCTTTTTAAATGTTTTATTTTAACTTGCCACCTGACTAAATCTTAACAGTAATTGGCTGGTGGCTGTTTATTTAATCCCTGATGAATCTTTTAAAAATGTAACTTATTTTTACTATATCTTTATCTGTTTCTTATTATTTGTAGGGAGAAATTACAAATTCTACCCCAATAATGCAATAAACTTGACCAAATACGTGTAGGGGAGGCCTGGAAAAAAAATACCAAAAGGAGGCCTGACAAAAAAAAGTTAGAGAACCGCTGGGTTAACTGAAGAAGGAAAAATAATCACAGTGTTTTTTTCAATAACCAAAAGATGTAAATATCCTATGCCTGTTGACTTTCCAAGATTTGGCAAATATTTGTGTTTTTTAACATTGAGTAGCTAGTCTGACAATAATAAGAAGGCATTTGGACTTATCTGAAGTAGGGTAAATGTAAAATAACATTCTAGCTGTAGGTGAATATCTTTAATGTTGTTATTTTATGTATACTGTTATTTTAGTAAGCGGCAACTGTTAACTGAAATTATAAGATTTAAAATGTTAACGTTTTCCCCCTGTCCTGCAGGAAATCACTGGTGGGGTCATAAGAGGAGCTAGTCTAGCTGGTTTGTGCCTGTAGCAATAATGAAAAAGTAAAAAACAGTCACAGCATTTTTTCTAAAACTAAGTAATGTAACTATGTAAGTTTTATATGCCCGTTTCCTGTTGACTTACCCAGATGTGGCAGATATTCATTTTGTATTGTTGAGTAGCTAGTCTGACAATAATAAGAGGGCATTTGCAAATGCACTAGATGAGATGACTGCAGTCATTCTGAGTCTGGAAGCCGGGCAGAGGGTTTGTGTTCGACTGCAACAGGGTAATGTTGTACTGGGACTTCCTCTTGCTTTAGATGTGATCAGTGAACTAGAGGTTCTGAATGCGTCTCTCCAGAAAAACACCCAGTCAATGGAGGACATGCTGTCTGTGGTGTGTCTTGTCCAAGACAGCTTGAAATCCAAAAGAAACACTACACACTTTGAGGTGATCTTTAAGGAGGCAAAGGACAAGTGTGACAATCTGTCTCTAGGGCCCATTGTTCTACCATGCACACATAGGCCCCCTTAAATATTTTCTGGTCAGGGTCCTGCATACACACCTGGATCAGCTGTGGATTTTTACAGACCAGAGTTCTACTGTGTTCTAGATACAGTAGATGCACAAATCAATGAGAAGTTTAGGCAACCAGGCATTCAAACATTAAAATAACTAAAAAACTCACTCCTGACTCCCAAATGCAGCAGTTCGAAAATATCCTGAACTGAATGGAGAAGACTTGAGTCCAACTGGCCTTGTTTAAAAACAAGTACAAGGTCAAACAACTGCAGATGCTGAGCATGCTTTGAAAGAAATTATCCCTGAAGTCCGTGGCCTGTTTGATCAGGTCACTACTAAAGTTGCTGGTGGTGGAGCCCATCTGCTGAGGCAGAGCGCAGTTTCAGTGCAATGCGCAGATTACAACATTAACTTTTTGAGGCACTTGTTCTTTTGAAAAGTACATTGACGTTTCAATTGTCAATGCACAAAAGTCACTTGTCTTGGTGACTTATAATTTTATATAGCTATATTTATGTTGACGTTGGCTAGCGTCGGCAGCTGTGTACAGTACTGTCAAGCATAAGCAGCATTTGTATCGGTTAAATGTAGAGCAACGTAGTTAAATATCAGCTAATATTGAACCTCTATACAGCTTTTAAAGGATGATAAGGATCCCTTGGTAAATCAGCCAACAAAATTACAAGTAAATGTCTTTCTCTTCTACTTGTTAATGTCGAGCCCTGATTCAGTACCGTTCTTATATGGCCATGCTAGCAACAGTTCAGCTGTCACTGATAGTATCAGTACCGTTCGTATGTCCAAGGTAAAGCTAGATACAACTTTTGTTCTTTTTTATTATCTAGGTTGTAAATGATAACATGTTTGGTATTTCCTAAGTATCGCTAAATCCATTCAACAATGTTGTCTTATGTAGTTGTAATTATTATTTTTCCTTTAAATTTATAATACGTATTTGTATATTATGAATCAAGGAGTTTTCACACTGCTACATTTTCTTGCATGATTTAAAGCAACACTAACGATTATTCTTGAATACTGTAGGGAAATGAAAAGGAAAGGTAGAAGTGGGGATATTTCCAGCTTCTTCCTCCCTCTGAAAAGGGGTACTGAGACAAAAGAGGGAGAGCTGGAGAAAGAAGGAGAGCAGAGTGAGACAAAGCACAGTGATGGTGAACTGAGAAACAGAAACAAAGAAATAGAGAAGAGTCATGGAGATGGAATCAGCAGACCCACAGAAGAAAGAGATTCTGAGATAGGTGATGATCAGGACAAGGATACAGAGTAGAATGAAGATAGTGGGACAGACAAGGAACCCAGAGTTGGAAAGTAAGGGGAGACATAGAGAAATTGAAATGCCTACCCCAAGTGCCGCTGAACCACATGGTATGCTTGTGGTGTAGATAACCGTAAGCATTAGTTATTTGTCTTAGTGGACTGATTTTTGTAAAGTGTTGCTTTACTAGTAATTTCACTCACAATAATAGTGAAATAAATGCCACAAATATTACTGAAAGTGTTTGTGATATTAGGTTTGAGAAGGTCAGTATACTGTAATAGTAAGCAAGACTGCAGTCTAGTTTTGATTTTGGCGACAGTTGTTAATACAGTTGCATTGCTAATATAATCATTTTCTTCTTCAATGTTTTGCATGACTTTTTTTAGATGTGTCAAAATATACAAATAATGGACCAGTACAGCCACATTTGAAGGTATTTCCCAAAACCGTACAAGGAGGGGCAAGAAGATGCTTCCATAATGAGTGGTATGAAACCCACCCATGGGTTGAATATTCATAAGCTAAAGATGCAGCATACTGCTTTGTCTGTAGGCATTTTGGACTTGCAAAGGCCCAGAATAATGTGTTCACATCAGAACAGGGATATTGGAAGAAGGCCACTTTTAAAGACAGTGGGTTTCATTGAATGCAATGCAGTGAAGAAAGCTGATAAGAAAGCTATTTGTGGCAGGGGCGGGGGGGGGTGTTGAAAATGATTCACAAAATCAAAAACAACAAACAAATAATTTCTGCATATGCAAGTAGCAACGCTAGTGCTAAATAACTATTTAGCTAACTGGTCGGCTCCATGACGCCGGGTAAGTAGCTAGCTAGCTCCTGAGACTTCTAAACAAAAGAACGAAAGGGAACCTTTGATTACCACTTGTTCGTAGGTACCTCGAGAAAAGTAGCCTCAACTTTCATAGACCTTTAGCTACGGCACTAAAGCTGAAGGCTTGCTGTTATAGCTGTCAGTCTTACTAGAACGGCATAGGTATGCATCGTTGCTAACGTGTGCTGACGTTGTGACTGTGCGAATGTGAGAAAGATGTGTTAGTGACAGAGAGATGGAGGAAAAGCAGAGAAAGGAAATGCAGCTGAACGAATACGCTGCGTGTTTTAACCTAAATTGTTTTTGAAAAAAATTAAGAAACGCAATATGTGGCGGCCGGTGTTGTTTCTGTGGCGCACCGCCACGAATAAGTCTATGTGTGGGAAACACTGCAATGGTTGCATGGGGTGAGCACAAAAGAATGTCTGAAAACAACACATCTGTCCTAGGAATGATGAGTGAGGAAAATAAGCAACAAGTAATAAATAATCAAAACTAAATAAAAACGTTGGCTGAGGTTTTGCTGCTCACAGCCACTCAGAATATTGCGTGGACATGAAGAAACGGAAAGCTCAAAGAACAGAGGGAATTTCGTTGAGATCTTAGAACTTTTAGGTAGACTTGATCCGTTGGTGAAAAGTAGATTGTCACAGGGGCCCAGAAATGCAATGTACACCAGTAAAAACATTCAAAATGAGATCTTAGAATGTTTAGCAGGAATGGTGCGGGAAGAAATAATTAAAGATGTAAAAGACAGCAAGCAATTTTCCATTATAGCGGATGAATCCATAGATGTGGAAAAAAAAGAGCAGATATCTTTTGTCCTGAGATACTATTATGATGGTGTAGTACAGGAGAGCTTTCTCGAGTTCCAGGTAGCAGAACGCTTAGATTCTGCTGGTTTAACTGAAAAAATAATTTCTTTTTGGAAAAGTGGGGACTGCAATATAGAGAGAATCTTGTCGGCCAAGGATATGATGGAGCAGCAGTCATGAGTGGCAAGCACTCTGGTGTATAAACCAGAGTTAAGGAAGTGGCCAAGTATGCATTATATGTCCACTGCAATGGCCATTGTTTAAACCTTGTTATAGTGGACCGTGTTAAAAATGTCCATGAAGCTGGATGCTTTTTCTCTTTGCTTGAGAAACTTTATGTATTTATGTCCGGCTCATATGTCCACACAAAGTGGCTTGATGTACAAAAACAAATGTTCTGTGATGCACCAAGGGAGCTTCCAAAGTGACACTAGATGGGCCTGTCGATTCTTTGCGTGTCAAAACCTCACGGATAGATTGCCAGCTGTTATAAGAGTGCTTGAGGATATTTCAGATGAGGCTAACTCTGATAGAGCTACAGATGCAAGAGGGCTTCTCTCCCAAGTTCAGTTGAATTTCATAGGGCTACTTGTTGTATTTAGAAAGGTCCTTGGTGATATAAAGGGATTAACTGACATGCTCCAGTCACCAAACCTTGACCTCACAAAAGCAGTGGATCTTATTGAAGCCATTAAACAAACCTTTGAGGAGTATCGCAAAACAGATGAAAACTTCAATGAGCTGTGGGATACAGTCATAGAAATGTGTGATAATTGCAATATTCCTAAAGTCATCAAACCAAAAAGGTCCCAACAGACAACAAGCCGACTCCAACATAGTGTTGTCACATCCACACTTGGAAAGCGAACTCCACCAGAAACTTTTCTCCAAGTCCAACTGCAACATAATGATTGGCATTCAGGCACTAACTCCATCAAGCAGCAACTTCCTGAAAGAAGAAATGGTCTCGTTACTGGCAGAGGCATGGATCTGATCTCCAAGACCTGAAAAGTGAGCTCCGTCAAACTAAACGAGTTATTGAACAGAATATGGCGAAGGAGAATAACAATCCTGCTGATCTGATTGGATTCATCAAGTTCTTAGAGCCGTTCAAGGAGGTGTTCAGTGAGCTTTTTCGTTTATGCAAAATAGCTGTTGTATTACCAGTCAGTAGTGCTAGGTGTGAGCGCAGCTTTTCAACATTAAAACTTTTTAAAAATCACCTGCGCTCAACGATGGAGGAGGAGCGGTTAAGTAACTTAACCCTTCTAAATATTGAGAGCAAGCGTGCAAAAGCACTGGGCTTGGACACATTTGTCAAACGTTTTTCTGAAATGCATAATAGCAACCGCCGTATTCTTTTGCTTTGAGAATGTTGAACAGTGAGAATGTAAATCGATATTTTTTCGATTATTTTGACTGACGTCAACGCAGCAAACCACAAGAAGCTGGAATGTCCAACTTCACAGGGCCGTTTTTCTCTCTTCTGCAAGCGGCTACTCTTGCCGGTCAATTCCTGCAGCCGCGGTCCATGTCAAACGCACCTACAGGCTGTTTATCAATCCTAAGAACGCAAGGTTGAGATGCGGGATTTCTTGGTTATTGTGCAATACCCTGGCCCCGTAGCAGTATGACAACACTGGCATTATCAGTGCAACATTTGACAATCTGACAATGCCAAAACAAAAACATAAATAGGGACGTCAAAAAGCTGGAGGAGAGAAAGAAAAGAGAGGCCAGGAGCACATCAGCGGCCTCATGTATAAAAGATTGTGCAGATTTCATACCAGAAGATGGCGTACCGCAAACTCAAAGTACCTACGCTCAGAAATATTGACATGCATAGAACTGGTCGTACGCCAGGTCCTGCGCACCTTTCCTTTATAATTTCCTTTATTATATCACAATCAACGTGAGATTGACCGCACATGAACGAGCCACTGACCCCGCCTTGCCTCCTCCCATAAATGAATATGCAGATGGACTATAAAAATGCGCTCCTGAGGTCATTGTCTGAATTAGCGTATTTCTTCAAATAAACGCTGCCCTTGAATAAACGCTGCACCAAAAATAAACGTTATTTAATAAACGCTGTGGCATTAATTTGAAGAAACACCGTAAAATGGCTAAACATGCATAAAAGAAAATATTCACAGACTGTGAGATCGAGGTTCTGACAACAGAGGTGAAGGCGAGAAAATGTGTCCTGTTTGGCGGCCTGACGTCTTCAGGTATGAGCAACAAAAGAAAGTCGGCGGAGTAGAAAACTGTCACTTTTCGTTTTTTTTTTTTACCTGTAGCCCTTTGAGATTTAAATAAATATTAAGTGCATTACAAATACAATTATTATTGTTATTATTAAATGGCTGTAAATGCCGTGGGTTTGGAGAACCGGACCATGGCAGAAATCAAGAAGAAATGGTTCAAAATAAAACTTGAAACGAGTGGTGCATCGTAACAGCATGGCAGCTATAGGGTTAGCGTGGAGTGATGGGAAGTTCGGATCGTTTTACTGACTTGGTTCTTTGAATCTCATCCAGTAAAATGAACAAATCTTTTTTTGAGTAATTTTTTCATTTCAATAGGTGCGTTCGACATGGACTGACTTCATGCAGCGCTGCAGCCGGCTGACTTGAAACAGTGAATTCTGGTTAGACTTTTTGTCCGACTTGAGACGGCGCCAAAGCTAGATCACTGTGACGTAGCCATCAAAGTACCGTGAGATCAATTCGAGAACTGCCGGCTGTGTAGCCAAGCACATTTTCTCAAGAGCAACTGCACGGGTTATTATGACGACTGAACTATTTCATGATTGGCCAGACTCACACACGACAACTTTGACGTGTGTTTTGTAATTATTTTGACACCTTCAGTTTCGCTGATGCTCAAATCCGGACCAAACTATTTAATTGAATTAAAAATGTATGGAAGAAAGGGTTTTACGACACGCAATGGAAATACTACGTTTAATTATAAAGTAAAGTAAGCAAACAGCGCTTAATCGGCCGTGACTGACGTCAACACAGCAAACCACGAGAAGCTGAAATGTCCGATTTCACAGAGCCGTTTTCAACTCCTCCCCGACTGCAAGCGTCTACTCTCGCCGGTCGTTTCATGCAGCTGCAATCCATGTCGAACGCACCTAATGGGGGCGGTGGGTGTTCCTCAACATTTTTTAGCCAATTCCCTGGCCTTAATATGTCCACTGCAAACATTTATCATATGCTCATGTAGGACGGCATGTAAACCAGAAGATACTACTACTTTTAAAAGAAATTCCTGGATTAAAATAATGCATCATGACAGTTTGCATTATTCAAAATGGTCATTTCACACTAGCATTTAATTATCGCAGCAAACAATTACGCTGCACTGTAGGTAAGTACAAAAAAGTCAAAATAACAAAAACTGTAATTATTACTTGTCAACGAATATCATTCACGTCTTACTAAACCTAGTCACGCGAAAGTGAAGGAGGTAAACAAATCCTTTCTGTTTCCTCTTTTGAGCCTACACAGGTCACGTGAAAAGTGATCCAAAGACCCGTACCCAAAGCAAAATGGACGAATCATTTCTGTTTCTTTTAGCTAGCAGTACGAGCCTATGCATGTCATGTGAAAAAGGATTCAGACTCGTACCCGGCAGATGAATGAATCGTTCACCTCCCAACCGTCTCTTCAAATCAATGTTTAGTTCTTCTGACAACCGAGTCTTCGGATCAATGTTTTGTTCATCTGCCGGGTACGAGTCTTTGGATAGTTTTTCACGTGACCTGCACAGGCTCAGTACTGCTAGCTAGAGGAAACAGAAATGATTTGTTCATTTAGACTGGGTCTTCGGGTACAAGTCTTTGGATAATTTTTCACGTGACTTGCATAGGCTCAGAAGAAGAAAGAGAAAGTATTTATTTACTTCATTCACTTTCAATTGACTAAGTTTTGTAAGATGTGAATGATATTTGTTCACAAGTGATGATTATAGGTTTTGTTATTTTAACTTTGAACTTTCTTTTTTTAAACATTTTTTCTCGGCCACATGAAAATGAACACATCCTCTCTGTGTCTTTAAATGTTAAGGAGGAGGAGAGAGGGGGGCAAGCTAGGTAACCATATACAGTAAAGCAGGGGTACTCAATTAGAAAAGGTCCACTCACCAAATTTCCATTCAGTCGAGGGTCCGGAACGGATCATGGTGTATTTTTCTTGCCCTTACCTCTCCCATTGACTCCCATTCAAAATTGACTTAGGTTTAGGCACAGTGCCCGTTAGGGATGGGCGTGGTTAATCGAATATCCGGATATCCTAAAGTAAGTTAGTATTTGAATACTTTTTTCGAATACTTATGAGCGTAGTTTAATAAAAAAAATTTTTTTTATGAAAAACCGTTGCGTCGTGTTGTGAATTCTAATAGTTGTGACGTTAGAAATGATGAAAACCATCAAAAAAGGTAGGCTACGCCTGTGTTCTGCTGCGAGTCTCCTTTCATTTCATTTGGCGCTACAAGAAGCATTGTGTCCTGGCTAAGCAGTAGGCTACCTCGCAGCAACCTCAGTTCATGCAGTTTTTTCTACGGCGGCCTGCTCGTAAATCGACTCCGTACTGGCCTCTCCCCTGAGCATGTTTACGTGCTCATTTTCCTGAATAAAAATGTGTATGGCTAATTCAGTTGTGGCTTATTTATTTTCTTACCAGTAGCCATGTAGAGCTAGCGTAATCCGCTGTTTATGTTTGCATTGTGTGGTGGCACACCGTATCCTATAGGATTTCGGTTCCGAGTTAATATCCAAGTTAATATGCAATATATTACTCCATGTGTGTCTTTCGTTTTTAATCGAGGATAGCCTTCCCAATGTGTTTAATTTAGTCCAATGTAGCCTACTTTTTATTTCACATAATAATAGGCTAATCGCTTTTCAGCCAATTTAAGAGCCTACGTCTGAAGACGCAGCGTTTTTTCAAGTTCATTGTCTTTTTGTCATGTTAATAAATTGATCTTTCATTTGTTTTCTTTATTCAACCCTTATTTAATCTAATAGCTGAACAGTCCCAATTATTGCCAGAATGTGTGGTGGTTCATGTGTTTACTGTATGCTTTGCGTCACGGCAGGCTAATTAACGGAACCACATTAACAAAAATAGATTATCCGGATATTCGAAAATAATTTCGGATACTATTCGAATAGTGAAATCAGTTCAAATCTCCATCCCTAGTGCCCGTGCCCATGGGCATCTTTCTCCCATAGACCAAAGTTCGGGGGGTACTTTTGTTCAGTGTCTATGTTTTGTGTCATTGTCACGTTTCACGATAGATCTACCACTTTTGACAAGGGAAACCGTCTCATTGCAGATTAAACACATCGGTTTTGTGCTCCTCACCAGCAACACAAATGCGTTCTTGTCAGTCCATTCTGGCTGAAATTTGTGATTTTTCGGAATCAACTTTTCGCTGGCTTTTGTCACGCCATTATTTTTACTAAGGAAGAACAGGTATGCTGGCTACCATTAGCAAGTCGATTAGCTTGCGTTGTTGGGAATGACAAACACAAAGGAGAAGTTGTTCCACTCAAATAATGCTTGAACAGCTCCCTTTTTAAGTAATCACCGCCCATTCTCTGATGTAGGCTCTCGTATATCCTCCTCTTTAAAATGCCGACTACACACCCGGGTGTGAGGTGTAATAACGAAGTGATCCCTGCGGATGACGACTACCCATTTGTGTCTGAGCTCCTCATCCACAGGAAAGGTAAAAAAAAACTAAGCACACCGTTGTACTTACTTGAGTTCTGGCATAAAGGCACACAAGTGTTCGGCAGTGGTACCAGATGTTAGCTGATATTTGAACTTTTTCGTCGATTCTTTTCTCTTGACTAGCTTTGGACAATTAATATCGACGATGGATGCCGTTGCAGCGGAAGTAAACGCGGTGACTGAGAGTTTTAGGCGGAAGTACGTCAGCTCACCGTGGCATATAGGCAATTTAATCATTTTTATATTTTCTGGTATATATAAGTTAAGTTACCCAGGAGCTCTGTTGACATAGACTTAGCTAACGTTAGCAACAGCTTGATGAATTGAGTCATTGAACATAGGAGGAGAACACGCAACGTTCGCCAGCTAGCTAAAGCTCCGGTGGAGAATTCCAAATGAACGTATAGAGGGTTTTCAAGGCGCATCATCAGACCGGAAGTCGCCATATTGGAGGCACTCTGCATCACAACAAAGCACAGGCACTGAAGTATATACCGAACGTCGTCAAGGAAAGTGGTTAATTATTGCCATGTTTCAGGTTTTACCAATAGGACAGATCGAGAAAAACATTTGCAATATTATCGACTTCCAAAAGTTATTAAAAACCAGGGAGAGGAATGTGAGAGATTATCAAAGTAAAGGAGGCACTTGTGGTTGGCAATGCTCAACCAAGATCTACCAGGAATAAAATAGGACTGAGAGTCACTTGGCTACACCTTGAGTATCGCGATGATATCATACAGTTAAGGTTAGGTTGGTTAAAGACGTTATTGCATTACTTACTTTGGCCTTCACAACACAATGGTCGTTGATAACTTGGTTCTGCGTCTCCCTCACCCATCCACACACCATCTGGTTATAGGCCTCCAAACCTTTGTAGGATTTAAGGTCTTCCGCTGTGTATGGGGTTGATGAGAAAACCAGGTAGTTGACTATATCGAGATATGCAACTGAAGGAAGAATCACCGGGTTGTCACGGATCCAAGAGGGAGCTAACTCGTAGAGATCTGCACCGCCGATAAATCATAATTTCTCGAAACATCGCACATTTTCTTGTGGTCCAAGTCCTTCCCTAATGCCTTTGCATCTTGGATGCGTTTTGATGGTTGTTTGGACATGGCTACATTCACTTAAAGTATCCAAAGCGCACAATACTCCATTGTACTCCTTTCAGTTATTTACACCGAGTGCCTCCACAATGGCCGCGCATCCGGGTTACTGCCCAGAACGTAACGTCGGTGAAAACACTCTATTCAGCCCTTAGTGCCGCTTACACACAACAGTGACACTGGCAGATCGAAAGCTAATTTGAGACAATATAAAGATGGAAAACCAGGCTAAGAAACGTAAACATAATTACCTTCACTAGACAACATTTTGCCAATTGGACAAACGGCTATGTTTGTTTGTTTCTAGCTCCAAAAACGATTTTTCACTGAAATCATCCATCGCATGGAAATCATGCGCTCGCATTAACCATGGAAGTCCCTAACTAGCATCACATCAGGCACACACTTTACATACATTAGCAGGGGGGGGGGGGGGAGCGAAAGTGTCCCGCATTTGGGGTTTAGGAAGTTGGCAGAGTTGTCATGGTGATGGAAATGGAAACGTTCCGTCAAAATGAATTAACTCCATTGGCTAATAATATATAAAGGTCCGGGTTCGGATAGGAAGCCCCCTGGGTCCGGACTCGGACCACGGTCCGCTATTTAGTGACCCCTGCAGTAAAGCAACAAAATGATATTGCGCTAGTTAACTTACTTGTCCGAGGTTTGTAGCTGAACCAAGGAGAGTTGGTACTGATCCAGACTTTAATTTCAGACAGTCAGCAAGGCCAGCTTTGTATTAGCCCAAGTTGAGTCATCTTTGAAATGTTTGGCGCAGACAAAACTTTTGTTTCGGCTTATTTCCTGAGAAAATTGAATTTTCACTGGTTTGACACTGGTTCTTCAGAGGCTCGGATGAAGGAACTAAAAAATACTTTGGTTTAAATTTGTACATCCAAACACTGATCAACTTAGCCTGACGTTGTCATACTCTAGTCAGAATATGAGTCTGATAACTCTCCGTTGGGCTGTGACTGTGGGGCATGTTTCAACCGAACTCGTAAAACAAATGCCTCTTCGCTCAATTGGATAGACCTACAACCAATCATAGCAACGTAATATGTTGTTTGTTGAAAACAAATTCAACCCAAGCGCTCTTTCGTGACGTTGTTGATTACATTACTGTTGATCATCTGTCCATCATCGTATAAAGCCCGCCCTGGCAATTTCATTGGTCCGAACAGCTCCTGGTTTTATATAGTTTGTCCCCAATACGAGCCCCTCCAAACCCAACTTCCCGACCAAATTTTTTTTGTGGGCGGGGCTAAATTGGGCTGGAAGCCAAGCTATGATCAACTGCTATGCTACGTTCGTTTGCAAGCCATGATGTTTCTCGAGGAAAAAACAATATTGTACTTGCACGGTCGTAGCTCAGTTTCTCATGGATGGGACAGATTCTCTGGGCGGGCAAGGCAGAGAAAGGGGAGGTAACCTTCCCTCTTAGGACAACATAAGGAGAAGATTTTCAAAACCGAGCATTTGAGCTTTCAGTTTCTCAAAAGTGGAAAAGAATACCCAGGACTTGGTTTACACCTATCAAAATTTGTATCCACTGGGGGCCAAAGGCAGGCTATGGGAACTCAAATCCATGTTAAATAACCTCCTAAAGTGAAATGTTCATGTCATGGGACCTTTAATTAGCCTGACTGCCAGCCCAACTTATCCCCGCCCACAAAAACATTTGGTCGGGAAGTTGGGTCTGGAGTAGCTTGTTTGCGAAAAACTATATCCGAACAGGAGCTGTTTGGACCAATCAAATTGTCAGGGCGGGCTTCATACGATGATGGACAGATGATCAGCAGTAACGTAATCAATAACGTCACAAAAGAGTGCTTGGATTGAATTCATTTTCAACAAACAACATATTACGTTGCTCTGATTTTTTGTTCTGATTGGTTGTTGGTCTATCCAATTGAGCGAAGAGGCATTTGTTTTACGAGTTCGGTTGAAACACGCCCCATAGTCACAGCCCAACGGTGAGTTATCAGACTCATATTCTGGCTAGAATTATGAGTATCACAACGTCAGGCTAACCTTTAATAGTATCCCACTATTATATTTTTAAAATACTTTGAACACTTGAATACTTAAATGGACAGTAAAAATTTCCCACTTTACCAATATCACATTAAACCAAATTTGGGGGTTTGGTCAGCAGAGGGTCAAAGAAGGGTCAGGCTTCCTGTGTTTGGTTTTTCATGTTTTTTCCTTATGAATAGTTTAAGGGAGACTTTAAGCTTTTCATAAAGGTATACATTTATTTATATGGCCATGCGTTCATGGCAAAAAGTGACGCACATAGCCATTTTTGTGAGTGTCCCTCTTTACCTTTATTCACCTTACGTACTGTGTTGAACTAAAAGAACAATAGGCCTAAAGGATGCGCTGTCTATGCAGCTAGAAGCATTGGCACAGGCCTGTCCATTATACAGCTATAATAGCTCATGTATTTTTTCCTATTGGCATCCAGGTTTGATCAGTTGAGTAATTCGGTTATCAAGGAGGTCACATCCTTCCTGCTCTATTCTCGCGGAACAGGGAAATGCTGAATTGACTGACTGAGGATTTCCACAGGCTTTGGATGCAATAGCTGCGAGATGCTCCTCTCTTCTGGAGGAAAGTTATTTACAACAAGCACAGGCTCAATGTCGTTTGTCACATCTGTCCAAAATAATGTTGTGCATATATTCTATTCTACTTGACACACTTCCGTGTGCTTGGATGCCTCAAGTCCTCTGCTGTCTTTTAATGTTTCTGTGCTCAATGAAACATGACGGTGTCCTTAAGTCCATGGTTGAGAATGTGGATATGATCAGTCACAACCAGTATATCACAAATGGATAGAGATATCTTGATAAGCCTACATATATCACACTGGATACTGTAAGAGCCTTTTTTGGCCCTTTTCCACAACACCTTATAGACCCGTTTTTTAATGTTTTCGATCTGGTGCCTACCTGGTACCCTGAGGGTCTTCTAGTACCTTTATCTTAGTTCTAAGCAAAAGCAAAGCTATTTTTTTGCGCGGCGATAATATAAAGTCAATGCAAACAGGCGAATTTGCGCTGAAAAAATCAAGGTTTGGAAATTCAGGTTGCCAAATTCATACAGTAAATTTCAGTTCAATTAATTTAATTTTTCCTTCCATTCAGATGGTTGATCCAATCCCCTGCCAAGTATTTATTTTAATTGCCTGCCCTTTTCCAGACAGTTTCCCAGGAGGATTTCACAAAGGTACGTGTAACAAACCATCTGGCGAATCAGGTTAATGACGACCAGTCTAGTGGAAAACAAAACACAGCACGTAGAGTTGAGTCAAGTTCAGCTGATGCCGTATATGGAAAATAAGCTTTTGACTCGTTCACATATTTTTAGGTCACTTCCATTTTGTGGATTAGGCCTACTCCAGGAAGCGAAATTAAACATTGTCAAATGGTTCGTTGTCAAGCTTCTTGGACATCCGAGGATAAAAACACTGTAGCTGCAGATGTTGTCACTGAACTAACTATTCTGCCCATTCTCTCAAACCGTCAGTGTACCCTCATTTCTTATTGTGCCATCATGGTGTCCTCATGAATATAAACCGGTTTATGATTTTAGAAAGATGCTTCCATTGTAGCTGGCCCATTTCTTCCCATATTCCAGAAGTCCTTACTTCCATGTTGGGTCTCAGTTGTGGGTAAGCTATGGGAGAGATTCTGGAGAGGTAAGGGGGGGACAGGAGTATAGTAGTAGCATGAAGAGAAGTACACATTTACCCATTACAAGCTTAGTTAACTGCAGTTGCAAGGCAGAGAGGACATAACAGCTTTATCCTTAGACTGTCATTGGACATAGTCAGAAAAACTGTATCTCTTAACTTCGGAATGCAAATGACAGGTGTGTGAAGCTTACGTGCTGTCTGATTTACTGCCAACGTTTCCATGTTCCACTTATTCTATGTCAATCACAGGTCGATGACTCAATTTTACACTCCAGTATTATGCTAAAACTAAAATAGAAGTTTCATCGTTTCTCTTACCTCAATTAAAATATTGCTGCCATAATCTATAACCAGTGGAGGATTTTGCACATAAAACACAAAACAAGATATCCATTTTAGCATATAAGGCAACAGCCGTTTCATACCAATTAAAATTATAAATATTTCTACTGACAGCCTGCAACTGACCCCGTCATGGTGAAAGTGTATATTATGTAAAAAAGATTCACTGATCCGGGACAAAGGATCAAAGCCGTTAACACTGGAACTATGCCTTTAGTAAAAAACATTGTTGCACTGCATTGGCAACAAAAAGTTGGCAACAGAATTGATGTACTCTTTGCTTAGCATACAAGCCAGAACAGAGATTATCTCGTATGAGACGGAGATCAATCAGATGTGCTTACTGTTTTGGCAGTCGTTGGTATTGCGGTAGTCTGCCATAGATGTTTTGCTTGCCCAGTCAGTGGTGTAGCTGACCTGGAAAAGACAGATTGAACCACAGTGTGAAAGCTGCTGTTCAATGCAAGAGCACACCTGCTGTGTGGAGTACCCTGTTATCCGCTCATAATGCGGATGAAGTCCAAAAGGCCAAAATTGCTTTCAGCAATCAAATGAGTCCAGTGATTGTTAGAAAAGTTAAAGATGTAACTGTTATCCTGTATAAGAATAATTTTGTGTTCAGTATTCCTTGTGTGCAAAAAGGCCTACCCCCAAAAGTGAATTTTGGGTAACACTAGGCTTATGTAAACAAGGGGACCTGGGCTGACCACTACCTTACTGGAGGGGCCATAAAAGAGTTAATCATATTGTCAAGCTTAGTGGGGCGCACCAGGTCTATGCAAGGCAGTGACGTGCGGTGATGTCAGTAAGAGGCTAGGCACTGAGTTATGAAGCCAGATTAGCTAATTTATTGTTAGGCTAATATGTCATAACAGTAAAGGCAGTAAACAGTACAAGCAGTAGCCTACAGCCGCTGAATGTTAGCACAGTCACATAGCCAATCTTTTCTTCCATACCAGTCTGTTTGAAACAGGGGCGTAGCCACGGGTAGGCCTGGGTAGGCACAGGCCTACCCAATTTGTTCTAAGGCCTACCCAAAAATATCTACGAAAAATTATGCACCGGGTACACATTGCAAAGTAAATAAGTAAAAAAAAAACTGAAAATATGTCTATCAGTATTTTTCTAGGCCTACCCAAAAATATTTTTCTGGCTACGCCCCTTGTTTGAAACAATCGAAAACATGTTGACCCTTTTGCTGCAGTAGTCCATCTAAATCTGGCGTAGACTTCCATCTTGCTATTACTCATTTTTTGGATAAAATCGAGCTTGGAGAAATCCCTCAACTCTGAATATCGGCAGACACCGCTGCTGTCATTTTGACTTGAATTTTGCGGGGATTACGTTTACAATTAAGCCAGTGTAATGACGTTAGCTGCGCAAATGTCCAGTAATATCTCGATTTGAATTGGTCCATGTTTGATACGTAACGTAAATGATTACTGGCTAAACATATTTACGTGCAAAGGCACAGAAGAGTTGTGCCTTTTGACGTACATGTTGAAGAATACAGGATTTTGAGTTTTTTGCTTGTCGTCCGCAATAAATGGACAGTAAAAGCACTGCTTAGTCTACCATTTTTTGTATTTGATTATGCGTATCTGCTACATTTGTCACCGTAACGTCTTAATAATTTGAATTACATACATATTGAATATGTAAATCACAAGAATAATCAGTAAAAATACAAATACAAGTTTATTAAATAAAATGATTTAATTTAAAAAAATACGTTTGAATTTTGGCAGGGTCGGCAGTGCCTTCCCTGACTTCACGTCACAGATGCAAGGGAGCCAATGAAGGAAGAGCCATGGGACATTTGCATGCCTTTGTTTTACCCAATAACTGACGAGTGCGTCTGTTTAAATAGCTTGCTAGCACAACATGCTAGCGGACAAACTTTGTAGCACAATGGCATGTGATGTTTTTGTCTCCTTGTGGGCCGGCCGCAAGCAATAAAGCTTTCTTAACTTGTTCACCGACTGATTGCAATGCTTGATAGATTGATAGGAAGAATCCGTCTCTGACAGTGATTGTCATTTATCAAGTGACCTGCAAACATTCGCCATCTGCCCCTTAATTACATCACTGAGTCATGCAACTGACTTGCTGTATTTGAGTGATTCACTGTAGGATGAAGGTTATTGGGTGTCATTTATATTCATCACTTATATCGGCAGGGTCATGCGGTGATATGTGTTGTAGGCAATCAAGTAAATTGTAGTTTCTTCACAAGTAGGCTTGTTACACATCTTTTTTCTTCTCTTTCCCAGCTTGATCTCCGATAAGAACAATAAGGTGACACCTTCTTGACAACCACGCGTGGGCTACCCTGCCAGCTTTGATAGCTTCTGATCTTATCTGGTGTCGGACACAGAAAGCCAATTACTGTTGAGTACAGAATTGACTACAAATACTGCCCAGTGGACTATAACAGTTCTATATTTGTGTAATCATGATGGATTAGATTCCACAAGTTTAACCAGCCACGTAGACGTTAACATTATATATTCTTTCCACCGCTTTGATTAGAAAAATCATTAGTTTGAAGCATTAGGAGCTTCTATAAATAAAAGTGTGTCTTTCCTTCTACATTTGAAAACAACAGTAACACAGGGATATCTATCTTCTTTCATAGGTGGAGCCTAAACTGTCAATCAAAACCCCAAATTTCAACCACAGTCCATATTTAGACGTGTCAGAACAGAGGGCTGGGGGCTGCACGGTGATTGAAGTGGGAATCATGTCATTCTTATCAGGAGGTGCTCACAATGCCTAGGCTACCTGTGGAGGTTGTGTTGAGGGACACAAGAAAGACACTTTAACAATAGTTTTAATATTGAAACTGAATAGAAGACAAACATACACACACACACTCAAGCTGACTTGCATTGGGATTTGAGCCACGTAATAATATGCAATATGAATGCCATGCCATGGGTTAGACCTGTAACCACGGACCTCCCAAGAACGTTGGTACAAATCTTTAGTGGAGCATCATCTTTTTGTCATCTCATATTTAGTCGCATTGATGCAGCACAGCAGTGACCTACATTGGAAAAGGCTATTATCAACCGCTGGTGCTTCCCACGCAATCAGAGGTGTGTTGCTAGGAGACATTCTGATCAGAGGGTATTACACTGAGATGGTGAGGATACAGAACACACTAGTGATGGGTCGTTCGCCAATGAATTTCTTGTTGGCGAACGTTGGGAGCTAGCTTGCATATCCGAGGAGCCAACTCTTTTTTTAATAGATTACAAATATAGCCTTTCGAAATTAAATGATTATGTAATAATGAATTATATAGGCCGAACACGCAGTGTCAACCAATTATACTGCATGAGGGAGGGCTGAGCCAACTTACACACACAGTCAGATGAGTAATCGAAACTCAGAGAGCCATAACAAATAAATGCATTTTTAAAGACATTGTGGTTAAGGTAGAGCATGATTTCATTTAATAAGTTAATTAGAATTGTTTTCACACCTATCATAGTCAAAGTCATAGTTAAAACATTTATTTTTTTAAGAGTCGTTTGGGAGCCAAAAGAGCCGGCTCTTTTCAGTGAGCTGAGTCAAACGAGCCGGCTCACACAAAAAAGAGCCGGAATGCCCATCACTAGAACACACTATGGAACAAATAATAAATAAAAACCTTGTTACTCTGGAATTCAAGCTGTTGGGTAACTAGAAGAACTGGCGTACCCAGAGTGCAGATGGATTTAATTTCATTCTCATTCAAATAATTGAAACATCCTTCAGAGGCACCAGGGACCAACTCCTGTTTTACATACAATCAAAACATGAAATGGCAAGTTTTGATTAATTATTGGACACAACAGGGTTGACATCTGACATTATAATTCACAAGTATCTCATTGACCTTTTTCAGCCCTGAAAATATTCAGTAGATATCACAGACATAGGAATAGGTTTCATATATCAAATCAGTAAATAAACCTTGGATATGTTCCCAAGCACAATAAAACCAAATATTGCTTAAAGAATAGTCTGTACAAACGCTCTCATGTTAGTGAAGGATAATGTGCTGTATTTAAAATGATCCTGGAAATAAACTTACATACAGTTTGATAATGATTGGATTTCTGATAAGATAAACACTAAAGCAATGCTGCCCTCGTCTGGTCAACAGTGTTACTGCTTGTACTCCACTGGCACTGAAAGCATCCTTGTAAAGGGCCTGGGGTACGGCGTTCATTTTAGGACATCCTCAGACTCAAACGAAAAGGCGTCAAGTCTCAGACCAAACGGCTTCAGTCTCAGAAAAACCTCTGTCATTCTCAGACAAAACGCCCTCAAACTAAACGCCGTCAGAAAAACCTCTATCATTCTCAGACCAAACGCTCTCAAACCAAACTCCATCGTTCTCAGACAAAACGCTCTCAAACCAAACGCCATCGTTCTCAGACAAAACGCTCTCAAACCAAACGCTATCGTTCTCAGACCAAACGCTCTCAAACCAAACGCCATCGTTCTCAGACAAAACGCTCTCAAACTAAACTTTGTCAGATTTTTTGTTATCAAAGTTAGCTAGATGGGGGAGCTGCTGACTAGCTTTCTGAATTAGCTTAAGTAGCAGCTTTTAAAGTGAATACCATGGTGTTGTTTCTGTTAACTGGTACAGCAATAAAACTTACTTTTGATATAGCTAATACAAAATAGTTGTTTTCTGCAAGCTAGTTCACTCATGTAACGTAAACCCATGTGTAGTCCTCCGGTTGCCATGGATATACTGCAAACAAACTTTGGTAAAGAATCATAAACGTCATCAACACGCGGTGCACAAGGGTTTTCTGATGCCGTTTGGTTTGACGTCGTTTTGTCTGAGTCTGAGGATGTCCTAAAAGGAACACGCTAGTGGTGGAGTTTGTAGAATCCATGGCAACCGAAGGACTACACATGGGTTTACGTTACACGAGTGAACTAGCTGGCAGAAAACAACTGAGAACGATGGCTTTTGGTTTGAGAGCGTTTTGTCTGAGAACGATGGCGTTTGGTATGAGAACGATGGCGTTTGGTTTGAGAGCATTTGGTCTGAAAATGACAGAGGTTTTTTTGTTTGAGGACGTTTTGTCTGAGTTTTTGTCTGAGAACGATGGCGTAAAAGTGTACGTACGCCCAAAAGCCTAAAATTATGGAAGCAAATTGTGACAAAAATTAAAAAGCATTTCCAGAAACTTCTCCTTTTCCCCTCCTTGAGTCACCACCTTACCGCGGTGGACGGGTTTGCGTGGCCTAGTGATCCTGGAAGCTATGTTGTCGGGGGCTTTATGCCCCTGGTAGGGTCACCCAAGGCAAACAAGTTCCAGGTGAAAGACCAGACAAAGCGTGGCTCAAAAAACCAACCATGAAGAGAAACATAAATGGTTCTCAGTTGCCCCTGCCCGGAAGCGGGTCACCGGGGCCCCCCCCTGGAGCCAGGCCCGGGGGTGGGGGTCGATGGCGAGCGCCTGGTGGCCGGGCCTTTTCCCATGGGGCCCGGTCGGGCACAGCCCGAAGAGACAACATAGGACCCTCTTCCAGTGGGCTCACCATCCGCAGGAGGGGTCATGGGGGTCGGGTGCAGTGTGAGACGGGCGGCGGCCGAAGGCGGGGGCCTTGGCGGTCCGATCCTCGGCTGCAGAAGCTAGCTTTAGGGACGTGGAATGTCACCTCGCTGGCGGGAAAGGAGCCTGAGCTGGTGCGCGAGGTAGAGAGTTTCCAGCCAGATATAGTCGGCCTCGCCTCGACGCACAGCATAGGCTCCGGAACCAGTCTCCTTGAGAGGGGCTGGACTCTCTTCCACTCTGGAGTTGCCCTTGGTGAGAGGCGTCGAGCTGGGGTGGGAATACTTGTTTCCCCTCGGTTCGGCGCCTGTACATTGGGGTTCACCCCGGTGGACGAGAGGGTAGCCTCCCTCCGCCTTCGGGTGGGGGGACGGGTCCTCACTGTCGTTTGTGCTTATGCACCAAACGGCAGCTCAGAGTACCCACCCTTTTTGGAGTCTCTGGGGGGGGTGCTGGAAAGCGCTCCTCCCGGGGATTCCCTTGTCCTCCTGGGGGACTTCAATGCTCATGTGGGCAATGACAGTGAGACCTGGAGGGGCGTGATTGGGAGGAACAGCCCCCCCGATCTGAACCCGAGTGGTGTCTTGTTGTTGGACTTCTGTGCTAGACACGGCTTGTCCATAACGAACACCATGTTCAAGCATAAGGGTGTTCATATGTGCACCTGGCACCAGGACACCCGAGGTCTCAGTTCAATGATCGACTTTGTAGTCGTGTCGTCGGACTTGGGGCCGCATGTCTTGGACACTCGGGTGAAGGGAGGGGCGGAGCTGTCAACTGATGAGTTGGCTTCGATGGTGGGGGAAGACGCCGGTCAGGCCTGGCAGGCCCAAACGTAATGTGAGGGTCTGCTGGGAACGGCTGGCGGAACCCTCTGTCAGAAGGAGCTTCAACTCCCACCTCCGGGAGAGCTTCGATCATGTCTCGGGGGGAGCCGGGGACATTGAGTCCGAATGGGCCATGTTCCGGGCCTCCATTGTTGAAGCGGCTGACCGGAGCTGCGGCTGCAAGGCGGTCGGTGCATGTCGCGGCGGTAACCCTCAGACCCGGTGGTGGACTCCGGAGGTGAGGGATGCCGTCAAGCTGAAGAAGGAGGCCTATCGGACCTTATTGGCTGGTAGGACTCCTGAGGCAGCTGATGTGTACCGGCAGGCCAAGCGGTATGCGGCTTTGGCGGTCGCGGAGGCAAAAACCCGGGCATGGGAGGAGTTCGGCGAGGCCATGGACAATGACTTCCGAACGGCTTCAAAAAGGTTCTGGACCACCATCCGGCGGCTCAGGAGGGGGAAGCAGTGCTCTGTCAACACTGTATACTGTGCGGATGGTGCGCTTCTGACCTCGACAGGGGACGTCCTGGATCGGTGGAAGGAATACTTCGAAGACCTCCTTAATTCCACCAACACGCTTTCCGACGTGGAGGCAGAGTCTGGGGACATCGGGGGAGGGCCCTTCTATCTCTGGGGCTGAGGTCGCCGAGGTGGTTAAAAAGCTCCGCTGTGGCAGGGCCCCTGGGGTGGATGAGGTCCGCCCGGAGTTCCTTAAGGCTCTGGATGTTGTAGGGCTGTCTTGGCTGACACGACTCTGCAACATCGCATGGACATTGGGGACAGTGCCTCTGGACTGGCAGACCGGGGTGGTGGTTCCCCTCTTTAAAAAGGGGGACCGGAGGGTGTGCTCCAACTTTAGGGGGATCACACTCCTCAGCCTACCTGGGAAAGTCTATTCAGGGGTCCTGGAGAGGAGGGGCCGTCGGATTGTCGAACCTCGGATTCAGGAGGAGCAATGTGGTTTTCGTCCTGGCCGTGGAACAGTGGACCAGCTCTTTACCCTCCGCGGAGTCCTGGAGGGTACATGGGAGTTCGCCCAACCAGTCTACACATGTTTTGTGGATTTGGAAAAGGCGTTCGACCGTGTCCAGAGTTTGGTCCGCATTGCCGGTAGTAAGTCGAACTTGTTTCCGGTGAGGGTTGGACTCCGCCAGGGCTGCCCTATGTCACCGATTCTGTTCATTACTTATATGGACAGAATTTCTAGGCGCAGCCAGGGTGTTGAGGGGGTCCGGTTTGGTGACCTCAGGCTCGGGTCGCTGCTTTTTGCAGATGATGTGGTCCTGTTGGCTTCATCGGGCCGTGACCTTCAGCTCTCACTGGAGCGGTTTGCAACCGAATGTGAAGCGGCTGGGATGCGAATCAGCACCTCCAAATCTGAGGCCATGGTAATCGACCGGAAAAGGGTGGAGTGCCATCTCCGGGTCGGGGAGGAGATCCTGAACCAAGCGGAGGAGTTCAAGTATCTCGGGGTCTTGTTCACGAGTGAGGGAAGAATGGAGCGTGAGGTCGACAGGCGGATCGGTGCGGCGTCCGCAGTGATGCGGGCTCTGCATTGGTCTGTCGTGGTGAAGAAGGAGCTGAGTCAAAAGGCGAAGCTCTCTATTTACCAGTCGATCTACGTTCCTACCCTCACCTATGGTCACGAACTATGGGTAGTGACCGAAAGAACGAGATCGCGAATACAAGCGTCCAAAATGAGCTTTCTCCGCAGGGTGTCCAGGCTCTCCCTTAGAGATAGGGTGAGAAGCTCGGTCATCCGGTAGGGGCTCAGAGTAGAACCGCTGCTCCTCCGCGTCGAGAGGAGCCAGCTGAAGTGGCTCGGGCATCTGATTAGGATGCCTCCTGGACACCTCCCTGGTGAGTGGTTCCGGGCACGTCCCACTGGGAAGAGGCCCCGGGGAAGACCCAGGACATGCTGGAGGGACTATGTCTCTCGGCTGGCCTGGGAACGCCTCGGGGTCCCCCAGGAAGAGCTGGTGGAAGTGGCCGGGGAGAGGGAAGTCTGGGCCTCCCTGCTTAGGTCGCTGCCCCCGCGACCCGATCCCCGGACAAGCGGTAGATGATGGATGGATGGATGGAAATGCATTTTCATTTTAAGAATGTGGCTGCATTATTTGACTCAAATGAAATTAGTAATCAATCATCCTATTTGATCATGGTGCTTCTTCAAATTGTGCAAACACTGTTAGAATTAGCTGAGCAGGTAGAAACTAATAATATATCTGAGTCTGATGCCCGTGACCGAGTAGAACAAGTCATAGAGAGCTTGGCTGCATACTCTGCCGTCACAGATTTACACATTAATGAGGTTGCCATAGTTTGAGACTGTGGAGCCTCAAACGACCAACCATCAACATCCAGTTCGAGTCCATTGAAAGTTATTTATTAAATGGTTTAAAAATAAAGGAAATAGCGGAGCTGTTCGGCGTATGCCACCGCCCCCTACCGAACAAGATGGGTAGCTGGGTCAGCAGGGAGCTGAAGAACAGCGGCTACTGACGTCACTCTGCTGCAACGCTCAGAATGCATTTTCATTTTCGAATTGTGGGCAGTTCTTTGCTAGCCTGGTCCTAACCAGACCCTCGTACATTTCATTTGTACAGAGGGTCTGGGATCGCCCCATTGACAAGCGTTAACTTCCTTGGAGGCGGGTCCTCTGTTGAAGTTTAAAACTATTGGATCTGCCCAGAGCCACTCTGATCTGCTATAATCAATCGCAAGCGTTCATCTTAGCCAACTCCTTCACCTCTACTGTAACGGAGCTAGCTGGCGTAGCTGGAAAATCAAACTTTTTCCAAACCCCGTGGGGGAGGAGGGCTACAACATCATGGCCACCTACAAAACTCAGCAAGGAGTGTTCTTGCTCCGGCTTTAACTTATGGATATTCGGCAGCATTGCCACAACCTCAGAATAACTTCGCTCGCATCTTTCTCCGCCGCCATTACTGAACTACTCAAACTAGTGCACGCCATTAACGTCATCGTTCTCAGCCACTCCCTCTGTTCGCTGATTGGACCTACAAAAAATGTGTTTCTGAAAACCGACTTCAAAGTCAAGCTCCCAGACCTAATACAGAAACAAAATCCAAATTGAGAGGAAGTACGTGGGAGGGCAGAGTCAGGCTTGTTCTTTGCGGGCAGAACACGAAAATGAAAATGCAATGTACGCTTTTCTTTTTGATTATGGCATAAAATGTGCAGTCTTGAAGAAGAAAATGCAAATGCAAATAGGATGATTGATTACTAATTTCATTTATGAGTCAAATAATGCAGCCACATTCTTAAAATGAAAACGCTTTTCTGGAAATGCTTTTTCATTTTCAAATTTTACATTTCAAATTGAATTTTGGTATGTATTTGCTGGGGCATATTTTGAAAATTAAATTTCAAATGTATTTTTCGTTTTCATTTTAATTAAGTGAAAGAATGAGCAGTCTTAAAGAAGAAAATTAAAATGCAAATAGGTTGATTGATTACTAATTTCAGTCAAATAATGCAGCCATTCTTAAAATGAAAATGCATTTCTGGAAATGCATTTTCATTTGAATTTTGGTCACGACTTGCTTCCATATAAAATGGCGTACGCACACAAAAATTCAGATTTATAAAACCGTGCGTACGCACACCTGTACGCAATGTTCCCTTTATAAATCATAGATTACCCACGAGTGTGCGTACGTGAATCAGCATTGTACCCCGCCCTGAACATGCCCATTTTTATCCATAAATAGTCAATGCAAAGCACCTCATGAATGCTAATCTAGTATCTCATCATGACCCTGGCATACGATTGTTCTTTACGTTGAATCATAGCGCATGACAACTTCTCAGACACTGTTAGCCTATTGGTGGGGCCCGACAACTCCGTAAATTTGGTGGCCGGTAGATCACCAATAAAAAAAAACTGTGCGAGTGGCGTCAACTGTGCCAGTATAATGCCAGTCGAGATACAATTTGAAAACAAACAAAAGCGTTTTGTTATGAACAGTAATCTATTAAAGTCTGGACTGATAACGAGGACGTAGAGTGTAGCGATTGCACGGTAGCTTAACAACTGTATTTCCAGTTTTTGACATATGAGGATATTTGCACAGTATTAAATAAATATATTTAGTTATACACTGTGTTCTGCAGTTATATAAAGGTAGGATATGTGATGTTATCCTGTATTCCATGCAGTCAGGGAAACTCCCCCTCCTGAACTCCCGTAGTTGACAATCTGATGGTGAGGAAGCGCTGAATTTTTATTTAAAATTTGAGTTGGATTGTACAAGGTGGATTATCAAATGCAATTGGAGTATTAATGAAAAAAAAAAAAAAAGCAACTTGAGAATTTGAAGGTTATACTGTCAAACTGACTGAAGAACAAAATAACAACGTGAAACAATGAAGATAGTGTGGCTCATTGGCTAGTCAATTCCCATGATGCAAGGCGGTAAACAGTGTAAAAAATTGCTGACAAGTTTGCCGTTTGTTCGAAATAAAAATGTAACTTCATGAATTTTGTTTTTTAATTGTGTCTGCTTAGAATGTAGTGTTTTGTTGTGTGGTAATTGCCATTGTTGTGCGGGTTTACCATTGTAACCATTAGATAAATAACTGTTACGTTTCATTAGAAGAGCTGAATTCAACAATGTATTATACCTCTGCAGCAAGTAGTTTCCTCCAAAAGCTGCAGTGTGACTTTGTGAGGGCCCCTGTTCTCGCCATGTGACGCAAGATCTGATCTGAGGCGTCTGAGGGTCCCCTAAACCTTTTAATTTATTAGTAAGTCATAGTGAAATTAAATTTATTAAGTTTACTTTTGAGGTACTTACATTAATTGAAAGTGCACTTGAAAATATTGCAAAGTATACTTTGAGGCTCTTTAGGAAGTATACTTTATGAACTGAAAGTGCACTACACAGGCTACTTTACAGTATTCAAAAGTAAACCTTGAAATACACTATAAGTGTACTTTAAAGTGTACTAAATGACCTAAAAAATGGGCCAATTCAGTTTACTTAGTACAAAAATAGTATATAAATAAGTACACTGCTAGTATACTTTAAGTAACATGATAATAGTATACTTTTTATACTAAGTATACTTACAAAATAAACTTGAAGTATACTTCTTTTTTGTAAGGGCACACTTCGGTTGTGGATTAGCCTGAGGTTGTCATACTCATAATTCTAGTCAAACTAAGAGTCTGATACTGCTTCGTTGGGCTGTGAGTATGGGGCATTTCAACCGAACCCGGACAAAAAATGCCTCTTCGCTCAATTAGATAGACCTACAAACAATCAGAACAACGTAGTATGTGAAGAACACCGTAGGAAGGATGGCAGAAACATATTTTCGATCGATAATGCCTTGATTGCGTTTCTCTGTTCCTCTTTCAAAATTAATGCGCTGTCAATGTCTTCTAAAACAGACTCGATGGCAGAATCTACATGGCTGTTTATCAATCCGAAGAATGCTGAGAACGCAATTACAGTACATTCTTTTGAAGAACGTTCTTGCAAGCGTCCTTGCGAGAATGGTCTTACAAGTCCGCAAGGACTTCTGGGAAATCAGAAGTGTTCTCGCTGGTCAAGTCACCATCCGATGCATCCTCGATAAAAGGGGCGGATCAGGAACGTTTCCGGGTATTTTTGGCGTTCTTGGTGACTTGTGTTCTTTGGATTGGAACCATACTTGGGCAATGAAAGATTACGTCAAACGAGTTCGCAAGAACGCAAGAACGGAAAAAAACGTGGATTGATAAACATCCCATATCTCAGCTCTCCAGCGGCAGCCATGTTTGTTGAAAACAAATTCAACCCAAGGGCTCATTGGTGATGTGATTGATTACGTTACTGTTTATGATCTGTCCATCATCATATAAAGCCCGCCCTGACAATTTGATTGGTCCGAACAGCTCTTGTTCTGACATCGTTTTCCCCAACCGAGCGACCCCAGACCCAACTTCCCGACCACATTTTTTTGTGGTCGGGGTTAGGCCTATAGTATACGGTTAGCTGGCTTGCAAATCCTGAGGATAGCCAACTATAGCAGACCTTTCTATAAGGGTTGTGCGATACTGAAAAATTTGGTATCGATCCGATATTAAGTAGTAAATACAATATAATTGCTACTATTTCGGCGAAGCTCTCAATATGATGTAAAAAAAAATAAAAAAAAATTGGCAGTTGCCTCCATCTCTTCAGCTACGGCCAACGTTTCGACCACTGTAGCCATAGATAGACATAATAAAGAGTAGACGCCGCATTGGCAGCTGGGCGCGAGAAATGCGGCTGCCATCTTGGACATGGCAAATTCCTAGTTGCGTAGCATCAGAATAAACAAGGTGCCAGCATATTCCTGCTCAAATCGGCAAACAATCGCAAACAGGGCTCAGGGGATTACTTTTCACAAGTAAGATTTAACATTACCATACTATTGGTTGCATTTTGTTAAAAGAATAACTATGTTCTGTAACATGTATGACCTTTGCTGCAAAGCAAACCGCGTGAAAATCAGTACGGTATGATTAATTAAATGCGCTTGACAGCTCTTTGCCCCAGCCAAACAGATTACACTGAGTGGAGCGGTTTCCCGTTCCAAGATGGCGGCCCCACGGCTTGTCAGCGCTAGTAGGCATTAGCGGTCGATGCGGCGTCTACTCTTTAGCATGCAATATTTCATTCATTGAATCTTCACTAGGTGCTGCCATTTTGAATTAGTCAAAATCAGTCGATACAAGTTGAACCACCAATCAGAGGCTTTAACCCGCCCCCTGACTTGGTGACGGGTGACGAAAGATTTATTTTGCTACATCAAACACCGTGGATACACTGTGGATAAATTAACGTATAAATAAATGTGAACAAATGAAAATGTAAATCAATATATATATATATATATATATATATATATATATATATATATATATATATATATATACACACACAAGTACATGTAACATGTATATATTTAGTGTATCATTTTATTAATTTTATTATATAATTATTTATTTATTCAAGTATTTTGCCATTCAATTATTATGTATTTAAAGTTTTGGCCCCTAGAATCCTCCATAATTTCTGTCCTGTAAACACATTATTCTTTCATAGCTGTATTAGTATATTTATTTTGAAGGATTCTAAAAGTGTTGTTTAAATGTTGTGCTATTATTTGCAGCAGGACCTTCAGAAAAAGTTATCATTTTGTACCCTTGGGGTTTAGCTGTTTTAGCTCTGTAATGTTCTGGTTTAAAACTGGAAAGTGGCTCTATATGAAGCAACAAGCTTAAGTTTTGATTCTGAAAAGCCTCAAAAGGTAAATTAATTCACAGGACCACCGAAACACTAACTAAAAAATGCACAAACAAGATGTTTTGTGATGTATGATGTTTCAAATAGCCTACTCACAACATTGCTGTTACAAGATTGATAGAATAGCATGTACTGGGAGTCAGATGGCTGAGCAGTTAGGGAATTGGGCTAGTAATCTGAAGGTTGCCAGTTTGATTCCCGGCTGTGCTAAATGACGTTGTGTCCTTGGGCAAGGCACTTCACTCTATTTGCCTCGGGGCAACGTCCCTGTACTTACTGTAAGTCGCTCTGGATAAGAGTGTCTACTAAATTTACTGGAATAAACCTTTTGGAACATCGTTAGGTTTGTGGTGGTCATCTGAATATCCTTTCTTTTGAGGCTTTTTACAAATCATAACTCACAACTCAACTTTCACATTTGTATCATTTTTTTCACGGGATGCTTGTTCCATAATATCTACTAACTGATAACCAAAAACAAAGTGAGGACCTTCCCTCCTGAGGATACCGTCCTGTTACATACTGGGGTGTAAACAATCAGGTGTAAAAGTGTATACAATTTTCAGCCAGTGGCAGAGTGTTTACAATGTGAGTTGATGTGCCAAGTGCTTGGGAAATAGATAGCTAGGCATAGATATTAGCAATCGTTTTGGGGGATTTTGACGGAAGTCAATTTATTCTGAACAGTGATGAGCCAAAGCTTCTCATTCTGATGGCAGCACCCTCATGCCTCCTCCGGGGGGAGCCCTATAACAGATGCCGCAGGTCATGGACTGCACATGCTGACCTGGTCTGCAGACTAGTTGAGAGAACAATACTGCAGCTTCAGTTCAACTGTACTGAAAATAGTAGAGTCAAGATAAGGAGCTATGTCCAGAGCATTTGAGAAGGGTTATTTTAACAGCATAGACTCCTCGCATCATTAAGAATGATTTTCTTCAGCATCAGAAAGGGGTTTTAATCGCCATGAAAGTTTGCACAGACAAGGAATTAACTTGATTACTATTTTGTATTTCACTTCACACAGAACAGAGTAGAGCAGCACAAAGCAGAGTAGAGCAGCAAGGAGCAGAGTAGAGTCGCAAGGAGCAGAGTAGACAGCAAGTATTTGTTGTCCTATTCATCCCCATGGTTTGTCATTATTGTCTGTTGCCAACTGCCTAGTTTTGTCCTACTGTTGCACCAATGTTGGCCGGTTTGTTTCTCACTTGCCTGTATCCTTTTTCATTCCTGCCAGGGTCAGTCTACTGTAATTTTCAGAAAATAAGCTGCGGCTTGTACTGCAATTTGACAATTTTCTTGTGCTTGTGTGGCTTATATATTGAAGACACTTATGGTCCGGTTTTAGAACAAAAAAGTGGCTTTGTCTCAAGTCTCTACAGACAGTGCAGCTAATTTAAAGCTCAACACTTGAACGGGGTTAATTACTTGAAAGAGGAATTATCCATCCTCCCTGACACGTATCGTTACGGTTGGGCCGACTGGCCCAGCAATTGGTAGTCTATCTGAGAAAACTTTTTAGAAAAGACGGGCTATGGACCCAACCAACTCTATTTGGGAGGGGAGAACTCCCTTACATGGAACAACCAGAGAGGCTCTGGTACAACCCATGCAGAGGTTGCGATGTCAGAATGAGGACCGTGTGTAGGCCATTTCAATAGGCTACTACTGACTGTGTTTTCTTTGTTCTGAGTTGTATGTTAGAAATATTGCAATAATACTGGCAGACCACCAGTGGTCCACAGACCACACTTTGAGAACGACTGTTTTAGATCATTGTACATGATCGTGTGGACAATAAGACACGGATGCTGTCTCTTTTCATAACTTGTATTTTACCACTGCTCTTCTTGACATCCCTCACTGATTTCACGTAATGCTTTCAGCATCAAGCCTACGGTAATTCCCAAGGGACAAAACACCCTTGTCCGTTGTCACTTACATCCCTCTGGATCGAAGAGAGCTTGATTGACTGGTTGAGCCAGCCTGGTGTGTAATACTGTTCAGAGGCTTTAACCCGCCCCCTGACCTTTGTGGGGGGACAAAAGATTAATTTTGCTGCAACAAGTTAAACCGTGGATGAATTAAAGGATGAATAAATAAATGTGAACACATGAAAACCGAAAGCTATATATATATATATATACACACAAATACATGTAACATTTCTATATTTAGTGTCTCATTTAATTTGTAATGTATACATTTTGTATGTCAATTAGGCATTCAATTTTATAATTAGTCATTTATTTAAGCTTTGGATTATATAATTATTTATTTATTCAAGTATTTAACCATTCAAATATTTATTTATTTTGTTTTGGCCCCTATAATCCTGCATAAGAAATGGCTTCAGTATTCATTATTTGAAAAGGTCTTCACAGCATCCCACATCCACTAGAGGGAGACTTAGCTCAAGTGTCCAGGACAAGCTTCAGCACATAATAAATTAATAAGTAACTTTACTTTTGGTCTCCAAAGACGGTTGTCTTTAAGAACTATCAATTGTCTGTGGATTACTGTGAAGTAAGAAATTAGAAGCATTTAATTAATAGATATTAATAAAGCTTTTCATTGGGACAAAGCCAATCATCTCTGCTTGTTTAGGTCTTACCTGACAGTGACCTCATTAGATATTGATTTTAATCTTGCATGTAACCCTCCCCCCCCCCCACACACACACACACACACACATACACACACCACTTCTACCTTCAGGTCACACACTGTGAAATGACTGCACTGGAGAATCTTTATTTCTGTGCTTTGAGTTCGTAGTGGCCTCAGAGACAAAGCTCCACAGCCTCTTTCCCCCCCACCATCCTGCCTGTTGACCTGACCCCAGGAGGACTGACTGCCCCCCCCCCTCCCCCAAACAAAGCTCTTGTGACCTGGGAGCTCAGGTGGAAACAGGATGAAGAGACGACTGACAACATGATTCCCACTTCAACCACCGTGCAGCCCCCTGTTCTTATCTAAAAAAGCTATGTATGATGGAGGAGAGCTAACACGGACAATGAACGGTCAGTTGCTCTGACAGACGTTTTTTTAAAGAATGAAGAGGACTAAGGTTCTCCAATTTCATTTTTTTTGTAATTTTTTCAAGTCATTGGCAGCTGAGGACTGGAAGGAGTGGCGGCCAAAGGAGGTAAGGTCTTTTGGGGTGACCAGAAAGATGTACCTGCTTGACCCAGGATACGTGTTGGTAAAGCAGAAGTAAGCAGGGAGCGTAGAATACAGAGGTGCTTTGGCTAACATACACTTACAAATTTGTTGGTACCAGTGAGATAGGCACCAAATGTGTAATGAGGGCCAGCCAATTAATGTATAGAGGTTGCAGTGGTGGGTATTATATGGGTCTCCGGTAACAAAACGGATGGCGTTGTGGTAGACCACGTCCACTTTCCTCAGTAGGGAGATTGAAGCAGTTCTGTATATGATATCACTGAAGTCAAGGATTGGTACATTGGTCATTTTCACCAAAGTGAGCTTGGCAGCACAAATCAAAGCGATGGAATTTAACCCATCATCATAGCACAGCAATAAAACTGTTATAGCCCATTGGTCAGGGGTTGACCCAGTATTGTATTAAATTCTGTACTCAGCAGTAATTAGCTTTCTGTGTCCAACACCAAACAGATTGTGCTTATTGGGGGTGGGTGGGGGGTGGTTGTTTGAAGGGGGGTTAAATGCCACTTCCCCTCAGCATGGCCCTGCAGACAGACACTACTTCACAGCTCCAGCTCCAGTCTGTGGTCCGGACAACACCTCAAAGCCAAACAATTACAACCAGGTCATGGAGACGAGGAATGTTCTGCTGATTAATTCCATGTAGACAAATGCTTGGTGATTGTGTTACTTCCCCCTCATCCAGCAACCTGCAGAGTCCACCTCTGGTTCATGTCTGGAAACGGACCGCAAGTAATACACTTTCACCCTCCACATGGCTCAGTCTGGAACATAGACTTACATATCTTCCCAATGTTTGGTCAAATTAATCTTTACCAAAAAAAACAAAGCATCTATTGAAAGTTACATTTTATACTTGTATGGGTATCTATGCAGTTTCTTCTCACCTTAAAGTGCAAGTGTGCATTATCTGTTATATGAGAATGAGCCCTAAATTGAGACTCCATTTAAAGCATCGTTACAGTATCGATGATCTTACGGGAGTTTCGGTCAATTTCGGTGGTCATTGCTTGTCCAGAAGGGGGCAGCACTGGAAAGGCAAGATTGGGATTTTAAACAAGAACCTGTATGAATTACAGTAAGTATTTCAAATGCCAGACAACATGTAATTCATTCACTCAAAACAACCGTCTTATGCGAAAAACTTGATACTTGTTCTCAACAGGCTTGAAGGAGTATTATAGGCGCCAGTGTTTCTTAGAGACATGTCAACATGTTGTGTAGGCTAAGAATGATTCCATTAATATTTAATTGAATATTTAATTAATAAAGCTAATTTAATTTAATTGGTCTTCAGTAGATCATTTCAATTATTATTATTTGTGGAAAGTATTAAAAATTAAGAAACATGGAATAATAAAGTAGGCATCTATTTCTAACGAATAACCCTTTTCATTAAATCCGGAAGACTTGAGAAGGCGGCTGGCTGGTAGGCTACACATCATTTTTGGACAAATGATGTGTAGCCTGGACAAAAATAAATATGTACATTTCAAATGAGGTAAGTTTGAGACATTTAAGATATATTTTAAGTAAATCATTTCCCGTGCCAAACTGCAAATATTAGGCTACGATATGTCAACAACGTATAACGAAATCCTCCGCGGCTCCGCACTATTTTAGCAGGTTCTCACGGTTGCTATCTCACTTCTATATTGTATGTAACAGTTGAGGTATAACTATTAGGCTACAAACTCGTTGGATTTAATAAACACACTCAGGTCAGCTCTGTTTTTATTGAACATTGTCCTGCAAGTAAAACGTGGGCCATCAGTCGGGGAGCCTACCCATGCCGTACATCAGGTTATTTCTTTCCATGAATCTAAATTAAAGAACGTCCAAAATGCCTATGAATGTATAAATATTGTCAAAATATAAATAAAATAACTCAATGGTTTATTAAAACAGCCCGATGTAGCCTACTTTTGGATGCAAATTCAAAAAGTACTTTTTAACGTTTGCTTAAAGATGTAAAATCAGTGCACAACAGTGGATAATACCTAAATGTACGTGGTTTAGACAAAAATACCTAATCTAATGTTTAATAATTAAACCTCTGCCTTCAGTAGCCTATCTAGGCAGTATCGGTGCCCATTGCCCCGGAGATTTGGTCAAGACCATTCGAGAGAAGCGTGACAGTGAAGGGGGTGTCACCCAAAAATTCACTCAATGGGCTATACCTGTTTCGCTATGGGTGAACCACATAAATAGGCTACTCCTCCCCGGGTGTGAGCTCAGTCCTCAAGGAGACACTGACGGAGACAGACACTGGGAATCGTAGTTTCTTCATGTTTGAAGAAAGTCAGAGCGCGGTTTATTGGTCACTGATTAGGACGGATTATGAACGCTTTTGGACATCAGACATCCAACCCTCAAGCCAGCCCTATACAGCACCATAGCGCTCAAGAGCTTCTGGACATGGCAGTGTACTGTGACAACTTTGGTATGTACCAGCAGAATTTACATCACCACCCGCAAAGGCCTCCGGCGCATGCTCCAAGCTACGGTCTCGGGGAGTACACCTCCCCGACCACAAACCCATACCTGTGGCTGAACGGCCCCGGTATCAACTCGTCTCCTTACCTCACAGGAACGAATGGGACGTCCTACATACAGTCTGGATACGGAGCGAACCAAAGGCAATTCCTGCCGCCGCCCACGGGTTTTGGTAGTGCTGACCTCGGATGGCTTTCTATTTCCAGCCAGCAAGAACTGTTCAAGATGGTCAGACCTCCATACTCCTACTCTGCTCTGATAGCGATGGCAATTCAGAATGCCCAAGATAAGAAATTGACACTGAGCCAAATCTATCAGTATGTGGCTGAAAACTTTCCTTTTTACAAGAAAAGCAAAGCTGGTTGGCAAAACTCGATCCGCCACAATTTGTCACTGAATGACTGCTTCAAGAAAGTGGCGAGGGACGAGGATGATCCCGGTAAGTTTTCGTCTAATTATTGGAAGTTCTAGATTATTAAAGACGTTTAAGCACTGATTTTGGATGTATTAATCAGATTAATCTGTCTCAACCCTGGCTGACAAAAATAAAAATCATTTTATTGACAAATATGTATGTGCTAATTGTTTATAGGTAAGGGGAACTACTGGACATTGGACCCAAACTGTGAGAAAATGTTTGACAACGGTAACTTCAGGAGGAAAAGAAAGAGGCGAGCTGACATGAACGGAGACACAGGGACTCTGCCAGCAGCGGTGAAGAGTGAAGACACCGCGCTGAAACTCTCCGACACCGCCAGCATCCTTAGCTCATCCCCGACAAGTTTGCAGAATTCTCCCGCTTCCACCGATTCGAAATCTTCTCCACCTCCATCGGTTGAACACAGCCCCTGTTACAACAACTTCGTATCAAACATGAACTCTATGCTGGCTGGGAGCAACAACGGCATCAGAGGGAGAGATTTCGGTTCTGTACATCTTGGAGATTTGTCACAAAGAGAGAACATGTCTGGACTTGGCTCGTACTCACCCACTCAAAACACTTCATTGAACTCTGATAGCACGCACCTCACCTCGAACAGAATGAACTACTACGCACCTGTACACAACAGTGCAGGCTTGGGCAACCCTATTTCTAATCATTTCAGTGTTAATAATTTGATATACAGCCGAGAAGGAACAGAAGTGTAACCGTGCGTTTCTGATGTTGGTTTAATCTGTTAACATATAGCATATTGTGTAAACTCATGGAACAACAATGCAAGCTGTATAGCCGTACTTCACTTGCCAAAGTTAATATCTTTACCGTTTAATATAGGCCTAATAGAATGACGTTCAGCTAAATGTATGCACAAATGAACAGGCTACTGAACAGCTCATCTGTGCGCAAATGTATTTTTGCCCATTAGGTCTATATGTAGCTGCATGGTTAAACCTTGCCTCTGACGAGACTGACATTGAACAGGAGACAACATTTTGTACAGGAATGTATTTGAACGTGTAAAACGTTTTAGGTCACTGCATGTAGACCTATTATGTGTGTATTTTATTTAAACCCATTGTCATTATTTGAATAAATGTATCTGAAGCCATTTATATTTGTGTCATGTTTAGACGAACAACAAACATTCTCTGTGATTCACATCCACATGTTGTGTATGGGCTTATTTATTTAACGAGCGTCAAATTAGGTTACTTTCAAAATTAGCATGAAAACCAGTCATTTTGATTTTGTAGGCACATTTTATTTAATTTTATATGCGATAAGGTATGATGTGGTTACGATTGTGTTAATTAGGCATTTCTGCTTTTATAAAAAGAAACATTTTCTTGTCAAACATCTTTCTTATCAAACCAAGCAAGGCCTACTGTCTAAGGATGACAAAACATGTCAATATAGGCCCATTGTTTTTCGTTTAGTATAAAGGTTTTCCACAAAAACGCACCCACCAACCTTATTGCTTTGGTTAATTTGATTTCATTGTTAGTGTTTAAAGGGCTTTAATGCACTTTCTTGTTCCATAAAAGATGATATATAGGCTAACACATTTGTGCCATTGAACAATAACAATAACATCTTAAAGTTAAATTATGAATTTAAGATTTTACAATCTTAAAGTTAAAGCGTTAAAAATAATCCCAGACTGCGCGTTCACCACCCTTCTCCCCCCACCATCTTTCTGTCAGATTTAGTTTTGTCTAAATGTAATTGATCTGAATAAACATAGGCCTTTCATTAGCTTTTGCGTTGGTTTCTTAAACCAGGCCATTGATTAAACAGAATTTCCACACTTGCATAAACAGTAACCTATGAGATGTGACATTTTCCGTTTGTCAAATTGAATGGACCCGAATTCAACAAGCCATCACAGCTTTATTTTACCCTAGTACAGACTTGATTTTAATATTTTTAAATATACATACCTATATTTATATGTATAATTTACACAACCCTACACTTTAAACCTTTTAATGGAAATGAAAACGGTCTGCTTTACGGTCGAGGTTACATAGCTCATTTGAATAGAGCCCAACTGTTACAATTGTCTTCCGTGAATCTGAAGTTTTGTCACCGGCCAATAACTGTGGGAATTTTATTTTCTCATATCGTGTGAGTGTGTCCGATAGCCTAATTCGATTTCGTTTTGCTTCATTCTTGAAGAGCATCCGGTGGACGATTCATGTGAGTGCAAACTAGCATGTAACGTGCCTTTGTTGTGTGTACGGTTGTCCTAGGGACAAGACAAGAGAAAATTTGTTTCCTGCTCTGATGCTAATGAAAATGATAATAGAGCTCTCCCAAAAGAGATTCTCAAGCGATTTAACAACCTTCTGATGTCGTATTTTGAAACAATATGCTGTACACATGGAATCAAAGCAAGTAAATAAAAGGAAACACCTCTTAATTGGTTCATAATTGAATGCACTCTGGCACTCTGTTGTCTGGAATAAAGCAACATTGACAAGACTTTCGTGCCCGTGGCTGCGACACAATAGGCCCTGGCAATAGCAGGGATCCCCTCCTGCGCTCGAATGAAAATATTGTGACCTCAGATATGGGAACAAATTATCTCATTCAGACCGCACTTTGTTCTGATTATCTGTAAAGCACATGCATTGATCTAACAAAGAGAATTTTTGTCTTCCAGAATAAGGTTCTCACAGCAACAAGTTTTCTATTGAAATTCTCTCACCACTTACACGTTTATTAGAGGCATTTATTGAAAAATCTAAGACACATTCAAGTATCAGAATTAATATTATCACTTAAAATAATGTTCTTATATTTAATCCCAGAACTCTATATAAAAAAAATAATATATAGATATATATTTAAGCTTATTCATATAATGGAAGTGAATTAATATGTGGATCCATATTTATAAACAACGCTTTAATTGTGAGTAATGAGCATTATTATATATTATTTTACATATAAAACGTTATATTACATTATTATAATTTGAAGTAAGAAGTGCTAAATAATGTTCTTTATTACCATTTTAACTTATTGCCTTGTGATTTTCCTACATGTTCCCAAACAGTGATTAATTTAAGCCATCTCAGAGTCGAATCGCTCCAAGGTCTTCTGCCTGTGGGGCACATCTACCTGGCCCTGGATGAACATCAGTCAGGCCAGCCTTGCACTCCCATGCCTGCTGTCTGCTCCTGGGGCCCTGGCCCCAGGCAACAGGGCTCACCTACAGAACCCCTCCAAAAGGGTGGGCCCAGTCCTCACAGAGGCCAAAGGATAAGATCATAATGAAGGGTTTCAAGCTCACCTGGGCACCCTAAAATGGCACGGAGGCTCACATTGTCCGAATATGGAATAGATGATTCCAATCCCATTTCCTCAAATGGAAGGCAAAGTAGCAAGTTTCCCCCAGGTCACCTGATCTGTCCCTGGGGAGTGGGGAGTATTGTCACTGGTGTTGGGGAAGTGTTGCTTCCTCAAATACACTTCCAGACTGTCAGAACAAACAGATTTAATAAAGGAACGAATCACTTTCAAACCACAGAGTAGGTGGCAAACATATATATTTTTTTTTTAGGAATAACAATCTTGTTATCATAATTTTATCATAATTATTATCATATTTTTGTGGTACATTTAGACAATGTGCGTAATGCAAAACTAAAATAATGCAAACAGTGCTTTATACATTGAGGCTGTATTAATTTAAGGTATTTAATTTCTCATTTCGGCCCAATCAAGTTGTCTCTCTCTCTCCATCCATCATCCGTCCATCCATCGATCCATCTATCTATCTATCTATCTATCTATCCATCCATCCATCCATCTATCTATCTATCTATCTATCTATCTATCTATCTATCTATCTATCTATCTATCTATCTATCCATCTATCTATCTATCTATCTATCTATCTATCTATCTATCTATCTATCTAACCATGCAATGTGATGGATGTTCTGTCCGTTGTGCAGCCTTAGCTCCTTTACAATGTTCTTACAGATCATATAGCCTCCTGAACTGCGAGGTAGGGTTAGTCTACTGGACCTTGGGCCTACGGCATGGGACCTTGGGGGCTGGGGAGATTGGTGGTGGTGGGAGGGATGCAGTGACTGACATGATCTTGAGTGATGAATCACTGGTGTATAATGTTGCACTCGACAAGGTGTGAAACTTCAACTGCCATTAGAAGATCCCTTGGCCTGATAATGATCAAAATGGCCCAAAACAGGCCAGACCTGACTCCATATATAAAATAGATGTGGGTCCTTTAAAGTTGTGCTATATTGATTTAAGGTCACCGCTTTGTAGTTATATTCATAATTAAACATTATACAGTATGTTTCTATATTTGGGAGTGGTAGTCGAATAAGTCAGTGTATGCACATATGACTGCAAAATGCAATTAAAAATGGGTCTAGTAAATCACTGTAAGTTTTTCTGAACCCCATATACTATCTCTTCATAGACAAATCTGAAGGGTGGAATGAAAAGTGATCTTGTCGGAAAGGCATTGCGTGTCTGACCAGACAGAAGATGATAGCAGGACCATACAGAGGTGATTACAGTCTAGATCTCCCCTGAAATTTCACATCTGTTTGTAGCAGTCAGCAGGAATTACGGGGGCAAATCTTATATTACAGCTCAATCTCTCGAGGAAGTTAAATATTTAAGATTACATTACGATGACAGCTCGAGGGTAGCCACTGGCTGGCTAGACCAGGGCGGAGACATTCACAGTACTGTAAAAAAAGATGAAGCGTACATATGATAGCTGAGGATAATGTCTATCAATCGGCATGACCTGGTTTGGTTTCATCATCCTCTATGCTGGGCCCATAAAAAGCGTAATCTATGGGGCGATAACGGCATGGGATCACCACATGGGCAAATGGCCATATGGATGATTTTATACAGAACAGGTCCCATCTCAGCAGATGACAGGCTATCAACACTGGAGTACATGAAAAAGCTGTGCTACTGTACAGCGTGTAATATCTCCCTGTAGGGTTGCCCTAATGTTGTCCATACTGTGTGCTGAATACCACACATTTTGACCTCTTGGCTCCTCTTTAGGCAACTGAGAAAATGGCAGAAGTTTTAATGTATTTTACGTATTTAGAATACATAGCAATGTTGTCTATCCGTTTGTTTCATGCCTATTGTATGTGTGTGTCATGGAATGCACCCTTCACATTTCAGGGCTCAGGCTTTTGGTAACGTGTAGACTGCGTGCCAGCGAGGACTGATTGCTGTTGGAGAGGCACAGTAAGGAGAGTATCTTGAGATGACGCTGGCCCTGCCAGTCGAGCTACCTGCTGAAAGATTCAGAGAAATAGCGGAATTAACGGACTAGAACGGCACCCAGTAAATCCACCATCACGGCTTGTCCTCACATCGACCCGTCTGGAAAACCTATTCCCACAACACTGTAACTCATCCCCATACAGTCTGTGGCTGGAGTACATTTGGACAATTCCTTGTAAAACAGCACTGGGGTAGACTATTCTTTAGCCATTCAATTTGTCATGACACGTAGTGACAGTTTGAAGCACAGCGGGAGACATCAACAAGGAGGGCCATGCCTGTTTCGCTGTCCGGGTATATAACCATGGCCATTACTAGTGTCAATGGAGCACCCTGGTCTTGACTGGGTGTTGAAAAACATCACTTTTTGACACAATGTCATAAACACGTATTTGGAAAGACATGCATCATACAGGCCTACTTTAAAAGGTGTGAGGAAAATTACTTTATCTTTTTTACAGATGTTCATCTCAATATGTTATTTCTTGGTCATTCACATGTTTTTTTTATTGTAGTTTCCCAAATAAGTAATTGTCAGGGAATCATTCCTGTAAGGTTCCAACTCCATGACCCTAGGCAGAACAACACTGTTCAGGAAGCACTCAGTTCCTTTGTGCAGTGCAACAGAACTAATACCTAAGTAATGGGCAATGTCTCAACATTTTCGATGACTCCTCTCCAGCTTCCAGACCAGATCATGGTTCACTCTCTGCTGTCAGCACTGAGCTGGGTGTGTACCATCCTGATCACACGCTCACGGTGGGGAAACACACTGTGGGTTTTCAACCATAGAGGATCCAGACAACAACAGTATAGTTGTAGGTTGTAACACTGATAGTTCCTGGAGGGATACCACCCTGTGTGTGACCAGATGGAACACCTGTGTGCTGTCGTTACTTCCTCGCTCACAGACAGGAAGTGGTGACAGATAACAGAGGAAGTGACTGCCCTGGGGAAGCGGCAGGCTGTTTTTCAGTGTCACCGAGGTTGAGGAACGTTTGGAACTTTAAATAGCAACCTATAGAAGACAATTAGTTCTTCTCATTCATGCTGAGGTAGTCAAAGGTTGAACATGACATATAGTAAAAATGCCAAGCTGTGTAGGTTATTGTGTAATTATCTGCTATTAATCCTATTTTATACATATTTAATTCAAAATTATAAATGAAATAGTACATTGTTACAAGATAAGGCTTTGTAGAATTGACCTGGATATATGTTGCAGGGCATAGGTGCGTATCAACAAAGGGAGGGAGATCACCTGTGAATTGCTAAGAAGGACCTCCACCAGAAAGTGTGTGAGATGCTGGTGTGGTGGATCTGCCCTGGAGAATTACAATCCTCTCCCCTCTAGGGACTCTAATGCCCCCCCCCCCCCCCCCCCACACACACACACCTATTGTGTTGCATGCATACCAATACCGAGTCAGGAGAGACAGACTGAGCCATCAAACATACCCTTCACAGGGAGCTAGCCTGGCTTGATCAAGCCCCCCTCTTCACCCACCACAAGTTGGGCTTGTGTAAGCTGCAGATGATCTACTGCTGAAGGCTCTAAATGATATCCTTTCAAAAGGGGACAGACATGCCCCCCTCCAAACGCTCCTTTTGTGCTCTCGGCTAATCCAGGCCTGCACTTCAAGGCCCGGGCTCACTTCAAGGCAGCTGCTCCCAATTTGAAATGCGAGGGGGGAAGAGAAGAGCTCCAGTCTTAGGGTTGTTCTTGCAGATGTAAGGCTTTGATAATGTGATAGGCCCCCTTCATCAGAGTAATTGCACCATTATCTGGTCATCTTCATTAAAACTCCTCATGATTAATTAGACCAAGGAATGCTCACTTACAGAATCCCAATCGTGTTTCATGTATCAAACCAAATGTATTTGTGTTTTTCCTTAGTTATTGAATGCTCCCAGGCCAGAGACACATATTACATTCCATAATATTATTGTTTGTGGGTTAGCATATTGCCAGACTGCTGATAACACAAACGAACCAGTGTCTGGTTAGTGCCTGCAGTGTTGGAGTCTGTGCAGCACACACAGTTCAATGTGTCAACTGTAAACACAAGACTCGTACCCTTCCAACGCCTCAACCGTTTCTGATCCAAACACCAGTCATCCTTTTGTGTCGCTTCACCTCCATTGAGCGGGATGTACTCTATAGCATTATGTGACTGCATTCCTTTACAGTGACATGGACAGGGGATGTAAGCGTGTGTGGAGGCTGATGATGACAGTAGAACATAGAAGCCTGCATTACATCTTAAGTGTGTTAGCGTGCCCCCACTTGACAAAGGACAAGGGGTATTTTTATGTACATTCTGGGAAAATCTTGGTTTGGTACAGGCCTAGAGGCCTGGGACCGTCAAAAGCCTCATTTGAACAACAAGTACCAGGGGCTCTGGAAAGGACGTGGTGCGATGAGTACTGAGTCAATCCCTGTAAAATGATGGTGTTGATTAACATGGGGAGAGAGACCTGAGAGACATGACCTCAGCACCAATAAAAAAAAAACATAAAAATCAATTTCAAATACAAGGGAGAACCATTTTGATTTATCTTAACCACATCATCATCCAGACTGTCTCTTGAGATAATATTATGTATTTGTTTATTTATTTATGGGCAATATATACATATATAAAGAACTATGTTAGGATGATCCCAGTGTTTTTTTTTGCCAATGGAGCAGAGAGGAGAACTTTGGAAACGGTTAAAGCAGAGCGTGGAATCATGAGCTCCTCTAACCCACCAGCCTCTCCTGTGGCGGGGGAGTTCCTCTGAACAACCCTGTGGTTCTCCCAGCATGCACTGGCTCTGCAGGCCCTCGTCAGAGCAGCCCAGGAAGCCTCACTCCAGATGACTCTATTGACGGCTTGTCTAGTTGTGTTATCCGTTAATATTTGGGGTATTCTACTTGTTTACTGAAAATGTATTGTTACAATTCATTTAGAAAACATTGTTGATCAAATTTAAAACCACAGGAAAGAAAATCTAAATCGTGATGCTGGAAAGATTCTGACTCCTCTCAAGATAGCTGTCTGCAGCTGTCAGTGCCACTCCCTCCATGAACTGTAATTATCTCTTTCATTAGCCTTCCCTCTCTGCACTCCAAATACAATTCAAAGGGAGGTGTCAGTATCTTATCTTTATGCTAATGGTGAACAGTGGCCGGCAGTTAAGTCACAACAATAGGCTGGCTGGAACAGAAGCCATCAGGACAGTCTGCCTGTCTACTGGGGGGTATCCCAGCCAGGGAGCTGTCCGTCTGCAGGCTAATGGGGCCAGAACATGTCCAAAGACCACCCCTGCAGCCCCAAGACAGGCACCTTGAAGGGAGCGGTAGGCCTGGGTCATGGGGCAAGTCTGGCCCGGCAAACCCCTTTGGCCCTCATCTCCATAATGGGTGGGCTCCCAGACGCCTCCTTAAGGCCTATTAGAATATGAGTGGCCAGTAATGACCACCACTAATGAGTGGGCTCACCTCACACACAACCACCGAGAGAATGTGTGTGGGCCTTGGGAGTGCCCTTAAACACACAGCATGTGATAGCATGGCACACATGATATTTAAGGTTCATCAGGAATCCACCAAGGCCCTCTGTGACAAGAGTTACCGCGGAGCATGACAACAGCGGGACAAGTGCTTGTTTTCTGTGGTGTTTAGAGAGACAGGCAGGCACACTGCCCAGTGTGTACACGTAAACATATAAGGAAATGCAGGCAGCGCTACTGTCTGCTGCATTGTGTACAGCTAGAGGCAAATATCCCACGAGAGACCAGAGGCTTGTCTGGAACGCTTCACACCTCACCTACACTCACATACATGCTGTAGAATCGAAACAGGTTTGACATCCTCAATCTGTCAATCAGACAATCCATCAGGAAATCGTTCAAAACCACGGCCACCACTGTCACCAGACCAGCATTGATTTGGGACAGATACATTATCTGTGTGTAACACAAACACCATGGACGATTTGGGGGGAGGGGGGTGACTTCAGTTTAACCAGGGAGGGGGGATGGTTGTAGAGGGAGTGGGTGTCCAGCCAGTGTAACTTCCATTAGGTCAGGTCCTTTCATCCAATAAATATAATGAGGATGAATCAGAGAGTTGTGTTTAATAGTCTGTAATGGTAAGAAGCCTGACAGGTTAATGGCCCAGGCTCTCAGGATTTTCTTATTACATTGGGCTGAGGTCTCGTCCAGCCACTGTAGTTAGCCATGCCTCCCCCCACCTGCAATCATCCTGCTTCCATATTACTGGCCGGCCTTTCATGAAGAAAGCAATCGTCAGGCGTTTAAATTTAATGAAACGGCCACCTGTTATTGGAGCGTGGGCCGCCCTCGTAAATAAAGCTATCATTTTAGAAATGGGGGCCTTCGTCTGAGTCAGGCTGCCTTTCTAATGAACCACAGCTTGAAGTTCCTGAGAACACAGGACAGGCTACAAGATTTGAACCTCATCTGGCGTGTTAAACCTATGTGCTGGATTGAGAACATTGTTGATGGTAATACTGTTTGCAGGTTCCATGGGTGCGGTGCGACTGGTGAGAGGTGTGCAGAGTTCTCTGTGTAGCTGGTGAGTGATCAGGTGTACCGTGTTGATTCTGACTGGCAGCCAAAGCTCATGGCAGAGTCTTGAAGCTCTCCGGGCATCTAGAGAGTTGTGTAAGACAGAACTACCTGGCCTCATAAACAATGCCCTCCTTTATTAACACGCCTGGGTAGAATACGATATCGAATGACCAGATATTTTCTAACAAAGCAAGGGAGGCAAAACTGTGTGTATAACTTATGTGCCTGAAGCACACATCCATGCTCAGGAAACAGGAATAAGAGGTTCTCTGAAACAAATCAAACTAATTGAAGGTAAACATGGGAGACACTTGGCAAGGCCTTACACCTCTCAGAATGGGACAAATAAAAGTGAGATAATAAGGAAATATGCGTTTTCTCTGGGTGAACGTACATGTCCTTATTTTCCAAAGACCACATTCCACAGTGGCTTTTAAGAGAAGGGCCTATTCATGTTCCCGCTCCGCAGTTGTCCTGAGTTTCCCCAGTGAATGATGGGGTGAGACACCTGCAGGTCAGTTTGGGTTTGCGTTGTTGACATGTCAACAGGCTTCTGAGATCAACATGTGGGACGGATCAGGTGCAGCAGTCACCTTCTTGAGCTGGCTGACTGGCTCACTGGCTGACTGGATGGCTGACTGGCTAACTGGTTCGCTTTTTGAAGCTCCACTCTGAATGGAGCTTCAACTGTTTTGAATCAACAACCCGGGAGTGGATACAACAATTGTGTCGTTGATTTTTGTAATAAAGAAAACGAATGAATGACGTCTCTGGGGTGTACGTCTGAAAACAAGCTGTGTGCAGGCATGGTCTCTGAGCAGTGTATGATGGCTGACCTCTCTGAAGCTCTGCAGCCCCTCGTCTACTGAGCTCATTATTTTGACATGTCATGGCAGGGAGAACTCTCCTCTCAGTGGGCAGCGCTTAAGACACAGCGGCAAAGAATTCCTTTGTTAAGTGTTTGTGTCACACCTAAAGGATTAAAAAGCATTTGAAAAGTGCAAGGAATAATGTTTGGAGTCACCTGCTGAAACACTTTACTCCCATAACTAACCTCTCGATGAACCCTGAAAGTGATTTATGGGATGAAATTAGCAATTTTGCTATGCCCAAAGACAGTGCCAGCTAGCCAGCCAGCCAGCCAGCCAGCCACACAAACAGGTTTGGGCAAAGTGCCAAGGGGTGGGGGAGGGGGGCATGGGAGAACAGTTCACCAAGCGCCACAGTAGGCATGGCCCAGGACATATTTTACCTCTTTGACATGTCTGTACATTTACATCCCTATATTTTATAGTTTCTGTTAGTCTCATTATAAATCCCCCTCACCTGAATCTCACAGTAAGATCTCAGCATCGAGGCGTGTCAATCGGACACTGTGAAGACCGTGTTGGGGAAAATCACAGACAATATTTCCACCAAGAGGGTTCCCATACATCTCAGATTTTATAGTGTTTCGGAATCCCTTCTCTTGATACGGTTTTGGAATGGTGAGTCGGGTTTTTAGTTTCTTGTGAGCGGAGAGGAGAAGGAGGACCTCTGGTGGTCACAGATGGAGCAATCACACAACTCAGGAATAGGTGAGATGGTATTTTCCTAAAACATTTCTAGATTTCAAATTGTTTTGTGATATTTGTGTTCATAAAACCATAGAAAATATTACCGTTGACAAGGAATAATTAGAAATAAACCAGTTAGAAAGGCTTTGTATGCTGTCAGTCACCCGGGAAAACCTGATTGGCGGGAGGGGGTTAAAGAGAGAGCAAGGACAGATCCTTAGGGTAGAAATTCTTTCAAGACTTAGTGTTTTTCATTGGTCCTCTCAGGTAAGTTCACAAATGATTTCCCTGAAGAACTTCTGGCGAAACCCTCTGTGAGCATTCCCAAAGACACATCCTGCCCAGATTACGGCTTTGTCACACAAACCCTAGAAAACTTGAATCCACAGTGTTCCAGCCGATTGACTGACCTTAAAGGACAACGCCAACGTTTTCTCTCTGATTCTAGAGTCTTGCATTATGTAAACTAAATTTCAAACCAGCAAAACATTACAATAAAATAATTGTTGGAAAATTCTTTCACCAAACAACATGCATGTGTTGATGTTTTGCATCAACACAATGGGTTAGGGTTTCATTCGTTTTCAAATGAATGAAATGAATGACCTGAAAAAAGATGAGCTAATTTCACCGAACGAGATTCAAAGATCCTAGTCAGTAAGTTCCCACCACTACAGCCCTCAGGGACCCCCTGATGGGCGATGGACTGCCTTACCTGTTCAAAAGCTGTGACTTTCATGCCTCAAATATACTTTTGTTTCTTTGTCACGTCTAAACAACTTCACCCGCTTCTCTGCACATCCTTTGGTCCTGAGCAGTGCATCTGTCACATTTCAACTTTGTACAATATGTACTTTGACAGATAATCGAGCAACAGACATACACACACAGATTCCTGGAATCCTACTGTAGTAAGACCGCCCGTGCCTGTGATGCAGCTGGTGATTAAGATTTGGTTCATTGATCCAGTGTCAACTTAATTGGAGTTTGTGTGCATAATGCCAGTAGAGGTTTTGCATCAGTAAACGTGTTAATTCTGTGAGTTAACGAAATTCACAGATTCATACTTAAAATAAAGTATCCACTTAATATTGCGTTGTTATTGGTTAGCTAATCAGCATTTAATCCATAGCGAAAACACATTTACATTTATGCATTCAGCAGACGCTTTTATCCAAAGCGGTCACTGATCATAACAACGAGATAGCCCCAAACATTGCGAGCAGCCAAAATATGAAGCATACACTGTAAAAAAAACTAACAAGTGCCAAAGGGAAGAACCATAAGAGCATGCAGTTAAACAAGTTACAATTAAACAACATGAAACTCAAAAAGTGCAAGAGTGTACCTGTAGAAAAACAAGCAACAGTCAAATAGTTCACAGTGAGTACAAGAATTTAAAATCGTTACAACTAACCAACAAGAGCAACAATTCTCTCAATTAGAGTCATTGTGATCCTGGAGGAAACTAACATCAGGTCCAGCAAAGCATTCCTAAGTGCCGTTGTATACACTTGAAAGAACCCCTTTAGAGAAACCCCTTGATTAACACTATTGTGCCAGCGGCTCATCCAGCTTTTCACATTTAGCTGGTCACATCTGCACTGTAATAGCAATGCGAAAATAAGATGTATTCATTTTTGAATTGCCAACTGAAATGTTGTCCAGCAAGTAAGTTCTCAATTGATGATGTCTATCAAATAAATCTAATCCCTGTAGTGGGCTATAGGGCTAAACCTAATTATGGTTTTGTTAAAAAATCTGAAAGAATGCTACGTGCAAGCCTACACTTGACCAGCTAACTGGAACCAGAGCCATGTACAGTTGAGAAATAATTATACTAAATTTGTGTGGGATGATCAACGGATATGGTTTAATGCACATGTTAATTTGATTTAGATGTGCTGATATTTTACAATCTGATTGTTTAATCGCCGAGTAGTTTACACAACAAGGAACTTACTTTGGTGGGAAGGTGCATACAATAAACAAATTAAAATTATAATTAAAATTAAATTAAAATTCCAAAGTGTGTGTAGTCGTCAAACATAAAAGTAAGACATTTACAATTACATTAAACAATTACAACAAAATACTAACAAAAAATGAAAAGTATAAAGTAAAAGAGTGCAGTGAGGCTGCGTGCCAGAGGAGCGCGTTTGGAACGCTCCTCGGCCAAGCTTTTACACATAAGTTAGTGTCAATTGGGGGTCATGGGCCTTGTTGCTAACTCATGGGTTATTCTTCCGCAACTTTCCTCAGCTATTTCCTGCTATGTTTCAGGAACTACTCAATCTCTCCACGATCCGACATTGCTGTGACTGGTCCATCGGAGCGAACAGAGATGACATGACTCTTTTTTACATGGCTGTGACTGGAGCTAATGCAAACTTTCCATAATGCCTGGAAACAGGTACAATATTAGTCAGAAGTTAGGTCCAACGTCTCTTTCACACAAGTCCAAACAAATGTTAATATGTTTTTTTGTTCTTTTTAAAGTCACATACTTTCTCAATGCATACTCTGATTGTCCTTGAGGTACAATATATCTAGTATTCATATCAGCTTAAAAAATGCTGCAGAAAGACTTAGACACATTTGTTCAACGACAACAGGTTTGTTTTTGCCATCAAGTAGTTAAACTGCCTGAGAAAATAGAAGTTCTGTAGTTAGTGAAGTCAGAAATATGATTTATCACAAAGGGTGAAATGAGTGACACATTTCAAATGTTTATGGATGGCCCCTATACCTGGGCCTTGAGGTGTGTTGAGGCTGTATGACCGGGCAGCGCCCCCCCCCCCCATGTCTCCCCAGAGGTTGTGTTACTGCACCCATACATCACTCTGACATGGGTGCACTCTATCAGACACCCTGCCACAGCCCCCGTCTCACGGCCATGACATATTTGCCATTTCGCTCAGTGAGGTGTGCTGGTACCCCATTGCTGTCTTATCACAGCCATGAGTCCTTTCAGGGGTAGCTGGACGGCACCCCTGTCTATGCCCCCCCCCCCCTCCCAACCAGCGCCTTCCTTGGTTGATATGCACTTGTGATTCTTTCACCTGCCGTGCTGCGGTGTCTTAAAGTAGGTCCAGAACCCCCCCATCCCACCCCTCTACCCGTGACATTGATACAGGCCTCTGTGCCCCAGCCTGCCTGGGAGCCACCCCCCCTCCACTCACACACACCCCCTCCCCACCGGCTGTCCCTGGGGGTAATGGAGGGAGGAAGAATGCGGAGGAAGTGGGTTTCCTCCAGGCGGATGGCTGCTGGAGAGAGAGAGGCTGAGAGACAGGCAGATGACAATAGATGTGGGGTGAAAGGGAGGGGGGTTGAGTGCCGCCCCAGGGATCACCCAGATCCCACCCCACCCCTGCCCCGCACGTTGACTCTGGAGCACGGTGCTAAGTGCACCGAGCAGAGGCATCTCCAGCGGATCTGGAGAGGTGATCTGTCCCACCCCTCCCTCTCTCTCCCTCCCCCCTCCTCCCCCGTCCCCCCTCCATACCCGGCCTCTCCAGCAGCCTTCCTCCCCGTGCTGACAACCACCCAATCAGAAGGTGATGAATTGACACTGAGAGGTGAAGACAGGTTTGGGAGGTCTCTCTCTCTGTCTGTCTTTCTCTCTCATCCGTTCATTCCTTCTTCAGAGCCTCCTTTATTGTGCTGGCATGTCTTCTCGGTCCCTTACACACATGTTGAGACACTGGGGACTTCCCTCTCTTTACCTCCATCGTGGCAGGAAGATTTGTCTCTGTCTGCTGTGAACGAAGCCAGTGGCTAGGAGGTCAACTGCTAAGCTATCTGACAAATTGTCCCTCATCAGTGCAGTCAGCCACCTAACACCCACACGCCTTGAAGCCCCTAGAGAGACGCCAAGTCTCTTGTCAAAGACACAAAGCCCTGGAAAGGCAGCATTGTTCGCCGTACTTAATACTGACGTAAGAAAGCTGATATAAACTTTTAGTTAGGCTGAGGCAAATTGAAGCTTAGACAACAGCCCTTTATGTAGTAAAACTCCACTCTACCATCACAGCCTGTGGATTAGAAAGGGGTAAGCGATGTAGAGGTGATGTGTGGACGTATAGGATTGCACTAGCATTCCTGAGAGAACATCTCCAGAGGTATTGAGAAGCGGTAGTAATTTGTAGTGTCTCGTGTCACGGTCCCAGACTGGTCTGTATTGTGAAAGCTCAAGGTGTTGGTGTTTGGGAAGCTGAGGGGACCCGCCAGATGAAGTTATATATCCTCTCCTGTGACATCAGCCCCCAGGTCCTCCAGTTTGAGGTTGTAAATTGCCCCCCGCCCCCCTTGACAGACAGGACGCTGATTGACGGCTTTGTGACAGTCGACGGCAAATCCTTTAATCCTTTCATAAAGCTCGATAGGAGGGCCCTCAATGCACTTTATTCCGGCACCTTCTCTCATCTGGCTCCTGTAAAAGACACTCGATGCCGTCAGGACCTGCCAGAGCTCTGACAGGAGCCGATGACATGCGGCGCTGAGAGCTTTTATGGGACCAGAGGTTTTACCACCTGAATCCACTTACTGTCCTGTGCTGCTGCATTGGAGACTAGACCATTTCCTACAGACATTAGATTATAGGTGTTTTGTCATTTTTTTGCATGATTTGTGGATGCATATTTCAATCCAGACTCTAAGATTGAGAAAAGGTGAGGGATTCCGTGGACTTGAATTTATACGAGCTGTCTGTTGAAGCAGACCAGCGGGATCTGTCGTTTTACGGCCATGTGGATGGGGAAGGGCCCGGTGTGTGTGAATCACCGTCTCGGTTACACAGGGGTGTCTGTGATCTTCAGAGCCGTGTCCTGCTCCAGTGACAGCCCCAGACCACTCCCTCCCTCCCTCAGCTTTCATCTTGGAGAGCAGGACTTTCCCTGACAGGAAATTCCCTCAAATATAAAGCTAACAGAGTAAAAAGTAGGAGATACAGCTGAAAAAAGGAGAAAAATAGCCTACCATTGCTAAAGATTCAATTTAATAAACTAAATAACATTCTGTATTTGTTTTACAACATGATTGAGTCACACTTTATTATCAATGAATTAACAACAATCTCATGCGAAACATGTCATATGTTAATGTTTCAGTAACAACACTATTGTCACACTGCCACCTTGTGTACATTATGTCACATGTATGCTTTTATCTCAGAAAATCTTCAGCAAAACGATTGCGGTAACTGAATTTAGATTTGAGATAAATGAATATGCATGATCACAACCAATCATTGTTGTGATGTCCTGGAAATCCTTTAAAGTTTATCTACATTTTGTGAAACAGTCTTCTCTAACCTTACCCTTTTGCACTAAGTACCCTATTTTTGCACTAAGTGCCCTATTTTTGCATAAGTACCCTATTATTACCCTATTTGTATTTGTTTTTTTGTATTTATAGTGTACATTATAGCTATTTTATACTTTATATTTAGTTTATTTTACATACCTGTCCCCTTAGTATTAGTTAGTATTAGTTCATTAGACTCTGCACTTTGTATAGTATAGTATATTAGACTTATTTATTTAAGATGTACTCCTATATGTTGAATGTATGCACCTTCCTGTCTGTGCAAACTTTCATGGCAATTAAAACCCTTTCTGATTCTGATTCTAAACTATAAGTGCAAATGTCTAAAACTATCTTTGGGGAAATCATATCTCTATTGCATGTCTGCAACATGCAATAAAATTAATTAAATGCATTTTCATTCATTCTTTAGACCCTAGTTACCGGTACTGTGTCAGTAAATTTGTCAATTTACAAGTTTTTTTTTGTCATGGTGTGCAAATAATTCACCATGGTGATCAACCCTAGACATTGTTCTCATACACAAACGTCAGTTTTGTTCAACTGTTTTGATGACATAGACTGCCTACTGTCCTATACAAGAATGCTTTATCTGAATGCTGTTGTGAATGACATTGAGCTTTTTGGATGTCATTTTCAACAGAACATTTACCATGAAAGGTTTTGGTTATACTGTAGTACACAGAATTTTTTTACATTAAATATATTTTTGTAAATGTGTTACATGTAAACAGACAATTTAGTTTTAGTCTGCACTTTTACATATTTCTTACATATAAAGTCACATATAACGAAATTACGTGTATGTCTGACAGATTTTGATTCTTGAAAGGATTAATTTGCATGTGATGGTTCACATGATGAAATAATCCTTTAAAGTGGAAAACACTGGGACAATTTCACTGAGATTCAACTCATCAGTTTTGATCAACAAAGTTATGTGCATGTAATTAATGTGTCAATCGTAGACAATTGTACTTACTCTTTTGTACACGCCAAAACACGTGCCATTTGCTTTAATCAATAAGAAATAAAAATCAGGGGAGAGCAAGAAACTCATTGTTCAGATATTTGATGATGGCTTAGAAAATTATTAGCCAAAGCGATTGTGAATTGTAATTGAGAATGTAATTTATTTGTTGTGTCGCAGGCAGTAGACAAGTACAGTAACATAAAAACCATTTGTAACCGACTGTTGTATTGTTTATTTACCTTCTTCTAACGATAGGTAAACATCCCACTCTTTATCTCTGTCAGGCTGAAAGAGGTCCAGTGTAACCCAACCAAGTGATGTGTCAGCAGGTTAACTATCTTTTCCTGCTCAGTTCACCCAGCAGTATCTGTCACACCTGTCAATCAAGCCCTCGTTAATCAAGCTGCCTGTCGAGAAGCATGCAGCAGAGAAAGTGCTGCTGTGCTCCCTCCCCCCTTCCCTCCAGCCCTCCCTCGCTCCCCTCTCCCTATCCGCCTGACACACTCAGCATCTTCATCGCTCCACCTCCAGCATCACAAGGGATGATTTCTCAACAGAGATTTTAACTTTGGAAAGTTTTTATTGATACTTCACCGTTGAAGTTAGATAGCCCTTTGATACACAACATGGGTCTAAAGTGACCCGGGAGAGTTTAGATTTTCAATATCTTTGCTAAAAAATAATTTAATCGTTCAGTATTCCAGGTATTCCTCAATGAACTTGTTTTTGGTCATCACAAGTCTTTATTGTAATTTTTTCTTTCTTACGTTTGGAATAAAAATCATTTTTGTAACACTACCCCTCTAATGCACAACATGGGTCTAAAATGACCCACATTCATTTCCTATGATATTTCATGTATGGCTGAGTGTTTCTTTGCCATATCTTTTGAAATCAACTTATTTCATAATTTAATATTCAAGTATATATTAAATATCTTGTTTTGATATTTGATATCCACAAATACTTGATTTTCTTTTTTCTTTTCTTACTTTATGAACAACCATTGTTTTTGTGTTACTACCTTCAGTTTACAGCGGTGTCAAAAATGACCCATGTGTATTTCTATGGAGTTTTATAGGATTTTTGATATTAGTTAATTTTTGCAACTTGGAACATATTTACTGTGGATAACTATTCACCTGTCACACATTTCACAACTCAACACAACTGCTTTTAGGCTGGGAGATGTCCACAAGTGACATCATTGATGAGGTCCTGAAATGCAACAACTTTGAGATGAAGAGCTGCAAAAGGAACATGCCAAGTTACACATTTTTTCATGGTCACATTGCCATTCAATTTGGATTTAACGGCAACATGACTGTGGTGAGCTATGTGCTGAAGAAGGAAAAGGCTGTTGTCTTCTGAGCACCATGATGATGGCAAAGCAGTGGATGACAATGTTGTGATCCAGTACTGTAATAAAAGAAAAGCAGGAGTGGACACAATGGATCAGACAGTTTGCACTACTACTACTCATGTAAGTGGAGAACACAGAGGTGTCTGGCACAATGTGCTGGATGTTGCCACCCTCAATGCCTACACTAACTTCTACACCAACACCCTCATTACATGGGTGGTGTGACCCAAGGGGCAGTTCATCAAGGAGCTAGGCAAGGACCTTGTCATGCCAAATAAAAGGCGCATGAAGGCCAAGTCACAGCTCCCAAAGTATTTAAAGAGGTGATGGAAAGATGTGGGGTACAAACAAAATGCAACTACCACCCGGCCACAAGAAGAGCTCTTATCATCAAACTTTATGAAGCCGAGGATATCCTCACATCTCTTTAGCCCCATGGTGGCTTTAAACATTGGATTTTGCATTTGGATCCAAAAACTTTCCCGCAAGGCCACATTTAGGCTCTTGTCTTCCCATGCAAGGAGGGTCAAACTGTTAGAGGCCATGAATTCCTGTTTGTCGATGCTTCTCCACTGATGCAGCCATGTTGAGCTGTAAAATGTGTGGCAGGTGAACAGTCATCCACAGTAAATATGTTCCAAATTGCAAATATCCTAAGTTTCTATCAAATTCCATAGTGAATCCATATGGGTCATTTTAGACCCATGTCTGTAAATTTGATGTAATACCACAAAAACCTTTTTGCTCAGAAAGTAATAAATACAAACATTTAAATGATGATTTGTGGTACTCAAAAACAAGGTACTTAATGAATAATTAGAATATTAAATAATTTAATGAATTGATTTCAAAATGTATAGCAAAGACACACTCAGCCATACACAATATGTCATAGGAAATGAATGTGGGTCATTTTAGACCCATGTTGTGCATTAGAGGGGGTAAGCATAGCTTGTGTATCAAAGGGTTAAAAAAATTATTGTTACTTGTCTTTTTAAATTACTTTGTTTAAAAGGTGCATTGTATCAAATCAAATGAAATCAACATTTTGCTTGTATAGCCCTTTTTACATGCAAACATGTCACAGAGGGCTTCACATACATAATTGTATTATGACACATTATTATATGGCAACGACGGTACGAGCGTTCTAATTGGTTAATGGGTAGTCATGCCAGCCGCGTATTGCCCTACTCGCCGGTCAATACGGATCCATATTGCCCTCTGACGTCAGTAACGTAGTGATAAATGGATAAAAACATTTAGTTTTTTTTTTTATAGCAGTACATTCAGTCACAGTGCGTACAAAACATGTAAAATACAACACATTGTTAAAAGGCTATAAAGAGGTGCACATTTCAATGTTAAGACATCTTTCAAAGAAAATCTTAAAAATGTGTCTTTAAAAGGGGTGTGTGTTTCAAAGTTCGGTTCTCCTGTTGTGCAGAGTTCTGAGTCTGTCAGAACAAGCCCCGAGACATTTCTCCTTCTGGGGCCCAGCGGAGAGATCCTCAACCACGGCCTTTATCAGCGGAGATGTCTCACTTGAACTGAGACAGAGGCTGATGTCCCCGACCAGGCCCTGGTTCTTCAGTCCACCAGGGGTGTCAGGCCATGGGGCAGGGTCCCAGGGTGTGGGGCTAGACATCCTCCCCCTGCCCACTTTCTGTCCTGGGCTGCAGCTCTGAGGGGGATGGGGAGGTTGGAGGGTGGTGATGTGGGGGAGGGGTTGGTGGTGGGGTGACGGGAGCAGGCTAAAGTGGGGAAATAGCTGCAGGTGGTTCTGGGGGAGATCTTATCAGTCGCTAACAGAGGAATGACACCATAATGGGGCGGCAGGGATGCTGTTACCTCCTCCTTCTCCCCCTCCTCCACCTCCCTTCACTCACAACCTCCCTCCGCCCCCTTTCTGACAAATTAAGATTAATGACAGAGATAAGTAAGGGCCCCTGGCCCACATTTTCTCCACGTCGCATGGTCAGACAGAGGATGAGAGAAGAGGAGCGTCCAGGAGTCGACAGATTCCCTGATATCATCCTGTCGTGCATCGGGATCTGGCTCCATCAAATTAGGATGCATCCACAATGTCTGATTAACCCATCGCTATTGGTATGTGCTTGGCGACACCGCTCGACTTAAAACAGAAATTCTCTCTCTGTCTTCCTCTCACACGCCCGCATATATACCTTATCCAATCGATTCTCAGGGTGGAAAGAACAGTCTGTATGGCAATAAAGATGTAGAATCTAAAGACACACCCCAGGTTCAAATTGCCCCCCAGTTCTAAAGAGTCTCAACAGTGTCATACCAATGAAGTCACACTATGACTTCACTAGATGTGAATGTGACATTTATGTCCAATAGGAATTGTGAAACTTTGTGTTTTTTGTGAGAGTTAGTGAGGAGGGTAAAAGTTAGTCTGCCTCCACACCTGTCGGTTGACCAAGTCTTTCTCCAGGGATAACTCTTTTACCCATAATGTCAGTCTTGTCAGTCCATGTTTTTGCTGGAATGCTGGTCCTGGTCCTAGTTCAGGTTTTAGGCCAGGTGTTGCTGGTTCTTGTTCAACACCTGTTGCTGGTTCGTGTTTTAGTTAGAACCCTTCCATTCCTAGTCCTTTTCCGAGCCCCGGTCCTAGCCCAGGTTTAGTCATGGTGCTAGTCGTGTTGTAGCCCAGTTGCTGACCAGTGTCTCTCCCCTGCCCTACAGCTGGAGGGATGTGTTTCTCAGGTCAGAGTAATCCAGGCCTGGCCAGATCGAGTTTCACAGGTACAGGCTCTCCTCTAATCCTATAACACAGAGAGAGCGGCCAAGGGTGGAGGTCCTGCATAATCCCAGCTTTATCTGCATCGGAGGAGCAAGGGGAAGAGGAAGAGATTACAGACCAACTCTCTCTGAATGTATTGAATAAATGTTTGCACACCAAACACCAAAGGAAAAGTGTCAGATGCAGCTTTTTTAACTCTCCATGAGTGCCCACAGGAAGTAAAACACAACAAATGAGTAAATAAATCTGTCCATCACCTGGAAGGCAGTCTGGAATGAATAATGGCTGGTTATTCAGACAGAGGAATCTTGTTGGTAAACAAACTCCGTCTCTCATCTTAACATGATTATGTTTCCATTTTGGTTGGAGGATCATTTTGACGAAAGTAGAGATGACTAAGATTGTAAACAAGAAGGATCTGTGCCCTCAAAGACCATCTTAAGTAACAAACATTTATGGAAGTGCTCCATGGCGCAAGTTAATAACATGAATGTCTCTGGTATTGGTGTGTGAGCTGTATTCTGCTACACTTTCATACAGACAGAGACAGCATGCCGGGGTCAGTGACGAGAAAGTCAAACAACCTCGGAAGAATACAAACGATGTATAAGCTCAGTCCAAAACACAGACAAGACATTGCTGTGTAGAAGGAGTCTTGTCCCAGCAGGACACAGACTTTCACAGGATTCCTGGAAGACCTCCAACACAAACACTGGGAGCACATACAAGACTGTAGATAAAAAGTTTATTAAACATTGTGAGATTTCCTTTGTCTTTCAATTTAGAACGGTCTCAGTTGTTCTTACACACCTTTCTTTGTCATAAAAGAACATTTGATTTCATTACATTCCAAATATTAAAACATCATCATTTCTTTCTTATTTTTTTTACTGTCACACAATCCTAAAGGGCAGATTGCCTCATTCTACTCCCTGTCTCTGCTAAGTGTATGAGTCTTAGAGGAAGAGTGGTTCCTTTGAAGGCAGGTAGCATGCGTAGCGGTGGAGTGGGGAGGAGCCAGGGAGGGCATGTCCGGACAGCAGTGGGCCTTGAGTGATGACACACGGGAGCAGCAACAGGACACCTCGCCCCCCTTCTCCTGGGTCCACACAGTCATGCGGATCACAGCTGGGAGAGACGGCTTAAGATCTACAGAAAATATGTCAACTCAAGGGACTCATTGCGAGGGGTGCCCTTCAACAATATATTTTGTTGTTAGTTGTTTATTTATTTTGATGTCCCCCCCCCCCTCCTCATTTGAACATTGGCTTGTGGTGTTGTGGAATGTCTTTGTGACGTTCACCACGGCCGTTCCAAGAGCTGATCCAATATGGAAGTGGATGTGGTTCAGATGGAATGACTCACTTGACTTGAAAAGAGTCTTTAAAGAGATCTGTACTGACAGCTCCTATCATGACACTGGGCACCAACTTATTTGGTCCTCAGATCTAGATTTCCAGTCATGGGAAAATGCCAGTGTGATGTGACTGTCACCACTCGTTTCGCAGTGTGTACCATTTCCTCAGGAGTTTCCCGGCTGGCTGACAGCTTATGTCCCTTTCTTGTCCTCATATGAAACACAAGGAGATCAAATGTAATGTAACTACTGGATGTAGTGGAAATTTAGATTTGACAGTGATTGCTATGATGGGGTATGTTGAGTGTATTTTGGTGGTTGCATGATTGCTGACCTGAAATCCAGTGATTTATTCATTTATTATTATCAGTATTGTTTTTGCATAAGATATTCTTTAGCTCTGGATTTCCATATTTATTAAGGCATGACATGTATCTGCGTCCTTTGTAGGATCTCCATCCCGCAGATAGAGGGCAGTAGAGGTTAACATTCTCTTCAACAAACAGTGTTTCTGCTGCTGCGCTACCCCAGCCAGTGAGACAAAGGAATTTTGGGGGGATTTTCTTTTCTCTGACAAATATTTGCATCCTTAAAAATGTTTTCTTTGTTTCTTGGTCTATGTGGAAATATTTACAATAAAATTAGTAAAAAATAAAATAAAAGCAAAACGACTGAACTATTTTTCGTGTTTGTAATAGAACCTCTGTCCCCTGCTATCTGACTGTCTCTAAATGACCATAATAAAAACAACTACGAATATGTCATTAGATCAACGCTGGGTTTAAACCATAAAATGAAAATACAGAATTATTATTTTCTAAACATTTGTAATCATATGCAACTTAGAACATGGTAGTTTCATGCTGGCAGTGAACGTCCTGAAATAGACTGGCCTGTTTAGGGTTTGCCTCTTTTTAAGCAGTTTATATAGTAGACAAGACAAAAATGTTGTAGATAAATAACAATAAGATTTGCTTTTGCATTGTTTAGAATGTTCCTGTTATTATTATTATAGGTATTCAACACTGCAGTTTTAGATCGTGCAAGCCGATTACAGAAGATTCCCTTTTGACTACTGAAAGTATACAGTTCGTGAATCTTGCTTTCCCCTTCATTATCATATCACGTATCGTATCATATAACACATCTATCATACAAGAAATAAAAAGGTTGTGTCTGAAGGAAGTTGTCATTCTCTAAACGAGGTGAATGACCCTGACTCATCCGGAGGCAGCACTAGTACATCATGATCTCCTTGGGCGCGTCCTCTGTGGGCCTCTGCTGTTCTTGCCTCTGGGTGTAGGCTGCATGCTCGTACAGGTACACCAGCAGAATGGCCAGTAGGTTGAGGACCAGGTAAGGGATCAACATGAAGAAGCCCACCCCCATCTCAGCGCTCTTGTCCCTCAGATCCACTGAGTTCGGCCCCAAAAATGTCTCCACCAGACCCTCGCTCATCCTGGTCGCTCCGACGTTCACAACGTACAGTATGATGGCCAGGAAGGACATACAGGCTGCAGTGGAGAAAGTCATTGTTGAGTTCATTGCAAAAAACGATTAATTTCATCTGCTGCTTCCGATAAGAGACATAATCAACAACTGACTGACCAATCAATAAGTCTATATAAAGAAAGATAAGTCAGTTTTCTCCAACACCATCAGGCATTTCCAGAACCCCAGAGGGTGTGGTGGTACTGGGCTGGAGTCTTACCGCTGGCTGAACTGCAGGCGTACAGGCCCAAGGGGCCCATGTAGGTCTCATAGGGGTTACTGACACTGTTGTAGAGGGTGATGAGGATGCTGCTAGCTGAGCCAAGCAGACAGAGGGCCAGAAGGCAGATGACCAGGGCGTGGAGGACCACTGGAGCTCCACCCACCTGCCCCAGCATAGTCAACACTGCAGGAGAACAGCAGCTGTGTTCAGGAACCAATACAAAATCTGGAGACTCTTTATCAGAGGGGGTAGTGGCACACAGATCTGGAGTCAGTGTGACTCCAGATGAAGTGGTCATTGGAGACACTATCCACTCTGGGTTTAGAAATCGAATCCAGCAAGCTGTTAGTGACTGTCCAGTTCTCCTGGTAATCTAAACTGTAAGGCCAAGTTTCCCACACATGGATTCTTCCTAATCCTAGCTGAGATTATTTTCCAATGATCTTCATAGAATGTAATATTCTATTTGAGTCAATCTCAGTTTTATTTTATTTTACTGTTGCTTGCTTTTCTACAGGTAGACTTGCACTTAAAGATTCATGTTGTTTAATTGTAACTTGCTTAACTACATGCTCTTATGGTTCTTCCCTTTGGCACTTATTTTTTGGTTGTTCACAATGTGTGCTTCTTGTTTTGGCTAACCGCAATGTTTTGGGGCTATCTTGTTGTTAATATCAGAAACCTATGCACTTTTTAAAGCTCTCTCTTGGAAGTCGCTTTGTATAAAAGCGTCGGTTAAATTAATAAATGTTAATGTATTTTTTACTTTAGGACTAGGCTTAATCATTGTCTGGGAAACTGAGTTTAGATAAAAAAAGGGTGACCATTTGAACATTTGGTCAAGGGTTTACAGATTAAAAATAGCCATTTGTCTTATTCTGTCTTAAAATTGTAAGTGTTCTTCATGTTCCATCATTTACTTAAATAGCACCCAAATAAAAAGATGATAACCAACCTTTAACAGTGTTTTCTCCTCCAAATATTGGACATGTGATTCTAATAAATGTTCCATTGAAAAGTCCGAGCTTCAGTTCGGCGGTGCCGTTGAATAAATTGTCACCTTTCTTAGAGCACTGCATGGTGGACGAGGCCCATTCTGTCGACATCCCAAATCCCAGTATCGCCACGGCAACAGCCGAGGCCTTTGCACTCAACAAGAAGTGAAGGGTCTTCTTACTGGAAGGCATCGTCACTAAAACCTCAGATTTTGGTAAAACACAGAGCTATCTTCAGATGTAGAATGCGACAATGTACCCCCTGGGACAGACGACGTAGCTAACTGGGTGGACTGGTGGGGACTGCAGATCGTAAACCTACTGGATTATGAGCGTGAACTTTGGTCTAAGAAAAACGGTTGTCATAGTGTTGATAGCTACCATATTCCCAAACACCATAAAGGGGATAGGCTACCAATTGATACGAAGGGGAAATGTAACATGACATCATGTGTCATGGAATATTTGGTTTAATAATAATTCAATAAACCTATTAACATCTCCTGACTAGATGAAGAAATGTGTAGCAAAATCTCTTTCTCTTGGTTACCCCTAGTAATGTAGGGCCTAGTAGGCCTAGGCCCTACATTATATGACCACAGATAAATACATTTCTGACTGAGATATCAAATTAAACTTAAATAATGGCTGCTATATGTCAACCTAATTTCTTCCCCACGAACAGGTTCGATGAAGCATTCTCAGCGTGGATCCAAAGTCCCTCTGCAACACCTAATGTGAATGATGCCATAAAACACTCATCAATCATTTACATTTCCCATCAGGAACACTGGTCAAGCAAATGTTCATCTTGCTCATACACACACAGCTACAAACACACATAGACTACTCACTCACATAAGCCCCCCCCCCCCCCACACACACACACACACACATACACACACGTCTATCAAGCACAATGTCTAAATTTGTCCCTGAAATATATTACTCAGTATTTCCCATTCCATGTTCTGTGCATCATGTGTACCTTCATACAACCTCTAATAATCTTAAACTTAAACACGTATTTTCAGGCTCTTTAGACTTTTTTCCGTCAAAGTTTAGCTTGTGTGTCTACGCTGGGTGCAGTTTCCGTGCAAGTGTACTAACAAATAGATGCACCAGGCGGCTCCCTTTCTTCAGCGGCTGGACAGGAGAGCGGATCGAGGTTAGACGCTGACAGTTACGTACGAATAAACACAATTGGTTTCTTTCCTGTGACAGGCAGTTGAGACTAAAGAATCTTCGCGCTGTTCATACCCATCCTGAGGAATTCTGAGATCTTCGGCCGATGCGAACACTGGATTTAATGACACGGTAGGATTGGAATTATAGGTCAGTTCATGGATTACGATTTAATCAACACCAACCACAATAGTTTGACAGTGTACAATACATTTGGTGTGTATGTGAGCGGCGATACATTGCCCTATTACGCACCGGTAGGCTATTGAAAGATAATTGATCAAACGTCAGCATTACTGGGAAGTATGCTACATGGTTCAGATATCAAATGTAGCCTATCTGTGTCATTATTTTGCCGTGGCATGACTGACTATACATTTGCAGCACTAGTAGTTCTATTTGACAAACGTGCGTGTTAGGCGTGTTACCCTCTGACAACCTGGGAGGACTCCTGTCAACCCATAGTGAATGTGGGTTACTGGAGCAATCGTTTTAGAGTTGTTTTTTGTCATGCCGTGATTTCTGTCCAACGATTTTTAAATAATTCTCCCTTTTACTTGTGGTCATAATAAATATAAGCCTATTTGTCGAAAGAAGATTTTCGCACCGCCGATGGTTGAGCAACAGCGTGAGCACCAGCTCAGACATGTAGGCAACGTGGATCTACCTGACATTTCAAGATGCAGAGTAAAGTGAACTTCAATCTTGATGATGATACAGGCTACGATAGCTCACCTAACACCAAATCGTTTCGTAGCTTGTGTTAATTCTAGACTGAGGTAGACTGGTAGTTTATCGGTTCATTAACACGTTGTCTCCAACGCATTTTGGGCATAATAATGTTGCTTGGTAATTTTACACTAAGCGGTTTGTGATGTGTCAAACTCAAGACCGGTTCCTAAAATGATATGCACCATGTGATTCTGCTATACCATTTCCTTGTCCCCGAAGTCTGGTGTATTCACCAATGTGTTTATACTGCCCTAACTATACCAGGATTGATTTAGCTAAATAGTAACAAGGTTGTCAAATGTATTTAATATGCTTGGGCTTGTCGGTTTTAGGTGTCCAGACACATACACAGATTAAATCCTGAAAGATGTTCACAGGAAGTGAGTTCTGCTCATTGGGCAGTGTGTGTGCCAGCATGGAGCCCATCCTTGGATCTTAGAGGCAGGGATTTTTATTACAGTTTTGAACACAGATTCACATCACAGTCGGGGCTGAGACCCCATACTGTGTTCTGCCTTCTCCGTGTTTGCTACTATATTTAACATTCCATGTGAAGGTTCTGTCTTTAGTGGAAGGAGAACTTGCTAACCCTAACCCTAACCGAGTAATTATGGAGTGAAGGCATTCCTAACCCTAAAAGCTGTCAGATATTTACCTGGAGAATCTATTTGAGATGTGAGACGATGTCTTCATGGATACTGCAGTCAAAGCCAGTAGAATTGTCCAGTAAAAGACTGTGGTATTGATTGACAAGAAAGAAACCAGTCATGGGCATAAAACTTGATGTTTTCCCGTTTGCTCTAGTGCAAGACCACCTCAGCCCATACTCGTTTGTGCCCAGGGCTGATGCCATACAAACATGACTGTGTGTTTTACAGTTTGCTTTGTGCCTTTTTCAAACACACGGGATAGCAGTCTGGAGAGCTAACTGTAAATGTGCTTCCTGTTGGAAAGACCCGGAAACCCCCTTGTTCTCCCTTCCCAGAGAGGTGGGACCTCAGTTCCAGAGTGGGGGGGTGTGTCCTGAGGGAGGAGGCCCTGGGTGGAGACCTATGAAAACACACGGCTGCAGGGGTAAGCCACAGCTGTACAAACTCTGCTACCTGCAGGCCCAGCCCTGGTCAGAACCACACAACACAACACACTCTGGTTTGGTCCTCACATCCTGTGACCAGTCTTGTATCAGCAAACATCACATTAGCATGTGTGCCCAATGTTTGGTCGCCTGACGGTTGTTTGTTTATGTTTATGGTCAGGCACATTTTAAGACTCGGCAAGGTCAGAGCTGTTGTCTGTGGAAAAACAGCTGGTCAGAGATCAAGGATGTGCCCTTTCAGTTGTAACAGACTTAATAGCCATCTGTTAGATGTAGTGTCTGTGTGCCTGTTTGATCCTCATGACTAAGGATGTGACGAGCACATGGCACACACATGGGATGGGACAGGGAGGAGAGACAGACAAAACCATTCTTTTTGTGGACAGAGGAGAGGAGAAGGGAAAAGTAAGCCGCCGTCTAGCTAGAGGAAAGACTTCTGGTTTGAATAAGGGAAAGAGCGCAGGGGAAGGAGCGAATGATGTCACTGCCATTGGCTGCCCAGAAATATAATGGTGAATATCCCTTAAGGCAACACATAGTTTCTCTGTAGTATTTGTGTCACTTGTTACACTACAAAGCGCATCTACGGAACGTTTTTTAAAAACTCTTCCAAGTGGTATTGAAATGAACTAGTAAGTAGTAACTTTTAGTTTTGGATATGGAGTCAAAATGCTGTTTGTGGATTTTCAGCCCAACATTCCAGCTTGCAAGAAATAACAACATTCATGTACATACATGTAAGCGTTGTTTACGATGATGATGATGCAATAATCCTAAACTCACATACATGATCCACTGGCCCTCGGAGGCCAAAATGTGATTTGGCATGCATATATAAACAGAGCTGAGTTTGAGGCCAGAAAAATATGTCAATGTGGTGACCTGCTAAGGGACTGAAAGCAGGGTGTGACCCAGAACAGATTAACATTCTGCTTACGTTGCTCCAGGGCCTGATGTAGTTGAAGTCAAAGTAAACACTTGACAGTCTAGCTCTGGGTTTCACCTTGAATCCACATATGAAAGTCAACATTAGCCTCTTTTAGAAAACAACATCTAAAGCTTGGCTTCATATTGCAATATGTCCTATAAAACACAAGGCATAAGGCCTTGACGTTGAAGGAGACTTTTTTAGAATATACCAGAATTCAAAGTTAATATTTTAAATTATTCAGCTTGAAAAGTTACAAAACGACTTCACCATTCTGCTGGAAAGTCCCACATCTTCTATCTAATATCCTTCTATCTACATCATAAATTATTCTGAGGATTTGGGGGTGATAGTGGAAGCCATCCCTCCTCTTTTGAGTAAACATACCATCTGATAGGGGTGTGGAGCAGTACTGTATCAGCTGGACCCAGCAGGCCCACCGATTTACTCTCCCGGGTGGGTGGGCGTTGGCCTAGGGCGCCAAATGTGCTAACACACAAATGACACTGAGGTACAGTCATTGCATGTTATAAGGTTATGAGAAGTTGATGAATATAAAAGATGTGTTATTAGAATTCTAGGTCAGTCAGAAAGACCTTTTGACGTTTTGAACAGGTTGTTCTTTGGTCATATGACCAAATATCGAGAGCAGAACAGAACTGTACTATGACATCACACTGATGTCCTGTACCTGCTGGGTTGGGCCCCAAGAGGATAACAGAAGCCTGTAGTTTTACAGTCTTGGTGGAAAGACTGACGGTTTTAGCTCCTCTAACATACTGTTGCTAAGACATCACACGCATTCCTGTATCTCAGGTTCTGTATGATAATGTTGTTGCTAGAATTGACAGATGATGCAAACTGTGTGAAACTATGGAAACAACTGTATGTATTTACAGACATTTCATCCAATGCAAGGCAAAAGTTGACTTTGAGTTCTAACTTGAACATCTGATCTAACAAAGGAGCTTTTCCCCACACGTAATCGCTGGGTTTAATATTTGGAAGGTTCTGGCTCCCGGGAATATAACGAGCTGGGGTCTTTTTCCCAACTCTGTGTCTCATGTTGGCTTGCCATTGATTTCCCCAGGAAGGTGTGGCTGTGATGGTGAGCCTCCCGTTGTGATATACTGTACTGAGAGAATGATTATGTTCCCTAACCTCTGCAGGATCATAAAGCACAGTGCCTAGCAGGAGTCACATCAAGGTTAGTGTCTGTCTGATGGCTTACTTTATGGGTCAGTACTGCCCTCATACACCCACATGCTAATATGGTTTATATCCCTGCAAACTATATGAAACACTCCCAACAGTTGCTTTTCAATAACCTACCGCTGAAACTAGCTGTGGGCTTAGGTGTCTACTGCTAATTGAATACGAATAAGACATTCTTCAGACAGTTTAGAAATCTGGTCCCTGATGTTCTTGACAGCTTGTTGTACAAAAGTCCCCAGAGCACGCACTGACGCCATTGAGGCCTTGGTCTTGAAGACAGCTGGAGAGCTAGATAGAGGAGAGGAAGACTTGATCCTGGAGGTCGACTCAGAGCAAATAATGGCTTGCTTGTGTCACTACAGAGCCTAATGACATGCAGGAGTACAGTGCTTGATGAATAATGGATGGCTTACTAAAGCAGACCCATTTCCTATTCACGAGCGTGTAATGCACCAAGCTGCATGATCATTTCAACTTGTTTGCTAGTATCCCTATTGTATTTCCAGGTGCCATAATGTGGTTGGAATATGCTGTATAAACAGACTCACCTTAGCACTGAATGTAAAGGAATTTGAACAGCTTAATAATTTTTTGGTAATTAATTTGGAAAATGTTCCTTTGTGGTACAAATAAAAATACTTTATTATGCACGGGATATTGTATATTGGTTGTGAAATCCATATATTCCAACATTTTAATGGAAATAATGAGATAATTACAGAATCTACAGCATGGAAAATTGTATTTAGTTTTTTACCATCCTCATAAAGAGTCAGCCATGCTATGACCACTGACTGCCTTTTTAAATCATCAACTGAGATTCCCCCATTCATATGCACCAGATCAAGGGCTCATCACTGTAGTAGTTCACCGAACACGCTGTTGCTTTTTCTGTGGTGTCAGAAGGAGGTAAGGAACAAGAGTGAGCGTGGGTCAGCTCTTTCAATAAAGGTGCCTTTTAACTTCCCCGTCTTTGGCTCCTTTGTAGCGGGCAGCGCTGAATGTGATGGCTGTGTCTAAATGAATGCAGTCAGATGCTGCAGTGAGAGAGGAGCTGCAGCCAGGAACCAGCCGACATGTCCTGCATCCTGATAACCCCGGCAGCAGCAACTAGCAGCACCGATGGTGTGGGCTAATGCTAATGTATGGTTGGTGATGATCTCGCCTGTCCTGGGGAACATGGTTGTCCAAGGTTAAATTCAAACTATAATTGGTGTGTTTTGCCTTGTAAGCATTAAAAAACCCGAGAAGAGATTTGTAATTGGAGCCTTGATGACATCTTATTTCAGGGAATTTTATGCAACCACGCAAAATATTTGTTAACACACGAAAGACCAAAACTGTGCACACTCACAGGGGTTCAGAACACAGTTTTGTGCCACAACTAGTTCATTTTACATCACCCTGGATGGAAAAGAAGCGGTTCCAGGTTTTGTGTTGATAGTGTTAACCAACCCAGCAGGGGGGCTTGAGTTCCCAGGGCCCAGGGTTGTAGGGGTGAGGGTGGGGGGCGGGATGGGGTGGAGTGGGGAACAGATTGTTATTCACATAAAACACTGTGACCCCCCACATGCACTTGACCAGCAGCGCATTATCCCACACCATCCTCCGCTTACATGGACAACAATGACATACTTGCTGATATGTTATAATAATGATATAAATACAATTATTATTATTATTATTATATTCAAGTTGCTTATTGAGTGTAAAAAAAAAAGCTTTAGAATTTCAGAGATTCAGTTACCCAGAAGAATGACAGGGTTTTATGAGGAAACAAACAGACTGTGAAAATATGATTGTAAGGGAACTAATTGTCTGGCACAGTCATTAGTCTGGCACAGTCGTTAGTCATTTTGATAATTTGGGCCTAAACTATGTTTTACAGTAGAGAGCAAAGAGTCTGAGCTTCCACCCCTCCTTCTGAAATGCTCCACTTCTTTGTGTGTATGTACAGTGTGTGTGTCTGTGTGTGTGTGTGTGTGTCTGTGTGTGTGTAAGCTTATAAGGGGCAGGGATCACAAACAATGATCTAAGCTCCTAGCTCTCTAAGCAATGGTGACTTGAAGGAGGTACAGGGGGAGGGCAGCCAAAGGGGAAAAAAAGAGAATCATGATCACAAGAATCTGTCTCTGTGCTCGATCGCCCAGTGTTTTCACTGTGTGGGCTGAGGCAGTGGGACCCAACCCTGCTCCTCAGGGAACGCCTGTCCTGCATGTTTTATGAATAACAAATCATTCATTTGAATCAGGTGTGTTGGAGCAGGGAAACATCTCAAACATGCAGAACGGGTGTTCCCTGAGGAGTAGGGTTGGGAACCAGCTGGGCTGAGGGATAGTCCTCTTTGAGAAAGGACCTTTTTTTTACCACAGTGAAACTACTTGTCTTCCCATGATCTTGTTCATCTGGACCTCAATTAGAATACAAACAATATCCATTCAGGATGTGCTCCTCTGTGTGTGGCGGCCATGTAGCAATGACCATGGCCAATGGCCACCTTCTCATCTCTTCTAATTTGATAGTTTATTGTTTTAAATAGTAAATAGACCACTTCCTGAGCTACATACAAAGTACATATTTTGCGGTGTGTGCGATATACAACAGTTTCTTAGCTCTCTGTCTGAACACTCTGAGCTGAGCTGAAATGTAACTTACAAAGATGTTTAGCAGGTTCATAGATTCATTGCATTGGTACTGCAGTTGGTTATAAAGAAACTCCACCCATCCTCTGATAACAAATGTCCATCTTCCTGATACCTATCCCCTTCCTCACTATGTTTATCCCTTCTGAAGCTGACCTCCGAGAGTTGTCGTTTCATATCTTGAGCATCTCTACAGTTCTGGAGAGTGGCGGAGTGTGACACATAGCTGCCTTGTGAGAGTCCCCAACCCCCCCTCTGCCCTGCCCAGTCCGGGGGCTCAGGAAGGGGACAGGAAAAGAGCCGGGATCATCAGATCTCCCTTCCCCAGTCCCCCAGGGAGAGAACAGGCCTTGATCTGTCTGTAGACTCAGCCATTCTCAGTTTCAGTTACAGTTTACTGTATATCAGTGTGTCAAGGGGAACTGAAGCAATGTCTTTTTTTTCCTTTGCTAGGGATTTAGCTCCGTTTGATATAGGATATTCAGCAGTGCTGAGACTGGGACTATGGCCTACTCATGTGTCCCATTCAGAAGCAAAAACAAATCCAATTGTGCTCTGGGCTGCAGAGACGCAGAGACGCAGCGCCCCCTCAGGAAGGTCTGTCGGACTTGGCCGGTCCCAACACAGGAAATACACAGAGCTATGAGCCACCACCAGGCCACTGCTGTCCTATCACGTTCAGCAGCCGTGTCTCAGCAGGGGGTGAGCTGACCTCTTAGTTAGCCAGAGGATATCTTCAACCTCACCCATGAGAAACTCATGAGCTTGCACTCGTTTGAGTTTATTACGCTCAGCCAGCGTCATGAGGTGGTCCACGCTTGCTGTTAGCCCTCAAGTGAGCAGTTGGCTCTGGGCTTCTGTGGATGTGTACATTGCTGTGGGAATGCTAGCCCCCCTGTAGCTTCTTATCATTGTTTTTGTTGGACTGGAGATGGTGGTACAGTTAGTCTACTGCTGCTACGACGCCTGTCATTTTGCCATGAGCTGAGAAAGCACAGTGGAGGTAAAGGGTTTGTTTTGACTGTATCCACACCCTGTTGTTTCAGACTATCAGGTCTGTGGAGAGGGTTATCAACCCACCGTGATCCTGGACACTCACACACTGCATACCTCTGTCTGTAACTGCTTAAGTCCAGAATTGGGTTTTGGTGGCTGAGATGCGGACTGGAGAAGGAAGAGGTGGGAAAAAGGGCTTTTTTCTTTCTCATTTGGATTTAATGTGGCATCACGCTTGGCTCTGCACCACTACTGGAGATGAAACTCAGGGGAAACCATGGATGGCGGTGCCAAAAACACATTCCCCACATGATGAAGGGGAATTTTGCGGTGCGTATTCTTTTCGTTTGCATGTGTCCAATTAGGCAGTTCTCAGATGTGTTGGTGTGTTTGAGGCCCATGAGATCCCTTGGTGTTTGCTAAACATGGGTGGTAGGCCTACCTTGGACTCAACTGCCTCTTTATCTCGCCTGTTTGTTTGGTTTGTTTGGGCTGCAGTATGGACCGCATGTCTTGATGTATAGTATTCCCTCACTGTTTCTTAATGTCCTATCTTTGTCTTCTCAGTCAGACGAAGGTTTTGCTGCTAAAGAAAGGCATCTTTATTTGACTAGAAGCTTCCAAAGTTACAACTGAACGCTCTACACCCTCTCCCATGTTTGTAACAGACTACAGTCCAGCCCATCTGTTGTGTCTGTTGTGCTGCAGCTTGAGGAGCTCATCCTGCTGGATCAGAAGTAACTGTGGATGTTGTGGACATTGTGTGAGGCTTACTAGAGATGCAGTGTATGCAACTGTCTTTGTAAGGGTGTGTCCCTTTGGTCTTCAGTGCCTCAGTGACATGGCCCACACAGAAAGTCATTAGAGAAGGCCTCTTTCTGATGACTCCATCCACAACAATGCAAACTCACTACACTACTGGCTTCCACACAACCTCTTATAGATAACCAATCTTATTTGGAATTTGAATATAATGTGTGAAATGGTTCTCATTAATAGTTTATCAAAACAAATTGGCTTCAACTGAGCAGAATAGAAGCCCAGCATCGAAAGAGGTTGGTTCTGTTTTTGTATATATTTAACATTTATACTGTTCTGCTGGAGAGTATAAATACTGTACAGTAGCAGTCCAGGATATGTTGATCATGGAGGATGGGTCAGATGGGTTTGGTTTAGTCGGGGTGACTTGGGGATAGGGGTAAAGGCAAGGATGGAAGATGTACGCAGTCAATATTTGCTTAGGAGAAAGACAAGCCGTGGACTTCAAGACCTTATTAGTTTGTTAATTAGCATGCCTGCTTGTTGCTTTGGATACTCCCCTAAAGAATTCTTAGTTTAAAGAGGAAGCAAAACATGGTTCTGTGGTTAAATTGCGAACAACATATTCTGCATCAGTATAGCTAGCTGGTTAGAAACCACAGCAGGCCTAAAAGCCACAGTATGTTGCCCAGAGAGAGTAGGCTTGGTTCTGGCATGTCACATCCTCTGACAGAGCCTTAATGATAGTCTGTGTGTGGCCTTGTGACCCAGGGGACTGATGGGAAAGAGCTTTCTGATCACGCCTCTGGAACAGTAGCTGGGTTGATTAGGGTCTGAGTTGACGCAGGCTCAACGTTTGACCTTTGGAAGCTTGCTGGGTCTACAGCGATTTTCTGTCATCCCTCCGTTAGCCCAGTAGATCATGCTGCCCCGAGGGGAGGGGCTGGCTGCATCCCTCCTCTCTTCCTCAGCAACTCCATTCTTCCCTTCTCTTTTTGTGGGTTTGTCTGTTTTGTTTGTCTGGAAGGCACCAGAATTAGGCTGCGGCGACTTCCATGTCTGACTGGTTGGTGTGTAAGCCTTAAGGGCATTTCAGTCACTCAGCTTATAGTCACACACAAGACATGAGATTCAGCAGTGTAGCTTTGTCAGTTAATAATGGCGTGAACTGTTTGGAAGCGGGTTGCGTACTGGAGTTCTCTCAGCCATATTAGGTGAAAATGGCACAGTTTATGCTTTGGCTCTATCACTGAAGAGATATCTCATTACATGTAGCAATTACATCCCTAGCAGCCAGTTAAATTGCCCCCTTTTTTGTGCTAAATGGGCTGCCTTTAACAGGGCTGACATTGAACCACTGAGCCGTCATTGGGTCCAGCCACTTGATTGCAGAAATGTTTTATGTGGTGTAGTGCAGAGTGCTGTGTTTGGTTTGTTCGTCTCAGTGTAAAGCATCTGATGGATTTGGTTAAGGTATATTTATGGCAATGCATACCATATTGTAATCTTTGGATTAAGACATATCGGCATAGTGGGTGTTATTTTAATCAACATTTTTGCATTTGACAGGAAGCTGGCTGCGGATCCTTACACCAGCAGTGAAAAGGATTCTCACTGGCTGTGTCTGAGTCATGTCAGCAGATTGGCAGATTTTCTGATGTCAGTTTTTTTGTACTGCGAGGACGGGTCACAAAAGCAACCCTGCAGCGTCTCCCTCTCTCTCCCTTTCTCTCTCTCCCTTTCTCTCTCTCCCTTCTCTCTCTCTCTCTCTCTCTCTCTCTCTCTCTCTCTTCTTTCTCTTCCTTTTTCGGACTCCTCTGTCTTTCACCCCCGCAAGTGACACTTAATCGCAGGCAAAAGATTAGGGTTTAGAGTTGAATTTAGTTATCTTCTTTACAAGAGACACAAACAGTATAAGAATTGGATTTAGCTATCTTCTTTACAAGAGATACAAACAGGATAAGAGTAGGGTTTAGTTATCTTTACAAGAGATACAAACAGTATAAGAGTTGGATTTTGTTATCTTCTTTACAAGAGACACAAACAGGATAAGAGTAAGGTTTTGTTATTTTCTTTACAGGAGATATAAACAGAATAAGAGTAGGGTTTAGTTATCTTTACAAGAGCTACACTCACCGGAGCACCTTTGGGATGTGGTGGAACGGTAGATTCACATCATGGATGTGCAGCTGACACATCTGCAGCAACTGCGTGATGTTATCATGTCTATATGGACCAAAAATCTCTTGCGGAATGTTTCCAACGCCTTGTTGAAAGTATGCCACGAAGAATTAAGGCAGTTCTGAGGGCAAAAGGGGTCCAACCCAGTACTAGCGAGGTGAATTTAATAAAGTGGACAGTGAATGTATAAACAAATGCAAACAAAGATTGTGACATCAAACAAACATGACAACTTAATTTGTATTCCTTTTATTAGAAAGCAGAACGCAGAGGAAGACAGTGATGTGGCTGTAGAGACCTCTGTAATAAGATGTTTATTTCGTTTTGAAAGCATTGCTGGGAGGAACACTGCAGGCCTCCATGACTGAGTTAGAATCAAATTAATCATACCACGTGTACTTTCATAAAGGCTTCATATCTTCAAGCACCAAAACTACAGTAAGAACTATATATACTGTGCAGGAAAGAATCATTGTGCAAGCTCTAAGATTGGAGTCTACACGTGCATATGGCTCCTGCCTGGTTTTCTAGTAGATGTGAACGAAACCAACCACGAAAAATAAGGTTTGTATGCTGTTATTAAGATGAAGGACATCTCATGTCATGTGACGGACAAACATAACTCATATTTATGACACATTTTCAGCAGTATAATGCAACATCTACTGTGAATAAACTCACTGGTATTGGCCGTGACTCCCTTGTAACAGTTTCACCCTATCCTGCACCAGAACCTGAATAATAGGCTAATTGGTGTTTGTGATGTCATAATCTCCCAAATCCTGTCTGATTCTGGGGGATTCTGGAGCGCCTCTCTGGGTAGCTTCGCCAGCCGTCTCTCCAAATCACTCCTGACCCCTTTTACAGATGAGAGCTCTATTGTTACAGCCGGTGCCGTCCGCGCTGCGCAAACACAAAATCTTCATTGTCTTCCGACTTTCCCGCGCCTGCTACAACCCTAATCTGTGCTATGGAGCTGCTTCAGGATTTCCATAATCCACATTCTGAATTGATGACAGTATAATCCTTCCATTTCTGACCCTCAGGGAGTGGGACAAGCCCTGCACTGCTGCCTGTGTTGTCGTTCTTCATGTACACGGCCCTTATGTGCAGGCAGTGAAACATGAACACAGAGGTATGCTACATAGAACAGTCTTCTGTGAGCACACACCACAAGTCGGGCCTGCTTCTGTATCGTGACATTGTTCCTGAATTTGTGTCCTAATCTACTTTGAATTATTTGGACTTTCAGAATATCAACAGAATTCAGAAAGTTCACATTTGCAAAGATCCATTAATCTAATTTAAGTGTGTTTGTCCAGAGTAAGTGAACTGACAGGGAATCCCAGTCATTGTCAGTAGAACCTTCTAGAAGAACATGAGACATCAGCAGTCACAGTGCTAGTGAGGTGAGGGACAGGGGTTTGGCCCAGGTTAGGTGGAGGGGCGTGGTGGGGCATTCTGCTTTTAGTCTTCTTTTGTTAAAAAACATTCTCTCATACACATATCTCTCTCATACACACATCCCTATCATACACACATTTCTATCATACATACCTATCTCTCATACTCGCATCGCTCTCATACACACAGACACACACACACACCATTGCTTCCTTGATCTTCCTCTTTCCCTCGCACCTAAATATGACTCTGGCTGCTTGTGAACACGCTTAGTGCAGGCTTGCTGCTCCCTGCTCAGACTGACATGCCCGGGGAGGGTATAGTGTGTTCGCTCGCCCAAGCGTGACGATCCACGCACGAGCGACACGAGGCGGAAAGGGGGGGGGATCCACCTCCATGGCTCTCTGCTCCTTCTCCGCACAAAGACGAGGGAGCGATGGGGGAGGGGGGAAGAGTGTGGAGGGTTTACCATGGCACGGCTATGGATCCACCACCCTCCTCCTCCTTATCTCCTTGCTTCAGAGCAGAGCGCGTGGCCTTTTGTTTACAGCTTGTGCTGATGATCCACACAAGCAGCGCTAACCCCCGCTGGCAGCTCAGATCAGAGCTGTCAGGACTGACAAGCAGACAGATAGGGAGGCTCGCAGGCAGACAGACAGAGGGGCAGACAAACAGACGAGCAGGCAGGGAGACAGACAGACACTTTACTAAAAGGGGGGGGGGTTGTGCGATAGCCTAATGAAGGGAGACTGGCGTTTTGGAATGGAAGGGAGAAAACGGGACAGAGTGACACGGCAGATTTTTTTTTGTTCTTTGTTTTTCTTTCTTTTTCGTTTTTGAAAGCGGCAGGCATGTGTTGCTCAAGCGTCCGCCTTAACTGTCAAGTGCTGCGGGCAACCCTGGGACAGGCAGGTCCAGGAAACAGGCACACCGAGAGGCAGGCTGCCAGGCAGGTTGACAAGCTGACACACTGTGTAGATATCCCCTATGGACCGAGCCTTCAGTCCTCATGGAACACTCACTGTGAAGAATCATCTGGGAGATGAACTGAAAAGTACAGGAGATGACTATTCTAGGCTTTAGTATACATTTTCAACTTACTTTACACCTGTATACAGTTGAAGTATATTGAACTGAGGTATAACTCATACTGTGTATATATGTATATTATATGAAATCCAAGAAGAATAGTGTCTGACATAGAAGTTCCCTTCAGCATGGCAATCAACAGTAGCTATAACGTAGATTAGCAGGTGAGTAAATCATTCTGATCATGGTCATCATCCGAGCATTTCATTTCCTGAGGTTCATTTCTGGCTGGGTTGATTTACGGCTTAAATATCAGTGACCGGCTTTTAATAAGACATACATTTACCTTGAATAACTACTCTCGGTGTCTCCAAATCCAATGGATGCTTGGTGGGTGATGAGGATGTGCTGAATGGTCGCTTTACAGCTTCCTGTTTCAGAAGAAGCAGGATCCGCACTGCTCCCTAAATCAGAGCCCTCGTATGTCTGAGTCATGGGAGCACTTAGCAGCTGTGTGTTTGATATACTGCTCCCTAACCCTCAGCTCTGCAGCTCAGCCGTCCAACAGGGTGCATAACATGGGTTGGGTCATCCACGGCTTGGTAATGGATGTTTCTGTCGAGATCAAGCTTTCATCGCTGTGTCGGTCTACGGGTCATTGTGGTCATGTGATGCAGCTGATACAGAGTATTAATAGGTCAGGTTGAACCGTTGTTCAGATGCTATCCTGACCGTATGTTTACAGGAGAGCTTCCTGCAGGGGGCGGTCCTCTGATCTGTAGATTGTTGCCTCACACGCATGCCCCAATCTTGAGATCAGTAGGGGTGATACCTTTGAAGTAAAGGGGAAATGGGACCAGGTTTTAGAAACTCTATTTTGCTTTTTTTTTCCTGGTGTGGAGGACTGGAATGGTACAAGGCAAAACAAGAGGGGGGGGGGCCTAACATGACGAAGCCGTGCAGATCCTGTTGTCATACATGGACAGGACACTCTTCTTATGAGCTTCAAGGTACCATGGTTGACTGGGCCGCCCACTGACGCTAGCGACAGTAGAAAGACGGTCTCACAGTTAATGATCCACTTCTGTTTAACTTATGAACTTATGTTCCATGTATGATTCCTGCAATTTGCCCCATACAGTATCAATTAAGGATTCTGCTATGACTTTGTGTGAGTGTTTCTCACGCGAAATAGCTGCGTGTTGAAATGGTGTGGAAGTCTTGGGCTGAGCGTGGGGCCCCTGAGTTGTTCATGGGAACTGCTGAGCAGTCGTGCAGTCCGCCGGTGTCGACAGATACTAATGTCCAGAGGAGCAAACTGTACTGTGTGATGTCATCTTTGTTGTGTCAACAGGAAGTAGATGGGCCGAGTGGTTAAAGAGTACCCTCCCTCCTTCCTTCTATCTTTCTGTCTCCAGTTCTCTTTCCCACTCCCACTATTCCCTCTTGGTCTGAATCTCTCTCTCTCTCTCTCTCTCTCTCTCTCTCTTTCTCTTTCTCTTTCTCTCTCTCTCTCTCTCTCTCTCTCTCTCTCTCTCTCTCTCTCTCTCTCTCTCTCTCTCTCTCTCTCTCTCTCTCTCTCTCTCTCTCTCTCTCTCTCTCTCTCTCTCTCTCTCTCTCTCTCTCTCTCTCTCTCTCTCTCTCTCTCTCTCTCTCTCTCTCTCTCTCTCTCTCTCTCTCTCTCTCTGTTGCTCTAGTCTTGTTGACCTGTGGTTCTCACAGTCCAACTCATTCTCCTCCCCCTTAACTTGGCTGCGAGCAACCACACAGGATATGAACTAAGTTGTTTCTCTTCCTGCTTTTGGACACCAAGTTGAGTCAACTTGACACAATGAATCAGTAGCATACCATTCTCCTGACCAACTGCCAGAGACGCAAACTTACTGGAACTCAGGTAGGAGGGGACATGTACAATATTAGTAGTCATTGCAAAAATATTACACTTGGACCATTTTGAAAATAGAAGGGTCATTTTCTCGTGTTGCCGGGCTTTGGTTGGCGCTACATATTCATAGGTTCGTGCTGTGTTTTTTGAGGAATGAACATCCTCCCACACGTCTAAATAACAGCTAGATATCACACACAGTTGACCTTAATTATTCTTATTACAGTTCTATGATCCACACAGGCCGCTGGCCCCCACGTGGGTGTGTGAAAGCAGGGGTGTCTGTGGTTCCCTCTCTTACTCATGCACACACACACACACACACACACACAGTCTCAGTTCCCAGACGAGACGAGGATGTGCAGACAGGCAAGACGTGTAGCCTTGGGCTCCAGCCAGACATGATCATACACTGCAGAGAGCCATCCACAAGGCAGACCCAACACCTCTCACTTGCAGCTCTGTTTGTAGTGTGCATGCGTGAGTGTGGGCATGTGTGTGTGTGTATGTGTGAACAACACCTCCATATAGTATGCCATGAATATTTATGAGTAGATAGTGTATCGTGGGATCATCCGCAGATTCGCTCAGATTCCCCCCTCCCCTCTGCTATCCCACCAAAGGGAAGAGTTGAATAAGAAGCAGAATGAGGTGGAGATGTGTTTGTATGCGCTAGCTGGAGTCTGCTGTTTTAATAAAGAGGGGGTCCTGAGGCCTTTTATGATCATCTAGAGGAGAGTTATTTTCTCTCCAGTCTGGTGAAATAAAGGTGATGGCCCTTTTCCTGTTCCCCACTCCACGGACAGATGATCATTGCCTCCGTTTATTGCCTATCGATCGGTAGGGACGACCCCTTTCTTCACATCTAACCAGCGTTTTCATTTAGCCCCTCTGAGGATAGTAATGTCACAGATACTGTAACCTGTATCCCATCCGTCTGATGGCAGCAAACTTCATCAGCAACCTCAAGCAATCTCAATGATCTAACTCTGTTCAGCCATCTTGGAACGTTTCTGTTATCTTATTACAGCGGCGAATGCTTGTTTTAGGGAGTGCTGTGACACGTCATGAGATGCTCCACCATGGCTTCTCCTACCACTGCTACGCTGACGACACGCTGCTGTACCTGTCGTTCCCCCCGACCGATCCGGGGATCTCAGCTAGGATCGAGGCCTGCCTCTCCGCCTGGATGACCGAGCACCACCTCCAGCTGAACCTCGCCATAACATAACTTCTCATTATCCCGGCCAAACCCTCCATCTCCCACGACCTCTCAATCACCCTGGGATCTGCGACAGTGACCCCCTCATCCTCTGCCAGGAACGTTGGGGTCACCATGGATGACGAGCTCTCCCTCACGGCCCACATTGCTGCGGTCCCGGTCGTGTAGATTCACCCTCTACAACATACGGAAGATCAGGAGATACCTGTTTGAGCACTCCACCCAGCTGCTTGTCCAAGCACTTGTCTTCTCCAAGTTGGACTACTGCAACTTGCAGGTTTCCCAGCATGCGCAACCCGCCCTCTTCAGAGGATTCAGAACGCAGCAGCCCGTCGGGTCTACAACCTACCCAGACACTCCCACGTTACCCCGCTCCTCATCTCTCTCCACTGGCTACCCATCACGGCCCGTATCAGATTCAAGACCCTGGTACTGACCTTCCGAGCAGTGAACGGGACTGCACCCGACTACATCAAGTCTCTCCTGCAGCCTTACACCCCCACCCGTCACCTACGGTCTTCTTCTGACAACCATCTGGTGGTCCCACCTCTCAAGAGCGCCCGCTCCCAACACAAGCTCTTCTCCTGTCTGGCCCCCCAGTGGTGGAATCAACTCCCCACCTCCATCAGAGACACAGACTGTCTCTCCACCTTCAAGAGAAGGCTCAAGACGCACTTGTTCTGGTAGTACAACGGTACTTAGGAATGGTTTCCTGAAACCCAATGCTAGTTTCCTCAAGGATCACAATGACTCTGGCTTATAGACTTGTTGCTCTTGTTGGTTAGTGGTAGCTGATTTAAACTGTTGTATTTGCTGCAAAATATTCTCGTTGTTCGTCATCTACCGCTTGTCTGGGGATCGGGTCGCGGGGGCAACGACCTAAGCAGGGAGGCCCAGGCTTCCCTCTCCCCGGCCACTTCCACCACCTCTTCCTGGCAAAATATTCTATGTTAGTTAATCTTATTTTAATTTTATTTTATTGTTGCTTGCTTTTCTACAGGTACACTTGCACTTAGAAATTCATGTTGTTTAATTGTAACATGCTTAACTACAAGCTGTTATGGTTTTTCCCTTTGGCACGTATTTTTTGGTTGTTCACAATGTGTGCTTCTTGTTTTGGATACCCGCAATGCTTTGGGGCTATCTTGTTGTTATTATCAGTGACCTATGCACTTGGAAGTCGCTTTGGATCAAAGCGTCTGCTAAATGAATACATGGTCTACTCAACCTGGGTGCCGACTGAGAGGGAGGGCTGGTAGGAGGGAGCTGCATCCAGGAAGCTGTCGCTCCATATGACCTTCCTTTTAAGACCTTCCTTTTTGTCGCACATAGTTTATGACAAATTACCTCTCATTATGCATAAAATGCTGACGCATGAAGGGTGTTTCCTCTGCTATTTATTATCATTGTGTTCCCAGTGCTTCCTACCCTAGGGTGCTCCTGTAGCTGTGAACACTGTTCATCCAAATCAGACTGTTACCTCCTGCAACAAGGCAGGGGCTAAAACGCTGCTGTATCACTGCTGTACCTCTCATCACATCCAAATCTGCTCTTTCAATATCTCATGACGCTCCATGAAGATAACGGCGATAATAAAGAGTGAGTAAAGACAGGATGGTACTGAATCTCAGGAGAAGGGTGTGTGTTTGTGTGTGTCGTTTCTGTGTGTTAGTTTGTGCAGGTGTGTGTGTGTACGTGGGGTGTGTGTGTGTGTGTGTCTCTGTTGGATGGGCCTGACACAGTGTGTCAGAGCTGACAGACGAGCCACGTGGCCGCGTGGACTGAGGTCCGGACACACACCAGCTGATGCGGGGTCCAGATCACCCCCATGGACACGGAGAAACGCCCACAGCTGATCTCTTGAAATGGATTTGTGTTGCGGGAGGGGATATCTGTGTGGGTCGCTGTAATCTGATTGCCCACTGCTCCGAGGGGCTGGGCTGTGTGTGTGTGTGGTGTGATCTGTGTTCATCGAGGTGTTCTGGACCAGGGCTGAGCTAAGCGAGGTCAAGTCTGCGAAGGAATACGTTTGATTTCAAGTGCTGTCAGAGATGGGTTTTTCCATCTGCAGTTGGATGTCATATATTTGTCCCACTGCTCTCCTTCATCCCCTCACTCTGGATTGGCTCAGAGGGATGAATCCGCCTTTGGATCCCTGCAAACCGACACACACATACACACACACATACACACACACACACACACATACACATAGACTGTACTCTCACATCCAATGTGATGCATACACACATAGAGAAACTCACAAACAAACAGTCCCCCACACACACACACACACTCTCACGCACATGTATTCCTCCAGCCTTACACCCCCACCTGCCACCTACGGTCCGTCTGGTGGTCCCACCGCTCAAGAGCGCCCGCTCGCAACACAAGCTCTTCTCCTGTCTGGCCCCCCAATGGTGGAACCAGCTCCCCACCTCAGAGACACTGACTGTCTCCCCACCTTCAAGAAAAGGCTCAAGACGTTGGCTTCATGTTTGGCTACCTACAATGTTTGGGGGTCTCTTTGTTATGATCAGTGACCTATGCTCTTTTGTAAAACTCCCTCTTGGAAGTCGCTTTGGATAAAAGTGTCTGCCAAAATGCATAAATGTAATGTAAATGTAAATATATTTGCACACAAAGTTTAGATGGCCGTCCAATCTATGTGTTGTGTGTGTGAACACTTTCAATGGTGATGTTTAGGTGTGTAGATGAAAAACAATTGCTTATTCGTGCCTGTTTTTTAACATTTAATTTAAGTTGTACAGTGATTATCCTCATTCAGCTTCACTGATGTAAGTGTAAATGTAAATACTGAAGACATCACAAATAACAACTTTTATATATTTTCACTTCATCTTTGATACAATCTTAGGAGAGGTTGTACACTGAGGTATTTTGTACTTTTCATCTGATTCATGCGTGACTGCATGTTTGAGCCCACCCCTCCCTGTTGAGTTAGTCTGGGTCGGGTAGACTACTTTGAGCCTGCCAATAGGAGCATTTCCGGAGAGAGGCTTTTAATACATGCACCACTTCATGTCCCAGGCAAGCACATTCTGTCAGCACCTCTGGGCCCAAACAATTTGTCTGTCGGTTAAAAAACGTGTTGCCCAGGCTGGAGTCTCAGCACGTACTTGATACTGAGTATGCGACTTGTAAAACTGCCATATTTGCAAAGCTTCGAAAGTATTCTCAGCCTCTACTCTCCTCTGCTCTGTGTTGGGAAGTCATCTATCAGAATGGGTTCAGCTGCACGGAGATCTCTCAGGTCCCGTCAGAACTTCTGCATCAACCAGTCCTCTGGGTCAGGCCTCCTTACACACACACATGGTGCTCACAGACTCACAGTGCTGAAAGTGGTGTCTGGCGACCCTTATAATTGGATGTAAGCTTGTTCCACACACATAACAGCAGCATAACCGGATTTTACTGGGCGCTCTGGCTGTGAGAGTTTGGACGCTTGCTCATCTGCCGTTTTAAAGGTCAGACCGCTCGCTCAGGCAGCGGAGACTGGCGGTGTTGGAGAAGAGCTCTCGGATTGATGTCAATGAGAGGCAGAATGGCAACAAAAAAATAATGGGACTAAAACTCAGAGCTTGTTTCATCCCTTGTGGCTGTGCTCAGACCTGTGAGTGGTCCCCCTGTAGTATGATATGATATCACACAGTAAAACCTATGCAGACTGTCATGGGGTCATGCAAATACTGTCTGGTTAAATACCGGTTTCAGCTCTTGCATTGGACAGAGAGCTGCTGTTACCGTCGAGCTCTTGAAGGATGCCACCTCGTGTTCCGGTGTGTCATGATGCGGGCGTTCACCGCTGCTGTTTATACGGCTCAGACGCCAATTATTGCATGGAACAGCACTGAGGAGGAACCCCTCCCTCCCACCACCACCACCAACCCTCTGGCAGCCCCCCCCCCCCCCCCCCGCTAGACTAGATGAGAATGTCGCCATGGCAACCGTTCAGCAATGCACACGTGCCCTTTCTCTCTCTCTCTCTCTCCCTCTCTCTCTCGCTCTGTCTCTCTGTCTCAGGTTTTGTGTTCCCAGGTAGATAAATTGCGCTCTGCTCCCTCCCCTTTCTGCCACCCCTTGTCCACCCCCCCAGCCACACATTCTTTACCCTGCCATCCTCCACTTCCTCTTCCTCTACCCCCTCGCCTTTCTCCTCCTCCTCTACCACCCCCCCTCCCCTCCCATCTCTCCTCCTACTATTCCCTCCACTCCTCCTCCATTCTCCTCTACCCCCCTCCTTCTCTACCTCCTCCTCCCACCCCCCTCCTTCTCTACCTCCTCCTCCCACCCCTCCTTCTCTACCTCCTCCTCCCACCCCTCCTTCTCTACCTCCTCCTCCCACCCCTCCTTCTCTACCTCCTCCTCCCACCCCTCCTTCTCTACCTCCTCCTCCCACCCCTCCTTCTCTACCTCCTCCTCCCACCCCTCCTTCTCTACCTCCTCCTCCCACCCCTCCTTCTCTACCTCCTCCTCCCACCCCTCTTTCTCTACCTCCTCCTCCCACCCCTCTTCAATATCAACAAAACAATATGTACCCATATAAAAACAAACACAATGCTTTTTCAATCAAAGATGGGACGGAGAGCCTGCTTTTTAATGGCCTCATACACTCGCAGGCACATTTCAAGGATTAAGGGTGAAAATATGTTTTGATTTCAATGGATGGCTAACACTGCTGTTTGTCAGAGCTGTGACTTACGGGTATAGAGCAGGAGGTTGTACTGTAGCGTGAAGGAACGCTGCGTGCCGCTTCTTGTGCTTCCCAGGGAGATTTCTTGTGACTTCACTGTACTCGTGTCACTGTGGGGTGTCTCCATAATCTGCTTTTAATTGCATTTCATATCCCCATGTGTCTGTGTTTATAGTTTAATCAAATGTTTGATGTAAATCTCTAATAACGTGATATTAGTGCCCATGGGGAGAGACCCACTGTCGTCCTGGAGACTGCTGCTCTCTCTGTTGGGGGAGGAGGGGAGTAGCCCTGTACCCCTGGGCCTGGGTCTGGACTTGTTACACCCACAGCCATCACTATTCGTAAAGACTAACCCCCTCTCTCCTCCCTCTCCTCCCCCCTCAGCGCTCAGTCTTCTTGCCAATGCTTGGGTAATGATGTGTCTAATGTCTCTCTCTCTCTTCACTCCTTTAGGTGGTGAGCATCCTTTTGCGAGCAGCACACTGCCAGAGTGTCTGTGCTGATCTGTGTGTGAAGCAGAAGCACTAGGACTTCACACCTTCCTGTGGGCAGACCTGCTAAAGGAGAAGCCCCAGAAGCGGGCCCCTCTCTGGGCTAGGGGAACACACCTCCAGCCTGGCTGAGGACGGAGCAGGCCAAGGGCAAGGGCAAGGGCAAGGACACTCCCAAGAGCAATGTGACGGCTGGACTCATCCAGCACCTGACAGGCCGTTATGGATCTGAGCACCAGCACACAGTGAACTCACACGTGTCCAGGTATCAAACGGAGCCCTCAACTCATTCCACGGCCAAGCAACGTTTGCTTATGTCACCTGTACCTCCTTCTGGAGTATTACATACTTGTGGTAAACAAAAAAAGGTTTGGTTGTGTATGTGTGAGAAACGGAGACACTCTTCCTGGTCTGTATCCGTGACACCCTACTGTGTGGGAGTGTCACATTCATTATCACACGTTGCCTCCTGTACAGCACTGCACTTCTGCTTTTCTGCTCAGAATTTCGAATACAATCTATTTGGAATAGAGAGAGAGAGACACCAATGGAGAAGGAGAGAGACAGAGCGAGAGAGGAAGAGAGTATCTTGCCTAAAGTGTGTGCATTGACTTGTACAGTTGAAATGTGCTGGCATTTTCCTACATGCATCTGCCTGAGCGTACCACCTCACAAATGGAGTGAAGTAGAAGGGAGGGACTGAAGTAGGAATGAAATCACTCTGCAGAGGAAGGGTTTACTAGCCCTCACACACACACACACACACACACACTCACTATTGTACTGTGCATGGATTGGATCAAAACTGTGTTTTCCAGTCTGCCTCTCTCTCCCTAGAGCAGAAAAGGACTCTTACTTCTGCGGAGGTCAGTAAGGCTGAACCTGTTCACTGCTCTGCCTCTGCCTCTCTCTGCCTCTGCCTCTGTGTGTGCCTCTGCCTCGGTCTGTACAGACTCTAAATGTGGGCTGCAGACTACCAGGCCTCACAAGGCCTATATTTCGCTGCAGATTAATTCTTCTGTTGATTAGCTAGCCCTCATGCTCAGTGCTTTGTATACGTTTTACACAACTGATCTCCTGATCGAAACACATTAGTTCACAACCCCCACACTAGTGACTTTTCCCTTCATTTAATAGATTCCTCAACAAGTCAACAGTTGTTTTGTTGGTTTGGAGGCTAAGAGGGAGAGGTTGAGAGAGATAGATGTAGAGCGAGAAAAGAGAGACAGAGGAGTGAGGGGAAGAGAGGGGGGGAGAGAGAGAGAAATTAAGTGAGAGAGACTGAACCGAACTGGAGAGGGAGGGAGGGAGGAAGAAGAGGTTGTGTGTGAGGATATCTTATCTAGGGTTGTCTTTGTGGAGAGACAGGTGCTGACCACACTTCCCCTCGCACAGGAAGACTGGCCGACTGGCTAAGCTACAGAGGAAACAGTCTTCATTACCAGCAGATGGAGGACAGCATGAGCTCACACTGCACACACACACACACACACACACACACCAACATACATTCACACACGCATGTGCATGCCTGTGACCACATGCAAGCACACACTGACATACCACACCAGCCCACAACACTTTTATGTCTTTCTTTATCTCCCTGTCTCTCTCACGCACACTCACATGCACACATATACACACACCCATATACACAGACACACACACTGATGGAATCCACAACACAGCTAATGTTTGACTGTCTACTACGAGTTCAGGTTTTCTAAATGTCTGAAGGATAGAATGCAAAGGACATCAGGCACACAGTAACTTCCAACGCTGTGAGGGATGGGTAGAGAACACACTTTCCTTTTACAGGAACTGATGTTTTCATACCAAGGACGCTGTCTTTACCTGAGGCTTGTTTCGCTTCACATCAACTGATTGGGTCATATCTTCTCCTTTTGACTATCTTGGGTTACTTTTATATCCCACAGGCAAGATTCCCCTCAGACCATCACACAGGTAGACAGATTGGTATGAGTCAGTCTAAGAAGGAGCAGAGATGTGTCAGGTCAAGCATGTATCTCCAGCTGAGATCCTTCTAGACTAGTTCCTCTGTGTGACTGTGTGTGTTGGTGCAGGCATGCATTCATGTCACTGCATGCAGACATGGGTATTGCGCATGCAAGTCGCTTGTGTGTTTGTTCAGTGGGGGTGGGGGTGGGGGGGTGTCAGCGCCACTCTGTCCTGCTCCCTGCTCCCAGCCTGTCAGAGCTGGTGAGAGGCCGGGCTTCCCTGCACTCCCTGTATTTAACTTATTTTGTTGTAGCCTGAGGAGTGGATGTGCTACTTCCTGTTTCCAAGGGGCCGCTGAGTTCACAAAGAAGCCCATCAGCACAATGGTTAAGATTCCTTAACGGTCACTCTCTTCATCATGTGTGTGTGTGTGTGTGTGTGTGTGTGTGTGTGTGTGTGTGTGAACGCCCTGCTGAGAGGAAGACAATATGGCTCAAGGCAAGGCCTTGCTGAATGACCCATATTCCTGTAGACAACAGGCTTACACAATCCTAATCAGCAATGTGCCGCTTATGACTTGATCCACTGGGGTTTTTCCCCTTGTGAAAGAGGATTGGAAAAATGTGTGATGTTAACGTAATCACTGTTCTCCAGCTCTGTATGTGCACTGTGGGTTGTATTGCATGTGTAGGCATTCCTTTTTTTATACTCTGTTTAATATAAGTTGCTTTACTTTTTGCTTCTTTCTGGTTTGGGGTCAGCTGTTAAGCTGTTGCATGATCAGCTTTGCCTCTTGCTCCATGGCAACTGACTTTAAGTCTCTGTTCCTGGGTGATGTCAGAGCCTGGGGATAGTCAGAGGAAGTCTGTGGAAGTCTGGTTGGTTGGTGTGACTGACCAGAGAAGAGGTGACCCTCCACATGTCTGGCCTCTGGGAGGAAGGTTGTGATCTCCTCGCCACCTCATCTCTCCTTCTCCTGGTATCTCCTCAAAATTGTTGTCCAGAATCAGGTGGCTGTGTTCTCCGACAACTGAGCTTATCATTTGTTTCCATGGCGCACGCCTCCTTGTCCTCCTCTCGTTCTGTCCTTTCCTCCTACAAAATGAGAGGATTTAGGTTGATGGATTGCTTGCATCCCGCGTGGAAGAAAGACAATCTGTTTGTATTCTCCCTGGGAGCCATAGGCAGTGTTCTGTCAGAGGGAGAGAGTTAGTGAAGAAGAGGAGAAGAAAAGACAGAAGGAGAAAGAGAGAGGAAAAAAAGAGAAATGCCATCTGACCTCTGTTATCATTTAAGAGCCAGGTAAAAAAAAAGCATTAGTCACTATCAGAAGAATCAGAAGGGATTTTATTCGCCATGAATGTTTGCACAAACAAGGAATTTACTTTGGCAGGGAGGTGCATACATTAAACATATAGGAATATTGAAACTTAAATATGTGGACTAACCATACAAAAGGAGCAAAGTCTAGCTAATACTAAGGGGGGGTCTTGCTATTACTAAGGGGAATAAAAATAAAAAATAAAATATAAGTAGTCATAATTTACAATCTAACCTATAGTACAGTAACCTGTCTCACCCCCTCTATCGAGGGTAGAGTAACCTGTCTCACCCCCTCTGAGACCTTCTCAAATAGAAAGTCTACCCCGGAGGAACAAAACCAACCGAGTTCTGATGATATCAGAAACATCTATGTAGTATCTATATCTATAGGTATTTATAAGTATACATAGATAGGCTAGATATTCCACCGCCCATACTGCCTGCCCTTCTTTCTTCACTGGTGTGTGTCTTTCTTTCTTTCTTTTTCACTCTTACTCTCTTTCATCTTTCTCTTCCTCTTTCTTTTTCTCTGTCTCTCTCTCTATCCTTCTCGTTATATGTGTCTGTCTCTTTCTATCTTCTTTCTTTCTCTCCCTGACTCGCATACCTCCCCCCCCCCCCCCCCCCATGGAACCGTGCATTACCCTCGGTGTGAGCTAGGGTTCATGGTCCAGCCTGGTAAACATAACGGTCTGCATGTCAAATTTCAGCAGGGGCGCTAACTAAAGTGTGTTCGTATGTGAGAAAGAAAGAGGCTGTGTAAATCGGATGGTATCAGTACAGATTTAGAGCTTGGTTGAGATATTAACAGTGGCTCTGTGACATCCAGAGTGGCACGCACTGTATACATATACACAGAAACACACACACAAACATGCACACTTCCCTCCCTCTGCCACTCTATTTCTCTACCACTCTCCCTCTCTCTCTTTAGAACTCCCACACACTCTCCCTCTCTCTGTCTCTCCCGCTCTTCCCCTCTCTCACTGGCTCTACCACTCTCTCCCTCTCTCTCCCCTTTCTTACTCTACATCTCTCCCTCTCTTATTCCTGAACATACACACAGACACCCCCCCACACACACAACCTCTTAACCACAGATGAACAAACTGGCAGACTTTGGGAAAGCACAGACGTGCGTTTTACTGCTTTGAAACCACAGATTGAAGTAAATATTTTCTATTTAATTATGGACTTGGCCTCCACACATCACAAGAATGTGAAAAGCTTTTCCAAATGCTTGGAACATTTGAGATGTGGCATTTGACATGCCCGCCTGTTCATGCTCACTAACACGTTGTCTATTCCCAAATGTGATATTGTTGTGGCTAGCGTATCTTTTTAAGAGGATTAACGCTGGGATAATCACCCACTATTTATGTCATTTTGAACTCTTAGAACAGCTAAAACCTCAACACTGAGCCATAACTGTTGTGCAAAGGTTTGGGACCGTGGCATGTCATGCTCAGCAGAATGTTTTGATATTTACAGTTCCTATGAAGACACATTTCAAATGATACTTCGCTATTAGTCTCGCTCAAAGCAAAAGTTGGATTGATTGATGCTGAATTGTGTGCGAACTGTGCCTTCTCTCTTTGTAAGACTCTCTCTCTATATATCTTTTGACGAGTGGGGCTGCTGGCGCAGGATGCCTGCATGTCCTGTAAACCTTTACGCCCCTCCCACTTCCTGTCCATACTCTCTGTGGTCGCCCAGTGAAGTTCTGTGTTTAAAAAAAACAACAACTCCTTTTCATAGAATAAGTGCTGAAGCGTTTGTATTCATACTGGTAGTTCAGGATTACACACTGTGGTTTAGTGTTAGTGGTTAGCATTGAGCTAGCAGCCTCCCTCTACCTTCCCACTGATGGGCCCTGCATGATGCCCCTCATCTGGGAGATCTTACATTTGTTCCAATTCAGCCTGACGCTGGCTGACGCAGCAGAGCTGGGCACAGCCAGGCCCCAAGGTCATTACTAGCGCCCCAGAATCCCCCCTCCCTGGGAAGCAAGGCAGGTTGATTAATGGCTCTGTGCGGAGCGCGGAAGGAACCTAGATTGGCGACAGCCCTGGGTTGTAGAGGTGAAGTTGATGGAAGTCATGCAGGAGAAGGAGGGGAAGGTGGAGGTGCTCCTGGTGGTAGCTTTACGTGGAAGGGAGCTTTATGAATAGGGCGACTAGAAGAACAGTCAGAAACATGCAGTCAAGCTCCTTCGTCTTCTATTTTACATCCGGAAAGTGTCAAGAAAAACTGCCAATAGTGCTTGTAGGACAGCAAAACCCACAAATGTTCTTTCTCCCAAAGCATTACAACAGTAACCGCTGCAGACACAAAAGTATTTCTCATCTTCTTTAACAAACCACATTAGAGAAAATCAAGTTATGGATCAAGCAAAATACTAATAGAATTAGAGTTGGCTTTGAGGTTTCTCTGGACAGATATTCAAATTGGACGACTCTCTCCTCTGTCAGAGGGGAGAAGCAGAAACGTATACATTATAGCTGGCAGCAATAAAAGGGTTGCAGTTGTATGAGGTCTAGTGTGTCTGTATTTTTGTTGAGCAGGTGTGTGATGATCACTAACAAAAGTTCAGAAATTCAAAGATGACAGCAACAACTAAATATGTTTAGTAGTTTCATTTGATGGAATACCAATGGATGATTAAATTCAGTTCAATGATTGAACGACCCAGGCAGAAGACTGGTGAGAAAGTGCCTGGGCAGCAGAAAGAGCACCTGGACAGGCGAGGAGGAGACGGGGTTGGAGTGTAAAAGTAGAAACATGAGTAACAAGTAGAGCATGTTGTATCTGACCTCTGACTGGTCCTAGGTGTGTGCTGTCATTAGCAGATGGGGATTGGTTGTGTGATTGATGTGATTAGCGTCAGGCGTGTAGTAATTAGGTGACTGAAGTTGGGGTGTGGACTTCTCGAGCCTTGAGATATCTAACTAATTTCATTAAAATATTTTATTATATGGCAACGACAGTACGAGCGTTCTGATTGGCTAATGGGTAGTCATGCCAGCCGCGTATTGACCTCCTAGCCGGTCTGATACTAACTACTGACTAACCGAGAGTGAGGTCATGCCGGGAAATATCAAACTGAGATACGTTGAAGCCTCAGTTTGATATTTCCCGGCATTACCTCACTCTCGGTTAGTAAGTAATTATTATTAATCACTATGGTGAGGAAATATACAAATTTAATAATTAAAAAACCTGCGTTCCACCTAACTAAAAACACAATACTGTGGTAAATTATTAGTTTTTTTCTTCTCCCAAACCAGAATTTTCTTGACTAAAAGCTGAACCCTGAGGTAAAAGAAATTCAGCGGTCATCTGGAATTACGACAAATAAAGGAAGAAATAAAACATTTAATTCCAAACTAGGTGCTTTCACAATGGCAGTTACTGACTTGGCTGTAGTTGTGGGTGAAAAGTAGCACAGCGCCTATTTTCATTATTGCCAGGTCGGACCTGTGTATAACTTGAAAACTACCCAAAATAAGTATATATTTTCCTAGTTTTGTGATCGATTGTGATACAGCAGAGATTAGCGTTTGTATTTTTGGGCTTCTGACCAAACCGTTATGTCTGTTAACTGAATAACGGAATATATGTAGCTACCGGCTTTACGTAGGCCTATTCAGAATACAAATGATGGGTAACTGTATTTTGTTACAGTTAAAATTTTAATACCATAATTTTTGGACCATAAGCCGCGCCTTTTGTCCCATTTTTCGACCCTGTGGCTAATACAACGGTGCAGCTAATCTATGGATTTTTTCAGCTAACGGGTAATAAACAAATTTCTTTCCCGACAATCCCCTCTGTGCACGAACCCTTACATATGGTAAGTAAACATTAAAACACCCGCGGCTTATAGTCCAGTGCGGCTTATATATGCATCATTCAATTTAGCTGCTGCGGCTTATATAATGGTGCGCCTTATAGTCCGAAAATATTTACAATACAGTTACATTGTTGAAATCAATGGATTACATTACAATACTTATCTGTTTCACAAGTTTATTCACTCTCTAAATAAATTAAGGCAACTCCATACATTTCCCAGAACTTCTATCTGGTGGTTTCTACACTGTACGAACACAACTATCACTTCCATGTGATGGCCTCTTGTTCTTTCCTTCTGCAATGCTATTGGCTAAGCCAATGCATGGCCATCACATGCACGGGGGATGCAAACTCGTGTACCATGGTTGGCCAAAGCATGCCTCTCATCCACTCAAGTAGTTCTTAAAGATCCTGTAAAGTGGAATTGAAAATGAGTTTTAAGTTCATCACACCACAGAAGAAGTTGTTTATAGTGCTGTCAAATAATTAAAATATTTAATCGCATTTAATCGCACATTTTTATCTATTCTAAATGTCCCTTGATTTCTTTTTGTCCCATAATTTATTTTTTTTCATTTTAATGCTTTTATCAACATGGAAAAGTGGATCGGATTGCTTGATGCAAATTATTTGTGCAATCGGCTGTCTTTGACGAGGGCGTGGAGAATTTGCATCAGCTGTGTGCTTGGCCATGAAGTGATATTTCAGACTGGACGTGCTGCGATGATAGCTCAGTTCACAACGACAAAACACACAGATCACTTTGGTCTTGTCAATGGAACCATTAAACAACTTTTTTAAAGTAAACTTTCCATTCAGAATCTTATTGGCATCCATTTCGGTGTCTCGGGCTCGCCATCCACTCTAAACGTAACGTTAGCCTACTCCTTAGCCGGTTTGCAAGCCCAAACAAGTGTGTGGGGCGTGCCTGTTGTTTTGTTTCCGGTCTACCTAGATCCGGTGTGGTGTTGGGAGTTTTTCTAACGTCAGTAGTTGTTGCAAAAGCATGTGAAAAAAACTACAAAGTTTGCAGGCTAAAAAGAACGTTAATATTGCAATAAAAAAATGGACTCAGTTAAAATGGGTTTGCGTTAACGCTGTTAATAATGCAATTAACTGACAGAACTAGTGGTTTACTACCCATCCAAATTCAAATGAAAAAAAAAATTGACAAGTAAGTTAAATTAGGCTTTGAAATGGTGAGAAAATCAGCTGTCTTCTCTTCTGCTTGAGACTGGGGGAGCGTGTCGCCTGATGGAGCTGAAGCTCCACCCCCTCAAATGTATTGAATTTAGCGACAACAGCAACACTAGCTAAATCAATTGCAGATATCAGAACAGCCATACCTGCAGTCTCTGAGTGTTTTATGTGTTAATAACTTTGTCTTTGCATTGTACCAGCTGAGTAATGGAATGCAACCGTCTGTGATCTGACGTAGATCGGTCGCTGTGTTTTCGCGCTTTGTACATGCTTTCGGGAACAAATTTCACACATATATAATGTACTGAGAAGCAATCATGGAATGTGCTTTACAGGATCTTTAAGAGACACGTAGGAGGTTTCTCCTTACTAGCATGTTCGGAAACGCACGTAAGAAATAACGATGGCTCGTTATTAGTAGTACCCTCCTAACGACTATGATCCATCTTTATAGGGAAACGCAATTTAGCAAGCATGTTTGTAGGCTACATACCTCGCCATGCTTTTACGATCACGTTGCGAAACAAATATGCCTGAAGTGGGCACAAAAGCGGTAGTACGTAACATGAGGCCCTCAGAGTGATCACACGGGACACAGTGTAGATTCACACGGTACCTCTCCCATACAACAATGCTAAAGGTAGATAAAGGTAGGCTATCTTCCTGAGGGCGTACCATGCTGATTGCCCTACATTCCGGAGCTCAGTGGCTTGGTGTTATGGACCCTCTCAGGGTGCCTGTATTCCTCACTGAGAACCTGTGCTGGATGTGCTCCACAACAACCATGTTGGCGCTAGTCTCCAGGTTACCATGGGAACAAATCGTGAAGAATTATAGTCCTCGTTTACAAAAAATCCATTAGCTTCCCCAGTTTCACACTGGTCTCTTAAAGCTAAATCTGGAAACAGGCTACAAATGGTCATCGTAAATGTTCCAGTTTTTTAAATTAAAACATGTATGTAAGGTTACACCAACTCGATTCATTACCTCTAAATTATAGCCTGCCAAATGATTCTACTAGATTGAATCAATCCTTGTAAAGTGATGACGCAATCAGAGTTTTGTTTTGGCAGTAACAGGCGGCAAACTTTGGAATGTAAAACGCGATCACATCCTTTCAACTAGGTTAGAGAAGAGGGAAGTCGCTGGCAGATGGACCCATCATCTTCACTCTGCACTGAACTGTGGGAATGTAGTCCACCGTCCTTTAAATAGAAAATCTGCCTGCCCTGGTCCACTTCTCTGCTCCCTACAGGCAGGCAAAGAGACCAAATGATACGCCAACATTTTTTTAAACAAAAGACACACACTCCTGACCGCGGCCAACATCTATCATGAGGCCTGTCTCACACACACGTCTGTGGGGCTGGTGAGGGTCCCTGGTGGCTAGTGAGAGAATGAAGGATGCTGGATCTCCCCTTTTGACAAGGACTCTGTGTGCCTTCGCATTCCTTTCAGCCCAGAGGACATGCCTGCCTTGCCCTCCTCCCAACAACCCTGTCCAGCTGATGTTACCAGAGAGACAGAAACGTTGACATAGCCCCGAGAAAAGAATGTTCCAAAATTCTACAGGACCAATAGTGCTCTGTCTTAGAGGGGAGATAAACTAGCAGGGAGCATTGTGTTCTCTTACCTAACTGCCTGGCTGTCTATTTTATCTTTTAATTGTAGCTAGCTTGTTCTTTTCTGAAAGCAGGGCTGTGCTGGCTAATTAGGCAGTCACACATAAAACAACTGCAGAGACAGGACTCTGATTATGTCACTGTGGGGTCTAACACCCCTGTCAGGAAGAAAGCAAGCTGCACACTACAAGCGAGACTCTACAAGATCAGTGCAGATGCAAAGACTGTTAGACAAAAGGATCTTTTCACCACGTAGTTTCTTCTGTACAGTGAACTGCGAGTTTCAGTAAAGACCAGGTCAAAACATCAACACTGCGTCTGCCATGTTGACATATAAAATACTGTGTCTGAGCCAGTCTGAAATGTCTTTGTAGTGATGTCCACTGTTGTCTTTGTGAAAGAGGAGGGGATGAGATCAGGATGAGAGGTTGAGGTGGGCTGTTCTCAGATGGAAGCAGGTATTTAGAGGAGGTAGATGTGTAATCAGCAGGGCCTGAACTGTAACTCACACCACACTTGTGTGTGGTGTGTGTGCACATGCATGCATGCCATAAGGCTGTGTGTAACTCTGAAGTAGCCTTCTTTTAAATCAATTCTATTTTATACACAGTTTGTTTCACTATACTGCCTAAACATTATTGCATTGTTTATTGTGATTCTGGTATTTTATGCAAACTCTGACACCTCTCAGTAACATTGTCACAGTGGACTGGATGCCAGAAAGATAATTGAAATAATGAACAATAAGCACTATTGTATTAACAATACATCTTATTATGTAATTTCTTAGTTAACAGTCAGTTACTGTACATCATTATTTAATTTACTATTCATAAACGATTAAGATTATGATGAGCGTATTATTACATTAGCGTATGTAAATAAATGTCCATTAACATATTATACAATACAAAGTAGTACATTTATTTATTCAATTTCGAGCATGTTAATGCCACAGTCTCAGTCATGGTTCACCTTTTATTTAGCTCCCCAATGATTTAGTTGATATTCTAGACTGGTCTGTTTACAGTGGACTGAAACTTGGCCTCGGGGAGAATTCCTTATCTCTTCAACAAAAAAACAGTTTTGTCTCTCAGGAAACCTAACTCCTGTCAGTACAGAGGATGTTGCCATGCTGGCTGTGACTGGGTGGCCAGCCTTATCCAGGGAGCAGCAGGACAGCACACAGGCCTGTGTCTGCCTGACTAACCCAGCACATACCAGCCCACCAGCCGGGACAATGTCCTTACCCAGGGTCATGTGCGGTGCTTTTCAGTGGAGACTGAGGACACGTTGAAGTAGCCTAAATATCGGACTGCTGGGTACTTCATCGAGATGGGACCATAAACTGATGACGGTAAACACATTGTGAAACTGATTGATTTATTTGCCCACAGAAACATGCTGGAGCGACAAATAACATCAGTCTAATTAGAGAGGGGATGTGGGTGGCTGGTTTGGGCTGGAGGAGATGAGAGGAAGGACTGAAAGAGCAGCAGAGGGAGATGCTTTCTGGTTGGTCCCGAGGAGGAAGAGACACGTTGGCCGATTACCCATGAGCCTTTGCTTATGGTGCGTGCTCGATGCTCACGGACATGGATATAGAAATCTACGTTGGGAGGACGTCTTTGACTAAACTTGGATATCTTAGTTCTTTGACATCCTAGATGTCATGGTGTTCCCCTTGTCTAAAGGTCTGTGAGGTGGAATCCCTTTTAGGAGAGAAGGGAGGGTGGGAGCTGACATCATCGTGCTGTTATGGCGGTGGGGAAAAACCCTGCAAGAGGCTAGGAGAGCTGCTGGAAGTCCTCAGGACTGGCTAGGAGAGCTGCTGGAAGTCCTCAGGACTGGCTAGGAGAGCGGCTGGAAGTCCTCAGGACTGGCTAGGAGAGCTGCTGGAAGTCCTCAGGACTGGCTAGGAGAGCGGCTGGAAGTCCTCAGGACTGGCTAGGAGAGCTGCTGGAAGTCCTCAGGACTGGCTAGGAGAGCGGCTGGAAGTCCTCAGGACTGGCTAGGAGAGCGGCTGGAAGTCCTCATGACTGGCTAGGAGAGCTGCTGGAAGTCCTCAGGACTGGCTAGGAGAGCTGCTGGAAGTCCTCAGGACTGGCTAGGAGAGCTGCTGGAAGTCCTCAGGACTGGCTAGGAGAGCTGCTGGAAGTCCTCAGGACTGGCTAGGAGAGCTGCTGGAAGTCCTCAGGACTGGCTAGGAGAGCTGCTGGAAGTCCTCAGGACTGGCTAGGAGAGCTGCTGGAAGTCCTCAGGACTGGCTAGGAGAGCTGCTGGAAGTCCTCAGGACTGGCTAGGAGAGCTGCTGGAAGTCCTCAGGACTGGCTAGGAGAGCTGCTGGAAGTCCTCAGGACTGGCTAGGAGAGCTGCTGGAAGTCCTCAGGACTGGCTAGGAGAGCTGCTGGAAGTCCTCAGGACTGGCTAGGAGAGCTGCTGGAAGTCCTCAGGACTGGCTAGGAGAGCGGCTGGAAGTCCTCATGACTGGCTAGGAGAGCTGGAGGAGGGAGGCTGAGGAGAGGTTCAGTGCTGGGGGCCGGGGGGGGTTGAAGGGCTGCTACGCTGTCAGACAATGGGCTCTGCAAAACAAGAATCCACCTCCACAGACAAAGATGGAGGTTTGTGTGTGGCACGGGGTGAGGGGCTGAGGGTAAGACCCTTACGGAAGAAAAATATATAGCAATATATTGGAAAATGTCATCTGATATGTTAGGCAATATGTTTCCATGTATGGGATTTTATATGTATATTTTACAATACATTGCAACATATTGAACGTGAATATATAATATATGTGTTAGTGTACATCCCGAAATAAATGCCATTTTATATTTATAAATACCACCATAATGTATTCCGATTTATATGGGAAAATGTATTGGTAATATATTTAAAGATATAGTGTCACAGGTATGTTTAATATATGGTAGAATATATTTTAAATATATGTACAAAATATATTGGCAGATTCCGGATTCCTCCTATATAATGGCAAAATGTTGTAAAATTGACATAATAGATAGTTACACTGGGATTACCCAGAAGACTAGAAACTGTTCTCTCAACAACAACAAATATTGCCTATGGCTGGATTTGAATTAAGCATCCATCCAATTAGCCTGGCTGCCAGACCAATTTAGCCCCGCCCACAAAAAAATTAGGTCGGGAACTGGGTCTGGGATCGCTCAGTTGGGGAAAAACTATCCCCGAACAGGAGGTGTTCGGACCAATCAAATTGTCAGGGCGGGTTTATACGATGATGGACAGATAGTCAACATTAACATAATCAACCACGTCACCAAAGACCGCTTGGGTTGAAGTTGTTTTCAACAAACAACATACTACGTTCGGTTGAAACACGCCCCATACTCACAGCCCAACGGAGCGGTTTCAGACTCATATTCTGACTAGAATTATGAGTATGACAACGTCAGGCTACCATGCAATATTACAGTTACTGGAATTTGTCATTTCGGTCCAGATTGCATTTTTTTCTGTTGGTGTAGAATTCCAGCTTTGTATAATATTTAAATTCACTGTTACCTCATGAACAAGCACATCAATTTTGTTATCACTAAATCTTTGTTTTCGCTGTTTTGACTTTAGTGGCTGATCCATGATAGAAAGAGAGAAGGAGGCCCATTCAATTGCACGTTTAAACGCTCGTAATTTACGGTAGTGGACGGAGACAGGCGCTGATTACCCAATGAACTGCAGGTTTCGTAAATACGACCTAAACTGAAGTATCACAGCGTGCGCAATGTGCGGGTTGGCCATGGCGCTAATAATGCTACGTTGGCAAATGTACGCACATGAAGGCCTGAGAACTTTACTAGAGCTTTGACAAACACGAGATAATAGGGAGATCCAGCAGGGGAAGAAATCCTGTCCAACACACACACGCTCCCAGGTGATTCATACAGGAGAGACCAGTACTGTAGGAACATTGCACATAAACCTCTAGCTGTGGGACTCTCCATCAGTATGGACATGTCCAGGCCCCCCCCCCACCCCCAGCCGTTGATCCCAGGCCGACGTCTGCAGGGAGGAATGATGGGCAGAGAGGGAAAGAAGAAGGGGGGGTAGATAGGGGGAGAGACCTCTCTCTTCATGTCTTCACAGTGTCTGGGGCGTGTCTGGGTTTATTAATCCCTCGGCCCCATCACCCCCCTCAAGGAGATATTCATTATTGACCCGTCTGCTGCATTGGTCTGCCTTGGGCCAGGGTGGGGCGCGCCTCCTCCTCCTCTGGTGTCCTGTCAGGGTGGGGAGGTGACAGGAGACTGTGCAGCAGGGGGACAGCAGAGCGCCAAGTCATCTCCTCTCCCTGTGTTTTTGCGGCTGCAGGTCGGTCACACCCTCCTCGGCAGCTGGCTATCTGTGGTGTTATCTCTCTCGCACTTGGAAATGACTGGAATGAGCCGGCTGAAGTGCTTGTCCGTGCCCGATCCTTGAGGCCTAGCTTAATGAGGATGCTGGAAGGTGGTGGGAGTAGACTAAGGAAGGCGAAGGCTAGGATCGCTGCGTGGATCGCTGCCCCCCCCCCCCCCATGGACCAGTCTCAGCTTTCACTCGTTGCTTAGCACCAGGTGATGCTTCTGTTCTGCTCCATGTCTGACCCGGTGATAACGCCGGTGCGCTCAAGCTCAAACGTGTGAGAACTGCGGCAGCGTAGCTTATTCCATCAGTGAGGAAACGGCTGTAAACCGATTGGAACACCACTCCTGTTTTTATTAGTAATTGACTCATGCCCGTTTGATGAATACTGTTATTGTGAGAGCTGTGGAGCAAAAACTAACGCTAATCTCCTCTGAAAATACATCAGTAAGTCACAAAGTTTTTTTTTTCTAGCCTTTTTATTCCCTGCTTTTCTCTTGGGAATTGAAAACGTTTTCTTGCTGGTCTGGTTTTGATAAATCTGGTATTTTCTTGAATGAATTGATACATTTTTAAGCATGGGTGAGGACTGCCTCTTGGTCTGTAGAACTGTGGGGCCTCCTGGTGGACATGTATGCTATTACACTGTGGGGAGCTGGTTCCAGTGTTCGGGACATGACAAGACTCATTGTTGATGTGGTTCGGCCTCACACAGACACACATGCACTGACTCAGCACTCAAGATACTCATGAATAAACCATGCCTATGGTTACCATGTCTCCTCAATCACAACACAATGTTTTTCCTTGTGAAAACAGCTGCATAAACATGTCCGGTGGCTAACAAATACTTTTTCTCACTCTGTTTTTCTGCAGTCACAATGATCCCAGTTCTGTTTTTGGTGGCAACCACAATAACACCCAATTACTCTTCCAGTGGAAACCAAACCAGCGGTAAGTACACAAACATACCTCATCCCAACGTGATTCTGAACACCATGCTTATACAACACAATCACACAGGTTCCCTTGTCAGTTGATGCTGTTGTGCTTGCCTATACAGTCTATGACCGGCATGTCTGCTGATGCTAGACAAGGGTCTCTTTTTGCAGTCTTTACCGGATCATAGCAAAGCAACAACAGATTGAGGACAGTAATTTGGAGCTTGTTGTGCTCCTTCTTAAGCTGAGACAAATGCTAGCTGTAGAAACCTCCTCCTAGTCTGGCCTCTAAGGCCACACCTCTGCTGCAGAGTTACTGCCAGCTTGAAATGAGCTTGTTTGGCCCCTGATACTTATCTGGGTAGACAAAATACTTCTGAGGTAAGTTCTTAAATCAGGCTTGTGTCCAGACCATAATAATGGGGGTCCTAGTTGGGCCTTGCCAACCATAATTCAGACCCATTCCCCCCCCCCCCCCCCCCGGACCTCTTCCTGGCTGGGTGTTGACTCTCTGCTTCCTCCCTGTCTCTCCAGAGGACCAGCCCAAGAGCCAGCACATCCTCCCCACTCTGCTGGTTCTCTCCCTGCTGCTGGTCATCATTGTGCTCCTGGCCTGGTACTTTCTCAGGTAAGGCCACACAATCATACATTCACTGCCTCCATGTAGGCATGGAAAAAAGAATGCACACAAATGCTGTAGGATTACACTAAATCACACTCATAGATAATGGCCAAAAGGTCATACATTGTGTGAATAGGAATACACACACACTCACACACACACATACAGACATGCATAGAGGGAAGGGGCAGGACATATGTGTGATGTCACCTTTCCTCCTTAGTCATAGAGGCGGAGCCCGTTCAGGAAGCTAGCCTTGCTCACGCTGTTTAAACTGAAAGCAGGCAGACAGACAGACAGAGTTAGTTCCACACGGCAGCTTCTACCTTCAGAGTCTGTGGGCTCCAAGTCTGGCCTCTAATGAGCAAGAACAACATTTCAAACTTCAAATGGTAGGAGACATGTTTGTTTGTTGTTGTTTTTGCATCTGTGGGTGTTTTTATGAAGTTCAAACTTCACTTTGTGTCTATCCGTTTCTCTCACTTCTTCTCTCATTATGTCTCATCTTTCTTTATTTTCTTTGACAGGTTAAGAAACCAGAGAAAGGCTGTTGTCACCACAGTCGACAAGAAGATACCGAATGGCATTTTGGAAGAGCAAGGTGTGTGTGTGTGTGTGTGTGTGTGTGTGTGTGTGTGTGTGTGTGTGTGAAGGGGTTCCATCTCACAGTTGTGGTTGGGTTCAACTTCCTGGTTAGACACTGTAAAGAAGAGCACAAATAAATGCAAATGCACATCAGTCTTTCAAATCACAAGTGCTAACAGTATGAGTACATAACATTTACATTACCTACATTGACATAACCTAGTTCAGGCTTAGAAGGTTTTACATGTTAACCTTTACATGTTAACCATCACTATAACGAAATTGTAACGATCACTGTAACAACTTTGTAACTATCACTGTAGTTATTAGTATAAATATATTGTCTAAAATGAGCAAATCACTTGAGAGCATCTGATGTATTTGTAATGTCAAGGTACTCTACCGGATAACTAGTGAAGGGTCAGGTTTGAACATCTTGGCTTGGTCAAGTTTCATGTGAACAGCCACAGCAAAGGAGCATGCATCCACAGCAACGGTGATTGCACTGCTGATTTGTCTTGAGAGAAAACATGTTGGCGTCCCTCACAATGTTGGATGTGTAACATTATGAAGGAGTGCCTGCGTGAATTCCAGCCCTGCTTCAGCTTGTATTGAAGTAGGCGTTGTTTAAACGTGAGAGGTAATTTGAGAAGGTGGAAGATTTTTCTATCTGATACCACAAACCTTTATGGTGTGTAACTTTAACCTCTTGATGCTTATTTTGAAAAGCTGAAGACATACTGAGTGTGTGTGTGTATGTGTGTGTGTGTTGCTACGGTGTTGCACACAGCCTTTCCACCAGGTTAGCTACTGTACTACAGTACTGGTTGGACAATAATGTACCCTCCTGTCACTAAAACAACTCTTTATGGAAATCTATGTTATTTTGACCTCTTTAAAGTCCTTAATCATTAACCAGTGTGGCTATTAGGGTACTGTGATGTTTCCTGTGGTGTAGAATGTGGCTTGTGGCTGTGGAGTCTAGCCTTCTAACAGCCTTTTAAATCACAATCTCTGGAAGAAGTTCTCCGTCATGGTTCAGTGTCAAGCATCTTAAGCGTTTGTAGTACAGAGCACTGCAATGGGATACTGGTGGATTATTCATGCAAGTCAATTTGTACTCAATCTGAGTTGATTTTGTTGTTTCCGATGGGTCGATCGTCAAGTCCATTTAACACAATCAGTGCATCCTCCTGTGTGAGAAGACCCATGGATATAGACAGCTGTTCAAACCCCCTCCTCTTCTTTCCTCTCTCCTCTTCCCTCCCCCCTTACAGAACAGCAGACTGTGGTGCTGCTCCCCAGATCCCCTTCGGCCTCTAAGATCTACCTCCCCATCCCCGTGGACTGCCTGGAGGAAGAGTTCCGGCTCCGCTCTGCTGACGATGGCAAGCTCTTCAGGGAGGAATTCAACGTAGGTGACCCCCCAACCACCACCCCAACCCCCTGACCACCACCCCAACCCCCTGACCACCACCCCAACACCCCGAACACCACCCCAACCCCCTGACCACCACCCCAACACCCCGAACACCACCCCAACCCCCTGACCACCACCCCAACCCCCTGACCACCACCCCAACACCCTGAACACCACCACAACCCCATCTGTCGAGCTTTCTGCTCTCTTGGATTTAGTATTTTTGTGACTATAAAGAAAAGGCTTTAGAGCTGTGGTAATGTGATTGTTTAAAGTTATTAGCTGCTAGGTGATTGTTTAGGGCTGTGTGTGTGTGTGTGTGTGTCACTTGCATGAATGTGTTTGGAAACAGTCAGGAAAATATGTGTTTGACAAACGCATCATGCATTTATGATAAATCACAATTCTATTCAGGGCTATGGGTCAACCGAGTCAGTAATCAGAACCAATGATTCACAGACTATATTGCATACCAGTATGAATTCTAAGTATTTCCTCACATTGAGGAAGTGCTGCCTTTAAATGGACTTTGTATTGTTGGCTGTAGAGGAAGTCCTCAAGCTGGACAAAGAACCATAGAATGCACTCTCAGCGGCTGTAAGTCAGTCTGGACAGTTTTCATGGCAGTGTGCAAATGTAAACCTGTCGTGACACCTGTGACAGAAGTGACTGTAGTGCGTTGCTGTGTTTCAGTGCCTGCCCAGCGGCTATACCCAGGGAACGTGCGACGAGGCCAACAAGGAGGAGAACAAAGACAAGAACAGATACCCCAACATTCTACCATGTGAGTAGCGCTCTGCTCTGAGCGCTTCTATTCCTCCTTTTGTGTTCAAAAAGTGTTTACACCTTTGGTGTTCGCTGGTCAAAATTGACCCGTGTTTGAATACATTGACAAGTACTGAATTAAAGCAAAAAATATCATACAATTAAATGTTTTATCTGCCAAGTAACATATTAGCCATCCATATCCATAGTTAAATATGTATTACTTTGAATTTTACGTAGCTTACTCAGTGGCGGATTTAGTGATTTGAGGGCCCCAGGCGAAGACAGGCATGGGGCCCCCTTAACTCCTATTCTCACTCGTTTCAATCCTTATAATAATTATGAATATAATAATAATAACTACAGAGGGTACAATTTCTGGAGCAATTGTAAGGTGTGCTCTATGAGACTTTAAGTTTTTCCTTTCTAGCGATATTTTCAAGCATTTAGCATACTCATATTGCATTAAGTCATTAAGAACCCCCTTTGAAACAAGCTATTGTACAACATTGTCACAGGCAGTATTTCAGATGGAATTGCGATTCAAACAATACCATCTGCTGACTGAAAATGCCCCAAAAAAACATAAATAAGCTTCACATTTATTTAGGGGGAAATGGCTAATTAAAAAAAGTTTGCTGGTAGCGATCATTGTCAGTAACAATGCCAAATTTGGTCTCAGTATAGAGACCTGCGTGGAGAAGCTGACCCCGATAAATTGTGCAACGAGCAAGCTAGCCTATAGTAACTGCTGTTATAACAGCAGCTACTAAGGTGACCAGAAGCATGACCCTGAAAAGGAGGACACTTGGGTCCAAAAAGGAGGACAAAGGGTCAAAAAGGAGGACAACCCCAAAAAGTTGTTGAAGGGGGGGGGGGGAGAGTAAAGCAGAGTGTCCGGCAGACCTAGTATTATCCTTGTGCCGTTGCGTGTCGTAGGCATGCTTAAAGCCCCTTTCCCCCTACTACTCACGTCAACGTCAATGCGACCGAACTTACAGAAGGAATGATATTGATCTTTGCAGCTCTTACGGCAAAGCGGAGTTCTGAACTCCACGTAGGTTAAAAGGAGGTCTTTCTTTTTGGCGTCGGAAAACTTGCGCGAGTGGTAAATTGCGACGGTGGGCAGGAAGGGTCAAAAAGGAGGACAAAAGGGCGAAAAGACGGACACGCAACAGCGGTCCGGACAAAAGGCTGGAAAACCGGACTGTCCGGCCGAAATCCGGACGTCTGGTCGCCCTAGCAGCTACTGTAGTTAGTATACGAGCAAAACTTCACTGAGCAGCACTTGTGCTAGCTGCCGCATCATTGGATACCAGTGGAGAGAAAAATGATGTTTCCTTCAGTAGTTTCAGTTTGGCAACTACTTGTTTACTCTCGTCTTTGTCTTTCTCTTTTGTGCTCCACTCGGAGTTGCGTTTCATTTAGCACATTGTTTTTTTGCATTCACTTCACTCTCCTACTGTCTCATATTAACCAACTGAAATGACGTGCTTTGCTGCAATCGATGGAATAGTCCACAGTAGAATGGGGTGGGAGGGGAAGCCTGCGTTGAAACAAATAGAATAAACGCTCTGTTGGTACTTTATTGATACTTTTGGGGAAGGTTTTGACTTTAAATCAATTTATGTTATTATTATTATTATAGTTATTATTGATCATATAGTATTATTATGGAGTCTTTCAAGGGGCCCCTGGCAGCTGGGGGCCCCAGGCGGTTGCCTACTTTGCCTAATGGGTAAGTCCACCCCTTAGACTATATTGGATTTACAATGTGCACGTTTTATGCACAAAAAAGGCACCATTCATCTATTTTATTTGGTTATGATGTACAGAACAGGGAAATTATTTATAAGACCATGAGAAGAGGGCAATGATAATGTAATTCCAAAGACAGTGGCCTCATTGTTTGATGTGTATACCCCAGGAAGGTACACCAGGTAAGCATTGAAATGGCATGTAGCAATGTGGCAATCTCCCTCCGACTATTCACAAACACTAGTCTTCCCTCCATGTTGGTCATGTCAATAAGGATCTTTCTATAGGCTGTTAGATATCCTTTGCTCATGTTGACAACTGCAGTTCAGTCAATATTTCAGCATTAATTGATAACCATAGACATGAAAACAGGTTTGACTTTGGCAGAGTGGATGTATCTAGGGGAAGCACAACATACATAGACTATGAGGCAGGGAGCAAATAGAGTTGGATAGTAACACACAGACAACATGGGGATATAGGATGGTGGAGGGCAGCAGCACAATAATACAACAACCGGGAGTGAGAGTAGGAGTATCCGTGCGGCCTTATAATGTCGCCTTATCGAACACGGGCCGATGGGTGAGGTGTAGAGTGCCATGCCTGAACTAGGCTTCACTTATATGCTGCTTCAGAATGGGATGTGGGTAAGACCTCAAAGAAGGTCTTATCAAAATTATGTTACCACTCCCCACCCGTGGGTGGGGGGGATGGAGGGAGGGTGGGGGGGATGGAGGGAAGGTGGGGGGGTTGAGGATGTGAGTGAAAGACAGAGTGGGATGTGTGATTGCTGCATGCTACAATTGAATTCAAGTCAATGCGATTTAGTGGCATGAAACCTGATTGGAATTATTTTACACAATATTAATACACTATTATTGTAGGTTTTATTCATAGTATTTATGTGTTGTAGACCTTTTAATTATTTATGATGATTTGGAAACATTTACTATTTATTTCCCTGCTTAAACGACCCAGAATTATTACCGGGTCAAATTTGACCCACAACACCACAGATGTAACTTTTTTTTAATTATTTAAAGTTATTATTTTAAAAAAAGAAAACAAATCAAATTGTGTTTGATTGTATTCAGTAGACCATCATGGAGGCATTAATGAAGCCTCATTTTGATCAGAAAAAAATAAGGTGTTTGCATGCATCTAAACTTCAAAAAGGGTCAAATTTGACCCGAACACAATAGGAGGGCTAGAACAGTACAGAGGAGAGAACGATTGAGAAAGACAGAAGTCACACCCCAAAGTGATAGATTTGAGGTCTCACCGGCTTCCTGTGCGTAATGTATCACTTACAGTTGTCTTTCTCTCTCTGTTTCTCTCTCTCTCCTTCCTAGTTCCTCGTTTAATTTACTCACCCGTGACCACTTCAGGTTCCACTCTAATGTGTTTTTGTAAACCGAAATGCATGGCGGCCATTGAAGATTTGAGCAGTTCTGTTTGCCTGTGTTGTTAATGTATGTTGTTGTCTAAAGTGTGTCTGTCTCATGAGCAGATGACCAGTCCAGAGTGGTGCTGACTCAGCTGGAGGGAAACCCCTGTTCAGACTACGTGAACGCTTCTTTCATTGATGTGAGTAGAGAGACAGAGAGAGAGAGAGAGAGAGACAGAGAGAGAGAGAGAGACAGAGAGACAGAGAGAGAGAGAGGGGGAGAGAGAGAGAGGGGGAGAGAGAGAGAGAGAGAGGGAGGAAGAGAGGGAGGAAGAGAGAGAGAGACAGAGAGAGCCAGAGAGACAGAAAGACAGAGATAGATTGATAAATAGATTGTAAACAATTCCACATCTTTTTGTCTTGTATTCAGGGGTACACAGAAAAGAACAAATTCATCGCAGCACAAGGTGAGTCTACTGTAAAGCAGTTTCGATGGCAATCTACAGTCGTGGCCAAAAGTATTGGCATTGAATAATTGCGTGTTTTGCAAAGTTAACCGCTTCAGTATTTGTAGATCTTTTTAAACATGTTTCTATGGTATACTGGATAATAAATAACTGGAAAATAATAACATTCAATATAATACAACAAGTCCCCCCTTTTATGGTAATTACTCTGCTCTTATAATCCAATCTGAATGATAGAGTGATTTCACCTGACGAGAACTCGTTCACACTTTCCCATGTGCTGATGATATGATTTAGTGAAATTGTTAGCTTGTTATTTTATGCCAGAGCCCCAAAACAATGAAATGCAGGTTTTTGTGATAAAGTGAAGAAATATTGGGCCCATTAAGCTTTTATTTAAAATGCATCTGATCACCCGGCTCAATAATCGAGAAACACTGAGAATCAACACCACAACAACTGAAACAGCAAACTTTGCAAACACAAAATGTATGTCACCGCCACTTACCTCCATTTCTCAATAACCTCTCATGTTTCAGGACCGAAGCAGGACACAGTTGCAGATTTCTGGCGGATGATATGGGAGCAGAAGGTGGCCACCATAGTGATGCTGACAAACCTCAAAGAGAGGAAGGAGGTTTGTGTTGCTCTGGTGTTGTACTGCCCCCTAGTGGCCGGCATGAAAAGAGTCTGATGCTCTGGAGTCTGGTCTGGCAACAGCAAGATGAAGATGTATTGTATATTCACAGCTAAGCTTCCCTGCGCAGAAAGAAACAGAGAGAGAGCGAAGAGACAGGGAAACTATTTTATAGTGACTTCCTTCCCTTGACAAATTCCTGCCGAGCTGTGAAATCTAACAGTGTTTATGCAGTGTCATAGCAGCCGTGTTGTGGTTCGTGCACTCTACCTTTTAGAGCGCAAACCACTATAGTGAGCGTACTCTGTTAGTGCACATACTATTTCCCCACTGTCAGGAGCTGTTACGGTGCAGCAATACTACCAGACAGCTTATAGAAGTGTTGTGGTGTTCTTTTTCTAACCCTAATACACAATTATGCATGCACGTGTGTGGTTCGAACAGGAAGTGTGGATCTCTGTACTTGAATGCTACTGGGAAGGTGTGCTGTCCTCTGTGGAGATACATCAGAGCCATGATTACTGTAAATGCACAGGACATGCTTCAGTTCATGTAATGGTTATGTTTGTGCATGTGGGCGTGTGCGTTGTCACGCTTGCAGTCAGTTATTGTGTGTCGGTGTGTGCTCGGGATGGTTGAGCCTGTGTGTGTTGTGTGAGCAGGTTGCACTTGTGTGTGTGTGTGTGTGCTACGTGTGTTCACCATGTTCCTCCCTCTCTGCAGGACAAGTGTTACCAGTACTGGCCCGACCAGGGCTGCTGGACCTATGGCAACATCCGCGTGGCTGTGGAAGACTTCACAGTCCTGGTGGACTACACCATACGCAAGTTCTGTGTTCAATACGTGAGTTTCTTCATCCAATGTCCCAAGTGATGAGGAGGGAAGGTGCTTTACGAGGGGCTCTACTGGGGCACATTACCTCAGGCAGGGATTCTCAAACTGTGGGATACGACCCCCCGAGGGGAGCATCGAATGGGGGTCCAATGATGCACTATTTGTATTGTTATATTGTATGTTATGGCCATTTCATATTTCATATTCTTTATTTTATTCTTAGGATTAGTGAGACTTTGTACCTTTAGTATAGGTAGACCACATATTTAAGTTAAGATTCCTATATGTTGATTTTATACACTTTCCTGCCAAAGTAAATTCCTTGTCTGGGCATACTTTCATGGCGATTAAAACCTTTTCTGATTCTGAACTGGGGGAGGGGGGGCAGGATGTAAGGACAGAAAGTACTGTGCATTGCGATGGAAAGGACATCATTTGGATGCCGGGGGGGGGGGGGGGGGGGTGCTATTGTGCTATTGATCTCTTTCTCTCCCCACTCTCTCTCCCCTCTCTCTCTCCCCCCTCCCAAGAGCAGCAGGCCAGCGACGCGTCCAAGACCCCACGCCTGGTCACCCAGCTGCACTTCACCAGCTGGCCAGACTTCGGGGTTCCCTTCTCTCCCATCGGCATGCTCAAGTTCCTCAAGAAGGTCAAGCTGGTAAACCCGTCCTTCGCTGGGCCCATTGTGGTCCACTGCAGGTACAGTGTGAGGGGCTGATATGGACTGGTAGTGGGAGGGTGCGATAGGGGAAGAAGTAACCTAGAATATTACGATACCTTCGAAACACATTCCTCCACAGCGCTGGCGTGGGCCGAACAGGCACCTTCATCGTCATCGACGGCATGATTGACATGATGCACCTGGAGCAGAAGGTCGACGTCTTTGGTTTTGTCTCCAAGATACGAGACCAGCGTTCTCAGCTGGTCCAGACAGACGTGAGTAGGAAGGAAGAACCTGTCGTGAGACGTGGCTTCCTCCCGTGAGACGTCACGCTTTCAGACCCAACCATCCTTCCTGCTTAGACTGCATTTCCGTGGGGACATCAATGTCCTGAAAGAGATGTCTCACGTCCCCTTGTGGTTTTCCCCAGATGCAGCACTCCTTCATCTACCAGGCCCTGCTGGAATACTACCTCTACGGGGACACTGAGCTGGACGTGTCTTCTCTGGAAGGACACCTGCACAAACTCCACAACACCTCGGCTCCCCTCGACAGAGTGGGCCTGGAGGAGGAGTTCAAGGTGAGCCTACCTCACACATTCTGACACGAGACAGGATACCCGAAGAATCGGTATCGTGCCACATTGTATCCACAAGGTTTGTTTGTACGCCCACCATACAATGAGCAGCGATACGGGAAGAGGGGGTGGGGGTCGGCATGGGGAGGAGAAGGAAGCGGTTGGTACATTGACAGCTTGCCCACTACTTCATACCACTGACCTCTCCTGTGTTCCCAAGAAACTTACCAACATGCGAATCATGAAGGAGAACATGAGGACGGGGAATCTGCCTGCCAACATGAAGAAGAACCGAGTCCTCCAGATCATTCCATGTAAGAAACCACGGGCCTCATGTATAAACGTTGCGTACGCACACAAAAAGCTTGCGTACGCTGGTTTTCAGGGACACTTTGTGATGCATAAAGATTTACTTGACGTGAGAATGTGCGAGCCGTCATGGAGTGTTTTGAGCAGACGTGAGAATGTGTGGACCGTTCGCAAAGTCTTGTCTGGCTCTTTTCAATACAAAATAAAGTTTCCACTACTACGTTTATGATGTTGACTATTAAAAAAACATAAAAATAACAGTTTGATCATTAATGTGGATGATCACATCAAAATGCCAAAACCCAAAATGAGAAATGCTGTATAGCCTTATTTTTAATCTGCCACCATTTAATAACTTCTGTTAAACTTGAGGGTGTCAAACGAACAACAAAATCACTCAGGAAATACATGTCACGCTAACCCTATAGCTGCCATGCTGTTACGAAGCGCTACCACTCGTTTCTTAATAAGTAAAGTTTTACATCGGACCATTTCTTCTTAATTTCTGCCATGGTCCAGTTCTCTGAACCCACAGCATTTATGGCCCTATAATAATAATAATGATTTTATTTGTAAAGCACTTAACATTGAGCTAAATATCAAAGTGCTACAGGTTAAACACAAGAAAGGGCGCAAATAGTGACAGTTTTCCACTCCGCCGACTTTCTTTTGTCGCTAATACCTGATGACAGGCCGCCAAACAGGACACATTTTCTTGCCTCCACCTCTGTTGTCAGAACCTCAATCTCACAGTCTGTGAATGTTTTCTTTTTTGCGTGTTTAGCCATTTTACCGTATTGCTTCTAATAAACGCCGCAGCGTGTATTAAATAACGTTCATTTTTGGTGTGGCGTTTATTCGAGGGCGGCGTTCATTCGTAGAAATACGGTATTTCAGAGAAAGAAATGACCTCAGGAGCGCATTTATATAGTCCATCTGCATATTCATTTATGGGAGGAGGCAAGGCGGGGTCAGTGGCTCGTTCACGTGCGGTCAATCTCACGTTGATTGTGATTTATAAAGGAAAGGTGCGCAGGACCTGGCGTACGACCGGTTTTATACATGTGAATATTTCTGTGCAGAGGTACTTTTCGAATTTTGGCCGGACGCCATCTTCTGGTATGAAAGCTGCGCAATCCTTTATACATGAGGCCCCAGGACGTTCTCCAGCTGAACCTGTGTAGTCACAGTGTTTCCTCTTTTTATGTTTTTGACTCGTGGAGGATAAGGAGTGCCTGATTAGATGTGTTCACAATTTAAAAAAAAAAACAAATGAGATTTTTTATCAAATCCCTTCACTTTGATCTACCTTTGGAAGGAAGCGTGCAATAGCGTGAGTGCTGATGTAGGCATGGAAAGCCATTTGTGTGTGTGTGGCCAACCTTAGTTTTGAATCTCTATGAAGACTATGGCAAGTCATTATAACTCTTGCCTGTCAGGCAATTGTCTGGAAATAGATGTGGATTCACCCCCTAGTGTCTAAATGAGATAACATGATGTATTTCTAAATTACCAGCAACAGCAGAATAGCTTATCTGATTTTTTCCCCCCCATGAAATCAGCAGAACTTTCTGCTGAAATCCTTTCCACTGAAAATGTGATAGATACACCACACTTCTTTCTCCTCAGATGACTTCAACAGAGTGATTCTCTCCATGAGAAGAGGGCAGGAGTTCACAGATTACATCAATGCATCTTTCATCGATGTAAGCATCTCCGATCTCTCAATTTGATTACATACTCTACGTGTATCTGTGTTGTCAGATTAGCATAGCATTATGTCATTGTGACCAGAGCTAATGGGTGGCGCGGTGTGTTTGGGCTGGGTCAGGGCTACAGGCAGAAGGACTACTTCATAGCCACCCAGGGCCCTCTGTCCCACACGGTGGAGGACTTCTGGAGGATGGTGTGGGAGTGGAAGTGTCACTCCATCGTCATGCTGACAGAGCTCCAGGAGAGAGAGCAGGTGGGCTGCTCCTCCAGTCCTCCAGGCCAGACTACACTTCCACCAGGCCTAACATGCAGGCTTCCTGCAAGCGCATGGTGCTCTACTGTTGGTTTGTGGCGTGTCCAATAGTTAATATCACAGAACACTGCATTGTTCAATGTCTTGTCTTGGCAGGAAAAGTGTTTGCAGTACTGGCCAACAGAGGATTCTGTCACCTATGGGGACTACAGCATAGAGATGAAGGGGGACACTTTGTGTGACACCTTTAGTCTACGAGACTTGGTCCTCACTTTTGGCCCGGTAAGCAAATAAGATACTACTATTGGTAGGTAAAGAATGTTAGATGTGACTGGTAGAATGTTGGAACCCATATTATCATTGTAAAATGTCATCTTTGGAGAGGGAGTAGAGTAGAGAGACTTTAATGAACCCAGGGGAGGGGGTGGGGGAAATGTCATTTACGGTAGGTTTAACCAAATAAATAAAAAATACTGAAATAAACATCCCTAATGAATACAAATGAATTTTGTAACTGTGAATTGCTGATGGGATTTCCCAGGAGAAGCAAACGAGGCTGGTCAGGCACTTCCACTTCCACGGCTGGCCTGAGATTGGCATCCCTGCAGAGGGCAAGGGCATGATCGACATCATCGCTTCAGTGCAGAGGCAGCAGCAGCAGTCAGGAAACCATCCTATTGTGGTGCACTGCAGGTAAACACGGCAGCAAGTAGCGGTAGATTCCGGAAACTCCTAACACGCTGGATACACCTGTGGCACAAGCTGCACAAACTGTCAATGGTAGCACTTATCAGAGAAGAATGGTCAGTCTGCGATACTTATGATAGTATTAGAAGAGTTGACCTCTGTACAAAACAAAGGCCTACAGTGACATGGTTTCAGTTGATGTGGCATGAAAATTCGATAACCACAAAGTTCAAACACATATTTGAACTCTTATTGCAGTCATCTTAAAGCAGCAGAGTCACTTTGCCTGTGTCTGTGTCTGCAGTGCTGGTGCTGGGAGAACAGGTACGTTCATTGCTCTTAGCAACATCCTGGAGCGGGTCAAGGCTGAGGGGCTGTTGGATGTGTTCCAGACTGTGAAGAGTTTACGAATGCAGAGGCCCCATATGGTCCAAACGGTGGTACGTATGGGTCTCATGGCTAATAATTTGGATGAACTAAAAGCATAGCAACACAAGTAGATGCACTGCATGCTGTACATTTCAATGGCCCCACGTGTACATTTATATATCTATAAGTAAATGCAGCAGATTATCAAGGATTATAACTGCACAGTTCTAACAGGATTATGTTGGTTAATGCCAACAGTCATACAAGATATTGGAACCACAACATCCTAGCTCATATATGTCTTATGCACAGATACAACAAACAAGTTCTCTCAGTCCAATGATTGTATATTTATCTTTGTTTGTTTTGTTTTACTTTTCACAGGAACAGTATGACTTTTGCTACCGGGTGGTACAAGACTTTGTTGACATTTTCTCAGACTATGCCAATTTTAAATGACCTTTTTGCCTTAAATATGTTTGTTTAATGTTGTTTTTTATAATACCAGTTGGTTAGAATTTGTGTTTTACTTAACGGGGTGAAATTATCTTCTATTTTGCTATGCACTTTTTCTGTCTGTAACTAATGCTTCATCCATCCCTCACTGTAATATAGTGTCTGTCCGTGGATAAATATTTTAAATTAAAACTCAGATGAATAATGTATATTTCACTGCATTTATATTTCTTATTTTATCATACAATTTCAACTGGAATTTCAACCTTGGTCTAATTTTGTTGTATAATACCATACTTGTTTATTCAAAGTGTTCTTTTTTGACTCACCCTAACATTTTTTTTTTTTTTGTATTTATGTATTTTTGCTGGATTTCTAGTCCTGCACTTGGAGAACAAAATGCGAATGTTAAGATATTTTATTTATGTCAAAGTGTGTTCTTACAATGATTGATAACTTCTATCTGTGATCAGAGGGTCTATCTAGTCTTTCATCTTTTATGTCTATAACGTAGATACTCATTTCAAACATGAAGCTCTTATGTTAGTAAGCATTTCCAACACATCACAAAGAACATTCTGATATGCAAAGAAAGGATATCAATTCAAACCCCTTGTCCACATTCAATAGGACGCATCAAGGCATATCACAGAATTCTGACCACTGTTTTGGAACACTGAAACATAAATCATATTTTTCAGTCTTGCAAGGTGATATGCAAATGCACATGTATAATAAAATAAAAAAGTATTATTCAAGTAATACAAAAAAAAACACTTCAGTTTGCCTTTTGTCTGTCGACAATGGCAATCTTTTTGCTAATACGACTGCACATACTCCGAAGCACATATTTGCCAAGCATATTGCCACGGAATTTTGCTGGAAAGTATTTGTAAGTACAGTATTTTATATTTCACAGTAGTCCTAAAATACAAGCGTAAAATCCTTAGAAGGTGTCTTTTGGCAGGATGTAGTATTGTTGCACAGCAGTGTTTATACAGTAACTGGAAAACATTAACTTGACCTTTCGGGTCATATTTAAAGGTTAAAATGAGGTATTTGCCAAAGTCAGTGCATTTAAATACAGTTAGCACCAAAAGTCCTTGGACAGTGACACATTTTCTGTTATTTTGGGTCTCTCACACATTAGTTTGACAAGATATAGTAGCAATTCTGATGAGGAGTTGAGGGTGAAAGTGCTGACTGTCTGTTTTAATTTCTATGGTATTTTCATACATATTAAAATAATTTATACAAAAAGTTTAGAAATGATAGCACTTTTGTAATAGTCTCCCCATTTTAGGGCACCAAAGGTTCTTGGACAGTTTAAGAATATGTGTTGCATGCAGTGACTGTCTTAAGTCTGCAGTAACTGAGGTCTAGAGTAACTGAGGTCTGCAGTGACTGAGGTCTGGGGTCTACAGTAACTGGGGTCTACAGTAACTGAGGTCTGTAGTGACTGAGGTCTGGAGTAACTATCTGAGGTCTGCGGTGACTGAGGTCTGCAGTGGCTGAGGTCTACAGTCACAGTCTGAGGTCTGCAGTGTCTGAGGTCTACAGTAACTGTCTGAGGTCTGCAATGTCTGAGGTCTACAGTAACTATCTGAGGTCTACAGTAACTGTCTGAGGTCTGCAGTAACTATCTGAGGTCTACAGTAACTGTCTGAGGTCTGCAGTGACTGAGGTCTGCAGTAACTATCTGAGGTCTACAGTAACTGTCTGAGGTCTGCAGTGACTGAGGTCTGCAGTAACTATCTGAGGTCTACAGTAACTGTCTGAGGTCTACAGTAACTGTCTGAGGTCTGCAGTGACTGAGGTCTGCAGTAACTATCTGAGGTCTACAGTAACTGTCTGAGGTCTACAGTAACTGTCTGAGGTCTGCAGTGACTGAGGTCTGCAGCAACTATCTGAGGTCTACAGGGCTGTCTGAGGTGTGCGACCCTAGCAACCACTACCTAGAATTGCTTTGTCAGGACTGTACTGCAGCTGCCTTTAGTTCCAGCCTCTTTTGCATTTTCCCTGTTGAGTATGTAAAATGCTTGATGGGATCTGGTCAGATAAATTCCCTGTCCAGCTAAGGACACTGGGCCATGAAAACTTTGTAGTTGCACTGGCAGTGTGTTCAGGGTTAGGTAAAGTCCCAACTCCATCTCCACCATGTTCCTCAGACGGCGTGGTATACTTTGGACTGTGGGCATTTCCTGTTTTCCTTCTTCACTGTCCTTCATTCATCCATCTTTGTGTCCTCTGTCTAGTACTCTTTGTTCCTGAACCCTCCAGGCTCTCAAGCTACTTCATTCAAACTGTAGCCTGGCCTTTATGTTGTTCAGGATTACTAGAGGTTTACATCAGACAATGTACCCTCTGAGGCTTAGTCTTCTGTGAATGGTAAACTTCTACACAGCCCTGTATATCTAAATCCTGGAGAGAATCCACTAGAGGCATATTGGTCTACTGGGTTGTTTTCCATAGTTGAGCTCATCATTGCTTTTATCTTAATGATGAGCCTAACTGATGATTTTGGCCTGTATGTTTTACAGTCCCTGATGCATCTTTTTATGAGCTTGTTCCTCCACTTTGCATCATCAGAGCTATGTTTTCATGCTGTCACGTCCAACAGCCTCCAAAAACAAATAGAAAACAGAGTTATGACGAGACACCACTTGGTTATGTAAAAATATAAAGTTGACTGGATTTTCTCATTTGTTTGGATCCATCTGCACCTCCTGGTAGTACAAAATATCAAAAGGATTGTGTCACTGTCCAAGTATGTTATGTTGTATGTAAAAGTAAGATAGTAAATACAGGTGTGGACATATTACAATTTGAAACCAGCGTTTCAAATACTGCTCCTCATCTTTTATCATGAAGGGAAATGCATATTTCTCCCTCAGTGCCACAGTTAGATTACTACCAGGCAGTGTTTGCTAGTAGTTCCATAACTCCTTAAAAGAAATCCTTAAGCAGCTTTGAAATATGTAACATTGTATTACCTCTCAATGCCAGCGGTGCTTCTGCCAGCTTAACCCTAGGGCATCTTCTCTTGAAAAAAATCATTTATGTCTGAAGTGTGTCTTGGTTGTTACATGTAAATGTGTATGTACATACAAGAACTATGAAGTACTAACCAGAAGAAATTCACTGTGGAGGATTGGACTGTCTGATTGTGGGGCTGTTTCTATCTAACCTGCATATGAGGTGTAAAATGCAAGATGGAGGACTGATGACCAGTCAGCCAACACTCGCACCCTATAAAGAAAGGCCTTGTGTAGAAAGATCCGAAAAAATGGAGGAAACCTCAGAAAAAAAAATCCATATACAGTAGAAGCATGTACGGTTCCTATGGTTATGGAAAAGATCATGTCTGAAATCTTAATGTTCTATGTAGAACCGTTTTCCTTTCAACAACGTCCTTCTGTCATTTTAAATGGTTCTATATTCCAGAGCACCTTCATATGAGCGTGCCCTCACCTTGCATATTGTACCCTCACAGTCCCCTCTCTGGATCTAAGATGGAGGCATGTCTACGTCTTAGCTCCCTGCCTTCTGCATCTGTTGGTTGTCTGTCTTTTTTGGATCTTTAGTGTCTTTTAAATGCTGGTTGCAATATTAAATTAATTGAAGAGTATGTTTTTCTCATCATTGCTTTGTCTAATGCTGCTATTTAGAACTGTGTTTTCTCAGTGCTGTTTTACTGCATGTTCTTCCATGGAGGTCAAGTCTTGGGTCAAATTCCTTCCTCAGAAGCAAAGGGATTACAGCTCAGTGACACACGAAGCAGAACGTTTTGAACTTCTCAACCACTAGATGGCAGTGTACGTGTAAGAAATAGCAGACAAATGAGATGTACCACAGTTAAATACTGCTGCTGTGAGTGACCAGCATGTATGGAAAACTTTGAGAACTTATTGGACATTATACATTCGTTAACAGGGCAAAGGAACAGCAGTTTACTTTGTAACAGGAATCTCAGATGCCCTAAACACCATTACATGGCAGAAAAAAAACGGACAAAAAAAGAAATCAAAGCAAAAACATTCAAACTTTTCAGTCTGTCACATTTCTCCTCAGTCAGATGAACCATACTGACATGAAAGGCCCTTTGTTAATAATTTCCACTTCCTCTTAGGCGGGTCACCATGGTAACGGTGCTCAGGGGGCCTGATTTGGCCCTGACAGAGGTCAACGTGACACGTCCCCATGAATTATACATAGAGGCTAACCTTTGCCTTTATTTTCACCCTAAATCACTCCCTTTCTTGACCCCAAGTCTGCCCCTTCTTCTTTGGACACCCATTCACCCCGATACCTCCTTCCACACATCTTCCACCCCATGGACAGAGTGACCTTTTAGTCTCAGCCCATAAATAGATCCACAGGACGGGAGATAAATAGATGTATAGATTTGAATGTGTAGATGTAATTGTCTGTGTGCAAACATCCAACAAGGCACATGAGGCAAAAGCCATTCACAGACTTCACGTCAGCACTCATCCTCTGTTATATTTAGCACATTCCACTTGGAATTCAATCCCCCTGTCTTAAATCTTTTTGCTGTCTGTCTCTGTATAAATGGCTCTCCTTTTTGTTCTCTCTCTCTCTCAGCGGATGTTTTCCATCAGCTTTTAATCTGGGTGAAATGCATTCATGAAAGAGAGAATCCACTTTGCGTTATCTGGACCCACCAATCCTGGACCATAACTGGATCACTCATCTCCTCGCTGGGGTTGAGCAGGAGCGTAAGTGCTGAAAACACTCGCATTAAAAACCCTCGCCATAACCAGGGAAGTGGATGATCTTTCCTCCATCACTTTGGCTTGATTTGAAGCTTCCTTGACAGTGGAATCCAGTAGGAGAGTCCAGCGCCTGCTTTAAGGTACAACCACAGCAGCAGTGTCTCCCTGCTGGACACTGCGTGAGGAGCACTCCTACACACGTGACCTTTGACCTTCACAAGCAGAGGAGCACATTCAGTACAAAGTCAGCCCGTTTAAGATTAAACCATTTCAGCTGGACCTGCCAGCGTTTTCAGAGCGAAAGCTTCCTTTTATACATCGCTTCCCTCTTTCTCTCTGTTTGTTTCTTCACTCTCTAGGACAGTCTGTATTTTTAGATTCAAAAAAGGAATTGGAATGAGGAATCAAAACAACGAAAAAGCATAAAGGAACACACACACACACACACAAGCACACAAGCACACACACACAAACACACACACACTCACACACAAGCACACACAAGCACACACAAGCACACACACACACACACACGTTCTGTCTCAAATTGATTGGTAGCGTATATCCTATCGCTGACATGTCATTGACGTGACTCTTGTCACCCCATTCCAAATGTAGCAGCTACATGTCTGTCCAGTGTCTATCTCAGTGGCAATTTCTTTAAGACTGCAAGGGAAGCTCAGCTTCCCCTAACATTTCAAAAAATTAATGGTCAAATATTTACTATTGTGTTAACATTTTAAATCCGTTAGAACACGTTCATATCGAAGACAAGTTCGTTCAGAATCAGCTTCATATTAGCAGGTCGACTGACTGATACATACTGATTCCTTCTCATACATTCTTGTAGTGCCACAGTGCATTTCCATGTTGAAGTTCAGCTTCTATGGACTTCAATGGGGCTGCTGTCAACAGTTTTTTTCAGTGCTCTGAAACTATATGGTCATTGGATAAATGCTACGATTATGTCCCGCCCTCGACGCTCAGTGTCTTTGGGGGTGAATGGACGAGTGGGCTGGCCTGGACGCTGGGCTTCCGCGTGATGATTGGAAGGTCTGTCAAAAGACTCCATCTAACTTTTGATTGATAGTAATTTTGTACTATAAAAAGTCGCCGAAGCTATTCAAGCTCAGTCCCATCACGGATTTTGCCACTGTAATTGAAAGCAAACTGCTGCAACCTATTTCTTGGTATTTGCTTGGCGAAATTGCAAGCCAATTTTCATAATACATTTCATACAATTATACATCACATTCCTTGTTTCAGTTTAACCTAATTCCCACATTTCCTTTGGGTTTAATATTTTCTCGTTAGATCGTTCGTTCAATCATTCATACAGTAGGCTAGGCTAGTATTGTAGGGGTAAACTAGCCAGTGAACTGAAAATGTATATGATGTAGGCCGAAAATGAGCTTCCCGTATTTGAAAGACCAGCATCCACCACTGGTGTATCTGGTGTGTGTGTGTGTGTGTGTAAATGTGATATGGTTTTGTGTGACGTGTTTTTGACTAAGTCAGCAACTTTACCACTGTAGTATCTACAGTTGAACCGCAGCTCAGCACCAGTGTGACCAGAGCGGTCGGAGACAGGAGAGGTCGTCTCTGTTTGATCGTGCTGGTCAGTGAACGGTTGAGTTAGGGCCTTTGTAAAGTCGTAAACAAAGCGGTCTTTGTCTGCCAGTTGTTGGCGTCCTTGGGACACACTGAAATACTTCTCCCCTGACAGACAGAATTCAATGTGACTCCAGCCTTCACCCCCACCTCCCTCAGGCCTGTGGACACTTCCTGCATCCACAGGATGAGGATGTTCCTGAACCACACAGTCTGGATACTTTTGGCTGCAATACATGTGTGTGCGTGTGTTGGGGTGGGTTCCCTACCTGTGATGAAAGGCAAGATAGTTAAGAGGGTCTTGGACTTGCAAGACAGTAAAACAAGACGATTTGCGTGTCAAGCCCGCCCCCCCCCCCACCACCCCCCCCCCACCACTCCAACTCCAGCACTGACCTGAAGATGCTTTCATGTTTGACCCAGTTTGCAGAAGGGACAGACAGAGAGAGACGGTCAGAAGCGCAAGGGCACGTGAGAGAGAGAGACAGACAGAGAGAGAGAGAGACAGACAGAGAGAGAGAGAGACAGAGAGAGAGAAACGAAAGGGGAAGGGGCGGGAAGTCAGAGGCTTTGCTCTGAAATAATAAAGGGAGGGAACATGAACCGAGGTGCGGAGAAACATTAGACGGTGCAGAGTGCTTTTCTAGAACGAGAGAGAGAGAGGGAGAGAGACAGAGAGAGAGAGACAGAGAGAGAGAGAGAGAGAGAGAGGGAGAGAGGGAGAGAGAAGATCGAGGGATATTATCTGAGCTGCCGGGAGACAACGTTCTCATGGCTGCACAAAGAGGTAGGTGACTGACAAACCCACACACAGACCGCCACATGAGAGGAATTCTTTGAGTGGTTCCATATTAGACTCAGCGTAGGCAGGAATGTGTGCTCGTGTTTCTGGGTGTTCTCTTCTTGAAGTCTGACGGCTCCAGAGTAGATGTTGACCAACACAGACACATGCTGGAGCATGCACTTGTAGACATGGTACTTCCACACACTGATGGTGGGGTCAGCGGTAGATGTTATGACAGCTACAAAATGTATAGTATGAACAGTGTGTTGTACAGTAAACTGTATATGGAGTTGGAACAAACACATGCATAAAGATTCATGATGTTTCCAAGATTTTTCTGGAAATTGGTACACTTTACAAGTGGGTCTGTTATGTGTAATCTATATAGAGGACAATATTATGGTGAAATGTCAGACGGTTATATAGTCGATCACACATTTTCAAGTTAAAACCTTTACCACCTACTCCCCATTTGGACAGAGCAGTTCATACGCAGGTCAATTATTTATTTCAGAATGGTTAATGTATTACTGCACTTGAGTGTGACAGGTAACCCCTACATTTTGTATATTAAACTGCAGTTTTAACCTCATGCGTTCCACAAGATGTATGCTTCTCATGTGAGGAAACGTATATCATGTTTCAGCTGGTTTCAGATGAACTAATTAAACTGTTGAGCATCAATCACAAAACAGTGCCGAAGATGCCTGCAGAAAATGGGTGGCACTGAGAGATCTTTTTGCTGAAAAATATGTGTGCTGGACTAATTGTGTTTATCACACAATGCTCAAGTTTTACTTTACTTTATTGTAATCTACTCTCCTATTTGCTCTATTGTATACTACTATAGTCTGGTCTGCTATTCTCTAGTTTATTCTTATCCAGTTGCTTGCGGTTGGTCTTAAATTGGCTGAAATATAAAAGATTATGACTGTCCAATTCTAACTAAATGAGCATCTTACTCTTGACACTCAAGCTTAATATGTTTGTATTATATGTATACTGTCTATTATATTAGAAAAAATATTCATTATTTTCTTTTCTTTACCTGTCTATCTGCTGCCGTAACATTCAAATCCCCCCCTGGGGTTTAAGTGAGTGTGGTCTTAAATTTTATCTTAAACAACTTCTACTAGGGGAGATAACATTGAGACGAAGCAAAAAACAAAAGGCTTTAAAAACAAAAGCAAGACGCCGCCAAAACCGTCATAAAACCTCAAGCTCTTTTATGGAGCTTCACTTTAATATTCGATCATGCTGAATCTGGACTGAAAACATTATCTCACAACAGAGTTCACAGCATTTGTGCTGGACCTGCAATTTCTTTTAAACAAAAGTACTCGACAACGATATTAATGGACTTGTTAAGATAGATTCTATTTTAACAATTATGAAGAAAGTGTCCCAGAAAGAAGGTTGAGTGTATTGAGGATGGTCAGTCTCAGATGGAGGAGCGGTGAAAGGAGGATGAGGGCATCTGGAGCAACATAGGTGGAAGCAGCCATTTGGCACATTCAGGAAGTATCTGAGTTTGTCGACTGTGTGTATAGATGTAACAAATGACTATTATCCTCTGGTACTTTTAGAGCTGTCGCCAGTTTCTACAGTTATGATACGTAACTGTAATGTTCATTTTATTTGTGGAAAAAATGTATTGGGGGTAGCCTTGCTACTTGCATAAGCTCAAAACTTGCAGCTCATAACAGATATGACATATGGTTCAAGGATTCTCACTCTGCAGTCTTTCATATTTCACAAGCAGAAGTACCCTTAGGACAGTGGCTGCCTTCCACTGTTTGTGTCGCCTGTAGCTCATCGGGCCTCAATTTTAGGCGGGTTGTGAAATGAGTCTTATTTGAATTTCTCAATGACACTGGAATGTGTGTGAGTGTGTGTGCTCTTGTAGTGTGTATTCATTAAGTGGGTGGTGAGTGTGTGTCAGTCTGACAGCAGCAGTTGTGTAACATGTCATGCTGTTCCGCTCAGCAACTGAGGCTCAGACGTGGCTCATGATTGACTCATTACAAAAAACACAATGACTCTGACAAAGCGAGACAATCTACCTGTCTTTCTCGCATCTCTCTCTTCTCTATCTGTCTCTCTCTTTCCATCTTTCTCTCCCTCCTGTCTCTCTCTCCTCTTTCTCCCTCTCTCGCTCTCTTCTGTCTCTCTCTCAAATCTTCCTCTTTTTCACCCATTCTCTTCTGTCAGGTCTTCTCTCTTCTGCTCAGAAGCCTCAAAAGCAGATCACAGACTCGGGGGGTGCAGGTAGCCAGAAGCTTTACTGAGGACAGAAAAACGACATAAAACGAACTGGCTGAGTCCAAGGCAGGTAATGAACATCAGTGGTTCTTAAGCCTGGTCCTCAAGTACCCCCTGTCCTGCACATTTGAGATGTTTCCTTGCTCCAACACACCTGATTCAAATGAATGGTCATTAGCAGGTTTCTGCATAACTAGATAACAACCCATTCATTTGAATCAGGTGTGTTGGAGCAGGGAAACATCTAAAACGTGCAGGACAAGGGGTATTGAGGACCAGGCTTAAGAACCACTGATGTTCACAACCACGATACTAATGAGCGATGCAGGACAGGTGCAAAGCCGGTTCGAGGGCTGGAACAGCGAAGCTAGAGAAATGGGCTAGGGGTAAAACCCCGACTGGAACAGACCTGGAAAACAGGCAAGAACAAGTGACAGACAACAGAGAAACAGGGAGTAGCAGAGGTCAAGAGGAGAAACTAGCTGAATCCCTGACTTGATCTCCACCCTCTCTCTTCTCCCGGCAAAACAACTTTTTTATTCTCTCCCTCTATTCTCTCCTTTGCCTCTGTGTCTGTATAGCTGGTTTTGAGTGTGTGTTTGCAGTATGAGGTAGTATTACAGTGTGGAGGCAGGTGAGTACATGTTACTGTGACTAAGCGTGTATTATCTTAACGTTAATACATTTCAAATGATTCATGCAAGATAATTTTCCTTATTTATCTGTCATGTCTCCAACCCGTACTTAACCATCCCCCTATAAAAGTGACGTTGCTTCTTTGACACACGTCCAGAAGTGTTCGGATGACATAGGTTGTTTAGGAAACAACTCCTGAGAAAGTTTTTTTTGAATGCCTGTTATTGGACTGGGTTCACAAGGCTTCATACGAATAGCGAATTGAACTTCAAAGGAGGAAGAGAGGGAGATAAGGAGGGAGGGAGGTAAGGAGGGAGGGAGGTAAAGAGGGAGGGAGGGAGGTAAAGAGGGAGGGAGGTAAGGAGGGAGGGAGGTAAAGAGGGAGGGAGGGAGGTAAAGAGGGAGGGAGGTAAGGAGGGAGCTAGGTAAAGAGGGAGGGAGGGAGGGAGGGAGGGAGGGAGGGAGGGAGGGAGGGAGGGAGGGAGGGAGGGAGGGAGGGAGGGAGGGAGGGAGGGAGGGAGGGAGGGAGGGAGGGAGGGAGGGAGGGAGGGAGAAAGGGAGGGAGAAAGGGAGGGAGAAAGGGAGGGAGAAAGGGAGGGAGAAAGGGAGGGAGAAAGGGAGGGAGAAAGGGAGGGAGGGAAGTAAAGTTAGGGAGGGAGGGTGGGTGGGTATGTTTTGGCGCGGGCTTTGAGGGGAAATCTGCTGTTAGGAGTCAGGATGGAGGTGGAGGAACACTCACCACTCACTGATGCCATTCGATACTGGAACAAAGGCAGGATACTTGTCACCAGAGGAGACTGTGTGTGTGTGTGTGTGTGTGTTAGTGCGTGGGTGAGTAAGTTGGTGGGTGGTTCATTTGAGAGAGAGGAAGAGAGAGAGATGGACAGGCCCCTCTTCAGGAAGAGAGGATTGAACATGATAAGAGACACAGCATTGTGTGTGTATACGTGTGTTGCTTATATATGTGTGCATTCATGTATCTGGACACAAATGTTGTTCAAATGTCCCATCTCATCTGTATTCCAGGCATGCTTGCTGCTTAACTCTTACACCCCCCCCCCCACACACACACACACAAACACAGAGGCACACACACACTCCCCAACACAAACACAGGGAATTCCAATCCGTCACAGCGATGACATCACGGAATGCCCTCAGTACAAGCAGCCAGAGGAGTTCCCTCATCTCTCTCTGCTGCTCGTCTCAAGAGAGAGAGAGAGACAGAGAGACAGAGAGACAGAGAGAGAGAGAGAGAGAGAGAGAGAGAGAGAGAGAGAGAGAGAGAGAGAGAGAGAGAGAGAGAGAGAGAGAGAGAGAGAGAGAGAGAGAGAGAGAGACAGAGAGAGAGAGACAGAGAGAGAGAGACAGAGAGAGAGACAGAGAGACTCCAGCATAAACAGTCAGGCATTCGCTTCTCATTACCCCTGGAAAGAGCTCCTTTTAGGGGCTTACAGAGAGACACACACATGCACATTTGAGCTGTGTCTCCATGGTGACAAGCTGTGCTGCCTAGGCTTGGGGAGGAAATGCCAAACTCAGAGCTTCAGCAGTGCTTCGCTAAAAAAGAACTCTCTCCACAGCTCTCTTCCTCTCCTCCACTCTACTCCTCTCCACCTCTTCCACAGACAGTTTTACATCCGTTGTGTCCTGCTATCTATCTGTTCTCCGTCTCGGCACAGCTCTCCTGTTTTCACCGCCTGCCCCGGAGCAATCTCCCCTCTGTTTCTTCCTCCTACTCGCGGCCTCTCTCTTTCTCTCTCTCTCTCCCACCCCCCCCCCTCTCTCTCCCTGTCTTCGTTCAGCAAGCAGTGTGTTCCCATAAAAGGACATCAAAGGTGAGTGTTCTCCTTCATTTGCTGCGGTCTCTTTTTGTCTTCATAGTAACATGGTTGCTCAGTCCAAACATGGATCAGTCCTAGAGCTCAGTAGTGGTACAGTCCTACATCTGTTGTAGTATTAGATCTGAGTCTTGGTTCGGTTCAGGATCTCAGACATAATAATTCTTTGATGGGATGTTTGCACACAGCAGGTCTTTCTTTGTGTTGTATATGTACCCTTCCCTGTGAGTCAAAGGTTTTAGCTTTAGTTTACATTAGGGTGATGTGTGCATGCATGCATGCGTGTGTGTGTGTGTGTGAGGGTAGGGGGAGTGTAATTATGTGTGTCAAGCGGAGGATGTGGTAGAACCTAGCCAGCTCAACAGCATCATCTCAGCGAAGGAACATGAAATGACTGCTTGTTAAACGTCATACTGATAAAGATCCAGATGGTCTGTGATTGTGTATGTGTGTGTGTGTGTGTGTGTGTGTGTGTGTGTGTGTGTCAGTGAGTTTATGAGCAGAGACTCACCTCACACTTCCCTTTTTTTTTTTAAGTGGAAACAAATTTAGCCTCATCAAAGAATGAAAAACCAAACAATGGCAGAACACATAGTTTAGTCAGAGAGTGCATAGTTGGCTCAGCTAGAGGCTTAACTGATGATGTCCTGGTTTCGCTGACAGCTCTGAAACATGCAATTCCTCTGAACTCAAATCTACCATCAGCGTTTCATCATTCATATTTATTGGGATCCCACATGTATTGTCATGTGTATTATATAATAGCTTGCTGTTCTAGTACCAGTTTGTAGAAGACAGCACTCTTACATAATTTAGTATATTGATGATTTATGGATCTTATTGTCAAGGAATAATCCTCTTAGTAGACATAGCTAAGTGCCTTGGATGTTTTTGACATCTCCTGGAAAGGTTTGAACAGCCTGGAAACTACATACTTGTGTTGGCTGGGAAACAAAAGTGAAGTGCTTTAAGTTAGACCAGAAAACAGGCCATGTGTGACGGAAAATTAGAGTGCAATCGGATAATGGCTCATGTTGTAGTTACGGCACATCAAAACACAAAAACCAGCCCCCCTGAACCCACACACACACAGATAATTACATGCAGCTGGGACACAAATGCTAATGACCAGCATCTGGACAGAAGATGTCAATTGTACCTCCCATTTTTGTCTCTGTCTCTCTCTCTCTCTCTCTTTCTCCCTGTCTGTCTCCTTGCTTCTCTGTCTGCATGTCTCTCTTATCTGTCTGTCTGTCTGTCTGTCTGTCTGTCTGTGTGTGTGTGTGTCTGTCTGTCTCTCTGTGCGTCTCATTCGTCCTCACCTCCTGTCTCCACCTCTTTATCTGCCCCCGCACCTCCTCTTTTACACCCCCTCTCTCAGAGATGAAAGGGGAGAACCCCTGGCATCGACCAGTGACCATCCTCATCGCTGTCATCGGCGTCACAGCGATCGTTGCCCTGGTGACGGTGACAGTGATGCAGAACCAGCCTCTCCACCAGAAGTACAAGGTACCATCATTGCACCAATACCTGGGGGGCTCTCCTCTCCCACCTGGGCAGGCTGCAGACATCACCTGAGTATGAAGACAAACACAAGTACTACACCACGCTAATGGACCACAGAGTCTTTGTGTTGTCTAAATTATCCATCCCTTTTTCTTACTCTCTCTCTCTCTCTCTGTCTCTTTCTGTTTGTCTCTCCATCTCTCTGTCTCTCTCTGCTAGTATGGCATTGTGCTGGATGCTGGCTCGTCCCACACAGCAATGTATATCTACCAGTGGCCCGCAGAGAAGGACAACGACACAGGGAGAGTCCAGCAGACCCACGCCTGCAAGGTCAATGGTAGGGACACATGACGCGCACACACGCATGCAGACAGACATGCCCACACACATGTACGTACACACACGCACTTGCACACGTAGACACACGCACATATGCACGCACGTATGCATGCACAGACACACTGACACACAGACACGCACGTATCCACACAAACACCCACACAAACTACTGGTTCATACCTTAAGAGTGCATTGACTACAATTTTTGTATTCGCTTTGGTACTATTTTCACAAGTAAGGTGTACATTTTCAAAACTCTTAGTACAAAGATCCAAACTGATCACACTTGTAACGCAGCTAGTCGTTGTTTCAAAACCTGATGGAATGCTTTCAGTCCAAATAATCATTGTTTCAAACACAAGATTGTTGTAATATGTAATAGGAACATTTGGTTTAATCACCGAAACACAACAGTATGATCTTCTTTCAGTTTAGTACTTTTAACAATCAGTTCATCCAACAGCAAACAATGCAAGATACATGTTTCAAATCGGCCTTAGAAGTGCTGAAATGAATATGCTACAGTACTATGTAAAAGACAGATTACAGTTTCACATTAGGCAATACACTTACATTACTCACATTTACATAATCTATAACTTCCAAAATATCCATCCTATGGGTAATCAAGTAAAGGATCAATAAAGACATTGTCTACAATCAATTGGCCAAATTACTTTTTATACTATTTTTCAGATATAATTGTAACATTCTATTCTATTATATAGAAGTATACTTTCTATTATGTAACTGATTGAGAACAAAACATAACATTTACTGTAAAGGCCCCATGCCCACCTCTCTGACCTCTCTGTTAGTGCCCATGCCCACCTCTCTGACCTCTCTGTTGGAGCCCATGCCCACCTCTCTGACCTCTCTGTTGGAGCCCATGCCCACCTCTCTGACCTCTCTGTTGGAGCCCATGCCCACCTCTCTGACCTCTCTGTTGGAGCCCATGCCCACCTCTCTGACCTCTCTGTTGGAGCCCATGTCCACCTCTCTGACCTCTCTGTTGGAGCCCATGCCCACCTCTCTGACCTCTCTGTTGGAGCCCATGCCCACCTCTCTGACCTCTCTGTTGGAGCCCATGCCCACCTCTCTGACCTCTCTGTTGGAGCCCATGCCCACCTCTCTGACTTCTCTGTTGGAGCCCATGCCCACCTCTCTGACCTCTCTGTTGGAGCCCATGCCCACCTCTCTGACCTCTCTGTTGGTGCCCATGCCCACCTCTCTGATGGATCCCTTGTCCACAAGCTCTTCCTATTCCCTGCTGTCTATCCTGCTCCATGTTGAAAGAAATTGCCAGTGTCTGATGACCAATTGTGGTTACCCCAATTTGAAATCTGGTAGCAATAACGAGTATTCATCATGTGTGGTTACAGTAATTTATATGTTCACGTTATATATTTCATTATATTATATCACATTAAATTATATGTAACACATTTTATTTCCGTAGTTCTAAAAATCGATATACTGTTTATTGCTGAAATGAAAATATATAGGTTTACCAAATGGTTCAGTGATTAACCATTAAGATCAGTTGGATTAAGTGTTGGTCAAATATATGTACGCAAATTAGAAAAGAAGCATATCAAAAGTTTCATGATTATTGCATTGTGAAAGACAATTACTTCATATGAAAGGGATTTCTTTGATGACACACTGATTAGGTGTGGTGAAGAAGTGATTGTGTATTTTGTGCATTGTACTTTGTCAATTGAACATGTGTATACATGTTTGAAAAAAGACTTTTTGATGATCTGCTTTGAGTTTTGTACTAACAGTTGTGAGGTTTTACCACCTACTTGTGAAAATAATACCAAAGCAAATAAAATAAAAATGTAACTCTAGACAATCAATGCTTGCGATAATAATCTTTAAATGTGGTCAAGCGACCATGTATTTACTGTATATAAACCACGGTTATTCAATTGTAGATCATTAGTTCCTACGTGATGCTTGAATAAATACATAATTATATAATAAAAAGCTTAAATAAATTACTAATTATATAATTGAATGGCTAATTGACATACAAAATGTATAACTTACAAATTAAATGAGACACTAAATATATAAATGTTACATGTATTAGTGTGTATATATAGAATTACGTTTTCATGTGCTCACATTTATTTATTTTCATTTATAAACGGTGTAAAATAAATCTGTCGTCACCCGTCAGGGGGCGGGTTAAAGCTTCTGAATTTCCAGATCATTGAATGATTTTGTGATTTTTCCTTTAATTAAATGTTCATGATTATGATCATAATAAACCACAGGACAAAAGCATTCAATCTACCTGAACAAAATTTGACAAAACGGAATAGGCTAACACGGAATTCACCAAAATGTGAAACGGAACAGTCAGTGCCAGATATTTTAAAAGTGAATCTAAAATGATAACAAAAGCATGTATTATCAGTATTTGTTAAATGTAGCTATTATGTAGTTATAAGCATTTTGCTGTGTTTGGACATCCTGACAAAATTATTCCAAGATGCATAGCTCACACCAAAATCATGTCTAAATAAACTCACTAGCTCGCTCCACCTAAACTTACGTTGTTATGATTAGGCCAACTCATTTTTATTTAATGACACATCAAAAATGACGCAAATTGCAGTAGGGCCTACAGCTGAACTCGAACTGATGTTTCGACTGAATGGCAATAACAAGGAATGTCACAAGTCACTGGCTAACTAGCGTTAGCTAACTAGCTAGCAAGATTAGATGCAATCCATTCGCTAAAGTTGACAATACAACCTTTTTTTTTTTACCAGTATTCCTCACTTGTTGACCAATTGCTGTGTTTGTCTTCCTTAATGGGTGTGCTATGCAACGAGTAAGATTTTTGTAGTGTTGTTGCACTAGCTATTGGCTTTTTATGTGCGCCCCTATTTTAATCATGTCTTTTTTGTAAAATGTAGAATAAATGGACATATCATTTTTGATATACCCGCCTCTGTAAAATTCTTAAAGAACTATCTGACAGGGAGTAGGAAAACTTTCAATTATAAGGTACATCTTTTCTTATTAACTCTGCCCGGGGCGATTCACGCATTCATTAACGTTTTCTTATCTGGAATTCATTCTAGCCTAAGAACAGAATTTAAGGATTTACAATTCGCCTTTGCACGTTTCTCTTCTTCATCCTTTCTTTTCTCTTTTTTTTTGCTGGGCGCATTTTTTGCGCCCCCCTCTACGGTGGCCCTGAAGTGCAAAACACCCCCCCTAATGTGAGTACATCCCCCAAATGAAAACACTCCCCCCGAATACGAGTGAACTCCCCCCAAATCGGATGACTTTTTCACCTCCCCCCAATACAAAAACACGCTCCCCCAAATGGAAAAACGACATTACATTAACTCAAAAACACATTACATTAACTCTGAACGGAAAAGGTAGGTACTACACTTCAGCGCTGATTGGATGCAGTAGGCTAACTAACAAGAAATATGAAATTGATCGACAGAAGTACAAAATGCAATCGCCTGGCAGAGTTACGTGCACCAGGACATTTATTTGGGTATCGAAGCATTATGCAAAAGCATAAATTGCGTGTTAAACGTAAATATCGATAGCCAAACAACTAGTCCGGGGGAAAAGGCCCGGCCACCAGGCGCTCACCATCGAGCCCCACCCCCGGGCCTGGCTCCAGGTGGGGGCCCCGGTGACCCGCTTCTGGGCAGGGGCAACTGAGAACCATTGTTTGTTTTCTTCATGGTAGGTTTTTGAGTCACGCTTTGTCTGGTCCTTCGCCTGGAACCTGTTTGCCTCGGGTGACCCTACCAGGGGCATAAAGCCCCCGACAACATAGCTTCCAGGATCACTAGGAAATGCAAACCCCTCCACCGCGGTAAGGTGGTGACTCAGGGAGTTGTCATTCATTCAATATTTTGCATAATAATAAATGTATTGTTATCCAGTGAAATTTGTGATTTATTAGCAAGGGGGTTTAACTCTTTTGCATGGCATGTATCCATGTCACATTCTCATTGGGGGCTGAGCACCCCTAAAGGTCTGATCCTGAAATCGCCCATGGTATTAACATTAACCAAATAATACCAATACCGAATTACAGTTATTTGACACTATGGGTTAAATCAGAGCAAGAATGGTCAAAGTAAGCTTAAATCAAATAAACATTTACCGTAATAACATTAATACGTAATATCAATTACAAGGAAAACAGGTTACAAAATGAAGGTTAACTTGTTAGAAAAATCTTTTCACAAGTCATGCACAGAGTCGATGAAGTGTATTACTTGCGCATGCAGCAAGGTGCATGTCCCTGGTGGTACAAAGTTGTCTGAGAAACTTGCCTTCATGCAACCCAATTTATACAACATTGATAAGAATTCTCCTCCCCTGGCCCCTGCATAGCAACTGTCTAGCTGATAGTGTTTATCCTAAAGTTCTCGTGCGCGTGTGTCGTCTTGGAGTGGAAGGTTAATACTGTAATATTAACGGACAGTATGGTTAAATGTTCAATGTATGGACTGGTTACTGCATTCAAATGTATGCATTGACTCGGCCAGCCTCCAGTCTCCCACGCCAATTGTCTCTTTCCTTTTTTCCGGAATATGTGCTCAGATTCACCATAAACACATATTAATACTTCTATCTGAAGTGTGGGGAAGTAGGACAACGTTTTTTATTGCCAGGTGCCAAGGTGAACCCTAGTACCGGAGCTCCATAGATGTTGGCTTTCAATAATTCTCATGCCTGCACTTAACTCAGAGTGGATGTACTCCGAGTTGATTTAACAAACTCAAATCAGCTTTTCTGAAACAAAAGCACCCACAGGTCCATCCTCCAACCTAGCCATCATGACCTTTTCTCTCTCACTTCAACATCCATTAACCTTCTCCTCCCTCCATCTCCTCCCACTCCTCTGTAAGTCTGCCGTCTCATCTGTGTTGCTGTGCAGGCCCTGGGATCTCCAGCTACTGGTTGTCTCCGAGCCAGGCCGGGGACTCTTTGAGGAAGTGTCTTCAGGACGCTGAGCGCTACGTGCCCCTCAGCAGGCACCAGGAGACCCCCCTGTACCTTGGGGCTACCGCTGGCATGAGGCTGCTCAGGTACACACACACACAATGACAGGTTGGCCAACCCAACCTCTGTGTATGTGGGCATCACAAATGTGTCAATATTTGATTAAATAAATGTTAGTCCGTCTCTAGTTAGTCAGTCCCTAAAAAAGTTGACAACTGCACTACAGTGAATAGTGTGTGTGTGTGTTTGTGCTTTCCAGGAAAGAGAACCCGAATGCGTCGAGTGAGGTGTTTACAGCAGTGGAGAGGGAGTTGCAAACGTTCCCCTTCTCCTTCCAGGGAGCTAGGATCCTCACAGGTCAGGAGGAAGGAGCCTTTGGCTGGGTCACTGTCAACTACCTCGATGATCGCCTCCGACAGGTTTGTGTTTGTTTGTGTAGAAGGGTAAGCACCTCTGATTTCAATTTAGCATGGGGGTGTGTGTTAACCGATGTGTTAATGTCTGTGTGTGTGTGTTTATCTCAGGGCTTGGGAACTAGAGGAGCTCTTGACCTGGGCGGAGCCTCCACACAGATCAGTTTTGTGTCCAATCAGGAAGTGGAGTCATCGGAAAACGCTGTAGCCTTTCGTCTCTATGGAAACGACTACCACCTGTACACTCATAGCTTCCTTTGTTATGGGAAAGACCAGGTGCTAAAACTAGCCCTGGTCCAGCTCACGGAGGTAAGCCCAGGCTTTAACCAGACAACATGGAAACTGAGGGAGTCTGTGTTTTTGAACTCACCACAAGGACAGAAAAACGACTAACATTCTTTGGTCAACACCTGCCCTCTCTCAGTCAGGTGAAAGGCAAGTACCAGACCCATGTTTCCACCCAGGCTACAACGTTACTAAGGAATACTCAGCTGTGTACAACAGCCCCTGTGTGACAGCCAGGAAACAAAAGGAAACCAGCTTCACCCACATTGGAACAGGAAATGCATCAAAATGCCAGGAAGTGGTCAGAAGAGTCTTTGATTTCAGCAGATGCAACTTCAGCTCCTGCTCCTTCAACCAGGTCTATAAGCCACCCTTGAGAGGAACCTTCAAGGTGAGTCTTGTATGTAAACACGTACAGGTCATGGCAAAGCATCATCTGCACAATCTCTGCGATTTCCCCCTAAAACTTTAATGTTAACCCAAAAATGTCATGCAGTAGGTATGTATTTTGTGTGCTACTTAGTGTGGCAGGTCCTAAAAAAACAGACTCTGTTTTGCATGGAGGATGGGTGGGTGTTATTTTGGCTTGCGGTGCCTGGGGTGGGCAGGACCTCCAGGAGTGGTTGTTGACATTGGCCATGGTTGTGTTTGGCTCCCCTCAGGCCTTCTCAGCCTTCTACTTTGTGATGAACTTCCTGAATCTGACCTCTGACCCTTTGGAGAGAGTCAAGGAGAAACTAGAGCGTTACTGTGCTACACCTTGGACACAGGTCAGTCAACACACACGAGCACTGAATACTGTCTTTCTTACTTTTCGGCGTAGCTAGGGTGTGTGTGGCATGTTTGAGTGTGTGTTCCTGCTGTGCTGTGTGAAGGTAAAGCAGGATCATCCAGATATCAAGGAGAAGTACCTGGCTGAGTACTGTTTTTCTGGGACCTACATTGTCACCTTGTTGACGGAAGGCTACAACTTCACGTCAGAAAGCTGGAACGACATCAGATTCATCAAGAAGGTAGGACGTGTAAACACACTCAAGGATGTACATTGTATGTATTTCCTGTTTTTGCTGTACCCTAACCCTACCCCCATCCTTCATGCCTGTGTGTGCGTGTGTGTGTAGATATCAGGGAGTGACGCTGGCTGGACGTTGGGCTACATGCTGAACCTGACCAACATGGTCCCTGCAGAGGCGCCTGACACGCCCCCTCTCCCCTACGCAGGCTTCATCACATTAGTGACCTTCATGGCCTTGCTGCTCGTCTTCCTTCTGCTCCTCAGTCTTCGCTCCTACTGGCCACGCTGTCGCCCCGCCCAGACACAGATCATATGAACACTCCATCATGCTTTGTATAGCAGCCATATATATTATATATACCGTATGTGTGTGTGTGAGCGAGAGGGAGACAGAGATAATTTGTTTTGGACTTGTGACATGAGAATGTGAATATGATGTTAATACAATCACGTTTATAAGAAAGGACACTGATTACTGAAACTCCGACCAATTTCTCCTCAGCTGACATCATTTATTGACAATGTATTGAATGCTGGATGATTCCTCCATATTTGTAATGTAACTGTCAATGGAGACAAGCTGATTTGAGCACAGAATGCATGCTTTAAGACTATTCAATGGTCAGTGTTCATCATGATCGTCAATGGAGATGCCGAGTCAATGCACGCACACACACACGTCAGTAACATACTGACCTCTGGTGGTGAGACGCGGGACACCAGTTCTACAAACTGTAGGTCTGTACACTGTTTTTAAATCATCATCTCATTAATAAGACTAACCAACAAACTGGAAGTGAGGTGAGACTCAAGCTATTCTACTCCTTACTCCTTTGAATCCCCTTACATACATACGCTCATTATGTACAGGGCCAATGGAATATGTAAATACCTCTGTAGCTTTATAAAAAATGTAAATTGACATGTAAAGTTTATGATTATCTTTCGGGGGGGATTGTGCCCCTTGGGTTTTGACTCAAACAGGAAGCCACAGCCTAAGTTTCCCTCCATTTGAGACCAAAGCCCTTCCTTTGTGTCAAAGATACAGGTCTTATCTGAAAGGAATAAAGGAGAAAAGGAGAAAAATACAAACACTAGTCCTGTGATATTTAATATATGGGTGGTGCCTCTTCCTGGATATTCGTTGGCTCTGGCTGACCTAAGAGCTCCTCTAGAGGGTTATGATAAGAAGTTACTCAGTAGTGTGGCCGGTTCACATAAGCACACATATCTTTTCAAGGCCAGTTCCCTTCACTGCAGGAAGTGTACAGAGCTGCAAATCCCTCTTTACAAACAACCTACCATCAGGGACCCACCTCTATCCTCACAATCTATATCTGGAAACTCTCTCTCACACACACAACCTCTCTCTCATATACACACTCACTCACGCAGTTCCCTCCTGACACAGACTCATCTTCGGAGATGGTTGCCATGGACAGGCGCGGTCGTCTCCAGGGGGTGAGTAAAGGGGGCGGGATCTTCCAGGCGGAGGGAGGCGGCCTGCGCCGACACGTAGGAGAAGTTGGGCAGGCCCAGCGGCGGAGCAGTCATGTGATCAGTCAGCTCATTGTCGTCCGTGTCGTCCACCATATCAGCCATGTCCTCTGGGATCTGGCCGTCTTGCTTCCCTCTGTAGAACTTCTTCCGGAAGCTCTTCAGTTGAGGCACCTCGCACCAGGTCTCCACCACCACGAGCAGACACACCAGACCCAGCAGAAGATACACTGGTACACACACACCAAGGGGAGAGAGAGAGGATTACGCTGACTACAGTCAGATGAACCAACCTGTGATGGCTAGCCAGAACAAATACGGTCACATGAACCAACCTGTGATGGCCAGCCTGTAGAGCAGCCGGTGTGGGTTGGTGGTGGTGGGGTGGGTCTCCCCTGGCACATAGTCTCCCAGCCCTATGGTGGTCAGGGAGATGAAGCAGAAGTAGAGAGAGTCCAGAAAGCTCCAGCTGCTCTCCCAGGCCTGGAACACCAGCGCAGGGAAAAAGAAGAGCAACATAGCCGAAAACAAGGTCAGGCTCAGGGCGTGGCCCACAGCGCCCCTCGCCCGGGGCACTGCCCACCGCACCTGGAGGTGGGCCAGGGGCCTCCGCGTCACCACCACCATGATCCTCTCCACCACAGACGAGATGAACAGGAGGGTGATTGGGATTCCCAGAAGAGAGAAGAGTATGCAAAAGGCCTTCCCACCATCTGACAAGGGGACGGTGTGACCATACCCTGAGACAACACCAACAAACCAGGTAAAAATGTATTTAAAAAATTGTTTACAAGATGGCAGTTATTTGAATGTATCCTTTCTTCTTTTCTCTCTCACACACACACTAATTATGGCAAGTTCACAGTCCAACTCACCTGTTGTGGTTAGCACAGTGCTGGTAAAGAAAAGCGATGATATAAAGTCCCAGTTCGATTTGCTGACGTTACCGAGCATTGACACGCCATAGCTATTGGCCTGAAGTGCACGAGACAGTATTTTTTCAAGGAGCTCGTCCGACACACAAGCATGGTCCTGGAGGAACTTGTGTCGGAGAGCTTGTAGCTTTTCACGTAACTCAGATTCGTAGGGACGCTCGATTGCTGAAAAGACCCCGGCGCCAAACAACAGGTAGAGTACATAGCACAGCAGCAGCAACGCGACGTTTAGTTCCGACTGACGCCGCTCCAACAACCGTGTCCACCAACCTCCAAAACCTTGGACCATTATAAACAGAAGGCTAACTATACTTGAGGAAATACGGTTTATGTTACACTAGGTACAAATAGTCTAACATAACTCAATTCTCCGAGTTTATACCAGATATTCTATGGAAGTGAGGTTAGTTACTTTGAGTTTTCGGGAGAAAATATCTCTTCCTCATTCTTCCATGGCCAAACCCAAGGTGATGCCCGACCTGACAATGAGAGAGGCGTAGAGGCGTTACGTCAGCGATTGTCACCTGGCCAGGTGTACAGGTGTGTGTGTGTGTGTGTGTGAAAGAGAGACAGAGAGCGATCAGCTGTGATTAGACTGTTGTAAATGTAGCCTACCACCAAACAGGCTTTTCACGTTTACATCTTAATCGGTGGCTCATTCACTGTGACAGTGCCTTTCTCATAGTGTCTTACAACAGCCTACGTGAAATTGTAGGCTACAATACAAGACACCAAAGTATTATTACATCACCAAGTTATTTAGTAAACAGTTTTAGCATTGAATGTTCTTTCACTCAATGCAAATGCGAATGAAAAGCTGATGTTGGCGATTCGCGTCGTGCCTAACAACTCATCTTACCTGTTCTAAAATCAGCGCAAACCACGGCCTGTTGGGGCTTATTGCTTAATTTTGCCGCTAGAGAGAACTTAATTCATATCGACAATATGGATGGACCTCAAATAATATTTTATTTTGTAAGACTGATGCATGCTTGGGGTATCTAGATTTCTTTGGGTTGATTTGAAAACAAAAAAGTCGAAACCAAAGTGCCCTTCACATCCAGCGAAGAACGATACGACGCAACATCGGTTTAAACAGTATAGGCACAGGCAAAATGACAGTCAGGCACAATGACACAAATAATGATGTTAACCGAAAGACCCCAATTCTAAAACTGGTTGTTCCCATCCTTGATTGTGATTGGCTATATCGCGTTCCATGACGTTGTAAAATCCAGGATAACCTTACAGGTTGTCCTCATAACATTCTTTAACATTCCACATTACTGCGCATCGAATATTTCAAATAAAAAAACACTGCAAAGGTGTCCATCTGGCTGTTGCGTGGCAACGATTTATGTAGGAACTATACTTTGTAGTGGCGGAAGAATGACGGTTTAATATTAAACCTTTTTGTTTTTAATTGTTTTTATTTATGAAACTATATCAAATATTTGTAGTAACAGTTTTAGAAAAGCAATACGCCCCAAGAGGCCGTGTTTTGCGCTGATTTTAGAACAGGAAAGGGGGTAACTCCCCAGCGCAAAACAGGGCCTCTTGGGGCTTTTTCAGGCACGGATTAACCAACGGGCCTACCGGGCCCAGGCCCAGGCCCAGGGGCCCATGAGCTCAGGGGGCCCCTAACCCAGAGCCTCTGCGTGACGTAGCTGTTCTTAACTTGATATGTACTAGGGTATTGATATGATGATATGCGCCGTAGCCGGTATATGCTAGGCTTAAGTCATTAATGTCTTTAACAGGGCCCCAAAAGTCCTACTGTTTAAAATAAAAAATAGCCTAAACATTCACTTTGAACATAGAAACCTTCATGATTCCTTTCAAGTGAGTGTTTATCCCTTCAGTTTATCTATAGGACTTTAGAGGGGCTGAGTACTCCATGCAATATGGGAGAAATCCAAAAAGCAAGTGCAAAACAATAGCATTAGAGCTGTGTCTAAGCACCCCCAACACACTATTTTTTGAAGATATCATATTGTTACGCCTATGATAGTAATTTTTCAAGAAAGAGAGAGGGTTGTGTGGGCTACAAATGTACACTATGGTTACAACTATCAAATATTTTTGTAATATAAACGTTGTTTATTTTGCTGATTACTCGAGTACTTTTGCGTTTTTAAACAACAATATCAATATTATTGCGGTGAAGGGGGGGGGGGGCTTGACACATCCAGGCCCAGGGGCCCAGGGTTTCTTCATCCGTCCATGGGCTTATTGCTTAAGTTTACAGTTGTTTTTCTGTGCACAATGCCTATAAGAAAATAATGTAAAAAGCTGTTAAGTAGACACTATAGTTACCAAGCAATATAGCCTTTTTGGCTCTACATGTCCATTCTATTTAATACATTTTATTCAAACTTTTCATCTGTATGGGCGATCACAGCATACAAATGTAGGCAAATGTAGAACTTCAGCCATAGATACAGTAGATAGATATATACTAGGGGTGTAAATCTCTCATGAAAAAGACGATCCGATTCGTATCTCGATACATGGGCACGATACGATACAAGAAAAGATGCACGTTGATAAAAAACGATTCAGGTGGTAACGTCATTGATGAGCTTGTGGGAGGGCAATGCCATTTGCTGTTGTTTTTGTCGAAGTAGTTCCACCCTCCTGACTTTCCCAAGCACCTTCGCAGCACTGCTCACATGCAAGGCCTTCTGGGCAGCCAGATTTAATGTGTGCGCGAAGCACAAAAGGTGAGGGGACATCTCGGCCTCCACTCCCGCCACAACCATGTTTCCGGCTTTGTCAGTCACCAGTGCTGGATTTATCATCTATGTTCCATTCAAGACATGCCTCTTTCAATAAAGCACCGATGTTTTTTCCCGTGTGTGATTCATTGAAGACTCTCGTCTGTAAAACATGGCTCGCTAACTCCCAATCCATAGTGACATAGTGCACGGTGATCGTCACATAAGAATCCATTGCACATGATGTCCAGGCATCGGTTGTAATTGCCACTCGTTCAGCACTTGAAAGCTTAGCCTTGAGGTCAGTTTGAGTTTTTTGGTACAGCTCGGGTATGCATTTTTCGCTAAAATGCTGTCTACTTGTACCTCGGCTCTAAGTCTTTAAGCAATTCACAAAATCCGTCATTTTCCACTACACTGTATGGTCCGAGGTCCATGGCGATGAAACGAGCCACAAGCGTCGTAATTGTAGCCCTCTCTAAGCTGTAACTTAGTTGTGGCTGATTGAGAAACTGTGATATATTTCTGTTCTCGGATGGGGTTATGTTTGTGCTGGTCGATGCAGTGCTACATCAGGTTCGGCAACACTGGCATGATGTCTCGAGATGTGAGTGCTGAGATTGTGGTACTGCCAGTGTACTTAATCACTGCCCTACATAACTTACAAATGATCAGGAGATACCTGTCTGAGCACTCCACCCAGCTGCTTGTCCAAGCACTTGTCCTCTCCAAGTTGGACTACTGCAACTCGCTGCTCGCCAGTCTCCCAGCATGCGCAACCCGCCCTCTTCAGAGGATTCAGAACGCGGCGGCCCGCCTGGTCTACAATCTACCCAGACGCTCCCACGTTACCCCGCTCCTCATCTCCCTCCACTGGCTACCCATAACGGCCCGCATCAGATTCAAGACCCTGGTACTGACCTTCTGAGCAGTGAACGGTACTGCACCCGACTACATCAAGTCTCTGCTGCAGCCCTACACACCCACCCACCACCTACGGTCTTCTTCAGACAACCGCCTGGTGGTCCCACCGCTCAAGACCGCCCGATCCCATCACAAGCTCTTCTCCTGCCTGGCCCCCCAGTGGTGGAATCAACTCCCCACCTCCATCAGAGACTGTCTCTCCACCTTCAAGAGAAGGCTCAAGACGCACTTGTTCCGGGAGTACAACGGTACTTAGGAATGGTTTGCTGAACCCAACGCTGGTTTCCTCAAGGATCACAATGACTCTTGCTTACACTGTTGCTCTTGTTTGTTAGTGGTAGCTGATTTAAACTATTTTCTATTTTAGTTAATCCTATTTTTATTGCTTTCCTACAGGTACACTTGCACTTAGTTTCATGTTGTTTAATTGTATCTTGTTTAACCACATGCTCTTATGGTTTCCTCCCTTTAGCACTTATTTTTTGGTTGTTCACAATGTGTACTTCTTGTTTTGGCTACCCGCAATGCTTTGGGGTTATCTTGTTGTTATTATCAGTGACCTATGCACTTTGTAAAGCTCTCTCTTGGAAGTCGCTTTGGATAAAAGCGTCTGCTAAATGAATACATGTAAATGTGAATGGCTTCATTTTTAACAAGTTTACCTTTCTTTTGTAGAAGCCAAATGTCTTCCAAACATTCAATTTGAGTTTCGATGGCGCATTGAAAATGTGTTCGATGTGGTCAGACATCATTTCACTACAGACTTGCATGTTCTGAGCTCGTAAACGAATGTTGCGTTATTCAAAGGGATAGCAGCACGCCTGATAGGCTTATGCTATGCGTGCTTTGGCCAATGACAGGCTGTCATTGTTCTGACTGAGCTCAAATGCACCAAGTCAGAGTGAGTGAGGGTTTTGGATAGCAACTTAACGTAGAGACGAACACTTGTGAACCGGTTCGTAACTTTTAAATTGGGGCAACAACCGATTTGTGTCATTTTAAAACCGATACGGTACTTCACGCATCGATGTAGTCATATCTTACACACTAAAAACGGATATCGATACGTATCGTTTTTTTTTTTACACCCCTAGTACGCACAAAAAGCTTGTTTACGCTGGTTTTCACGCACACTTTGTGATGTATAAAGGTTTACTTTACGTGAGAATGTGTGGGCCGTCAAGGAAACTTTTGAGCAGACGTGAGAATGTGCGGACCGTACTCAAAGACTTGTCTGGCTCTGAAACGTGGCGAATTCTAACTGAAAAGTGCAGAAACTCACCAAACATTACAAAATAAAGTTTCCACTACTACGTTTATGACGTTGACTATTCAAAAAACATAAAACTAAAAGTTTGATCATTAATGTGGATGATCACATCAAAATGCCAAAACCCAAAACGGGAAATGCTATATAGCCTTCTGTTTAATCCGCCACCACTTAATAACTTCTGTTAAACTTGAGCTGTCAGACGAACTACAAAATCACTCAGGAAATGCATGTCATGCGAACCCTATAGCTGCCATGCTGTTACGATGCGCCACCACTTCTTCATTTAAAGTTTTATATCGGACCATTTCTTCTTAATTTCTGCCATGGTCCGGTTCTCTGAACCCACAGCATTGATGGCCCTATAATAATAATGATAATTGTATTTGTAATGCACTTAACATTTAGCTAAATCTCAAAGTTGACAGAACAACTGGTTCAGGGAAGTGCAGGGGCGGAGGTGTCTGTGTTATGGTTAACTCTCTCTGGCCTACGGATGTAGCGGTACTAGCATCTCACTGCTCTCCTGTCCTTGAGCTGCTAACTGTAAAAATCAGACCCTTCAATCTGCCTCAGGAATTCACTGCGGTCATCATGAGTGCAGTCTACATCCCCCCCAGGCAGACAAGGCCGCTGCTTTGGATGAACTGTATGGGATTATCAATGGTCTGGAAAATGTGCACCCAGAGGCAGCCTTCATTGTTGTTGGTGATTTCAACAAAGCCAACATGAAGAAAGTCCTGCCCAAGTACTATCAGCACATTGACTTCTTCACACGTGGAGACCAGATCCTTGACCACTGTTATACAGCATTCAAGGGCAGTTACAAACCCCTCCCCCGCCCTGCTTTTGGGAAGGCTGATCACACCTCCATTCTTCTCCTCCCTCTATATGAACAAAAGCTTAAACAGGTCAGACCGGTTGAGAGGTCAGTTCACCTATGGAGTGACGAGAGTGTGGCGACCCTCCAGGACTGCTTTGACACCACTGACTGGCTGATGTTCAAGGAGGCAGCAGATGGGGACATTAACGAATACACAGACACTGTTTCCAGCTACATCCAACACTGCATTGATGACATTGTCCCCAAGAAGGTTGTCTGGTCTTTCCCAAATCAGAAGCCCTGGGTTGATGCCGCGGTTTGGGCCAAGCTGAGAACCCGCACTGTCGCCTTTAACTCTGGGGACCCTGATGAGTACAGGAAGGCCAGATACGACCTTCTGAAGGCCATCAAAGCAGCGAAAAGGGCTTACAGGACCAAGGTGGAGTCCAGCTACCATGGCTCTGACCCAGGCGATGTGGAGTGGACTTAAAGCCATTACTGACTACAAAGGGAGAGGCTACAATGAGACGCAGTCCTCTGTCCTACTGCCAGACAAGCTGAATTCCTTCAACGCTCGCTTTGAGAGGGACAGTGACCCCCTGAAGTAAAGCTACCTGAAGTCCAAGCCAGTGGTGTGCCTACACTAACTGTGGCTGAGGTGAGGCTGTGCTTTAAGAAGATCAACGCTCGCAAGGCACCTGGCCCAGACAGCATTTCAGGTAGGGCCCTCAGGGGCTGTGCTGACCAGCTGGCAGCGGTCTTCAGTGACATCTTCAACCTCTCCCTTAACCTGTCTGTACTCCCCACCTGCTTCAAGAGGACCACCATTATCCCTGTGCCCAAGAACACCAAGGTCACATGTTTGAATGACTATCGCCCGATAGCACTGACCTCTGTCATCATGAAGTGCTTAGAGCGGCTAGTCAAATCATACATCTGCTCTTTGCGTATTTTTTGTTGTTCTGTGTACCTGACAAATAAAAAAGACTTGACTTGAGAAGTGCTACAGATTAAAAACAAGAAGGGCGCAAATAGTGACAGTTTTCCACTCCGCCGACTTTGTTTTGTCGCTAATACCTGATGACAGGCCGCCAAACAGGACACATTTTCTGGCCTCCACATCTGTTGTCAGAACCTCGATCTCACAGTCACCGTATTTCTTCGAATAAACGCGGCGGTGTTTAACGTTCATTTTTGGTGCGGCGTTTCTTCGAGGGCGGCGTTTCTTCGAAGAAATACGGTAATTCAGACAAAGAAATGACCTCAGGAGCGCATTTATAGTCCATCTGCATATTCATTATGGGAGGAGGCAAGGCGGGGTCAGTGGCTTGTTCACGTAAGGTCAATCTCACGTTGATTGTGATTTATAAAGGAAAGGTGCGCAGGACTTGGCGTACGACCGTTTTTATACATATGAATATTTCTGTGCATAGGTACTTTTCGAGTTTTGGCCGTACGCCTTCTTCTGGTATGAAAGCTGCGCAATCCTTTATACATGAGGCCCCAGAGGTGTAATAAAAAAAACTGTGCGTATGATTCTTACTAAAGGGTACGTACGTCCAAATACCTAAAATGGCGTATGCCCCCCAAAAAATCTGATTCATAAAACTGTGTGTACGCACACCTGTAAGCAAAGTGTGCGTACATGAATCAGCATTTTACCCCACCCTGAACACGCCCATTTTTTTTTACCATAAATGGTCAATGCAAAGCACCTCATGAATGCTAATCCAGTATATTAATAACCCTGGCATGCGATTGTTCTTTACGGTGAATCATGGCGATCTGTGAAAAAAACAACAACAAAAAAAACATTATTTGGTGGCCGGTGGATCACCAATAAATAAAAAAAACAGTGCTAGTGGCCTCAACTGTGCCAGTGATACCCCGAGTCGACATACAATTTGAAAACAAAAGCGATTTGTTATGAACAGTAGTCTATAAAAATTTGGACTGATAACAAGGACGTAAATTGTAGCGATTGCGCGGAAGCTTAACGACTGTATTTCCAGTTTTTCACATGATGATATATGCACAGTATTAAATAAATATATTTAGTTATACACTGTGTTCTGCAGTTATCTAAAGGTAGGATATGTGATGTTATCCTGTATTCCATGCAGTCGGGGAATCTCCCCCTCCTGAACTCCCGTAGTGGACAATATGATGGTGAGACAACGCTGAATTTGGATTTAAAATTTAATTTGGATTGTACAAGGTGTTTATGGAACAATTATCACTCAGTACAAGCACGAATAACTGCTGGATTTAATCTTCATGATAACGATGATATGGAGTGAAAAAAACCTGTGAGCAAAACAAAATATATATATATTAAGAGTAATTGTTCTTCCCACATTTACTTTCTGCAATCTGACTACAGTACGGTCATCTGTGTCGTAAATTTCCATTGTTTCCAAAATGTGCGTAGGTCTTCGCATGTGATAGTTTGCGTGGAGCACATTCTCCCGTCAAGTTTTTTTTTTTTTTATCACAACCTTTGCGTGAGAAGTGGCATATGCACATTTTCAGCCCCCTTTTGTGAGAATACCATGTTTATAAATTAAGACCCCTGGTAGACCACCAAAGACCACTATGATGAATATTTGACAATAGATTTATTGGTGAAATTGTACAGTTTGCCTTGAATTCATTCCCCCTGACCCACTCGTTTTCCGTCTGCCACTAATTTCTGTATTTTGACAGCCTCTTTTGCTTCACAGGCAAACTTTAGTCAGAGGTAGAGTTATTGGCCGTTGTTGTGCCAAAATCTCATTCCCTGCCAGAATTCCAGTCCCCTATGCGTGAAAGCGTGCACTGCCTATGGAAGGCCGTTTGTACCAAAACCCCAAATTTGATGTTTGTGTACAGATGGCATATTAACCGTGTACAGATGCAATTTTTTAACTTCTGTTTGGACCATCTATGCTTCCATGCTATTGGTTGGCGTCAACATACCTACCCCTTTTGATGTTGGGACCAAAATAGCCACCCCCCTTTTGACGTAGTGTCTGCGCTAGGCTGTACGTAGTCCTACTGTGATCATGTGGGCTCTTACATAGCTATCATTTAGTATTTGTGACAGTTCATTTGTGTGGGGAGATCAAGTTGTGCCGTTTATCCTGTATCCCACTCCAGTCCAGTAGGTGGCGGAAATGCACATATACCTTGTTTGCTAACCACCATTGAAAGAACCAAAGAAGAAGATGAACACATTGGCTGTTTATCAAGCCCCAACCCCTCGCCTCTCGGCTGGAGGCAACAGTCCAGGTGTGTGAAGGTGGTATGTCCTGTTGGCCTTGGCTTTTTGGGCACAGGGATGATGGTGGAGGACTTGAGACAGGCTGGCACATGGCATGTCTCCAAGGAGGTGTTAAAGATGTTTGTAAACACAGGAAACAGCTGGTCAGCACAGTGATTGAGGGTGGCAGGAGAGACAGAGTCTGGCCCAGCTGCTTTGCGGGGTTCTGCCTCTTGATAAGTCTGTTAACTTCACCCTCCTGAATGGAGAGAGTCGTCACTGTAGAGGCGGGAGGCCTCATGGATGGGAAGGGGTAGTTCAGGACGTTGGTGGAGTGGTGGGCTCTGGGCTTGTAGTTGGTGATTTGCCTTAGCCCTCTCCAGACAGAAGCAGAGTCGTTAGCATGAAACTGACGTTAGCATGAAACTGACGCTTCAGTTTCTCAGGGTACAGTTGTTTAGCCTCTCTCTCCGCCTTGCTAAACCTGTTCTTCGACTCCTTGAATGTGTCTCTATTCCCACTCCCAAAAGCTTCCTCCTTCTCTGATCTCAACCTTCTCAGCTGTGCTGAGAACCAGGGCTTGTCGTTGTTGAAGCTCACCCTTGTGCGTGTTGGTATACAGCAGTCCTCACAGAAGCTGATGTATGATGTCACAGCCTCAGTGAGTTCATCCAGACTATTGGTAGCAGTCATGAACATATCCCAGTCAGTACATCTACATTTAGTCATTTAGCAGACGCTCTTATCCAGAGCGACTTACAGTAAGTACAGGGACATTCCCCCCGAGGCAAGTAGGGTGAAGTGCCTTGCCCAAGGACACAACATTATTTAGCACGGCGGGGAATCGATCCGGCAACCTTCTGATTACTAGCCTGACTCCCTCATCGCTCAGCCATCTGACTCCCAGTACAGTCCAAGCATGCCCGCAGATCCTCCATAGCCTCACTGGTCCACTGTTTTGATGTCCTCACAACAGGTTTACAGATTTTTAATTTCTGCCTGTATGCAGGAATCAGATGGACCATGGTATGGTCAGAGCGGCCCAGTGCTGCACGAGGGACGGCGTGGTAAGCTCTACTGACTGTAGTGTAGCAGTGATCCAGAATGTTTTCTTCTCTGGTTGGGCATTTGATGAATTGTCTGAATTTAGGGAGTTCGTGGCTGAGATTAACCTTTGTAAATTTTAACCTTTGTTAAAGTCGCCGAGTACAATAACAAGGGAATCTGGGTTTGCTCGCTCCACACTCAGAATCTGGTCGGTGAGCGTGCGCTGGGCCTCTCTAACCTATGGACCCGGCGCCATGTAAACTCTTTAATAAATTCTTGTGGCGAGTCAAAAGGTTTACAGATTATAAAACATGATTCCAGATCAGGAGAACAATGTTGCAGAATTACTGTCACATCTACACACCAGCCACTATTGATGTAGAAACAAATACCACCACCTTTGGTTTTGCCAGAGAGTGCAGTATCCCGATAAGCTCTCATGAGTTGAAAGCCTGCCAGTTGTAAAGCGGCGTCCGGGATCAAATCGCACAGCCATGTCTCCGTGAAGGACCAAACCGAAGATGAAAGAAAGTCTCTGTTTTTCACCATCAGTAGCTGCAATTCGTCCATTTTATTGCACAGTGAACGTACGTTAGAGAGGATAAAACTTGGAAGCACTGTTCGGGTTCCACGTCTGCGTAGCCGAACTAGCGCTCCCGCTCGCTTTCCCCTTCTACGGCGTTTCACTGCATGAGCAAAGCCTAGCGCGGCACTGGCTGGAATTCCCACTAAATCTGCCGCTGGAAACAGAAAAAGTGGGGACACCCACAAAGTGGGCACTCCACAGGAGTTGTGGTCCTTATGTTCAGAAGTACTTCTCTTGTTAGAGAACCCCGGATATCTTGGCAGAACACTGAATTAACAGATAAAACGAAACAAAACAGAGCGCACCTAACAACCACGGACGCCCTCACCGGCGCCATCTTACATTAGTGAGAAGTGCAGAAGAAGACGTGTAGCATTATATAAAATTATATAAAAGACAATTAATGTAAATAAACCCGTTTGTGGTCCCCCCCCCTGCCCAATAAGAATCAATAAGAGAATCAATAAACAGGATTGATAAGGAATCGGAATTGTTAAAATCTTACCAATACTCATCCCTAGGTACAACGCAGTTGCTAGTTACCTGTAGTCTAGCTGTATATAGTCATGGCAATCCTCACACAAACTACCAAAATTATTTTAGATTTTCGAAACGGTTTGATCGGTACAGCCAATCACAATCTGCAGCAAAGATGGCAAACAGGAAATTGTGTCGTATCTCAGGAAATCTTTGATGGATTCAAAGCTGCATTTACGCAGAACCCTGTTCTGAGTATGTCAAAAAAGTTTTTTGTTCATTTTAGCTGCTTTAATGGCTTGGCCACCTCATTGCTCCTTGCAGGTGTATTTTACTTTGTATTCATTTTAGTTGTCCCCTCTGTAGGAGCTATGAAAAGTCAAAAGATACCCTGGAGACCAGAAGAAAAGGATGCAGTTTTTCAGCACTTGGGGAAATACATTACCTTGCAAAGAGTACCAGGGAAGACGGCGTGCATGGCATGCCTCAAGAAGGAGCCTACCCCCCACAGAAGATCATTCACAATTCGATTCAAAGCATGAAGAAAAAAATGGCTTGTGCTAAAGCAGGATTAAAAAGACGAGATGAGATGGCTGGTGATGGTTAGAGAGATAAAGGATGAGGGTGGTGACTTAAATGGTTTGTTAAATTAAAAATGCTGGTCAAGGGCTATAGATGGTTAGCTGAGGTCTAAAGAGGGTTAGTGAAGGGCTAAAGGTTAGTTAGGGGCTAAAGTTAACGGCGTTAGCAAGCTAGCGAGATCAATTCGTTGGCTCTAATTAGACCAACCACATTATCTTGTTCGGGAATCAAGCTAATCATTTGTTGGTAGTTGAAAATATATAATTGTTGAAAAGCCAATGTCACCTTAAACCTGGTTCTTCAGTACTAGTTTTACTTCATTATATAGAGTCCAAGGACGCGTCTAAACAATGAAAGCCTCAACAGCACGACGAAAGCTGAATCCATCGAAAGATGCAGCACATCATGTGTCCCCAAAAACAGATAAATCCTATCTGGAGATACACGTAGTTGACATCGATAAAAGTGAGCAGGATGACAAACTTTCTGACTACACATTTTTGTACAAAGTACATCCTATAGGCCTACACTTCTTGCTCACTTGTATCCAGTACAGGTAGTTTCCACTGTAAATACCAAAATAGAAAAGCATGGTGTAATGTTAATTGATTACCATATATTATATATTTTTATTTGAACACTCAGTAGCCACAACAAGATGACAAACTGTTCAGTTAGCAGCCATCTGCTTTCATCACTTGAAAACTGTAGTAGACACATACCTTTGATACCTAACCCTACAATTCCTCCACAAAATAAATAATAATTTCAAAACATTTTCTTTCTACCAAGGCAGAGAGTTTTTGCAAGAATTCATACCCAAAGGAGATTTTGTGGTTGAATACAGAGGCAAATTGATGACACAGCTGGAAGCTGATATATGTACAAAGCAGTACAAGGAGTCTGAAAAGGTGTTTGATTTCAAATGGAATGGAAACATGTGGTGGTAAGTACAGTTGATTTATATCTAGCTGACTTGGTATTTGCACAACTTGAATACAACTGGATGCAGTTAAATTTAATTAGATATATTTACCCGGCTCAATTCTGTAGGTTACACTGTTCTGTAGACCTACAGCAGTCATTATAACTCCACCCTGCTTTCTTGACTTTCCTTGAAAATCAGGAGACCGCAGATAGAGTGCGGCTAGTCTGGGTTGTTATATGTTTTATCAACTGCTAAGGCAGTTGAGTCTAAGACAGATTCGAGATACCGCAAAGATTGCGCCTTATGCGTTTTGATCCCTGCAAAGACAGCGGCTTGTATTTTGTTTTTACATTTTAATTTTTAATTATTTGTATTACTTTATGACATGTATTATTGTTTCTATAGATTTTATGTATGAAATACATGATTCTTGTATGAAATATGCTATAGAAATTATTATTATTATTAGAAGTGTGTTTTGCCACCGAGTCATTTGAAATGTTCTAAATCACACTAGGAAAAGTTAGTTTAAGGTTATTTTGCTATTGTTTCTGTTAATTTCTGCCAGCTGCGCATTCAGTGTTAGTTTCATTTTATCCACGTCATTAAATATGCATGTAACATGAATACCAATGTCTGATGTCCTGCTTTCAGCTCATCAATGGTGCACAGACTGCTGTAAAGGAACCTCTACTGACAAAAAATGGAACCCAAGATGAATCTGATGTCATTATTTTGCAGGCATGTAGGAATCATGCTATAAATATAATTGTTATTCAGGCTACATGTCTGAATGACAGAACCTTATACATGGTAACCCCTGTGACATCTATAAGAATGTCTGTTGTCCTGCTTTCAGCTCATCAATAGTAATCAGACCCACAATGAAACCAGTGGTGGCTCAGATGTTCCTGTCTTCTAGATGTGAGGTAAGAAACTAAGTGAATGAATTGATAGGTATTAGACAATCAACAGAATGGGGGCACTATGGGTTACCCCAAACAGGGTTTGGAGTTTGTGATATCAGCAAGTGTTACTGATTGTAAGGACTCGTCTATTTATAAAAGGTGTCATTTGAATAGTGTTCTATTACAAGAACTATTTTCCCAACATCTGCCCCTTTGTGTTTTTTTTTTTTACAAATCTTTTGTATTAGAAGAACTTAATCAATTGTCAAGATATTTTCAATTTAGTTTTGTTGATTTACTGATCAAATAAAATCTCAACTCACATATTCCTAATTTCATTTTCCTGTTTTAGATGAAAGACACAAGTTTTGAAGATTCTGCTGAACTATATTCTTCAGCAGACAGTACAGATCAGTACATTCCAGATACTTCCTGTGACAATGAAGACAGTGACTCTAGCTTGAAAACAAGTAAAAAAACAACACTGCCGTGATGACACACTTGAGGGTTTTGGCTTAATGGGTTTGACTGACCCCGTCTGTGACTCCACAATGTCAGACAACAACACTCTTGACAGGTCCAGCCTTACATCTGAAGCCACTGGAGCACAAGAAGAACCCTGTTTAAGTCAGAACATAAATGACAGCAAAGTTGTCAATGCTTGCCCCAAAAAAGGTGCAAGCAGGGTGTACAACAAAATACATTATTGTCTGAATTGCTCTAAGCCTTATTCTAAGATGGCAAGGCATCTAGAAATTGCACACAAAAATACAATGGATGTGTCTAAAGCCCCAAGCTTTCCAAAGGGTTGCAAAGAGAGAAAGAAACAGATAGATTATGGCCAAATCCCAATAGTCCCCCTTACCCCTAGCCCTTAGTTTACCCCTAGCCCTTGACCCTCGAAACTGAGGGGTAAGGGCTACATATCCCTAAGAAATGGGACGCCACTTGGTTACAGGTACGTCATCTAGCACGCATTTATATCTCCAAAGCAAGTAGTGTTATCCACTGATAATAAACAAAATTGGCTGCTAATGGAGTTTACTTAGAACTGTAGACATGCTAGTAAAAGAAATGCAGGACTGTTGTGCAATTCAGCACAGTAAGATTAGCGTACAAACTAGCGATTTTTAGAAACGTTTCAATTAGGAAAATGGTTGCAAATATATATGTCCAGGACTGTGTATAGCACAAAACAAGACTGTCATAATTTTTTATTATTTTAAATTAATTATATTTTTAATTAATTAAATCAATTAATTAAGCCGAAAATATTACATTTATTGGACTCTCTGGATGATCTGGCCGCAATTGTTGCCGGTCGCGCAGTATTCACATAGCCCTAGGTTTCAAGTAAGCTCCCGATTGTACTTGGTATAGCCCTTATTTTTAGCCCTACCCCTAGCTCAAAAAGAGTATTGGGACACCATTAACTCTCACGGGAACGCGCAAAACTAAGGGGAAGGGGTAAGGGGGAGTATTGGGATTCGGTCAACAAAAGGAAACTACGCTCACAATACTGGTGTTATTGAGTCAGGAAAGGGGGAGCTAGTTCCATCTAAACGACCAGGTATAGAACCAAAGGGAAAGGACTTCATGCACTGTGCTTACTGCAAAGGACTTTTTACAATGAAGGTCCTGTGGTGGCATTTGCTTCGTTGTACACTTAAACCTGTATCAGACAAATCCAAACCAGGAAAGAACCGTGTTCAGTCCATGTGTGCACACACAGGGCCAGTGCCTTCACACACCAGTATACAACTGTGGAGTTATCTGTGCCATGACTACAAACACAGTCACGGATATAATAAAGAAATATAGCTTCAAGCTGAGATGCGGGTTCCTCCACAAGAAGGGAAAATATTATAAAAAGGTACATTGTAGAAGATTGAGAGTTGGACAACAAGAGAGAAAAACTACCTTCATGTTTGACCAACAACAATAACTCATGAGAATAAAATTACAAGTCAGTCTCTATCCTCTCTGCTATACACCAACTGTTAAGATTTTATGAATAGAAAGGGCAGAGTTTTAGCTTTGGTCAGCTTTGGGACAAAGGTTAAGAAGCAGTTGACATTTCAATTCAAAATTGCATGAAATTGTGCATGGTACATCAGAATGATGTCCCCTTGAAGCCAAAAATGTTTGAAAAAACAGTCAAATTATATATTTTTTATTGACACAAAGATATTGAGGCAATGTGTACATTTACATAAATACACCCCTTTTAGACATTTTGTATTGCATTTCTCATTCCATTTCACCCTATATAAAGACACATCTGCCCGCACACTATCCCCATCCAAGCTGTTTCCCACTCTCCCAGCACAAGTCATGCCAAAGCAGAAATGCTATTGCAGCCGCATGAGGTGTAAATATGTAAATGTAAAATTGCCTCCCACAATCAGAAAATTCAGTGCAACACTGTTCAGAATTTCTCAAATATAGCTTGATAACCACATACTTACTCTGCTTGAGTAGATCTTTTTCTAGGACCTCAGTCAATCCACAACCCAGAATTACCTTGTCTACAATTGCATCCATACAGGTTTAGCATTTGATGATTTAGAGGCCGACTCTTTGATACCATTAAACTACACAACATGCACAGTCAGGGTGACCAACAAGATTATATTAACTAACAAACAATAACATTACAAACATCTAACTGAACGAACACAACAACTGAAATCCTTCGCATGGCTGTTGTAACCGAACAATTTTCCACAAGTCTGCGTTTTTTGACATGCCGCACTGCATGCTAGGTACTCAAAAGCGCTGACACTGATTATCTAGCTGTGCTCCGACTGCGTGATATGAGGAGATGCTAGTGGCGCGCTAAGGTCTCAGAGTCTCCTGCATTAACAAGTTCTGCCCGATTAGCAAGCTATTTTTACTAATGTTTTGTTGGCGATTGAATGGTAATGCAAGCTAGCTAAAAACAATGTTAGTTAGCTTGACTAAACTGGTTTTCATAGCAACAGACATCAACAAAAGATTACATCAAAGATAACAACTTCGCCAAATATGACTGCAGCTTTGTATACCATATTGTGTTATGGTTGTTTGAGTTAAACAACTTGCTAAATGAATTAAATGCCTGTTAAATGTCTAATCCAACTAAATGTATAGAAGAGAGAGTTCCAATCACATCTGAATTATTTTTAAACCTACAGGTTTAAAAGGTTACCTTTGCCTAAACTGACATGCACCAACTCAGAGAAATTAGATTCAACATCCATTTACACATTTAATCTCTATTTTTGACTCTACTCTTAAGGCATGGCTATGTTCACCTTAACGTCTGCACCTCTCTGTCACCAATTGTCTCTGGAAGGGGGGGGTCGGGGCTTCACAGGGTGTCTACAGGTATAAGTTAAATTTAAGACCTTTTAATACCACTCCCAAATGAAATTAAAGACCAAACTTACGATGGAATTACAAATCAAAAGTGGAATATACAGTAATCTTTCAACAATCGGTTGAGTTTAAGAACATTGGGCCTCATTCACCAATATCTTCTTAAGTTATTACTTAAATTTGTTCTTAAGAAAGTTCCTAAGAAAAATCTGTGTGATTCATGAAGCGCTCTTAAACAGCAGAATTGTTCGCAGGTGTGTTCTTAGAATGATGAATCCCAATATTTCGTAAGTTGAAAGCTCGTTCCCAGTTGCTCCTATTTAGCATAGATAAACACCCCGTTAATTCCCACAAAAGGGCATGATATGGCAGCGCCGTGTGCACACTCAGAAATGTCAAAACGACGCGGTGAAGGCCTCGACAAAAGACAGAAAAACGTAATAATTCTGAAGTGGAGGTACAGCTGCAAGAAGTTAGCGACAAACAACACATCATATTTACGTAATAGCGTTGGCTGTGGATCAAATCAGTAAATAAAACCGATGCATGGTATGCAATTACTCATGCAGTGAACACTGTATCTGGAGAAGTGCGCAGAACTGATGAAGTAAAAAAATTAATGGTTTAACTTAAATCTGAATTCTTAAGCAAAAAACTGTTTTTTTTACTGTTACAAATATCCATGAGGACTGCTCTTGGTAGCCTAAAGCGTTCCAACAGGTAGCCTACTCGTCGCTCTCTGCAAATAAATCGGTATGGTCAAGGAAGATGTGATCCCTCCTCAGGGAACGATCTGCAACATTTTGCAGCAGCAATAAATACGCCATTGTGTGGTGTAGTCCTAGTGTAAGGAATAAGCCTACTTTATAAATACAGTGATTAGTCACTTATTATTTGATGGCAAAGTTCCCTGTTAACATAATTGATTTGAATTGAAGGCAAAGCAAGGCTAGTTTACAGTTTTTTGAATGACCCATCTCAGAGTAGTTTTATAGAATGTACAGTTATTGTATTGAAAAAAAAAAGACATAACATAATTGCTGCAGTAAAGGCTTCATTTGCAACAGGACAAGAAATATGCAATATAGCTTCCATTTACTGTATTACCCGAGCTCTGGCCCTTCTCTGAGCGCCACCACACATTCTAACTCCTCTCCCTTGTCCCTCTCCCTTGGCCTGGTACTTGTCTTCCTCTCCCTTGTCCTGGTACTTGTCTTCCTCTCCCTTGTCCTGGTACTTGTCTTCCTCTCCCTTGCCCTTGTCCCACTCCTCTCCCTAGTCCTGGTACTTGTCTTCCTCTCCCTGGTCCTGGTACTTGTCTTCCTCTCCCTTGCCCTTGTCCCACTCCTCTCCCTAGTCCTGGTACTTGTCTTCCTCTCACTTGCCCTTGTCCCACTCCTCTCCCTCGTCCTGGTACTTGTCTTCCTCTCCCTTGTCCTGGTACTTGTCTTCCTCTCACTTGCCCTTGTCCCACTCCTCTCCCTAGTCCTGGTACTTGTCTTCCTCTCACTTGCCCTTGTCCCACTCCTCTCCCTCGTCCTGGTACTTGTCTCCCTCTCCCTTGTCCCACTCCTCTCCCTTGTCTTCCTCTCCTATGTGCAGGCATTACTGTATTCTTACTTTCTCTTGTTGCTCTATATTGTTCTTTTCCCACACCAGATCAGCCCAAAGAGGTTCTCTTTACTGTCTATACCATAAGGTCATGCTATTAAAAGAACCTCAACACCTGAGTGTTTCCTAGTTGGGAATCAGCTGTGATGTACAGTATTCGCATAACCTAAGCTGTTTCTCAGTAGCAATATAATAAAATACAGGGGATATATTTCTGTTCACTTTGACTTTAGCCAATAATTTAGGTTTTGAACATGAATTTATCTGTTTTGCTGACAGTGTGAAAGCATTGGTAAATTGGGCAGTAAAAAATCGATTGTTTTGGTCTTGGTTGAGCTTGTGTGTAAAAGAAGTTCAAGCATTTAAAATTTGTGTTCACTCTGCATTTTGTGTCAAAGCAACAAGAAATGTGTTTATTGTACAGCCTACACAGACGGATGTTGTGCTCACTGTGTTAAGAGTTTAGGAAACGTATTAAAGATATTGAAAAAGCGATTCATAGCGATTGTAAAATACTGTATTTATATAGGACTAGCACAATTCATACACAATGGAAATTCCATGTGCATTACTGTTACGCACGACCCCCGTTAGGGAGGGGAAGCTACGCCCCACTGCTCAAGAACCCCCAGTGGTCAGAAAAAGAGGCATGGAGTCGCGGTGCAAGCAAGGGCACAGACACAATGTCACCGTTCAGAAAAAAAGGCATTTATTGGCCACGGCGATAGTAGGGAGAAGGGGCTGGACGGGACCAAAGCAAAGAAAATAATATATAGTCCACCCTTACCTGTCCTGACTACCAACCAAACAATACTGACTAGCTGGCGCTCGAGCAGAACGCCCTAAACAAAATACAGGGGGGTGGTCCGCCCAGATCTAACCTGGTGTGTTTAGACAAGGAAGTTAACCTGCGGGTGATGTAAGCCCAGGGCGTCTTGCCTAAAACACAAGGTGCCTCCCCTCCTCCCTGGGAAAACAAAAGAAATAAGGTTAACAAAAAAAAGATTATCAAACAATCAAACAACAGTGAATTACAGTACAACACAAAACAGTTATCATCTAACGGGTCTCTCAGGTTTCCACAACCTTCACAACCAGCGCAGCCAAACACACCAAGAAAGAGTTCTCCAAAAGACAAAAAGGCCGCCCATTGTCGAGACAAACAGTGATAGATATACAGCTGAGGGGACGACGGGATTGGACAACGGACAACAAGAACCAGCTGGACAATGGGTAACGGGAGGGAGGAGTCGTTGGTTGATGAGCGGTAATAAGGGCGATGGGCGCCACCTGTAGAGACTGGAAACAGAGCAAAACAAACACACACAAAACACATGACAGGACTGGGGACGCAACAATTACAAATGAGCAGAAGTGTTAGTGTCGTGTGTATTTATAAAAAAAAAAAGAAAAAAAAAGTGTAAAATTATGAAAATTATTAGTTGGAAAATTATAAAGGAGAGAAATATTCAATTTTAAATTAGAACGGACGAAAAAGGTATAACTATTTATTTTGCGCAAACATGTCAGCTCTCAATTGTGCATAATAGTGCTCTTGGGTGTGCGTAACTTCTGTTCTTACCTAAGAACAAATCCCAAATAAGAAAACATTGGTGAATGCCAAAATCATCGTGAAAACTGCGTAAGTGGGGTTTGAGAACAAATTTGTTCGTAAGAACATTTGGGGAATGAGGCCCATTGACTAGATGTTTGTAATGCAAAGGATAACACAAATGTAATCGCTGTCCAAAATTATATTTATTATTACACTATGGTGGAAATTGGCACTATGGTGGTTTCTCTCTTGGCTCTTGACGAAGGTGGTTGCATTTTTCTCCCCTCCCTGACCTTCCCTGCTTGGCTCTGTCTTGTCTGTCTCAAGATACTCTGTCATCATCACTCTCCGAAACTAGAAGCATGGAATTAATTAGCTGGTCTCTCAATGCAATTGACACCATCTTCTCGAAGAGAAGCTTGGGTTTGGGGGAACCCAATTGTCCTGACGGGACGTTCGCAGCTGGCTACACGATGGACGCGTGGGCGAATTGGCGTGTTGTGTGTCTAGCGGTGTTTTCCGTGGAGGGACGGAAGTTGAAGACATCTATGTTGAAGACATCTTCATATTCGGAAACATGATAACAGGCTTTCTGCTGTTTGGAATAGGCGCTGGCTTTGTATATCGGTAAATCAAGGAAACGGCTGCGGCCATCAAAAGCCGTTAGGCTGCCCGACATGATTGATGCGTTGGGCAGAGTTGTTGGAACTCAGACTGTGAATTTACAATCCAGTATGGATTACAATGGGGATAAGTTTGCGGCTCTGCAAAGGAAGATGGAGGTGATAGAGACCTTTTGAAGAGTGGACGTGGAAATTGAGTTGCGGCTTCGCAACAATGTTATCTACAATCTTATCTACTTTCGGCCCCGTATCCAGCTCAGGCCTTGGCTAAGGCCGTTGCTGGAAAACAACTCCCCTGGACTCCCCCCACCAACATCTGTGGTTTGGTCTCTGCTCGGGTCGTGACCAAGGATGTCTCCTTGCCAACACAATCTGCATAGGGAGACTCGGACTGATTGTGGCCTAGGTCGAGGGCTCCAACCCAGATGGTCTGGGGGTTGCCTTTTTCTCTCCTCCTCTCTCCTCATGTTATGCTGTACATTTTCTAAATGGCGCCGCAAATGGCTGCCGAGGTAGGCTCTCCTGCCAAAGTAAATTCCTTGTCTGTGCAAACTTTCATGGTGAATAAACACCCATTCTGATTCTGAAATTGTGGAGCAGAAACTATTAATTCCATGAATCCCATGGAAACAAAGGCAAATGTGTGAGATGTACTGATGTGGAACTCAAATCATCCAAGAAGCAGTCATTTTCTATCTTTTTTATTCAGATGAATAATCATTGGATTCAGGTCAAAAGTCTATCACTTGATCTGGTTTCATGATCTAAAGGTCTCAAAGTGCTCAAACCTTCACCATAATTCATAGTGAGGCCAATCATTGATTCTAGCTTAAAATGTGTAAAAATAGGACTTACCGAACGTGGCTGCCTCCAACACGGCTATCAGGCGATTCCAGTTGAAAACAACAATGGCCGCTGAAAAATAATTTATATTCGTAACGGCGAGCTGCGATTGGAAGCAAAATGAAACAGAAGCTAAAGACCAAGGGTTGGAGCTTGGTCAGCACACCATTTCCAGAAAGAATGTGTGTGCGTCTCGCCAAGCTTGCGCGTGTCAAGTAGGGTGACCACCTGTCCCGCTTTGCGCTAAATCGCACAGCATTTTCAATATGCGACGTGCGGAAGAAGGGGTAAAAAATACTGTGCGACAACGCAAAGCGCAACAGGTGGTCAACAGTGTTTCTCTAACTTTTTCAGACCAAGGACCACTTGGCCAATAAATAAAAACTTGGGGACCATCTAACTAAATAGTAGGCTATATACCCGGAACAACAGGCCTCCAGACCTGGCGCCATACAATTGTTAGCGGCACATGATTTTCTAACAGATAATGTAGGCTCTTCTGCTAATTATAATTTCCGCTAAGAAAAAAATACAAGTTTTGTGTTAATCATGCACGGAGCCAGACGTTGTAAATATTCTAGCATAAACCTAGTACATATGGGTTTGATGTGATGCAGATTGGGATTTCCACACAAAATTATTTGCGCGCAAAATAGTTATGGGAGATTTATGTAAAATAAATAGTTGTTTTTCAATTGGTAAAACCTTGTCTAGTGATGCCATCACTCCAGTCCTGCTCCCATGCATCCTCCCTGACGCGTATCGTTAGTTTGGGCCGCCCAACCCAGCAATCGGTAGCCTATCTGAGAAAACTTTTTAGAAAAGACAGGCTATGGACCCAACCAACTCTATTTGGGAGGGGAGAACTCCCTCACACTAAGATATTGAGGCAATGCAGACATTTACATAAATACACTCCTTTCAGCCATTTTGTATTGCATTTCTTAAAATTTGAATTTACTAGGCTACTTATACTTAACACGATTATGGGTAAGTATAATGTATTTGTACTTGGTTTTCACTTGCTGCCAAGTCCTTTTTTGTGTGTGCTGGTGGCGGCTGCTGAGAATAGCCCAATGATTACTGTCAGAAAGGCTTTAAACACCATCATAAATGCATTAATTTGCCTACATACCACAATAATTAGAATAATCCTACAACTTACGCATTTGGTCGGTAAGCAATGGTTTGCCAAGCCATCTCCCTTGCTTTATTAATAGTGGCAGTATTGCCCTTTTTGCCAATTACGTTTTGATAGTCTTCATAGATTTGCATTAAAAATGTCTGTCCGGCGGCTGAAAATACATCTGCTGGTTTGTTTTTGCCATTCTTTTTGACGATCGCCTGTTCTGGGCTGATTAAAGACTGCGTGCGCGTCTACAGTCTGATCTTATGCAAGTCTGGTTTGTATTAGTGTTAATTGTTAGTGGAACGGAACATTAGCGGAACGGCTTGAGGCTAAGTTGACGTTTACCCAAGTGAGACTTATTTGTGCGACTTGAGTTACCCACGTTGATGGAACACCCCCCCAGGTCAATCTGTTAAACAGTTGTGTAGACAAAAGATTTATTTGCACGTTTTTAATTCAAGTCGCCACCTTCCATGTTTCATGTTTAAATATTCATGAGCATACCATAAAAGGGATGTTACATTCTCTATTCGGAGACCTTAAGGAACAGTGTGAAATACCCCCAAAATCATTGTATGACCCATTTAATGGTTCTTATTTCCAGATGTTTAAGAATGAGTAGGCCTAACCTGTGGTTCTTAAAAGGCCTCCATTTTGTGTCACCATGTGCTCTTGAAGGATTTTTTTTTCTTGTTAGTCTGTCAGTTTTACAATGTTTTCCACTTGTTCCAAACTGTCTGGAAAGAATAAGGCAAGGTTATTTGTATAGCACATTAACAACAAGGCAATTCAAAGTGCTTCACATGAAACCATTAAAAGCATCAAAACATAATGCAAAAGAAATCAAGATTAAAAACAATTAAGAACATTCAATAATTAAAACGGTGAAAAAGATAAGATGCAATAAGATAAAAGACGTTTTAGAGGAAAGCCCCATAAAATGTGCCCAAAAAGTATTTGAAAACCAAGGGAGATGACAATGAATAAAACAATTATAAAAGAGAGCTCTTCCAACGTTTTGACTTGGTCAGTCTTCACCAGGGGCCTGTTCTCTGTACGTCGCTAACGTAACTCTGTACGTCAGTTAGCTGGATTTATTTGTTGACGAATGGTCATGATGGATTGGATTGTTTGGTTCTTTGAAGCTCATCCTGGACTTGCTGTCATAGCAACAGGTCCATAAGCTTAAACCTGCTCGGGAGCAGGTTTATTTATGTAAACAAGATTTGATTGCGGCTTTACAAGCAGAGGTGATACAATAAGTCTGTCACAGCCATGTCTCGTCCATATTTACGACAAAAACCTGTTGCAGACGGTGCACAAATAATTCGCAGAATCGCACATTGCGTGATAGTCAGATCTAATTAGCACAGAGAGACAGGCTAGCCTATACTTTTTGAGAAACAGCCTATCGGTTTTCACATGAGGGTGTCATTTACACCATTAATTGGTTGGAACCACATTCAATTATGACAATAGATGATAAAGTAATTCAAGACAAATAGGCCTAGCCTACTGTAATGAGCGATAAAACATCTAATGTGGTCACTACATTTAATTTGTCTGCTACTTTTTGCCAGCCTTCTCCTGGATTTTGCAGACTTGATTAAATTTTCCAATTTGGAGTAGGCTAACCTTTGAGAAACTCTTGCTCTGTTTGGCTCTGTTGCGGAAAACACGGGGCGCTCTTTTTGGCCATGGTGAGCATCCATAGATTTATGTGAGCAGCCAATAGCAGCATTGCTATTGCTTGTTTCTACTATCGATACATACCCCCTTTTAGCCAGATCAAGACTTGCACGGGGGAGCATTCCACACCATGACCATGTGAATGCATACAAGTGTCACAAGTGAAACTAGCGAGGGTACAATTTCGGAGGAAATTGTAGGGTGTGCTTGCTTGCGCTGGTTGCAGGGGTCCGTTTCTAAATTACATTTTACAACTGATATTTCTGTATATTTTATCAAAAAATTCATAGCCTACTTATTATTTATAAAGATTACATAGATAGGCTTGAGCACCCCCAAAACTTTCATTAGCCCCCCCAAATGTTTTATATATAAAAAAAACTTTGACATTTTTTCTTTCTTTCATATTTTAAATCAAATGTGTTCATTTCTAGAGGACACTATTTAAAAGTATATTTTCAATAATGTCTTCTGGGGGCCCTAGTTTTGCTGGGTCACAGGACAAATAATAGGTTTTATCTAGGGGCTTAGCCCCCCCAAAAGTGGGAACCTCGATTCGCCCCTGCAACTCAAAATACTAACAGTGCGTTCACACTGCAGCGACGCGATTCGAGCAACAACATGTTTTACATTCATTTTCTATGGAGCCAGACTAATCGCTTGCGTGGTGCATTGTGGGTAGCGATGCGATCGAGTTGAGATTTTCTAAACTTTATGCAAACGAGCGATTTTCGCTAGCGATGGCCAATCATAGTGTTTTCTTGTTTCTCGTAACGTAGCCACCATGGTAAACATTTCTAGCTTTCAGTTTTTAAGATGGAGGAGAAGCTCATCGCCTGTGGGGCTGCATATCCAGTCCTGTACAATATGTCCCTGTATTTGTACAAAGACATTAATAAAAAGAATCAGGCCTGGCGCAGGTTTGCCGACGTTGTCGGTGCTCCTGGTGTTTTTTTGTACTTTCAAATTCAGTCTCTCGTCACATAACATAACTTTGTTCTAGCTGGTTACAGTACAGTAGTAGCCCGGCTGGAACTCCCTGGTCGTATCGACAGATTAGCAGAGACGTTGAGTAATATAGTACGTTTTTACCCATGACAACGTGTATGTTTATTAAACAGTTTTGTATTTTATATATAAGTTGTATTTTGATCGATGTTGCGAGGACGTAAACCCAAATCTGCACACTTGGCCATGACAACTACAACAGCGACTTTAGAAAACTAAATTCTACATTGATCTGTTTGAGACGCCCCCCAGCGTGGTGAATTGTGGGAAGCCGAGCGATGGCAAGCGATTTGCGTCGCTGCAGTGTCATGACTGGAAAACATTTTGTCGCTCGCATTGCGTCGCTGCTGCAGCGACGCAATGCGAGCAACATGTTTTCCAGTCATTTTTTATGGAGACAGGTGAATTGCTTGCGTGGTGCATTGTGGGTACCAACGCGACGCGACAGAGTTGAGATTTTCTCAACTTTATGCAAATGAGGAGCGATTTTCGCTAGCCATGGACAATCGGAGTGTTTTCTTGTTTCTCGTAACGTAGCAACCATGGTAAACATTTCAAGCTTTCTAGGTTTCAAGGTGGAGGAGAAACTAATCATTTGTGTGGCTGCTTACCCATGTCCTGTTAGCCTGACGTTGTCATACTCATAATTCTAGTCAGAATATGAGTCTGAAAACTCTCCGTTGGGCTGTGACTATGGGGCCTTTTTCAACCGAACTCGTAAAACAAATGCCTCTTCGCTCAATTGGATAGACTTACAACCAATCAGAGCAACGTAATATGTTGTTTGTTGAAAACTAATTCAACCCAAGGGCTCTTTTGTGACGTTAGTGATTACGTTACTGTTGATCATCTGTCCATCATCGTATAAAGCCCTTCCTGGCAATTTCATTGGTCCGCCCAGATTCTGGTTTTATATAGTTGTTCCCAATACGAGACCCTCCAGACCCAACTTCCCGACCCAATTTTATTTATTTTTTAACTCTTGACCAACCTTTGTGATATCTTGAGTTGTGTCCATGATAACTGAACAGAATGAGCCTGCTCGATTTCAGTGACAATTTCTTCCTTTACCTTTTGGGACAGTAGTGCATCAGTTCATTTTGAATTGTGTGGCTCAGATGATTCAATTTACTTTTCCTCAAGTAAATCTTTCAGTACAGGGTCATATCGCGTAAGAAGCTCTAATAGACATGAAATTACCATTACTTATTTCACCTATTTTCTCCCGATGCCCCCTGAATGCCAAATTACAAGATGCCAGATTCAATGTTAACATCTGTCATTCTTGTCAGTACCTCTGACCAAAAGTTGTTGTTTTTAAAAATTGGAGTCTAGCTCTGTATCAATGGTGTGGTCCATTTTCCACGTATCATAAGCGACACATGCAGCCAAATGAGAACGACTGTATCCATGGTCTTTGATTTTACTTGAGAGGACAGTCATTAATTCCCACAGCCCATACCACCTGGTGTGATTTGCACCGTCTGTTGCCAAAAAGCCAACAAGGCTCGCAGTATACACAGTCCATCTTTGGCGAATAACATATCCATCTACGCGGAATATTTTTTAAATGTTTTGTTCTATTGAAGTCTGAATTGTCATCTTAATTTTCTGAAAAGCACCTTCCCTTAATGTCTCTAGGATATGGTCCCTTTGGTTTACATGACCCTTTATTAATGACATATTTCTTGATGCTGTCATCATCAATGTCTACAGCGAAAAGAGCCCTAGGGAACAGTCAGTAGGGAACTCTGCGCTGGAGCTAGAAAAGGTATGACTGCTGGTCTCAGGCATTGCCAGTGATGTTGCGCTGGTTGCTAGTGAAGATGAACTGCTAGCTACCTGCTGATGCTGTAGTGTTTCGTCTGTGGACGTGCTGATGATAGCTTCCTCTCTGGCTGGTCTAAATTGTGTGGTCTTTGGGTGTTTTGCTCAAGCTTCTTCAGACAACAGTTTATTGCTGCGCTTTTGAGAACTGCTTGCATATTTTTCTTATATTCATAACTCTTGATTGTGATGTCTCAACCGTCATAGCCGTGACTCAACCGTAAATACACAGAACCAGACGACACACAGGTGGACAAAATGAAGCGAACAAGACAGGTGAAGACAATGAATGAACACGAGAACAAGGCAAAACCGAAAACAACAGGGGGGGCACTGCCTTGGCCGTGGCATTGTCGGCAGATTCAGGGATTTTGGGACTATTTAGCCCATGGAAGTGGATGAAGATGTGTTACGTTGCCTAAATTATCGGATTCCTTTACCTTGCTGGTGAAACTTGGGTCTCTCAATGAGCGCCCTCAAAGTTTTTTCCTTTTTTATAAATATATATTTGCCTCTATGTTTGGATTGAAAAGATGAATCGCATCTTCAAAAGCTTCTTAAGCCCATGTACTGATAAATGCTGGCTTCCTCTAGCAAAGCAGAAGATAAAGACCCAGTGGAACCCCACGTCCAGCAAAGCACAGAACAGTGACCAAAGTATCCGGTAAGGACAGGCTCAGCAGAGGAAATCACTGGCCCAAGCTCATCCAGGTCAAAAATGCAAACAGATGCCTAAATGCTGCATGTACACGGAAGACCAAATACATGCATGTGTATGAGCCCTGGAAGCTGGATCCTGAAGCCTGGGATGATGTCCTACCCATAGATAAAGGCCTCAAAAATACATGCCGCTGGGCGTGGATAGACGAAGTTAGAGACGGCGAGCCTTTTGGCAGTTGGTGCCAGAACCTGAGAGAGCCTGGTGTTTGTTTCTGCACTTTTTGCTCAAGGAAGCTACTAAATGCCAGCAGCGGTAAGAAAGTGCTTGCTCGTCATGAGTTATGCCTGAGACACACTGGCTGCAATTAGGTGCGATCTGCTGCAAAGCGCCTGGAAGTGCCACCTTTTTTCTTTCGCCACCAATGTTATGAAATGGGACCGACCACACTGGCCGCGAAGCGCCGAAATTGCCTGCGATCTGCAGCAATCGTTTTGACAGCTGGTCCAATTTTTTTGCGAGACGCTTGCGAAATCGGCTGCTGGATGATAAAATACACCATATTAGTTGATATATTTGAATAAAAAAGCATGTTAAGGTTTTACTACATTAATTGTAGACTACTATGACCATTTGTAAAGTTGTAGACTTTATTTTTAAAATATATATATTACTTTGGAGGCCTACGTACAGTATTCACTCTATTTAAAACTTAACTACACCATGTTGGTATGGAGTTAGATTAGTTTCATAATTCAAACAAACGTAACACGATTCACAAATGTATTTCATGATTCACAAATAAATGTAACGCGATGCACAAATATATTTTGTGATTCTCAAATGTAACGCGATTCACAAATAAATGACCCCCATTACATTTGTTTGCAACCTGACAAACACAAATTACAAATAGGAGAACACGAGTTAAAAATTGGAAAACACAAGTTACAAATCCTTGCATTCGTTGGTGTGAATCCTTGCATTCGTTGGTGTGGATTTTTGGAACTTTCCTGACGCGCTTAGATTCACTAATGTATTTTTTCGAAAAGATATCCTCAGCAGCCTATCAGATGTCTCAAATTTCAGCCAATCACATATGGACTACAACAACCTTACCCGCCATAGTAACGGACTTGACTTCAAGAACAATGGCGTCTGTGGTAGCCGCCCACCAAATGTAAGTGAAATATAGCTTGTTAATCTTATTAAACCGATTATCATACGTGATTGAATATTTGTCTTATTTGTCTGTCTATCTGTCCCTAGGATTCACTTAAGTATTTTATTTTGAGAAGATTACATGATCGAGTTGTGCAGATCTTGGAAAGGCAACCTCTGGACCTAGATGGTCTACAGTTTGCTTGCCATCAGGAATATGTTTTGTTGAGCGCTCTAGGTGAAGTAGTAGTTGTACATGAGGACATACTCTCAGCACTCTCAGATCTTATTATTGCTATCCAGCAACAAATGGAAAGTCGGCAGACATTTGTGACTCTGGAATTTGAAAGAAGTTATGGACGTGGCCGTCCAAGATTTTCAATTTCAGAAGCTGCACTCACATCTAGTTGAAATGGCTCTGCCTTTAAATATCATTGCCAGACTTCTGGGTGTGTCTAGAACAACAGTACACAGGCGGATGAAAGAACACTATCTTTAAGGTCCTTAAACAGTAGTTGCAGTGACAATGAATTGGATTCTTTGATCACAGAAATTAAAAACACAATGCCAGATGCTGGATATCGTGTTGTCCGAGGTGTGCTCCTTGCACAGGGACACAAAATACAATGGGATAGGTTTCATGCGTCCATGCATTGCGTAGATAGTGTTAGTGTGTTCTCCAGGCTGACTGGTCTTGGATGTGTGGTCAGAAGAACACACAATGTTCCTTATCCAGAGTATTTGGTGCACATTGACACCAATCACAAGCTAATCAGGTATAACTGACTCATATCTGTATATCAATTTATCAGTTTATTAACATGTTAAAAATTGTGTAGTTTGTATAACATCACCGTATGTCATATCATCAACAGACCATAGTAACCAGAACAGTATGAATTTAACATTGTTCTAGAAACCATGAACCAATTTTGCTCTGCTAAGATGCAGATATTGTATCATGAGACCTATGCTGTTGAAAATGTTGTGTATTGTGTTTAAAAGACACTTATCAGTTGTTCATATACTGTTAAAGCTAATACGATTTATTTTAATAAAGGTACAACTTTGTCTTCTTCGGGGAATACTCAAGGAAGGTAAGAATGCTTACTGTTGAATACCATCTTATACTATATCTTATTCAAAATACATGGAATGATCAACACTTTTCAGACGAATGCAACTTCCATTTGGGCATGACAGTTTTGCTCGGGGCAGTGTAGTACAGAAATCTCTGTCCCTCATGTTGGATAGAAAACTGACCAATCAAAGTACTAACCTACTGTACTATTTGTGAATGTATGTGAGGTAATGTATCTAAAGGTAGCAGACAATAACCACTCTGACACACACTTGGCCTTTTTCACTGAAGCTGTCAATGAGCATGGTTTCCCTCTGAGGTATTCACATTTCAATTGTCATCTTAAGTATCATTGCAGATGTCATCATAGAATTTAGACGTTCAGATATTAGTTTAAACGTAACATATCTTCTTAACATAATCGCAAATATGGAGCTATTGTGTTTGTAATATTTGCACTTCTTAACTTTCAAAACTGTATGAGGCAATTTACATGTTATATTTTCAGAGTGAGAGGAGATCATGGAGGAGAAAACGTGGGAGTTGCTGAACTGATGTATAGAGTTCGTGGAACTGGAACCAACAGCTTCATTGCTGGAAAAAGCGTGCATAACCAACGGTGAGTTAAACCTAATTTTATTATTGTCACAGTATTGACATGAAGAATTATATTGATAAAAAAGATTTCTGTTAATTGACCTCAATGATCAATTGCAAGACACATGGATATGAAGTAATTGTTATGTAAATGATTTTTTCCAATACAGAATTGAGCCTCTGGCGTAATGTGTTCATGAGTGTTACAGGTGTATATTACAACGCCCTGCACACTCTACAGGATCAATACATACTCGATATAAGCAACGTCCTGCACATGTTCTGCTGCCAACACAATGTGAAAGACTGAAGTTATGCTAGTCAGTGAACGATAAGGATATAACTTCTGCATTATTAGTTTTGTGGAAACATCTAACATTATTAACATACTTATTTCACTCATGCTGACCTTATTTTGGCATCCATAAAAGATATCCATAAAAGATGTGAAAACTAACACTAGCCCAAAACCACTATTGGTGCATCGGATACACATCGATAAGTCATCGTGGAACTTGATGTAGGTCCGGTGGTGGCTGGGAAGCTTCAATTTGGAGAAACAGGTGTGTGCTACTGGGTAGGTAGAGGTCACGACCTCCACGATGAGGTTGGTAGTCAACTGTTCCAACCCAGAACTTCACGAGGTCACGTAACACCTCTGGTGATGCTATGAAGGAGAATATTGAATGTATGTGACATCTCCAATACATTTAATCAAAATGAACATTTTGAGCATAGCATACATTTTTCATTTATTTAAAATGTTACTCTAAATTCTGTATAATATTATTATCTGTATAATGTTATCTCTGGCTGCTACTTTATCCCTTTATTAGCAGGGAGCAACTGCTTCAAAATCTAATATAAGAAATTAATAATACCTTCCACAATGAATTTTTGGAAAAAAAAGTTATGAGTAGGCCTAACTGTCTCAAATGGGTGTTCCTCATCCTGGTCGCTGTCAGATTTCAGTTTTGGCCAGCAAATGTTCTTGATCAGTCTACAGGGTTAAAACATGTTTTATGTTATTAGTAAAATTATTCATGGAGGTCGCAGTTAATCAACATGACTTTCTAACAACCATCCTTTATTGTGAGTGATAATGTATAGAACGCCCGTCACTATCAGGAAAATAAGCCCCGACAGGACGAACAGCACCCCGACGCGAAGCGGAAGGGCTTATTACACGGCTACTTGCCAAAGAAAATACTACTTTTTACAATTTATTTGTTACCATTCGTAGTGTTGATCAGCAGAGAAATAGTTTGCCAAAGACGTTGAACTTCATAGACATTAAACAATCTTTTGGCTTCAAATCAGCTGACGTTGCTAAGCAACGGAGTACGCTGGGGTTGAAAAGTTACTGGACTACTTGCGGAGTGCTACAAAAGACGTGAATCTGAGGCAAAAAGTCCACTTCAAGTGAATGGGGGCATTCTACAGCATTAAGAACAGCCGTGTAATACTGATGTTTGACTATTATATTCTACCTTTAATGCTCCAAATTGGTCTTAACTTGCTTATGACTTCAACAACAAAGTTTACCTTTCTAACAATGACATGAAAATGCTAAACTATAAAGTATGACTATTTTTGTGCTTTTAAATGGCAGTCAGATGGCTGAGCAGTTAAGGAATCAGGCTAGTAATCAGAAGGTTGCCAGTTCAATTCCCGGCCGTGCCAAATTACGTTGTGTCCTTGGGCAAGGCACTTCACCCTACTTGCCTTGGGGCAATGTCCCTGTACTTACTGTAAGTCCCCTGGATAAGAGCATCTGCTAAATGTAAGTGAAATTACCATGAGCTATGCTGCAGAACAATCATACAATTCAATTGCATAGACCGATTGCATTGTGTCAGATAAACACAAATCTTTTCTAAACTAACCAAAGCAATGCTTACTTGCGTCAAGCTCCTCATCTGCCTCCCGTGGGAAAATGATGGGGTGAACATCTGGCCTATCTGACAGAAGCGGCCAGATTCCTGTCTTTCAGGCCTTTCCGGATCTGTTTAATGGGTTGCGCAACACGATTAAGTACCTGCAGTGATAAATGACAGAACACAAGGCACCGGTACAAATGTGGCATGTGTTACACTGTCAACCTCCAATACAAATCAGAATGGGTTAGATGGTCATATTTCCATTTTACTTATCCAGTAATCTAAATAATAAAATGATTACTGCTTGTGTGAGCAGTTCTTGAAACAGCCAGTCATGATTGGTAGGTAAGGGAACTGGGAAATCCCAGGACAGGCAAAGATCAGTCACACTGGTGGTTTCTGCTGCAGTCAGTTTTGCTTTTGTGAGCTAAAACACATGCATAAAATAAGGAAAGAATATAAAAAATAAGTAACATTATGAAAAGCCACCAACACAAACAAGTATGCAAATCATGCCTTGCCCAGCACAGACTTATTAAATGTATCTATTTGATGATTCGTGATTTAAAAGCTCATGTTAGAAAAACATGTCGCATTGTGCTAAGTATATGACATTGGGACATATAAGAATTTAGAAATGCTGCTACTCACAAGAGCAATTGTTTCGCGGTGATGTAGGTCAAGACAGTCCTGCAGGGTCGGAGCTGATGCTGCAGTGTCCCTGTCTCTACCAGTCAAAAGTTTAACCACAGGAAAATTCCCAGGAGTCCTGAGAAACCATGCAGGACAGAGTGGCCAATCATCTGGCCTGCCATCTCAAACAGGTTACTTGCCCGAAGCACAGCAGCTGCGTTGGGAACCCGATTGTCACGACTCAACACACAGCGTGCCCTCCAAGAAAGCAGAGGGCACTAAGGAGTCGGAGCAAGGCCGGCTCAGCTGTGAGGAAGTGAACGGCCATGTTTAAAAGGAACCCTGAATTGTTTGTCAGTGCTCATTCATGGTTTGTGTGCTACGTGCGTTATCTCACTTGGAAGCTTTTTACGGAAACTCTTAACCTGTGCTGGACCCTGCTTGCCCCGACTGTGGATTTTCGATTACGATTTGGTCCGTTCACTTGGACTCTCTTTTGTTTCACGGTATTGAACCCCGCTTGTCTCTGACCTCTCCTTTGTCTTGCCCTACCTGGAAACTTTGTGCTGGCTGCTCTGTGTACCTTGACCCTGGACTGTGCCTTGACCTTGATTGTGGAATACCCTTGAACCGTCTTGATGGACTTTAAGTTTGCCTTTGCCTCTATTATTTGACCCAGTGTGTGGTCATGACTGACTACTTTACGTGATTGAAGTAAATCAGAACCATTAAAAACTCTAAACTGCATCTGCGACTGTGCTCTTCATTCCAACCTGACACCGATGTTCTTTTTCGCCTTCAAAAATAGTTGTGAGACCAGCAGAGCCTCAAGAGAAAAATAAGTGTTATCCCCAAATGTTTGTATTACATTCTAAAAGAATGTTAAATTAAAGCATTTTCTCTTGTGGTCTCTTCACAAACCTAGATTTATACTGAAACCAGTTTTCAGTTTTTGCATGACCATTGACAAAACATGTCGGTTCACTCCTTCGCCAACAGCTGCATCTCCTTGAAAATAAATGACTTCAGATGAAAAACAAGTAACTACGAGATACAATACACAGTTATTAAGAATCAGAATGCAATTTACATGATTAATAAAATAAATATCACACATTTTAGTAATACCTCTCAGATGGCTCTTGAATGGAGCAGCCCAGTTAACATTGTTCATTTTATAGATCGAAATCAGCATATCATCCTGTTCTTCTGGTTCATCAAACATGTCGAGAGTGAGAGAGAGACGTCGATGTTCGGAGTTTCTGTCCAGTAGTTCTTCTCAGAACAGCTGACATGCTTTCGAAGGATCTTGTTTGTTCATATGTGCTGGCAATAAAATACAGTATAAAATCAGTTGTTTTAAAGAAACTTCCAAATTGCATGAGGGTATAAATCACCTGCTGAGAGTTGAATAGACAGTTGTTGAACTGAGGGTCCTGGCAATTCCTCTCTCCTTGTAGGGCTGGCTGATTCGCTGTGAGCGATGCCCATTCCTAGGGGCAATTGACTGGGTTTTGGGGGTATTTCACACTGTTCTTTAAGGTCTCCGAATAGGGTATGTAACATTGGTTGGGTTGAAAATGGCCCGGGTGCTGTTCTATGCCCTCTGAAAGATCCTCTGAAATGTTCCTGGGAAAAAACACTAGCTTTTCTCCTTTTATGGTATGCTCATTAATATTTAGATGAGCTGCGCGCTGATTCGTTGGTTATCAACGAGTGAAGCTGGGAGCAAAAACGCAACACGGCCGACAGCAGCACTCGCTGAAACACCGAAGTTGGAGATTTGAGACAAAAACGCGCAAATAAATCTATTGTGTCTACACAACACTGTTTTCAACAGATTGACTATATATCATTTGAAATAATAACATTACTTGTTTCCACTTCTGTTGTTGAAGCAAACTGGATTGACTTAGGTGGGTAGATTGTTAGGCTACAGCTTAGCAACCAAACCATATTGTGATTCTACTTTAGTTAGCTAGCTAGGCTAGCTCTAGATATCTTGCTGTAAAATGACATGACAAAGATCTGGACAAACATGCATCATGAATTGTAGATTTTCATTACACAGGTTATTTATTTGAATGAAACACAGTCAGGAACATGAATCAACGTTAGCCCCATTGCCAATAAACTAGGCTAAATTATCACACATTCTACCTATGCTCTTGCGTTAACTAGCAGGCTAAACTTGTTAACATGCCTACAGTCTAGGTGTTACTAGTAGCAGTTACTAGCAATGCTAACGTATCCTGTATCTAGAACCTGCCTTTCTCCTGTTCTTTCAAATAGATTATCTAGACAGGCGTTAGCAATAAGCCAGACTGCTGTTCGTTTTCTGGCTATTTTTCGGAAGCTTCCCTTCTAATGCCGACTACAGCTAGTCTAGCTAGAGTCATTTGATGTGTGTAGAAACGTATTTAGCTTTCTACCTGGTATGCTATATACAGGAAACGTTAGCATTGCTAATAACTGTTGGCACAACATCATACTGTCCTTATAGCTTGCGGTTGCAATGAACATTAGGTCGGAACAGCCCCTTTTTCCAAGTTCAGCTTCCTAGCAAATCCTGCTTGAAATTGTCCAAGGTTGTCAAAACTGTCTTGGGTGAAATATTCAGAGCAAATGAATGATTTAGTGTCGAACTTCGCCGGGATCTTCTCATAGACAACAGCAGCCATGCCTGTTGAATGTTTGGCTCCTTGGGAAGACAGTGAGTGTTAGCCTTCCCTGTACAGCCTGGAACACAGCATTTACGACCGTGGTCCATTTTCAATATCCTTGTTATAATTCAAAACGTTCTTTGTAATTATGTAATTATAAGTAGCCTACACAGAGCAGCGCGTAGCTAAACTAGCATTGGAGATAGACGCCACCTGGGGCTGGTCTGGATGTAAATTCTGGGGCGTGACAAAGATACAGACCAGAGCCAATAAGAGGGCGATCACCGGTCCTACGTAGGACCGGTAGCTTTGTTGAAAAGCTAGCGTTTTACAGCAAAAAAAATTCTTTTGGAGATTTGAATAGGAAAGAAGTGTCAATGGACTTTGATATTCACGGTATGTTCAGTTTACCCACCGAACTGTCGTTATTCAACTATGACAAGGTAAAATCGGTTTTGCAGTCAATTTCCCCTTTTAAAATGGTAATATCGAGGAGGACATTCTTTTCTGTTGGTCTCTTCCAGCGCACACAACTGGCGAGGCATTGTTTGAAGTTCTGGATGGGTATATAAGAGATTCAGGCATATCCTGGGATAAATGTGTGGGGATATGCACGGACGGGCCCGATTAGCGGCCTGGTCACTCGTGTCCAGCATTTAGCACCTTTAGCCAAGTGGACCCAGTGCATGATTCATTGCGAATCTCTCGCATCCCAAAAAATGCCTGAGTGTCTGGACTGGAGTTTTAAAGCAGGCAGTGCAAATAGTCAATTTTATCAAGGCACGGCCAATGAATGCATGCCTGTTTTCCTTGCTCTGTCAGGAAATGGGAGCCGAACATGAGCAGCTCCTATTTCACACAGAGGTTCGGTGGCTCTCCAGAGGGCGGGTTTTACATCGCCTCTACGAATTGCATTCCGAGGTGAAGAAGTTTCTTGTGGATGCAAAGTCCGACTCTGCGCGGTACCTGGACGACCCCCTTTGGTTGGCGTAGTTGTCTTACCTTGTAGACATTTTCGATAGGTTGAATTTTTTGAACACATCGATGCAAGGAAGAGATGCCAACATCTTACTTTTGTCAGACAAAGTTAATGCATTCGTCGGCAAATTGGATCTTTGGCGTGATCGGCTGATTGATAAAAATGTTGACATGTTTCCCAACTTCGCTGACTGTGTTCAAGAGACAGGGATATATATCTCTCCTTTGATTGATACGGTAGCTCAACATGTTGAAGGGCTGAAACAACAATTCAGCCGTTATTTCATTGAGGTTTTTACCTCATTTACTTGGGTCAGGGATCCCTTCAGTTGTCCCAGAAAATACCTTTCAGTTGCCATGGAGGAGCAGTTAGTCGAACTTAAAGCGACACCAGACTGACACCACTTTAACTCTTGCTCTCTGCCTTCTTTTTGGTTGAGTGTGGTGACTGAATATCCTCAGTTCACTGATGCCGCCTTAAAATTGCTTCTTCCATTTGCCTCGACTTATCTGTGCGAGGCTGGTTTTTCAAAATTGACTGCCTTGAAAACCAAGTTCAGAAACTGTCTCCAGGTGGAGGATGACATCAGGCTCGCACTGTCTGACATTGAACCGCGCTTCTTTGTAAAAACAAGCAAGCGCAGGTGTCCCACTCATAGGCCTGCCATGATGTCTTGGCCTACCATGATGTCTTGGCCAACAAGACAGGCCACTCTCCTATGACTTGTATGCGACAGTACGCGAAACCTAGGGTTCTTTTGTTGACAGTAGCCTAATTCAGAAGCATTTGTCATAATTTGAGCATGTTTCATACATGTCAGTTAGTTCTATAGTTTTATCAAAATTCTCAAATCTTAAGTTATGAAAACTAATAAATAAATAAAAAAACATATCCACCCACCCACCCAAAACATAAAAAGTACAAAAACACCAACAAAAATATCCTATCTATCCACCCATCCATCCACTCATCTATCCAAGTAATTACAAAAAGTACAAAAACACAATAAAACATATCTATCCACCCACCCACCCAAAATTTAAAAAGTACAAAAACATACATGTTTTTGCCTACATACACATACATGCCTTCCATACATCCACCCATCTACCAACCTACCCATATAATTAAAAAAGTACAAAAACACAAAAAAACATATCCTTCTATAACCACCCAACCAACCACCCACCTATCAAAGTAATTGAAAAAGTACAAAAACACAATAAAACTTATCCTTCTATCCATCCAACCACTCACCCACCCATAATTTAGTACAAAAGTACAAAGACATGTACATGTAAAAACAAAAAATATCCTTCTATCCATCCTACCACCTACCCATGTAATTAAAAAAGTACAAAAACACACAAAAAACATATCCTTCTCTATCCACCCATACACCCACCCATCTTTCTATTATCAATATAGGGTGTGGGCGTATGGGGGGATGGGGCGTGACACGTAATGTGGAAGGCTGGGGGGGGGGGCATTAGTTGCAAAACGTTGAGAACCCCTGGTTTAGATTAATAACTTAATGTGCACGTTCACATACCAGACACCGATTCAGCCTGTTGTTCTGTGTGCTATCGAGAAGTTGAATAACTTGTCTTTCCAGATTAAATGTCTGTTCTTGGTCTTGGATTTTGTGAAATACATTTCTAAATATATGCGATTTCAAGGCCAGTGCGACTTATGTTCTTTTCCTCTTCATGACACATTTTTTGACTGATGCGACTTATAGTCAGAAAATTACGTTATGTAGTCCAAATATTGATGGATCCTTAGGGATGGGATAAGAATAAAAATAATAATATGTGAGAGAATAATGGTTGTGCTCGCCAAAGGCAAGTACACCCAATTATATGTCAAAATAAGTGTGAATGTAAGCAGCAATCAAAGATTATCTTTAATTATACTACAGTTGTTCTTTAGTGATTGGCATTCCTTTATTATATGGATAGAGAATCATATTCCAATATGTAATCTCACATTAGGTTGACAGAGAGTATGGCATTGACTGGAGATGTCCATATGGTCACCATCATGAAAGAATTACAGCCCCAGAGTGTTCCCCAGTGTCTGACATAATTGGAATTATGTTTTTTTCATACATCATGTGATGAACAAACTTGGAGACATGTGTTTTTTGTGCTCTCAGAACGCACATTTAATCCATGTTACAAGAATGTAATTATTTTGGTTTTCTTAAACAACACTTTATTTTACATATTTTATCTGTTAACATTGGTCTCTAACAACATACTGCACAGCTGACATCTTGCATTCACTGTGGAGAACAACTTCCTTTGGCACAAATCAGAACCCACAGTGATGCCTGTTCAGGGTAATGCTCTAAATTTAAAATGTATTTTAACATTGTGTTCCTTTTTCCCTTTTTCCCGTTGGTGTATGTTCGTTATAAAATAGCCAGTAATCATAACTATCCATTTGTCAATCAGCCTGGTTACCGATGTAGAGGTGTTTTATGAAATGCTTGTGTTTGAATAATTGATACTGCGTAAAGGCAAACTATCTCAACTTAACTCTTTTCAAGCTGATCACAGGTTGAAAGGGAGGTAGAGAATGGTGCAGCTGCCCCTAGAGCCAGTGGGACAAGTGACACCACCTTACAGCATCAAGTTGTAGATGTGCTCATGGCGGAGAGTCTGGAGACAGGTTCCAATGAGGGTTTGTACTTACCAAGATTACACATCGGTTCTAAGGGATGATTTTGCGCAATTTAGGGCTTATGATTAATTAGGCCATTTTCAGGGGTTCTATTACTTTAAGAGGGTACATTTACTTGTACTCAGTTTCCATTCATTACAAACACCGTGTTTTTTGGAGTTTTTGAGTTCCAGGCCAGACACTGTTCCAGTTCTCTTTCCCAGGGCTATTGACATGGAGATAACACCACAAGTAAGTTCTAGGGAAGCTTGATTGTTAAGAAGGATGTAACTTTACCATGATTTTATCTTTTTTTTTGTTGATGATTTTGGACAAGATTGTCCGGCCACGAAGACGTGGATGAGGATGTCCTCACCATTGAGGAGCAGTGCCGAGTTTTAAATTTAAAGGACATTTGTAGAAACAGGTATGACTATTTTAATTGTATTGTAGTATGCACTAATATTTTGGAGAGAGACTTTTGGATATTGCTCTGTATTAAAACTGAGGACAGGACTAATATGGGTTATTTTGTAGGTTCATCAGAGGTCCTGAAGAGCTTGCTGACTTTTTGGACAGGGTGGGATGTTATCTGTTCATCTCTCCATGTTGAGATTGTTGACTGTGACCTTCCACAGTCATCAACATGTTTTTTTTTTTACACTGAAGCTGTCCAAAAATTGTAAGAAGTATGAGGATTTTCACCGGGATTGCAAGCATATCTTCTTCCTACTTTTGGTTTGGTCAGTTTTAATGCAAAGCCCTACAGACATACACTACATAATCTCTACAGACATAAACCACAGAAGCTCTACAGACATACACCATATTCATGTAAGCTTTGTTTTTTTGAATGAAAGAAACATTGAAACAAAAAAATATAACAATTATAAATGACTGTGCAGTTTGTTGTTTAAGAGAATCAATATAACAATGTTGAGAAGAAAATATTTAAAATAAGTGGTTTAAGAAAGACTTATTTTTTATTCTTCTAACATGGGTATAATGTCTGTTTTGAGACCACAATAACAGATGACTCCAGAATAAAACACAGATGTCTTGAAGTTTGTACATCACATGATGTATGAAAAATGTAATTCTAATGTGGTCAGAAACTGGCTTTTAAACATCACCAATTGTTTCATTTATAAAGGCAACTGTCTCACTGTACACATTCAAGACATTGTAAGAAGAACCTTGTGGATCTGGTAACCTCTGAACTTCCACCTTTCAGTGGCTGTGGAAGTTGAACCTTCGGGACTATGACTCCATTATGGGGACCATATGGACCTCTCCAGTCAATGCCATACTCTCTGTCAATCTAATGTGAGATTACATATTGAAATATGATGAGCCTTTAAGTATTCTCTATCCATATACTAAAGCAATGCCAATCACAAAACAACAACTGTAGTATAATTTAATATAGTCTTTGATGGCTGCTTACATTCATTCTTATTTATACATACAATTATTTTAGTTTGAAGTACAAACCTGAAGGGGGTCATGTCCCACATGTTGATTCTGAGTCCACAGCTGAACTGGTGACTGATTTCCCTCAGTGCGCAATTGGTGGTGGTTCCAACCATCTTTGAAAAACTGCAGGTGCCTTTGAATTTGGGGAAGAAAGCTCCAATGTAGTGCATAGATGTGGACCTCTTCCTCTAGGTTCAGTAGGCCCTCCATTTCGAGGTTGCAGAAAGAAGTGTAGAAGAGGTCCAAAACTCAGCCAGTACAACGGCGGCGGGAAGGAGCAGGTCTTCGGCTATAGTGAACGGTTTCTTGGCTTTAGCTATCAGCAAAGACACCGCAAATGAGGCCTCCAGGGCTTTGGCTGATGTCGTGGACGTGGAGGCTTTTCATATCGTGTCATGAGATGACCTGTACTCAAAAAGCTTCCTCTTAAAAAAAACTCAGGTGTCTTACCAACATGACCTGCATGTTTTGTGTTGAGATGTGAAGATGTGCTGGCTTCATGCTGTTGTTGGCTAATCTCTCCCCACAGAAGAAACAAAGCTTTGGGTGGATGGCAACTCGTTGACGTAAATCCCATTAAAACATATTCTTCTGAATACTGACAGAATTTTTCTGGCTCTAATTGGGCTTTCTTCGGCACGACTCCCTTCGTATTTTCAGCAGCATTGCTGCTAGGATTCAACCACGACTTCATTTCTGCCGGACCATTCAAATATGGGAATACAAATTTCCATGGTTCCCGCCTTAATATCTTTTCTGTCCAATCACCGATTTATTTCTGAAAACTGCTAGATACGTATGACAACTTCAGCTAAAAGCACATATCATTGGTTAAGGGGAACTTTTTGGAACATTCTGAAGAGCCGTATAATAACTATTTTTAAAGGATTTTTGAATGGATGCCATTTTTTTATGCATCTTTGAGAAATCTCACTTACCCCTTAGACTGCCTTCACGTACCCCCAAGGGTACGCGTACCCCAGGTTGAGAACCACTGACTTAGAGGATCTGAATGTCAGTTTCAAAACATTTTTGATTCAATCAATTGCCCAGCCTTTCTTTTATCCCAAACATTTACAAAATCAAACGTCCTGAGATCTGTGGCTATTTTTGTAAGAAATCTTGTTAGATTTTTTCAATCGCTAAGAAGCGCTTACCCATACTTTGGATCCTTTTTCAAACTCTTAACACAGACTGACACCTACAAAACACAATTGGCCAAATGGCCAATTTTCTTCTCAAAAACAAATTTTGTTAAATATATACTAACTCCATTTCAAGACAGAACACGTGTTTCTCTGAACACAATGACTTAACCAAAACACTGGAAATCTGACTCGAAATGAAATTAAAAGAATAACACTTGTTTTCACTTCACAAGGTACATGCAGTCAATCAACGTACACCAGGTTTCAAAATACTGGCTATTGTTGACATAAAAACTGCATAGACTTATGTTTCAGGTATTTGCATGCAAAACATGCAATCCACCTTTTACACTAAATGTCTTGGTTGGGAACTGTCACGGTGTGTGGAGGGGTAGGACCCAAATGAGGAGAGTCGGCAGGAGTTGCGAACAAAAAGGGTTTAATGATGAAAACGGGAAACAGACAGGGTACACGCAGGGACAAAGGGTAATGCCAAGACAAAGACTGGATACAAAACAGGAAACAAAATACACAGAAGCAAACTAGACACAGGTGGACACGATGAAACTAACGAGAACTGAACGAGACACAGATGACAACAATAAGACAGGGAATCCTAGGGCAGGGGAAAACAGTACCCCCCTCTCACAAGGCCGGGCAGGGGGTCGGAGCAGGTCCGGGGGACGACCCGGAAGCATGGCAGAAGGTCTGGGCAGGTACGGGGGGCGGCCCGGAGGCAGGGTAGAGGGTCGGGGCAGGTCTGGGGGACGGCCGGGGGGCTGGACCTCGGGCACGGGGGCGCCTGGGAGCGCCTGGACGAGGGGGCGCCTGGGAGCGCGGGTACTGTGGCAGGCGGCAGCCAGAATGCCTCGGGCGAAGGAGGAGGAGGCGGCCAGGAGTCCTCGGGCGGCAGCCAGGAGTACTCATTGGCCTGGCAATGGGCAGCACAACCCCGGGCGAGGCAGGGGCACAGGGCAGGAACGAGGCTCAGGCACAGGGCAGGAACGAGGCTGGGGCTCAGGGCAGGAACGAGGCTCGGGCTCAGGGCAGGAACGAGGCTGGGGCTCAGGTCAGGAACGAGGCAGGGGCTCAGGGCAGGAACGAGGCTCGGGCTCAGGGCAGGAACGAGGCTGGGGCTCAGGGCAGGAACGAGGCTCGGGCTCAGGGCAGGAACGAGGCTGGGGCACAGGGCAGGAACGAGGCTAGGGCACAGGGCAGGAACGAGGCTCGGGAACAGGGCAGGAACGGGGCTGGGGCACAGGGCAGGAACGAGGCTCGGGCTCAGGGCAGGAACGGGGCTGGGGCACAAGGCAGGAACGAGGCTAGGGCACAGGGCAGGAACGAGGCTAGGGCACAGGGCAGGACCAGGGCTGGGGCACAGGGCAGGATCGAGGCTGGGGCACAGGGCAGGAACGAGGCTAGGGCTCAGGGCAGGATCGAGGCTGGGGCACAGGGCAGGAACGAAGCTAGGGCTCAGGGCAGGAACGGGGCTGGGGCACAAGGCAGGAACGAGGCTAGGGCACAGGGCAGGAACGAGGCTGGGGCACAAGGCAGGACCGGGGCTGGGGCACAGGGCAGGATCGAGGCTGGGGCACAGGGCAGGATCGAGGCTAGGGCACAGGGCAGGAACGAGGCTGGGGCACAGGGCAGGACCGGGGCTGGGGCACAGGGCAGGAACGGGGCTGGGGCACAGGGCAGGAACGAGGCTAGGGCACAGGGCAGGAACGAGGCTAGGGCACAGGGCAGGAACGAGGCTGGGGCACAAGGCAGGAACGAGGCTAGGGCACAGGGCAGGAACGAGGCTAGGGCTCAGGGCAGTAACGGGGCTGGGGCACAAGGCAGGAACGAGGCTAGGGCACAGGGCAGGAACGAGGCTGGGGCACAAGGCAGGACCGGGGCTGGGGCACAGGGCAGGATCGAGGCTGGGGCACAGGGCAGGATCGAGGCTGGGGCACAGGGCAGGAACGGGGCTGGGGCACAGGGCAGGAATGGGGCTGGGGCACAGGGCAGGAACGAGGCTAGGGCACAGGGCAGGAACGAGGCTGGGGCACAAGGCAGGAACGAGGCTAGGGCACAGGGCAGGAACGGGGCTAGGGCACAGGGCAGGAACGAGGCTGGGGCACAGGGCAGGAACGGGGCTGGGGCACAGGGCAGGAATGGGGCTGGGGCACAGGGCAGGAACGAGGCTAGGGCACAGGGCAGGAACGAGGCTGGGGCACAAGGCAGGAACGAGGCTGGGGCACAGGGCAGGATCGAGGCTAGGGCACAGGGCAGGAACGAGGCTGGGGCACAGGGCAGGACCGGGGCTGGGGCACAGGGCAGGAACGGGGCTGGGGCACAGGGCAGGATCGAGGCTGGGGCACAGGGCAGGATCGGGGCTGGGGCATAGGGCAGGATCGAGGCTGGGGCACAGGGCAGGATTGAGGCTGGAGTCGGGGTTTGGGCTGGGGCTGGAGCCAAGGCAGGAACCGGGACCTACGCTGCAAGCTTTGAGGTCCACTAAAGGCAAGCCTGGTCCCAAGGAAAGGGTAGTGATGGGACGTATGGCACTGACGCACCGATGCTTGTGTCGCAAAACCAATACGCACAGTTTCTAAAAAGTAGTTTGGAGCTTGTGTCAAATGACGATGCCACGTGATTGATGACGTTCAATGCTTCAGACGTCACAAACTGGTTCAAAACACTACACTGTGTTTGAGCTGTATACTCGGCAAGTATCGGGTTGTGGTGTCGGAGGACTGATCGAAAAGTGCATCATACATTTAAGTCATTTAGCAAAGACTTGCATGTACAGTACGTAATGTCACATTAAATAATGTATTTAAACTCAAGCTTATATGGTGCGTCGCAGGGGATATTCTAGCATCAGACCTTTAGGGGTGCTCAGCCCCCAATAAGAATGTTACATGAATACAGTGCCTTGCAAAAGTCGTTGTCGTCGTCATCTGCCACTTGTCCGGGGATCGGGTCGCGGGGGCAACGACCTAAGCAGGGAGGCCCAGGCTTCCCTCTCCCCGGCCACTTCCACCACCTCTTCCTTGGGGACCCCGAGGCGTTCCCAGGCCAGCCGAGTGACATAGTCCCTCCAGCGTGTCCTGGGTCTTCCCCGGGGCCTCTTCCCAGTGGGACGTGCCCGGAACACCTCACCAGGGAGGCGTCCAGGAGGCATCCTAATCAGATGCCCGAGCCACCTCAGCTGGCTCCTCTCGACACGGAGGAGCAGCGGTTCTACTCTGAGCCTCTCCCGGATGACCGAGCTTCTCACCCTATCTCTAAGGGAGAGCCCGGACACCCTGCGGAGAAAGCTCATTTCGGCCGCTTGTATTCGCAATCTCGTTCTTTCGGTCACTACCCATAGTTTGTGACCATAGGAACGCAGATCGACTGGTAAATAGAGAGCTTCGCCTTTCAACTCAGCTCCTTCTTCCCCATGACGGACCGATGCAGAGCCCGCATCACTGCAGACGCCGCACCGATCCGCCTGTCGACCTCGCGCTCCATTCTTCCCTCACTCGTGAACAAGACCCCGAGATACTTGAACTCCTCCACTTGGTTCAGGATCTCCTCCCCGACCCGGTAGGTAATGAACAGAATCGGTGACATAGGGCAGCCCTGGCGGAGTCCAACCCTCACCGGAAACAAGTTCGACTTACTACCGGCAATGCGGACCAAACTCTGGCACCGGTCGTACAGGGACCGGACAGCCCCGATCAGGGAATCCAGTACCCCGTACTCTCGGAGCACCCCCCACATGAGCCCCCGAGGGACACGGTCGAACGCCTTTTCCAAATCCACAAAACATGTGTAGACTGGTTGGGCGAACTCCCATGTACCCTCCAGGACCCCGCGGAGGGTATAGAGCTGGTCTACTGTTCCACGGCCAGGACGAAAACCACATTGCTCCTCCTGAATCCGAGGTTCGACAATCCGGCCGACCCTCCTCTCCAGGACCCCTGAATAGACTTTCCCAGGGAGGCTGAGGAGTGTGATCCCCCTAAAGTTGGAGCACACCCTCCGGTCCCCCTTTTTAAAGAGGGGAACCACCACCCCGGTCTGCCAGTCCAGAGGCACTGTCCCCGATGTCCACGCGATGTTGCAGAGTCGTGTCAACCAAGACAGCCCTACAACATCCAGAGCCTTAAGGAACTCCGGGCAGACCTCGTCCACCCCAGGAGCTTTTCAACCACCTCGGTGACCTCGGCCCCAGAGATAGAAGGGCCCCCCCCGATGTCCCCAGACTCTGCCTCCACGTCGGAAAGCGTGTTGGTGGAATTAAGGAGGTCTTCGAAGTATTCCTTCCACCGATCCAGGACGTCCCCCGTCGAAGTCAGCAGTGCACCGTCCCCACCGTATACAGTGTTGACAGAGCACTGCTTCCCCCTCCTGAGTCGCCAGATGGTGGTCCAGAACCTTTTTGAAGCCGTTCGGAAGTCATTGTCCATGGCCTCGCCGAACTCCTCCCATGCCCGGGTTTTTGCCTCCGCGACCGCCAAAGCCGCGTTCCGCTTGGCCTGCCGGTACACATCAGCTGCCTCAGGAGTCCTACCAGCCAATAAAGCCCAATAGGCCTCCTTCTTCAGCTTGACGGCATCCCTCACCTCCGGAGTCCACCACCGGGTCCGAGGGTTACCGCCGCGACATGCACCGACCGCCTTGCGGCCGCAGCTCCGGTCAGCCGCTTCAACAATGGAGGCCCGGAACATGGCCCATTCGGACTCAATGTCCCCGGCCCCCCCCGAGACTTGATTGAAGCTCTCCTGGAGGTGGGAGTTGAAGCTCCTTCTGACAGAGGGTTCCGCCAGCCGTTCCCAGCAGACCCTCACATTACGTTTGGGCCTGCCAGGCCTGACCGGCGTCCTCCCCCACCATCGGAGCCAACTCACCACCAGGTAGTGATCAGTTGACAGCTCCGCCCCCCTCCTCACCCGAGTGTCCAAGACATGCGGCCTCAAGTCCGACGACACAACTACGAAGTCGATCATCGAACTGAGACCTCGGGTGTCCTGGTGCCAGGTGCACATATGGACACCCTTATGCTTGAACATGGTGTTCGTTATGGACAAGCCGTGTTTAGCACAGAAGTCCAACAACAGAACACCACTCGGGTTCAGATCGGGGGGGCCGTTCCACCCAATCACGCCCCTCCAGGTCTCACTGTCATTGCCCACATGAGCATTGAAGTCCCCCAGGAGGACGAGGGAATCCCCGGGAGGAGCGCTTTCCAGCACCCCCTCCAGAGACTCCAAAAAGGGTGGGTACTCTGAGCTGCCGTTTGGTGCATAAGCACAAACGACAGTGAGGACCCGTCCCCCCACCCGAAGGCGGAGGGAGGCTACCCTCTCATCCACCGGGGTGAACCCCAATGTACAGGCGCCGAACCGAGGGGAAACAAGTATTCCCACCCCAGCTCGACGCCTCTCACCAAGGGCAACTCCAGAGTGGAAGAGAGTCCAGCCCCTCTCAAGGAGACTGGTTCCGGAGCCTATGCTGTGCGTCGAGGCGAGGCCGACTATATCTAGCCGGAAACTCTCTACCTCGTGCACCAGCTCAGGCTCCTTTCCCGCCAGCGAGGTGACGTTCCACGTCCCTAAAGCTAGCTTCTGCAGCTGAGGATCGGACCGCCAAGGCCCCTGCCTTCGGCCGCCGCCCGTCTCACACTGCACCCGACCCCCATGACCCCTCCTGCGGATGGTGAGCCCACTGGAAGAGGGTCCCACGTTGTCTCTTCGGGCTGTGCCCGACCGGGCCCCATGGGAAGCCTTGCAAAAGTGCTAAACGTAAACCCCCTTGCTAATATAAATCCCTAATTTCACTGGATAACAATTAATACATGTATTATTATGCAAAATATTGAGTGAAAAAACTAAGGATGTCCCTTTCTTCTTGAACTACCAGCACCAAATGATAATAAACAATATATTTAAGAAAATATTTTAAAAAATATTAGGAGTGGTTGAGCACACGCAAAATCAAAGAAGCACACTAATGACAAAAATTCGGAAAATCGGTAATATGTGATTAATCATGATTAATCCACAGAAACCTGTGATTAATTTGATTAAAAATTTTAATCATTTCACAGCCCTAAAATATATGTGAGATAACAATGGTTTGTGCTCGCCGAAGGCAAGCACACCCTAATTGGAGGACGATTAGAGAATTATCATTAGCAGACGAGAAGTAGGTTATATTAGCAGATGAGTATAGATCATTAGTAGAAGAGAAGTAGGTTATATTAGCATAAGAGTATAGTTCAATAGCAGAAGAGAAGTAGGTTATATTAGCAAAAGAGTATAGTTCATTAGCAGAAGAGTAGTACAATCCTGCTCAGTGTGAGGCATGTGACTTGTTTTCCACATGTCCTAAATCTTGTGGTGAAAAAATCCCTTTCTCAAACTGCAGAACTGGAAGAGATCCACACTCAGGCACGCTGAATTGTGGGTCTTTTCAAATCCAGCACCAAAGCCAAGGAAAAGCTGTCGGAAATGCAGGTCAATATGGGACGAAAAGAACTAAAATGATCCAGGAGGTGGACACCAGGTGGAACAGTGTTTTTGCCATGCTGTACAGACTCTACAATATCAGAGAACCACTTGGTGCAGCTCTCACCACTCTGAGTACAGACTTGAGTCCCATCACTGCTGAGGACTATGAGACAATCCAACAGTGCCTTGCCGTTCCATCAAGCCACTGTGGAGTTGTCAGAAGAGAGAAGGGTGTCTGGATCAAAAGTCATTCCACTAATCAAAATGCTGAAGCACACTGTAGTGGGACAGTGTGCCCAGATGAGGCACAACGTTGGTGCCAAACTTGTTACGAATTTGAAAAACAGTTTGCTGGACAAGTTCACTCTCCTGGAGAAGATATCAACACTGTCTGTGGCAACACTGCTGGATCCCAGATTCAAAGCAGCGGGGTTCTGCAGTGCCACTTGTGCACAGGGTGCCACTGTGAGGCTGACCAGGGAATGTGCCCACTTCTTTGAATCCGATGTCTCAGAAGAATCTGCTCCACAGGATTCGGCAGTGACACCGGGTACCTTGGCTCAAGAAGCTGAGGACAACCTTTGGGCCCTGCTGGACTGCAAAGTGGGATCACAGCAGGTTACCGACCCAACTGCCAGTGCCACTGCGGAGGTTCAAGGGTATAGTGTTACCAATTTTATTGTTTGTTGCTGAATTACAATTGGTTGAATTAAATGACAATTATTTTTCACTGTAGAATTAATACAAGTACATTTCTTTCTATACAGGTATTTGAAAGAACCAAATGTCCCTCTGGACTACTGGGTCACACGAAAGGCCCTTTACCCTCAGCTATTTAAAGTGGCCATGCAGTTTCTGAGTACACCAGCATCCTCAGTGCCTTGTGAGAGGATCTTCTCCAAGGCTGGAGAAATTGTGAGCCTGAGGAGAAGCCGTCTGAAGCCAAGTACAGTCGAACAAATCCTGTTCCTGAATAAGAACTTATAAATGTTCTCAAATCAGACTGTTGCACCAACACATTCCCCTGAACCTTGTTATGGTACACTGCCTTTTTATATTGCACAAGCACACCCCCACTGTCCCCACAAGTATTCCCCTGATTCACAATTCATATCACAAATGTAAGGAATGAGACAGCTATATAAGCAGAGTGGTTGTGTAAGCTACCACTCTGTATCAGCAGTCATTTAATACTTCCATACACTTAAGCATTCTACCAACCTTATACTGTTTGCGGAACATTACAAAGTGTGGTGTAGACCAGTACATCACAGTAAAACATATTTATTGTATGAAATTTACACAGTTCTCAAATACACATGTATGGTTTTAATGAATTAACAAAAATTAGACCATCACGTAGCCTTACAAAAATGAACGACATTGAATAATTAACAAGGCAAAATTCCGCCAGAAACTACTGGTACATCGCATTCAGTTGGTTTAAACAGCTGCTATAATTTTAACTGACCACTAGATGTCCCTGTGCTCTACAATTTCAATGCGCCAATAATTAGGCTCTTTGGCTCGGCACAATCCGAAAGAAATCACCAAAGCTTCACAAGACATAGTTCGCCCATCCTTAAGGATGTGAGGTGGGGATGGACTCAAATGCACGAGAGTCCCGAGGCATACTGAAAACAAAGGGTTTTTATTCTCGAAAACGGGGGGACACAGATGGGTACTCACACAACGGGTAGTAGTAACAACAACAAGACAAAGACTGGACACAAAACAGGAACCTAAATACACAGAAACAAACAGGACACAGGTGAACACAATGAAACTGACGAGAACTGAACGAGACACAGGTGACGACAATGACAGGGAAACACTAGGACAGGGGAAAACTGAAACTGGGGGGGGCACGGCTGTGGCCGTGACAGGGAACTCTGTCCAAATATACAATAATGTTCACATTCAAATATTTCAGTAAAAAACAAATCTTTTTTTTTTCTTACCGTTACTAAAGGAAGTACAGTAGAAACACAGTATAAAATAATAGAACAGAAACAGTTTTAAAGTAATGCTTACAGTGAACAAAATATTGGTTTGTTGAAAGATGCGTATAATGGAGGCAACCGTTGACCACCTCAGCTTGGGTTGCACTCTTTCACCAGCCTCTCTAAGTGAAAGGCCGTGGTTGATTACATGGTCAATGATAGTGGTACGAAGTTCATCACTGACTACTGTTCTTGCAGCCCTTGGAATACCACCACCATGCATTCTAACACCTCTACCTTGCCCTCTCCTTGGTCCTGCTTTTATCCCCAGCCCCGCTCCTCTCACTGCACCTGCACCTACTTCTGCATCTCTCCCTCCATCTCTCACTGGGCCTGCTCAAATCTCCCTGGGCCCCTTGCTCTTCCTCATCCAAACATTACAGTGTTTGTATTTTTCTGTTTCCCAAAACATCACTCCTCAAAGTCCTTCTTTTATAGTAATTGAAGTAAATAACCCCTGCCACTGAGTCTAAGCTAGACTGGAATCAGCTGTGGTTGGCCCACTTTACCCAATATAAATTAGCTGTGTGTCCGTTTTTCAATTGTCTTCATTTTATTTTTTATTTTTTTCAGTTGAGAGATGTTGTTTTTGAACTAATATCATTGCATAAGCAGATGTTTTTATACTGTATCTAAGGTTTGGATAATTGTTTTTCCTATTGTGGGATATTGTGTGTTAACATTCGTAAATACTACACAAATAATCCATCATTTTGTTGGGAGGTATAGCTTGTCTGTTAAGACAATGTAAGCGTTGTGGAAATGTGTTCAGTGACTGCATATTGTGTGAAAAAGACATGAAATTTGTGAATTGTATGGCCAAAAAAGACTGATGCTGTGCTAATTGTGTTTAGAGTTTTGAAAATGTGACAACTGTTTGGACAAATGCTTGTTAGCGACTGAAAAAAACTGTAAAACAATTTGCATTTTGCACTACATTACAAAACTGTATCTGTACCAATTGTATCTCCTGTAATATTTGTATTTATATTGTAAATTACGGCAACTTATAACCCTTACCCAAAGGTATATTTTATTAAGCAATAAGCCCCAAGATGCTGATCTGCGCTGATTTTAGAACAGGTAAGGGGAGTTGTTAGGCAGGATGCGAAGCGGAGCTTATTGCTTTTTTTGTTACTACAAATATTTGATATGGTTTCATAAATAAAAACAATTACCAACTAAATAGTTTCATAATAAATTGTCATTCTTCCGCCACTACAAAGTATAGTTCCTACATAAATCATTGCCACGCAACAGCCAGATGGACACCTTTGCCGTATTTTTTAATTTGAAATATTTGATGCGCAGTAATATAAGGGATAATGCCCGACGAGGTGTCCAATATCACCTGATAATGGACGATGCGGAGGCGTGAAGCGTCCGACGCGCAGCGGAGTTCCCAATGCGAAGGGCATTATCCCGCTTGTACCATGGTTACTTGCCAACTATTTTTTTTTTTTACAAACATTAATTTATGTTTTCAGGCGTTTTGCAAAAGAAATCTAACGTTTTTTTACGTTAGCCAACTCTGATATTTTATAGTCCGCTCAGCTCATGGAACACTGGCTTTCCCTTGGCTGAGATATTAGCCTGAAAGCTAACGTTATGCTAGCAAGTTTTAAAGGCAATAACATTGTGTACGGTTGACAAACAGTAAATATAATTTTACAGTATGTTTGACAATAAGATTTGCTAGCTAACCAGCCATGTCACTGTCCCAAAATCAATATTTTCATGAACAAAGTAGCCTAGCCATAGTCTTGGCCACTGTCGCCGACCGCAGCCTGTAGCGAGTTGAATAGCAAATTGATGTGAGATGATCGCGTCAAAGTTGACATTATCTCCTAACAGTAAATATAATTTGACAATATGTTTAACATCAAGACTAGCCAGCTATCCAGCCGTGTCATCGTTCTCAAATCAATATCAATATTTTCACAAACAAAGAGGATCGCTGTGACAAAGTATCAGTAGGGGGCGGTGTAGCCTACTCCTTGAAGCTTTTTCATGAATTTATAGTGTTCTGTCCGCCAAAAGTTTATGCCAATGCTTGACTAGACTTGCCAGACTAGATGTAGGCTTGTATTGCAACAATGTAGCTGTCGGGTCTTTTCATAAGTAATATTTTTATTGCAAAGAAACATGTTATAATTATACAACAATTGCGCTACAATTGGCGCCAATGGAAATCATCGGTTATAAATGGAAAAAAATAAGAAGAACGGCCATTTTGCACCAGATCAGCATGGTGCACAGCAGGTAAACCATTTTGCGAGCAACAATTTTTTTTGTTTAAAATGAATTCGACGTTACCATTTATCGTGAAATTTGATAATGATAATGGCAATTCAGGTAAAAGGGCCTTGGAAGGAGGCTGTTTAGGGGGCTGGCCATGATAGGCACTGCTCTTCGGGGTGTTGGAAGACAAGATGTGGCTCCAATCTCTTCTCTCCCGCACCGACGGAGCCCATTAAGCCTGCAGGCTGCTCTCGCATCGGTGGCCAGTCACCGACATTATCTGGCGGCTCTCCAGGCCAGCATCCGAGAGCCGACCTACAGCGGTGCTGCGAAGGCTGTGGTTTGTGTAGACCCTTGAAAGACCCACCTGAAAGGTAGAGGGATAAGGATATTTAGCCCATTAACCTATATTTGGGGGATGGAGGGAGAAAATGTGGTCGCAAAATTAGACTGCCATGTCTTTATTAGACACGACAGACATTAGGCTATAGGCTAGGTTAAGAGTAAGCAAATAACCTCTTTGCTGATCTTTTCCAGCATGTTGCCTAGATAGTGGACACCCATCGGCTCCCGGCTGTACCATATGTCGGAGGTCATCATGCCACGTTTTGGGTGGAGGTAGAACGTTTTGGCATCAGATGGACATTTGGCGATGTATGCTTTAAAACTTTTGACCAGACACAGCAGATCTCTGGGCCTGGCAAACATAAAACCTCTCAGGTTTTCTTTGTCTGGGTCATTCGGGTCTTTGTGGTTTTTTGTTTCAGGATTGTATGCCAGGCTGACATATTCAACCCTATCCTCGTCTCTCTGGACGATGAAAGATGCCCCTGACAGCTCCCAGTTTCCTTCCCTGCCACGCCGAGCGAAACATAGTTGCACATCAAACCATACTTTTCAGACCAAGCCACGGGATATATCGGGAGACAGTGCTGGGTAATTTCTCATCTTCTCAAGATCGGACTCAGAAATGCGGGGATGGTGGAACCTTGTATCTTTACCTCTTTTCCTGTAACTCTTAACTATAGATTGAAACACCGCATTACTGCTCTTGAATCTTGTCTCAGTAATGATATTGAAAGCAGTTATATGACGGTTAATACCTGCCCTTAAACACCTTAGGCTGGCAAAGCTGTACTCCCCCCCTCCCTTGGCCTTGGTGGACTGGACAGAGGCGTACAATCCCCGCAGGGTCTCATTCAGCAAGTCAGCGCTGGAGTTTTCAAAGTTGGTGTTCATTTGTTTTTGTGAAAGGAAGTCCCTTAGTGTATTAATGGCCCATTTTGTAGTTTTTTTGGGTGTTCATCTCGTCTTTGTCTTCTTCTATTTGATTTAATTTTCCCGGTGTTATCTCCTTGTGCAGTTTCTTCCGTTTCTCTTCATTTTCTCTTTCTTGGGCTGCGCCCCAGTTCTCAAAGTTTTCATATTCTCCAAATAAATTAAACAAAATGTTGAAGTCACTCATTTTTGTAATATAGGCCAGAGTTTTAGTCGATTCGATATGTTAGTAGAGTAGCTAATTGTCAATACATTGTAAACAAAGGCTTGTAAATGGAAATTGTTGCTATGGTTACTCGTTTTAGACACAGGCTCATGATACTATGTTGCCAGCGGAATAATTTAGAACGGTGAAAAGACAGTTTTGCTGCAATGACGCAGTAGGTGTCCGTTATCACCCGATAATGGACACCCCTGCAGCCAGAATCAGAATCGAGTATTCACCCAGACCATGGTATAAGGAATTTTAAAGAATGTTATGAGGACAACCTGTAAAGTTATGCTGGATTTTACAACGGCATGGAACGCGATATAGCCAATCACAATCAAGGATGGGAACAACCAGTTTTAGAAGTTTGAGCTTAACATGAAATGTACTACTCATGTTCATGTACTACTGTCGAGTCAAACTGTGGGCTTAGAATTTCACTTGTGGGATTTTAAGAGAATTGTGTATACACGGGGGAAACAGGGGAAAAAAAATGGTGGTGACGCTTTCACTTTAAATCGGGAGCAGCAGATTAACAAGGCTGAAGTCAATCAAGATCAAATCAGCGCGACGCAGAGGAGGATATTAGGTGCCTAATTGGGCTCCAAGCAGGTACGAGAGAGTAATTGAAACGGCAGCAAACCGTGTTGCTGTTTGTGGAGTGTTGTGCGAGATCTGGGTCTACAAGTTTGGAGAGACAGCCGGTGAGAGAATGAACTTTAAATCTTACTTCCTCCTGCATCGTTGGTTTGTGTTTTTAGTCATTGAAATCAGTATTTTGCGCATGGTGGTGTTTGTGTACTGTTGTGTGCATTTTGCTGAAAACTTGTGTGGTTTGTTTGTCTTTGAAGGTTTTTTACCTATCTGCTAAATGGCCAATGGCTGAGTGACTAATGGAAATAAAAAGGAGAGTGGAAACATAGCTACTGCCTGGGACTCAGTCATTCAGCAACTCGAGTGGAATCTAGTTACCCACACCTCCATGTAGACAGCTCAGTCCCTTTTTCAAGTTGGGGAATAGCACAACCAAAAAACTCCGACAACTTGACAGTAAAAAACCGATCCCTGCGCTCGTGTCCAGGAAGGCCGACTTCATCCAGGTAAAGCTGGAAGAAGAGGGCAGACGACAGACGAGGACTGTCCCCCAAAATCCTCCCATGCCCTCAATCAAATTAAAGCCAACATCTCTCCCCAAGTTCTCTGGCATTAAACGGGATTTCTATAGGTGGAGAAAAGATTGGGAAGCGCTGCAAAGGCAAGGTGAGCCCACAGGTTCACGAGAGGTCAAGAAATTCCAGTTGTTGGACAGTTTGGATGACAGAATCACCCGAGACCTCAGGCTCACCACCTACAACACAGCAGAAGATGTTTTCCGCATCCTTGGAAATCGCTATGGAAACCAAACTTCTATCGCCATTGAGATTGTGGAAGAATTGCAGAAAATGCCAGCTGTTAGGAGTCACCAGCCACGAAAGATAGTGGAACTGATTCAAACAGTTGAAAAAGCATTGCAAGATCTGAGTGACCTGGGAGACACAGGGGCGATCAAGAATCCATTGGTCACAAAGTCTATTGAGTGTAAGCTTCCGGAAAGTCTGAAGAAGGAATGGCTTGTCTATGTGGCTGACGGTCGAAATGCTGTGCTCCCAAACAACCGATTTGACGGTCTGCTGGCCTTCCTGAAGGGGCAAGAGAGCATTTACGAACAACTCGAGCAACTGAAGGATGAGGAGCCAAGAGAAGGAGCAAGATCGGAGCCAAGACACGCTAGAACAAAAGCCACCAAGTCTGAGGGTGCCCGTGCAGGATGTGTCATCTGTGGCGACCCAAAGCACAGGACAAAGCTGTATTTCTGCAAGCAGTTTCGGGACCTAAAGCCAGCAGGGAGGAATGCTGCCGTAAAGGATCTAGGGGCATGTGAGAGGTGCCTTGAAATCCATGATGACTTGGCATTCTGCAAATCCACCTTTCTCTGCAGGCATCCAGACTGCAAGGCTGGACGTGGCCCTGAACATCACCACTACCTGTGCCCCAATGCTGATACAGAGAGCAGTGCTGGCCAGAAAAGAGGTGGACGCCATCCTGGGGAAGGAAAGCAGGAGTACACTGCTGACCAGGAGGACTTCATAAGAAATCTCTCCCCAGAACTCGCAAAACAGTGCCGGGATGCCTTCTCGAACGCCGCCTCAACCCTAAATGCAGTGACCAAACCATCAGGCCTTCTCATTGAAGGTGGTCTACAAGAGTTCCCGGTCATAATGATGCTTCTTGAAGTAACAGCCAATGCTGGGCAGAGGATCGGGACCTTGATCGACCTGGCGTCAGACACAAACTATATCACCCACAAAGCTGCAAGCAAGCTGAACCTCAGAAGCGAGGAAATCACTCTTGTTGTCCATGGGGTCGGGGGAATGAAGGTCCACGTAGAGACAAAGAGGTACTTGTTAAAAATCAGAGTGGAGACTCCGAGAGGCACCCTTCAATCCCACCAGTTGGTCTGCTATGGACTGGACAATATCGCAGAGGTCTACAAGGGGGTAACAGCAAGACAACTGCAGAAGTTCTTTCCTGACATCCCAGCCGATCAGCTCACAAGACCTAAAGAGATCAGCTTGCTGATAAGTCACAGAGAGGGTAAGCTGGCGCCTCAGCGAATTCGAGTTGTTGGAGACCTCGTGCTGTGGGGCGGACCACTGGGGAAGACCGTTGGGGGCACTCACCCAGACCTGTTTGAGAACATCGCCGTGTCAGCCCATACATCCAACACTCGCTTCGCCAGGTCAATGAGGACCGCCGCCATTAAGTATGAGGAACTCCCCGCCAGGATCCCAAAGCAGCAGCCAACAAACAGTCTGATCTGCCAGGATATCCAGGAGTCAATCGCCTTCACAACCGGCCGAGACTTCCTGGAATGGTGGAGATGGGACAGTATTGGCGCTGCCTGCGATCCAAGGTGTGGGGGCTGTCGGTGTGGAAACTGCCAGCCAGGTGGCAAAGAAATGACTCTTGCTGAAGAACGGGAACTCGAGGTAGTGAGAGACGGGCTCACGTACGTCACAGGTGACTGCCACAGCAAGGATCCGCACTGGCATGCCAAGTACCCCTGGATAGAAGACCCAGTTTCGCTCCCGAGCAACAGGGGAGCTGTTGAGGCCACCTTCCTCAGAACGGAAAAACATCTTGCCAAAGATCCCAAATGGAAAGCTGCCTATGCTTCCCAGGTCCATGACATGGTCACTAGAGGGGCGGCAATCAAGCTCTCCAAAGGTATGATTACCAACTGGAACGGCCCGATATGGTACGTCAGTCATCTCATCGCTCCAAATCCACACTCAGTCACAACGCCAGTAAGGCTTGTCTGGAACAGCAGCCAAAAATTCAGAGGTGTGAGCCTGAATGACATGCTGATGAAGGGTCCAGACGTCCTCAACCCGATCCGTGCGGTCCTCCTGAAGTTTCGAGGTGGGGTGTACGCTGCTTTGGGTGACATAAAAAAGATGTACAACGCTGTCTGGCTTGAGGACCGTGAAGTGCACCTCCACAGATTCCTGTGGCGAGACTCTGAGGATGAGGAACTGGGAGAATATGCTATCACATTGGAGACAAGCCAGCGGGATGCATCGCACAGCTTGCAATGCGAGAGACCTCCAACCTACCTCAGTTCATGCACCTTAAGGAGGAGCGCCGGGTACTCGAGCAGGACAGCTATGTCGATGATGTCCTGACATCGCAAAATGACTTTGGCCGCCTGAGAACCATCACTGCAAATGTGGAGAACATCCTGAAGGCTGGAGGATTTCAGCTCAAGCCATGGGTATTCTCTGGGCAAAGTGGGAGGCAGGAGCCTCATGACGAGCCAGATGGCAGAGCAAGAGCCAAAGAGGGAACCTTGGTCCTCCCAAATCAAATGGGGGATGACGACAATAAGGCACTCGGCCTTGGCTACATTGTTGAGGAAGACAGGCTTCATGTCATGACTTCCATAAATTTCTCAAGGAGAAAGCAAAAGATGCGGCTTGGTCAGAACCTCCTGCAAGAACAGGTTAGGCCTCAGACCCCAGATCCTCTGACAAGGAGGGAGTTGCTCAGTCAGGTGGCTGGTTTGTATGATCCAAGCGGCCTGGTGACGCCTGCAAAGCAGAAAGGGGCTATCCTGGTGCGCCGAGCATTCCAGGAAGCCAAAAGCAAAAGTTGCCCAGCTAAAGAGACATGGGACACAGCGCTCTCAGAGGGGCTCAGGGAAGATGCAATTGAGCTTTTTGAACAATATGTCCAGCTCGGCAAAGTCAAATTCACCAGGGCTCTAACTCCTTCATGCCATGCCGGTGAGCCGTGGGCAATTACATTCTCCGATGGGAGCGAGCATGCCTATGGAGCAGTGATGTATCTGAGGTGGAGCTCTGACCAAAATCCCATCATCAAGCTGGTGGAGTCCAAGGCCAAACTGACCCCCTTGGATCAGAAGGGAGATGCTGTGAAATCAGAGGTATGTGGAGCAGTGTTTGCGTCCCGCCTGAAGAGGTACTTTGAGATGCACAGCCGAATCAAGATTGGAAAGTGGTTCCATTTTGTCGACAGCCAGACCATCCTTGGTGCAATCCAAAGAGAGAGCTATGGCTATCAAACTTTTTTTGCAAATCGGATAGGAGAAATCCAAAGCAACTCACAAGTCCAAGACTGGTGGTGGATCCCTGGTCCGCAGAATATTGCAGACCTAATCACGAGAGGAGGCGGGCCTAAACATCTTGACGAAGACTCAGAATGGCAGAATGGTCCAAAGTTCCTGAGCTTTCCTGTAAGTGAGTGGCCGATCAAATCAGCAAAGGAAATTGCTACTGCTGCCAGAGAGAGTATCGACAAGCTGCAAAAGAAAGCCTTTGTTGCTGCTCTGACGAGGGCCCAGGCAATGAAGCCAGGGCGGAAAGAGGACCATGTTGAAGCAGAACAACAGAGACCACCCACAGGGTCAGCTATCCAGAGCCTTGTGGACATCAAACGGTTCAGCTGTCTAACCAGACTTGTTAGGACCATTGCTTGGATCTGGAGGGCAGCCAAAAGGTTCCTTGGACCAAACCGGACCCTGAACAGGTCAAAGTGGGAGGGGGTCCCTTTAACCGGAGTCATCTCTGTCTGGGAAAGGAAAGATGTGCTGCGGGACCCTTTCCTTGCTGCACAGGAGGGCGCCAATTTCCCAAGCACTACAACAGACAGGCTTGTGGTCTACAAAGAACAGGACTCTGGGCTCGTTGTCTGTGGTGGAAGAGTGCAGGGTTTCAAAGGAGACAGTGCCGCCATTCCCCTCTTGCCTTGCGACTCATGGATGTGTACATTGCTAGCTCGTGAGTCTCATAGTGAGGGTCATGACGGAGTGGCTGGAACCCTGCTCAAGATGAGAAGAAAGGCCTGGGTTGTAAGAGGAAGGAGGATAGCCCAAAAGGTCGTTGACAGCTGTCTAGTCTGCAGGAAGGCAAAGGCAAGGAAGTGCCAACAAGTGATGGGTGACTTGCCGCCTGAGAGGACTGAACCTGCAGCACCTTTTGAATATACCTCGGTGGACCTTTTTGGACCCTACCAGGTGAAGGATGATGTAAGGAAAAGAGTGACCCTGAAGGTCTGGGGTGTGGTTTTCTGTTGCATGGCCAGCAGAGCCATCCACACCGAACTAGCAAGCTCTGTGTCCACTGAAGCGTTCCTGATGGCCTACCAAAGGTTCACAGCAATCAGGGGGCATCCGAGAAAGGTCTGGTCAGACCCAGGTACTAACTTTGTGGGTGCGAAGCCAGTCCTGGAAGAGCTGTACAGATTCTTGGACAGCCAGAACAAGTCTGCCTTGGAGGAGACTGCTGCGAAGAATGGAACTACGTGGGCGTGGAAGATCCATCCTGCTGATTCCCCACACAGGAATGGTGCTGCAGAAGCTGCTGTGCGCATCGTGAAGAAGGCGCTCCAGAGTCTTGGGAAGGAGGCTGCATTGAGTTACAGTGAGTCTCACACAGCTCTGTACTTGGCAGCCAACCTCGCAAATGAGCGGCCAATTGATGCCAGGATTCAGAGCCAGGAAGACTGTATTCAGTATGTAACACCAAATTCCCTCTTGCTTGGACGGGCTTCTCAAAGTGGAGACGTCAAGACCTTTGACTTTACCAGCAATCGGAAGTAACCAAGTTCTGGAAGAGCTGGAGTCAATTGGCGGGTCCCAATCTTTTTGTGAGAAGCAAGTGGCACACCACAGAGAGGAACATCGCTGTTGGGGACATTGTCTGGCTGTGTGACCAAAACGCAATGAGGGGACAGTTCAAGCTTGGCAGAGTCATCAGCGCCAATCCAGACAGCAAAGGCATTGTGAGGGATGTGAATATCAGAGTCTTCCCAAGCTACAGTGTTCCTGTGATAAGGGCTGGATGCGCAAAGGAACCAAACCCTGAAGGACGAAACTTGAAGGTCCAAGCTACTGTCCTTCACAGGGATGTCCGGCGACTGGTCGTCCTGTTGCCTGTTGAAGAACAAGTGGGTCACTAAAGGGAGACTTGAGTTTTCCCAACTGAGTTTGACTTGGAAGTGGCGACCTTTCTCAGTATGTCTACAGGAAAGATCGAGTGGGAGGTGTCGAGTCAAACTGTGGGCTTAGAATTTCACTTGTGGGATTTTAAGAGAATTGTGTATACACGGGGGAAACAGGGGAAAAAAAATGGTGGTGACGCTTTCACTTTAAATCGGGAGCAGCAGATTAACAAGGCTGAAGTCAATCAAGGTCAAATCAGCGCGACGCAGAGGAGGATATTAGGTGCCTAATTGGGCTCCAAGCAGGTACGAGAGAGTAATTGAAACGGCAGCAAACCGTGTTGCTGTTTGTGGAGTGTTGTGCGAGATCTGGGTCTACAAGTTTGGAGAGACAGCCGGTGAGAGAATGAACTTTAAATCTTACTTCCTCCTGCATCGTTGGTTTGTGTTTTTAGTCATTGAAATCAGTATTTTGCGCATGGTGGTGTTTGTGTACTATTGTGTGCATTTTGCTGAAAACTTGTGTGGTTTGTTTGTCTTTGAAGGTTTTTTACCTATCTGCTAAATGGCCAATGGCTGAGTGACTAATGGAAATAAAAAGGAGAGTGGAAACATAGCTACTGCCTGGGACTCAGTCATTCAGCAACTCGAGTGGAATCCAGTTACCCACACCTCCATGTAGACAGCTCAGTCCCTTTTTCAAGTTGGGGAATAGCACAACCAAAAAACTCCGACAACTTGACAACTACTGTATCATTGTTCCAACTTTTGTTATAATTGTTTTGACAATTAGGGGCCGGAGTGTTGGAGCCATTGGAGCCATAACCAGTCTGTTGGCATTTATTCACTTCAATGTAAAACCAAACAAGATGCACAGAAAAAAATGGTCCAGTTTGCCTGAAGGCAAAGACCTTTTATTGGTGCTGTGTGTAGGCCTGTCTTTAGAACTACCACTGCCTGGACCACACTGGCCGCGGAGCATCTTTGTCTGTGTGATTCATTCTCACCTCAACAGACATTTTCTAACCTGTATCCAGACAGTGCAAGCTTGCACAGCGCCGTTATTTCTGAGTGTTTTTGCAGCATACAACCGGACCCGGTTTCGCATCCATTATGTACATTATTATACAGCAGCAACACACACGTCTCACAAACATACACACATATACCCTCTCAGATCCACATACACCCTCTCTCTCACACACACACACACACACACACACACACACACACACATGCTCTCCCATGCAGTACACCCTCTCTCACACACATAAACCCTCAGACACATCATCTAAAATTGTATTTATTGTGTGAACTACAATGATCAGATAGATGTAGAGTATTGTAACACTGTTACAAACAAAATTGTTAAATAAATAAGTATTTACACATTTGTCTTCTGCAAAGCAAACATAGCTTTCTAAATATACACAGTTTAACAAACTTCTGAAAAGCTTCATGATAAAATGAACGCGCATAATAATCATACAGGTCTGGCTCTTCCAAGAACTGATGTATAAAACATTGCAAGGCACCTTAACTGAAGAATGGATATGTTTAGTAACAACCACAAGCTGGTGTTCCCTTCGTTGTCATCAGATAGGGCTTCCACTAAAGAGCTCAGTTATCTGAAAAGAAAGTAACAAGGTTATGAGCGTTGGTGTGTGAATCCTTTCTGTGTGTGTGTGTGTGTGTGACCTCACCTCGACACTCATATCTGAGGTCTGAGAAGAGGACGTGTTCTTGAGAGAATACAAACAGTCCCAGTCGGCCTCCAGCCAGCGTGAGGTCATAAACTGGGCCAGAGTCCACCATGATGTCCCTGCCATCATACACCACCACCCTGGGAACACAACCACAACTCAACCCCAACACTATATACCACATGCCCCTAGAGAAACACACACAACAGACCATTTTGAAAAGACCATTTTGAAACATAACCCCACAGAAACCTCAACCACAACATCAAGTGACTAAATCAAAACAACTCGACCCCAAACTCGATCCAGCCACGACCTCTTGTGGTATACCTACCGGATGAAGCCAGTCTTTGGCCGGTGGATGAGGTGCAGGCGGTAAGCTGTGTAGTCCCTCCAGCCAATGTTGTTGGGGTCGTGCCATAGTGTACGGACCTGAGAACCACACACACACACAGTCAGACTGACCCGTTTAGAACTCAAGCTGTGGATGAACATGGTGTCTCCCATCTGGGTTATGCAGAGAAGTGTAGAATAGATGCACATTTCACATGGACTATGCATGTCACCCAAGGACCATAGAGTAAACAGGAAGTAGTGGGGACGTCACCTGATGGCGGGTGTTGCCAGTATGCCACAGGGCGTTGCGAAGGCCCCTGCCTGGGCCGGAGGTGGAGTTGACCACCTTGATGGAGACGCCAGCGGAGCCGAAGGCACGAGAAGGCTTCTTCTCCCAGTAGGCCTGAGACAGCTACCGAAAGTGCCGCACACAGACGGGTTAGGTGAGAGTGAGTGTGTGTGTGTGTGTGTGTGTGTGTTTCACGTCGGACTCACCTGTTTCCACATCACCACGTAGAAGCGTCTGCTGGACTGGTAGGCAAACACCAACCCTGCGTAATCATCATCTCTATCTGTGTTCACGTAGAAGGTTGCACTGAAGTCTACCGCGTTGAACTTATCAAAGCCTACACACACACACGCATGGACGAACACAGGCAAACACATGGAGAGAGACACACATAGACACAGATACAACACATATTACATTGTATGCGATTACAGTGCCCCAGGTTTGAATATTCTATAAAAGCTCAGACATTGATTCTACCGTCACAGCTCTAAGACAGAAGTCTTATTCTTGGTAAAGTATTAGGCAGTGTATTGGGGGGTCTCACTGAGGGCGATGCCAGGGTCTGAGTTGGCAGTCTGCAGCAGTTCTGTCCCCTCACTACGGATCACCCAGAGCGGGTCTGACTGGGCCGTGCCCCGGGGGTCCAACAGCACCGACTGGAACTTCCTGAAATCGGTGGCTCCAATGTCACTGTTTTCAGGACACGGGTCCAGAGCGTCTGGGATGCTGTCGTTGTCAAAGTCATCCTGGCAGGCATCTCCGCGACAATCCCCTGAGAGACAGAGAGAGGCGTGGAGGGATGGAAAGAGACAGGTGGAGGAAGTGAGAAAAAGTAGGAGAGGTGGAGAGAGAATGCGGTACGGTAGAGTGTGAATGAAGTGTGAGGGTGGGCACAGACAGAAACAAAGAATGAAATCAGAGAGGAAAAGATTATAAGAAGGGGAAAAACAGGGAAGGAAAAGAGAAGGAGGGGAAATTCAGAGAGAGTGAGGGCATAAAATAACAGAATGCTCAGAAGTAGGAAGGGAGAGGGAACAAGGGAGAGGGAGGAGGGGAGAGTATAAGTAAACAGTGTGACCTTGAGACCTTGAATGTGTTCTAGTTTACTGACCATCCACGTCCAGCTGGTCTGGGTTCGGCACCAGTCTGCAGTTGTCACGGTCGTCAGGGATACCGTCATTGTCATCGTCATGGTCACAGGCATCGCCCTTGCCGTCTTTGTCATGGTCGACCTGGTTGCTATTGGCGATGTATGGGCAGTTGTCTAGAGAATTCTGATGGCCGTCCTCGTCAATGTCATCGTTGTAATCACACTTGTCCCCGACCAGGTCGCTGTCAGAGTCAGTCTGCACACACAAACACAACAGAAGTAATTATCTTTCAGTCTTAACAAGCCCACCTGTATCATCCACTGCTGCAGGTCAGTAGCCAGCGTGTGCGTGTGTGTGTTTACCTGTGAGGGGTTGTGGAGGAGGGGACAGTTGTCACACTGGTCTCCCACTCCGTCCAGATCAGTGTCCTTCTGGTCTGTGTTGTACACCAGAGGACAGTTGTCGTGCCCATTCAGCATCTCTGGACACGCACACACACATGCACACACACACAGTAGTACATATTAGTAGTTGTACTGGGCTTAAAAAGATGCAAACAGTAACAACATAGATGCCCTCTGAACAAAAATGTCCCACACAACACTTTTGATGTCCATAAGGTTCATCATAAAAACCCCTGTCAGGTGAGAAAGAACAAACTGAGGGTTCTATCAAGACCAGAGCAGGATTCTTTATGATCCCCCAATCCCTCCTCCTATAGAAATATACTAATTTCCTTTTCGCATGGGCCCCCAGCTACCAGCTCACCAACTGTGATGAGCATCTTGCAACCTTCTCCATTCATTACCAGATTTAGGGTTAGCCATAGCCTGCATTGGTTAGCATCTAGCCAACTACCATTTCCATCCATGTCAATGCTGCAGAGTAAGTGTTAGCTTTAGCCGTGACCAGCTCAGGTTAGCATCTAGCCAACTACCATTCCATCCATGTCAATGCTGCAGAGTAAGCGTTAGCTTTAGCCGTGACCAGCTCAGGTTAGCATCTAGCCAACTACCATTCCATCCATGTCAATGATGCAGAGTAAGCGTTAGCTTTAGCCATGACCAGCTCAGGTTAGCATCTAGCCAACTACCATTCCATCCATGTCAATGCTGCAGAGTAAGCGTTAGCTTTATCCGTGACCAGCTCAGGTTAGCATCTAGCCAAGTACCGTCTCCATCCATGTCAATGCTGCAGGCGTCCCCCTCTCCGTTGGCGTCCGTGTCTGTCTGCAGGGGGTTGGGTTCGAAGGGGCAGTTATCACAGCGGTCCCCCACCCCATCCCGGTCTGAGTCAAACTGCCGAGGGTTGTACACCAGTGGACAGTTGTCCTGGGGAGAATGTATGCACATACACAAGGTAAACATTAGGCCTACTGTACCTATTCAATCAATCATCTCTTTTTTTTACAGTCAGAATCCCAATACCGAGGTTACATTTTCATTTTTTGTCATTCAGCAGTGAAAGGGATCAGAACAACAAGGAACAGAAGTTTTACCAGTGTTTCAGTGGTCAGGCACTATGTATTTACTAAACACAGTGCAAAGTAGGCTCGGTGAACCTAATGTATGAACTACATGTATAGTACAGTAGTCCATAGTACAGTGCAGTAAAGTCAGTGTCATGTCAAAAGTGCAACATCAAACTATTTTGGGGGTGCAGTCTCTTGATACTCTTGAGTCTCCTGGTACAGCAGGTGGTACACACACACACAGGCTTACCCTCTCGTCAATGATGTCATCATTGTCATCATCAGGGTCACAGGCATCCCCGTAGCCATCCTGATCACGGTCTTCCTGCCCCGAGTTTGGCATGATGGGACAGTTATCCTACAGCCAATCAGATTCCACGTTAAGGATCCTCCACCCAACCAGGATACAGCTTAGATATTCATGTGTGTGTGTGTGTGAACACACGTGTGTGCGTGTTACCTCCTGGCAGTGGTACGTAGCGTTCAGATGACATGTCAAGCTGTGATTGGGCCATCCGTCCAGGTCGGAATCTTCGCCACACAGGAAGCCGTCTCCGGCAAAACCCACAGCGCACACACAGCGGTACATGGGCTGTGAGGACAGCCCCAGGTACACACACCTGGCGTGCTGGTGGCACTTGTGTGTATTGTCTTTGCAAGGGTTGTAGGGCTCACACACCTACATACCCACACCAAGTATCAGGCTTTTAAATGACTCTGCGTATGATGTCACTGCCAAACTTGCATTCACGGTTACATAGTGGCCAACACACATACACACTCACACGCACGTCTACCTGTTTGTTGGTCTTGGCAGCGTGCAGTCCGAGGCCGTATGGCTGTGATCCTCGGTAGCGAGGCGGGCAGGGTTGACAGTGGAACCCCGGCTCGGTGTTCACACACTCCGTCACGCACACCCCCTGGACGTCACACTGTGGCAAGAGGCGGACACAGGCACATGTGGTTGGACACGGTCTACTCTGGCCGGCACGCGTGTACCGAGCACGTCCCCGTGTGTGTCGCGTGACGTGGCCGGTCACCTCATTGACGTCCTTGCAGAACGAACCGTTTCCGTGGTAACCCAGTGGACAAGGTCCACACTCCCACGATCCATCGCCGTGGGTGGCGCAGTCCACCCCTGGGAAGCATGGCCTGGATAGACAGCTGTCTGGAAGACACACACACACAGGTAGGATGAGGACGCGGCGTCTGACGTTCCAGGGGTCAGAGGGGGCGAGAGGTGCAGAGGTTACAGGTCACCAATGGGACAGGCGTCTCTGTTGCAGGCTGCGTAGTCCACCGAGTCTCCGACACACTTCCTGCCCCCGTGCTGAGGGCTGGGGTTCGAACAGTCTCGCTGGCGGCTCGACAGTCCGCCCCCACACGACACCGAGCATTCTGTCCACGACGACCAGGAAACCCAGCCTCCGGCAACTACACACAGTCATGAAAACACTCACCAAAAGACACACGCATCACATGTTCTTCAGTTCCACAGCAGCAGCAACTGTCTATGTGTGTACTGTCGATGGGACACGTGCGTGTATGCGTGCGTGGCGACCAGCTTGTGTCCGTGTGTGTACTGACTGGGGCACGGTGTGTCGTCGCACGGCTGCATCTCTTTGGTTTCACCCACGCAGTCTAGGCCCCCTCGCTGAGGAGGGGGGTTGTCGCACAGGCGCACACGCGTGATGTTCCCCTCGCCACACGTCAGGGAGCACGCCGACCACGGAGACCACAGTCCCCAGCCTCCGTCCACACGCACTACACGTCACACATACTGACACTGTGATACTGGTCACGAGTTCACGTCTCTGTTCCCACAGACTGGCGTGTGTGATGTGTGTGTGTTGTGTGCGTCCTACCTTTGCGGTCACACTTTACCAGGGAGCAGCTACGTGTCTGGAGGGAGGGCCCGGAGCAGGACGTGATGACATCATCGCAGGAACGCCCCCTTTGTTGCGCTCCACGCCCACAAGTGACAGAACATTGTGTCCACTCTGACCACGGGGACCAGCCGTCCTCACCGCCTTGTGCTGCACACACACAGACACACACACAGACACACACACAGACACACACACAGACACAGACACACACACACACACAAAGACACCCACACAGACACACACACAAACAAACACACACACAGAGACATATAGACACACACACAGACACACACACAGACACACACACAGACACACACACAGACACACACACAAACAAACACACACACAGACACATATAGACACACACACACAAAAGTGCTGTAGTATGTTTGTACCAATAAAAAATGGCCCCAAATTAAGAAGTAGATTTCAACACAGAACCCTTCTCAGTTCTGGAACGACAGGTCCAGCAAGGCATAAACAGGATTTTTCATTAGACCATGCGAATCCGCAGATGAGACCGATGATGCTAATGATTGATGAGATGGAAGCATTGGGTGGGAAGGTTAGTGCAATACACTCACCTGAACACTGGGGGCAGCACTCGCCCTCAGTAAAGGAGAGGCTTGAACATGACACGGCAGGGCAGGACACCTGTCTGCACACCACCTCCCCTTCCTACACACACACAAACACACACACACGTAGAGGGATGTCTAGGAGGCTTCATTAGACATTAAGCATTATAACTCTGGACTAGCCTCATGAAGCATATCCTGTGGCTGAAGAAATATTACATTTAGTCATTTAGCAGACGCTCTTATCCAGAGTGTCTTACAGTAAGTACAGGAACATTCCCCCGAGGCAAGTAGGGTAAAGTGCCTTGCCCAAGGTCACGTCATTTTTCACGGCCAGGAATCGAACCGGCAACCTTCTGATTACGAGCTCGATTCCCTAACTGCTCAGCCACCTGACTCCCCCCTGACCCCACTATATAAATATAGTGGTGTGTGAGACTGCCAGCAACAGTAGAGCTGTATGTGAGAGACTGACCTGACAGCTACAGTAGTGCTGTGTGTGAGAGACTGACCTGACAGCTACAGTAGTGCTGTGTGTGAGAGACTGACCTGACAGCTGCAGTAGTGCTGTGTATGAGAGACTGACCTGACAGCTGCAGGTCGTGCAGCTGTCCAGCTCCCAGTCATCGTCCTCCGGATACACGCGGCCGTCCTGCACACACTCAGACCCCTCCTCCTCCCTGCTGCCCGGGCTGCTGCTGTTCCCCAGCTCCTGCAGGGAGATGCGGATCTCCTCGTTCTCCTCCGTCTACACACGCACACACATGCGCACAGGCACACCCATGCATGCACACAGACATACACACATACACGCTCTCACACACACATGCATACACACACACAAACAAACACAAAGCCCCCCCCCCCCCGTTTTTACATGAGCGTTTAGCCTGAGCCGGTTGTAAACTACTTGTATGATGTGTGTGTTTGTCCTACCGCTCTCTCCAGGTCCTTAAGCAGGCTGCTGGTAAGGGCTCGAAGCCCATGCAACTCAGTGAGCACTGTCATCAAGTCCTCGCACGAATGATGACACATCTCCGAGGCCACGCCCCCTACCCCAGCAGTCGCTCCCTCTGCAGTACAAAGAAGAGGAGCGTGTGAGTGTAAGGTCTGCGTGTGCGTGCGTGCGTGCGTGTGAATACTTGTTACCTGAGGTAAGGGCGTCTGCACACAAAAATAACAGGAGCCAGGAAAAACTACCCAGCAGACTCATGCCTACAGAAACACATACACACACATACAAACACACACTCACCCATACACGCACATACACACACACATACACGCAAACAAGGATACATTGACACACTCACACAGACACAAACACACAAATAAATGAACACATGAACATTGATATTAATATGACAAGCACTTACGCTATTAAAATAATGACTCAGTGGCATTATTTTTACCATTAAATCTTCCTTCTTCCAAGTGTCTTAGGCAGTGAGTCAGTCACTTAACCAGTTAGTCATTTAGTCAGTTATCCAGGCAGTCAGCCACTTACGGTTACTTAGTAACCATCAAGCAGTCATTTCAAGTAGTCAGTCAATCAAACAGTCAGAAAATCATTTAGTCAGTCAGTTAGTCATTAGGCAGTCAAAGAGTTGGTCGTCAGTCAGATCGGTCAGTGTGTTAGTGAAGGTTGAGGCTGCTAGCCTTTGCTAGGGGGCTGCTCTCCAGCAGCAGTCATCTAACAGTTGTCAAAACTCACCTGGATAAAGGATCATCAAGACCTCAGGCTGTCAGTCAAACACAACAAGGACACGGACAACAGACAGAAATCCAACCGACCTGCACGAGCTACAGCTCTGGTTTGACTGAAGCCTATTTGTGTGTGTGTCTGTGTGTGTGTGTCTGTGTGTGTGTGTGTGTGTGTCTGTGTGTGTGTCTGTGTGTGTGTGTCGGACCGGAATGGGACCCATATATTACCCGTCTGTCTGGCGATGAGCAGACCTGCATATCTCCCACAGAGAATCCCAGCTGGAGCGAGAGAGCAGTGGGTGTGGGTGTGTGTCTGTGTGTTCATGTCTGGATGCAGATTTCCCAGACACATCATTTACACACACACACCCCTCCCCTCAGTCTCTCTCTTTCTCTCTCTCTCTCTCTCTCTCTCTCTCTCTCTCTCTCTCTCTCTCTCTCTCTCTCTCACACACACACACACACACACACACACACACACACACACACTCACAGACACACATACAGGCTCATGGCTACATATTTTGTCCAGTGCTTGAAGAAGAGTAAAAACAGGGACTTTCCTCTAAATCACCCGTTGCAATCACGCGCATGGTGTATGTGAGACCTGTTTGGAAGTCTCCGCTTCACAAGTGAGCTAGATCCTCAGGCTAGAACAACATCTCCAGCAGCCTCGTCTCCCACCCACAGGGACCCCCTCTCTCCGCCTTACTCTCCTTCTCTCTATCTCTCTCTATCCTTGGGCCCTAAAGTATTCTACCTTTCTCCTTTGGGATTCCCACCATTCTGTCTTTCCCTCTCTCTCTCTCTCTCTCTTCCTTCCATCTCTCTCTCTCTCACTCCATTCCCTCTCTCTCTGCCTTCCCTCCCACCCTCTCTCTTTCCAGTGGGATCTCGCAGTGCCCTGGTGCAGTGTTCTATGTCCCTAGCTGAATAATCCTGCATCACTTTTTCCATCTGTAGATTCCGCTTGTGTAATAATGACTCCTACAGATGTTCAACAAACACACACACACACACACACTCTGGAACTTCACCATGAACAACAAATCGAAGCCGAGTTTGAACTTCTATTTCAAGGAATCCCTCTCAATTACATTGGTTTTAAAAAGTGTGGCACCAAGAGAGAGGGAAAAACAGGACTGAAGGGTCTGTACAGGTCTGTAGTCTCCTACAAGATAAGGTCTGAAGTAGATATGGACAGGAGCGAAAGCAGGCTACCTTGGGAAAAGAATTAGACATGTACTGAGGCAGAGACATGGACTGAGGCAGACACATGGACTGAGGCAGAGACAAGGACTGAGGTAGAGACAAGGACTGAGGCAGAGACATGGACTGAGGCAGAGACAAGGACTGAGGCAGAGACAAGGACTGAGGCAGAGACATGGACTGAGGCAGAGACATGGACTGATGCTTAGTGAGACATGGACTAAGACAGTCCAGCTAAATTCTCTCCAGCCCTCTTCTGTGCCACAGTAAAACGGGTCACCTAGTGTTGTGTTATCAACTTTGCTTCCCCGTAGTTGATTATCTGTTCCTTCCCCAGCATACAAATAAAGCTCATTGAATTACCACAGACTTAAATTAAATGGATTGACATGGAAGGGGTACATGAAGGATGGCAGAGGAAACAGGTACGTGTAGGTTTGGCAGAAGGGGGAGACTAGCAATGTCATTGTTAATCAAGCCTCATATTACATCAATCATTCAGATAGATACTGTTGTGTGAGTGTGTATGGTGGTAGTGTTCAGGTGTTAAGGTAGCTTTGCAAGGAAGGGGGAAGGGAACTAATCTTGTTAGCTGGCTATCCTGTTAGTGTCTCCATCTTTACAGATTAACCTCTTAATACACTCACACTGCTAGCTGGGATTTGTAGTTGAGAGGACGTAGGATACAAAAAGACGTTATAACACTTGCAGATATCTATCACTACAGACGTATCTGTGTTTGCGTCATGCGTTCCGTGGAAAGGCGCGATGTGGACACAAACGGCCAAGGTGTAACAGAGCAGCAGGGATGCAGGTTGCAAGGTCACGGGCAAACGAGCTTGCACTTAGCCTTTATTTTAATTAGCGCGTGACACACTTTTTCTTTTGTCCTGTAGGATCTCGAACAGGGATTATGCTGAGTAAGACTTGGAGCTTCGAGGGAAGCAAAAAAAGCCCCTTTGAGTCACTCCGTCAAAAACTGTAGGAATATCTTTCAAACGACGATGACGAACCAGGCCGACCCCCCTGACTTCATCCCTCAGAAAGAGATTGTTTACAACGGCCTGCTGCCGTACGCAGACCGTCTGGACGAGGAGGCTACTCGGCTACTGGCCGAGATAAAGGCGAACCTGGCCCGGGCAGTCATGGTCAGAGAACTCTGGCCCGGTGTCTCTTTCTGGACAAGGAAACTATTCGCGTAAGTAGTTGCGTGGATGCTAGTGTAACCTCCATCATTTGTAGACTGCTGTATAAATTAAGACTAAATGTGTAATTTGAATCTATAAAATAAGACACATGGATTATGCATCTAAATTGAATTGAAATGACACCGTAAGCATCAGCTATTTTCGCCACTCATAACAATTGTTTATAACCTGGCCCTGTTGTTTAATCCCATATTGTTGACCAACGAGAAGATTCAAGAAATATAGAAAATGTTAAAATTTATTTTTAGGATACCCTATAGGTTCACGTAGAAGCTCATTTCAGCCATTGTTTTATGAAGTTTTCACATTGGCTTCCAGCTCCTCATCCCATTAGCGGCAGTGACGTTGTTTATGTCTAGCCAGTTAATGGGTCACCTGCTCATGCTTCAGCAGGAAGCGATCAGTCTTCATATTCCCCTCTTAGAAGAACTTTGTAGGCCTATTGTTTTAGTGTGTGCGTGTGTGTGTGTACCTGGTTTCCTTTCCATCACTTAAATCCTGCCCAGTTTTCCTCAAGTACACAAACAATGTTTGTTCAAATGTGAGTTCATGTTTAAGGTGTTTAAACACCTTTCTCTCCCCCTCTCTCTCCCCCCCCCTCTCTCTCTCTCTCTCTCTCTCTCTCTCTGTCTCTCTCTCTGCCTCTCTCTCTATTGCTCTCTCCCTCTCTCCCCCTCTCTCTATCTTTATCGCTTTCTCTCTCTCTCTCCCCCTCTCTCTATCACTCCCCCCCTCTCTCTATCGCTCTCTCTCCCTTTCTTTATCTCTCTCCCCCCTCTCTCTATCACTCCCCCCCTCTCTCCATCGCTCTCCCTCCCTTTCTCCCCTTCTCTCTCTCTACCTCCCTCTCTCTCCCTCTCTATCTCTCTCCCTCTCGCTCTCCCCTTTTCTCGCTCTCCCTCTCTCTCTCCCCCTCTCTCTATCGCTCTCCCTCCCTTTCTCCCCTTCTCTCTCTCTACCTCCCTCTCTCTCCCTCTCTATCTCTCTCCCTCTCGCTCTCCCCTTTTCTCGCTCTCCCTCTCTCTCTCCCCCTCTCTCTATCGCTCTCCCTCCCTTTCTCCCCTTCTCTCTCTCTACCTCCCTCTCTCTGCCTCTCTATCTCTCTGCCTCTGTGCCTCCCTCTCTCTCCCTCTCTGTCTCGGTCTCTCCTTGGCAGTTTTCTGAAGCTGTATGGCCGCAGGTTCAGTAAAGAGGACCATATTGTGTTCATTAAGCTGCTGTATGAGTTGGTCACTCTGCCCAACCTGGAGCCTCATATGATGCAGAGCTTTGCCAGGCTTCTGATCAACCTGCTCAAGTATGCCTGCACACACACACACCTGACAACACACACACACACCTGACAACACACACACACACACCTGACAACACACACACACACACACACCTGACAACACACACACACACACACCTGACAACACACACACACACCTGACAACACACACACACACACCTGACAACACACACACACACACACCTGACAACACACACACACACCTGACAACAACACCTCACAGTCAGGGTCTGATGACTCACTTCCTCCGCCGACAGGAAAAAGGAGCTGCTGTCACGGGATGACCTGGAGTTGCCATGGCGACCATTGTACGCGCTGTGTGAGAAGGTCTTCCATTCTAAAACGGAACACCTAGGCCTGATCTGGTTCCCCAAGTACGTAGTGATACACACACACACACACATCCCATCATCCTCATGCATGAACTATCACGTGGACTAGAGAACTCTCCATCCCCATCATCTCTCCCTCTGACCCTCCTTCTTTCTACCTGTTTGTTCCCCAGCTCTTTGGAGAACATGCTGAAAGCAATGGTGAAGAGTTGCAGATTGTGAGTTTTGTACAGTGATTGCAAGACACTTCATTCAAATAATACTCCATATATTTACTGTCATGTCATACTGTGTGTCTGTGTGCGCGTCTGTGTACGTGTGTGTGGGCGTGCGTCTGTGTGTGTATGTGTGTGTGTGTGTGTGGACCAGGTACTTCCCTGCGTCCTCCACCCAGGAGATGCTGGATGAGTGGCGCCCCCTGCTGTGTGTGTTTGACGTGATCATGCAGAAGGCCGTCAGCTACATGGAGCTCTTCCTTCCCACAATCATGCCCCCCAAGGATCACGCACTGGGCTTCAGGTGGGTGGAGGGGTGTGTGTGTGCGTGTGTGTATGTGCATGTGTGTATGTGTGTGTGTCAACAACAGAAATAGTGTCTTCACTAGCATTTTGTTTTCTTCAGTGCACCTCTTTAATCTCTTTTCTCTGTGCTTGCTGCAAACTGTCCTCCAGAATGTGTAATTGAGAGTCTTTCCTTGATTCTGCCACATTACTGAGTGTTGGGGCCTGTTCTAGATTTAGACACATTACTGAGTGTTGGGGCCTATTCTGGATTTAGACACATTACTGAGTGTTGGGGCCTGTTTTAGATTTAGACACATTACTGGAGGTTACGCTCAAGAGATGGAAGGAACATTCCATGCAGTTTCCAATTCCAACAGTTAGTCACAAGGCTTACCTGAATTTTCCAGGACTATTTGTCTTATTTCTAAATCCATGAGGGAGTGTCAGTAAGAGCACATAGTTGAACAAAAATGTGTGTATCTGATTGTGTGCGTGTATGTGTGTGTGTGCTCTTTAAGGTTGTGGTTTGATGAGTTGATGAGTCTGTGGGTATCAGTCCAAAGTCAGCCCAACTGGGAAGGGGTGAGTTCAACACACACACACACACACACACTGTAAAATAACGCGCACACACACACACACACACACACTGTAAAATAACGCACACACACACACACACACAAAATAATGTTCCCCCACGCACACTCAACAGTTGATTTGTGTCTCCAGTGTCTTGTGAACCTGTTTGCGCGTTTGGCCAATGACAACATTGGATATGTGGACTGGACCCCTTACATCCCCACTGTGAGTAAAATGTGTGTGTGTGTGTGTGTGTGTGTGTGTGTGTGTAAATGTGCGTGTGTATCTGTATTTTGAGGGTTGCTTTTTCATTCCGCTTTTAATCTGTCTGGGTTGTGTTTGTGTATGTGTTTGTGTGTGTGTATGTGTGTGTATGTGTGTGTATATGTGTGTTTGTGTGTACATGTGTGTGTGTCTGTATTTTGAGGGATTGTTTTTTTATTCAATTTTTCACCTGTCTGGGTTGTGTACGTGAGCATGTGTGTATTTTGATAGGTCGGTTTTTCATTCCATTTGTAACCCGTGGTGTGTGTGTGTGTGTGTGTGCATTAGATCTTCACGAGGATCCTGCGCAGTCTGAACCTGCCTGTTGGGGTCAGTCAGATGGTGGCTCCTCGATACCTCACCAACTCCTACGACATGGGTTACCTAGTGGTGTGGATCACTGCCCTGCTGGTACTGCTCTGCACCCCGGGGGACGATCACTGCTGGAGGAGGAGGGGGATGATGAGGAGGAGGATGATGAGGAGGGAAAGGATGAAGAGGAGGATGATGAGGAGGGAAAGGATGAAGAGGAGGATGATGATGAAGAGGATGAGGGGGATGATGAGGAGGAGGAGGATGATGAGGAGGGAAAGGATGAAGAGGAGGATGATGAGGAGGGAAAGGATGAAGAGGAGGATGATGAGGAGGGAAAGGATGAAGATGAGGATGATGATGAGGATGAAAAGGATGAGGGGGAGGAGGAGGATGAGGACGAAAAGGATGATGATGATGAGGGAAAGGATGAAGAGGAGGATGATGATGAAGAGGATGAGGGGGAGGATGATGATGAAACGGATGAGGGGGAGGATGAGGATGAGGATGAAACGGATGATGATGATGAGAAAAAGGATGTCGAGGATGATGAGGATCCTGATGACAATTGTCCCAGTACTGATGACGATGTTGATGATAGTGATCATAATGAGTGTTTGACCCCTGACCTGTGTCCCTGTAGGGTGGTCCAGGGAATCCTGCGCAGAAACAGCTGACCTGTCTGTTAAACAGCATCGCTTCCTATTACCACCCCTCCAATCATGGACGCTGGCAGGTCTGACCTCACACACACACACACACATACCACTGCCAGGCCCTCCTGTTTCACCACACACACACACACAAACACACACACCCCTGCCACACCAAAACACATTGACCCGACAGAGGGCATATGTTGATGCCAGCGTGTGTGTGTGTGTGTGTGTGTGTGGGTGGGTGTGTGTGTGTGTGTGTGCGTGTGTGGTGTGTGTGTGTGTGTGTGGGTGTGTGTGTGTGTGGTGTGTGTGTGTGTGTGTGTGTGTGCGTGTGTGGTGTGTGTGGTGTGTGTGTGTGTGTGTGTGTGTGTGGTGTGTGTGTGTGTGGTGTGTGTCTGTGTGTGTGGTGTGTGTGTGTGTGTGTGTGTGTGTGTAGTCTCATCTGATGAGGCTCCTGCAGCGGCTGCCGGCCAGCGTGGTGCGTCGGGTCCACCGTGAGCGCCACGCCCAGCCGTCCTGGATCACGGCCGTCCCAGATCAGCACAAACTCAGCGACGCTGACCTGCACCACTTCTCCCTCAGCCTCAGTGGAGCCGCCCTGCTGGCCATGTTCAGGTACTGCTGCTGCCATACATACATACACTCTATACAGAGAGGATCAAATACAACAATATGTATGTAGATCACTGAAGTGAGCTAATGAAGGGCTGCTGGGTGTGTTGCATGTGCCCCCTGCTGGTGGCTGGCAGTAAGACAGGCAGTATGGACGCTGCTTACGCACTGCAGAACCTGGCTCTCCTCACCCCTCAGCTCACCATACCTCCCGTACTGGAGAAGTGAGTTGTGTGTGTGTGGTGTGTGTGTGTGGTGTGTGTGTGTTTGTGGTGTCTGTGTGTATGGTGTGTGTGTGTGTGTGTGTGGTGTGTGTGTGTGTGTGTGTGGTGTGTGTGTGGTGTTTGTGTGTGTGGTGTGTGTGGTTTGTGTGTGTTTGTGCGGGGGTGTATGCTAATGACAATGCTATTTATAGACATTTCTACTTTAATTTACAATCAACGGTTACAAATGGTTACAATATACCCTAATTGATAACTAAACATGTAAATAATCATTGCATGCAGCTTAAAGGATTCGGCTTTCTAACCCTACAGCGAGTTATTTCTATACCGAGAAACGAATGTAATGTACATCTGTGTGGTTTAATGTACATGTATGTTGTCTAATATATATCTTTGTGGTCCATTGTATGTGTTTATGTGTGAATGTGTATGTGTGTGTGTGTGTGTCTATGTATGGGTGTGTGTGTGTGTGTTGGGGGCGTCCCTGCTGGGTCTAGAACGTATGCTGCTATGCAGACTCTCACTGAACCTCACACGCTCACGGCGACCCTCAGCTGTATGATTGGGATGGCTCGCAGCCTCATCTCCACCGGCAACCATTACCCAGAAGGCCGCACACACGTTCTCCCGCTGCTCATGGGAGCGTTGCCCGGGGTCGATCCAAACGACTTCAGCAAGTGCATGGTAGGTGTTACACCAGGGGCGAGCAAAGTACTCCTCCAGCAGTTTGTGCCTGGTGTGATTTATAGTGTCTCCCTCCTCTCTCTCTCTCTCTCTCTCTCTCTCCCTCCTCTCTCTCTCTCTCTCTCTCTCTCTCTCTCTCTCTCTCTCACTCTCTCTCTCTCTCTCTCTCTCTCTCTCTCTCTCTCTCTCTCTCTCTCTAGATAACATTCCAGTTTATCGCCACCTTCACCACTCTGGTGCCTTTTGTCGACTGCTCATCTGCTCCCTCTCAGCACACCGACCTCACAGAGGTAAACACACTCACACACAGACACACACACACACACACACACACACCCGCACACACACACACACAGACACACACACACCCTTACACACACACACACACACCCACACACACACACACACACACCCTTACACACACACACACACCCACACACACACACACAGCTCACATCGCTCAGATATGACACACATATCTGATATATGTGACATATGTGTAACTCACGTAATGAAATATTAGCTAACGTAACGTAACACCATGAGCTGCATAGCGTTTGGTGGCCTGTCTCGTCATTGTTCATCACAAGCAAACATATCTTTTAGTGAGGGGTGAAGAGTTTCCAAACCCTAATCCCCTAAAAAGAAAATGTTCACATTGTCCTTGTCCAACCTGACACACACACTCACACACCCTTACTGACACACACACACACACACACCCTCATTCAGACACACACACACCCTGACTGACACACAACTGACCAGAGAAGCGCACAGACCCACATAAACACAGTCATTGACTCGAGCTTTGTCTCCTCTGGTGTCAGGTTGAGAGAGAGCTGTGTTTTGCCTCTGCTGAGTTTGAAGACTTTGTTCTCCAGTTCATGGACAGGTACAGTCTCAGTAGACAGGCGCACACAGTGATCTTCTGCTAGTCATAGAGGGGCGATGGCCATGGAGAGTTGGTGGTGGGAGATGGTCATTCAAAATGTATGGACAATATTACAATTCAGTTACGTAATGTCATTTCTAATGATTCTACCATCTCAAATTGTTTACCTGTTTGTAAATGAGCAGAACAGCAACAAAGTGTGTTTGAAAATGTGTGTGTGTGTGTGTGTAGGTGTTTTGCCCTGATAGACAGCAGCACCCTGGAGCAGACGCGTGGGGAGACAGAGACAGACACACAGACCCAGCTGGAGAGCCTGGTGGAGCTGGGCCTGTCCTCCACCATCAGCACCATCCTAACACAGTGCTCCCGCCCCATCTACAGGGTACACACACTCTGGAACACACACACACACTCTGGAACACACACACACACACACACACACACACTCTGGAACACACACACACACACACTCTGGAACACACACACACACTCTGGAACACACACACACTCGGAACACACACAAACACACACTCTGGAACACACACACACACACACTGGAACACACACACACACACACTCTGAAACACACACACACACTCTGGAACACACACACACTCTGAAACACACACACACTCTGGAACACACACACACACACACACTCTGAAACACACACACACACACACACTGAAACACACACACACACTCTGGAACACACACACACACACACTCTGAAACACACACACACACTCTGGAACACACACACACACACACACTCTGAAACACACACACACACACACTCTGGAACACACACACACCTACTGGAATACACACACTCTGAAACACACACACACACACACACTCTGGAACACACACACACCTACTGGAATACACACACACTGGAACACACACACACACACACACACTCTGGAACACACACACATCTACTGGAATACACACACACTGGAACACACACACACACACACTGGAACACACGCACACATTCTGGAACACACATTTTGAAACCCCAATTCTATACAGAATCCTTTCACATGACCTGATAAGAATCAGTAGATGTCAACAGTTTGTGAGGTAGAAGTGACATTTCAATCTATTGAGCTGCTATTCCTGTCCTTGGTTGTGGTTCTGGCTGGATGGTTTAGGTGGCTTTGGAGAAGGTGTACAATTTTGCCACAACGAACATCTTTGAGACGTGTGTGTCTGGGCGGATGGTGGCGGACATGTGTCGAGCAGCAGCCAAGGTGCCTGGACTCCTGGTCCTTCCTC